>NC_137703.1:13441182-14652968 GCF_964034855.1 Anser brachyrhynchus | reverse complement strand
CAGAGGAGGACAGTGTACGGTTTCTTACTTTTAACTGGTCCTCTGGTAGGTGTTGCAATTGAATCTCTCTCTCTGGCTGTCTCTCTTTCTCTAGCTTCCTTTTCTGGTTCCTCTCCATCCAAACATCATCGAAGCTGAAGCACTTATAAAGGGATTTAGGTCTCTTCCTCCTCCTCCTTTCTGGAATCTCCTTGTCTTTTTCATCTGGAGCAAGGAAGGAAAGCCTCCAGGCTTTGTTCTCAAGGGTGGAGATAGGGCGTGGGGATGGTGGAACCAGGAGAGGCCTCCTTTTGCGATGGGGAACCCCTTTCTCATTTGGACTCTTTTCAGGTGGTGTTTGACATTGCTGTTTGGTCTCCTGTTTTACAAACAGCGGGTGAAAACACACAGTTTGTTCATTGGAAATTTTGTTTGCTTCAAATCAGTTTGAACAGAAGATGGCAAAACTCAGTTATCTAGCCGCAGAACCGTTCAGAGGAAAATGTTTCTCCAAGAGTGCTGGCTGGCTGAAGGCAGCCTGCCTATTCATTCAACTTTCTCCATAGGTTTAGGGGCACTCCACCCTGAAACAGCAGTTCTGCTACCCTTTGAGACAGTGCAGTATATGCTCCCTCTGCACAGGACAATGTCCTTTTCACCCTCATTCTAGATGGCATATTACAATAACGTTACTACTGGGATGTAGGTCACACTGTCTGTATATTATTTGCAAAGATAGTGTCTCTGAAAATAGCATAAAGGCCAGTCTTATCTGTCTGTTTTTCCCACTGTACTTCAGTTATACAAGGTGAAAATGCTTCCTAAATGGCTGCAGCTCTGATAATATTAAGCCCTGTGCTTTCTGATGGTGCTCTTTATGCCATCCATTTTATTTGCTTGATGTTGGGCTGAGAGAAAGGAATTGCAGCTTTGCCCTTCACTCCCATGTGCTTTTACTGTGTGGTTGCACAAAATCACAGCTTTTATAGTGGAACAACTTTAGATGCCCTGAGATATCTAACTACTACACCAGGTAGCGCAGTTAGAATCAGTAATATTTAAGGTGGGAGATAATATCAAGGAATGAATGATCTTAGGAGTCTCCTTTCTTGCCAAGGAAATGTCAATGACAATAGTATCTCTCCAGTTTCTTTCCAGTACGTTTGAAGAACCCAAACAATGAAATCCTTAAACCACTGCAGGCATTCCCTATCTGTTCTCAACTGAACAACACTCCTAGATCAATTTTTCATTGCCCGTGGGAAGACATGCCACAGTCTAGAAATGCTTCTTATCTACTAGATGCTAAGCAGAAAGGAAAGCGTGTCCTGCTGGTATTCTGTGCCTAACCCCAACATATTGGAGACAAAAAAGAAGAACTTGCACAGGCCCCAAACATGGGATATATTAGGATGGTTCACTCTTGCCTCCTCGGTAACACGATTATGTAAGTAAAATCATGTTGCAAACATGTAATGAAGACCTTGCCACATGGGCATATTGGTAATTGTGTAGAGTTGTTCTATCCTGCTGATTTCAACATAAGATCTTTGTCTTGGCTATAATCTGGAGAATGGTAGCCATTAGCAAGTAATGACAGAGGGACTGTTGTGTGTTCCATCAGGCTAAAAAGGGTTACTTACCCATGTGGTAGCCAGAGACCTCAGGGGTGAGCTGATCCATTGCGGTCTGGTACACCAATTATAACATGAATAAAGCTTCAAGGAACTTCACAACTGTTCATTTGTCTAGCAATAATGCCTTTATTGATGTGGGACAGAAAGGGACTTTTCTTTAATACCACCATTAAACTTAATTTTATGACTTTTTTACTTAGCAACATATATAAGGAATGTGTTTAGTGTTTAGATAATAAGTGTATTTGCAGCATAAATTCTTTCCAATGTAGATTTAATTGTCTCTGCTGTATTTTCCAGAGACACCTGAAAAAAACAGCTTCAATTACCAAAACCCACGGGCCATGGAACAGAATGCAGTTCTACTTAATTTCACAATGTCATGAAAATGGAAATAAACAAACCCCCTATCTGCTTGAATAGATTAGATGTCGGGACATTTACTTCAATTTCTAGGCTCCATTTATCCATTTTGAGATACTGTATTATGCAGCCTCCAGAAGAATCAGTAAAATTAAACTGTTTTTATATGGCTTAGAAACCATTTAAATTTTTCACAGTTTTATTTAAATTCTGTAATCTAGAAATCGATTTAAGTAATTATTCATTTGCTCCTAATGGCTACATTCCAGAATGTGGGCTTGCCTTTTAAAGGCTTTATACATGCCGCATCTCTCCATTCTTTTCTAGGTGCTCTTTTGAGCTACAATTTACAGGTCGATGATTTTATTCATCCTCTGACAGGCTTCATCTCTTGGCAATGTTTTAAGAGTACCTTCCATACTCTGAGTATCTTGTATTTTGCTAGGCTGCTGTAAAGCTGCAGGTCTCTTCAGAATGTGGTGTTAAGTTTGTAAGTTAGGTTGATACCCATGAAAACAAAAGATTTTCAAGTAGAGAGGACAGAAGGGAACAAAGCAAATTCTCTTCCCTGTCTGCCCACAGCAATTCTGGTACTACAGCCCTCACTGCTCAAACTGCCACCCACATGCTTCTTTAGAATCCAGACAGCATAAGCTAAAAAGGAAAATCCAAACAATCAAGTAAAAAACTTTCACTGGGAATATGTGAGGAGTGGTTGAGGGAACTGGTTTTATTCAAGCTGATAAGGGAACACTAAAGGCAATATAAGAGTGGTGTATATTAATTTTGTAGTTACATGGATAGTGGATCCAAGCACTTTCATAATGTCAGATAATCTAACAAGACAAAACCTGGAAACTGTAGTTTGGAAAATCCTGGTTGAGAAATATGAAGAAAATTTTCATCAGAATCCTTTCCCAGAGAGATGGTAAAATCTCCAGCATTAGATATTTTTAAGACTTGGCCAGACAAAGTCATGGTTTTCTCTATTTGTTGTTGCTACTAGTCCTGTCTAGAGAAGGAGATGGGATTTGATGACCTCCTGATGTCTTTTTCAACCAATCTTTTTCTGTTTGTTTTACACAAAACATCAAGTAGGAGTAAGTATAGGGTAAGACCATTTTGAAGGGTATCTTACACATTTAATATAACCTGGGATGTGAGAGACAAAGGGCAGCATCTTCAGCAAAAGCTGTGCAAGGGCTCATGAGAGTTGAGCACAACCATCCTCAGATGCAGAATTGATCAAGCATTTCCAGATTCATGAACTCTCTGAAAAGTGTCTGGCTGGGGTGTGGCAAGAGACTGAAAATCTCATACCCTCTCTTGAACGCCATTGAAAATCTACTCAACAAAATAATGTTGCCTACTTCCTAATGTCAAAACTCATCAGCAGCAATATTAAAAAAGTAGCATGACTGATCCAGGTTCTGGGATCTCACCTAACAGATCAATCTCAGTCACTCTGGTGGTTTGTGCTTAGTCACCAAAAGAGATTCCTAAGATCCTGGCCACTTACAATTTAGAAAATCCTGTCTGGGATTACAAGAGGAAGTCTCTGCTTTTAAAAAGGCCTGAAGCAACTGAGAAATCTCTATTGAAGACATACTCTTTTCCATGAGAACTGGCCTATCACAAGGAAATTAATTTGTTACCAGGATTAGAATATAATGCAGCATCAAAAGGAGAGCCAGAAAGAGTCCATATTTTTTTTCCCGTTTGCTGTAGAAAAGGCAAAACATGATTCCTAGTGGCACTTAAAGGGAAAGGGTAGTGACGGTGACTGCAAAAGGCTTGTGGTACTCTGAAAGACAGCTGCTCACTCTCTAAAGAAAAAAAGATTTTTCTTCTTAAAACTGACTGCTAGCAATGGAAATGGATTTCTACATTGCCACTCACTTTGAGAAACTTATTTGCTATACGCTAGTCACAAGGCTTGATTCTACCTTATCCTAGAGGGGTAAAATCCAGCTAAAAACAGGGTGGAACCTAGATAGCTTTTCTGAGGAACATTATGCATTAGCAGTGTTGTGATGACTCTATTCATTTAGATTTCTGTGATAAATCCTTCCTAAAAGAGAGCATCAATTTACATAGTCTTGAACAGAAACAGAAATTCAAAGACTAAGTAGTGCCACCTACCTTAGACAAAGAGGAATATTTATGCATCAATCTAACCAAGGTGTTCACTCGGCCATTAAAGAGTTTCACTAGAACTCATAAACCACATTAAAACAAAAGACAAAACACCACCTGATCATTCCCAGACAACAACTCACCTCATCTCTGAGAATGTCACTAATGGAAGAAGCTGTGTTTAAGCTGATCTGGGATTGACTGCTTATCCCACTGTCATCCTTCTGGTATTCGTTGTCCAATGAGTGTACAGAAAGTAAGAGACTACCTCTGGGTTTCAGTGTCTTTGGTCTCTCAGGAGCCTCCAAACTGCTGTCAGCTGCAGAGCTGTTCCCAAGAGAGATCATTGATGTGGCACATATTCTTCCAGGGTATCGGAAGCTCTTGCGTTGAGAAGCAGGTCGTGGACTCTGTGGTTTGGGGCTCATGGGCCTACAGGGCATATCTTTACCTTCAGAATTTGAGAGCTGGGGACATGACGGACTTGATTGACTAAATGGTAACTGCATGTCAATGGGACTAAATGGAGATTTCATCCAGTATTCCTCTAGAGAAGTATTTAAATTGTTGCCCAGGGCATCCTGGTGTTCATCACAGTCTGAACTTTGTGAGCATCTGATGCCCAAGTCATGGGACCGTGTTCGTTTTCTCCACATATCTGCAGGTGAAGAAACATCAACAGGCTCCACAGAGGTGTCAAAAGAGTTGGTGTCTGTTGACGAACCATTAGATGTTTCTGTTTTCAAAAACGTGTGCCCATTGGAACTGTCTTGCTGCTCTACTGATGTTGTTCTCATCAGTTGGCCTCTAGTTGTGTTTACACTCTCCTGCGTTGGTGATAAATTTGCCAGGACAGGCCTTTTTAGTCCATCTGCCTCCTTGCTTTTTAGAAAAGCTTTCCAGGTGCTCTGGCAACGTTTGGCTTTCTCCTTTTCATTTTTCAGTGATACTTTCGAACTTTGCTCAGTGTTTTCTTTTTCTAGAGATTTAGATTCAAATAAGCTTGAGAGTGATTTGTGTGCCAAGGCCAACCTTGCCCTGAACTTCTTGCCCTCTGGATTTTTGTTTCTTTTGTATTCATTTTCAGGGAAGGATTTTCTAAACCCAGGGTATTCCACCGGTTCACTGTCATTGCTTTCAGATGAACCTGAAACTAGTCCATCCGCATATCTGACAGCAGCCAGTGTGAGAGAAGTTGAATTTACATTGGTATCTTCCATCAGTATCCGACCAGAGCCAGAAGCCTTCCTCAGGCTCATTCTATTGAATAATCCTGCAGGCCTCTCATAGAATAAATCATCATCATCAGAGTACTCAGAGGCATAGCTTTCCTTCCTGTGGAAGGCAGAACCAGATGAACAACTTTTGAAAGACTGTAAACTTTCAGTGTCTTCATCTCCTTTCCCAACATCCAATTCTTCCGTCTTTGCCTTGCTGCCAAAGAAGCTACTGCTTCCGTGATTTTCTGCTGTGGCAGGCTTAGTTTTCCTGAAAGATGTCATTTTTGAGAAAACCAAAAACCTGGAAGCTTTCCCGCTATTCCCGTTCTTTGTTGGCTTTTGCACAGCTTTATGGAGACTGCTGTTACTTCCCAGGCCATGGAATGAGTTCTCATCCATATCCTCGCTGTTAGTGCTGCAGGTACTTATATTATCTAGGCCAACCACACAAGCATTGTGGGTTTCTCTCTTCACAGAACAGTTAAAGACATCACACACATCTAGATTCAATGCACTGTTTTTGCTAGAGGTAGCTGTGTTTTCTGCAGGAGAGGCCTCCTTTTCTTCCCTAGGAGAAGGTTCTTCACAAATACCTATTTGTTCCTTTGAACCTTTACAGCCTTCAGCTCCTTCCCTGCCTACTGCTTGTTCAGAGGTGTTGATGCTGGGTCCTTGAAGATCATCATAAGCACCATCTCCCTGACACAGATTGCTTATGCTGCACATTTCCACTGCTACTGCTCTAGTTATATAACCTTCTTCCTTTCTGCCCTGATGTGCTTTGAATTCCTCTTCCTTAGTGACCTGGTCATTTTTTGTTTCAGCCCATGACTTTCTGAACTCTTCTGTCTCTAATGCAAAATCAGTCTTTGTTCTGTGTGCCTCAGTCTCAAAGATCTTAATACCACATCTACTATGTGATATTGAGAGCACTTCTTCGCATTTATCTGCTGTATTTTCTGCAGTAAGTACATCATTGCCCAGTGGAGCAGTAACACTGCTGAATTCTACCTTCTTACTTGTTACTGTGGAATTACTACAGGTGAGCACTAAGGATGAAACTGTTTTCTCGCTTTGCTCTTGTGAAATTTCTGTTTTTCCTTCAGCCATATCCCCAATAGGGAGTAGCTCTGCACTACCAAGAAAGGTGTGGGTGGCCAAAATTTGTTCTTCACAGCTACAGCACTCACTCAGAACTCTCTCTGGCTCATCATGATCTTTGCTGGAAGTATGAGGAGACACTGAGTCCTTGTTCACTATGCTTCTCAGTGTTCCAGTTACCCTTTCAGTATGAAGGTCATCAGTCAGTGTCTTGGATTGTAGTCCTTTCTGTTCCACAGATATTATAACCAGGGCAGGCTTTAGCTCTGGAAGCTTCATTAAGTGCCTTCCCTGGCTTACATGATCTGATTTGGGAGTCATTTCCACAGCAAAGAAACTGTCCTTGTCCTTTCCTTGATGAATAGGATGTTCATTTGCTACTGGTTCAGACTGACTCCTTAAGGCACCAGTTTTGCAATTTGTATTTTGATGCACTGAAACTTTATGCTCTGCCTCTGTGTTACTGCCACCTGGTAATGCAGTTTCAGGGACTTTCCAACCGAAGTTAAGGTTAGAAGGATTGTCTGCTTGTCTTCCTCCAGCCATGACTTCCATATGTGACAGTTCAGATTCCAGGACATTTTCCTTCAAACTTTTCTTCTGCGTTCTACTAGTGGAAGCACAGTTTACAGAACAATTACAATCTCTGTTTTCCACAACAGCAGGAAAACCTACATGACAAGCTGCTAGGTTTTCAGTGTCAAAATTCCCAAATTCAACATTAGTATCACAAGGGAATTGATCTGCTTCCAGACCTCTTTCAGCATTGTACCGAGTACTTTTTAGAAGTTCTTCAGCATTTATGATCACTGGTTCACAGTCCAGGGAAGATGATGTCTCCTTTTGTTTTGGATTACACTCACATGCATCTGTCTGGGTTGAAGATAAGCTACCAGCACATGTACTTCCTGCTTCTGGGCTAAGGCCACATGCCACTGGTTTAGAGTGCAAATAAAAATCAACACACTGGGGGAAGCCTGCTGGTTGAGAAAGCTGACCCTCATTCAAGTCTATGTCAGTATTAAGAAGGAATTGTTTTATGTCAAATTTGCCCTCTTTTATTGCCTTTTCAGGGCCAACAGGTACCCTTGCTAAGTTTTTCCAAGCGTATTCAAAATCAAGCCCTTGATGATGTATTCTGGAACATGACCAACTAAATTTGTCTGTTGGATGAATACAGTTCCCAAAATACTCTGCCTTTCTTTGAGCACTGATATTTTCAGGCACACTGTGCCATGTTTTACTTCCTGTAACCTCTGACCTTGTGTGTAGTGACCCACAAGGTGGAGATTTTGATTTGAAGTGGCGCTGGTAGAAGAATGAATGTGATGTCAACATGGTTTCTGTACTTCCATGTTTTATCCTGTTACCTGTAGTTTTCTCACTGTCAGCTGAGTTATTCCTATTGCATTTTATACTGGACATGGAGTCTAGTCCACATCTGTAGTCAGATATGTCAGTGTAACTTTCATGGTAAGGTCCATTTGTTTCAAAATGAAGATTAGACAAACTACAGCTTGATGCTGCATCTGACTGGAAGGAAAGTTGCTGTACCTCAGGAAAAATCAAACAACTTCCGGAGTTAGCTTTGAAGCAAGCAATGCTTAATACTGCAGGTCGTTCCTCCTGTCTTGTAACAGCAGCTTCTGTAGGTAAGGAATTGGGATAGGACTGCACTTCAGTGCTTTCAAAATCTGTTTTATTCTGCAATTCCACTACAAACTTTCTGTCTGTCTGTGATAAAATGCCCTCTTCACTCACTTGGTTTGCTGTGTTGGAAATACTGCTACTTAATGTTAGATCTTCAACACCCACTTCACCTTCTGACTTTGTAGTTTGTAATTCTTGTTTGCTTGGTGCTACTTTTATTTTGGAAGACGCTTCTAACTGCACCTGCCAGCTAAATTCTGTTCGCCTTGAGCACTTAAGTTCATGGCAGGTTGTTTCTGCCTTTGCTTTAGGAAGACTACAGCACAGATTTGTTTTTTCTGTAAAAAGGCAGTTTGAATCCAAACAAGTTTCTCCAGTTACATCACTGGCAACAGATTCTGTCTCTGATGCACTCTCATAAGGCTCAGTTTTTACATCTGACAAAGATCCACTCTGATGTGACAGGGTCTCAAAATAATCTTCATCTGTGTCTTGGCTGGATCCTCGTATCTCCAACTCTATTGTGCTTGGAGTAGAAGAACTCAGATCATCTTCAAACTCTCCTTCACTGACGTAGTTGACAACTGGCTCTGGGGTCTATGAATAAACAGCAAAGAATTATTTAACAATGATTTATTAGAAAAGGAACTTAAGAACACAATGGATTTAACACACTATGATATCTTTAGAAGTTATACTTGACATTTTACTTATTGATGGTCCTGAGGTCTTCATATTTCTTAGTTTTTCTTTCTTACTGCTTCTTAATTAATGTTTTTTCATTTTAATATTTATTTATGCAGAGGCCAAAATTTAACTTTTGGCTTCAACTTTCATAGCCCACTACCAAGACACATTTCACATTCAAATAAGTCAAATGGAAATAATCCCTTGCCAGTAGATCTAAAAGCTCTAATTGATCCATCTTCAATTCTAAGGAGGCAGTTTATGCCATAAAACAGAGAAGTGATCGTCATTGTCCAAATTACACAAATGTAACAAATATATACAGAATGGTTTTGCACTTGGATAACTGGATACTACCCATACCAAAGCTTGAACCAAAGGTGAAAGAAGTCTTTGATGTCATTTTGCAGAAGGCTTATACGAGGAGCACTACATATTTGAGTTATCAGAGTACATCCAAATCAGTGACTGAAAGCAAAAAGATCAAAACCACACTATCAACATTAGGAAACGTCTTTGTTGCATCATTGGATAGTGTCAATCTTCGTCTTTAACCATCAGAAAGAAACCTGGATATATATTTCTCAAATATAAAGCAGAAAATGAAATCACAACAAGATTTCTTGAGGTAAAAATAGTACTTGCTCTCTGTCAGCTTCGGGTACAACTATTGTCAGAAGTTCTCCAGATGTACCAAATTAAAAAAAAAAAAAAAAAAAGAAGTAATGAACAGTGAAAGACTTTTCTAAAAACAAACACATCAAACACACACACACACACAAATAAGCAGCAGCCACCAAATTAGAACACAAGGTCCCTTGGCCTCAGTTACATGTCACCTTCATCAGGGTGTTTCATCACAGAGGAGACCTCACATTTATGGGAAGTCAAATTCCAAATCACAGCAAAGGGTATGTCTCAGAATTTACGATTACAGAATCCGAAACATGCAGGGTAAATTGGAAAAGGTAAGTCACTAGAAAAATAGGGTTATTTCCAAGTGGGAGTTGTGGTAAGCCAAGGAAACAGAATAGATTTGAAACAGATACAAAATTGGAGAGGTAAGGGAGGTCTCTGTCAGCTCTGGAAAAAGAAAAAAAAATGTATTTTTTTTCTCTCTCATCCTATTTTGAACACTCAAGACATCTCTGATAAGCCTCAGTGAGAAGACTGGTATTTTCTCTTGACAGAATAAGGAAAATATTAACTGAACGGAGGAGGGAGGGCAGGATTCAACGCTTCCAAGTCCACACAATTAAACCTGACCAAATTGCAACATAACTGCAGCATGAGTCACGTAACCAATAGAGTAACATGTCCTTTACTTTATGCAGTCAGTGATACACATAATGGAGGTCCTTGAGTAAAGTCAAATCCCACTACCACCAGGACAGATATGACCAGCATTAAGGCAGCACAGACTAGCATTTCACATAATGATTGAACAGCACAAACCATGAGCAGTTGGCTCACACAGCAGTGAGTACAGCAGCAGCTGTTCAGCAGTAATAGCACTGCCTCTCCAACAGTGTGCTGAGCACAAATTTACAGATGGCAATAAACTAAGATAAAAACTGTTCAGGCAAGTAGGAACAAAGTAATGAAGATGCCCAACTGTCCCCAAGGATAATTATGAATTACATTTTTTAAAAAAATAGGGCATAGATCTCTTACAGTCTACCTATCATTCCAAACACAGCAATGTCAGGATATTCAGACTGTGACCATCACCATCCCCTCCAAATTCATTTTTTCTTTATGTGTATTACACAAAATTACGCAATTAAAGCAGAGGTTCCACAACTGCCTCTAAACCTTGTGGGAAATGAGGAAATGTTCTAGTTTCCTCTGGCTTAGAGGAAGTGGTTCCTATCTAACAACACCTTAGAAAGCCTTTTGCATTTCACAGACAATAGACAAACCAAAGCAATGCTGTCCCTGACTGCATCTCTCTTGCCTGTCTTTCACTGTCTTTGAAAGTGCCAAGAACACAGGGTGAAATTAAAGTTACTGATCTGTCTTAATATATTGGATGCAGCCATATATAATAATGTCAACTTAAAGTCACTTAAAGAAGGATGGAAGTTGTAACCTTCAGGTGTGAAGACCTCTCTCCATAATGTAAGATACCCTCCAAACACACTGGCCTCTAACTAGGGATGGACAATGCTGCTATGTGCCGTTTGCTCCCATGGGAACAGCAGACACAGCCACTGCTGTCTGTGAAAGTTTTTTATATGGTATGAAAGTCATGTATCATTGTTTACCTGGACCAGATTCTGTATTTGCATCATTTGCATCATTTTCTGCAGGATATTCCATCACATTTTTACATATGGAGCCATTCACATTTTTATATATGGAGCCATATATAAGGAGTGCCATCCAGTCATTAAGGGGCCTAATTTTGTGGTCATGGGGCTATCTTGTGAAACACCCTAACTGCTGGAAACAATCACTGCTCTCTTGGGAAAGCAAATGCATCCGTATGCATCACTGGTGTCCTGACTGACTCTGAAACATAATAAAGCTTGGGAAACACTTCTCTGCTAGGACCGTGTGTTTATCTATTGATCTGTTTATGTATTTATCTCTTTGTCTGTTAAGTCTATTGTGAGTAATTTTGCAAAGGGCATGGGACACGGCTTGGTCCTGAAGATTGCAGTGAAAACAGGAGAAAGCTCTAAAGGCAATTGAAATGCTTCTTGCTGAAGTAGAATTTTGGTGAAAAATCCCTAGAAAAGCAGACAGTCTTAGCAAGGAGGTGACATCAAATCTAAAACAGGTGACAGCAGAGCACTATTTATACAATATCTGTCCCAAGAAACTTGTGAAAAGTCATCAGTGTGGTGGTAGAGTATAATAGCATAACTGATTTTGTAGCTTTTAATCAAGGTGCTGATTGGAAGAAGGATTCAGATATTCCTCTCTTATAAAGACTTCTTTTTACTGGTAGGGTTGAAAAGTACTCACGTTTCATCTGGATACCCTGGCGACCTGTGAGGATATACTAGGTATGTGCAAAGTAAAAACTTCCTATGAATAAGACAAGAAACAGTCATGGTTTTGGAATTTTCATTAACATTTGCAGGACCAGAAGATTTTAATACAGTAAGTGTTCCTCTGATAAAAGTGTATAAAGAAAAAGAGTAGGTGTTTTGTGAGTGAACAGCAGAACCTATCTTCCTATAGTGCATATGTAAAATATTACAGTTTTGGATGTTGTAACTATTTGCAGTGCTGCCAAATTGCAATGAAAAAAAGGACATAAGTTGCATTACAACAAAAATATATTCCTACTAGTGAAGGCAAAAATAAGTTCTGAAGCACATCATATATTTTGCCCGCTTTGGCTGTATACTGAGTGTGAGAGATTTCAATCAGGAAAAAAATCCTAATTTCTGCCTGCCTCTGCATTAACGTGACAGGAGAATATGAACAGTGAACTGAACAGAGAATCAGAAGAGGAGTTTAGTAAATGAACCGTTGGGCCAAGAAGAACCTCATGAGGTTCAACAAGGGCAAGTGCGGGGTCCTGCACCTGGGGAGGAATAACCCCAGACACCAATACAGGTTGGGGGCTAACCTGCTGCAGAGCAGCTCTGGGGGTCGTGGTAGACAAGTTAACCATGAGCCAGCAGTATGCCCTTGTGCCAAGAAGGCCAATGGGATCGTAGCCTGCATCAGGAGGAGTGTGGACAGCAGGTCAAAAGAGGTGATCCTCCCCCTCTACTCAGCTCTGGTGAGGCCACACCTGGAGCATTGTGTGCAGTTCTGGGCTCTCCGGTACAAGAGGGATGTAGAACTTCTAGAGAGGGTCCAGAGTAGAGCCATGAAGATGATTAAGGGATTAGAGCATCTGTCCTATGAGGAAAGACTAAGCGAGCTGGGCCTGTTTAGCCTACAGAAGAGGAGATTGACAGGGGATCTCATCAATCTCTACAAATACCTGAGGGGACCATGTAAAGAGGATGGGGCCAAACTATTCTCAGTGGTGGCCAGAGATAGGACAAGGGGTAATTGGGTATAAATTGAACCATGGGAAGTTTCATCATAATGTGAGGGAGAACTTCTTTACTGTTCAGGTGACAGAGCACTGGAACAGGCTGCCCAGAGACATTGTGGAGTCTCCTTCTTTGGAGATATTCAAAACCTGCCTGGATGCCATCCTGTGTAACATGCTCTGGGTGACCCTGCTTGAGCAGGGAGGTTGGATAGGATGATCTCCAGAGGTCCCTTCCAACCTCAACCACCCTGTGATTCTGCGTGATTCATAAAGTTACTAAAACCATACATCTCCCTCTTCTGCAAGAGATGTGGGAGCTTGTTATTTCTCCCAAACAATGCACTTACTTTTTGCTGAAAAAGAAAATCTCAAAGCCAGTATTTGTGAGAACTTGCACTACGCTAACAGTGGCACGAGGAAACAACATTCAGATGTCCTCTGTGTAAGCGTCCTGCTCTAGTTTTATTTAGTGCCTCCACTAGAAAGCCTCCAAAAAGCTAAGCAATTCCAAAATCAGTAGGACTATACAAGCAATTGCATAAGGCTTTGGCAGCTACCACTGCTCAAGGTGGTAGTGCCAGATGAAGGCAAGAGGGAGACGGGGTTGCAAGCAAAGGCCACAAAATTGTGCAGAACCAGTGGAGTATCAAAATATTTTAACAGCAGTTGGCAAAAACTCAGTACATTTCCCCTCCTGTCAGCTCGAGTGGCAGCATTCCACTTCTGTTCAGTGAGTGCTTCAACATTACAGCCCAGCAACCTGGCTCCAGAGGTAAATCTGGACCCCGCCATGACGTTGTCTCAATGATACTTGGTTAGTAGAGGACTATGTCACCAAAAAATGCCACAAGCAGGTGGCCTGCTGCACTCCACACAGCTTCTCTGATTTCTTTCAGCAAGCCAGTTCCAACATGAAAACACTGTTGTAACCCAAAGCCAAAACCATTATCTCCCTGCTTTGACATTAACACTTCTACTACCGCATACTGCTTAGCAGAAATCTTGGCCAAAACATGTTGGCTAAGGTGTAGTAGTAGTTTCTACTAACTGCATCGTCTGGGTGCCATCTAGAGGCTGCAACAAAGAGCCTGGTCAGACTCAGCTTGCGCAAAGAAATACATACTCCCTTTAATAAATGCAAGCTGCATTCCAGTCCCTTACTGTGCTGCAGGTCAAGCATCTCACCAACAAATCCCTCAGAACTGCTTTAGCTTCAGCCAGAGGGCTGCCCAGCAGATGAAATGATGAGGCAGCAAAGAGGCATAAAGATTTACTGAAGTAAAAGTAGAAGATAATATATAAGAACTGCAGTTTGTGCCAGAAGTACATTTTTATTGATGTAGCAATATCAGACACAACTATTAAGAAAATATTTGTAAATATATTCTCACAAGTACATTCAAAACTGACAGCCTGTTTGCATCAAAAGAAATCCTGGATTTTAGCAAAAGCACTAACTACATAGGTTCACTCTTGAAATGTAAAATAATAAAATATATCAAAAATTAATAATGCAACTGTTCTAAAATATATAAAAAAATCATTTCTTGGTCAATCAAACAATATACTAGGGCAAATAAAATTTGGAACATGAACAGCAAAAAATTCAGACTCACAATTAGCTTCCCTGCACTTCGAAACAATCTACTTTCATTGCGTTGCAATACTCCCTCTGCTGGCTAATGTGAAGGGGAAAACACTGCTTCATTGCACGTCTACCTTCAACACATGGCAGGCCTACATTGCTAGATTTGATTATCTTTCCATGAAATGTGTATTTTTTGCTTGCCTTACAACACCAAGTTAATATTCTACCACCCTCCCTCCATTTCTTTAAACAGAAAAGAGCTCGGAACTGTCTCAGAAGAAAACAAACAAACAAACAAACAAACAAACAAAAAAAACAGAAGTTGCTATGTTCCCATCTACATCTACACCTGCTTTTATCTAAATTTTACCATTCACCTTTCTCTAAGGATAGATGCTCTTGCATGAGGTTTAAGCTCTTTGGTAGAAGCAACATTTAGCTCTGTACAAACCAAAAATCCTGCCCAAAAGTTATGTGAATCCTTCTCCAAAGACAGAGCTCATGCTGAACTCTTGAGCTGTGTGGCTAGACAGCTTTCAAGTACTAACACCCTTCTACTAACGGAAACTTGTATACTCTTAAAAAGGGGATCCTGGCCTCCTGTTCCCTGTTAAATGAACACAGCACAGTTATTTTTACTTCAGGGCATTTAAGAACATGCTTGAACAGTTTGCTGAGTAGGAACTTTAGGATTCTTGGTGAAAAAAATGGAGACTTCTGGTCTAGCAGACCAAGCAGGGGGTGTTGTGCTGGCTTGTATTTCTGTAACTTCTTTCTGTAAACTTGCTGCAACCACTTTTTTTTTTTTTTGAGAGTACATTTAAATATTTAAACATATTCACTATTTTTTTGAAGCCTTTCTGTTTTCTTGAGTGCCATTGAGAAATTATACAAGGGATGCTGAATTTGAGGAGTAGAAAGACAGCAAATATTTTAAAGACAGGGCTATCTCCTCTGAAGAAGAAAGCTACTGAAAAAGGACTCCATTAAATATATAGTGTGGTCCAAAAAATCCTAAGTGTATGGGTGCAAATGTAGCCACAAGATATCAGATAATGTTTTCTCAATGACCAGCAATTCAGTGCCCAAGCAATGAAATTGGATGTCAAGTGCAAAGTGATGAGATACATGGCTTGTTTATCTTATAAATTAATCTAATCACTCACCCCACTTTCAGAAACTTAGGTTTTCTTTGTTTAATCAAGAAAATCAGTCTGCAGACAGTTATAAATCAGACTGTTAATTAAAACAGCACTTTGATGGAAAGAGCCTTTGTGAAACCTGAGAGACACAAGGCAATGATTGATACAAAGTCCTGCATTTCTTGATCTCCTCGTCTGTCTTGACCTCCTCATGATGGAAACACCATCAGAGATTTCCCATTTCACTCAGCCACTAATTTCCCTCTTGATTACATTGTTTTGCTCTTGAACTAGTATTTCTGCTGTCATGCTACTCCTTTTGATCAGGCCTGTTGCAATATTGTCACACCAAACCCCCTTCTTCTGACATGTTTTGCTGCTGGGTTCCTGTATGCTACAAAGCACATGACCTAACTGAGTTAAGTGCTTGATAAAAGTGCTGAGTCTATGTCTCACAGTGTTTATAACTAAGATATAGGGAGGGAAATAGGGATAGGGAGGAAGTACTGTCTTCATTTTATAGATTCAGAGTAAATTACTCTCTCAGGACATACCAGGGCATCTGCTCCAGAGTCAGGAATTCAACCATCTTAGCTCATTATTTTTAACTTTTCATTTCTCAGTTGAGTCTAATGCCTCTCTGAGGCTTGAGGCCTTCTCACACAGACTACTACTTAAACAGAGAAGAAAATTTCAAGGGCAACAAGGAAAGAAACATGACTAAAAGGTATGTGTATGTATCAGCCACGTACTCACAGGGCTGACAGAACTAAAATGTGCCTAGCACACTTCACTGGAGGCAATGAAACTACACCTGCTCTAGGCTTTATCTGCAGCTGAAACATGAGATCAGGGGGCATTGCTCCTCCTCAAACTCAAACCGTTTCTATGTCCACATGGCACAGTGAGAGGAGCAAAGCAAGCCTTTGCTGTTAAGTGTTTGCCATGGTTTCAGATGGACTGAAGCTGAGGTGTACTGCATGCTACAGCATGTGGGCACAGGCATTTCAGCTCCTGGGATCAGGAAATGACTCAAGTGCCTTTTTTTGGTGTAGCTGCTCAGTATCCAGCATAATGCCTTACTTCTCCTTTGACCTTGGGTATCTGATTTCACCTCTGTAAAACAATGGTAACACCTCCCTACCTCAGAACTGTATTTGTAAATACAAGCTTAAGTGACTATACACAGGAGAATGAAATCTCCTGATTCATGAGATGAATTGAGGTCATGTAAGCCCTGCCTTAATTTTCAAGATCCACAAGGGTTGTATGATTCTGTATGACCAAAATGCCCCTTTCTCTTGACATCCTGTAAGACCCTGCCCATTCTCAGAAACCTTTTATCACAGTGATGACTTAATTTGATGTCATTTGATTTGACTTTGATAATTTATACTATCTCACTACATGTGTGAATTAGTATAACTATGAACTGAACTTTTGCCACAAGACTCCTGTCTCATTCATGTCAATGGCTTCAAGGGATTTTCTGACATTCCCAACATTACACATGGCTTAAACAATAGAAACAGTAATTATAGTGGCATGGGAAACTTCCGCTTGACAAGGGAGAGGCCTCAGTTGTAGCCCTTCAAAAAAGGCTTGATGTGTATCCTACATCAGCATATACAGAACAACTGGCAGTAGTCAAAAGAACAAGAATGATCTAGGCTGAATAAACTATTGGCAAAGATTGAAAGAACAGTGGTAATCTAGAGAGATAATACAATGTGAAAACTGTCTTTAACTGCTGCTACAAAGTAGTAACCTCTCCAAATGTATAAAACAAGATGGATAAAACAAGACCTAAGGGACTTGAAGCAGAGTAGCTTTAAGTTAGATAAAAGTTTAAAAACAAAACAAAACAAAACAAAAAACAACAGACACCCCCCCCCAAAACAACAACAACAAAAAAAAAAGTACGGAACATGAAAAACCAGCGATGGATTGTCTGGGGGCAGCGTGGAGTAGCCAACACTTTCTGCATTTAAGTACAGATTAGATACACATCTGAGAGGAATGACACTGGTAGAGCTGATTTCCAGTGGAAGAATAGATGAGAAGACCTATTTTGGCTCCTCATAGCCCTCTAATTCAATAATTACTAATTTGTAGATGACCATTCTGTTATTTTACTGCAATACACAGGCCCAGGGGAATACACCATTGTAACACTGAAGTGACACAGAAGAGCAGTCATATGCAAAGACTCCTTTAGCAATTCAGACCTACAGTAATCGGGGCTGCCCTGCAACTGTAGGCAACCACGTATTAGTTGCAGAGCTCAGGAATGGCCCAAGAATGTCCACTGAAGAGAGGAGAGGTCTAGAAAGCATGACATGCAAGAAAAGACTGTAAGAACCAGCCCCACTGCTCAGCCTACAAAAGATCTCACACTGCAAAATGGCATGTACCACCCAACCCTTACAACCTTGTTTTTTCAATCATGCCTCAAAACTGCAACATGGCAACGACAGAAGAAGGGATAGAAATTGTTGTCAGTATCTTAGGTCCTTTAGCACAGCAGAACTCTGTTTTGGCACATCCGCCCTACAATCTGAGTTTTGCCTTTATCTCCTGGGAGAATGGATAGTATGGCGGCTCTCTTCCACCAGCAGAGGGAATTATGTCCCTGACTAAGATCACAAATTGTGTGTCTGGGTCTTCAGATGGAGGAACTGCTCCTTGGTCCATCATACCTATTTATTACTAAGGGAGATTCTAGGATCGCAGTTAAATTGTTTATTTTGGCTTCCTTAAACTTTAGGTGCCTTTAGGCACTGTTGGTTTTTGTTGTTGTTGTTGTTGTTGTTGTTGTTTTTAATGGAAAGAATAGAAACTAAATAGAAATGCTGCCCCAGAAAATTGTTGTCCTCATGTACATGTTACTCATTAGCTCAGTGAAAAGGATTTGGTTTTCAGCATTGTAAGGTTAGAGATAGGACTCGAGGAGGTGAGACAAACTACACATCACACCCAATTTCTCAAACTGGGCAACGTGCAGAAAAGAGAGAGGCCTTGCAGAAGAGAATCCAGGGCAGCAGAATTGTGAGCCGAAGGCAGGGCTGGGTGTGGTTCTATCAAGTCGTTCCTTCCTCAACTGTTCCCACGCTCCCCAGCTGCCCTGTATTCCAAGCTGCATGTTGGCAAAAAGCCACTCTATGTGGCAGGGAATACACAGCCATGGGTGACCAAGATCCAATCACTCAATTCATACCACAATCCCTCACCTATACAGCACTAACTTTAACACATAGAAAGATTTGGAAGCTTAGCCATTCAACCACAAAGGTGTTCTGCTTAAGCCAAAATCCAGCTTTCAGCCCTGAAGAATCAGGAATGCAGTAACTCTAGCCTCCTCCCTGATGATTTTGCTTGGCACAGCACTGATTCAGAATCATCACCAGGCCAAAAAAAAAAAAAAACCTTGCAAAAGTCATGTCTCATTTGATAGCATCTTAAGATCATTTCCAGAAAAATGGCACACAGACCTCATGAACATCCAAAAAGCTGTAAACTTCAGTTAACAAAACAGATCTCAACTTTGCTCTTAACCACAAAGATCAAGTGACATTTAAAAGGAAACAAAAAGATGCAAATCATACATTTTCAAGTCTTTCAAGATCCCGCTGCCATTGTTCCAGGTCAGAGTACTTCTCAGTACAGTTCATTTCTCTTTAGTCAGCCTTTTCACTTGTTTCAATGCTGAGCATGCAAAGAGCAGCAGACATCTTTAGCCTCAATCATTTTTTCATTACCTGTCAGTAATAGTACTAACAACAGGCATTATTATATTATGGTTGTGTTAGAGGTACAATATTCAATTGTTCAGGCCAGCCTAAACATTTAATTACATTATGGTAGCTTATCACAGATAATTGCCTTGGGGAAGACAGGGCAGCTGCAAGGGGATGCAGCTTGCCTGTTCAGCTCACAGCATGGAATTCAGCAATGACAAAACAAACAGCGCAGTGAGATACTTCTTAAAACCGTGTACAAATCCTATTTCCTCTTGGGTTTTTAAAGAGCGACTACTTCAGCTTGCACCAGTGCAGTGCCCAGTTCCACATAGACTGTGCCTTGGCTTCTTTTATTTTACTGTCACTTCTGCTAACAACTGTCCTCTCCTCAGATCTGTCTCCATCAAGTTTTCTATAGAAGCATTATCACTGTTTCCATTCTTCCCAACCCTGTTATTATATTACATTACACAAATGGCTAGTTCCACGTATCTGCCAGAGATCAAGCAGAGAGTGGTTGTCAGAATCAAAGACCTTGCTGAAATAATGTTTTTTAATGAAAAAGATAGGGAAAAAGAAGGGAGGGAGGGAGGGAGGGAGGGAGGGAGGGAGGGAGGGAGGGAGGGAGGGAGGGAGGAGCTGATCCTCCTGTCTTCTGACACTATATAGAAGAAGCTGAGACTAAAGTAGAGCAGAATACTGTGGATAGATATGTTACAGTGGAACTTATATGACAACCTTATTTCATAGGTATCTCAGTTAGATATGGACTCCAATCTATGATGCTCATTGGCCTGTCCCCTCCCTATGTGTTATTTATTACGCTCTTTCTTTACAGATAGCTGCATAAATATGATGCTTCATCACACAAATATTATATTCTAAATCACACTGGCTATGGAATGATGGTTTCCACAAATCTTAGCTCTTACAGAAATGAATTATTTTCCTACAGGTTATGAATAGCTAAGATTTTTTAAGGCAGTA
The DNA here is from genome assembly GCF_964034855.1 of Anser brachyrhynchus. Taxonomy (NCBI): domain Eukaryota; kingdom Metazoa; phylum Chordata; class Aves; order Anseriformes; family Anatidae; genus Anser; species Anser brachyrhynchus. The sequence goes on along the minus strand of NC_137703.1, from coordinate 14,632,732 downwards.
GACAGCCTTGTCTAGTACAAATTCAAAACTCTGTTACTAGCACTATTTCTCTGCCAACTTCTAGTAAAAGCCTCCAGCCAACTCAGCAATACACCAGAAACAGTGCAGACACTGCTTTCACAATTGTTAAGACCTCACCAAAAGCCTTTCTGCAGTATTTCAGTCTTGCAAAAGACAAAAACGCAAACGCCACAGTATGTAATGCCTCACAGACTATAACGTCATTCCACAGAGGAAAAGTTTTCACACTTGAATACATACATAACCTGGAGGACTGTAACTTGGTCTAGAGTTAGAATTCTGTATAAGCAACAGACCCACAGTTTCCAGTCTGGTCCCAGGTGCCCTTGTTTAGTTTTCTGTCACTCTTCTCTAGTCACTTTAGAACCAACAGCCTACCTTGTAGCTCCTGACTCTGCTGTGTTTTGTATCTGAAGTGACAGGACTCAGTTGCCAGCCCAAGTGCTGCCTCTCTATAACTGCTGCAGATGACATTGGACTGTGATAAGAAAGGATGAATTGATTTTGCTTCTCTTGGTGATATTTTGTTGTGAAATCCGGGAATTTTTTCTGTCCCCAGTAGTACCATAGTTTACAGCAATTATCATTTCTCATTGGCCAGATTTTACTGCCGCCACTCCAGTTCTCCCACTCCTTTGTCAGTACAGAAGTAAACCCTGGGTGAGTTTTCTGCAACACCCTCTCCATCTGCGATCCCAGCTCCACTGCCCGGGACAGAGTCAAGGTGGCAAGTTACATCAAGAGCTTCTCCCGAATTCACCAGTCTGCTGCTTTGTCGATTAGCTGATCCAGGATCAGCTCATCCTGCCAACAGCCAAAAGCACGGGCTGATGCCAATTCTTGCAGTGCGAAAGCAAAAGGTTATGAAAGTCTCACCTCACTGTTTTGTCCGCTGTCTGAACTGAAACCTCTGTAGTACCACACTCTGCCTGGAATTAATGTGCCCAGGAAATTTCTTCATGGTTTCTTTGAAGGAGACAGCTGAAATCAGGGTCATAAAAACCTTCTGATCTTTCACATCCAAAGATTGAGAATAGTCCTTATGGAGTCTTCAGGTTTCACTCATCAGTTTACTATATCAGCCAAATCTCATGATCAGCCAATGACATCAGGGCCTAAGACATTTCACAGTTCCAGCAAATTGTGCGATATAATCCAGCCACAACATGCAACTGGAGCTCCCCAGTCTTCACTGCCACCACCATATAGGTCCAAGGTGTTTCCACTACCTCTGAACAAGAGCATGGAGGCACATCACAAATGCTTTGACTCATGTCACCAGGAAGATATTTCTTGTCATGTAAAAGACTCCTGCCTTCCAGCCCGAGGTGTCCAGCTGGGCAGGAAATACAGCGCTCCTCCCATGCAGGCAGTGAGACTGGGGGGAAGTGAGCATGGGTGGAGAAAACTGAATGGACATGGGAAGGAAACAAGAAGATGAAATGGAAAGACTCTCACCTGGCAGGAACAATCCATTTAACTAAAAAAACAAAGCCTGAAGGCAACTGAAGAAGCTCAACTGGAGAACTAACCTACGCAGGATATGGGTCTAACGTACTGGAACATGGATTTAAATTATCCATCAGTACCCATTATGCTGCTTTACTTCCTTTACGTCCTTACTTCTACTTCTTAATTAATGGAACTCTAATTAAAAAGTGAATGTTGCCAAAAGCTGGTAAACAAAAAAGACATGAGAGGAGATGGATTGTAGTTTACATTTAAAAAAAACAATGATAGTCATTTCAATTAGTGCACAGATGGGCAAGAAAAGAATAGATGTAATTGCAGAGCCTTTTGTCTGAATTCCTATGAGGTTAAAACTCTTTAACAGTTCTTTACTGAAGCTCGACAAAACTACCAGTGAAATACACTGATGATATCAGATAATGTTAATAGACTGTGAAGTTTCAGCAACATAAGCAGCTTTTAAAGTATTTTTCTTAAGTGCAAGTTGCTATTCAAGCACATCCAAGGTATATGAAGAAATGTTTCCTTTCCTAAAAGATTAGATGACCCAGAAGAATAACTGTGCTGAAGGGATGCAGAGGGACTCTGAATCCCAATATTCCAAATCTATTTCTGGACCAAATGAGATCCTTTAACATATCCTATTCACACCACACTTCATTCCATCCCCAGGTCCGTAGTCACATAAAGAAAGGGAGCTCACAGACATTACATGTTTTGCTCTTGACAATAAATGAGACAAAGCCAGAAGAAGCAGGTAGGGCTTCAGTGTCCCAGTCCACTTTATTCAACTGCTCATTTAACCCTGTATTCCTCCTGCAGCTCTACTCCTGGAATCATACTGCAGGTAGTCAGAAGATGTCACCATCCCAGCTCTTGATAACAACCAACCCCATTTAAAGAAAACCGTATTTGAAAAGAGTTATCTGCCTGAGGACCCCGAGCTACAAGCTCATGGCAGCTGACAGCATACTCTGTAGAAGCCTCACAATATGGTTGGTGTATTTTTATCCTTCTTCCTGGACATCATCTACTGATCGCTGACTGACACGGGATGTTGGGCTAAATGGAGCAGATTACAGACCCATCTGGCCACTGTGGCCATTTTTATTGCCTCATTTCACAGAAAAGGAAACAAATTCAAATAGGATGATGTCAAAAAAAGTTACCTCCTTCATGAAATTTCAAGACGGATTTTTAAACGGATACCTTATTCTTGATGTCTTCTTTAGAAAAGCTGCCTTAAAAAATCACTATTCAAAGACTTTTGTTGTGTAGTATGGAAAGTCAAACAAAGTAATCAGGTTGGGTTAAGTGTAAATACACTGCAGAGTGGCTTTGTGTATTTCAATTGAAATTGTAACGTCTTTTCAAATCAAGAGGTCTTGATCTCTACAAGGTAGTGGGTCTAATACATGCCATCTGACCTTGGTCTGATATGACTACAAATAATTGGACTTACTGAAGATGTCCAGAAAGCCTGTCTCGCACCCACAGAGCATATAGGGCTCCTTAACAATGTCTGAGTGACCCTTCAAGAGATCACTGCCATCCATGAATGAGACATTTGACAACTTTTGTGAAAACTTTTGTGAAAGTAGTTTGCTCCTTGCCACCCCCTTTCCCAGGATCCACCAGCTGAAACCCACCAGCTGACAGAGGAGGAACAGAAAACCTGCCTGGGAACAGAATGGTGACAGCAGACAGCTGTTGGACAACTGGGTCCCAGGTGAATTGAGCCAGCAGGTCTGATACACACTCCAACTGTACTCAGACACACCTAGTGCTTTTTTGTTGTTTCTGTTTCTTTGCTTTAATTATGAACCATTCCCAAATGAAAGCATTTATGCAGATTAACTATAAAATATACATATTTTCTCATGAAGACACCCAAAATGCCTAGTAGAGCATTTTGTTACTACTAAGCTGTTAGGATGTTTGCTCCTTTTCTAGGTTGTAATTATCCTCCTCAGAGTTCTGCATTCAAAGTCTGTGGGAATGCCAGGGTAATTGCTGAGGAAAAGCAGAGTGCCCCACCTGCTATCTAACTTAGGAGAAAACAGACAAGTATGTGTGACTGCTTCTTGTTTAGACAGGAGTTCAGTGAAGAGAAAGAGTTGACCGAATAGGGGAAGAAGACCCTTCCATGAGCCCCAAAAGATTGGCTGCCCTGGAGATTTACCAGGGAGAAGGAGAGAAGATGTATTCATCCAAATTACAGAGATCTCCTTCAGAAAACCATCCTTACAAGAGTTCTGCCTATAAGGCAGGCAAGGTATGCCAGTAAGGCACAGTCACCACTGTGCACGTTCTGCTCCATGTCATAGAGGAAATGATTGGCAGCAGAAAGGAGAGCTATGTGTTCAGTGCTCGGTGTTCACCTGTGTGGGCAGGATGCCACTGAAACAGGAAATCATTAATCCTATTGATACAAGTGATAACACTCCCCAGATTCACACAGACATCACTGCCAACAACTCTTTCAGTGACAGGAGCAGTGCTGTCTAGACAAATGGCATTAGCGTTCAGGACACTTACCTAGGCTCTCCTCATTAGCAGTGCAACCCTGACAAACTAGAAAGAGCTGGCTGCACCCTAAGCTTCCATTTACTCTGGCATCACTGTTAAGACATGATTAAGCCCTATCATGGTAAGAACACCAGTGGGACAGAAATATGCAAATAAACTGTGGATAATATTTAAAATGATGCATAAATAGCATTCTGAAGCATCACCTAAAATTTCTTGTCTACAAACATACACCACAAGACAAACCGGAGCAGGCAGATCAGATATTTCTGCTCTCCATCATACTTGAAATTCTGCTGACTTGGGAATATAAACAACCCTATCACATTGCAAAGAAAAACAGCAGCTTCAATGGAAAATATGTTTTCATCAAGCCCTTCCGTTTTGTAACTATTGCTTTGTTCCATGTTAGTGTGACTGAACGTAAGTTTTCAGCACTGATTACAGCTGCCTTGCAGAAGAGGCATTTTCTCTGTCATTGCCCACTCACTTCTGCGTTGCTGCTCAGAGGAGGGACTGCACACTGCTCACATACCAGGAGGTATCCTGCTGGAACTAGGAATACCAGAAACACAGAACAGTGTATTGCTTGTAATACTTGCTGCCACTGATTAAAACCAAGAGCACTGCAGTTTATTTGCACTCCCTGTAAATGAAGTGCTCTGATTTTATAAGTTTATAATGGAAAACTGAGGAACAAAACATTTTCTTTAAAAGATATTAAACTCTGTGCTGCCTGGTTATAGAAGATAAGACGATAAGACCCATGAGTGCAATATGAACAGGAAAGGGCAAGATATCCAGATCGTCTCTGGAAGGCCCATTGGCTGAAAACCGTATACTAGCTTATGCATCTACATGGCTTTGTGGGCATAGAAATATTCAAAATATGTTTATCATTTCATGTTTCCCTAATAAATCTGCACTTTTAAAAATTGGTGTCATCTCTCCTCATTCACCATCCTCTTCGTTTTCCCTGCCTTTCCCATTTCAGTAAATTCATATTAGGAGCTGTATTTAAATGTCATAGGGAGTTTGTCACAGATTTATCCTTATTCCCTGTAGTTGTAAACTGCACATTTCCATAATGGCTCTAGTGTGAGCAACATTTCTCCAGTTCTACCCCAGTACTCCCAGGACTGTGGAACTCTGTCCTTCAGGCAGGTTTGCTGTGAAGCACACTCTTCACCTTGAGAGCTATTGAAAGTCATTTGGATCTCTATGGCTTAGAAATACACCACTGAAATAATCCTGACCACATCTCCTGGCCTTTTGTCTTCTGCAGGACAGCTCCAAGACATCAAAGTTTCTGAGACATTGCCCATCCCAGCTTACTGCATTAAATACTCAGTAATTAAAGATGGGAGTACAGGGTTTTCACAATGGCTAAGCCTGTTTTAAAAGAATTGTCTCTGCTCCTCTGAACTGAGGCAGGTGGCCTCAGGGATGATGGATGATAAAAAATGTAGAACTCCTCTCTTGCTGCTCAGCCACAGCCTTTTAGTGAAAGGGATGCAGGCATACAACATGCCACACCTACTTCAGTAAATGAAACAGAAGTTTGTTGCAACCACGAGTTCACATACTACCACCACCTTGGTTGAATCTAGCTGGACATGGACCTTGAAAAATGTGAAGTGAGCATCTCATAGCACAGAACTATGGCATCCAACTTTCCCATCACATGCAAGAAAGGAGGCAGCACAGATAGAATTCAGAATCTGAGGTAAGAATGTGACTGCCATATGGCCTGCTGCAAACAGCAATCCACTTCTTAATCCAGAACCGAATTTAAAGACTTTAGGAAACAAAACAAAAACAACAAAAACACTGCTCCCTTTTTCCATACATGTCTTTTAGCATGAAAATATCTATACTTTTAGGAGGAATACTAACATGAAAGGTGCTCAAAACAGGACCCTCAGTTTAACCCGGCAAAAATGTGTTGAGGCACAGAAAGGTCACCTTAGAGCAGGGAGGCTGCCTCTGCCACAGCACTCTCTGCTGCAGCTGACGCAGAGGCCTACCTGGGACCAAATGAAAAGGGAGGGGGAGAGACCACAGTAGCAGGGGGATGACTTCTGCACTACCTTCTGACCTTTGATGCCTGTCTCCTTGAAGAAAAAAATTGAGATTTTGGAAGAAAGGAAGGAATGCCTGACTAAACAGAAAAGGGCCATCTAGGGCCCTATGGAGAAAGAAATAAATATCTGAAAGTATCCAGTAAATAAAAAGAACCAGATGCTTCAAGGATTTCTTTACAGGTTTCCTCCAGTGACAACTGTCTAGCTTGCCCAGAAAACCTAAACTTTGCATTGCAGAGTGGTGTGTGGAAAGAGAGATTCTGCAATAGCATCTTTCAGTTCATTTAAGTAAACATAACAAATATTGCAAAGCAGCTCATTTGTCCTCTCAGCAGCTTGATTTGCCCTTTCTGCACACAACATGTACGCATGTGAAGGAAGATGATACTATAAACACCCTATAGTACTGAGACAGGTCCCTTAGGATCAGCTGAAAGGGACTTTTTCCAATCACAAACCTCACTGAGCATCAACATCAGGAAAGGCAGAAAAAATTCAAGTGGCACTTTCCCCAGCATAGGCAAATATACTATTAAAGCTTTCACTGCAGAATCACATCAACATTGGGGTGTAAAATTAAGATAATGAGTTTAAAAATAAGCTTATTTTTGTATAAAATTAACAAGATCAGATTTGTAGAAGGCTGGCATTACATTTGGATCCCAGTTAACATTGGGAGCTGCAATAGCACCTTGCAAGCTCATAAAATCTGACTTTCCAGTTGGCATTTCACAAATTCCTTGCACTGGTGACAACAGCTCACTAGGGGCAAAACAATTAGCTCCTGTGGAAAGCAATGCTATTTAAAGGAGGCGGCGCTGGCAGGACTGACAGTAATTATACAGAAAGACTAACATACATAGTAATGTATACATATATATTTCCCATTTAAAACATAAATAGTGCATCTAAGGAGAGCTGTTAACCCTAGGGTTACATGACAGACAGGATGATTGTTATATTCACTAGAGAAGTAATACCACTAAGAAGAACACAGAAGTTGCAGTATGATGCATTTCTTCAGTCCCACAGAATTTTTCATACCAGATGTCAAAGCATTTAATATTAATGACCTGAACCTCCTGGGAACAGCACCACTTCCCATACTGACAGCATGAAAGGAGGCAGTACAGCTGGTTACAGTCCAGAAACTCCTGGATTACTTTTAAGTCCCAGAGCCCCTACATTACTACATCAGTTCAGTAGTCTGAACGCAAAACCTGTATCAACAATTTTACAATTACACAGATTCCAGCAGTTTCAAGACTGTAAATATGTGGGGCTAGATCCCCAGGAGTGTTACGCTGCCACAAAGACCTGTATCTGTAAAGCGGTTCAGCTACTTTGTGGAGTTTCTCAGTATGGTATCACTGCATCGAACAAAGGTGGCAACAACAAGCCTTCACAAGGCTTTCTCTTGCCCCTTAGTAAGAGTAAGAAACTAATGGATTGGGCCAGAGAATATAAGAACTCATGCCAGTAACTGCTGCTCAGGTAGAGTTATATTAATCCAATTCCTACCTACCTCTGTAGATAAAGAAGATTACTGACCGAGTTCTTCAGTGGCTGCTGGACCCAGAGTGCCAACTGATCATTAAACACCTCAAAGAGACAGACACAGTATGGTGAGCTTGATGCAAATGACTGCCCTAGCAAATCACTACTCTTTTCACCAGCTGTGTTTCCCCGAGCTATCACAATAAACATGCTGCTCACTAGAAAGGCTCTCTGATGAGGCAGACAGATTGTGGCTCCAATAGTCCTACCTAGAAGCTTTTAGAAAATCCTGTGCATTACTCATCATGCACTTCAGTTTCTGAAGTAACTACTTCTTACAAAAAGTGTGATTCAGCAGAACCAGGAATAGCTGAAAGACCTGCTGGGTTGCAACAGAAGCCCTTTCTGTTACTTCTTTAGAAAGAAAAAAGAGCAGAATTGTAAGGTAATTGTTCGGGGTCTCTTTTTATTAGTGAACCTTGTACAATTTTAAGAAGATGTTGAATTAAAATTTTTATGGTGTTAGGAATAGGATCACTTATCTTCAGGTGAGGCAAACATTCAGAATTGTTACTGTACAGTGGAATTGACACAATGTGTGCAGCACTGAACTTGGTACAAGTGAAGACTTGCACTCTAAAATAAGATGCGCATTTTCCCATGTCCTAACTGCCATTTTCACCCCTGCCCTCTTTTGTTTTCATTACTCACTGGAATAGATGGCTTCTTTCCAAGGCAGAATGCACTGGCTGCTTCACTGCTCAACAGTGTGTACCAAGTTGAGATAAACAATGTTCTGATTTAACCTCTCCTCTGGGACACCAGACAATTTACAGAACTTGAATTCAGTTGGACTTTGCCAGACTCCCAGCATTACCTTGGCTTGCTTCATGTTATTCCATAATGCTTCTGTCTGTAATATGAACACGAAGTGAATCTGAACCCACTGGTATTCGCTGTCATTTGACATAACAGGCTAAAAGAGAGAGAACAGTTTTGTTTGTTTGTTTGTTTTGGTGGTGGTGGATTTTTGTTTGTCTATTTGTTTTAAAGATCTAGGTATTGCTGCATGTATTTCCAGGGTTTCCTGGGGTATTAGTAAGCATCTCTCTGCCTCTTTTTTTCCATTGTACCTATGTACTTACACATGTACTTTCTTCTCCCACACCACATTCAGTGTTCAAAAACTGAGAAAAAAATCTGACCATGAAGCCTTGGTAGTGCCAGCCTCACAGCAGCTGGAATTATGAGACTGTAACACTGAAATACTATGGGATAAAGTTGTAACATTCCAATGTCTAAAGCTGCACATAGATGGAAAAATCTAAGGGGTGCTTTTGCTGATATTTTCATGAATGTCAAATGTTTGGGGATAAACCTGAAAGTCTTCCTCTGTGTTTTGTTTTATTTATTTATTTATTTATTTATTTTCCATGAGCTGAAGTAAAGAGAGAAGAGCTTCCTTTTTTAGCCTTAATGAGTAGCCCATTATAGAAAAACAGACATAGAGGAATCATTCTTGCTTTCACACCCTACAGTCCAACATTTTATTTTATTTATTTCCAGGAAAAAAAACTGCAGTGTCAAAAAAAATAAAAAAAAATTTGAAAGAAAATGTGAAAGAGAAGAGGGGAGATGGGAGACAGGAAAAAGGAAGGGAAAGGAAGATAGCCATGTAATATTCTCAAGGTTATAGTGTGAGAAACAGCACTTAACTGACAAAAGATGGTAAGATACGTATTAAGATTAAGATTGTCAAGTTCAATACCAAAACCAAAGCACCTGACCACAGTAGGACCAGTTCTGATATCTGTCTGATATCTGTCTGATCAAGTATACATTTAGCTCTCACTTTCAGCCTTAGAATGCGTGTGCGGGATTTGTGCTGTTAACTTATCTGCTGTGGTGTAAAACAAGCATGGGAAATTAAGATAAAAATGAAAGCATTAAGCTTCCACAGATGTTGGGTTTCTGAATTAGGCCTTGTGTCTAACTTTCTTGTTAGAGTTCTCAGAAGATGATAGGATGTATCCTGCAACATTTCTTTCTAAAGCTCAGGTCTCTGATGTTTCACATAACTGAAATGTACAGTGCTTTGGGATTTCTTTTTCATTTGAGAAAAAAAATCTTAACTGTGCACCAAGCCAACTGTTGGAGACAGAAAACATATTTCATGTGCTGCAACAACTCTGAGTACGTTGCTTTTACTCCCAATACACCAGACATAAGAGACCAAAGGCAATTTTCAGGCTTGGAGAAGGCTGATGATGAACGTGTCCATGGGGATCTGTGTCTGCAAAGTGATCATAGACCAATACCTGTACTTTCCATCTTCATGATGAACAATCACTATTTCTGGAGTATTGAGAAGACTAAACTGAAGACTGTGTCTTACAGAAAAGCTCAGTGGATATCCTGGTAACCACTGAAATGCTTGCTGGGGAGGGCAAGCTCCTGGAAGAGGGAACAAATGGACCCTCATGCGGCAGGTGCAGAAGGAAGTTACCTTCCTCAGGCAGTCTTGAAAACTCCACCAAATTCAGTACTGGGAGACAGTGCTGAGCTTTAAGCTGTGCGTGCCCTTGAGAATCATCCATGTGAAAGCCTTCCTGCCTCTATGAGGTAACTGTGTAACTATTATTTTTTTTCTCTTAGAGGAAAAAAAGACTGGCACCACGTTATTTAGACAGAATAAAAATGTGCTAACTTGGCATTTAGTTATGTCATACACATTTTAAGCCACAACAATGAAAACACAGGAAAAGTTTGGATAGTACTCAGCAATAGCAGGGAATATTGCCAAATCAATTAGTGCTCTCATAATAATTAATCAGGATGGCTCACTGAGGGAAGTATGTCTTATTTATGGAACAGTTAGATAATAATCCAACTTGAGTTACCATACTGAATCCACAGTACTAACCAAATACAACAAATTTTATAAATCATACCATACTATATGGTTAGACATATAAATTTGTATAAATTTATTTAAAACAACATACATATTTACTTAAGAATGGGTTCACAGGCATATTATTTTTGGCATTTCACAGTTAATCCTCAATCTTTCTCAAAAGTAATGCATACCAAGCTGTATGCTAACATTTAAACCCCTGTCAAAAAAAAATTAAATAGAATTACTTTTTTCTTTTCCAAAGGACACTCAGTAAGACCCTGTTATAGCTTTCCTTGGATTTTTTTGTATAAAGTCCTTATACATCAGACTTTCCAGGATGGAATCTGTGATGTAGACCATACTTTCCTATTTTGATAGCATCACCACACAATGAATACTGCATACATTTATTATATCTTCATTTGTCTTCTCCTAGAATAGTGACTTACCCTTACTTCACAAGCTAGAGAATACCAGCTTTTTAACTGTCTTCAGACACAATACCAAGTTGTCATAGACATATGTTTCAAGGAATGTCAGCCACAAAGTCTGATTCTTAACACGAATGGGGAAGGCACGCACTGCATCAGTCTGGGAAGCAGTACTACCCTTAAAATAGTTCCTATATTCTTAATGCCACCACTTCAAATAAAGCACATTAGGTCATATTTTTTGCTGCTTCAAATTAACACAGCTTCTCTAAAGTTCTAAAGATACAAAGGTAGAGTGCAGCCTCTCACTTCTAAGCAGTTTTATTCACACTGCAAATGCAAGCCCAGCCATTCCTTACAAACAATACACAACTGCATGGTTTCCACAAACTCTTTTCCCGCAGATCTCTGCCTCTAAATTACTTACACAAGTAGCCCTGAAGTACAGGAAGTTTCAGCAAGTGATTCGGGAGTTTCAGCATGCAATTTTCAGTCAAAAACTACAGAGTCCTTGCATCAGGGATTCATCACAGGAGGACTTGTGATTAATGGAAGATTTGATGCTAAAAGAAAATTCTACAAATGTACTTCATGTTTACATGCAGGGGGTTGCCCCATAGGAATCTTAAATTGCATACAAGATTTATGGGGTGAGGTTTTTCAGTGACAACACTATGTAATCTGCTCTAGGACATTAAGGGAATCTCTCAGAAAGGAACCCTTCAGAGAAGGCAAGGAGGAAAGTGATATGGCTGGGTAAAGGAGATGAAGTCAGCAGCTAGTGAAGATTGCTAGATGAACAGCAGCAGCTCAACAGCAACCAGAGAGAAAAGGAAACAACTTTTTACTCTCCAAATTGAGATTTTGATACGAAGGACTATCTTTAGCCTATACCAAAAAAGCAGTGATGAAACAGAGGAAACTGCCCAGACACAGACTCATCGCTTGGCACCACAGAGGAGGTGACATGCTCTGAACTCACGCCTAATTTACACCGCAGGGCCTGTCAGTGTGCACACCCGTAGTGACTGCACATGGGATCTTCCCAACACTGAGAAACACAGCCTGTCAGCAACTATTCACTGCCCTTGGAGAACCTTGCCCACAGACCAGATCCACGTCAACCAACTGAACAAGTGAGGCTAATATTGATGCACAGCTTGGCTTACTCATGCTTAATATGCATATAAGAAATACAAGAGTAAGCTGCTGTATTTAAAACAGCAGTTTCCATGGAAAGCTTGTCTCCAAATGGGGCTTTTTCAAGTTCTCAATGTGAGTGTGAAGAAGGGCACTGTCCTCTCCACATTTAAGAGGACTACTCTATTTGTTATTGCTTTCTCTTGGACACATTTATGTGCATAAGTGGAAACTAAACAAAAGCAAAGCGCAGCCAGCTGGTGTCTGGGAGCCGTCCTTCAGTGCTTATCCTCCAGCCAGAGAGATGTTCAGCTCTCTCTGAGCCAGCACAGATGTGGTTTCACTTTGGGGCTGCGGTGAAGTCCCATCTTGTGCTTGCAGCCTGTACATCTCTCCTATTATTTGCACTAAGAACCTCTAAGGAGTAAAGCTCTTCAGTCCTTTTCTCTGAAGCCTTTTTAGTCCGAATAATCTAGATGATAATTTTGCTCTGAATGCAGCTAATCACAGGACCTACTTTTCAACCAGAATAAGTTTCCTCTAACCAAGCAATGACATAAATTAAAGGTCATGAACTAAAAGAAGCTCTGCCTGAGACTTGTTAAATGACCATATGCCACCTGCTCGTGCTTCATATTTTCAAGATTTTGCATGGACCGCAATGAAATGAGTTTCAGTCTATCACATTTCCTTTCCCCCACATCTAACATAAAAAGAACCCACCTGATCAGACTAACGGTCCATCTAGCCCAGCATCTTAGCTCCAACAGTCAATAGATTTCATAACGAGGAGAAAAAGAACAAGACAGGCAAATCTATCCTTAAATACTGTGGTCAGCATCATGCCACCAGTAAAGGTGTCTCCTGTTTGGGTTTCTGCTTTAAGAAGGATCATCTCCTGCCCTTGACAACACACTAATACAGTGAGGGAAGAATTAAATAATCGCATTTCTTCTAGCTAGAAAAGAAGGGAGACTTTTTTGTCCTTTTCCCCCCAAGTACATATTTTGACCCAACAAAAAATAATCCTTTTCCTTACAAATTCCTCATCCCACATCCCTATAACCTCAGAAATGCTCTGCTCTTTAAGAGTTTTATGGTGATAATTTTATGATTTATGTGATGCCAACATAGGATAAAATGCAGAGCTTCCTGCAACCCTAAACAAATGACAAATTCTCTGTGACTTCTAACACAAACCATCCACACATTTGTAGTTCTCCCTGTGGGGTTCATCCTAGGTACAGGCAGAGGCAGATATCCCATGGAGAAGGTAATGCTTAATTGCATGATCATTGAGGATCACAACATGTTTGCACAATAGAGCCAAAACCAGGTTGAATGAGAAATATCAGTTCATGGTTGCCATATTTTACTGCATGATTCTGCAGCTTAAGCAATAAAACAAATGGAAACATACTAAGCAGTACTCAGAGGCTCAGTCACTACCAAACCCTACCGTCCTGCACCAAAAAATCTTTTCTGCCTAGGTCAGTCACTAGATATCAGGTATGCATCCACAGATGTTTGACTAGAGCTTTGGAAACCTCAAAAATTTGAGGTTATATGCCAATACAGCAACAGCTTGTCATTTCCATATTTAATAAATTCCCACCGTGTTTATTGCAAAGCTGTTGTTTATAAAACTCCTTTATGCCAGGCCAGACTTCTAAAAATTAGGCTTCCTTAGGTAAGAAAATTACAAAATGTAATTTTTCTCTCAAAATGTATAGACATAGAGCTTTGCTGGTCAAAAGGACAAGAAGCAATCCCAGTGTCAACTACAGTTTGTTAAAAATAATAATAATGAATTGCCCATAGTTACTACTCAGGCAACAAAAACAACCTTATTAACCACTTGAATTTGAAATATTTGATCAGTTTGGGCAGTATAAAATAAATGGTATTGGTCAAAGTTTAGAAATTGAAATTAAAGATTTGTACAGCAGGAAAGAAAACTAAATTCCTTTTGTTCTGCAGTTGTTTGGTCAGCTGCACCACCATTCCCAGCAGGGTACTGTGATGTTCAGGCTGGAATAGAGCCTCCATTTCACTTGGGAAGGTGGACCAGGTAGATTACCTGTCTCAACACAGAAAGGCTTAACAAGATAATGAGAAAGTCTAAAGAGGATATGCTGAACCATCAAGAGAGAAAAGAAAGAAAGGAAGATTCTCAGCACAAAATAATGTGTAAAGCCTAGGGCTGGGAGGTATCAGCTTCACAATGAGAACTCTCCTCAGGCATCTTGAGTCTCTCCTCAGCTCCAGTGGATGCTTCCACAGTGGCACATGGTCACTGCAGAGACCGGCTCTTGAAAGCGCTACGATAGCATATGTGGCAGAGAAAAAGTCCTTGAACTAGGAACACGCAGCTCATACTTTCAAAAGCAGAAAAAACAGGACCGGGTACAGAAAGCAGTAAGAGAATAAGACCATTAATGGTTTTCCATTATGCGTCCCAAATTCTAATTCTCAAAATTGGAATGTGCTTAGTTGGTTTGTGCAAAAGACCACGAAAAAGGGATACTCACTACTCTTAAAGATTGCAAGTCACTGACATTGATAGACATGTCCTACCTTTCCCCCTTTGCATATATCCTATTTATTCTGTTCTGGCGGGTGGGGGCTCCTCCACAAAACCAGTATATGAGGATGTTGTGTACTTCAGAGTTAATGCGTTAACTTTTCCTTTGTTAACAGTTGGATTAAAAGCCCAAGTCTGTCTCAAGGAAAGAAGTGTGGGCATTTCATCCCGTTCACTAGTAGCCATGAAAAAAAAGCAACCTAGCACTGCACTGAAGCAGAAATGTCTGCCCGAACAAGTCCTAAAACAGGAAGAGCAAGCATGGGTGCCTTGAAAACGTTTCAGTCCTGAGCAGTGTATGGGCAATCCAGCCAGCACCTGCTATGTATACAGCACAGTCTGCTGTTATTAATTGTTCTGCTTATGATTAAAGCACTGTGCAGTGTAATAAAGAAAACTGAACAAGGGAAGGGGGGAACTAAAATGCTTATGCTGCCACTTAGTGGTTTTAAACAGTATTTGTTGCTCGGTATATCAATCTAGCTTGCGCAGCTTCCAGACTCTCATAATCCAGCCTGAGTCATGATACTCTACTCAGAAATGGCAGAAAAAGAAAGAATTGATAAGAAACAAAAGTGGAAAGATCATCACATACAAAGAAGTAGAAAGCCTGGACGGTAATCCAAGCAGCAAATGTCAACTCATCCAGTTCCCTAAAACTATTCAATGTGTCAATACTAGGGAACATTTAAGAACAGTTTCCCTTTTTGACAAAAGCACACTAGCACAAGAATTATGAATTTTTCCTTGTTTTCCTCTTTCTCTGTTTCTTGTGTAGCACCACGTATACTATGAGCACTTACTGAAGGAAACATACTTAACTACAGCACTATTTAGACAAAGTTACTTAAGAGCAATAATGAAAGGCACTGGCTGCTACTGCAAAATACACAGAACTCAGCTTTACTAATCTTTCCATGCTCAGAGGGAGAAACCTCAAAGATTTAATTCAGATGACTGACAGATGACCAAAGCTCAGGCAGTTTCCAGGAGCAGGTACTGCACTATGTACACATTGCAACACCTACAGGTCACAACTGAACATTAGAAACTGATGTGCGTTTACATCAACAACACGAGTGAAATTTAAAGCTTTGGGATGGGAAGGACACAATTTTCTTTTCTGGCATTACTTTAATTTTTGCACAGGAGAGTAGATAAAAAGAAGGCTGTGACCACAAATCACTGGTGTTTCTGTCCAATCTCTGTCCATGGCTGTGGCTGGTACCAGCAGCCCAGTGCAGAGAGTCCCAGTCGGCAGCAGGTGGAGCCCAGCCATAACGCTCTCCTCTCAGAAGTTTCTTTCATCTTCACTCATCTGCATAGCTGACTTATGACAGGCAGAAGTTGAGAACTGGATTTTTCTGGCACAGTAAAGATACACTTACTTGTCCTAGAGCTGTGTAGTACAGGAAAAAAAAAAAAGTAAAAAAGTCCCCTCACTTTTTAATCATCCACATTCGTAACCTTTTAAAAACTCCTTTCCCAGATGGTCTGAAGGAAACCAGAGAAATATGTACTGAGTGCAGTTTCCAGGGATATGTGGCTCCCTGCTTTGCTATAGCTAGCCAAAGACATACCAGAAATCTCACTCCCATGTTCAACTATTTTGCACGACTCCAGCCCAACAATTTAGACATACAAAGTTCAGGCTGCTTGGACAAGCATCTGGATATACATTTGAAATTTATAAAAGTGGAATCTAAACCTTTGGAAATCCTGCCAGGCCTAGCATGATGCATGCTACTTTACCCTCCCAAGAGATCTCCTCATCCCTACCTGAGCTCTACAACAAAAAGCAAAAAGCCAATATTTAATATGAAAAGGATTTGTATCTCTCATGCACTGCTCAGACCAAGCCTGACTTTCATTCCTGACAACCTCCTGTTATTTGAGAGTACCTCCATTGAATTTGCTAGTCCTTCCTTTATTAGCACTGCCTGTCCAGAAAGTTTGCAAAACTGATTAAGGCAAAGTAAGCAGTGTCTGGAGCATGGAGAGCAACACAGAGGAGTACAATTCTGTTTCTGCTATTAAAATACTGGGGCTCATCAGAGAGTTAGTGTTGCTGGTTTTCCTTGTTTTCCTCCAGCACTGCACAGCAGCGTACACTTACTCTTCACTTGTCTGTCAGAGAAAAGACAATTCGTGCTTGGGAGCCATCATCCATCATGCTGGGGATTAAGCAAAATTCATAACCTAAAGCACAAAGAAACTGAGCAGCTGAACAAGAGTTCAGTTAGGTCAAGCAGGTCTCATGGGTGCAGTCAGTCATTAAATGTCCCAGTCTATCCAAAAACTCAGATGTGCCTAGGCTGGGGTCTCTACCAAAGCTGCGGCACATGAGGACTCCTCCACTCCTGCCTGGCAAAGCATGCTGATGGGTGGAAAAGCTTAAGACCAGCTTACTCTGACTTGCTGCTCTCAGTGAAGTTGAGCCTCAGCCTGTAGAAAGCCTGCTTCCTTAGGCTATTAAGGAATTTCAACCTATTATTTCCTTCCTTTCCAGAGGAAAGAACAAGCTTTCTAAAACAAGACTTCCACCCATACAGGCAGAGCAGCTCTCTAGGGTATGAGAAAATACTCTGAAGGAAAAGAGAGCCTTGAACATGTCAAGTATTCAAGCCTTTCTGTATCCTCCTCTCCCACAGCTTCCTTTTAGTCTTGCAGCTAGTCTAAACTCTCTGGACCTAGTCTGACCTGTTCATCCCCAAACGCCCTTACTTTCTTTATCCCTGGCCTGTCTCATACTAAGACATCTTGGGCTTTCTTGCTCCCCTTCTGCAGAGCAGCAAGTTACCTGTCAGTCCATGCTCAGCTGCCGTCCCTAGGAAGACAAGCTTCCTTTGCAGGCAAGTGATCCCACAGTGTGTGAATACTGAGTGTCAGCTTTACATTGCAACTGGGAGGCCCGGAAGGCTCTTACAGAGACATTAGGGCTCCCAGCCTGCAAAGAAGTCAGGTAATTCAGGTACCTGAACTTCTTCTGTTCTGCCTTTTCTGCCTCAACTATTGAGGCTTAGGTTTTGTCAGTTTTAGAACAGTACCAATCAGAAGTACAAACACATACACGTATGCATAAACAGAAGAATAAACTACTCTGAAAGCCCTGGCCAAAGCATGTTGTTTTTGAGAAGCCCACACTAGATTCCAGAGAGCAAAACCAAAGCTCTGTACCCCCACTGCCCAAGCAGGTAGGATCTTCCTCTATGCACAGAAAGGATCACACTGGAAGCGTGGCTTGATCAGTCCAGTGGCACAAGGGAACAGTCATCCCAAATGGCAAAAAATTTCGCTTGGCTGGCCAAGGAGACCAGACAGAGGAAGTCAGTAACCTCGTGTATCTGCTGACAAATCTACAAACCTTACAGGACAGGACTGTAATACTTCCCTGCACAAGAGAAGTCAAAAAGATCTCTAGAGGAGCTCTTCACAGGGAATACATCTACCCCACACAGTCTAACATCAGATTAGGAGGCCCTGAACAGGCTGCTGTATCTGCAGAATAGCATTGCATGGAGATACTAACTCAGACCCCAAGAAGGGTCCAAGCTGTACCACAATGGAGTTGCCCCCTAGCACAGGTGATGGGTAGTCAGTCAGCTTGCCCCGAACAGATGCCACACAGCTTTCCTTTCAGGGCACATGCATATCCCCTGCAGTCCCACTACTCTCAAATGGGAGATCCCAATGCACATTATCGCATCCTGGAGAATAGACAGATGCCAAAGGAAAGCCTCAGCCAGACCTCCTCCACCAGAGGGGTTGAGTATCTGTTTTTTCCCCAAATACACAGCTGTTTTAACAAAAGTTAAAAACTCTCCCTCTGAATCTTGGCTCATTCCGAAAGTGAAAAGGTTGGATTTTCTGACATATTAGAAGGCACAGAAGAGGTCTTGGCAGGAGGGAAACAGCTTTGGAGTGGCTGCACAAGTCACAAGTGGTTTGGCAGAATTTCACTTGCTCAAACATTCAACTTCAGGTGAAATGCGTTGCACCTGAAGTTCAAAATCAACACAGGGCATTGATTCTTTAAAGCACAGTATAAATAAAAATACAGCATGTAAAAACACTCAAGATTATACAACAGTACTCCAGAACACACTTCCTCAATTTCTCTGATGGATTCAGTTATTTTGTGGTTCTCCCAATATAAGTAATCCTGAGCAGTCAACATAGTCCTTAGTCTCCAGACTTCTATCACTAAAAGGAATTTTCTCTATTATTAGAGAAAAATCCGAAACAAAAATGTGTTCATAGCCAAATGAAACCTTGCTCTTTCTTGCACTAGGTCTGTTGTACCAGTGGTATGGCTGTGGGTGGCAGGAATAAGTCATAAAGTAACAGAAACACTTCCTCAGGGATCCTGAGGGAGTTAGGAGCTCCAAGACAAACCACACACTCACAACCCAAAGAACTCCTCTGAAGCCAAAGCCAGCTCAGCACCAGTTTCATCACTCCATTTTTATCTATCTATTTATTTATTTATTTGTCAGTCTTCCTTTTTCTTGCACAGGTAATCAAAAGTTCAAACAAACCTCTCAATACTTTTCTCAGAAACAGGCTCATAAGCCTGTCTCAAACTGCCGCCACCTTTCACCAGGGAGATAGTGTAACAGTACCTCCCCCTCTGGAGTCAAACCAGAACAGCTAAAGCTAGGGCCTCCTGTCTCTCGCTGCTCTCCTGGGTCACCTCCAAACTATTCTCTTTTTGTCCTTTTCACTGCTTCTCTAAACTCTGAGATCAGTCCCAAAACTTGAGCTTATTGGTCTGTTGCAAATCAAGTTCTTGATCATCATCATGGTGATGATTATTAATTTGATTAACCATGACTCGACAGCTGCCATACAGGACCTTGTTCTGTCAGGATTTCAGGCAGGATTTCTGCCTACTGCATGGACTGACAGAAGTGGCATGTTCATGAAGTTTATCACCTAGAGGCTTTGCTATACAGAAGTGCACGGAGAGCTAGAAGTACAGCTATGCCATCATACACTTGTCCTGCTCTATCTGTTTTTACTTTATTTGCCAAGTAGAAAGGCAGCATTTGCCTGTCTTCTCAACTGTATATTTTAAACATAATATGGAGTCCAGTCTGTCCTTTCTTGAAAGGTCAGACACTTCTATAACACTATAAATATTCAGTTTTCCTACATACTTCTGCAGTACTTTTTCACTGGGAATCTGCTCCTTTTGCAAGCACAGACCATGATACTTCAGTTGCTGCAGTCTGCAGATGACTCCCATACACCCTGGTAACTTTACTTAATCAAAGGGAAGCTCTTTGCAGCAACATCAATTGTCATTCCACATCCAATATTTACTACTAAGGCAATACTGAAATTGTTAAATTTTGTTGTTACTGATCACGTCACCATCAGATAAAAACCCATTGTATTGGGTCATGTGCCCACTCTTCAATCCTCATGCTCCCTCACTTCACACACCAGCCCAAATGAACATACTGAGCTGGCTGTAAAAGGGACAAACTGAGAACATCTTGCTGCAAAGCTCCGATATCCTGCCCTAAAATATCTCCAGGATATCCCTTACAACCATAATGGTGCAAGGAAAAGGGCTACAAAAGGATAAAACTAACAATTCTACTCAAAGGACACAGTCAGCTGATACATGGGATACCACCTCGCACTGATTGTTTACTTCTGGCAGCCAGGCTGTTACTGTCTTGTTTCTGACTGTAAAATCCAAATGGTTCAAGGAGTAATGCAAAAATGATAGTTCAAACATCACATTACCCCACTGTTGTCTTCGACTTCAAAGTGGAAGAAAGAGGGATTTCAGATACAGCTCTTTTATCAGTGCTTCCTGTTAGTTTACATTTCTGGCACCAAGCACGGAAGTTGGTTCACATCCGTCTGGGTGGGGGCAGACAGCTGTGCATGACCCATCAGCATGACGAGTCAGGACACACTAGTTCAGATGCAGGTTTATGGTAACATGGTTGAGAAGGTTCTCTGGTGGAAATGGGTCATCTGCCTCCAGCTCAGAGATCCAGAAAATTGAGCACAAGGTTGTCTGTACAACTTTGCAAAACATTATCAGGACATCCAAAACAGCACATCAAACTCCAGCACATGTACACCATGTCCTCTAAGGACCTGTCTCTAAGTTATTTGGATTAGGAGCCATCAATTTAATACACTGTTCTTGGAAGAAGTAACTGGGGCTCAGAAAGTCAAAGGGGGAACACATTTTTTCAAGCTAACAAAAGCCACTGACAGCATATTGGAGCTTCTCACTTTGGGCAATTACCTAGACATAAACAATACAAATGTTGCATTTCAAGAAGAATCCATTTAACAGCCCTTCTGTGTTTTAAGTCTTTTAAGTCTAAGCTTAAGTCGGAAGGACTTCACATAGATGAAAGTGCTTTACTGGCATCTCCTGTGGGGACATGGCTAATAACAAGCAGCATGCAAAACACGTCTTTGATATAAATCTGTATTTGGCTATGAAGAGAGAAGAACTGAAGAGAGATGACTATGATCTGCTCCTGAAACATCCAGTTTACGAAACATCTGCAGTCTCTTCATATTCTTGAGAGACAACATGTAGATTCACTGACCTCTGCTGTTCAAAACATGGCCAGCTATTTCACATTTATACTATTTAGAATCATTTTAGTAATGATCAACAGCCACAACTGGTGCAGTAATTTTTATCTGTGTCTGAAAATGCTGTCTGAAGTAGCAAGGCCCGTGCTATGAGTCAGCAAGAGCAGGGCCAGCAGGCTCACTCTAAGGTGGCAGACTCACTGGCAGGAGTACACGCAGAGGTAGAGCAGCTCTGCAGTGGGACAGATGAGCTACCCTATAGGCCATTAGGGGAACTTTCTGGATCAGTTGCCCTCGTCCATATAGGAGATTTCAACTTCCCAGACACAGGCTGGGAATAGCATACTGCTGTGAGAAGCAAGGCTGGGAAATTCCTAAAGCATATTAAAGATAATTTCCTGTCACGAGTACTTTGTGAGGCAAAGAGGAAAGGTGCCTGCTGTTTGAGAATAGGGAAGGCCTTGAGGGAGAGGTGACAGTAGGAGGCTGTCTTGGCCACAGCAATCATGAAATAGAGTTCACAATTTTTGGTGTAAGGAGAAAAATGGTCAGCAGAGTTGCCACCCTGGACTTTAAGCTCCTCAGACAGCTAGTTAGCAGTATGCTCTGGGAATCTGCTCTAGAGGGTTTAGGGGGTGAGTGACAGCTGGTTTCTTTTCAAGAACCACCTTGTAAAAGCCCAGGAGCAGGCAATTCTACTGTACCACAAGTCAAGCAAGAGGGGCAGAAGACCGGAACTAGGGCAGAAAAAGAAAATGTATTATCTCTAGAAGCAAGGTCTGGCTTCAGAAGGAGAGCACAGAACTGCCGGTCGCATCTGCAGGGAGGAAACAAGAAAAGCCAAAGCTCAGCTTGAGTTGATGCAGGCCAGTGGGGTGTCAGACAAAAAAAATGCTTTTTCATGTACGTCAACAGCAAGAGGAGGTTAGAGAAAAATACTGGACTGATACTTGATGCAGATGGTCACCTAACAAATAAGGATGAGGAAAAGGTGGAGGCGCTTAATGACTTCTTTGTTTCAGTCTTTGATAGCACTGACAGATCTTGGGCTGCCCAGTCCTCAGAGTTGGAGGACCACGTCTGGGGGAGCAGTGACATTCCACCTGTACTCACTGAAATTGTAAGGGACCAGTTGTATCAGCTGAATATTCCATGGGACCAAGTCCATGGGACTTGACAGGATCCACTCCAGAGTATGGAGGGAGTTAGTGGATGTTATAGGTGGACACCTCTCAACAATTTACCAGAGGTCTTGGGAGCCTGGGGAGGCCCCTGCTGACTGGTAGCCAGCCATTGCCATACCCACCTACTGAAAAAGCATGAGAAAAGAGCCAGGAAACTACAGAGCTATCAGTTTAACCTCAGTCCCTGGAAAAGTTATGCAGAAGGTTGTCCTGGGGAATACTGAAAGACAGTTAAAGAACAAAGCAATTATCGGGCACAGTCAACGTGGGTTCCTCAAGGGGAAGTCCTGTCTTAGTAATCTGATCTTCTACAATATGGTCACCTGCTTGGTGGATGAAGAAAATGCAGTGGATGTAATCTGGCTGCATTTTAGTAAGGCCTTTGATAATGTCCCTCACAGCATCCTTCTGGACAAAGTGTCCAACTGTAGGATAAACAGGTTCGTGCTAATTTGGGTGATGAACTGATGAACTCCCCGAGCTCCCCAGCTGGAGGAGAGGAGGCAGAGGGGTGGCCTCGCTGCTCCCTGCAGCTCCCCGAGGAGGGGAGACAGAGACAGGTGCCAGGCTCTGCTCCCAGCTGTCGATGGCCCAGAGCTGCACTAGGGGAGGCTCAGGCTGGACACTGGGGGAAATCCCTTCACTGCGAGGGCGGCCAGACACTGGGACAGGCTTTCCAGGGAGGCGGTTGGTGCCCCGGGCCTGTCGGTGTTCAAGAGGTGCTGGGACAGTGCCCTCAATAACATGCTGTAACTTTTGGTTAGCCCTGAAGTAGTCGGGCAGTTGGACCTCGTGATCTTTGCAGGTCCCCTCCAACGAACTATTCTTTTCTATTCCAGCTTGCTATTTGTAAGGGCATTCCCAACATCTTTCCTCCCTTTGGAGTTACCAAGGAGACAGAGCTGCTCAAGGAGTGTGAACTCATCCAGTTCATGTTTGCAATCATAAAATGAAAATCCCAAAGGGGCAAGGTACCAATATCACAGTTTACTTTCTCTGTCAGGGTGACTTCTGCCTCAGGGGAAGACAGACACAAATAAACCAGACAGCAAAGTTGTACAACATACACAACTCAGCACAAGGAAACACACAGTTCTAATTTTAAGCAGCTAAATGCCATGCTAAATGCTCAAACATTTATGAATAATTTTAAAATAATGTTATATCTCTGTATCAAAGACTAAGAGTGACTAACAGCAAGATCTCAAAAGGTTCACTTATTTGCAAGGCTGAATTCTTGCTTTAGTGGGGCTTTATAATACCCCCCTCACAAGAATACAGCCTTGTGCTCTGTTCCCCTTACTTTTGGGGCTTGATACAAAAGTAAAAGTCTTATTTTTTCTCTCTTGAAAGCCTCATTTATGAGAACAACTGGAATAGGATGAATACTGTTCTCAGAGAGCAAAGGTTATTCTACTTCCACAATTCAAGGTTTCTTTCAGAAAAAAAAAAAAAAACACTGAGAAATTTTGTTGTCTATGTAAAACTTTTCCACATATTACTTACAAAAACATGCAAAAAAACTTGTCATTTTGAATATGATAAATACATGTTTAAGAATAGATAAAAAGATCACTCAAATTTAGCAATGCTGTGCACACATGGATAATAAGAAGAGGATTTACTCTAAAGACCCCTTTGCCCAATAGCCCCTGCTTCACATCTGTTCCCATGCCTCAGTTGGTCCCTTTGCCCGTGAACACCACAGCCTACTGCCTCTCATTCCTCCCTGTCCCTAGGGAGGAGGGTGTTATCTGAGGATCCAGATTACCTGAGAACTTGTTTTCTAGCACAAGTTATTCTGAAGGGTGAGGTGGTATCTGAAGTGTCAGATATATGCAACAGTAATTCACACTAATACTGAGTGTTCAGCATTTCTTTAGTTTTTCTGTTGTTTCACAGTTAATGTCACAGTTTTTGATGTCTAACTAATTTCTAGACTGTTCATAAATTCAAGCTGAGGATGGACTGAGCATAGAAATGTAGCCTGTTAACCTGCCACTGCTGAAAACAGTCTCTTTTGAAAATCATATGTAAATTGTCCAAACATGTCAGCAGGAGAAACTGTTCCTTCTTAACATATTTTGGCCAGCTTTCAGACCAGCATATTCATCTCTCCAGGAAGTGCCTTGTGCTTACATATGCTTTATTTATTTCAACATAACTTTAGCCTCTCAAGCTCAAATCTGTCTTTATCTTTGTCTGAGATGCTGATCTGATTGAAAAAAATTACCCCTGTAAAAAGAGGCCACATACATTCCTTTTCTACAGGCCAAAACTGAGTAAAAGTGAAGAAATTATTTCTGATCGTAGAAAAGGCAGAATAAATATTCTTACCCATCTACAAAATGAGAAAAACTTTCTTTTTCAAACAATTTGATGCCAAACTTCTTACCCTGTAAAGTTTTCAGTACAAAACAGAGGGGATGATCTCTTCAGCCCAGTAGTGGAATTAGTCTTTCCAACGAAAATACTTCCTGCACGTGTTTCTTACTTGTAAAGGCAGCTGCCTTTACATTAACCTCTGCATTTGCACAGATATCCCAGCTCAGATGGTTCTTTGCAAGAAGCAGCAGTGTCATTTCCTTTGAAACACTGAACTCCCAGCGTTAACAATGTGGGGAAAGTTTGTTCTTCAAATAGCATAGATGTGTCAAAATGGAAACAGAAATTATATGAATAAGATGATGACAATCACATGCCTTGTGAAGCAAAAGCAGATTCTGTGTATTTTCATATGACATCCTTACAAACTATCAGCTCAGTTCCTGTGCCAGAAATGCAGAACAAATGCAATTCCTTGACATAGATCCATATGCCACTAATTGCAGCAGTGTTCCAGAAGTGTGGTTTCAGATATGAGGAATTAAATCGTTTCCAGGATAATTGTGTTCTACTTTGACATCTCATTCTTTTTGGCAATGCATGTAAACGTAAGATTTTAGAATACCATTTAGGGATTTTAGAGGTATTGATCAGGCAACAAGAAACAACAAGGAATGAGCCAGGCTTTGGACCACAGCTCATCCAAGCTGCAGTTGGTTAGTCAAAGTTGTTGCCCTGTCCTGACATAGGCTGGGGTACAGACTGGGGTACAGATTAGCCCAGCTCTCTCACCAGCACTGCAGACATCCTCCATGGCTCAAAGACTCCATGATGATATCCCCCGGAAAAGAACCAGGCCCCTCTCTGCAGCTGGCAGCGGAAATAGAGCCCCAGGCTGGAACAGGCCCTGGAGGGGAGCTTCTCCATTCCTAGCCCTGTAGGGCACAGTCCAGCTGTGCACATCTGCAGAAACACAACTCAGGCTACTCCTCTGTTGCTCTCTGGTTGACTCTAAATACTGATGTGGGGATGAAGTGACTACATTAGAAATGTTGAAAAACAGATTCTCAGAATTTGGCAAGAGTCAGACCTTTGCGCTACACTTAGCAACATGCCTTTCCACAGACTTGTGACAGCCTAATTCATTACTGCCTTTCAGCTTCCACGTTATTGCCTATTACTGCCATTCTGCCCAATGCACACTGCCATGATGCTGGATGTCACATCAGAACATTTTCAGTTGGCAAGTGCATGCCTCCTTCTAACTGTGGGTGGTCTTGGCTTACGTCTCAGTTTTCAAGAGCATGGTCCTCATTCCCAGGGCACCAAAAGCACTTGGCACAGTTCATGTAAATGGGGTGTGGCACTGAACGGCTACTGAGATACCTTATAGAAAATTGTTTTCAGTCAAGCCTTGCTTATTGCATTGCAAGCCTAGTGAAAGAAGCTGCTGTACTAAAGGAAGGATAAAAGAAACATATTCAGGAGATACTGAGATCATATTAGACTACCTTTTTATCAAAAGGTTTATGACAAACAAAGCAGAGTTCACTCCACTGACCACACATCAGAAAGCTTATGGTACCTGGCTGCTAGCTGAAAGACCCAACAAGCCTATAAAATGTAAGCATTAGAAAGAATTTCACTTGCAAAAAATGCTTTACACAGTAAGAAGGTACACAAGTCAAGACAAAACAAAGCATTTTGCTGAATTGTAATTCCAAAGTAGTCAATAGAGCGCTACCACTCTTATGCAGCTCTAAATCATTATTACTGGGAGAATTTTCTCATAGCTTAACACAGGACTGAAGTAGCCTCAAAAACTGCCAGGCACAACTTCACTGATTCAAAAGAGAAAGGCGCAGATAGAAAGGGAGATAAAAAACAAAACTTATGATAGACTGCCATTCTTATTTTTTCTGTTCTTTGATACAGAAAGACAAGAAATGCATGGATACAAAATTTGTATTCTCAGGCTGTAAAAAGTCACCACCTTTGATTTAACTAAAAATTCTTTCATCTAAATCCCTTTGTTTTAGCAAAAAAAATGAGTTTTAAGTTGGTCAGATATTCAAGTAAAATCATGCACCTAAGTATGGTTGAAACATACAGCAGGTGTTTCTCAAGCACAGCTGAAATTAAAAGTACATAAGAATAAGAGAGTTTTTATATTTGTGTCTTCCTTTTTCCCATGCATAGACAATAACAGCATTGTTAGCAACCATGAAGTTGCAAAAAGATTCATTATGAAATCAAGTATTTGTTTCTTAGTACAGAAAATAATTTGACAGGGCAACATCCAGCTTGTTTAAGAAGTTCTAGTGATACTCTTTCCAATGCATTTCACCTGAATACCTTTCTTTTAATACAACCTAGATGACTGTAGACCCAGGTTGTTCTTTGTCTAATTTTAAAAAGATAGCAAAAGTTAAGGAGTGTGGTTTACTTCTGTGTGCTTCAAACCTAAAGGGGCTGAGAAACTTACCTACTCACAAACAAGCAAGTGGACAAATATAAGAACTAGGAAAGTATAAGCTATCAAAAAGATTTCACCCCTAATGGTCTTCCGAGTCTGGCTATAAATCAGAACAGATTGCCTGTGACAATCTATGCCACGTCTTTGACAAGACCCAGTCTCCAAAAGCAGACAGAGATGGAGAGATTATCTACCTCACAAAACAAGATGTACTTGAGTCTTACACTCCATAAGAAAAGCTAATCTTTATTAATTAGTTGCCATAGAAACTCTTGGCTTTGGGGAAGGTATGAATGGTACATCAAGATCAAAAACATATTACTTTTAGCGAATGCCTGCATCATGATTTGGATAAACAAACAGGAAAAAGTTGGCCTATTTTGAGAAGTCTCACAGAAAGACAAACACTACTAGGGTTCAAAATGGAAAAATAAAGTAATTAATTAGAATAAAAGACATTGGAAATCACAATTATTACAGTTCCTTCAGGCTTTCTGGCAAAGACCCGTGACATTAGCTACTGGTGCCTGAACGAAGAACAACTGAAAATATCAAACCAGCAAGTAAGAAACAGCAGTCCAGAAACAAGGTGTGAAGGCCCATGCTCTTACCGCCTGCTGGATGATGCATTTAACAGAGAGAGGCCAGGTGTGATGGTAGAAGGCCAAGGATCTTAGCAAGAGTTCTAAATTATCTCTTCACAGAAAAGAGGACTTCTGGGAGTACATTATTCAAGCTGACTTTGGCTTCCTTTCCTCTTTTAAGAACTGTCTGTGTAGGTCATACTTTTCCAGGATTTTAAACCTCATACCCCAGAGAAAAAAAAAAAGATACACAAGACTGATTTCCCCCAGCACTGAGACACAGCTGCTTCATCGGCAGAATGGAGCTGAACAAAACAGAGCGACAGCACAGAGCCGGCAGCATCCAGCTGAACCTGCCGAGCCGGCAGAATGCAATGGGCAGAGCTGAGCTCTTGACAGCAAGATGAAAAAAGCTGAGGAAGCAGGTTTTTTGTTATTGTTGTTTTTTGTTTGTTTGTTTGTTTAAATACAGGGATGTTTGTCTATTTTCTGTTGTATTTGGGGAGCAAATGAAGAAAAGAACAGGGAGAGGCCAAAGACTTTTTAGGTTTCCTGTTTATTCTTTTTACATGGTGATATCAGCTATATTATTTTGGAGTAAATTCAGTAACTGAAAATAACTGTGGAGTACACTACGACCGTAACTGCACACCCCTGCAATAATCATCTGTTCTCTTACGGCAACACCACATTTCTGGCTTTTCCACTCAAAGATATAGATTGGAATGTCCTTTGAGCTTTCTTTTGCTGAAATGGTGAAATACAGCAATGTAGGATGTATATAATGCATAGTATGTATATACATATCTTATATGTAAATTGATGTAGCAGTGTAAAATGGCTGTCTTTGAGATTAATTTTTAGAAGTAATTATATAGATTACTTCAATTTTTGTTCAGGAATCACATAATATTACCTCTGGAATTACTAAATGTTGGGGTTTTTTTGGATCAGATATCTTTCATTTCATAAATAAATGAAGGGCAATCAAATAGCTTGATTCTTTTGAAAATGGCCAAAATTAGAATAAGGTAGCATTCACATCTCCTCGAATAAATCAGCTAGCATTTCTCAAAAAAAAACCACCAACAACAAAAAAAACATCACCCCCACAGCTGATCTGGGAGATGATCATTTCAAAATTCAGACCAACATTTGTTGCAACAGTTGTAGATGTGCCAAAACAGGAGTTGGCAAACAGGTGAGAGAGAGCACAGGCATGGCAGCAGTGGCTCCATGCAAACTCAAGGTTTGCTTGTTTACCCAGACATCGAAGCAGATTTTGCTGTGACATCAGTCCCTATCTTGTCTCATGTTACTTCACCATCAGCAAACAAGCTAGCCGAGGTGTTATGGCATGATCTGCAATTCCTGAATACCCATTCCCTCTGAAGAAATAGTTGTCATTATTGTCATTGATGGTAAATATTTAAACCTTTCTCTTTCAAAACAGCCTCCTGAAGCTGGGATCAGTCTTTACCCTGGGATGTTAAGCTTCAGTCTGCATGAATCTACACAGAAAGAGAGCTTTAAAATTACCTTCATGCATACTTACTACAATCACCTTCCAGCACGCATTACAGAAACTGTGTGATAAAAAACTAACATAATTAATAGCAGTGTGGTATCTGATACCAGCTCAAGCACTGTACCAACCACAGGTACTCTAGAATAACTTTCATAACAGTATGAAAGCCTTATCCATCTGGTCATGATTACTTCTGCCTGCTGGTGCTTTCAAGTACATTCCAGTTCTTTTCACCACTTGAAAGCCACCTGCACACTAACCATCAGTATTAGACCTAACTGGACAGAGCAATCAATGTAGCAGATGTGGTCTGAGCTAAATCCACTGAAGGCACAGTGTCAGTTGAAAACAGAGAGGTCACATTTATTAGACAATGTTAAGGTTCACTTTCAAAAGATACGATCTCCTTTACAGTCAGTTCTAACTGTCCTAGTCATGGTTATCTTCCCATCATTTTTACCCTCTCTATCACAGAGATCCCTAAGACTTTCATCTCACACATCTCAATTCCCATGAAAAATGAATGAAGTATATCCCACATACTGTTTAATGACATATATTCTCATTTATATTCCAGTCACTAAGCACTGGAATATGTATAAACTAGAATTTGAGATAGACAATAATTCGCTCCTTAAGTAAACTGTGTAAGTTTATCTCCATTAATAAGGACATACTATAAACTGAAAGATGTTTTTTCCTTCCCAGAACTGCAGAAATAACAACTCTTAGCCCAACCTCACTTTGCTCACCTTTGAGAGCTCAGGTGATAGTGCATGAAATTGTTGTTTGTTGCTTTACATAAACTTTGTTTCCTTCATACAGCTGGTTATTTGCTTCTCAAATTATTATACTCAACCTCTTTTTAAAACTCACAGAACACACACTATTTGATGCTTATCTGCTGTAAACAGATTTGTTGAAGTTGTATTAAGACTGAAAAGGTCAAATTGTAAGCTTGATCAGAGTTGTCTATTCAAAATGTTGAGCTTCAGATTGTTTGTTAGCCCCCACCTATTTAGCATCGTTTTAGAAAATTGGCTTAGTGGAAGGTAGTTGAAATGAACAATTGTTCAGAAGGAGCCATCCTTTGCTGGAGCAAGCACTGCATGAAATTCCACCTGTAATCTTAGCATAACTCATCCTTTGAAGACTACATCAGTATTTCACCTTTATTTTTACTTCTGTGACATGAAAGGTGATGTTTCAGCTGAGAAGTGTTTCAGCTATATGTATAAAATACCTCCAGTGGCTCCAGACCCAGCTGGCTGAAGTGCCTGGAACAAGGCTGTCCTATACCAGCAGTGCTTGTGTGTTGCAAGGTGTTCATTATTTTAATCTTCGTCTTGCATATTGTATTAAACCACAAAAATGTTGTCACTGACAATTAATCTCATGCAAACTCTTGTCTTGTCTCCTGGGATTTTTATTCAGGCAACAATTCTCGTGGGGTCAAAAGTTAAACCTAAGGCTATGTATAGGTCTTGGTAATTTTTAACTTTGTGGTGTGGTTTAATCACACAGATTTTCATTCTTCATTTATATGTTGTGTACAGGGTGAAACCCTTTTCTTAAGGAACATTGTTTAAGTGCTACTAGATTGCAATCACGTTAATTAAAATTCTGCTTATCTAAGTAAATGCTCATCTGTATGACCTCAATAACGCTACGGAAAGTTTCTCAGCAGCAAGCCCTATTCTTGCTTTGTGGGATTCCATCTCTGAAGAGAAAAAGAAACTGTGACTCCCAAGCAGCTTGACTTCTTTGCAGCACAGCCTGCCATATCAACAGAATTGTCCCTTTGCTGGCTGTTGACAAGGTACCAATGACCACTCTGCAGGAAATCTGGATCTGAACATAACATGAGCTTTGATTGCATGATTACACAAAAGCTGACGAAGACCTTCAGGAGGTTTCCCACACTTTTGCCTGTAAACACACCATTCTTCAGCCCTGGATGTTACCTTTCACATGCACTCCTCTAATCTGCAAAGTTTTCTTTTCTAAGAAATAAATTCCTACTTCTATTGGAACATATATAGCTTACAATTTGTCACATATCAAGACTAAATTTATAAATAATCCTAGAGGTGAAGAAGTCCAAGTGATTCCACAAACGTAATCTCTATTATCTTCTCTCAAGTAAAGGCTGAGCAAATGGATGTATTTGTTAAGTCCCATCAATGAATGCATTTTAATTGTACTGGCTGTTATAGCCATTCTTCAGTGGACATCCTCTACAATGAAAGCCACGGATCAGTCTGTCTTGCAATAAAATCGACAGGCATTACTATTTATTAAAATAAGTATTAATCACAAATGTCGATGGCTTGAATGCAGGATTTGCTTCCACCCTCCTGGACTAATAATAGCACTCTTGTATTGAAGATTTCAGATGGTGCCTGTGTGTGCGTGTCTATCACCCCTGTTAATTTACATACATAAAGGCAGGTTAATCAGGAATTACCTGGCTGCCATTAATTCCAGTTTCCATTACTGTCAAAGACTCATTAATTTTTCAGAGACACTTTTGCATGCTAAACAGTTCTACCTTTTCCTTTATTTCTCCTTAAGTCCCTTTGAGGCAAAATTCACTTTCTTTTTCACTTAGAAATAGTGAGGCTTCAGTTGACACTTCACTTCCTTAATAACATATCTTCACTTACACAATAGCTAAGAATGATCCAAGCCTCATTTCATTTTTCAGTTAATACTATTTTCAGGCTAATCTTCTGTTCTGTGAACAAGCTCTTAGTTTAATCCCTCCAATTTATTTGCTTCTGATACAGAAATATATAGGTTCTGTACTCTCATCTGGTATCACATTCTTCCACATACTGCAGCAATTTTTCCCCATGCAGACTGCCCCTCTTCATGCACTATGCAGTACTTTTGGTTTAAGAAGGTACATTGGTATTACACAATGTTACAAAACTGTTTGAGGTAAGAAATTCTCAATCTTGATGATTTGCCATATACTCTAAGGCTTAATTCACTATCAGGAAGCAACTTACTGCTTTTTAGATGGAAGCCATTGCAGAAGTAAAATATATAAATTCTCACCCTTCCTTAGTATCCAAACTGTTATTAGAAAATTTAACTCTGGCCATCGTACTCATTGTGTCAGTGAAAAATGCACTTTAACAAAAACATTTTACTTTCTATGGACAAAATTAAGAGGCTGTAGTTATCTCAAGTTGAAAAACATTCACCTACAACTACTTCAGTTCCTCTGAAAGTAAGACCTTCACAGAGGCATTTAGCTGTGTTTTTAAAGACATTTAAAAACACAAGACTTTTTTAAATTTTGAAAGAATAAACATTCACAGCACTGACTATGATATTCATTCTACATGTATATATAACCCAGGGGTTCTTGCAACCATATGTGCAATCATACAAATTCGTTGTTTTGCTTACTAAATGAGACATTAGCAGCCCTCTAAGATTTTAATGAACAGGTGTGTATTCTGGTCTTACCTGTAGAGCTGTTAGTCAGGTAGCATGAGTTGCTATAGATGTTACTATAGGATCTAAGATGACATTGTCAGATTGTCATTTCAGCTCCAGCTTTACATTGGCTTGGTTTAATTTATACTAGAAGAAGTTCATTAGCTAAACACTGTCAGTCTTTTTCAGTCAGTTTTGCAATAAAGCAGTTCCCACCCAACACTGAGATGGTGTGTTTGTCTCTTCTTTATAGCTTTTGGTGCTATTCAGAAAGCTGGAGCATTGGCATACGGAAAATCCAGCTGTATAGGACCACCCTGATATCTAGAAGTTTGAAACCTGAGATTCCACACGCTCACTGGATGCAAGAGGTCAATACACCATTAAAATATTTACACCGCTGTGCCTAATAATTGAGTATGCTCAAAGATCACAGTAGTATACCACACACCACACTGTCTAGATAAGATGATGAACAACTGATAAACACATTTTTAAAACAGCTGTATGTAACAGTCATGCCTTAGTTTTAGGCAAAGGTTGTGGCAACATCCACAGCCATTTTTCAATTAAATATGGTACATCCAAGACAAGACATGTAACAGCAATGTCACAGCTTATAACAAAACCAACACTTCTGCAGATGACAAGGCACATTTTCATCAAGACAAGATTCTGACTTCTGCAAGGGTACACAGCAGGGTCTCTGCCTCTATGAAAGTGGTACAGGTCCACCTGAAAGCAGAACTCCTTGTTTAAAAATCGCTGCTATAGTTTCACTGGTAGGGAATAAGGGGCTGACCTGAAGAGCAGAATAACCAGACATTATTCTACTGTCCATTTTACAGGTACTTTAGAGGTGCCAAGGCTGAAACTGACAAAGATTAGCCCAGGTAAAAGACTGATAGTCATAAAAATGACAGTCATTTTATTAGTCATAAAAAAATAAAACACAAGGTGTGGGCAGACACCTAACCTGTCAGGATAAGTGAATCTCTAATGAAACAGATGCAAGACCTAAAACTTCTACAAATATCATATTTGATTTCTTAAACCAGAACAAAAATCCCTCAGAGAAACACATATATTGTGGACCAACTCTTCAGTCTGACGCATGTAAATCTAAGCTTTGCATATTGTTCAAAGAAAGAATCAGCAAATCCAGGTTCAGATCCAAAGTCTAAGCTGGATAGGCTGCAAAAACTAACCGAGCAGAAGACACACAGATTTCTGAGCAGAATTAAAAGAAAGTTGTGGCCATTGAGACAGAGAAATGCATGAAACGCTTTGAAAACTGAATCTGACATGAATTTAGGATGTTCTACAGCTGTGCAAGACTGCTTTTCGAAGATCATTGTATACTGTGTTCAGATATTCCAGTTTTAGCTAAACTTTTTGCTTTAAGAGCAAATCTGCTGCTGTAGTGGTGGAACACACTGATTTTATAGGGAATAGTTCAGAGATACGAGCAAGAGCTGCAATCTCAAACCATTTTCCAGAAAAATGTAAACATAATCTTCTGTCTAGGTATTGTTCCCCCAGAGCCTTTTTTATCCTTTCTAATTAAGCTAGGAAAAGCTCTTATTGCAACAACTAGTCTTCAAGGAATGCACAACAAGGCACTCCTTAAAATCCTACAATGTGAAGTCCACAGCTCTATCACCAGTACCCAGAACAAGGGTCTCTACCAGCATTGTCTCTATTCACCTGGTGGGACCGCCTAAGACACACGACATCAGAAAACGGGATACTGCCTTAACCTTGCCATTTGCCTCTGATAGTGCTGAGCAGAAATGCCAGTGCAGTGCTCTGACAGCTATTATGAGAGCAGCAGCAGGGCTCCTAAAAGCTCTGCCTGCGCCTGGCTGCTCAGGCATACACTGGCCTTTTAAAGTGGCCGGGAATTGTTTAGCTGGTATTAGTGGCCTGGAGCTTTGGTTCAGAGAGAACAATAGGCATACTATTTTAGAGGCTTTAAAGGTATTAGTGGCAAATCTGCATCCGTGCCTTGTTTACTGCTGTACCAGTGGTATTAGACAGGAATTGAAAATAACTGCAACAGGCTGCTTGTTTTGAAATGCTCCATGCCAACAGTGAAAACAAGATTATTATTATGGCTATCATGAAATACAGCAGTACTAACCAGCATTTTCTGGTTTTGAAGTTAAAGAAAACAGTCAGATACCTTAGAACTTTGGTATTGCACCTCACAAAAACTGACCAATTATGGATCATCTGAGCCAGTTCTGATTTTCATTCAATAAGGAGTTACATTTTTATTTCTGTACGTTTCTGTGAAAACTTACTATTTTCACACCAAGTCAAGTGGACAGCTATACAGAATATTTCAAAGAAAGGGTTATTTAAATTAATGAAAAAAACAGCAGCTGAAAACAATGCAGTAGTGCATCTGTAACAACCTCAATATCTTTTTCTATTTATCTTGGCAGAACCA
Source organism: Anser brachyrhynchus (assembly GCF_964034855.1). Taxonomy (NCBI): domain Eukaryota; kingdom Metazoa; phylum Chordata; class Aves; order Anseriformes; family Anatidae; genus Anser; species Anser brachyrhynchus. The sequence continues at coordinate 14,597,499 of NC_137703.1, read as the reverse complement.
AAAATAAACATATTAAGCCTTTAAATGGATTCTTATAGGAGATAAAAATCTTGATTGGCTAAGATATAACAGCACGTCACTGCTGATACATCTTCAGAAGATCAGATGTACTAGCAATTTTGCGTCTACTTTGACCAGGCAGTGAAAGGACCTGTGATGCTGGCACACCGTTACGCATGGTAAAATCCCAGCTGCATGAACCTGTTGTGGGCCTAACATAAACACAAGCTCTCTACACTTCTAATATTGTGCAGGTGTCTATATGTCTAAAGCCAAGGATGCAACAGTTTAAATAGCCTGGGACAGTGAAATTGGGGCAGAATGGGATGGTCACTAGTTCTGATTACCCAGTGTCCTGTGCCTTCGAGATACAGTTCCAAGTATTTCACATCTAGAAAGGGCAAGAATGAAAAGTTAGGATGGAGAGTTGGGTTAATAGCTAATGGTCTCTTCAGTGTCCAGCCTTATTCCAGATCCCTGGCTCTCCCAGAAAGCAGTCATGCTAGAAGGTAGCCTTACCAAGCTGCTGAAGACTCCTAGGGCTTTTAGAGCCACAGCCACTATGCAAGCCCTCTGGCCAGAAACAGATGGGGGCATTCTGGGAGCTGCAGCTCCCTCCTACAGCTGCAGGAGCAGGCTCATGCTAGCTCCCTTTCCTCCTGCTTCTCCCAGCAGCAGCAGCTGATGTGACTTCCAGAGGAGGGCAAGGAGCACCGCAGTGACCTTAGGGTTAGTAGCATTTATCCCAAAGCCAAGGGCAGGCTTATTAGCTGTTTGGCCTTTCCGTCAGGAGAGGGTGATACTTTTCAAGTGTCCAGCTGCGAATATGGGGATCTTAAGAAATAAAATCTGACTGAGAAATATGGTTAAGACCTCAAAATTGCTTTTCAAGCTATTTGGGTCGTTTTAATACGACCCAATATTATATGATCAATATTTGGGTCATTTTAATATGACCCAAATCACAAGAATGTTATAGTGCAGCATGGTGCACAGGAGCAGCAAAAGACAGCTACACACAGCCTTCAGGTCAGCTTTCAATTAAGAGCTTTCTATTCCAAGAAAAATTCATAAACAAACAAACAAAAAGATGAAACTGTAATTACAATACACTTAAATTAACCCCCAATTTGGAAAAATTCTGTCAGACTTAGCCAACTTAGATTTAAGACAATGAACACAAAATGAAACCAATAGATATAAACTGACCTGTCAATATCTCCAATTGAAACCAACAGAGATGGCACAAAGCTGCTACAAATTAAAATGATAATTTTCAGAATGGGTCCAGTTATCAACATAATACAGATGACAGCTACCGCTTTTACTTGGTCCTGTTTTTCTCAAGAACTAGTGTCTTAACATTACTGTAGATGTCTCGTGTTTTTGTAATAAATAAATAAATGCTCTTAAGTAGTGGGAAGTATACACTGTCACCTTAAAGATATTTAGATACACCTAAGCAGCATGCTTTATGTTAAAACTTTTCAAAGTCGTAGACTTGTCATGTGATAATACAGCAATACAAGTATGATGAGTCAATAGCTGTATCCCAGTAATGGAGAAAAACCTTCCTATTGCATTTTTCCTGTCCCTCATTTTTACTTCCCAAAGAATGCAGTGCTTACAGTAACAAAGTAATTCAGAAAAAGTTAAGTTGATATTCTAAATGCAAATATAGATAATTTTCAAGACAAGCTCCGCACAATCCCCCTATCAAAGGTTGCCAAAAATGAGGCCTACCATCCACTTAGAAGTGTTACAGTTTTTTTTTATAAACCAGTGGGCAGTTGCAGGTGCTAATTGTAGCTACACATTTTAGGTAGAAAACTAAACTTTTTCTCACTGTTACATCAAACAGCAGTTGGTTTCCACAGAGCTACCCTGTGCTGAGATTTACTGCTAACCTTACATGAGTGGCTACAATCCTGTGGCATACTTTACCAAGAAATAGTTCGATGTGAAAATGTGTCAGTGAGAACATAATGGAAAGTGGGAATTCAGCTCATTACAATTACTCTGTTCCTTAAGTGTGTTCCTTCTAAGTCAGTATAATTCTCTATCACTCTTCAAATTCTAACATCTTAGATCACAGAATAATCCAATATATGCTAATCCAATTAAACTTCCATTTCCCTTGACCCACACTTCCCCAAATCATCTAGGCATTCACAGTGCACGCTTCCAGTGAAACCTGCAACACGCGCTCCAGCCACCACCGAGCCGTCACTCTGAACAGGATAAAAGCCACAGCTGGTACTCAGTGTGAAACAGCCACCTCAGCCCAACAGCAGCCAGCAGCACGTCCTCAGTCACAGCACTGCTGAAGTTGTTAGATTCACAGGAATGAAACTGTCCCCAGAGAGTTACATACCCATCACTGGGGCTTCGATTTTTTGATCTGGTTGTTTTAATAATATGAAAGATAAATTTACACTTCTGTGCAACATTTTGTAATTTATTTTGTACCTAAAATGTTTTCAGTGATAGTAGCATTCAATTGGTCGACCTAGCATGCTTAAAATACGAAAGACACTTCAGGAAAATGTAATAATAACAAATTATAATTTGTTTTTGCCTCATAAAATGCATTTGCTGCTACTACAACTCCCTGTTTAAGGATGTGGTTTGCACCATAAATTTTATGTTTTTCATCATATAAGAATCTCCCAACATCAGCCAAAAGAAGAGTTTCCTCTTTATTCTAGCAGAAAATAACCACTTTCTACAACAAATCAAATGTTAATACAGCAAAGCAAATTGCAAACTTGGTGAATGCACTCACTTAGTGGGCATCAATTCTCAAGACAACTACTTTCTACATTCCCTTAGAACGACTTCATATCTAAGTCTCTCCTGCCAAAACAAAACTAAACCAAACTCCCACACTTAGGAAAAGTTTAAAATTGCTTACCTTGAAGAAGCTCCGAAGAAAATACATTATGCTTAGCATTTTGGAAGGTTTAAAATGAGGAATTGTTCAATCTTTAGAACATCCAAGGCCTGGGTGAATTCCTACACTCCTGCTGTGTCTTTAGTTACATGCTTTCTTGTTGCTATTTTGGACGGTCTTAGTACAAGAGAAGCATGTGAGCCATGCCAGGAGCTTATGCTAAGGAGTTGCATAACAATTAGGGCTTATCTGTGCTGTGCTGTACAGTACAGCAATGCAAACAGGTTTGTTCACAGTTTACTAGCCCCAGAACACTTCTACTAGGCATGCCCAGAATGATGCCATTGTATTTGCTAAAGAAACTAAAGCTATTTGTGAGTGCTTCTAAAAGAACTGGAACTACAAAGGACAGCACATGTTCCCTTACATCCCCCCCAGCTTTCGCTTTTGCCAACTTAAAGTTCAATCAGTGAGCATTATGCGTGCTGCAGCATTTAAAAGCAAAGGCTCCCACAGTATGAGCTTTCTGGCTACTGCCTTTAAAGGTGAGGGCAAATTGCAGAACAAGTCTTTTGAAATGCAGAACAGTACAGACATTTTTCAGTTTCTTCTCTCTCACTTAACATTAATGTCTCTTAAAGACTATCTGTATTTCAGCAACATTCAACAACACAGAGGTGTAATTTATGCCATGTAGTAAAAAATCTTTCAACATTAAATTGCCAGGACTGAAAGTTACAGGTAGTCTATTCAGAGTGAACTTAGAGTGGAATAAAAGACAGCAACTACACAGTGCAGACAAGTTCTCAGAGCAGGATCACTCTACACCTCAACAACTGTCAGGCACAGCCTGTTATTGCATGCTTTCATTTATTTTTAATTGATCCATGGCTTATATTTGAACTATTCAAAATACCTGACACTAAAATCTTCACACCAAGAAGAGATGTTTGAGGAACCTGCCCCAGAGTAGTTCCTGATACTCTGTGCTGCTGGCTACAGGAGAGAAATTAGGCTAAGCAGACAGATGTGCTGTGCATCCAGCACATCAAGGCAGGAGGAGGGAGAAAATCCAACACCACAGCTGACGTCCCAGAACACCCGCAGAGAGGAACGCCCACTCATGAAACACACTCTCTGATCCGCCCTGTGCAATGGAGGATCTCTGTGTCACCGCCCACCAGCAACCACGTCCCCCACATGCCTTGGATTTGCAATACTGCAAACCCCTCTATAGCTTCCAGCAGCCATTCTTCTTGCTGCTCTATGTTAAATAGAAATATTTTTGTTTTGGTAGGACATGCAAATAAGACATTTATGCATAAATCAAATACTTTAGAGCAGGAAGCTGTATTTTAACATATACGCATTTTTTCTGCCATTGTGGGAACGGCATAAGTTAAGTATACCCAGTCATAAGGAAGGACACACCTAACTTGTTAGAAACTAGGCCAATAATTTCTAAATTGCAACATAAGGCTGGAAATACAATAAAGTCAGTGGTTTGATTTGCCAAACGGCAGTATTTCTTCAATGAAATCAGTCCTGCTATCTCACAGGATTTCACGGATTAAAGGGCTTTCCTTTAAATCTCAATTTTAAAAGATAAACACATCAATAATATATATATGTAGCAATCTTCTTAAGTAAAATTTAGATAAGAAATTGGGAGGTAAATGACAGACCTAAATCCTAAAAAGTCTCAAAACCCAACAACAATTAAAAATCCATCTTTTTTTAAATGGACATTTTAAAATGTCCTAAGAAGTGAGTGGGCCCAGCTGGAGTGTTTTCAATGCTTTTATTTGTTAATTCTGAAGTTGAAATTGAAGATTACTTTTCATGATTAATTCTGAAGTTACCATCTTTCATTTACACTCCACTTATTGGAGATCTGTCAGGCACTCACCCTTCCTGCCCACTGGCCCAGGGAGCTTCTCTGCCCAGGCGCAGCTGAAGCCGAAGCTGACCTCAGGCTGGCAGCAGAAGGAGATGGCCACTAAGAGTAGCCCACCTCTGAGCCACCTTGGCATTTATTTTTCACAAATGAAAGGGAAAATAAAGTCATATTTGCGTGTGAAGTGGTTTTAGTAAAAAAGCAACTTACATGCGTGAAGTATTTCTACTTCCTGGAGAGCCTCCTTTGCTGCAAACAGCACACCAAAACCAGGACATTGCCTCTGTCCGGGGGGGCTGCCACAGCTCTTGACTCCCCTTTCAGGTTCTGAAATGCTCATCTCCCACCCTATTCATCCACGCTTTACTCGTTTGGGGTTGGAAATAAGGATATTTGACCCTTTCACCAGATTCCTGTAAATCAGATGAGATCTGTTCTTCAGAGACTGCTACATTTCTTGGACTAGTTTACTTCATTCTGCTTCACCAAATAGGATGTGCAGCCTGTATGCATTCCCCTAATCCTGCAACTCTTTAAAGACAACAGTACTATTATGAGAAGTCTGCTGTCCAAAACTTCACAAAAATTGCAAGAAACTTCCTAGAAATCAGCCCATTGCAAATCTGCATCTCAGCCCATCGTTATAGGCTATGTTTATCTCTTCACCTACCCGAACAATACAGGTTAAATTCAGCACCCATGCCCAGGTGCCAGCAGGTGGCTGCAGGGGCTCTGTGAGGAGAGGGGCTCTGTGAGGAGAGGCCGGTTCTGGCTGGTTCCAGCCTGCTCCAGACGGTTCCAGAAGGTTCCGCTGCAAGGCGAGGCTCAGCCAACCAGAGGCTGGGGGCGCCTCAGATGTAGGAAAGGGCGAGGGTGAGGGCTGCCTGGTGGGGAAGGGGCACATGCTGTGGTGCCAGGGCCAGAGGGGAGTAGGAGGAGGAGCAGGAGGTGCTCCTTGCACCTCAGCAGGTTCCCCTACAGCCTCTGGGGAGTGCGTGTGGAGCAGGTTTACCCTTAGGGGACAACAGGCCACGAGAAGGACCCGTGCTGGAGCAGGGGAAGGTGTGAGGAGAGAGGAGCAGCAGGGGGGCTGTTATGGACTGACCACAGCCCCTATTCCCCATTGCCCTGCACCTCTGGGGGTGAGAAAAGAAGTAGAGGTGAAGGAATGAAGGAGTGAACCTTGGGATAAAAGGGGAGGGGTGCAGAGAAGGTCTCTCAGTTTGTGTTTCTCACCATCCAACTCCATTTTAACTGGTGATAAGTTAACTTTCCTGAAGTTGTGTCTGTTTTGCCCATGGTGGTAATTTTTAAGTGCCTTTATCTCAACCCAGTCTCTTTTTCATCGTTTTATTTCTCCCCTGTCCTGCTGAGGACAAGGAGTGAGAGAGCAGCTGGGTGGGTGTCTGGCACTGCAAACAGGCAGACCTAGCATAACCAAGAGAACCTGCAGCCTGAATTAATCTGTGTTAGGATATGTACAAATGACTAAAAGGTCTCCCTTCCCCCTTTATTCTACATCTAATGAACAAAGTTACTAATGACAGTAACTTTGATTTGTGAATGTATAAAAATGTATAAAAAAAACTGCCTAAAATTGTGCATTTTCTAGAACATCAGCCTACTGCCAGTACGCTGTTTTTTTGTAGCTAACCTTTCATGGTTCCTCACTCCCCACCTCTCTCCCTATCCCCCTGCTTAAAAGCAAACCATGGGTTCCCAGGAGTTCACTATTACAGAGTCCATTCGCTATTATGGAGTCTATTTTCAGAGTGAGGAGTTTGTCCCTTGACATAAGCTTTGCTTGCAAAATCACAGTGATTATTTTTTAGCGTATGATCCTGATGTTTCATTTGGTCAATGGGGATGTATTCTTGTCAGCACAGGCATATAGCTGTTAATCCCCAAGTGCCCATTGCCAGTCACTGTTGCTTATAGTTAAGATAGTGTATCTTAGTGATACGCTATCTAAATCTGCATGCCTTTTCTGCTTTTTAAAGAACAGCAGCTGAAAACTGTCACAGAATCACAGAACAAAAAAAAATCCATTTTGCCATTTACAACCACAGACAAAGATTACTGTTCAAACTGGCACTGAAACAAAACAAAACAAACAAACAAAAAACCAGAAGGACATGGACCCAAACATAGAGACACTGCTTCCAGCAGATCAGGCGATCAGGCAGTATGGGGTGCCTTAACCACAGACATCTGTCTAACGTTAGGTACCAAAACTCTGTGGAGCACTGAGACTGGGATTCTCTAAAGACAGGCAAGTGACACTGAAACTCCACTACTGTACTGGTAAAACACTTTTCTTCACATTATTTCAAATATTTGACTACTTCATTTACCTTTCACTAGGGTTAGTTTAACATAGATGGATATTATGTAAATTCTATCATGTTGGCTTCCAAAACAACAAATGTTAGAAAATATGCTGATAGTCATTCCAGCTTAATAGCTGCAAGGGTCAAACACAAGAAGTCTTATGTGCATACTGCATAGCATAAAGTAAGGATGGGGACCGGACCTGTCTTCTTGCCTTTTCTGAGAGCATCATTTGCTCCAAGGAGCAACTTCTGTATTTTGAGGAAGCGGACTGTAGTTCAGGATGGTGATTAGTTACACAATAACAATTTTTGCTATATGTTGCCTTCCCCTTAGAATACAAAGTTTAGAGATGTTAATGTTCTCATGCCAGTAAAGACAAATATCGTCTATTAAAAAGGACATTTAATATGGCTTAGTGAAATCATCACTCTTATCCCCAGACTCATATTTTGAAATGCTGCAGTTGGAAACAACAAGCTCGAGCAATGAAGACTTTATCTGTCACATTGACCTGGGCGGTAAGGGACATACTGCAGGCAGCCATCACTAACTGCCTGAGCAAGATGACTTATGCGACCAAACAGGTCTTCTAATTTCTGAATGATCATGTCAGACACTTTCATCTACTGTGTAATTACTTATTTGCCCTTAGGCAGTTCATTTGGTTCCCATTATCATAAAACTATACCTCCTGATGCAGCCTAACATGTTGGTTCAAGTACTCTTCGAATCCTCCTGAATTTCCCTCCTGTAATGTAAGTTTTCTGTCTTCATAGAAGGTAAGAGATTCTGGACTTATAATGAGAAACTGGACTTTAGGGAGCTGAGATGGTTATTTCAGTGCTTTACCACAGCCTCAGCTCTCAGCTCGGTAAACATTTGGACTGCTAAGCCAGAAATCTCCATGTATCAACACTGGCCACCATCACCCAAGAAAATCCCATTGCTGACACATATCAGCAAACAGCAACTAAGTTAGAACTTCTCAGGCTATAGTTTACATGACAGGGCAGATGAAAAGTTTGTTTTAATTATGAGCTTCTATGGAAAAATAAAATCTGTGCAGCAACAGCCACGTATCTAACCCTAAAAGGAAGCTACAAATGTGTTCAGTAAAGGCACCCAGCGCTGATTTGTCTCACCACATGCACTGGGAGTTGCTGGTGATGCCACAGGTGGAAGGAATGTCACTGCTGTCACCACATGCTCAGTCCCCTAGGCAGATGAAGGTAGTTTTGCTGCAGTTTGACACCTCTATTCAAGATTGTGCCCAGATTGTGAAAAACAGCAGACTTGCTATGAATCTTACAAAGTCAATTTAGAGCTTGTTAGGTCTCCAAGATACTCTTCTAAACTAGAAGCATAGGTAACTTGGAATTAGATGCCTGGTAACTTAGTCCAATAGGGAGCTATTGGTATGGTTTTAGAAAACTGTTTCAAAGTTATAACCATTATCTCAGATTCAAGTTTGCTGTTAATACCTCCTCTACATGGCTGGAAACATTACAGTGGTGCAAATGAGAATCCAGTCCATCATTCTTAATGTACCCTACACTGGACATAAAATCCATTTTCCTACCTTTGCATCAGCCCCGGATGCATGGAAACTGCTGGCACCCACAGTAGGGTGAGATGCAGTAATACCAGATGAAGAGCTAATGCTGTAGTGCCAAGCCATTAGGAACCCAGACATAAAGAGACATAAACCAGCACTATGTACTCTCAGTCTGACGAGAGACTGAAAATGAAAACAGTCAATACCAAGGCTATTAAAAGACTGTTTTCAGGTTAGAGTCCTTGTCTAGTATGCAATCCCACTCTAAAGGCCTGACTCTACTGGAATCAAGAAAAAACAGGCCTTTGGGGAGATCTGATAAGAAAGGAAATAAGACAATACTTTTTAATTAGTTGATAGATGCTGGTTAGGACTATGATACTATTTCAAGGGCTTGTGGCATTCAGATTTCTAATCTAGTAAGTTTATTGTGTGTGGCAGAGGCAGAGTACCTTATGGAGAAGCTTGTCTGGAGCAGAAGCTCTGAAAATGATTCCAGAAACCGACAGTGCACACACAGCAGAGAGATTTCCATAAACTACTGTGTCCCTCTTTGGTGAGATCCCACAGCCGATCACTGGGGAGTGAGAAAGTCGAGAGCTTTCTTCCCAAGCAGGTGACATCACAAGGTTAGTTATCTGAGATGGGGTTAGTTCGTCAGTCAAGAACTACATCAAAACCAAGGAAAACAAAGTCCTTGTACTCGTTGTACAATTATTCCTTTGATTAGCATAAAAATGTTGTTCTTGTTAACCAATATGTCTTCAACCAAGGTGTTAGCATTGTATGCTTTCACTTGTAGTAGAAATAATTAGATTGTGTATACATAGACAATGGCTACACAACACACAATAGATTGTACAGTCACAGACAAAGTATGCTGTTATTGTCATATATTGCTGCACTTTACCATGACGAATATTAAATGCAGGTCAAGCCTTCAAGCCTGTAAGCACACAGTCCAAAGTACTGCGTACACAGGCATAAGAAACATTTTTTCTCTGCATTTGAATATAAAATTAAGACTAATTTGTTTTCCCTCTTCCTGTTTTGTTAGTGTGGCAGCACTTCCAGGAAATCATGCCATACTTTTTCTATACTATCTTCAATATCCATTTATTGTGTCTGCCCTCCTGCACATGCTTCTCCTGCAGTATTATATCATGTACATGATTTCCTGGTTTTTCTGGTTTTCACTTCTCTGTGTTAGATTTGGCTCATTTGAGTAGGAATTTTTTTCACATATATCTTTGAATTCTTGCCTTGCTTTCCTTTTGTGCTATGGGAGAGAACTCAACAGTTTGTTCTCCTGAAAGAGAATGCAAGTGGTATGTGTTCAAGTACCCTGCTTCTATTTTCCACCTTTCTACAGAGGCCGGACACCTAAGAACTGTGCACATCCCACCAAACTTGCTGGTTTGCACTGGGACTTAATCACCACTGGAAACCCCATGTGTTGCTCTGCCTTTACCAACAGCTTTTGCTGGAAACTCCCCATACACAAATGGTCCAACAAAGATGAGAGAGAATCAAATTAAAATAAGAAGGTATGCATCTGTTTCCTAGCAAGGCACAGCACTTGACAGGAGTTAAAGACACACAGTTACTAGCATTAATTCCTCTTGGCAACTTACTAGTAGCTGTTAGGCATGTTGTGACCTTGTACTTGAGTCATAATACAGATGGCAAATAGTAACACCTCAATGGGCAGGTGTCAAAAGCCCCCAGAATCACTTTAACTTAAATATTTTGGAATCCTGAATTAGTCATGCAGGAGAACAGTCTCAAGCAAGCCTCATTAGTTGCTTGCACAACTGCAATGCACCTGGTTCACTGCAAATGACTGAGAAAGGAGAAAGGAAGATGAGAACTGGAACAGAAGTTGCTGCAGACTGGAACTGCCTTGTGCAGGGAGAAGGGAGGTTGAAGTTCATAGACTACCAGCCTAGCTTGCTCCTGTTGCCATCATTTCTTCAGTTCTGCATTCAAGATCAAAAAAACAAATTTGTGAAACAAAAATAAAGCTCTGTTAGTGATTGCATTAATTCAGTTACAGCTGCAGAACTGATACTGCAGTAGACCATCTGTTGGGATCTCTTTCTCAGGCAACAAAACCTATTCATCTTTGAGCTGTTCCAAGTCACTGTCACACATTTAATATGTGATCCAAGAAATAACTGTGTGTGTATTAACTCTGCTGCTGGTATTAATTAAATTCATGTCTAAGAATTCAACCTTTTCCACTGATCAGTACCACAAGACTTGTAATACATTTCTTGATAGCAGACACAACTGGTATTGAAGGTACATTTTACATGCCAATTTTCAGCTTGCTGTGTCCTAAAGCGTTTGTGTATCCACTGGAGTGATATGGCTGGGGACTGCAGAAGTTCCTGTTGAACTTGGAGTGTTGTCAAGCAGTGTTAGCATGGAATGAAAAGAGACTATTTGTAACCATGTAAGTACTACTACTCTTTCATCCCACCAGGAATTTTTCTCTTTCTGTACTTCCTCTCTATGACATATCCAAGTTGGATGAATCTTGGAAAACCGGGCATATTTGTTAAAAAGATACCAAATCAAATACTTAGACCTCTACTCAACCTTTATAATACTGGCCTGCTTCACATGCCAGTAGAGTTGAACTAATTATGAGGCTATATCGATGCTGTAATAATAATAAAGATAAGACTACATGCATTTCAGCACAACCTGTAGCAGTCTACTGGGAAACTCAGGATGATATCAGGCAGCTGCACTTTCATGGCTATTATTTTAGTTACTCAAGGTCTGCTATAGCTGCAATGCATACAGGTCCTTAGAATAATCTCCACAAAATGCACAGCTTGGGGATATTGATATGGTTCTACTTTTCAAGAAAAGCCAGGTCATGTACAAATCAAAACAAGCTGAGAGTTATTGTGGCAGCTAGACCTATGGAAACAGAAAAGACATATACATTTGCTAACTTCTACCCAAAGACTATTAGTCTGGTCCCAGTAATATAAGAAGTGAAATACAGTTTTGTTCTAGTTACCTTTCTAATTCTAACATTTGGCCTTTCTCTGCTCTGGACAACAGTAAGGAGCAGAAACACTTTCCAAAGTGAAAACTAAAGTTCTTAGCACAATGCCATTCTATTGGCTAGGACTTTAAGAACTGTAAATCTTGCCAAGTTTTGTCATTCTTCACATTTCTTCATACCTTAGAAGGGTTAAATGTGTGCTGCTTTCCAGAGATGGCAAGTCACAGATAGCCATTCCTCCTCATTCAGGCTATGCTCTCTGATAGCACGCAACGTTTTATCAGGAGCCCCAGTGAGTTCAACAAAGGCCTGCTTCCTACCCACTGCTAGATCCAAGAATGAATATGGAGAGATATGCACTGACCATGTAATGTTTCCAGGTGCATTATGAACTATAAGCTCATAAATGCATCTCTGCACGTTTATGGACTGAACTTGGACAAGCAGAGTCACTTGAAAACAGATACATTGATTGCTGCTCAGATTTCAGAGTGGCGTCATCACAGTGACAAAACTATCACACAATCCTAAATTGCTAATCTGCACACTGAGTATGTAGTTGCCCCAGAACATCTGTCACACAATGTCTTTATATACTCAGCTTTTGCAGTTCAGGAATTTTGTTAGTGTTGCCTTCTATTATCGTCCCTTGCATTTCACTCAGATTGTAAGTTGTCGTTGTATTCTTAACTCTGCCCGCTGAGGTCCAACAGATATTTCCACTTGTTAAATGCCAAGCACAAAATGACATTCCTGACCTGCATCTGGCATTCGCTGCCCTTCCAGTTAGTCCCATTGTTGAGTGTTATGTGGATTATTTCCCATTTGGTAAGGTACTGTTAGGTTTGGATGAACAGAAAAGGGATGCCTATGATGTAGCACTCCCTGTCTATTCACAGCAAGATCTCTTCTTACATGCATCTGACATATTTGGGATAGCAACTTTTCACATTCATCGTGGGTCAAGTTCTACCTCTCAGACACTGGCCAAATACCCAGGCTTGTCACACTGATTTTAAGAGAAGGATAAAATCCTGCCAAAGGGAGCACAACTGCCAGGAAAGAAAATGTTCACTGATAGATGCATACAGGTACAAACCCGGCTAATTAAAATTTTAACCTCCGCTCCAAAACTTGAAAGCTTTTAAAGCTTTCCTCACCACTTTGAACAGAGACAATTCTTACACCTAGAGAGCCAGAAACATTGGTTCATCCTTCTGGATACTACACAATTCCAACTGTTTACTCACACTTTAATGGCAAGACAGAATTAGACATGATTCATGTTCACTATTATGTTCTGTTACCACCACATTGAATAACCTCATCAGAAGAGCCCAAACGCCAACATGTTGCTGCTTTGAGCCAGCTGACCTGATGTTAAGCTTCTCTTTAGTACAATTCGAAGACTAAGGACAGCAAAGGAAAGTTACTAGATCCCAATAAAAGAATGGAATGAAGATAGGTCAGATCCAGTCCTACCAGCTGAAACACTTTACCAGCCTTGCTTCCCCATGCCACCATTCCTCACAACTACAGTAAACATCCAGTTTTTGCAAAAGAAAAGCAACCAGTCAAGCCAGCTCACTTTAAATTGCACCAAGGTCCTCCAACAAAATGCAGCCAGTGGTATGCTTACCAAGAGGTGCCATAATTTTGTTTAAAACAACAAGGAGGAATTGAGGAGGTATTCAAGTAACTAACATATCTGCTCTTTGAGGTAAACAGTTCTACAATAAGGGTGGATTCCAGCACAGAAGGAGAAAAAGAAAAAAAAAAAAACACAACAATGCAACTTGTGTTTGAAGACCTCAGGAATAACTCAGGGAAAAGGTTTGTAACTATAAAGACAAAAAAAAAATTGTTTTCCAATAAAACCCTCCATTTTTCAGCTTCCCGAAAAAACTGCAATAATTACATTGTAATTCTTAGAGCAAGTTTCCATGACAAGAAATGGAAAATCTGAGAAAAACTGACAGTGAGATAAAAGTAAAATAGTTACTTGTCTCTAGAGAGGAAAACTGGATCTGGATGATCTAAGCAATGGAGAAAGTCAAAGATGCAGAGCATTATACACTTGAATGAACTAACAAGTGCCAGGATACTTTGTGAGTACAGCCCAAAGAACCCAGACACAAATGCCAGTAAAAATACTGTGTGATGAGGCCCTCAAGCTAAACATCCCAAACAACAGAAATTTGTTAGGAAAAAAAAAAAAAGCTGAAGATCTGGCAAATCCATAACCTAAAATGAGCCAAGTTTAGAAGATTTGTTGAATTTTTGCCAAACACTGCTATTGAATGTTTTAGATCCCTTCGAGAGTTCAAGGCATAAGAAAAAGAAATTCAAGTACATTATTCCCTGAAGAATAGTTTTAAAATATTTTTACAGTAACTGGACAAGTCTTACACAGTGTGTGTATAAGACAATGTCTATATTTTGGCTTGCATTTGCCTGTGCACTAACATAGTGCCATGGACCTGCAAGTTCCAGTTTGCACATACCCACTGCCTGCTGTGACCATTACTTCTGCTTGTGTTGACCGCACCAGGTCTATCTTGCAAGAGAATCACACAAAAATCTCTTTCCAATCAGCTTTCCAAAGGAGGAAAGATGAAGATGAGAAAATGCTGACCCAAAAGTTGCAGTTCAAGCAAGAAATTGAAATGTTTCAAGCTAGGAAGAAGTCATTGCATCCCAGTCTTAATGTTCTTGTGTATGCTTGGCATTAGTAATTTGACTGAAAGCCAGCTTTATTGTCTCTGATTTTGCAGTAAATCAGGGCAGGACACAAACCATTCTTATGAGTCATTCAAGGTTAGCTACCTTAATGGGCTCTCTTTGGTTCTCCATAAACTGTTTCTTTCCTACAAAGTATGATATAGTCTAAAAAAGATTCTCAGAAAACACACATGCTTGCAGAAAATACCAAATCAGAAGACCTGGTTTGCTCAGGCTCTCAGCTATATACCAAACCACAATGGAAACAGCACTCCCTCTGACTTACAAGATATGTCATTCCTTATGCCCTTTCAGTCCTTGCTGTTTAATCACTGAGCTTCAAATCACATGTACTAAAGCTCAGGTGAGTCACCAACAACAAGAAAAACAAGATTAAGCTTGTCATATCCCATCTGCCCCATGCACACAAAACCAGTTGCACAGCTCTAGGACAGTGAAACCCATAGACTGTCGTGGAAAGAAGCCAAGTTCCTTTTTGCCATATTCTCCATTTGCCATCTTTTCTTTAATGCAAATCTTATGTTAACAGTATTTCCTCACTTTTTTCTTACCTATGCTATGTGCTGTTTGTTAGGAAAATCTCACCCCAACAATCTTTTCTACAAATTGAAGTTCACTAGAGTTTATGCTTCTGCAGACAGTGTTGATACATCAGGAAAGCAGCATGCTGCTTCATGTCTTGACAATACTATGCCAACTTTTTAAGTATTATTTTATTAAAGTTGTACTTAAAAGTTCTTCTACCAACCATAGTGCTGAACTACTGTACAGTAAAAAATAAAGTCTTTCATATGACTGACCTCACTCACTGAGGATTAAATGAATTCTAGATACATCCATTTCAGCTGAAAAACTGATTCTGGTTGCAAATTGACCAAGGTCATACACATAGAAAAACAGCAGTGTTACCTAACTGTCATTAAATTAACTACCTTCCAATCATATAATGCTCGGATACCTTCCTCAACTAAACAAATCCATTTTAGCTGTGGACAACTTTTTCCTCGTTCTAAATCTGCTAACTTGTTTGGAAACTTCAAGCAACTACATCTCCACTTAGATGTATCTCTGTATGTAGCTGTCTGTATTACACATTTCTATACCACAGCATAGCTTTTTCTAAGCTTTTTATTTTCCTAACTGTAGTTCAAACCACAGAGAAGACTGATTTGCCTCTATTTAAACTCTGTGCTAGCCTTATCTCAAGTAAGAGAACTTGTGCTTCTACTTCCAGGGATCCCAGGTTTTGTAATTAATATCCACTTGAACACAACCAGTAAGAAAATGCGGATTGAAAAACAATATAACGTCCTCCATGACCTCTTCTGTATCACATGAGCCTATGTGGTACATCTCATCCTTGTCAGCAGCTATTTCCTGAAGCCCATGCCTCCTGTTTCCAGCAAATCAATGAAGGGGATATCACGCTTTTTTATCTTTTATGGTTTCAGCAAACAAAATGTGGCATGCTTCCACTGATAATAAGCATTACCCCAGGAAAATTTGCTTACCTAGAGAGCCCTAAATATAAATGAGGGCATAGTTTCTACATAAATCCTAATTTTGGTAAACCATAAATATCCAGGGTAGGTTTGAGTTAATATCTAATGTCTTTTTGTGAGGAGAGGAATCTGTAGAGACTAAAAGTACCAGCCAAAATTTTCAAACACAAATACTAAGTACAGGCTTTTAAATCTATACCAAGAGGCTGAACATTTCAGCTGTCACTTCACAGTTTGTCTGTAGTACCCTATTTTCAAACAGGGGCCAGAACTCATAAAATGTTTAGAATTTAAACATGATGTGCAGCTCTTATCAGAAACACTGCATTCTTTGGATATCAGAAGTATCAAACATTCCCTTTGAGCTCAAGGGATTCTCAATGCTGTTTGCAAGACCTGAATTTGCTTTTAAGTCAGTCACCTTTCTGAACCGGTAAAGGAAGTGAGCTGCACCTGTTCAGCTGTTGTGAACACTGTGGTCCACATCTTCCCAAACAGTTGCTATACTTTTCCAATAGGCTCCCATGTTAAAAGCAAACAGAGAAGACTTCATTATATGAAAAACATCACATTTTCAAGACTGTCCATAAGCAGACAACTCACTTTCAGCTGGAAGCCTTTTATAACTGGTTTCACATACACACAAGCTTGTTTTACTACTTAATTTTCTAGGGAGCAAGCAGAAACATTTAATATCCAGGATGTCTGAAGAATGGTATTCTCTCAGACAGGAACTCCATGAAACCAGTTTTACCATTCTGTCTTTTCAAAGGCAAGCATGTACAGGGTGTTGTCTGATGTTTGTCTTAGAAGAATACAAGGAAGGGGATAGATTTATGTATCTGTAGCATGAAATTCCAGGGATTGGAATGGCAGAATATTTCACACATATTAAACTGCCAGAGAAAATTGCATGCTGTTTAAATTTCACTCAAATTAAGAGACTGCATTTTAATCACTTTACATAGGTACCTGCTAGAAAAGGCCATAAGCTGCAAACAAGCCACAGATAGCAGTGACTTGCAAACTTTCCTCTTAACGTTACTTGGAATTAAGCAGTTAGGTTTATTTTTCATTTTTAAATGTGTTCTAAATTGGGCTTCTCCTCAACTTACATCTCCCCTCAAGACTGCCACACAGAACCACACAAGCACACAGAGCAATTTCCCTTACATAATGAGGCAATTTTAGTTACAGAGGAAATGTGCAACAGCATGATGTGTGAACTGCTCCATGTACCAGCTTGGGAAGGAAGGGAACCTCCCAGAAAGGAATTTCACCGGCCAGATGCTTTCACAGTCTTACTTGCATCACCACTTTTATTGCTTTTTTTTTTTTTAAAGTTCACTTATTTTAAATTAGAAGAACAATATATTAATATGTTCTTGTAAATCACTTTTATAGCTAGGAAGCCTGGCTCAAGTTTATATGAAATGCTTTTGGCAGCAGATAGACAAAAGCCAGATTAGGGGAAGCAGAAAAGATGCACATATGGGAACTGAGGTAGTTTAAGACTTTGGGAAGAATGCAGATGTAATAAATAAGAAACAGAGAAGATGCAAGATGGTAGACTCTATAATAAGCTTTTGAGTAGGGGAACTGTGCAAAATGACTGAGCAGACACAAGCCGTATTGCAGCTATTCCACCTCCCTCCCACCTCTACCCCCAAGGTCCTAACCACTGAAGAGTAATGTTCTCTTGTGATCTTTCTCATGTCAGTTGATCCTTTATTACAACATGTAGAGTAGAACAGTTTCAATGGGAAGGCACAAGAACATTCCTACCAGCTGTTCAACACATGGTTGAGCTATGAGGGGTGAGAGTATTCTTCCAAAGAGTGAGAAAAAGGGGTTTTAGCACTCACAGGAAGGAAATAAATGAAAGGCCAGCATCTGTGTCCTGACTGAGTATTCTAACTACTGAACTACTGCAGAAAGGTGAAAGCAACATCAGTTGCCTTTCACTGTATCCAGAGCCCACACCCATAAATATATTGACCAGATAAAGAACCTCAGGTGAGACGAACAGAGGAAATCACTTGTTTTCAAGTTCCACTATATACTGAAGAACTGGGGAACTTACTGAGTTCTCCCAGCTGTACAGTAACTGAGCAGAATTTCTAAGGAAAGAGTTCAGGGGTTGAGATAAGGACAGGGAGATCACTCACCACTTGTCACATGTCCCCCTTTTCCTTTGAGGAGGAGGAGTGAGTGAACAGCTGTGGTACAGTTTAGCTGCCCTGCAGGTTAAGACCATCACAAGACTGTGTTGAAATAGATGTGTGTTTTTTTTTCTGCACATTTTCTTGCAATGCTGAAAAATTCCCCCCCATAAAGGAAGCTGGATTTTGTTTTAACCTGGTAGAACAGAGTTTGTTAGTTCCAGTCCCTGTAGATAAAAGGGTCTCTCTGATTATACCATGAATGAGAAAGCATGTTCCCAGCTCAAATACATAAAGGGACTCTGCACCTGGATGTGGAGCTGTCTCGTCTCAGAAGTACTCTCTTCTGCTTCTCCAGCAGTCCTTATTACAACACTTCCATGACACTCCTATGCAGAGATGTTAGGAAGGAAGAAGAAAAAAGTCAATTGGCATTTCAGCTTTAGGAAGCAAGGAGCTATCAGTACAGTTGCTTTTCAATTCACCTGCCCACCAAAAAAAAAAAAAACAGAAAAAGAAAAACTTTCTCAAGTCAAGTAAAAAATTACACATATGAAATAGGGTTAAAGGAAGATCACTCTGGTTGCAAGATCAAGCTTTCGAACATTAAGAATTACCAGAATTAAGATTACCCATGTGACCCTAAAGCAGTTCTCTTAAGTATTACAGTACAGTCTTTAATTATGTAACTTAAAGTGTTTTCCAGAAGTTCCAAGCTGCATTCAACACAGGAACGGATAAATCTCACTTAGTATTCAGGCACTTAGCTTTATCATCATTGTTCAGTGTACAAAGTAGATGGAAGAACTATGTTAGGCACCAAAACGTCTCCATAGCCTTGTGTGTTATGGAAAACTGAAGGCATGCTGGCAGGAAAGAGAAGCACAGACCTTGCTCCCATGCCAGCAGCCAGCCATTGCATAAATTGTGGCTTCTTTAGGGCACCACTAAGGGTTTCCAGAAAGACAGAGGTTTCTGCTGTTTATAGATCTGGTGACTGAGAGGAACTCACTTCCGTACTAGTGCAGGCATTCTCCTGCATGCCTTAGAGCATGCAGTCCTTCTCTTATTTTATCCCCCTACTCTTTTCATATCCCATCTGTCCTCAGCCTGTAGTCACAAGTGAAGGACCAAGGGTATGTAAATGTGAAGTTCCCAGTCAAACCCTGAAAAGACGGTAACAAGTGGCAGAATGCCTTTAGCCCCAAGAGAACATCCCCCATTCAGTTTGATGCAGTCTTAATTAAAACTTTGGAAATAACTATAAGCATTCAGCTTTGACATTAGTGGCATCTCTGGAGGGAGAGAAAGAGATAATAAGTAATGTTTTGCTATTTATTGTGGGAGATATACAGCAGGTGGCTTCATCTGGCTGAAGAAGAAAGTCTGAATGTCTGGTCTATCACGAAAAATGACTTCTGTGCACATCTGATGAGGTTGAAAGTCATAGATTTGTGTTCTCATCCCCCAGGCTTGTATTGTGGAGATGTCTCACTTGGTTTGCTTATGCAATATGGCTGTTTACAACATTAAACAGGAAAGCATTAAATTAAAATTTCAATTGCAAGCATCACCAAGCTCCAGCTCCCCTGAAGTCCCATTTATTTCCACAGGAAGCATTACTGTTAGTGCCTTAGAGACCTCACTGACTTTGGCTGAATTCAGCCTCAACACAAGTTAGAGGAGCGAATCTCTCTCCCCAGAGCAACTAACAGTATACATAAGAGAAAGTGAAAGAAACTATGAAAGAGAGAAAAGACAAAAAGCAACAAACACAACTAGACTGAGGTTAGTCACTATGGGATGGTTGGAGCTGCTACTTCTCTCTGTTTAAAAACACTGAACTCTTATCTCTGTCTTAGGTGATTATCTGAAACTTGTAATAAAACACATCAGAACAGGGAGTATGAGATACACTAGCGCAGATGGATCCCACGTCTGGGAACTGATTTCCTACTACACCTTCTTTTACCATGAGGAAAGCCAGGATAAGTACTTAGCGCAAGTATTTTTTTGTCATTCCCTATATTCATGTACTACTACAGTAGGGAGCAGATGTCACTTATTTTTACTTGTGATCCTACACTAGTTTTCACCATAAGCTCTATGTCTAGACACCGAAGTGGCTCCATACCATTCACAAAGGCAGGAGATGCAGTGCTGACCATTCTGTAAATAGTTGCTACCTTCCTCTGCTCATCCCACCTTAGGCTACAAAAAATGTGCGAGATCTGCAAAGAATGGAACTCAGGGATACACTCATTGAAAATTCATATTTCTGATGCATTAGTGGATTTTTAAAGCTTAGTCTTTTGATAACTCAGGAATATCATTAACTAATTGGACTGTGTAAGCATGAGGATGGATCTTGTGGGGAACTGGGAAGGAACACTGCCCTCACTTTATTGTGGGAAGCATTCCATAAGCCAGTGGAGATGTCTAAAGGGGCTTGCATCTGGTTAGGGAGGATATTAAAACCAGAAGAATTGGCATCAAATTATGTGCTGTCTCATCTTGAGCCAGGCCAGGCCATCACACTCCTTTTGCCAGCTGCCCTCTGGTGGAAGGAGGTTCTGCAGAACAGCCAAACAGGAAACTCTCGTGCTGTGCAGAGGCCAGGTGAAGGCCACAGGTGGATTCCACATTTCTGCCTTACTTCACTGGAAAGCCAGGCTTTGGTTACAGATGCGCCACTTGTGAGTAAGCCAGGAGGGACTGAACTAGAAGGAACTGACCCTGAGCAGGTACCCCCAGCCCAGAGGCAGGAGAGCTTTGCCAGGCTGAGGTTGAGTGGTAGAGGACAGCCCTGTAGCATAGCACCTCTGTATGTGGTCGCCCAGTTTCTGAAAAGTGGGTAGACAGCACTCGCTGCATTTGTGTCCAGGTCTTCTAAAACTCTGAGCAGAAGCAATGCTTGCAAAGCTTTAAAGCAAGGTCTCCATGTTAATCAGAAAGGGGCACTCTAGTTGTAATTATTGAACTGTAAGAGCTTTGATTTCTTCTTACTGCCTTCTCTTTTGAGTCTGGCTGTATGCTGGTACTATTTCATCTTCAGAGAGACGAATTTTTAGCTGTCCTGTAGTGTTTGTAGTACTTACTGTATTAACCCATCTTGCCAACAGACGGATATCTGGATGATATTCCATCTCAGAAGCATGTGAACATCATCAGATAATTTGAAAATATTTTTGTAATTGAGGTAGTCAAATAGAGTGCCCTTAAAGCTAAATGAGCAGCTTTGATCCTGATCCTGAAGCATTGTCCAGGAGTTGCAGTTCCCTAGATGTCACACTTCTAACCCCTCTTTGTATAAGAAATACAAGATAATAAATGTTTTCATAACTTGGTATCGTAAGATATTTCAGTCCAAACTGTACAACCTCAACTTGTTTCCCTGAGGAACCTACGCAAAAAATATTGACTCACATAAAGAAAATGAAGGACAACATAAGTATTTAGGGACCTGAGTATTAGACGATATAATAATGATCACACAGACCTAAATAACTATGCTGAATACAGTGTCTGTGTTTTTTTTTTTCCCATGTCAGGACTGAGTTCATAGAATTCCTAAGTGTAACAATTTAATTTTTTTAAATATCCAAGAATTAAAACCTGGAAATATTCCAAGGCAAAAAGTAGCCAGTAACGTAGTCTAGACATGGTGGGAAATGCAGTTATAATACTTAATTTTCAACCGAATACAGTTCTTCTGTTGAAGCATATTTGGAAGTGTGAGAAAAGTTCAGTATGATTTAAAATGTGCCTACTGAGAATAACTCTGAACTACAACTGACAAAAAGGAAAACAGTGAGAAAAACTAAATACTTCACTAGGGCAGAGTAAGTCAGAGGCTTACATAAGAGCCAGAGAACCTGGGGAAAGAGGACATCTTTTATTACACAGGTAATAAAAAGTGCAAAAGAGAAAGCTGAATCATTATTAGATGGAAACTGATGAAATTAACAACTGTGAAATGGCAGAGACTGAAGGCCTTGTTTCAACAAGAAGTAATCATGATTATGAAGATAAAACAGTCTTCTGAGTAGCTATTTATAAAGAACTGATATAGAAATTGGAAGAAACTTGGCCACCAATTTGTCGGCTTAATTTCATTTATCCCTGGGTGTTAGAAGACAAAAAGATAATTTCAATGTAGTCACAAACATTTTTGAAAAGACATGGGAAAGTCCAGACAACTAAGAGAGCCTATACTATATTGAATACATATGCCTGACATTCATCTTAAGTAGAGTAATTGAGTAAATAAGGGGAAAGGAAATGTCTAAAGCATAGAACCACAAGCACAGCATGCTTACAAAGAACACAATTTATTAGGCAAGGACAATGAGGATATTCACATGATTGAAAAATTAACATATGAAAAGGAAAGGCATTTGTAGTGTAAGTATTTCTATTGTACTTAATATATGACTTCTTGAAACCTACCATTACCAATCAAAGTTGGATCTCATGCACAAATATGTGAGATCAAAACACAATAAAATAAGGTTTGTGATACAGACTAAATTTTAAAGAGATATCTTGAAAAGACTTCACTTGCATCAAAATCTCCTCTGTATATTCCATCCTTTAAATTATGATTATAGGATAAGACTCCAATTGATTAAAAAAAAATAACAAAACACAGAGAATAAGTTTTAATATATTTTATGCCACTCATGAATTCAGTTAAATGGTTGAACACTAATTATCATCCTAGGGACTTAGGTTACCATTCACTGTTAACTTGGAAAATACATGACATTTTCAAATGTAGACAGGCTTTGGGTGAAAGAATGCCACTATATTAGTCAAAATTCTGTATATTCTTCTAGTGAAGATACGGGGATGACTTGTCTAGTTATATTGCAAACATCAGCTGTAAATACAGCTGAGTCTGCCTAGTTGGAAATTCTGTGACACGGAGGTCATGGAAGAATCTACTTGCGCACTACCACATCAACTAGCATGTGGGTCTGCAAGGAGAATTCTGCTGGGGGACAGCAGAGCAGGCAGGAGGTAACTTAGGGCTGGGGAACTGAGGTTTCTCCTATTGAACTGGTAGAAACTGGAACCCAAAGAGACTATGAACTATCTTCAGGAAGACTGTCTTCTGGTAATGCATTTGCAGCATCTATATGGCAGAGATACTTAACAGGTCATTTCATCATGCAAACTCTTTTGTTATCCTGGCTCTGATACATGGCTCTGTTTTTTAACAATTTCTTTCCCCTAATCGTCACACTGTATCTTGAAAGTACATATCTTTCTTTCCATGTCTTCCATTTTATCACTATCTTGGAACTCCTTTCCTGCTTTCTAGACTGTGCTTGAGGGCTGGAACACAGCTGAAACTGATATTCTGTGTTATGAACCTTGCGATTCATGCTAATTTCAGTAGTCACATTTAACTGGTGAATTAAATATTCCCGTTAGTCTCATGTGTGGAAAAAATGACACTATCTACACCTGTTGTTTATTGAGGTGCTATCTCCAGGTATAGCTTGCAAGAGAAAAAACATTTTTTTCCTTTAGTGATAGAGAGGTTTCCATGCTAGTTATGTGAGTTTGTAAGTTCATATACCAACTTGACAATAACAGAGTTCTCACTTCTTTCACAGGATCCCTCACAACTGTATATTGATTACCAGCCTAGGTTTTTGATCAGGATCTGCCAGCAAAGGTGAGGTCTTCTTGGCAGAGCTTTTCCAGTTGCAGAGCAAGGAGCTGGGGGTTGGGATGGGGGACAAACAGCTGCCAAGTATGACAAAAAATTGTTTTCTGAGGTGCTGAAAGTCTCAGAACTTCATGTTTCCAAGGGAACACCATGACACTGAGAATGATTAGAGAGCTACTGTTATTTCAATTACAAATCAGACTCTGGCTACTGCCTAAATAGCACTGGTAAACCAGCAAAACAAAACTGTTCATATAAAGTGCTTGGAGCTCTTCAAGGATGAAGAAAAAACGATGAGTCTGAATAAGACTGGATGTCTTCAAAGACCTGAAACTACAGAGTTGAAGATTAGCTGCCATTTTGTGCAAATTTCAGTGAGTCTTAATGCTGGGCTTACAGAGAAAGGCTTCTGAGAAAACCCTCCAGTAGAACAACAAATTTGTTCCAAAAATTACTCATGAGAGGAAAATCATTTTTGCAGAAAAGTCCTACAAGCAACAATGGAAGTCAGCAGGGAACAAAGGCCTCTCTCATGTATCTATAACAAGAGATATTTCTTCTGCTTTTATTGTCCCTAAATCAAAATCTGCTTTGACCAGATAGTGCATTTGACATTTCCACATGGGATAAGAATTATTTTTCAATTTTATTTCTAAAACTTTAGAATTAAGCAGGCTTTAACTTTAGATCAAAAAATATCCTAAAAACCTAAAAATACCTTATTCTAGTCTGACTTGATGTGAAAGATGTTCTTTAACTGCATAGCAAAATCCATTGAGAAGAGAAAAATTACATAAGAATTTTTTTTTAAAAGGTACTAGATAACATATAAACACAGGAAGTTCAGCAAAGATTTCATGGAGTCTACATTACTACAAGTATGCAAATCCCAATTTGATGTTATTATGTGGTTTTGCCACATATTTTTGAGTGAAAACTTATCTTACAAAGGGGGTACAACTAAATAATTAAACTAGTTTTGAAAGTCACTCATCTAAACTATGTTTGACGGGCAAAATTATATTTAATGATATTCTAAATGTTAGAAAGATCTAGGATATTTAAATACATACATATTGCACCCCTAGGCACCTTAGAAGAGTTGCCAAAGAAAGAAAAAAAAAATGGAAGAAGGGGGCAGCAGAAAATACTCTGGGCAAGCATTACACACGCATCTACCTATATTTAGGTGCCAATCAGTTTCCCAGCAGAAAACCTGACTTCCCCTATATGGGATGTATGGTGCCACACTAGGAGGCATACCAAAGAAGACCCGAGGTGTCTATACAATGCTTTGCAGGTGGGTGGAAAACTCCTGCACACCACCATCAGCACAGCTGTGCTGCCCTGGTCACTCGGCGCGGTGCTGTGCCCAGCCCTAGGAACCAGTTGCCCTGCGAAGGCACCCTCTGAGGCTGTAGCAACAATCCTAGCATCATTAAGGTTGGAGAAGACCTCCAAGATCGTCTAGTCCAACCATCAGATCTTACAGCATGCCCAGCACAGGAGGCTCACTGCACTCGCAGCCTCCAGGCAGCCCACAGATACAGCCTCGCTGCGCTCCACGCAACCCAGAAGGAGGCACACGCCTACTGCGAGGATTACTATAAATCGTGAGCTCACACAGCTTCCTTCACGTGGTGTGGGAATGAATGTAAATTAGCCCTTTCATTCCAAATGTTTCCATACTGACCTCTGTTTCCCCACTGACACAGAGGAAGGTTTAGCTAAATTCAGAAGATCCTGTCTATGCCAGGAACCAACTACAGATAAACAGCGAGACGATCATTCCCATGGGGTCTCCATCCATCACCTCTCAACTTAATGGTAACACAGCGCAGCAAAAACATATAAATCTGATGCTGATGCCTCTGCTAAATAGTCACAGCAATGAGCACTGATTCATGTGCAGACTCTCTCACGTGAGAGCATGTGTCAGGACTCCATAATTAGGCTTTTTTATGAACGCTTGCTCCTCTCAGACACTGCCTCTTCCCATATATTAAGCATGAATAACCAAAGAACACGGCTGGAAATTTAGACTTTCTGGCTCATGTGCAACTGCACTGACTTACATTTTTAGTATGCATCGATTCCTCTGGGTCACTACAGTCCGTTACAGCCCCTCACCGGGGTCCAGCAGTGCTTTTCAGCTGACCTCAGGTGGTTCTGATGGGCCTTCACTGCACCGTGTATCTCCTCTGTGGCCTGATTTGGGGTAATCATGATTCTGACTGCACGTTTAAGAAGGATAGTGTGGCAGACAGTTGGATAGTTGCCAAGAGCATCGAATTTGTGAAGCAATGAGCAAAACAAATCCACATACACATTCATAGGAGTGGATTGTTTAACTGGTGCAATGTAACTGTGGCTTTGGAGCTTCAGTAAGAGAGATTTATTACTGAGACAAAAGAATATGTTTAATATTACAGACTGGTCTGCAACACTATTTCTTCATGATCTAAGTTGTATTTAAATATTTTTTCATGTAGAATGGACTTCTAGTAAATTACTGCGATCAAACAAACGAACAAACACCTTTGGTAACTTATCTTTAGATCTCTTGAGATTTAAAACAAACATGGAAGTTTATTAGGGAAGAAGTAAATCCTACACTTGCCTGCCATGTCTTCTACCTGACTGGAGGTGGAATGAGGATGTTCACACTTGGTTTTGCCAAGAGCTTTACAACTACTTTATGATTGAATGGCTTATACTTAATGGCTTTTATTATTTCAATTCTTTTGTTGGTGTTATATGGAAATGTTTCAAGCAAGCTGTCCCCAGTCATTGACACAACACTTTTTAAGTCTACATGAATAATTTTAACATATCAACATATAGTAAGCAAAATTCCTGCTATGTAAAGTGTTTAGACCACAAATTCAGCAAGAATACTGAGAAAGGAAAGCAGATTTTTCAACAAAATTGTGGCAGAACCAAAGGGTAGGACTCAGTTTCCCTTCAGTCCTTTGGAGCACTACAAATCCTGGCTTGATATCTGAGCAATAAAATGGATTCAAGTCCCACACTCACAGCATCACCACAATGAGCCCTTCATTAGCCAGCACTTCCCGGCAGACTATTAAAGGGGACACAGGTTTACCAAACAGCTAATCCTTGATAATGAAAGGTTTCCAACAAAGCTCTCTTTCCAGGGAGTCTGGGCACTTTCACATTAGCAAGAAGTGAATAGACAAAGTGGTTCAGGAAACCTGCCAAACAGTAGCTCATGCACTGAAAACAAAGACCTGCAGTCTTCAGGGAGCTAAAGAAAAAAAACAGCGGTGTTTTGAGTTGTTTCTTGTCATCATAGTTACCTTCTTCTCCACTTTCTTTCATATTATTTCATGAATAGTCTTTGAACTATAAAGTGTATACACACTTTTCGCTCAAATTTCACTTGTACATATAAATCAGTTTCTGCGCTGCCTTTCCTCTTTCCGAATGTGAGACAGAGGTTTCCTCTCTTTGCTCTGGGCCTCTTCTGGACACATGCCACTTTTCTTACTATCAGTCCCTAAGCAACAGTAACACCATTGACTGGTACCCATTCATTTCCTCAGTGTTTTGTTTTTCTTTGGTATTTAACAGGCTGACAATTGGATCTTTTCCTTTTGGGGCCTATTTTAAGAAGGCTTTATTTAATCAGATGCAATTAAACATTTAAGATCCAAGATAAGTATTTTTCCTTTAGATTTGTAAAGGAAATCAATGCACGTTCTTTGGATTTAGGTAAAGAATGTCAGGATTAACATCAAAACATAACAAATAAGGCTTATGGAAACATCTTTCTTTTTGACAGAAGGACATGGTGAAACAAATTCAGGGTGGCTGAAAAAACAATTCACAAGGAAGGGAGGAGCTGTGGGGTGGACAGGCTTGCATACATGAACACAAGGTGTATGTAACCCCCAGTGCACAACAGAGCTCTGGGAGGGACTGTGTCACCCTTATTGCCCTTCCCTCTGACTTGAAAAGGAAGCAGGAGGAAAGCACAGCATTTGTATATATTGTTTCTGCTCATAAAAGAGAGCAACACACTCCAGCATGCACAAAGCAGTTCTGTCCCTTCCTGCCTTGTCCATCCACCCCTTCATTTGTTCACTCTGCTGGAAGATGACGGTGCTGTGGACTTCACTGGGAGAATCTGACTGTTTTGTGTCTATGACAGGGCAGAGAGAGGGAGCTTGTAAGAGGAAGACAACTGGTATAATGCAGCACTGAAAGCCCTTGAGACAGAGCAAGGCTGACACCTGATGGTTCAAGTCTGAGGACGATTATGCTACTGCGCACGTTGCTTTGTAGGCAGAAAACTGAGTGTCCTCCGGCAAGCTCCGAAAGGAGCTTTTATGTGGACACCCCTTCAGGTCTGGTTGACCAGGACATCTGCAGAATCAGCCCGATCCCCGAGCCAGCTCACGAAGCCGCTGGCCCTGCAGCAGAACGGGAGGAAGGTTTGCTCTGCACCGAGCCGGCTGGCTCCCGGCGGCCGCCAGGGGGCAAGCTGCCTCCAGCCCCGCGGATCCTCTTCCAACTGCGGCCTGCTTCCCAGTTTCTTCTAACACAGCTTATAGCAAATGCACCTTTGCACTGACCCGGGGTAAGGGAGAGGCAGTAACAAGCTGGTGCTGGCTAGGAAGAACTGAAAGTTGAGCCAGACATGAAGAGTCTCTCCAGACTAGGCTCCTCGAGTGACCCTATTTCAATCCACGCAGTCCATTACCTGGGGGACAAAATGAGTTTCAAACCTCATTTTAAATATTTCTAAACTAAGTCACCAAGACTTGCAGGTTAAGAGTAACAATAAGATCTGCTTGAAGCCTTACTGAAGGTTTGTGACCTCTCTGCGAGGCCCAAGAAGTTTTTGTGCTGAGCCACAACCCACAGCATGGTGGTGCTGGTGGTGACATGAAGCTTTGCCAGGAAATCACCTCTGGAAGCTGGAAGCTCCAGCTTGCGGGTGATGATCACTCGTGACAGTCTTCTTTTGTGGTAGTCTGCAGACCTCTGGGCTGAATCTGACCCATCACTTTGCTGCATATTGCCCAGCATGTGAAGTTGAACATTTGCTGTGTCAGGGTCCCCTCCTCCAATATTCCATAGAACCATGGAATCATTTAGGCTGGAAAAGAGCTTCAAGATCATCAAGTGCATCCATCACGTCCAACATGCCACATCCACATATCCCTTAAATACATGTAGGGATGAAGATTCCTCCACTTCCCTAGGCAGCCCATTACAATGCTTGAGACCTCTTGCTCGCATCCTATCACAGGGAGTTGTAGAGAGCAGTAAGGTCTCTCCTCAGCCTCTTCTCCCACTAAACAGCCCCAGTTCCCTCAGCCGCTCCTCAGGAGTCTTGTTTTGTAGTCCCTTCACCAGCTTCACTGCTGTTCTCTATACACGCTCAAGCAATTTGTTATTCTTCTTGTAGCGAGGTGCCCAAAACTTAACAAAATAACTCAGGGTGTGGTCTGTCCAGTTTTCCTACATCTGACTGAATCACATGAATTTAATCCCCCAGAACATTCCTACCGTGCTCTATTGTTGCCCTCTCTCCCATAAATCTGAAACAAGATGGTTATGCTGTGAAATTGCTCCCCAGCCACTGTCGCAAAACATTACTCTCAAAGCAAAATTCAGCGCAAGAACAGAGACTCCTTCTGTCAGTCAATTTACTACATCTTAAAATTATTTAATTTGCAGACCTGAAAAGTAAAACATGCAAAAAGTAGCTTTGGTTTACTTGCTGAGAGGTCATAATCAGCCTCAAATAACTTGTCACAATAAACAAACTGAACCAAAGAAATTAGATCATTTTCTCTTTTGGACTAAACAAATAGATAATCCTCCACTGAACAAATCCTGCATTTGGCAGGCTAGCACAGAGCATTCTTCAGTTTTGACAGATATTGTAGATTATGGTCTCTTTTTTGTTCAGCTGCACTATCCAAACGTTGAAAGAATCTTTACACATTATATTCTGTTACTGAAAGATAAAAGCTAAACTGTAACTGAGGTTTTGCATCAGTGCAGGATCTCTGTCCTCTGCTAAACAACAGCTTGTTCTCCACAAGACAGAACTGATGAAGCCTGCTTTCCTACAGATTTTTGTCCCCTAATACACCCTCTATTCACCACATTAGCTATGTTCCCCTCTATACTCCTTACACATTGGCCTGTCAATACATAAGTGCTTAACCACTATGGTTAAGGATAACAAAAAATGTTTTTATAAATCTATTAATGGTAAGAGGAGGGCCAAGGAGAATCTCCATCCTTTACTGGACACAGGGGGGAACATGACTACAGAGGATAAAGGAGAAGGCTGAGGTTCTTAATGCCTTCTTTGCATCTGTCTTTACTAGCCAGAGCACTTATCCTCGGAGTACTCAGCCACCCAACCTGGAAGTCTGGGATGAGGAGCAGAAGAAACACCCCCCACAGTTCAGGTGGAAACAGTTAAGAGACCTGCTGCTCCACCTGTCCATGGGGCCAGATGGGATCCACCCGAGGGTGCTGAGGGAGTTGGCAGATTGCTGGCCCGCTTTCCATCATCTATCAGTGGTCTTGGTCATCCAGAGAGGTCCCAGATGACTGCAGACTTGCTAACATGACATCCATCTATAAGAAGGGTCGTAAGGAGGACCCGGGGAACTACAGGCCTGTCAGCCTGACCTCGGTGCCAGGAGAGGTGATGGAACAGGCCACCTTGAATGCAACCACACAATGTATGCGGGACCACCGGGGGATCAGGCCCAGTCAGCATGGGTTCATGAAAGACAAGTCCTGCCCAACCGACCTCATCTCCTTCTAAGGCTGGGTGACCCACCTGGTGGATGAGGGGAAAGCCTGTTGACACAGTCTACCTAGACTTCAGCAAGGCTTTTGACGCGGTCCCCCACAGTATTCTCCTGGAGAAGCTGGCAGCCCATGGCTTGGACAGGTACCCTCTGTGCTGGGTAAAAAATGGGCTGGATGGCTGCATGGTGATGATTAAGCCTGGTTTACTGATATATCTCATGCTGTACACAACACCAGAAGTGTTTACTGGGCTGTAGATCCATTTGGAAAGCAACAAGATTCCCTATTCTCTTTACAGCATAGACACTAAAAATTGCACAGATGGTAGCTGCAGCAGTCTAAATACCAACATGCAAATGTCATTTGAAAACTTCCAAGGTTTCACCTCAGTCTTTCCTTTCACTCTTTTCCTTTATGTTAGAAATTAACACAAGTTATCAGAAAGCTAATGATAGAGCAAGAATCTGAGAAGTTTATTCATTGCACGTGACAGATTCAGCTGGCATGTACTAACAAACCAGTCACCACTGTACTCTTCCTACATCAGCCTTTGAAGTGCCAGGATGCAAGCAAGTTCTAACTGCAGACAAATTAATCCAGATTTTATCTTTCCTTTCAGAGTTTGCACTGACAGCAAACAGAACAACCAGCATTACGCTTCATCTATGCAGGGGAAAATGCTTGGCACATTTTCAGCATGGAAAGCAAGAGACAATTCTAGCACGTTCATAATCCTAATTCAGGTAACAAACACCCAAGACAGATTACTTGGCAGGTATTTTACTGATATTTAATCAGAGAGCAAAACAACACTAGAAAATACTACTTGATGCAGGGTAAGAGCTCACCTCTATCTAACAGAAATCTACTTTTTTTTGTAATGTGAAATGCTGACTTTAGCACAAATAGCTCACGGAGCCCTCTGCCTGGGAACAAGCACAAAGCAGCTGGATTACTGAAAATACTTTCTGGCCAAGTATTTCACAGAGAAGTACACAGAGGTGTCTGAACTTGCATACCTGCCACTAAAGTCTTCATGGCTTCCCACACAATTCTGGATGCTGGAGTTTTATTACTTCCAGACAGTGGTACATTAAGTGTTCACAAAGTCCCCTAATAAAATGGGGTCCACATGTGTTCAGTGACTATTGCTGTCTCCAGTGTGAACAGACTCACAGGTTCAGACCAAATTAGTCTGAAAAGTGTGTAGACTGTTAGCCACACTGACATATGGAGTAGCTCTGAGAATCCACATAGCCCAAAATATAGGCTATTAGTTCACATCTATGTTCCTTAAGGGAAATATTTTCAAAAATGCAAGAATAACATTCTCAACAAAAGCCTTCTTGATCTTTCAAGACTTTATTCTGCAGTCATGAATCCCAAAAGACATTTCATTTGCCACACTGAAAATACAAGAACTTATACTCTGCACCTGCCATTTGTGGAAGTCAGTCCTATAGTTATTTTTACTGCACGACCAAACTGACGTAAAAAAAAACTTCACACAGTTTGCACAATTTCTGCAACTCTCCTTCCATGTTTGCTGCCAAGACAGGAGTACATAATCTTTCTCCACTAAAAACGTGCTCAAAACAAATGCAGACTTCTCATATTCAATAAAACACACGCACAGGACATTTTTCTGTCTCGCATGTACACCAAATCATGTTTTTTTATATTGATTTTTATTGTAATTTCCTGTAGGTTTTTTTCATTTCTTTTAATATAAATCCTGGTAATAGTTTAGTTTGGCCTGAAGGAGTATATCTAAACTGTACTGGAACAAGCTTAGCCAGGAATTTAGACTAGACAGGTTTACCCAGTATTAGTCGAGATAAAGCTAGCCAAGTGAACTGCCAGTACTGACAGGTAGTTCAGGTCTCTCTGTAAGACAAATATATCTTAAAATTCAAAGTCCCTCCTGATAATGAGGTCTAATGAATCTGATTATGTCTGATACAAATTCCATCAGCAGATTATAAACACAATCAATGGTGCTGAAGACTTTATTGCATTCATTGAACATTAGGAGAGTCTATAGCTGAAACTGTGTGGATTTGCATTGTTCTACAAAATTGCAGTATATTTAACACATTATTCATAAGATCTTTATTTTCTGATACTTTAAATGTCATTTTGCAGCTAGAAGGCATAATATGCACAATAAAAAATTGATGGAAAAATGTGAGTCTACTCTGGTTGAATGTCACTTGCCAAACACGTAAGATGGCTTCAGGGAATTTCCTATCTCTTTGGAGGTTTTTCATATAGTGTTTCATGAAGAGCTTACTGCTCTTTAACCCACTGGCTGTCACTGCATCCCTGAAAGCTCTTTGCATCCCTAACAACTTACTACCTCCCCAAAGCACTGGTGGTATGAACACTAAGAGAAGGAGATACAGAAGACAGATGTTTGTGTTGCTTACATAGATTTGCTAGTGAATAGTGTGAGCTGTTTGGTTCAAGCATGCTAACTTATCTGCTGCAATCACTACATATATTCAGTTCTGTATTTCCCTCTAGGACTTTTCATTGACATGATTACTACAGGCTAATGTCAGTATATATGGGACAGGAAGAGTTCTGCCTAATAGAGGAATGGGAACAGTATGCTCTCTGTTAAGATTTCCTTTGTAATGTTCTCCAGCCAAGGCAGAGTATCAGTCCTTCACCTCATCCTTCGAATACGTCTTAGGTGAGTAAAAGAAAGGTGAAAGCCAAATTGGATGTACAAGCAAGCTCAGAATGATATCTGTTCTGAGCTTATTACGAAACCGTATCTCAGGGATCCTTTCCCTTGAGTAGCAACACAGCCTCTTTGCAAAAAATTTACCAAAACATTAACAAATGCCAGTGGGCTGACAACTGAAACAGGAAAGAGAACACTTCCTGACAAACAGGATGGCATAGGGAGCCACTCTTCTCCCATGCCAGGGACAACTCCCTCTCTGACAGCTGAGTTCTCTCTCCATTGTCCACTGTCACTGTAACTCCTGATTTATGCTTCACCAAACTTTCTCTGTCAGTCAGGTCCATTGTGTCCCATGTCTCCATCAGGAAGACAGGGAGTTGACAGGAAGCCCCCCTGGCTAAACAAAACCCAGTTAATGCCAGCTTGCCATTTTTCAAATCCCTGTCATCATCTCTCTGGTATGTGCTAATGACTGGACAGGATTGCTGGCAATGGTCACCGAGCTGGCTTCTGAACTCGCCCTGGGAGACGGGAGCTAAATCACCAGCACCTGACAAACCACAATCCTCTCTTTGAGATGCACCAGGGTGCACTACTGCAAGGTGCTAACCAGCAAGGCACGGTCTATGTTCTGCTATGTTTTTTATCTACAGTTAAAACTGCTCTCCTCCACAGGAGTCCCATCTGTATCTTAACTCCAGCTGCCTGCTCCCCTCCTTTGAGACCTCAGACTTTTCACATGTAATCTCTGCTGTGATTGTTAATGCCACATTTACAACCAAAGTAAGGAACTCAAAACAATTGTTCCAGTAAGTCTTTTGTATCAGTCCATATATCTGGCATCTACTCTATCACCTGGAATAAATTCAAATGTTTAGACTTGCATATTCATCTCTCAGTTCTCTACTGCTGCACTGATGACTTAATACACCCATAAGTAGACAATTCACATTTAAAAAGAGACCTAGTTATGATTTTTGCAAGACTGACTGCAGGGTAATGAACAGGTATTGTCCCGCACAAACCTGCTCACTGGCCTCTCCTCTTGCATTAGAGACGGGGAATTTGCTGTGTAGTGCATGTGGGTATAATCAGAGTGTAGCATGTCAGCAGATGAGGGCTTGCACTATGTTTTTATCTCCCCATGAGTCTCCCTGTCCATTTGCTTGTGAATAGCATGAATATGAATCCATGTCTCTTCCCTGCAGTGCCAGAGGTCAGAAAGGTTAGCTACAGCTGTGTAAAAGATGTGGGTTTTTCCCGTCATCACCGGAGACCAAGTCTCAACTAATACAACCTGCCTACATCAAATACAACAAACACCACAAATGCTACAACTTACAATCATTAGATATGTCCCAGAAATTAAAAGTATAAAGCTGATATAAATAAATTTAAAAACAAACAAACAAAAACCAACACAGCAGTGGGGAAATTACCTACTTTCCAAGGGCTCTTTTGACAGCTGAGGACAAGCTATTCAGATCCTGAAATGGAACCTCATTTTCATCCCAGTACTCTGTCCTCATGAGAGCTTGGGGGAAGGGGGGTAAAGGGAAGAGACTGAAAAATGACACTCACACAGGGGGAGTAACCTTCCAGAGATAATCAATGGCTCTGTAATGAGCAGTGGAATCTGCTGAATATTGATTAGCCAGTGCTGGCAAGGCTCTGCTCTGGGGAGTCAGCACTCCTGCCAGCTGCCTTGTGTGAACACAAAGGAGGCCTCAGCAAAAGGCAAATTGTAAATGGCACGTTTTATATGAGAGGCACCATTCAGGCCCTCAGCAGAGGAAAAAAAACAAGAAGTATGGCCACAGCACTAGCAAGCACAAAGCATCAGCAGTCCTTGTAACTTCTGTTACTACCCTGTTCTATGAAGTGCATTCCCAGGTGTGCCCTAATAAATTTGTTTTAAAGATTACCACTTGCAAATATGTCTGATCCTACGAGTTGCCACAGGTTCCTCTTCCCTAAAGTTTCTAGGAAATAGGGTGCTTCCTTAGACACCCCCTAGAAACTCTGTCCAGTGTTACACCTGAGCACATGCAGGGTATATTTATACATTTTAAGTCAATACTATATGCCGATACCTAGGCCAGCTCTAAGCAGATTTCATACCCTTGGAGCAGTACAGCTGTGTGTTAGTACTCCAACCCTTTCACAGTGCTTTTTGTTGTTCCTGTCCCTAAATTAGATTCCTAAATTCCTGTCCCTAAAATTAGATTTTAGGATTTTAGTATCTCTTTTTTTTCTATACGTAGTTAGATATTATTTTTTTGATTACAGGCATTGGTAGGTACACACTGTTTACTGCTGAGCAAATTATCTATTAGTGACTAAAAGGTTATCCTACCTTTTCAGAAGCAGAGAGTCTTTTCTCACAGGCTTTCTGTGGAAAGAGAAATTGTGACAGTCAGGGGAAAGAGATCTGGCAACTGCATTCTTTAAAAAAAGAAGAAGAAAAAGGAGAAAAGAAAAAAGTTCCAGTTCCTGCCTGGTGTAACTCATCTGACTTCAGCAGGGCTGTCCCAGGGTAGACTCGTCCCTCTGTCTTTGCCAAAAAGAGAACAAGAGGAGCCAGCCAAAGGCATCTGCTTTTGCATTTCCTTACTGAATCTGTTCATTATACTCTCATGATAGAGAAGCTGTAAATAAAGGCACTTCATGATGTTGCATTGTGCTATCCATAATTACATTGTATGTGCTTCATCAGTATACATGCTTCAGGGCACATTGCAAAAGCTTTTTGTGTATTCAGGACTCTCCGGGAGGGTGGGTTAAATGAAGAGGGGGAAAAGCCAGCAGTTAGAAAAAGGAAGTCGAGCAGTTACCTAGAGAGGAGCTCAGCGTAAGAGGAAGGAGTGGAGGCTTTGTTCGCACACGCTACAAAAAGACACTAGAGTCCCTGCCCAGCAGTATCCCAGTTAGTTTGCATGTTATAAGCCTTTCACTTACCCTTTCTCTTTAAGATTATGAGCCCTCTAAAAGAACAATCATGTTTACACGGTGCAACCACATCAAAACCTCAGTTTGTATGGGCACTCAGAAGAATTTTTCTAACACAAGAAGTTCAGTTTGGAAGCTCTCTGAGGCAAATTTTATATAACCATAAAGTACACAAACGTCAGCAGATTCATGCAGGAACATCCCAAAATGTCCCAACTATTCCCTGATTTCGGAGTGATTTAAGTCAGGCATAACTCCCTTATTTGGAACCAGCATTAGAAAAAACTAGTGTCAGATTAGAAGTGAATCCTAAATTCTTTAATGTTTTGCAGATTAGTTTAGAGTGATTGGCAGTGTATGGTGCAATTTGTTTTGCCTCTGTGAAGAAATTCTGTTATCCTGCAAACATTTAATGCTCCCACTAATACTCTTAGTTTGGATGTAATAAAGCCTTGTGGAAATATAGTGCTTCTGGTAAGAGCTTTGGTTTCACAGGTTCAGAATATGCCTCTGGATTCATGTGTATAATCTACGCCCTTTTTAGAAGTATTTGTGCTTGAAAAGAACTTGGAAAAAATCTTTAGATTAACCAACACCCAGATGGGGCGGGGGGAGGGAGGCATTTGACAGCTAGAAGCTGAGATTGGTCTGGGAAGAGAAGAGCAAACAGAGGTAGGATGAAGACAAGGTTTGGTGAGAACACAGATTTTAGTGGCAAATTTTCCCTTGTATTACCTGCAGGCACATGCAGCCTGCTCTGCTGCAAAATCACAAGCCCACGTTGTCTGTTCTTTAGTAGAAGTAATTCTTTGGGTTACAGTACTAGTAAAAGGCACTATACAAAGTGAAAAGAGATTACAGAATGCGACCTATGTAGAAATACACTAAAAAGTGGTGCTTCACAATGTTAAATTGTTTTTAATGCTAGATTTGTTTGTGGAGTGTAGAACAAAAGATGTTCAAAATGCATACATCAAGGCAGCAGTGTTTGGATAGTTTTACAACAATCTGAAAGATTGCTGTGCAACCCCACTTCAAAAAATAAAATAAAATAAATAAATTAAATTAAATTAAATAATAAAAAAAAAAAGCAGAGCTAAAAACTGCCTCACTTGAGCCCCAGGGTTTAGCATCCTACGCAGAGAGCGTATCCCAGGAATTCTCTAACAGGAGCTGGCTCGGAAGGAAGTGATTATATGACATCGTTTTAAGCCCTTGCCAGAAGAGCTGTAGACTTAATCCTAGTGCTATGACTTAACAGGTTCTTGCATTTACTTCCCAGTCATCTTATTTACAGGCTTGCCCTTCACAGACAAGAAAGCAAGCCAGCAAAGGATGTGAACAAAAATTACCATGTCAGAAACCTCCCAGCCAAGGCATAATTATCCCATGCAAATTCAGAAAAGCTGCAGGTTTACTCAGCTGGAGTTTCAAAGCTGTGCAATACAGGTGTAACAAATAAGGCAGGATACCCAATGTAGTAAAATAATAATATATTACTACTACTTTACAGCAAAAAAGTCACTCCATAACAGCTTTTGTAAAAGTCTTCCCATCATTTAGAATAATTATTATATTAATAATTATTAATTAATAACATCTTGTTTAGATCTTCAACTCAACAAATGTCAAGGCCTTTTACATAGAAAGGCCCGTGATTTGCTCACTTTGCGTTACCTAAGATGCAACCCTGCCATCATGGCACATGGCTTTACTGTGGCTGCTGGCACAAAGACATCTCAGAGCTGCAGGAGCCAACACGTGGCTTCTTCAAGAAACTTCCCCTGGCCCTACACACTACACAGAGCAGAACTGAGAAACTTGTCAGACATATGTGGAGAAATCTACTCCCATAGGGCCAGAAAGCATGTAAGGGATTAACACCTTGAAAATTCCTTTTGATTAATTAAATCAGAAGCAATGCTTAGGAAGAGTTCAATGCACACCATCTGGAAGCAGCTCAGTCTGTCCTAGACCTTTCTCCCCAGCCTTAGTGCAGCACCAAGGGTGAGTTCTGAATAAAACTACCCGTGGAAAGCTGGATGAGGCCCACACATCGCCTCATCAGCGTCAATGTTTAGACGTATGGATGTGTCCTCGGTGGCCATCCAGCTCAACTGTGGATGTATTCTGCAAGTGGTAAGGCAGCGAGGAGCACAGCAGGCTCCGCTCACAGGGCTTTAAGCAGAAGATTAATTCTGGGCAGCTCTGGGTCTGGACTGCAATGAAGACTGAAATACAAAGTTGCACACAGCCAAAAGTGCTGTGTTTCAAGTGGCTCGGGATCAAAACCATCGGGATTTGCACCCAAAACCATATACCATTTCAGGCTTGTTTGAAACCTATCCAGCTGCTGCTGAAGGGTTCACAAACTTTACTGCACTTGCCCTGAACTTTGCATTGGAAATGAAAAAGCAAAATAAAGCTCTCAAGTTGAAGGTTTTGCTTTTTTTTTTTTCTTGAAATTTTGTCAATGCTGATACCTTAAAGAAAAATGGTATTCTGTTCTAAACAGTGATCCCAAACCCCATTCCTTATACATATTTTCCCAGATATTTTTCCTATATGTCTAAGGACTCCGTTCACTCATCAGCTTCACAGAAACTATGTTCTTTACGACGAGAAAGATCAACAGGTACAGAAACACAGTAGGTTATGCATATTTTTTTCACTCCCTCCATCCCAAAAAGCTTAGTTAGGTAAGTAATGATAACACATGCTTAGTGGCGTTCCAAAAATCGTGTGGCAGTATTGAACCATTTCAAAGGTCCGTTTACTCAGATTTCACTGATAGTGTGAAAATTAAAAAAACTTTAAAAGCCAAAGACAGTTGTGAAAGCTTCTTAGAATGTTCTACCATTTTTTATTATACAGCTCTAAAATAAACCTGAAAACCCCAAATATTCCAATAACTTTTGACACTTTTTAACCTACAAGTTGTAGATGTCATTCAAATTTCAGTTTTTTTCTATCCAGCTAACAAGTAATCCTCCTCTTTATCTTCTATTTGTCTATACTGCAGTGATAGTTACCGGCCACTTCCCAAACTGGAGACTTGCTAGCCAGCAAGCCAACATCCTTTCTCCAGAAAAGCTATATACTTCCTGGTGAGAATATGCCAGTATTTCCTCTAAGATAAAGAGCTGACACAGAGATGAAGTGTTTCGCCAAAGCCCTATAGGAAGCTTCAATCAGAAACAGGAATGAATAGAGATCTTTAGTGCTTTCACAGAGTGTTGTGCAAATTTCTCAGTCCGGAAAGAATGAAATCTACCATACTGGACGCGTAAAGCTGGTTTGAGCACATCCAGTAATATAGTGCTGTTGGGATGTGTGTGGACCACCAGTGCAGGGCTCTGGAGAGCAGGGTTTGCACACACACTGGTTCCAGCCAGGCTGCTGTGTCCCTGCGGATCCACGTAAGTGGTCTCCAACACAAGCAAACATCACTCCCAACAGGATCTCCAGACACATGACAAGCAAGTCAGAGGTGCCTGGGCTGGCAGATACCTTGAAGAAAGCTGGATGAAATTGAGCACATGTCCACAAAAAACAAGATGTATGCAGAGCCCTAGTTTCAGCAAGATCAGAAATGTCATGAGATCACATTGAGATCACATTGAGATCACTTTATTTTATTGTTTTTTTCTACGTGCTGTCTCCTGTACCTCTCTAACAAAGAGGTACCAAAGCCAGGACATTTTCTGAAGTGCACTGGTGTGCCGTAGGAAAAAGGGGCGATTCAACAGGCAGCTGTCCTCTCCCCAGGAGAGAGTGGTGTATCCAGGACTTCTGGACAATGTGAAACATTCTACCATTTATGACTGCCAAAGTTCCCAGGATGTCTTTAGTGCAGCCTTTGCCTGTTTCCAGCAGCAACTTAAGTTCTTTTTTTTTCTTTTCTTTTTTTTTTTTTTTTCCTAGGAAGCTTTTCCATGCTTCCAATGCATTTTGCTGATGTCAGTCCCCCTACACTCACTGCTGGGCATCCTAGCTGGTTATTTACGTGGGCTGGGAAATGAAAGGCTGCACTTTTCAAATGAACACTTGCAGTACTTATGCCATTTACAATTTTTATCTGGGCTAAGCAAAGCACAAAAGTCAATCCAGCAGCTATTACAATCAGCATTTGTTACAAGCCAATCCAAGCTCTAAAACACTTGCAAGATGACTGACATTTCCAAGCATGAAATATTCATAGCTTGATAACTTTCCATTGTAAACTAATATTTCAGTTTTCCTCTGCAGTTATAACACTTTGTGTGTTTTTTTTTTAAAAAAGACCCCCATTCAGTTACTTGCTTCCAGGAGTTGGGACTTTCAGGGAAAAAATTCCAGTTTGAAAACTTTTACTGCCAACATTATGAAAGCTATTTTCTCCCGAGTATTGCCATTAATAATATTTACTTCACATTCCAGTCTATCTCCCCCACGTTTCTCACCACACCTTAAGGGCCTGCTCTCTTTTTAGGCAGGGAGAGACTGGCTACCGCACTGCACTGGGGTTACTCATTTTGCTAATAGGATTATAGCAAATAATACCCCTTAAAAAAAGAAAAAAAAATATGGAAACAGTATTAATCCCTTTTGCCTGCCCCACCCCATAACTTTCTGCCTGCACACAAAAACTATCTGTCTGCTTTGGCAGCAAAGAAATATTTTCGAATGTTTCCAAATACTAGGAGATGGTTTTTTTCTGCATTCTTTTTTTTTTTTTATTTCCGCAGGAAAATACAGACAAGAAGTAGAACAAAGACTATGACATTCTCTCTTGTGTAATTAATGCAGGGCATTTATATTCCTTTCTGAAGAATAATATCACATACAATTACAAGGAGAAGATAAAGTAAATACAGAAGGAGCTGTAAATAAAGCTGTACCTTTTATGCTGTTCGGTGTCTCATGCAATGCCATCATAGTGTGTTACTAAGCAATATGTAAGATATTATTAGCTAAGATTGCAACACAACATACTATCCCATTTTTCCAGATGATGTCCAAGTGACAGATTCATATCACCTGTACAATATAAGTGGATGCAATACTGAC
This sequence comes from Anser brachyrhynchus, assembly GCF_964034855.1. Taxonomy (NCBI): domain Eukaryota; kingdom Metazoa; phylum Chordata; class Aves; order Anseriformes; family Anatidae; genus Anser; species Anser brachyrhynchus. The sequence goes on along the minus strand of NC_137703.1, from coordinate 14,556,209 downwards.
CTTGTTTGATTTAGAGAGTTTCACTTACATTAACACAGAGAGTTAGCTGTAATGGTTAAAGAAAGCAGCGATGCTAGAAACTGGTTCAGGTGGCAGATTCACATCCTACTACATTGCCCCTGCAGCAGTGGCAGTATCCTCTGGCAGAGTGTCGACAGGAGAATTTGGAGTGGTAAACCTAGACAGACACCTCTTGGAAATCTGCCTGTGAACCTGCCTTTCTGCCCAGAGTTTGCACCCATACTAAGAAATGTTACTGTCTCGATTCCTCTGTTACCAGGAAGTTCTCTGAACACCAACACTACAATCACATCTCCTGCACAAGAAGTTACTAAGGTTTATCCCATTCTTTTCTTTTTCTAGAATCAAAATGATGGTCCACATGTAGTGATCACAATCAAAATTACACAATTTTCTCTAATCTATGAATAAATTCACTGATTCCATCCAAAACAAAGCTGAGACTTAAAGGAGAGTAAAACCTGTTTTTTTACAAGGAAAAAAATGGACATATCTATTAAAACTCAAAGCAAAGGGACAGCTTGTATTTGTTTGTTTGGTTGGTTGTTGTTGTTTTGTTTTAAATTATCCGTATTAGTGTACATTATTTTTACAAGAAGTGGGGAAGTGTGTTTGAAGGTCATATAGCCTTAAAAAAGGAGCTTTTCCACACTGAGACACATTCTTCCTCAGCGCAAATGCAAGTTTCCAAATAAATCAGAGACGAGTGTGTGGAAAGGATACATTTGCTGATATTTAGATGTTCAAATTTGATTTTGCTCCTTGTTACAAAATGGTAGAGTGATCTAGCTAACTTTTAATGCTGTCCTGCCCAAGCATTTTTGTGGTTACCTAGATATTGTGCTATCTGGCAACATCTCGTTCAGGGTTTGCTTTTATTGTGCAGTTGTCACACCTCCAATTCTGCAATCTTTGCCAATTTTCATCCAGTTCTGTAAATTTATAATAGTGCATTTGGAGCACCGTACTTGAAGCCTTTTTTGTTTTGTTTTGTCCAATACCAGCTCTGCTTTTATTCTGGCAGAAAATACCAGGAGGAGAGAAAAAAACACAGCACCTTCTTAGATGACTGTAATCATGAGAAACTTTCTAGGAAGAGCTTAAAGTATTTCAGCATGCACAGGAAGAAATCACTTGTTCTCAGTCATCTATTTACAGGTACTCAGTCCGCCTAGTGTACTGTACTAGACACTCTGGATTTCAGTCATTTTTTCTTACATAATTAGAAAGTAATTATTGAGCAAGAAAATTTTCATAGAATGGCTTGGGTTGATAGGGACCTCAAAGATCATTCAGTTCTAACCCCCCTGCCATGGGTTCCTCCGCTGTTTTCCATTTTCATTGCTTTGTCTTTCTACAGCACTAGGTCCCACCCAGCACTGCACATACCATTTCAGGATAAGACAGGCCGTTTTAATATTTCTAGCCCAAATGAACCCAGAATATTTGGGCATAAATGAAAGAAAAACTGCATCAAATAAGGTTAGAAATTTTTACCTTGAACAGAATAAGTCCCATAGAACTACTCATGATGTTTTATGAGTTAAGAGTGTATCTGATCAGACTGCTCACCTTAACAGCCTGTGACCCTAAATAAAATATTGGCAATTTTGATCAAATAAGCAAAAGAAGATTGAGCATTCTCACCTCTGAGAGAGCTTAACAATCCAGCATTTCAAGGGGGTCAGAGAGAATGTTTAGGGCTTCCTGAAATATATCCCTCTTCAGCTGTCTCAAGTTGCACTTCTTAAAACACTTGGCTTTCACTCCAAGGGCTGAAGGCTAACAGTAAGCTTCAGTGGAGTTCCATTAACAGCCAAATAAAAAACATTTTACAGGGAAAACACATATTTCTGCAAGCAGCTGAACCAACACAGTCTGGTTTTCTAGGGATCTGCAGTTCTCCACAGTGGAGATGGAATCGTTTACCTTTCCCTCAGGAGGGGCATTAGCTAAATCTCTGCTTCCAATCCCTGCCTACCTACTTCTGCATCCCTGATATGAACTCTGCAGCTTCTACCTCACTCAAATTTTGCTGAAATTGGCCACTATTCAAGAGTTAAAGCAGTTACAGACACAGCAAGATCATGTAAACCCATGAAATAACTAAAAAAAAATCTTACTGTTTCCAACAAACACTTATGTTAAAACAGTTGGAAAATAACTATGAAGGGCCTCAGCCAGGTCCCACTGCAGTGTTTTCATTTTTTGATATCAGAATGCAACCTACCAGGACAGGGCAGGAAACACGGTCCACTGGCTAAGCCCTTGTCTCGCATTCTGTAGATCAAGATTCAGCTCCCTGCTCTGCCAAAAGCTTTCTGTGACCTGAGTAAGCTACATTTGGACCAAATTAAGAAAATATATTTAGAAAAAGAAAAAGAAAAAGAAAAAGAAAAAGAAAAAGAAAAAGAAAAAGAAAAAGAAAAAGAAAAAGAAAAAGAAAAAGAAAAAGAAAAAGAAAAAGAAAAAGAAAAAGAAAAAGAAAAAGAAAAAGAAAAAGAAAAAGAAAAAGAAAAAGAAAAAGAAAAAGAAAAAGAAAAAGAAAAAGAAAAAGAAAAAGAAAAAGAAAAAGAAAAAGAAAAAGAAAAAGAAAAAGAAAAAGAAAAAGAAAAAGAAAAAGAAAAAGAAAAAGAAAAAGAAAAAGAAAAAGAAAAAGAAAAAGAAAAAGAAAAAGAAAAAGAAAAAGAAAAAGAAAAAGAAAAAGAAAAAGAAAAAGAAAAAGAAAAAGAAAAAGAAATAGAAAAAGAAATAGAAAAAGAAATAGAAAAAAAAGAAAAAAAGAAAAAAAGAACCTCAAACTGGGTTTTCCAGAGCCAACTTCCTGTTTTTCTTAAAACATACAATAAGTGTTCTCGGCAGAGTACATGGAGAGTGTTAAAGAGAGAGTAACAGCAGGCAACAATTTTATCTAATCAGTATAAAATAGTGAAGAGAAGATCAATCTGAAGTCCCTTTCCCCCTTCACTAGACAGCTTTCTTAGGGGTTGTTATTTGGAATCCACAGACAGACCTCTCTCCTCAAGAAATCACCTACATCTCTAGCTTCCAGTCTGCTGTGTGTAGATCCTGGGATGAGAAATAAGGTATACGATACATAACTGACTACTCCAAAAGGGGCCACAATTTCACTGAAGATCTTTTAGAAGTCAGCAAATAACAAAAGACTAGAACTTTCTATCTGCATCCTTTTTTTTTTTTTCCCCCTCAAATGGAAGGCAAACGAATGCAGGTAGTGCCACCAAACCTCCTTGTGATCAAAGCCTAATGGTTAGAGGATTTATTCACAGTATTGGAAAACCAGACTGCTCTTACTTCTCGAAAGGGATTCATCCCATATTCTTGAACAGGCTGCCTTTAACAGTGCCACAGACATACAGAAAGATAATCCAGGCCTACAATGTTTATAACCTGAACTAAAAGTCAAACTAAAAAAATTCAACAAATTTGTTTTCCCCTTGACAGGCAATGAGCTGAGCCATGGGCAGTGAGACTACGATTGCAGAGTAATTAATCCATTGTACAGCTGAGAATTAAGCCCTTATGCTTTAAACCACAGGACAGTGATTTAAGCACTCCTATCTTTCATTTGGGATTCCTTCTGGCAGGTTCATGTAACCTGTCAAAGTTCATAGTGTTCAAGTTGTTACGCAGCAACAGTAATTGGAAGCTCCTTAGTATCACGAACACAAAAGGATGCATCCAGACAAGAAATTTGATTACAGATCTGCCTCACCATTTATTTTGCCTTTTATATAGATTTTGGACTGTTAAGGAACACCAGCTGAGCTGACAGGAAATACTTAAGGTATAATAATTAACACGGATATCACGTGAATTAATCAACTGGTTTTGATATACAGGGGTACTAGATGTTACTGAATTGTTGAAACAGAAACTAAAGTTATGTTAAATCTGAATTAAAGCCTGCTTTTATTTTGAGGTTTTGAAAAAATTCTGACCTGAATTCTGAATAGAACAGGACATCCATCCCCCTCCTTTGTGACTACCTTCTTTTTGTCTTAGTGTTTCAGAACTGATTATTTTGGCTATTTCATTTAATTTAAGCTAGAAAGGAATCAGCTTATTTAAACCAATATAAACCATTATATACAACAAGGGAATTGCCCACAGGGGACTGTGCCAATTTAATCATTTGTTTCTAAAACTTTTCTAAAGTTTCTAAAGCTGTTTGCTTCTTTGTGAGCAAGTACCTCTGGACATAATACAGTAAGCAGGCAAGAACTGGAAAATGAAGGGATTATTTATGATGCAAAGGATGCACAATGAAGACAGACTGTGCTTAGCAAGTGCGAAAACAGACACCAATTTGTGTGCACACTCATGCAGTTTGAAACAAGAAAATTTGTTCCAAAATAATCGAAGTCTACCCCTGTGCAACAGCAACAAATGCAATTACAATGTGAGGGAAGCACTGCTCAAGTCTGAGATCCAGCACCAGACCGGCTCTCACAAGGTTTTCAACTCAACCTTACAGATCCAAGAGATTTCATTACAATTCGGACTACTAGTTGCAAAACCTGCAGCCCAAGAGGAGAACCTCACCATTTTGTAAGATATCTTGAGAACAACTAATTTTGATAGTATCTGGGAAATTAGAAAGGCCCCACCTATCGACAAGCTGTGCTGTCTAGCCAAATGCATCTTTGGATAGAAGCAAAAGGGTACATTTGTTCATGGGCATCTATAAATCAGTGCATAGGAATTCCTTCTTTACAATACTTCAGTGTTCATAAATGGGGCTTGAAAAGGAGAACCAGCTGAAGGGATGAAAGAATAATCTTTGTGGCGTATGGAACATTTAGAAAGATTCAAGTTGTCTCTCTCATCCTCACAAATTGTGGTGATTCGAAGCCTACCTTCAGACACGTGAGAGAGAGGTTTCCCAGGTGGAAGTCTGCAGAAGACTGAGCGGGCTGTGTGGCTCCCTCCACCACTTACACCACAAGACAGGCCACACAATTCTATTTCCCCTTCGGGGATAGCACTGATAACAAGTCATAGGCAGCCCCGATATATTTCCAGGCCATGAGCACACAGAGCCCTGTGTGTAGCCAAGAACTGTGTTGGTTTTGATGTGCAGGGGATGTAGACAGGCCATGAAATGAAGGTGCCTCTGTACACAACAGCACCATTTCACGCCTGCCGGCCTCACCTTGGGGCAGGCTTGCTGGACCCTTCTAAGCTACAGAACACTGTGCTGCTTCTTATGAGTGGGAAGGAGAAAATAACGCACTCCTTTAATGTCAGCTAGGACTTGGAAGAGACTGAAGTCATGGAAGAGCATCAGGAAATAAGAAAATGGGGTCTCAAATCTGAGCAGTCTTTAAGAAAGCTCAGCAAGAAAGAAGCATTAATGAACTAAATGTTGCTATAATAAAGAAGTTTAGTTATCCTCTCAGCTTAGTCAGGGCATTTTAAGGCTCTCAGAAAGCTTTCTGAAAAAGCTTGTGATTTTAACAGAAGCTCTCCTCACTCTTTCACGCAGTATGAATTGTTTCTTCCTGAACTGAAGGACTAATATGCACTGTGCAAATTTAATGTTACATGCAGGCAGATACAATCGCAGGCAGGAGCATCTTTGCTAGCTTGTGTGTTTTAATAACACTTCCTGTTATTTACAAAATAATATCCTCTCAGTGATGGAGCAACCATAGAAAACTCCAGCCATAAGCATCTGTACAAAGTACTAAGTGACACTGTGTAATTTACAGCTCAGTCCACATGGAGATCTTTGTGTAGTTACAGGCTTACATGAAGAAGGGAGGTGAATGGACATCAGGCTTCCTTGGCTAGATTGTCCATTCCTGCTTCCCTGCATGGTATTGACATTTCATGCTTTTCCTTGCATCAAGCACTAACTTTTACCCCATTGGTCCAATGCTACACATTTTGTTTGCCACTTGTCAGGTGTAAAAACAACCATTTGTACTAATGGATAGCATGCACACAAGACTATTGTATGCATGCCACTCAAAGTTTTTTGCACATATCATGATTAATGCCCAAAAAATCTATGCACTGGCAATGAGTCCAAGGTATTAAACTTGCCGTATGCACCCAGATCGACCACTGGATGTAAGCCCACTAGCTTTGTCTCATTCTGCAACAGAGTTATGGCTCTTAAAACCTACATATTCAAATGTCTGGTTGCAAAGGGGTCACGCCACAACAAATACAACCAAATAAATTAGCAACTTTCCAGACAAGGGGCAGCCTTCCCCTCCCAGGATCAGCATTCTGCCAAAACACCTGGACAGCACCTGCATTTCCCCAGCATTGGGTATCTGCCCACATGATGGCGCTGACTTGTTGCTCTGGCATCTGCCCTGGGGGCTATTCATTCTCCCACCACTATATAACCCGATGGGTTCCTACCCCTTTCAGTCAATCTCACAAAAGATGCCTGCAATAAGCAAGCAGAAAAATTACAAGGAAAAGTCAAGTGCAGAAAAGTGTCTGTATCTGCCCCCTAAAGCAAGGAATTGGCACCACGTGGTAAACCCTACCAACAGGCACAGCCACTACAAATATGGAATACATATGGAAGCAAAGCTATCTAACAATCTAACAGATAAAACTGTTAGCACTGGTCAGTTTACATTTTGTAACAGTTTTGCATAGCTATGCTGGAAAAAAATGATGCAGCTACTGACACACATGTAAAGGAGCCTGTAGGAGAGGGTTTGCTGCTGCTGAGGCACTATGTGGTCCCACACCTGTGGTCTATGTCACATCATCATCATGTATTTCCTGTCTGCCACATACTTCTGAAAAAAAAAAAAAAAGAAAGAAAAAAAAAAAAGGAAACACTGCTTTGACATTTATTTTGGCCTATCTGGTGATCTTCCCATTGACTAAATACTTACAACAGTAAGTCTTCAATGCAACAATACAGAAGACAAAGGAAGAAATAATACACATTCCAAATTTATTCATATAGCATTGCTACACATAAAAACACCAACATGCTATGCTCAAGTGTAAAGTCCTTCTCTGATTTAATCTAAAACCTTAAACCAATCACGTGGGTAGGACCGAATGTTTCATACGTAGGTCTGCAAATCCAAGCAGCTTTCTGCAAAGTGAAATGGCCTGAACTATAGCACTTATAATTGGTTTGATGCCTTATTTTTTCCTTAGTGAGTAACACATTAAGCAAAAGCATTTTAATTAGATGTGCTCAGATCACATTTAAAATAAGTCCCACCACAGCCTCTACACTAATTCCCCACTATAATTGACAAAATATTCCAAACCCCCATTTTTTGACTTTTATAATGCTTACATTTTCGGGCCTGAAATACGTTCTGTTGCTTATTCAAAACAAGAGATGAATATAAGCCAATGAAGATCACCACAAGAAATTTACACTTAGAAAAATGCACTTAGAAAATAAGCTAAATTAATACCAAATCCTTTGCAAGTAAGTAACAGAATATAGAGATAACCTGGTTAGCAGTTACTAGTGTATTGCTTTGTATACTACTCCACTAGTAGTCCCTACAAGTTTTCCCTTGTTGGATGACCTATTTCTGGGTACAGCATCAATAATTACAGTGCTTCTTTTACAATAAAGAGTGAAGACAACTGTGTGGTACAGTTGTCAAAACTGTATGGTTCATATTAACAAACTATCAAATACTTTAGCAGAGACTTTGCTAAATTTGCCTTTTAAGCACATACACAGTTAACTAAAATATCATGCATTTGCACTAAAATCTCTTACCTTGTACAGTTTCAGCAATAACCAGCACATCAAGTATGCTGCCCCGGTGAATTTTGCTTTCATGTATCTTTCAGGCAAACAGGTAAGGTACATTTGTACCAAATCCAGCTCTTCATGGACAACACTACTGCCAGCATTGTTAATATCATCGTCCCCACCCTCTGTTCTTCCTTCTTCTGCTGCTGCTGATGCACCCAAACATTTATTGAATTCCATTTTATGAATGTTTTTCCCCCTTCTAACAAAGCCCTGATCTTTCCAGAGACATCTCAGTAAAGTTTTTATCTCCTATCAGTAACAATATTCCTCACTCCTCTGAAACTATGTAGCCCTGTCTTTAAGCCAATCCAAAAAGTTAGCTTATGGTAGAACAAAGTTTCTTTACACTGCATTGACTCTTTGCCTTTCTCTTACTGAACAGTCTCCTGCAAGCCTGCATACAGCTGCAAGATAAATATAGCACCAGCTAGCCTTGTCATACAGCACAAGAATACTCCTGCTGTTGCCAAGAGAAAAAAGAAAGATTCCATTTATTTAAAGAGCAAGTCCGTAGCACCAGTACTTCCTCATTCATTTGGGATGGGAGGGGGGGAAGATGAAAAATCTGTTTGTTTTTTTCGTTTGTTTTGGTTTGGTTTTTTTGCCAACTGTGACAAAAAAAAAATGTGCACAACAAATTCCAATTCTGTTTAAAAAAAAAAAAGTTCTTACGGAGGAGGGTTTTCTTTCTTTCTTTTTTTTTAATTCTAGAGACTTCTGGTCACAGTAGTTCATTGTTTGTGATGCTGTAGATGCCAAGCTTGTGAAGGCTAGAAATTTCAAAAGGATAAATGAGGTCTTGCAGATATACCATGGCCAAGACATTTTGAAATAACAAATAGCCCTTCCAAAGGCCAAAATATGAAGAAAATATGCAAGAGATCAACTAAGCAACTTTTTAGCTAAACATTAAGCAGCTCATTTGTGCTTTGTGGCAGCTCGAATTTGTATGTTAAGAACAATTCTAGCCTACTCTTGGTGATGGATAGAAAAGATCTAAAGGTTTCAGCTTAATTGTATCAGTTTTGAGAATTCAACAGCATCAACAACTAAGTACTTCATTTTAATCAACGTTAATTTTCCAGATAATTTCATGTAGCAAACTATACTTTCTGCCAACTTTTTTTTTTTTTTTTTTGGCACTGTGAGAGCACTGTTCAAATAAAGGAAGAAATCATTGTGGTTTGCAGAAAAACTAGTCAAGTGCCCTGGTATCTAGGAACATAGCCCTCTAACATATTGAAGATCAGATACCCAAAGCTTCCATTGCCTTGAACCATTCCTAAGCAACAGACATAGCAATTATTAATACTTAATAACAAATTTTATAGCCTTCAATCATATTAAATACAACCTTAATCTAATCTCAATTATTTTTACAGGACTACCTGTGATTTTTACATTGTTTTAACATTAGAATGGGTGTTTCAGAATATAAAAGGTAAAGACAGTTACTACACACCCATATACAGTGTGTCCATAATGAATGGCAAATGAAATGCAGAAAACCTAACACATTTCTTCTGTCTGAGACATTCTGTGAGGTATCCAGCTCACCTGGTTCCCCTGATGGGTTCAGCTGCCACTATTTCCCTTTCTTTTCATATTCACACCAATCTGAGAAAGAGAAAATGCACTGAATTCCGGAGCCAAACCTTGCTGTGATTGCTTGCGGTTACAATGCAGAACACCATTTCTACTCCCGCAGTACAGATGTTGAAGGCAAGCTGGTTCTAGCAACCACGAGGAGTTGGATAGCATCCCAGCGTTCACCCCTCCTGGCCATATCCCTACGCTGCCAACAACATGTGCCTGCAATTCCCACATGATGCTCACTCAGATATAACACAACATTTGAAATATCCTCAACAGCAGTCCCTATCTTTTCCTACCTGCATCTGCTTGGGGTACTGCTCATGGAGCTACAGATGTCAGCAGGCAGCCACCACAGCCTTTGTGGTAGTCTTCTCTGCACAGCAAGCTAGCACTCCTCTCTCCTGATTGTGAGAGCAAACTAGTTCATGTAGAGGAAAGTTTCACAACTTTGCTTGCTTGCTTGTCTCTAGAGGTGAATAGTCTATTATCTTTGTTTGAAAGTAATTGTGGTCATGCCAAAAGCCTGTATCTCCACTGCTGCCAATTTCACACGTAGTTAAGGCACGCTTGACAGAATATGACAGGAAAGAAGTCAAACCAAAGAAATGTCAAGAAGCAAATAGTTAAGCTAGCTTCCAAATTTCAGCACACACTGCCAACTGAGCTTGAAATTACAATGGTGGATGCAGATTTGTTTTTAAAATTAAAAATGAATCAAAGCAGAAGCATGGTGTTACACTCCAGAAGGGTGCATGTAAGTTCCTGGCAGGTCATATCCAGCTTCCATATCCAGCTTCCAGTTCCCTGTTCAGTTCTGCCCAGTCTGAAGTACAGCTGCTTACAAGAGCTCTAGATAGGAAGACTAGCTTCCCAATCCCAAGATTTAAAAAATAAAAACTGTTTTTATTTCAATTACCCTCCCCTCCACCTTATTTTTCCATGTGTTTCTAAGCATATTGTAAGAAGACTTTCTGCAAACTGGAATCAGAAAGTAGCTGATATTCTTCAAATCAGTATTTTGCTGGTATGCTTAGACAATCCATCCCTGACCTGTTAATAACATTAAGTAGCTCTGAGGTATTTAAGAGGTGAACAGTGTTTGACATCACAATTATTCCAAGTCCATCCTCAAAAGTAACTAGGGGCTGTATAGAGGAAGACAAGAAATTTCAGAGGAATGGGATTTTTGAAGGGCAAGCAGCTAGGAGCTAATGAATTAAAATACCAGGTAATGACAGAGAATTTACAGAGACAAGGTAATGAGACATAAGGCAGTTGAGAAGCTGTTCCAGTTAGGAAGGGACATATTGGCAACACTACTGTGATGACTTAAATTAGGTGGTGTGATAAACTGATCTCATACAATGAGTGAATGGAGCTGTTTAAATCTCACTCTTTGCTTGCCAGATTCTACATTGATGCCTTTCTGAAGCATGGAGACTCTTAGCTCAAAGGCTCCAACAACTTTATCTAACTGAACTTAAAGCCCCAGGAATGCAGTTAACCTTGACTTAAACAATAAGACTGCTCAACCCTGATATTTTCCCGGACGGCTTATATAGCTAAAACAGGTATCCTGTCGTTGTGTATCAAATTAAAGCTCCAGTTCAGAGAGGTTCTGTCAAGTATCTAGTTGCATACAAAGTACAATCTGAGTATATACATAAGTTAAGTAGTGTAAATTTGTATGTAGCTGATATAATCAGGTTTTAGGTGAGCAATTGATGGTCACGGGCTCTAGTAATGCACAGTCGAATGGTCCACTGAAATGGCAATAAAGAGCATTTTAAACTCCTACAAAATGTTGACAATCTATATAAGTAAAATCCTGAAATGATGTATAGCTCGTTTCATTCCTATCATGACTGATTACTTCTTTTATCAGACTTAGTTCTAGCAGTGACAGTAGTAAAGATACTTGTAAGCTGGCACTAATATTAATGGTACCTAGAACGTTTACAAAAAATAACTGGTTAAATCATGCTACCTCTACTTACTAGATGACAGCACAATGGTCATTTTCTACTGTTTAGCTTTGTTTGTTTGTTCAAAAAAAACAGAAGAAGCTTTTGATTTAATTGCTGTGGTAGGTGTACAGGGAAAGACAGGAGTAAATCCTTCCAGGATGAGACAACTCAAGATCTGAAACAGATGGAGATTTCACTTCTTTACTAAACACCAGAATATTGCCCTTTCCCATCCAGAGTCAGTGACCAGGTACCTATCAATTACAAACCAAGCTTCAGCATTGGGAGAGTAAGGCTTCCCACTCTCCACCTACCACCAGAAGAGAGTTTCTTGCATCCATATTTCAGAGCATTTTATGTTTATTCCCAAAATTTTCTCCAGGGTTCTGATGGTTAGAAATCTGTTTAAAATGAGAGTCCTAGTTCCTTATAAATTACTTGACTATGAATAGGGTGGGAGTAATAACCCTTGACTCTTAACAGATTCTGGGACCAGCCATCCTCCAGTCTTGTCCTCTCTACCCTTTCATTAAGGAAACTTAACATGCCTTAAGGAGAAAGGATGGAGCTAACCTACCGGAAAGCTATCCTCTTCACTGCCCTTTTCACTGCCTTTTGCTAAAAACAAAAGATTTGTTGCATGTCTTACTCCAAACTGTTGTGATTCTAGCATCTTGGCTACCAGAAATCCTAAAAGAAGCTACAGTATTCTTCAATACTTATGATTGTTTTGAACCTACTGGCAATCCTGCATTAGTGCACAGAGATTTAATCAGCATGTAACACTGAAAAGTCTCTCTAATCTGCAGTGACGGAGTGATGCACTGTAAGTAAGTGGGTTTCTTGTGGTATCCAATGGACTGTTTCCATCCGGCTGGATTATTTCTCAGCATATTTCTCTGAGCTTTTTAACACTTCATACTTATTTGCAAATGCACAGAAGTATTCAATACTTTTTTTTTTTCCCCATGGGTGAGTCATTGACGGGCTGCCATCCATTGAAACCTCCGCTGAGATACACACAGCATTTAATTGCACTGGAACTGAAGGTATGAGTGCAGTACATGTAAATGCTCCCAAACTAGTGCTAGTTAACTGGTTTGTGTACCAATAGCACTAAAGCTATTTCAGCATAGGTTGTACAAAAAACACTGAGGAGCTTTGGAATTAATCTCGTCACGCAGTGAACTCAACATCGCTAACAGGAAAGACAGGATGGGCACATCTCTACACATTGTCTTCTGGGGGATAAGCAGCCTTCGTGCTTGGTGAAGCAGCATTTTACCTCATATTAAGGCATGAAACCGGATCATATGAAAAATATGAGGCTTTCTCACATAAATGCCTAGATTTGAAAGAACTTGGGACTTGGTTTAGCTAAACATAGAAAGCCAAAAAACGTAGTGTTTATACAAACCCCACAGACCACCCGAGCCTCAGAAAACAAAACCAATAAATCTTTTGAGAGAAAGCACCCTTTTTTAACATACTCTCTGATGCTTGCTGCTTGGGATTGGGTCAGCAGTGTCCCAGGAACATGAGCTTGCTGTATTCTGGTACATCTGGTTCTTGTCCCAGCCAGCTGAAAAGGTGTGAAAGTGAAAACTGTCTGTTTCCAAAGTTAATGGAGCTCCTCTGATCAGCAAGGAAGTTCAGCTGAGGTTTCAACCAGCAGCTTGTGGTCTGGCATGAAATAAACTCATAGTTTACAGCAGGATGTAAACACCCTGTGCAAGCATTACTCTTCCTTGGGAGAGCTCTGGCCACCTGCTTGAGCACTCATCTTTACTCCTAGCTTATTAGAAGTGCCCTGGGATTTGGTGCGGAGGAGTGGCAGTAAATGAATGTTTTGTTCTCTGTTTCTGAATCTCTGCAATATCCCAGGAGAAAGGGGAAAAACATTCAGCTTTCCACACACACTGCTGAGGCTTTGCCCAAAAGCCTCGCCCCCCCCCTTCTTACCTCAGAGATCTCCCAGCCTGCACCACCCCGGGCTGCACCACGTAGCCTTCCCACCCCACCCATGGGCATGACGGAGCCGGGCCCTGCAGGCTGCCATCCGCTCCCTAGGCCTCTGAAAAGCCATGCGCTGCTCATACCGCTTGCACCCCTAGCATCTTACCCCAGCCTGGCTGCTGCACCCTCCACATACCTTCTAGAACGATCCCCCCCGGGCCTGCCCGGCACCCCCTGGAGGGGTCTCCCAGCAGATGCCCGATCCTCCCCTCCGAAGGGGTGGTCACCGGGGCCTGCTTCTCCTCAGCATGACGGGAGGCTGAACTGCTCGGCTGCAGCCTCTGTGACGCCTCCATTTCGGGGCTGCAGCCTCTCTCGAGGGCTGGGCAGGAAGAGCAGGTCAGTGCCCTCAGGCACTCTCACAGCCCCCCACCAGCCAGGGGGGTGCGGTCACCGTTTTGCCCTCCTTTTTGTGCAGGGCCAGCATGAGGAAACCCTGAGGCCTTAGGGGTGTCCCTGCCACACAGCTGTCCGCAGACTTTAAGGCCTTGGTGTTGTTCTCCACAGCTTGGTGAAATGCTAGTTGCAAGGTTTACGCCAAACCAGGGCAAGGCCTGCTTGAGAGCCACTTAATAGTTACCTGTACAGTGACAAACACTAAAATCAGAGGTACAAGGTGACTGAAAATATTTGAGGCTTTTGGTTTGTTTATATTTTAAGAAACTAAGTGTGTGTCTGAGATTGTGTGTCACTCACTGGTGGTAATCGTGCCTGTCATTACCTTGTTTTTGATAAGGGTTCTCTGCTTCTACTGAAGGCCCATTCATAAGAATATGTGATTAGATTTGGTTGATTACTTCAGTGTTTCAAGTTATACCAGCTTTTGTTGTATTGGTGTTCCATCATAGAAAGATGAGCTTCTTCCTTCCCTTTCTGCAACTTTCTACATATTAGAATTAATACATGGCTATAATTATGTTAGCATTAAGCAAATTCTTGCTTCAAAAAGCCTTGTAAATGAATGACAGATGCTTGTGACTAAATCCATTTTAATACTCAATATGAGACAAGTGAGTACTCAGGGACCAACCTGCTTAGCATCCTGAGTACTCACCGACTTCAAGGGGAAATGTGGTGCTCAGCACCACACAGCCAGTTTGGAGTTCCCTGGTTAGCAAATATAGTTTGAATCAGCAAATGCTATGGAAGTTCAGACGGCACCTGCACAATGTGTGTTGAGGTGTAAATGAATCTGAAGCTAGGGTGGAATATAGATTGACAATAGTTTAATAGTAGTGTAACAATTTTATTTTAAATAGTCTGTTTGCAGTAACAATTAAAGGAATGTATCTGCTAGCTCTCATTGTATTGTTCTGAAGTATTTAGAAAGTATGAGAGTTGTACAGATGTACTTAAAATACTACTACAGAAATTAAACTGATAAAAGCAGTTTTTCAGCTTAACAAATGAGGCATCTTCAACTTGCTGAAATTCTGAAGTGTTTGTAAATATACTTTTACTTAAATGGTTTGCCACAGTTAGAAAGACAAGTAAATATGACGTGCGTATATACTTAGTTTGTGTTAAGTTTTAAACTCCAGTCTGTGCTCTCTTGTGATTTAACCCTTAATTTATTTTCCTTATTTCTTCAGACAGTTAAGACTTATGAAGATGGGACACTTAAAGATGCGCCTGGAAATTAGTAGTTCCTTCAAGGAGTCAACCAACTAATTCGTAAAGCATGTCATAGAAGGTAAGGGTGATTCTTTGTTAAATAGTTAGATCAGGAGTAATTTCTCAGAGAGGCCAGAACTTCCGTTCCTCTTAAACATGGCTATTCTTAAAGCAGTAACTGGCTAAGTTTAGAAACTAATCCACTTTCCAAATGACTTCCTCAGGATAAGATTAGAGTACATAGTATTCTGATCTCAGTGTTCTGATTCTACCAATGCTGATTGACTAATATGCCAGGTTATTCTGTACGGAGGAGAAGAATTAGAGGAATAGTGCCTCTATAAGCCTCTGTTATAGGCTAGGGATTTAAAAAAAGGTATAAACTCTTCATAAGCAGTAGATTTTTTTCCGAGTGATGAATTTTCAGTGCTGGAAAATAGCGATTCATTAATGTCATGTAAAACAATGTAATTATGTTGATTAGAGACCAAATGTAACAGAATTCAAGTGACTTTAATACATAATGTAGAATATGGTAACTAAAATATAATACATAGAGCATATATATATCAAATATGACATATATGAAAAATAGTTAACAAAATATGTTAAACATAACATATAAATGCATGTATGTATCATAATTACATAATAAATAATATGTATATGGTAAATTTTATTAATCTGCTAGTCGGATTTTTTTAAATGGTACATGCTTCTTATTTCTTCCCTATTCTTGAACTCAACAAATTTGCATGAACCCTCTTTTTAGGTGTGTATATACATACGGTATGCATGCATATTTCAGCCTCCAAGAGTACCACAGGTCTATATCCTTTTAATTGAGCAAAAGTCAGAATATGCAACATCGTTCTTTCCTGAATATCCCTTAGTTGACCTACAGCTTTTTTTGCTTCTTGTGCCTTTCCTGCACAGTGTAAGGATTTACAATATCTTGCCACCACTCTAACTTACTTAGGAGAATTAAACATTTTAAGTGAAGCAAAAAAATGAATCTTGAACTTTTTGTTAATTTCACGTCACTCATCTTTGACTGGAATACCCAAACTCCATTTTAGTACTCTGCTTTTGGAAGGAACACTTACTTACTCGACAGTGCATGTATGTGTGATATTTCTTCATACATTTTTTTCTGGACGTTTTTACCTGTATAAGATTATTTACACTCTGGTTCTCTAAAGTGTTAAGCGTTCTGTCCCTTCACAGCAGTAGGTAGTGTTTTATTAAGGGTACTCAGGTACCTGATACTTCATATCTGATATTTAGGTCT
Organism: Anser brachyrhynchus; assembly: GCF_964034855.1. Lineage (NCBI taxonomy): Eukaryota > Metazoa > Chordata > Aves > Anseriformes > Anatidae > Anser > Anser brachyrhynchus. The sequence continues at coordinate 14,539,915 of NC_137703.1, read as the reverse complement.
ATGTGCTGGAAGTTCCCAAAACATCTCTGAAACTCAAATGAACGCTGCATTAAAAGAAGGAATGTCAAAGCTTGATGTCCTTAACAGAAAAAAGCTTTTTAAAAATAATATTTCTCAGAACATTTTTCTACATTTTAGTGATCCATGAGATGGAAAAACCCTCTTTTTCCTCTTTCAAGGTTGTCCTTAGTACATAGATATTTTTCTTTTTTAATTATTATTCTGATCTTACTTGTGCACTTAACTGTTCACTACTTCCATTCATGTAAAAACAGGACAGGAAACAGATGAGCAGTTTCATAGAAACTTATCTGAAATTCTATAGTTACAAGTTTGTGCAAGTTTTTTCATCATTTATCTTTATTTTCTATATTATCTATTTGAAATTTTTAAGTACTTTTTAAGACTTCTAATTCTCAAGGGGCATAGTACTATGTTAGGCTCTTAAGCAGGCTGAGGGAACATGTTCTCACAGCTACACCCCATATACGAAATTGAATATTCGCATTTATGGGTTCATTTCACCAGCGTCTCTTTCTTTCCTAAGAAGATGTTGTTCATCTTACTTTAAAGTAGTTTGCAGCCAATCCCAGTAAACACATGATTCAATATGATCTCAAGGAAGTGGATTTTCTGTTCGTTCTTCAACTGGAGAATGATTAAGCCATGAAGATTTTGTGCTTTCCCCCAGCATTGCACTGGCATTCATGCAGCTCCGTGGGGAGAATTAGAATAGACTACCCACAGGCATTTTTTTCCGTGGTTTATAATGCAGTTCCACAGTTGTTCATTTGGCAGCATGGACCAAACCCAGGACCTTTGAATTTCAGAGTGCAATATGCTTTCTGCTACAGCTAGATGTGCCCATAAACTCAAAGGCTGGGATATAAGAGGAAAAAAAGCCCATCTTTCCTGTCTGCACTCGTAATATCGCAAGGGATCAGTGGCCGAGCATTGACCGTGCCACATAGCCCAGCTTTAAAGTGAGGAGAGCAGAAGTGCTCACTTGCCTCTGCAGTAAGGGCAGAGATCACAAGAAATGAGATCTGGGTACTTTTAATGTGAGCAGCAGCAGGGATTGGGAAGCTCTGACAGATTATCAGGACTTGCAAGGAAAAGAGCAGAGAAAAGAGGACACCAATTTCAGGGAGAAATAATGTTAGACAAATCTTTTGTTGTCCTGTGCCTCTGTAAGGTAGGAGAAATAATAGTTTCCTTTGAAATACTGTCTCCTTTGCTATGTGGAACAAAGTGACTTTTCTTCTCCTGATTTTTGTTTTAAAAGGAATATTAGTTACCACCCATCTGCAAATATGGTTTCAAGTGTGTGAAGTTGTCAGGAACTCCTAACTGTATTGGTTAGTTAGACAGGCTGGCATGATCTGCTTCTGCGACACCTCAAGTGGGATCTCTGGAGAGAAATCCTTGCTGAGTCTGACATCAATGTAGTGTTGTGGTACCCGGTCATGCTATATAATGTGTGGAAGGGGGGCAGCATCCAGGTCTAGATGTGGATTCTTCAGCATTGCACCTGCAATATAAACAAAAATAGCGTAAGTTCACATTTATGTGTGATTTTTTATTTAACAATATATTGTTGAAAGAATGAACAAAGAGAAATAAATAAAAATGGGAATAACTCAAAATGTCACATCTCTGTCTCTGCTGCTGGCTTTCACAGTAGTGACACTAAAACACATCAAATAGGCTTGAATGGGTCCAGTTGTTTTCCTCTGGAGTCATTCATGTGTCTTCTTTCAGAAAGCCAGGGCAGACTTAGCAGAGTCCTTTGCCAAGGCTCAGCAAAGTGACTTGCTTCATGGGTGGGAAGGCACTAACATAAAGAAGTCCAGGGGTTAGATGCAGCTTGAGGGAATTGAGAGTACAGCAATACTCCGAGCCACAGCTTCAGGAGCTCCTAAATCTCTGTATACCAGTGAAGTCCATCCCAGCTGTTTTTGTTTTTTGTTTTTGTTTTTAATTTGGCTGGCCAGCACAGGAATTTGGGATATTCATAAGCTTTCTGCAGTTTATTTTCCTTGACCTGGGGGCTGTTTTTCCATGGTTTAAGTGACCGATGAACCAATTTCTTATCTAGCACTGTGCAATACAGCCCTGACACCTAGTGGCTGGTCTTTTAGCTTCAAGACCCTGGGATGTAATCTCTGTGTGTCTGCCGTAGCAGCCTCAAGCAGAGGGGCCCTTGCTGCACGATTTTTACGTAACGAACATGTTTCAACTGTTGGGCTTCACATGCCTAGATTGATGAGGCCAGATCGGCTGCAGTTAGGAATTTATCGGGTAGCCTCCCAGGTTCTATCACTCCTAAGATTTTTCCTAACAAGTACATTTTCTTTTCCATGCCCCAGTCATTCAGAGTGCTTGCCAAGGATGAGAGGGTTTTGGCATTTGAAAATCCTCACATAACCTGAATGTTGGCAGTCCCTGAACAATAGGGAGGTTTAGCATGTGTCTGTAAAACTGACCTGAAAAGCTACTAAAGGCAAAGGCATTCTTCATCTGTTTGGATTCCTGTGATTTATTTTGGTTAAATGTTCTCTGCTGAGCTCCCAGTGCGTGGACTGTCTTCAGGAAGGTGTTTCTGTCAGCTTGCAAGTAGCGTGGTTTGCAGATCTCAAAAGCATTGTCTGCTCTGAAAAATCTCACCAAAGCCCTGTTGTGCTGGTGAAATAAATGTTATATCCATTTTACAGTGAGGTATGTAAGACTCAGGGTGGTGATGTGCTTATTCTAAATACTACAAGTCAGCCCCAGATTTGTTAATGGGATTGGGAAGATCTTAATGTGTGTCCCCTGCTGGGACATGCTTCTTGAAAGCCCAGAAGGCAAGGACAGAGAATAATACAAAGCCTCTAGTAGCAATAGTGAGAAATGTCCACTGTGCAGATTTTACTTGATGATCTGACTTGCAATGAACTCAAAACTATGCCAGTAATCACTGAAACATCCGAAAACATCCATGGAGATCTTGACCTTCACAAGAATACAGAAAGGATTTTGATGGTACAGCATTCCAGTACTCATGTTTCCTGTTTATAGGTGCGTCATATGGCACAGACTGGCTTATGCATTATTATTGACTCCAGGTTTAAGCCGGAAGGACTGTAATGGTCATATCGGGCAGCTAACTCATTCCATGAAGCAGTGTATTGGCAGTTGGCGAGCACAAGGTGGCACAGCAGAGCAGGAACAGCAGCCGGGTGAGCAAGGGCCGCAGATCCGACAAGCTGGGTGTTCAGGTCTCGGCCGCAGCCTGGCAGTGCAAGAGGGCTCTGCAGCCTGCCATTTCTGAGGCTGCCATCTTCACTGCTAAGTCCAGTTCTGTGGCAGAATGTTGGCTTCTTAACGTTCCCTTGGCAGCTTAGTCATTTCATCTGCAGATGCGCATTCCCTAGAGTTATGGGTAAATATCAGCCCAGCCTTTATTGGCACCTAATTAATCAGCTCCTCCTAGCGACTCCCCTTTTGTGTTGCAGGTTTTGTGGTATCTCAGCTGTACCAGCAAATTAAAACTGTGTGATAGTCTCAGTGATGTCCTGACTCTCAGTCCTGCCTCCAACAAGCACATTTGAAAATTTTTCTTAATTCTCTTGTGATTTCTTAGAAATTCAGTTAAATTTCTAAGCCTCACTGTATGTACTTGGATTTTTGCAATTATTTTTCTTTTCGAATCATATAGTTTTCTAGAGTTTTGCTAAGAAACATAACATGTTCTAATCTTTTGTTTACCCTTTAAGGCCAGAGGGGATGTTTTGCAAGATTGGTTGTTCATGTGCCTAAGCAAATCTGTTTAAAAACATGTGATGTATCCTTTGCTAGAGAGAAGAGTGTCTTGGAAGCTACTAATGTCAGGGCAAGTTAGACTGGAGGGTCACTGATCCCTTAAGGGCATGGAATTAAGAATCTTGTAGTAGGGCAATATAAAGTTTCTCTTTTTCTCATCTGGGACAAAGATATGCCAGCATTATGAGCCTCAGGACTCAGAGTGGTTAGATGAGTGAAGAGTTAACCATATATGTGAAGGAAGATTGGGCTAATGTGTACTCCCCAAGCTAGGAGAAAAGCCCGCTGACAATAGCTGAAGGGGACAGGAGGGTGAGATTCTAAATCAAAGTCAGGACTGGAATACTAATAACAGAATCAGTTAAGAGATCAGTAGAGACTCCAATGCCTCCCCCCCACCCTTAAAAAAAAAAATAGCTGATGAACTTAATTTAAGTAGATGCTTGGAAAGGGAAATTGAAGCAGGCCCTTTGCAGGAGTTGTTTCTACCACGAGGGAATGCCCTGAAGCACTCTTTGTCTAGCCTTGCCATTTGAATTGCTGTAACCTTGATGCCAAGGTTATTTAATAGCTCTGCTTTAGCATTATCACACAGACCTCATTGCTCAAGCTGGTTATGTAGATTAGAAGTTAGCTGGGAATATTTTTGATGGAATGATTTGCAGATGGAGAATGCATTACTTTTCAAAAGTTTTGAATTTTGTGAGAGTTCAGATTTACTGGAACAAAAAAAAATCCTTCCAGGAAAATCCGAAAAATGCATCATTGCCTAGAATTGCCTAGAATCACTTGCCCATTAATAGTACAGAATTGATCAAAAGCAGCAGATCCAAATCACACAGAGAAATTATTCCAACAGACTGCCATGGAGATATTCAGAAGCTCCTCTTCAATGAAAGATATGGTTTTAAAATACTGTAATCACAAATTGGCCCATTTGTTGCAGGAAGAACTTTCATCTCCCACTCATCTCAGTTTCTCTGGGCATGCATCATTTCTGAATAGCACCTTGAGCACACTATTGCACAATCACAAAAATAAATACAGTGATTTCTATTCAGAAGCACATTTTGTAGGAAACTTCCAATACTATTGGTAATACTAGGTTGGATTTCAGTCTTGCTGAAGACTCACCATCCAAATAGAAACAGCCCACAGCTATTCTGGCACCCCATGAGTTAAGAGGAACTCTGCATAAGAGTCTAGAGATATTGATGTCTATCAATCCTTTATATAATGTTATAACGCTGAACACTGTGCATTTTTGTTTCCTTGTAGACCTCAAATTCTCAACCTGAGTTAGAATGAGTTTTATGACAGGAAAGAAATAGAGTGCAAGCTCTGCTCCCTTTCTTTCTCCAACCTTTAATATGTTCCTCCAGGGGTCTTAAAAAGTGTTTTCTAGGTAGAAGAGTAATTCATCTATAGCTCAAAGGCCAGGACAGTACTACAGATTTTGCCATGACACAGTTGGGCAGAGATCAACATGCTGGGGTGTGACCTGTCGGTAATGTTGCCAGAAGCCACCTTTGTAAGAAAGCTGATCTGTCACTCCCAAGGAATCAAGAAGCTATACTGTAAAAACATTTTCTGCTGTTACAAACTACATCTGCCTGAGAATGCTGTGCCAGCATAATATACTGCGTATTATAAAGCATAATACCTATGCTGACAAAGCACTCCCAGTCTGGACCTAACCTAACCTGCTAGGAACAGCTTCCTGTTCCCCAAGCTACACAACAGAAAAGGCACAGAAAGGAAAAAAGAAAACAAACAAACAAACAAAAAACCACCAGCCTCTTTAACTGTTTCTTGTTGGAGAAACATAGTAATGTAGTAGTAATGTGGTCCCTGGTTGTGCTGCTGGTAATCAGGTCAGTTTATATCTGTCCCCATAAGTCAGTGACAGACTTCAAATGTTAAGCAGCCACTCTTCATTTTCCATGCCTTTCCTAACTCTATCACATGTAGTTTCCCTGACGTCAGTAATTTTCTCTACCTTCATGACTGTACTCCTCCTTTGAATCTTTTCTTTTCTGCAGACACATCCTAAAAAATTTCAGACCAGAAGGTGAATTAGTAGAAGTATTCCATGAGCATGTAAACAAATGTGATTATCACAATGTGATAATGTAATTGATATATTGCCTAGAAATCTCTGTCCGTCTGTCTGTCTGTGTCCCTCCCCCCACACACACATACCACTCCTTTTTTACCACAAGTGGCTCAAATGACATCCTTGTAAAGTGTTATCCCTGGGAGGAATAGTATCTGAACTCAGTTGTGCTTTCATAGGTACCCAACTCTCCCTGTAAGTTAAAGTATCGTCACATGCTTAGTGCACATGATTTCGTGGGCAGGATCAGGCTGTCAGAATTTGTGTCTGTAATCTCTGGTTCCAAATGAAGTCTGCAGTTTTGCTGTCTGCAGCTTGTTCCCATCCTCATTGTCTGCTTCACAGCTCACATTCAACCTCTGAGTCAAGGTCATAGGCAGTCTGAAAATCAATTTGCCTCCATTCCACCTTCCTCAACCTTATTTCTTTTTTTAGCTCTCTTTATGAAAGAACTGCCTGCACAGACCTGGATCTGATGCATCGGGACAAGTTCACATGTGCAAAATCTTTGCCAAAAAGGAGGCATGTAATACAATTGCCTGTAAATAATCTCTTCCCCTAGCTAACATGAGCCTTTCAGATTATTTATACTGAATACTCATTCAAATCTTGTCAGTGCTGCATTTTGCTGCTGTTGATTGAAATGGTAATGAAGGCAAGTACAGCCTCCCAAATTGTTCAGTTTTTCAAAAATGTATTTACAGGCAGTTAGCAGTGTTACAACTGCATCTCGCTCATTGACTGTTCAGAACAAGCTAGCTGTGTCTGCAGGGCACAGTCAGCGTGGATCACAGTGAATCCTGTATCATCTTTGCCTTGCAGCTCTGCAGTATGCTTGCTGATTCGCTTAAGTAAAGATCACTGAAAAAGCCCCTTGCAATCATTGTAGCGGGTACCAAACCGTACTAAGTATGTTTGCAATTAATTTTCCTAAGCCAACTCCTTTTCTTTTGCTGGGCATAGCCCACTATCCTGCCAGTCACCTCAGTGCTCTGATACTTTTTTTGGTAGTAAACAGCCATTGTATAGGCTGTTTATATGGGCATTTACAAGTTTCATTGGAATGGAAATCTACATGAAATAGTGATGTGACACACAGAGGAACCAGCTTAATTTCCCGTGTGGAACAATTCCAGATTTAAAATGAATGCTTACACTTTCAGGAACAAACTAATTTCACTCTGTCTTATCGAAGAAGGTCAAACAGAAGGCAATAGAGCTACAGAGAAATTGCCAAGTGTTACATGTAATTGTAGTGGCTTCATTTTGAGCGATGATAAATAAAGGCAAATCTATCACTACTTCTTTCTAAAAAGTGTTGGGTCATGTCAAGTTTTCAAAGAGCAAAAAATAAGAAGGAATTATTTCCAATTCAGAACTTCAGCTAATTTATAGAACCTTCAGCAGAAGAATGAGTCTCCCTGGGGCAGCCTGTTATACTGGGAGACGAATGTTTTATTCCAGGAACACTGGGGAAAAGGTCCCATCTTGTGTACCAGAACCTCTGTGTTCCACAAAATGGGAAGGCGTGCAAAGATAATAGCAGCTCCTTAATGCCAGGTTCACGTGCACTGTTTCATGGAAGAGGTCTGAAAGTTCACAGATTTCTCTGGTGTCAGTTCTGAGGAACTTTCTGTGCCCCCCTTGAGAGGTGATGGTGCCTGTTTGAGCTGAGGTTGTGCAGCCCTCATGAAGAGATCTCATGACATACTAATCTTTTCCACAGGAGTTAACATTTATCAGGGAAAATTACACCCTCAAAGGAGGTTATCAGCTGATGAAAATGCCTTGCAAACAAATTTATTGCTTAGCTTGCAATTATCTGATTTATGTATTACAGGAAAAGTAGAATGAGGAAACCATCCATACTTCTAGGGCTTTAAAAACTATTATGGTGTTTAAAGAGCAATTGTCTTCAAATGCCCCTCAAACCATAAAGCTAAAGCTACGGCCATAAAGCCATAAATGCCAAGATCTAGGATTGCCACCTCAGCACAGGCAGCTTAGGATTCTCTGAACTTTATCTTTCCTGTCTCCAGCAAAATCAGGCATTGAGGACCCTACTGTGTGGTCTTCCTTTCCATTCCTAAACTCTAGTTTGTTTTGTTGGCAGCAGGAATATTTTCTTCAGTTGACCTTCCCACACCTGATAACTGCATTTCTAATCACAATCCACACATTTGACCTCCTAACAAACAACCTAAGCATTAAAAATGTATGAGACTAGTAAAGGGGGGACAGCTGAATGGCTACATTAGCACTAAAGCTACGGTGGGCCTGAATTATTGATAGAAAGGGCGATTTATACTTTTCTTTTAGCTATTGAATAATAGATTAAAAGCTGCACAATAAGATTATTTTCATTACTCACATAAATAATTTGTTCAGTTAAAAAGAATGAGGAGAACAAATGAAAAGTGCCATGAGGTGGCAAATAGATTTGGCTTTAAAGTGTTATGTTCTAGAGCATATATTCATTTTGGACATATTTTCCAATAAATGTTTTGATTTAACAGATAGATTAGGGAATGTTTTCTATAATTTAGGATTTATGAATAGAATTTTTTTTCCCTGAGTGTAACTGTGATACTATCAATGAAGTTTATCAATAGAGAAAAAATGATGTATTCTGTATTGGTGGGAGCACATGCTAACCCAATCAAAACATGTTATTTAGCAGTTAAAATTACCAGACTGATTCATTCCTGCATATCTGGTCTTTATAATTGTTATGTTTTTGAATCCCTCATTCATGCTATGTGCAGTATGCCACACTGAGAGGTCACTATCTACATAGCCATAGAGATGTATTAAGTTTGCTTGATTTTGCTTTTCCTATTTAGCTTGATTGCAGTAAAAATAACCCTTATGTAAGTGTTTCCAGGGATTAATAGTCTGTTTGGCTTTCTAGACTGCCTTTGGCTATTAGATCTCCTGTCTGGTTATTAATGTACCCAGCAAGAGTCCCATTGCAGATTTCTGTTAATCAGCAGCATTCTTACTGTAGATGTTAGATGTCATGAATTGTGAATAGACAGTTGCCTCTACATTTCCACTTGTTCTACTCTCCTTCAGGGCTGGGTGATGTTGACTTTGAACTGGACAGCTCCTTTTCTATCAGCTTTGAACTTTTTTTCAGCACAGTCTCAGCAAGTATCTGTTAGGCTGCCTGGGCAGCTTTCTGCTTATATCCCTGTGGCAACAATTTTGAAAAGAAAAAGAGCAAGCAAGTTTCCTTTAAATGAAATTATTAAAACTCATTCATTACAGCCACTATGGAAAAGTGGGACTTCCAGAATAGTGTGCTTCCATTGTTGTGTTGGTATTTTCTTAGTAAAAGAACCAAAAGTAACGCAGCTATCAGTATTGCTTCATGTAAGTATCTCAAAATATTATATTTCAGTCATGCTATGTATTGATTTAGAATCCCTTCAAATTGCTCGAAAGATCTGGAGGGATTTGTGATTCTTTAGAGTATCTGTGGATGGGAAGCTTTCCATTTAATACAGCAAATTGGGATCGAATTTATACAGATTTGTACCTTTTAGTAGCCACACAGACTTGTTTCCTTGTACTCCCCCAGCTGACACAGAATAAGCAATATCAATGCACTTACTGACACAACCTTCTGGATGACTCAGCCTTCAAACTACCCAGCTTCAATCCCCACACATGTTCAGATGACAAGTTCTCAACAGGGATGGCAAAATTTGATAGGTTTTGTGATGCTGAAGTCTGTCTGGTGAGAGGAGAAAGCAGCCAGTCTGAGTTCAATGTGAGTAGGCTGCTAAGTGACTAGTGGTAAAATGGAAATATGTACCACTGACCTACTTAGTGTTGAAAGTCTTCATATTCCATTATTGATGAGCTGATCTACCTAATGCCCCCCTTGTTGTGTGCAGTTAGCTCAGCGTCAGGGTGATTTTAACTTTCTTTCATTTCTGGACTAATGTAATTAGAATGTCCCTGTTTTAGTCTGATGTTTTCACCCAATGAAATACGTACAGCTGAAAAGTACAGGCCGAGTCAGAATTTTGGATCTGCTTTTGAAATCTAAATTTAGACACACAAGACTGTAAATTTTAGTCTGATTAATGTGTTAGGGACTTTAAGGAAAAGTGCTGATAATGCTAGAGTTTTGGGCTTTTTGCAGTTTAGAACCAATCACTTTTAGCAAGGGATTTAATTTACAGTTTCTGCAGAATTCTGAAGTATTGGAGTTGTATTTTTGTTTCTTAAATACAAACTCCAGCAATAGACTATGTTTATCACTGTTAAAGAAACTCAGTTGCCTCCAACAAGCTAAAAAAGGAAGATGAGATCCAAACAAAACTTAGATGTTATTCTAAGGACTTTTTTTTTGAGATATTTTCAAAACTTACTATTGAGTTTGGTATATGTCATGCAGGTAGCTAGAGATTTGAATGTAGAGGTACATCTTAGCTAGTATAAATGACTCCATTCATATTGCTGAAGGAGAATGTTTTAATTTTGGAAGCTACCTTCTTGTGTTTTTTTTAACTGTCAGGGCTGGGAATCTGATAAATGTAACTGTCAGCCATGCATAGGGTAGGGAGAAAGAGAGAAAGACGTTTTCTTGTGCTATGTTCAGCAGTGTTTATGATGTAAAACAGCAATATGTCTGGACTGTCCTAAGTTCTTTAAGTATTACAACCTTGTTATTTAGAAACTGTCTGTATGGTTATTTGGGTTTAACTTAATAGTAGCCTCTTAGAAAAACAGGAAGGCAAAGAAGTGAGTCAGTCCAGGACACATCTTGGTAAACACTTCAGGGTAGGCAAATGGCAAATGCCTAAATTATTTCCTTTGAGCTTATAACTTCTAGGTTTCTGCCAAGGTGAATAGCTTACATTGCCCAGTGATGGGTACAATAGGTTACAAGTGCTGTGAACTAAGAAGGGGATTTTATATTGGGAGTTGAGGGAGATCCATTGAAGGAAAATGAGTCTCTCCTACAGACTCCAGTAGAGTAAGTACTACGTTGAGCCATCGCTGGATTTTCTAACGGTGAAAACATCCACATTACGTTAGATATTGTGCAAACACTGTTATGTTTTAACATACTTCTTTCCAGACAGTATTCTTTTTTTTTCTAATACTAAATATTAAACATGGTATTCCTCTGTGAAGACTGACAGGTCTTTCTGTTGTTGGTTATTACCATGAGCCAGGTAGAGTGAGCCACAGATGTTGCATCCAGGCAGATCTGCTTAGATAATGATGACAAACACAGAAGATAATGCCTGTGTTACTGAACTTGCTCTAAAAGCAATCACAACCTAGAGGTAAATGCAAACAGAAAAGCACAAATGCAGCTAAGTTTCCTGCAGTAGCACATGAGCTATACCAGCACTGCACTGACCGGTGAAGAGAATAATTCTGTGTTATCTTTCCATTCCTCTGCTTCAGTCATCTATGAAGGCTTTTCTGATGCTCTTGTTTCAGATCCTAGAGAGTTGCTCTGCCAACAGGAGATTAGCCAGTATGAATGTGTGACCCAGAAATGTTGCTGATTTTTGATAATGTGATAATACTGTTGAAAGGTGTTTTTATTGTTTTTTTGTTTGTTTGTTTGTTTTGTTTTGTTTGTTTGTTTGTTTTTTCTTAGCCATCCAGCTAGTTCCTTTCCACAAAGGCACTCTTTGGAGAAAGGAACCACTGGATTTACAGTTCTTAATCAAACCTAAGGTTATGGCCTGCAATTTACCATCTTCTTGACTGCCTATTAGGGTTGCTCACCCACCACTTTGTCAGAGAACATTGAATCAGTGACCTATTTTCATCTCATAACTGCAACGCAGACTGTTTTGTTGCCTCTCCCCAACATTGTCCAAAATTAGGACATGGCCTATTGTAAACTTGCATGTCCTTCAAATGATGTGAATATAGTATGGGTTGGAGTCTATGGGAAATTAAGTCCAGGGGTTCCCCACTGCAATAAGATCAGCTGAACGTGGCTTTTTTTTTGCTCCTTCTGGGGAAAGGAGGCACTATTTGATAAAGGCAGATGACTAACATGGTTAGCATTTCTGTATGGTAATTATTTGTATTCTTGCAGATGAATCAATTAAAAGGTCATTACATCTATACAGCATAATTAACACAGTATATGGACATCCTGTTTATTTAAAAGATGAAAAGTAGCAACTTAGACATCCTAAATGAATATTTTGTTGTGTTTTCATGTTTTTATTTCCATTGCCTTAAGAAAGTCACTTAGAAGGTTAGCAGGACACAGTAGTCAGGGTTTTTCTAAATTTCATGGGTAAAATTTGTAATAAGAAATTGTAGAATAGAAAATGAAGAGAAAGCAGTATCATATGACCCCTCACTCCTGCTAATACGTAGCATACTGCTGAGCTTTCATCACCTGATGAAAAATGTTAGGAAGTTTGTATAATCTTGGCTTCTGTAATTTCAAGGAGAATAGTTAATATTCCAGTTGTATACATGTTTCTGTATTACTTTGGAAAGGTCATTGCTAGAAATGTGAAAATAACACATGAATGGTACATAAATGATGAAAAGGGAACAATTCATTTTGTCATAGAATACAGGGCCTAATAGTCTCCCAAATACTCTTCAGGCAGTAGTGGTAAAGTAGAATTCATTAGCACAAAATATCATGGAAGCCAAAGTATGTATTGGTTCAAAATGAGATTAAATAGTTAGTGGGAGGTAGATCTTTATATTATATATAGTGGCATGAATGTCGTTTGCCTCTAGCTTAAATAGCTTAATGCCACAGATTGCCAGACAGTGAGAAACACAAGAGAATGTGGATTACTTTTCATTTGCCCAACTTTTATTCTCTTTCATAAGCGTTCTCTCCTGGTCACTACTGGGGAAAAGATAAATGGAGCTTTCATCTGATCCAATATGCATGTTTTGCATATTCATATAAATGCAAATGATTAGTGTCAAATCTATTAATAAAAGTATCCATCCTAAAAATCTGTCTATTTCTGTCTGCTGTAGCTGTGTGTCATAACTGTCACTGTGTCTCTTCTTCTGTCACTCATGAGTACAGAATTCCTCCGGTAGACTGTTGAACTATGGAAGGTGTGAGTTCAACTTTGTGAAATACTGCACAGAAGTTCAAGAATCTTGTTATTTCCATTGCAATATTTTGTTACAAATTGCATCTAGGCCTTCATGCCTTGATCAGTTGTAATTCCCACTGAAGTGAACCTCATTGATACTACAGCTGAGCTGAGCAGTGCTTTTCCAGATTTGCAATTTAGATAAAAACGCAAAGATTTGTTGTTCATTTTCAGTTATCTGCCAGGGTATAAAAAGCACAAGGCTTCCAGAAAATAGTGAAGGGTATCATCCATTGCACCTTGTACTCTTAGGTATTTATGCTTGTGGAAATACAGTTGTGAAATAATACTAAGTTATAAATTAGAGAGTTCAGAGTTTTGACTTTGTTAGGTGTTTGACATTAGTGTACAAAACAGAAGGAAATCAGTCTTGCTAGTGATCCCTCCCCATCTTAAGAGATTGTCTTTGAAGAAGGACTTGAGCCCTTCAAGCAAAATCAGATCCATTGCTATCCATTCTTGGTTGGTTTATGCTTTTGCCTAACTTTGGGTTGATCTTTAGAATTGTTCAGTAGAAAGGAGGTTAGCCCAATACCATTAATAACTTTAAATGTGGAAAACTAGGTGAAGAGAAATAAAACAATAGTCACAGGAAATTGGAACTGAGTTTTCTTGAAAAGGAAGATGTAATGCCACTGCCCATCAGACTGCCCACCTGAGAAACCTTTAATATTCAGCTGCAGCTGGGAAAATGACTGGTTTCACCAGCTTGCAGACCAGAGATTTGAAAACATACCTGAAAGATTGGTGAAGTGGTCGTATTCCCAGCATGGAAACTGGACAGGTAGAGAAGTGAAGAAAGAAATGAAAAACATGAGGAAATATACTATGTACAGATCTATAATTTTTTAGAAAAATTGCCAATTGATTATGCTGGTTTGAGGGTATTTATATTATCATGGACTCATGTCCAAGAAACTAAGAAACTATTTCCTGTAAAATGTTGTGAATCTCCTGTCTCAATGCATTGTAAATCAAGGTTTTCTATATTCACCTCACTTGACTTGATAATAGTCAGATCCTTAATCAAATTAAGGATTTTTTCCCTGTATGCTGGAGAAAGTTCCCTTTATGGTAGGATTTGTTTTCCACTGTGAAATGTTTTGTATTGTGCTTTTATTCTTAATTCAGTTGTCCCCACTTTAAATTTCTTATCTTCCATTTCATTGTTATAAGTGGCTTGCTGAGTGATACAATGAGTGGTAAAGTCTTGTTAGGTGAAGTTTATTGATATATATTCTGTGGATGATTACCTTATTAGAAATCAATACTTTTTACAGATTCCCTAGGTTAATTAAATAAAATGAGGACTGAGACAACATCACATGCCTGCAGTCAGGCTAAGGGTAAGTTCTCTCTCTGCTTTGAGTAGAGTAGGGTCTGGAAGTCCGTTCCTGGAAGTCCTGCAGCTTTGTGTCCAAACAACATACAAGAAAAGATAGAGGGAGGTGGATAAGGAACTGCTCTCTCTGCAGCCACTTTCCTGGGGCTAGCACATCAAGATAATGTTTCTAGTGATGTTATCTTCTGGTCGTCATCTCTTCCCCCCCTGCAGAAAGGAATCGGTGCTAAGTGAAAGAGGCAGCAGAACCAGGGCAGTAATGCAGAATTGTGAGAGGCTGTGTCTGAAGATTAGAAATAAAATCTGGCACCCCATCCTTATGGAGAGTGCTCAGGATATGCAATTGCCAAAAGGCAGTTTTCTTTAAAAGGACTGTTTTGCTGAACTTTCTTTTTCTTTTTCTTTTTCTTTTTTCTTTTTTCTTTTTTCTTTTTTCTTTTTTCTTTTTTCTTTTTTCTTTTTTCTTTTTTCTTTTTTCTTTTTTCTTTTTTCTTTTTTCTTTTTTCTTTTTTCTTTTTTCTTTTTTCTTTTTTCTTTTTCTTTTTTTTCCAGACCAGTAAGGAAGCCAGTCTAGGATCCTTTAGGAATCCTGTCTTTTTTCTCTGAACAATAGTTTGGTACCACAGGGTTGTAAACGCTCATCTATTCTAAATACAAGCTCTTCTAATTTAAAATATCTTTTCTATAGCCTTTTCCAAAAGCTTCATGAATAATTAAAAACAAACTAATAAGAGAAGGTCAGTGGTAATTTACTAAGCCAGTAATTCTTGTAACTCTACATTAAGAGGTGGTAGTTCCTTGCTAACAATGCTACTGTTGTCTGAGTCCTTCTAGGCAAAGAACCAGAAAACATCTCCAAGCTAATTGGAAGCTACATGAAGCATTCATCCTTTCAACGCATGTAGCATCCCATCAGAAATCCCAGTGACTAACAGTGCATTTATTGATAGAACTGGCCTCACAAACTAAACAAGTCAGCTTATTTGAGCACTGCAGTTCTTGGGCCAAAGTCGTTGCCTATTTCACAGACATGCTAGCATAAAGAAACTATGTAATGGCTGGGCTGTGAAGCAGATTGTGAAAAGGAGATGTGAAAGGATGGTATATAGCATGTACACTGTAGGGAGGGTGCTTTTCAGTAAATCACTGCATAGAGTCACAGGTGACAAGTAGATTTGCAATTACAGTTAATGCTCCATGATCCATGGGCAGTTACTCAAACTGTTGATTAAGCAGGCTGTGTATGCAGGGCTGGCTAAGGTGCCTCATGATGCAATGATGCAAGTGCGTGGAAGCATAGTGTACCTGATCCGCTCTCCCAGAACATAGGTTTATCTGGGTTTCTGAGCCCCTATAGCAGGTCAGGCCAAATGGAAGCTGTTCCTTAAAAAAAAAAAAAAAAAACCAACAACAAAAAAAACCTTTGGTCCCTCCTGAGAGCCTTTATCATCTATATTTTTACACTATCCAGGTCTTCCCAGCCCATTGAAGACTCGAAAGAATGGAGATCTGTCAGGACTTGAAGAAATCTGTTCCTCAGGAACACAGAAACAGCTTTGGGTTGATTGTGGAGAAACAACTGTCCTTCCTCACTGCCTGTGTATCCTGGGCATCTGCAGGAAAGAAGTATGTGATTTTAAAAGTATAACAACAGGAGTGCCTGTAGGATAGCTAAATTGTGCTGCTTAGGTTATTGCCAGTGTTTCACTAGCAGATTTTCAAGGTGCTGGTATGTAATAATAATTTTGGTTGCTCTTTTGAAGTTTATACAGAATGTTTTAATTCTGCTAACTTCCTTCTTTGGAGTTAGTACAGCTACAGTAACTCTAGCACAATGCAGGAGGTCTGGACACCACCTCCATTTTGGAACTGTTCCAGTGGCTTCCTGGATTGCCAAGAAGTCCATCTAGTGTACAACATCCATCCTGCCCAAGCCAAGTGGCTTTGGCTTATAGAGGATTGTGTTCCTGGCTTGCTTGCTTCTTAGTACAGCTGAAGCGTAACCCAGCTGTTCTGTTATATTTGTCTCCTGCCATAATCTACTAGGCCTTTTCTGGGTGGTAATAGAAAAGCAAGTAGTTTTAGAGTGTATTCCTCCAGTAGATTGGTATTGCCTCTCAAGAAGATGTCTCTAAAGCTTAAAATACATTACCACAATACATGTCAATTTATTATTCATTTTTGACTTTCAGCATAAAGATTTCAATGTTTGCTAGACGAAAAATCTTAATTGTAGTCTACATTCAGCCAGGTACATTCATTTGAATTGCTTGATTTTCCATTTCTTTTGGTAGACTGTAAGGCGTAACATTAGCTAAAGAAATGGAAAAACTGTTTATTAGTTTCTTTGTTTATTTTTGTCAGTACTGCCTGACGATGTGGGCAACTTAGAATTTCAATGACCTCCCTGAAGATAAGCCAAAAACAGCTGAGGTCCCTCTGCTACTCAGGATTAGGTCAATAATAGTTACCATCTAACACTATTGTACACTTTTTCTTTATTTCTTTAGCTAATAAAGGAAGATAGCATACCTCTAGACATATGACGATTCA
Source organism: Anser brachyrhynchus (assembly GCF_964034855.1). Taxonomy (NCBI): domain Eukaryota; kingdom Metazoa; phylum Chordata; class Aves; order Anseriformes; family Anatidae; genus Anser; species Anser brachyrhynchus. The sequence goes on along the minus strand of NC_137703.1, from coordinate 14,522,976 downwards.
GTTCAGGGAAGAATCCTACCCTGCTGATCTGAAGAGATAGGGCACAGCTCAGTGAAGCACGGTTCACATGAGAGTACACATGATGAGGATTTGTGACATTGATTTCGGAGGAAATCCTGCAGGTCTTAGGAGTAGTATGCTATCAGTTTTACTGGTTGTTAGACTGGAAAAGAACTACAGGATTTGGCACTGCAAAAATACAGCTTCCCTAAAACATGATTAAGGCATAGAGAGGAAAAGCAGGATGGGAAAGGCGTTACGGTAGACAATGGTGACTGATAAGGACTATAGCTAAGCTGGAAGGAAAAAGCTTTTATTGGAAGCTGACTAGAAAGGTGGAAACTCCCTTTTCTGGTTGTGAAATCTAGACTTTTTGGATGGCTCAGAAAATACTGCAGAGCAGCAGTTTATAGCTTGGGGTTCTGGGGTTACTACCAGTCTGTAAAATATTGGAACATCGCTGGTAAAAGTACTGAGAAAATAAAGTGGAAAACATATATTTTACAAAGGAAACAAACAAAAAGTAGGAAAATAGAAGAAATGAATGAGCAGTCAATATTTAGAATAAATTTTATTGAGGAAAGTTGCCTGTTCTCTGGACTTCTTTTAAAAGGCTGCCTGATCATTAGATTTTTTTTTATATATTCATTGACTACATGGCCCTTTAATTAAGTAAGTTTGAGACACACTGCAATAGAGACTAGTCTTACCTGGAAAACAATAAGCTGCTCCAGCATTTTATGTTTCTGTATAATTTGATGGTGATTTGATTGAACTGCTGGGGGGTCATAAGCATTACAATTTCTGTATACACTGATGGGAACAATGTCTTTATATCTTATAATATATGAAGTGTAAGCTCCAGAGGTCAAGGGAGCAATAGATAACATTTGGGTTCCAAAACGTAATCTGCAGTAGGCAGTAAGGTTTGCATTTAGTGTCTTTCTCTCTGTTATTTATTTGATTTGTGCAAGCTCTTGGTTAACATGAATCTCTATCTTGTTTTTATAGATTAGTCCCACCAAAAAAAGTACTAGAAAAAAATCCCCTAAGGGCATGAGGCTATGTACAATATTACTGGGAATGTTAAAAGTCCTTTTGTTTGACAGAGTAATCAAATGGGTCCATTTAATTGGGGATGCTTTACCAGCACTTCAAAGAGATTTGCCTGGAACTTTCTGGAGGAAGAAGGAAGAGAAAAGGAGTATAGTGGGACATGTACATTCCTAATTCTTAAAATTCCTTCTGAACTTCAAAATCATAGACCTAAATTCCAATTTTGAGGTCAGTCTGTGGGTGGATTTTAGCCTGCAGTAAGTAAGAATGTCAAACCAACATTTCTTGAATACAAATACTGCGTTTTTCTTCCTTTTAAGTGTCTGTACATACGGATATCTCTATAAAATCTCTTAACATAAATCCTTCACATTTCTATCACTCTTATCATACAGCTCTCAATCAACAATAACTGTCTTTTCTAAACGAATCTCATCCATGCTTAATTTGTGTTTCAAGGATAGCACTCAATCATACAGTGTAGCTGTCATCCCATTTAATAAACACTGAAGGAAAAACTAACATACCTTTTTTTAACACAATTTTTTTTATATTAGCTTTATTACGTGATTTTTAAGTCAAATGACTTTTGAATTGTGAAAAGAAGTTAAGGGCATTTTTGTATTTGTAAGTATGATTCACTAGGTGTTCCAGTTTTTTATAGATTGTAGTTGAAGAGCACTTTTGAGAGCTGAGTTGATTCAAGAACTGTCACATTATTAAATGAGGCTTTGAGGAAGCTAGCAAAAAAAAGAAAAAAATCCTTGAATTTCAACCCTGCTGTTTCCTGCCATCTTTTGTGAGTTACTTAACAAGCTACTTCCAAATAGCTGATTGCTCTTGCAAACTAGCCTAACCAACCTTGCCCTGATCGGATAGAATCAAAGCTGTAAACATATTTTAATTTGGCTTTTTTTTTCAAGATGTATCCTGTAGGTGGTTAGATCACCATCTTAATTATAAATGGATTTGAAGGAGTTGGTTGCTATAGCAACAGTCTATTTAGTGCTTTTTGCAGAGGAAAACCCAATTTGCCGTTATGTTTGAAGAAAGACAGAATGGCTAAGGGAGCGAGATTGAGCTTGCATTTCCCTGAGCCACAAATTGCGGCATCCCCTGTGTCAAGGATGTATGTGTGAGAGCTGCTGCATTTCCTCAACATTTTTTCCGCCGCTGACAAACCCCTTTGCTCTTTTTATAAAATACAGCCTTACGTGGTTTTAGAAATGCAACTGCACCAGGGTTACTTAAGGATAACACCTAACTGATTAATTCCTAAATGTGCAGCTGAAAACAGAGGGCACAATCTCCCTTAAAAAGATGGAGCTCTGCGAATTTACAATGCCGTGTCTTGTCCAGAGTTTCTACTGCCATAAAGGAGACTCCCTCTTTGTCCTTACTGAAGTCAGATGTTTTTAAAAAATATATATTCTGCTATTGATTCCTCTGCAAACTTCTCTGTGGTTGTGTATCACAGCCCAGAAGCCTCCGTAGCTTGATTTTTTTCCCTTTATCGTCTGTGAGATGGAAAAACATAACAAAGGTGGGTGGTGGGACAAAAATACTTAATCCTGTGTAGTCTCAGATTGTGATCCTTCCCTCCCTGTCACCTTCAGTCACTGTGCACCACCTGCATCTCTGCCAATGCGACCAAAGCACAGGACCCAAGGCTCAGTTTTGAGGCTGCTGTTGGAGTTAAACAGAGCTTTTGTGGGCATGGCACTGCAGGTGCTGTGGAAACCTGGTTGTTCTCGTAGTGTGCTGAGCACTCGATTTCATTTTGTGCATAACAATTTATAACATGCTGCAGATTGAGATTCTGTAGAGTCAGCACATCTCTTTTTCAGAATGAAAGAGGGAGGAGAGAGGAGCCCACAGTACCGCAGCCTTGCTGGAGCAAAGGACTGCTTCTAAATTATGGCTTTGCTTCTTCTGTGTGCAATTGCTTTCCCAGGGCTTCCCCACCTCTCCAGGCTCAGCCAGTGAGGTGGGGATGCAGGGATCTTATGAGCCTGGGGAGCAGGCCGTGTCTGCCTGAGTAGGGTTTCCAGGCTCTTGGTAGGGAGAGCTGTCTGGGAGGGACACCAGGCTGCCAGGAGGTGCAGGCTCGGCAGGCAGGTGGGGAAAGGGAAGGGGGGTGAAGTAGGTTGTGTCGACCAGGAGGGAGCAAAAGGAATGTACAGAATGTGAGAGGAAAGAGATGAACCTGTGCGAGTTAACTCGGATGGAAAGTTGTCCTGAAGGGAAAAAGGGTAAATTTGGGAAGGAAAATTAACACAGTTAGAGAAGATCAATAATAGGGAGACAGGCAGTTAAAATCTGCATTCTCCTACTTTGTTCTCCGTTGTGAAATGAGAATCATTTAATCAGATATAGGGACAAAGAGGGCCTTCTCTTTTCTCAGATCTCAGATAACATCCTTATCCTGATCTCCTGCCATTTGATGGTGTCATTTGAGCAATTGTCATCACTGGCTGCCACTGTCACTAAGTGAGCTTTACCTGAATAGGCCTCCCACGGTGCTTGGAGAGAGAGGTTTAAATTTAACGCCTTACTCAGCTGGAAGAATCTAACAGGCAGCACCTCTTCGCTCCTTCCAACCCTGAGCTGTATTGCTGTCCAAGAACTGTGAACTTTCAAGTGTTGTAAATGAGATGCAGTCCCCATGATTTGAATGAAACAAGAAATTTGCCACACCAGATGTATGCAGTCTAGCCTTTCTTGAAGAACTGAGAAGGAGAGCTGCTTAAACAAAACAGCCTTCCACGAGACCCAATAGGAAACTATGCTTATTTTGGATATTTCCTTAGAAGAGTCCTTCAAAATGCAGTTCATTGTGCAGGCTCCCTGAACTACTTACTGTTCATTAGAACTGACTCACAATGGCAGAGCTTCATGCCTTTCACTGTGATGGTCAAATTTTTTGCTTTTCTTCCCACCCTTATGTCTTCCTGTGCATCACAGCAAAACAGAATGGAAGCAGGTTTTATTCAGGATAGCAGAAACTGATTCATCCTCTCATTAAAACAAATGGGACAATATTCAGCTAAAGTCCATGCAGATACTATAATGTCATAAACTTCCGTAACCAAAGCGTGATCTGTATTTTTGCAGTTGTGTCACACCCCCAAATAAACAGTTGATTTGTTTGCATTCTGCCTTGATTTCTCCCCATGTCTCATATGGAGGTGCTGTGTTTGTATACTATGTCCCATCCCTCAGCCCATGCGGCTGCCCAAAGAAACTGTTCTCCTTTTTTTTTTTCCTTTCCTCCATCGCCACCCCCCTCGAGATCTCAGATGCAAGGCTGCAGAGACTGGGAGACAAATTCTGCTCAGTTTTAAATCTGGGAATCATTCCCCTGGCTTCACATTCATACTGGTGCAAAGAAGAAGAGAATGTAGCTTTCTGTACTGTTGTCAACAGGGGAGAAATAGAGTCCCTATAAGACTGTATCCATGGAAACCATCCTACTGCAATAGCAAGTAAAGCAGCAAATCAATCTCTTCAAATTTAAAATGAAACCCATTTAACAACATTACTGTGCATCTGCCATGTAAGAAATCATCTGTGCTGATAACTGTGTTGAAAAACCTTTCTCTAGCAAATAAGCTGGCAAGAATGTTTCTTCATCCTGATAGAATTCTGATTTGAGGTAGAATAGGCATTAATGACAAGGTCCCATGAAGACAGTACGATGTGACAGAGCCAAGTCCAGCAGCAACAGTGTTCAATGAAGGAGAAAATTGTTTAATTTAGCATTTAGCCCAAGTATCTGGGCACATGGTGACTAACACTTCAATGTATTAGCAGAGGCAATGACCTGTCACCTCTGTCTCCATGCTCCTTGGTTATGTGGTACCATATGTGACAAACAGTACATATGTACATTACAACACTTTCCTCTGAATGGGAGTGTGTGTGTATGTGCTTGCACGTGTGTGTGGGCTTGTGTGTGTGTGTGGCTGGTGGACTGTCAGATGAGATTTCAGTATCTGGTTCAGTGCAGGACGATCTGGGCAAATTACATTATAAAGGTGTATGTTTCAGAGCCAGGGGCATTTCCAAGGCAGCGCATGTGCTGGCTGTCTATGCGTTTTATTGTTTTTACATTTCATTATGTGAGACTTGGGAGAGGACCTCTTTGCTATACCATGGAGAAAACATAAGAATATATGGATTTATTACTCCAGGCTTTGAATGTGTTACCCTGCTCTTTCTCTGATGTGTGCATTTCAGAGGGATTCTGCCTTTATTTTTTCACCTATTGATGCATCTCTGTGGCCATTTTGAGAAGTAATACTGTAGTTTATCAAACATTTGCCTATATACATATGAGGCACATTCTGCATTGCCTTTTTTTCTAACTTAAGTCCTGCAGTCTCTTCCTTTCCTATGTCTGGCTGATAGAGAAATACCTGCCTGGCAGAAATGCAGCCTTATTTTAGACAAAGGGGATAAAATTGAACAAGGGGGCAATTAAAAAACATTACAGAAATTGCCTAGACTGCGACTAGCCCTGCTGTTGGTAAAGATCAGATACACAATCCTGTGTCACTTCACAGTGTCTGGGCTGTATTTTATCAGCTTCTGAATCTCAGTTCCTTGATAACAGCAATCACATATGCCATACTGTCTTCTTTCATCTACAGCTGCCCTATGTATTATGACAGCCCCTCTTTGATCGACAGTTATCTATTCTTTTCTGACCTGAGGGCAAGCTTATTCTAATGCACTCCTTTTAGTGCTATCGCTAAAACACAGCCAAAAGCATCAACTGGTGCATAATGTGGCCGCTCAGCATTCGAATGAAATGAGCACGTATTGGAGGGAGCATGTGTGTTTTTTGTTACTCCACCACGTTTACCAGTCAATGGAAGATGCAGTTCAAACCACCTTAAGTGGTAGAAATGGCTCAGTGGTCTGAAATGCTGCTGTCTGCAGAGAGGGCTTTGGTCTGCCTGTGTCAGTTGCTGTGACATGCAGCGTTGTCTGCCTGTTCTGCCCGATCCAGAGATTTTTACAGCCAGGAGAAGAGATACCAACACACTGTTTTAGGACAGGGGTCCCTTGTTGAGGCTAAAGAGTTTCCTGCTTGAAGACAACTAGGTGGTAATTTCCAACGCCTACATAACCCTTCTGTATCCCCATATAAGGGTGCTGTTTACTATCAGGGTTCAAATTCCTGTTGAGCTCAAATATGAGACATTTGCAAATATTTGTCGAAAACAGGGAAGAGAGAAACAGAAGAGGAGCTGGGACTGCCACTTCTTGCACTATTCATCACTGAAGTTCTGCATCTATGTTTAGCAGGGTGGAGAAACCCAGGAGGCCAGGTGTGGCTCAGGGAAGCACCGCACACTAGTTGCAGCAGAGAGGATGGGTTCACTTGTTCCTGTATGTATGGGGACATGTGGAGATGGGTGGCAATAGCTGGAGACTTCAATGGCTTTTTCCATCAGCTTTTCCTCAGCCTGTGATAAATGGTAAGAAAGTTGACTTTCTTCCCCACCATGAGAGTCCATGGGAAAAGCAGAGGCTGCACTGGAGCTGCTCATGCGACATTTGTTTTAAGGGACAAAGCAGGGAGCTGGTTCTGGCTCTGTCACTTCTCCCAGCTCCCGAGTCTGTCATTTTAAAGCAGTGAACCTTAGAGCATTCTTTGTGTATAAGCTCCTGGGGTTTACACAGTCATGTCTTGAAGTAGGAGTGTTTCCTGATGATGTCTGTCTCCATAGATTCAGAGCTGGTACCATGTTTGTATCTTGCCTCATACACCACCACCCCCATAGTTAAGGTAAAGCTCCTGAGCCATATTCCAAAAAAACCTAAGATTTCCAGCAAACCTTTAAGCCATCTGTTAATGTGGGCAGGCAAGAAGACATTGGGTAGGAAAACTCAGTCATATGGCAATGTTTATATGTGTCACCGTAGCCATTTCTTCTAATAATGTTAAATGCCATTTTAATTATTATGTAAATTCATTTTCTGTAAGAAATCTGTAACAAACAGCAAGCCTGTAGTAAAATGATTCCTCTAGATGAGACCTTTTCTCAAAGTCACTCAAATCCCATCTATATTTCAAAATGCCATTTGTTTTACTGTTAGAAAACCTCTATCAAAAATTGGCAGACCCCTTTTGGAAAAAAAGCCTAAGTTATCACTCTGGGACACAGGTAATAGGGCACGAACTGTGTCACATTTCTGACACCACAAGTATGAGTGCTGACAGGTGGTGACAGACAGCAGCTGCCATTTGATACAATGCATTAGAAAGTGCCCCGAGTGCCGTGATGTCTACTCGCCATACAGTGTCTTGTCCAGAGCAAGGACACAGTCAGTTGCCACATTTGACAGTCACAGCAGCTATGACTCCATTCTCCATTTCTACCAGTAAGCAAGTGAATTCTCAAAATTAGAATCTCTCTGTGAATTCCTAGCCTGCAAATGCAGGGATATTCTTAGCCTTATTCTGTGGATTAATATTCACAACAAACTGAAAATAGTGGGCCAATACATACACTGATCTGCTGTTCTAACGTAAAAAGCTGTGCTGAGCACTGGTATCTTGCATATACTATCTGTGACCACAAACTGCTGAACAGGTTATAAATGGATAATATATTAGTAAAGGGTATTGAAGACTGACAGTCTCTGGCTCTTAACTTCACAGACGCCCCTAAAAAACACCTCTCCCATGCACTGGAAGATGCATGTTAGTGGTGAAGGGCACTTTCATGAAGGTGTGGATAGCAAAGTGGGTGGCTGAACCTCCCAGGACTCGAAATTGTAAGGATGCTTTGTGCTCACACAGAGAAAAACACTGTTCTTTTTTTTTTTTGTGCTTCTTGGGAAGCTTTTAGAGATCACCAGGAAGCAGTCACAGTGCTGTGAGCAACAAGAGCCAGGGAAGTGCTGTGCTCTCTGGGCCCCTCTATTCAATAATGAGCTGTTCCTTATTTCTCTGTCCTGGCCCTTGCTACAGCCTTTTCTCCACCTTCCACCACCTCCAAAGGCTTCCTTCTTAGGACAGATTCCTATCAGCAGCTGGAGGACAGAGGATTTCTCAGCTTGAGTAGAGTTAGAGCACTATAGATAGTGTCTGCTCTGGCCTAAAGCCTCGTGTGATGGACGAATCCAAACGAGCACAGAGGCTGTATACTTGATCTGCCTGTTGTACCGCAGAGGTGTTCCTTAACCCATGTCAGAGACCAGTTGCTGGATGTCCCTCTGCTATGTAAGTGTGGTGCAAGGACTTTCAAAAGCCAGAGGTGCAGCACAGACCCTGTAATCCCTCTCCTGCACAGCCTGTCAAGTCGTGCTTGCTAACCATGAGGTTGTCTTAGCCCCAGCTTCCACACCACCCCAGTGCCGCTTGGCCTGAGACCAGCTGCACGTGCTGAGGAGAGCCTTCCAGCCCGAAACCCTGGTGGGAAGAGCATCCTTTTGGTACACTCAGCAGCAGCAGAGGACTGTTGTGGGCTTTCCCTTGTGCCCGAGGGTGCACCGTATGCACACATCTGCAGGACAGGGTACGTCTGACTGCCTGTGACAACACTGTCAGTGCTTGGCTTTCTCAAGTGACCCCTCTGTGCAGCAGCTCATGCATAAGGACTCCAGCAGAGAGCTGTCTGATGTCCAGTTGTCACCAAGGAGGGGAAGCAGGGCATAATTTTGAAGCTGTCTTTATGCAGCAAGAGCATGTCATGACGTGGTGGTGAGGATCAGGCTGAATGCTTTCTGCAGTCTGTGGCCTGGCAGCCACATCCCCAGTTTTGTTCCAAACACAGCAGATCCTGGAGAAGGAAAAGGAGAAAGTTTCCCTGCTTCAACTTGTGTAAAATCTGCTGCACTGAGGCGGAAGATTGGGCTTCAGCCTTTGCATGACATTCATAAGATTCAGTGAATGTGATACCTTCTGTACCTGGCCTCTGGTATGGAGAACTGTGTAACTGACATTCTGATCACTCTTACCAACCACATTAACGTGACATTTATTTTTTCACATTTATTGTGTATTATATGTTTGACATTCACATTTCACGTTTATTTTCAGACTTCCCATAAGCACTCACCTTCTCTACACAGGTGTGTTATTGCTGGTTCCTCCCCACCACTCCTGTGTCCGGGGCTGCTGCCTCTGGGTGAGGGGACAGAGCTGTCACCCCTGACAGGCCTCTGCAAGGGGACTCTGCATAATGCCAGGGCCCTGGGCTGCCCTGCTCGGCCTCCTTGGGCTGCAGTGACTCAGCTGGAGGGATGGCAGTGCCATACGGAGCTGAAGAAACAGTAGCAGGTATGTCTAAGCAGAGAGAGTTAAAGAGGGGTAAAAATGTTGGCCTGCTGAGCATTGTAGCGGGAGCAGAATCGCTTGCAAATGTGAAGTCTTGTAAATAGGAGAACGCTTGATTATTTAGCTGGGCATATTCAAAACTGATCTTGTCTCTAGCAACTTCATCTAGGATTTTTGCTCTGCTTTTCTGGTCCTTGGAGCAAATTTGCTCCCCATTTTGTTTCAAATGATATAGACTGCTGGCTTGGAAACTTGTTTCATAATTGTATTGGTTTGTGCAAGCAATACTGGAGTATTCTGGCTTTTGAGCAACACAATTGCATTCATTTTGCAACAGTAGCTTGTTTTTGTACTGAGACATCTTACAAATTATATTGTTCATTTCATTCCCAATATATTTGTCTTCCAGGTGCTTGTTTTCATAGCTGAGTTTTAGTGATGCCACTTGTGTTACACATCGCTCTAAGAGCTGCACTATGTTAGTGCTGCTGTCCCTTGGTGTGGGGCTGATATAGCTCTGGAAGCCTCTGAGAGTAAGAGGCTGCGGTGGTTTGTCACAGCAAACAGACAGAGAGTGATACATTGGTTTATTTCTGTCCTCCCTCTCAAGGGTATCCAGAGGTGAGGTCGCAGCGGTCTTATAGGAGTAACATGATTCTACTTCATGATTATCATTTAACAAAGGGCTTTCAGAGCTCTGTGAGCCACTCTGTCTGTTCAAGTTCTCTGCCAGCAGAATTCTATCTTCAGATGTCTCATATCCTTCTGAAACTGTCGCCTTCTCAGTTGAAGATGTCTGCAGATTGTCTCCATTTGCCTGTGATTGTGGTGCATAATTTGATGCACCAGTGGTTTCCGCAGTCCCAGGCACTGTAGATGAATGCTCATGGTGACTACCTTCCCTTCCTTGGAAATCCAGATTAGATGTATTAGTGCAAGAGTCTCTTTCAGCAACATTTACTGAAGAGGCCTGGGTTGCATCTTTACTTTTGTCCAAAGACACCCTTCGGTTAAATGTATCTTCCTTGCTTTGTTTCTCCTGCTGTGCTGTGCTCACGTTGTGCTCGGGACCGGGGCCGGGAGGGATTGGTGAATGATTACCCTTTTCTGGCTGTGACTGAGGGCTCTGAAGAGAGTCTGGGGAGGAAACAAGCCCTGAGTGTTTTCGCAGCCAGTTTATTATCCCCATGGTTAGTGAAAGCTCAGTATCACAGAGCTTTAGCAAACATTCTTTGCCTTTCCATGTGCTGTGGAAAAAACCCTGGCTGATGATGTCTACAGCTGGTTGGGAAGCCGTGTTTTCCTCAGCTCCAACATGAAAGCTGTAGATGGACAAAGGGATTTCAATGGCTTGTTCTGAAATGCTTTCAGATGTACACAAGTCATCATCTAGGACTGGGTTTATTTTGACTTCATTTGAGTCATAGAAGAGCTCATAAAGGGCATCTCCACTGTAGCTGTCTCTTGGAAATCTGCCTGGGACCCCAGGGGTCTGAGCTTCCTTCATTTCGTCGTCTTGTCCAGGAGAGAATGAATCATAGTAGCCTTCATCAGTCGTGGATATGGATTCCTGGTTGTCACTTTTTGGTGTTCCTGTTTCTGTGGAGCTCTCTTTGGAATTGTCACCATCTTTATCAGGTGACATCTGGGGGTCTGTCGCAGATGCAGCAGCTTGGCTTTCAGCCTGTCCCATGTCAGAACCAGGCATCGTCAGTAACTTCTTGTCAAACAGTGTGCTCTGATGTAGCCTCACTGATCTGTTAATGTTGTCCCAAAACTTCCCAAATTCAATGGCCTCATTCTGGCCCGGAGAGGCCAGCTGCTCCACACCCCCTTGGAAGGAGCCCATGATGGGGCTGTCTTTGTGCTTGCTTCGTCTCACCAGAACTTCTTTGCTGTTCTCCAGCTCCAGGTGAGCAGAGCTCTCATCAGCAAAGATTTCCCCACAGCCAGTGAGGGAGTCAAAGCTCTTCAGTGATGCAACATCTTCACACAGAGGGTTGCAGCAGTCATAGGAAGAGTCAGACTGCAGTTCACTGTCTGAGCAGTCTTGTGACAAGCAGTCGGCTGCAAATGGTTCTCCAGTTTTGAAAAGGTACTTTGCGAGACGCCCAGGCAACTCACTCTTGCAGCCTGGAGAGGACAGGTTCTTGTCCTTCTCAACCATGAATGCGAGGCTCTCCGGTTTATTTTTTTTAATATGAAATATATCTCTGAGCCCTTTCTTTGATCTCTTGAGGGATATCCTCTTCCTGGGGATGGTTTTTGCAACAGCTGGTACAAAAGGCATCTGTGGCACAAAGTTCCTGTAATCAATCATCTGACTGCTGCAGGCAGACTGGCTGGGGCTTACTACACACTCTTTCTTACTGCTGGAACTGGACATCCCTGAAAAGCTGATGCTATTGACGAGTCGCCCCTTCCCCTTTCCAGAAAAACCTTCCTCACAAGCCCTATTGCTGGGGCTGCACTGCTCTGTTTTATCTGCTTCACTAACACAGTCATGGGTTTTACTCTTCCTTACAAGTTTGTAGGAGGACCCAGATGATTTTTCCAGGCTGTTGTCACCAGCGCCATTCCTTGCTGCTCTGGTGGAAAATCTGTAGTTCTTGTGTGTGGCCAGGTATGCCAGCTGGACTTCAGCTGCACTTTGGTTTCCCTCCAGGGCTGCCTTTCTTTCTTTTCCTATATCATTTTTGTTTGTAGAAGCTGTGTGCTCTGGTAGCACTTTCTCGTGTTGCACACTGGATTTGATGAAAGTTTTTCCTCTCTTGAGCTCCATGCTGTTTCCTCACATCTGTTTCTGTAAAGGAATCAGCAGAACAAGAGTACTTTTAGGTTGATGGCTGGCACTGAGCAGTCAGCTAAAAGTCTCTGAAGAGACCAGCTGGAACAGGTGCTCAACTGTAACTGGGGAATAGAGGAGCAGATATTAAGCATTATAGCATTATATAATCGTTTTTGTTTGCCGTCTGAAATTCCCATCACTTGTATTGCATGAGAAACAGAGCAAGTGAAAGAGAAGTTGAGTTTGCAGAGGCAGGAAGATCCCACAGGGAGAAGACAGAACGTTGTGTGTTGGGAGGTGAGGCCCCAAGAACATTTTATTCATTAGAAAGAAGGGGTATTTGGATTTAGGATTAGGACTGTGGGCATTGGCAAGGTGAATCTGCATTGTGCATTGCTTAGCTTTTTCTAAACTTACTGTGTTACTTGTATCCATATGAAGTTTGGTCTCTGCCTATATGGTGCAATATTGAACCTGTTTCATGTTTTCATACATCTAATTATTAATTATGCTAGCTGTGACCTTTCCATTTTGCAGCAGTTATTTCATAGAGACAACTGATTCTTTCCTGCCTTAAGTCAATTTGAATTGTGAGTAAGACAATAACAACAAATACTTCCTGAAAGATTTTAGAGAAACCATTTTTTACTGGATGGGAAGCAGAACAAAAATTCTAAGTCCTGTTCTTGAAAGAGTCTGCTTGGAACTTTCCTTAATGAAACCTCAATCAAAGATTTATCTTGTTTTAAATTGTTTAGACATAACTAAAACTGCCTAGAGCCTTGAACTCTGAAATGCGCACAAACAAAACAGTGCTATACCTATCACTCCTGGACAAACCACGTGTATCAGCTCTGATGAAATGAAAATTGCTCATACTCACGACAGAAAAATCTCATATAAGATCCTTGGACCCAGTATGAAGTAAGCAAGGGAATTTTTAAATTCAGCACCAAGACAAGCTTTTGCATACTCCTAAAGTAAAAGTTAAAGCTGTCTTTAGGCTTCCTTGATCTTTAGCAGCTGTCTGTAGCCTCCAGAGGCTTACCAGTTGCCAGGGTTTGCTGGGAACAGTGATACTGTGACCAACACCTCACAAGATACAGGTCTGTGTATCTGCCAGCTCTGTTCCCCCCAGCACTTCTCCAACAGGCCGATGAGTGACAGCCGACTTCTCATCCAAACTGCAAACTGGCAGGCAATCAGCGACATTTACAACTAAATGTAGGTCAGTGACAACAGGTAGGAAATACAAGGGTAGGGTGGGAATATTCTACATCAAGAGCATGAATGCTATGGAAAATGTGGTGGGTGGTGTAATGGGGGGTCTGTCAGTATGATTGGGATGTTGGCATATTTACTTGCATTTGGGGCTGCATGTGAGGATTGCAGAGCATTCTTAATGAAAGCCAGTAAACATTTTACTACGCTGTCAGTTAGCTGGAGTTCACTGGTGCTGCAGAAAACCTGGTTTGCATATTTAGAAATAGGTCACTGGGACACGATTACACTCCTTGTCTGAAAAGCAAGGTGCAATTGAGAAGAAATTCAGTGCACAGAACTCCAACAGAGTTGTGAAAATAACCAGAAACAGCCGACACAAGGCCAATTAATAATAACCCAGAAATAAAATGTCCGACATTTCAGTTCCTTGCAACGGTAGAAGCAGGTACTGTGTTCCTGTGGGAAGTCCTGCTGCTGAGAAGTTCCTTAGAGGCCTGTGACTTGTCAAATGCCAGCATTATAGCAATGTTATACTCAGAAGGGCTCTTTAAGTGTCCTACAGCTGTTTCTACCCATTCTGAGTATTAAGCAAGGGTAATTTTTGTAGGAAATTGCATATTTGGGAATAAATACTTCGTTGCTGTCTTAAAAGGCTTTTTAGAGGTGGTTTTGTTTTATTGTTAAGTATGACAGTTGTTAAAGCAAAGAATTCAGTATGTTGGTCAATAATCTTTTGAGAAAAGAAAACTTTGGTCTGGATTATATCTCCTTGATAAGAGAAACAATGGACTACTGGTTTGGTAGCTGGGTGTGGAAACTTCAAGTCTTGTTTTTCTTTCCTTTTTTATAGATTAGGTGGGCAGTTGTAACATGAAATCCCAAATGTCCTGAATAACGTCTGTACTGAGAATACATATAGTATGCCTGCGCTGCCAGGGATTCTGACAGAGCCATCCTTCACTATCACGTGGCATCAGTTTTTAGTCAGAAAGTCATAAGGCAGAAAGGCAAACATTTTTGAGAGGTTTTGGGGTTTAATTTACAGTTTCCTCTGATGAGAAAAGTATATATATTGTTAAATGATCTTCTATGCATTTAATCATCATCTTTGCACTATGATTGTTTAATGTCTCTATTTAATTCCATGTATTCTTTTTCTCATTTCCCCCGGGATTCATGCCAGATTAGTATTTAGTTCATTGTGTCATCGTGCTTACCCTATTTGAACACTGGTACAACTTTGGGAATCTTCCCCATTAAAATGTTAAAAATGAGCTCCAAGAAAGGAGTGCAAACTACCAGAACCTGCAGATTTTTTAAGTATTCACCCCAGGTGTTGTTTTGCAACTTCCCCTACTATGAGTTTCTCTGCAGTCTCATGACATAAATTATTGATTTGCTTCTTTTCAAATATAGAACAAAAATATTTATGCATTGCCACTCTATTCCTATGTTTATTAATGCTTTTAGCACTTTTAACTGTAATGGGCTATACCACAACACATATTTTTTTTCTGTCTATAGGGATGCAAATTGTAACCCCAGAAGTTGTACCAGTGAAGTTAGAATCAGCGCAAAGAAAAGTTACCCTCCAGTGGTTATATAAAGCTAATCAAAATTCTGTGAAAAATGATTCTGGGCATTTAAAGGTGGTACATCTCTGGGACTTCTTGACATGTGCACTCAGCCACACTATTGCCTATGTTCCTTTTTAATTATTC
Organism: Anser brachyrhynchus; assembly: GCF_964034855.1. Classification (NCBI taxonomy): domain Eukaryota; kingdom Metazoa; phylum Chordata; class Aves; order Anseriformes; family Anatidae; genus Anser; species Anser brachyrhynchus. The sequence goes on along the minus strand of NC_137703.1, from coordinate 14,507,894 downwards.
TCCTCTTGGACGTAACTTGCATTATCTCTCTTCTTCCACAGGGATCAAGAGTATATGAGGGACTGATTTCCACCTTTGCAATAGAAATTTATTTTGCAATTAAAAATCCCTACAAAGAACAGAAACCTGTGGAAACCAGCGGTCAGTTTACGAAGGCTGGTTTGTTCAGTTTTCAATACACTCTGGATGTTTTCTTCATTAGTGGTTCTTGGTCTCTTTTCCATGGAATTACGTGCATGTAATTACTTATGGAACACGTATTTAGATAGAAGGCATCCTTGAATCTTCTATTGGGCTGCAGATTAATTGTCATTTGCAATGGTGTTAGGTACAGCAGTGCTGAGGCTTCCAATCTACCATAACCTGTACTTCTGTCTGTCTTGGTCATATTAGCTGCTCACCTTTGGGATTTTACAAGTTTCTAAGCATGCAATTAGATCTGAATGTTGGGCTTATATGGAAAAAAGGATTTTCTTTAAATTTGGATAACTTTGCTCACAAAATGCAGATACTTTGTGCTCAAATGTATACCATCTGTGCAGGGTGTCTGACAGCCTTCTCATAAACACAGAAGGGTTTTACTGTGTCTGTGATGCACCTAACAGTGAATTGAAGTTTTAGAATGAGGAGGTAAACATGTGTGTGGGCTGAGGAGACTTGTTTTTAGGGCAGTCAAAGAAATTGCAAATAGTCCTGGTTATAAGGACTAGACTGAATTAGATAAGTGTTCTGGTTAATATGACCCATCTTCAGATGGCCTAAATTCAACCGCAGTGCAGGTCAACAGACGAGCAGACTAGAGAGGAGTGTGGTATGCCTGGTCTGGAGATTCATTAGGAAGCAGGAGGAAGATGAGTGGGGGCAGGATTCAAACTGTCTGAATATTACCTCCGGCATGGAGAGTGGAGGAGAGATGGGCCACATTTGCCTCTGTCCGTGGACCCCTAAGCCTTCAGCCAGGCTGAGACATGGGAATTTTCTGAAATCCCCCCTCTCTGGAGGAATGGTGGAAGACTGTTTTTGACTTTTGGGCTGGTGTCCAAGTTATTATCTTAGACATTAACAGCTTATCTGTCAATGGAAAGGTTAGGTTAAGTTGTCTTCTAAGAAATGGTAAACCAGATTGTGCTTTAATGTGTCAGTACCTAAAATACCAGTCCTCTTGGATGTAATTCGAGGAAGATCAGCCTAATGGGAAACTAGGAATATTTGCTTCATTGAGTGCACAGATAGAAATAATAGGATTATGAAAAGGAAATTTAGATGAACTTTCTGGCTTCAGTAAGTTTGGCTCAAAATTACTTTTGCTTTAAGCAGGGAAAGGTATAATTAAGGTTCATTTATTCTAAAATCTTATCAGCTGCCTGCCTTGGACACTCTCACTTGCTTGTTTGATGTGTAATTTATATATAATTGTCTCTCTTGGAGACTAGAAGTTAGCAAAATTCAGAATACAGATGATGTTTTTCAGAGTAGATAGGAGTGCCCTTTCCACTTTTTTACGTGTAGTTGATTCATAAAAACTGGCAAGTTGTGGAGGTAATGCCTCACTGCCTTGCTGAGCAGAATTCTGCTTTCCACTTGGGGTCTAATTTCACCTCCCTCCAAGCATTTTCCTTTTATTAAATAGATTTGATAAACCCTGCATACTCCTCTAGCTTGTTGTTGTTGTTGTTGCTGTTTAATTTTAAAAGATGGGGAAAACTGTATTTGCACTGCTTTTGTGTTTTATGATAAAAGTTTGGAATGACTCCAAAATCCTTTTTCACAAGTGGCTTCATATCAATGAGACTGAAGATCCTGAGTATCAGTTACCTCTGAAAAGGTTACTCCTGCTTTCCAAATGAAAATGGTAGCATAATTAAATTTCCTGGCAACATTTATCTGGTTTAGGCATTTGGATATGTATTATGCTTGAAATGGGAGCACTTAAAAATGAAATTTATTTTAGAATATTTCTTGACATATTGTGCAAAGGGAGAGGGAAAAGAGCTGAGCGCTCTGGCAGGCTCTCACTTCCTATGGCTAGTTAATCTCAAGAGGATTTTTGCTGGGCACCAGTTGGAAGTCCTAAAATGCATAAACAAATAAGCCTGGGGAGCTGAAAACCACAGCCACCTTTACAGTTGGTTCGTGGATGATACTCATTTTTAATGCTTAGGATCCAATCAATTAGCAATGCATGAAGAAGAGCTTGTGTTCCCAGTAAAGCGGGGCTTATTTTTGGAATAAGATCATTTATTTACTGTTTAAAAACCTTAGCTCTAGCTCAGAAGATGAATGTTAATAATGGAAATACTTACTAAAAATAATAAGCATACATTCCATTCTGTTAATTGCATTTTTAATTATAAATCAATACAATGCTTGCTGGTGGGTGGTGATATCCTGTCTGCAGTCATTGTACACTGTTTCTAGTGAGCAAATAAGCATAACAGTTCCTATGGTGAAAACCAAAGAGGATTTTAAAGCAGTGTTCATCTTCTCACTTGAACTGATTACTCTTGGTAGTATCTCATCTCCATCAGATAACAGAGAAGAACAGGGTGGAACCGGGGTGGAAGGGATGGAGGATGTAATCAGGAGAGGCTTGATTCACAATGCAGAAGAATGTTTATTTTGAAAGAAACCTGTGTGACACACAAACCTGAACTGAGATCATGCTTCTTGTTAGGAGTACTCCTTTCATCATTGTTTCTGGCTGTATCTTATCATTCTTCTTAATCATTTGTCTCTCTAGAGTAACCCAGGATGCCTAATTATTTGCATATACATTTAGGTCAGGCGGTGGCTTTCTCACAAGAACCAGGAAAAAGCACATTGGCTTTTTTTTTTTTTTCTTAAATCTTAATTCCACTGAGCACACAAAGTAAAATCTTATATTCCCCAGCAGAATACCAGAAGGATGTGTAGTTAAACGCTTAATCTTATTAGCTATGTACTGTAGGGAAGTCTGAACCTTCTTTTAAGCCCTGCCAACTGTTCTGTAAAGCCCAGGCTTTTGCATAGTAAAATTAACCACATTTCTACTCCCAACATAGTATCCTGCTGTGTGCTGACAGGAGGGATCCCTGGGGGAACAACAGCACCCACTGGCTCCCCAGCCCAGTGTGAGGCATGCAGAAGGAGGGTGAGACCATGACAAAAAGAGGCTCCTTCTCTGACAAAACCTCAGCACCTCTCTTTCAGTTTTCTTCTGCACCTGAGGCTGAAAGAAATGTAACTGCTCAAAACATTCTTAAACACACCATATAAAAGGCACCATAAACTCCTGCACAGGGAGCTATTGAATCATCAGCCTATTGCTAGGAGAAGGCAGCTGAGCAGAAATTTCTGCTGTGTACCTGAAAGAGAAACAGAGCATCTTTACTTGCCCTGGCCAGCAGCCTGTTGTACCAGACAGCAAAGTGTTAACCCTGTCAGCTTTGGCCATTTTCAGCAATTTATTGCTTGAAAAGGAGGTGTGCATTTATATAAACACAGGCATACACTTGTCAGATGTATGGAAAAATAATTAAAAAGTGATGCTTCAAAATCAAGCAGTCATCCCCAAATAATAGTCCCTTGGAGTCTGTCAGAGCAAAGGAAGTGCCATTGCACCAGAGCAAACAACAAGGCAGATCACAAAAATCCTACTCACCATGTTTTATCACTGAGCAGAAATCCTCTCCCTCCTAGCTTTGCTACTGAAGCTGGTCTTTATCCAAAGGCTCCGGTGATGCTTTTCAGATTCAGAGGGGCTGGATCACTGCTGCTCTCCAGTGTTACTCTCCACCCCCCCGTCTTTTTCCTCCTCCTTCTTCCTTCATCCCCACCCCCTCATTCCTCCTGCTTGCAGCTTTTTCATACCTTACATAGATGCTAGGCTTCCACATGTAGCTTGATTTAGGAAAGATGCTTATTTCAGCCATCTGCTTGGTGTCACAGAAATGCCTCCTTTGTTAAGGAATAAAAACCCAGAAGATAAGCCCAGGAGTTCTGAGACAGCGTTTTGGTTCCTCTCTATATGACAGCTTATTAAATGGGGAGGAATACATCCAAATTAATTTCATTTCTCACAAAGATTTTTCTTTCTGATAGAATTCAGGAAAAGCAGTCATAACGTGTTTCTAGGTGAGTGAGATGCAGATTATTGGACTGTGCCGCACTTTGAAGAAGTGGTTAGTAAGGCTTTTGTTAATGCTGAAGTCAAAGGGGATTTTATGTGGGAGCAAAGTGGCATAAGGGGAGAGAATAAGTATCTCAGCTGCCCAAAGCTAAAATGCCTGGTGTTAGCCTCATAGTGCCTTTGCTGACCATCATTTATCAAGTTCTCCTTACAGTCTAACTTCTGCTTGAGTGTGCAGTGATGTGATGACAATAAATTCATCTCCGTAACAAAGAATGATGTCATCACAAACACCACAGCTTTAATTTCACAAAAGTGTAATGCTGTCATCCTTGCCCCAGCTCTCTCTCCATGAAGGGCTTCCAACCTGATCACATCTTGATTGTCCCTCCCAATTAACTCTCTTCAAATCCCTTGCCTTCTCCTTCCTGTTTGTTAAAACATGTCTTCTGGGGGTGTGATAGACAGCCTCTTAAAAGCAAAAGTATATGTTGCGAAGCAGTGGCTTAATCCACTGCAGTAGCTCTCCTTTGAGCTGGAGTTTCAGAGCTGTGCTCTAGGATCCTGCAGTAGTTTGTGTACAGACTGGTGTACCCATGGGCAGCATACCCACCCAATAGAGGGGCTGGCATCACTGTTGGTAATGACTGGGCAGCTCTCAGGTGACTGAGTGAAACAGAGCAAGTTCAGACAAGCCTAATCTGGGCAGGTATTTAGCAAATCCTCCATCTCCCTAAGAACCAAAGGTGAGTATTCCCTTAGAAACTGGAGAGGGTGCATCATTCATAGCTGACCTCTTCTGTCCCCCATATGACAGCAGAAAGGGGACAAAAGCATTACTTAACCTGTTACCTGTTCTCCTGGTTTTGGCTGGGATAGAGTCAGTTTTCTTCTTAGTAGCTGATACGATGCTGTGTTTTGGATTTTAGGACAAGAATAATGCTGACAACACTCATCTTCTGTTTCTACAGTGTGCTTTAGCTGAATTTTGGAGACAGGGAAAGGAAGGAGCTTAAAATTTTGTGCTGTTTAAGCCTCCGAAGCTAAAAAGTCAGCCAGTGAACATTAAAGAAGGCAGATCAGAGTGCTCCTGCTCTGAATGCCCATCAGGAAGCCTCAAGTGATGGTAGAGGCTGGAAAGTTACATCTTGGAAAATGCCCCAGGGTCAGTCCAACTTGCAGAAAGTAGAAAGTCCTTGAGTGAGTTCACCGGAAGACTGGAGGGAGAAGGGAAAAAGTAGTGGGTGAATCCTAGTAGCTCTGGCAAGAAAATTAAGAGCAATCATTGTCCAAGCAAACCTAAAACCATAGTTTTAGAATTTTGACCTGAAAATTATGCATGCACATTATTTCTGAGCTGAGTTTCTGAACTCTGAAATGTAGTCACTCAAGTTAAAGGTGCATCAGAAAAGGTATACCTAAATATGCCACATGGAGAGGGAGATAGACAACAGCGAGCACTTACAATTGCAGGTGAGGTCTAATTTATATTCAGTTCAAGCTCAGTAAGACAAGCCTTAAGTATCTAGAGAAGAGAGTCTGGCCAGGGAGAAACTCTTAGCCCCAGTTGCATTTCAGGTACATCCTGGACCTGCTGGCTGTAGGACAGTGTATCACTGCTCCTCAGAGACTGGGATAGCTCTTGTATAGATGTCCCTGCTTCTCACAAATAGTACCTGCTGCCACTTTGCTGGGCCTCTTAGAGGAGATCACTCTAGACATGGATCAGACACCCAAATCTGTTCATGGTGACTCAGGTAAAGCAGCTCCTGTGATGAAAGAACTCCATATCTTAGGATGTTTGTATATTTTACGATGTCCCCCTGGACAACATTTCCATCTTCTGGAACTGTTTATTTGCCTTCTGCAATGGAAATGGCTTAATCCATCGCTGTTGCAATATGTAGCGATATCTGTCCATGGCCTTAGCCGTCCATGGCCTTAGCAGTCCATAGCCTTAGCATTAAAAAGCCTAAATCACAATCTCATTGCATGTGTCAGTAAATATGCAGTGCATTGACTGGCAGTTGAGCCATGGTAGCCTTTTTATATTGCAGTGGAGCTTTTTTTCTTCCTAAATAGTTCTCAACTTATAGTTCCATGACTATGCCTTTCTGCTGTCACTTCATTTCAGGCTCTTTCACTGTGGTTATTGACCACCTTGGTTCAAAAGGTTATTTCTTGGAGAATCTAATCCTCTCTGATTAATTCAGTCTGTTCAGAATTGTTTTGAACATGTCGGGAATAAAAGAGACGGGAAATCAGAAAACTGCAAATGCGGGGCATGTGGAACAGCTGCCATCTGTTCAGCAGAAGCACGCAGCCTTTGGCACAAGAAGTAAGAAAAGGGCCCTTGAGAGAAGGGGGACCAAGAAGCATACAGTCCCTGGCATGGCAGGAGGGCAGCAGAGATCCCTGGTATCCAATGAGGAGGACTGGGGAAAGGAGGAGGAAAATCCACATGAGGGCAGGTATGGAAAGACAACGAGGGAGTCTTTAGCTGAAGCAAGCTCAGGCTGCCGGAGCTTGGAGACCCGCATCTCCTCTGTGTGGGCAGCAAATGGTTGCATCAAGTGACTGAGGACAACTATTAGCATGAGAAACTCACAAAAAGCAAATTATACTATTTTAGAATCTTCTCTCATGAAAGAATGTAACTGATTCTTTAAACCTGCAGAGACTCAGAAAAAGTTGTTTGCTGGACAGCTGTACTTGTTTCCAGTGAATTACTTCAGAATGAATTTGACCCAGGCTTTTTCCTGCCAGTGAGCCAGTGAAAAATCTAGTTGAATTTTCTGCTAACATCAGCTTAAATTTAATTATTCATGTACTCCTATCAGTATTTATTAGTTTAGCATGTTGTAGAGAATTGGTAATGGGCTATGTAGGTTTTTCTCTCCAGTTCATTGGCAGAAGACTCTCATAGGTTGAAGCAAACAATCTTTGCAACTTATCTGACTGTTTTCCATGGCTTACATTACTTGCTACTCTCTTCTCAGTTATTTGGTGAACCAGTGTCTGCTGCAAAATTTAGGATTGTTATTAGTAACATCAATACTTAACAAGAAAATAGAAGCATTTTTATTCACAGCTTTCTGCAAGTGTATTCCACCTCACCATCTCCTGTCTGTCTTTCCTGTGAGGCAGTGTTGTTGCTATAATTGCTGCCAAGAGGATGAGATGGAGCAGGTAGGGTTGTGAGAGCCTCTTTCAGTATCAGTACTAAAGAGCTCGGCCTTCGTGCCAGCCTGACAGCCCTTGGAGCGCCAGCAAGGACACCAGTGAAGATGCAAAGGAGTGCTGAGTGCCTCCAGGTGGGACTGCTCACGTTCTCAGTGTTGCCGTTCTGGGCACTGTGGATGACTGACTGCAAACTGCTTATTGCCTTAAAGGAGAATGAAAGGGGATTTTGAGGGGGGGGGGGGGGGGGAAAGGAGGAGGACACTTCACCAGCTGCTCATGTTAAAATAGTGGCTGCCATTAAACTTTTTGCTTTAAACAAAAAGCTCTCAGGAAATAAATGCTTACTTATACAGTCAGTATAAGAAAAATTAATTGCATTAAATGCGGTAGAGAACTGCTCCAGAAGAGTTGTTTCACCAAACCATGAAGAATGCCAAGGCTCTAGAGAACAGAAACAACACCTAGGAGGGGCATAACACCTCGAGGACCTGACTACAGAAATGTTTAAATACAAATATCCAATGCACATATTCAAAAGTTTCTCCATTCCAGATATGCCTTTGTATCATAGATATCTGTCTAGATGAGGCAAAAATAGCTCTGTTTTATTGATCTGCTACTGACATTAATAGACACTTGCTGTCTCAAATGCAAAATAATCATTCAGCATAGAGCATGGGGGATGGCAAAATGCACTGTTCCACAGGCATCCCAGTAAAACGTATAAGCAAAATTTTCTGTTGGGGAAGATGCTGGTGTGATGACTTGAGGGAAGATTATAGGAAATTTTTAATGACTGTTTTGTGGGACTTGGTTTCCCTGCTTGATTTTGTATTGCTCTTTGCCAGGGCACATGTAATTAAGTGCTCTGAAGGCTTTGTTAAATACTCAATCAGGAAACCAAAAACAAAGATACGGATGAAGTAGACATAGATACACAGCTTCAAATGACAAACAGGCTGTCAGTAAGGGAGAAACTGTTTCAGTGGCTCTAATGGAATCGTCTTTCAAAGGCTGAAGCTGGGATCAAAGGAGGGCGAGAACCAAAAAGGCCGCGATAAGAAAGAAATGAGCCATTACATAAAGTTTCTGAGGCTAAGCGCAGAAGCACAGCAGGCTGAGATCTGCGTGCACAGATGGGGATACTGAACAGTGAGTGACACAGGCTGCTGCTCCCATTTCTGCATTTCATTGTCTGTAGGCTTTTATTTTGTATCTGTGAAAAAAATAAATCGTGTTGCACAGAGACTCTGGCTTGGTCACACTGCAGATACTGCTCTTTTCACAGATCTTGCAAATGAGTCCTCACGGGTAGTATGGGGGCCATAAGGCAAATCACAATGTCTGTCCTGAAAGAAGAAACCTCTGGGCTGAATGTATAGTTGGTGGGACCTCAAGGAAAACGAGCACTACAGATGCTAATTGCTACAAGGAGACCTCTGCTTTACATGCAGTCCCACGTGTCTGCCAATCAGTGTTTAACAACAAGCAAACAAAAGAAAATTTGAAAGATAGATGGAAAATGAAGCCTTTGAAATCACCAGCAGTACAGCTGGTAATAATGCAGTTACAAAAGCTTATGGTTGATTACTCGATCAAACATACATTTTGGAAAGAGATCTGTGTGTTGGATTTGTACTGGTGGTGGTAATTAATATGTCAGAGAGAAATTTTATTTTGAAGTGGCAAGAGGTATATCTTAGAATAAAATACTGGCTTTGAACTGCTGTTTGCTAGCAGACCTAGAAGTGATGTTTGATGATATGCATCTGTTTTGTTTTCTCGCCTGCTGTGGGTTCAGGAATGGCCAACACTAGAAGCTGGCTGCCTGCCGCTGCCTCAGCTGCCTTTGCAGTTGGAAGGTGAAACTTCTGAGCATGGTCCTTGAAGTCTTTAAATGACATTTGTGGTAGGAGTATGGCATTCCAAGTAAAGCTTTTGTGGTAGTGAAATATGACTATTAATATATTTTTGCAGTGGCAGTAAATAAAACAGTAACACTGAAAGAACCCAGCTTCTGACAGAATGCTTCAATAATGTATCATGAGTATTGACAATGCCAAGGTCATCATTTGGTTTAGAGCCACACTAATTACCAGAAGGTTTTAAAATACAGTATGTTATGGGTCTTCTATCTGTCAGGCCATTTAGAGAGGGGTGATTTGTCAAGAACTATTCTTTGGGCTTTATGCTTTCATGGCATTGGCACTTCCATAGCTCTGGAACAGAACGATCTCTCCCAGCTGTTTGATTTTTCCCAGAGGAGTTATTAAAGTTTCTAAACCAGCTGATACACCTAGGCAGTACTCGAGCGTATTAAACTGTTACATATTTCTCTTACAAATGTGCAGTAGCCATTTTCCAACCAGTAGCAGAGTGTCAGTGCAAGCCAGGATGGTGTGGTGACTGGAAGACAGGAGCAACATGCTCATGGACAGGAGACTGGGAGACAAGTGCAAGCTGGGGCTATGCTGGCTGACACTGCGTTATGGTAGGGTGGGTGCTATGTTCTTTGTTCCTGTGTGTTGGCAGGTGTGCCAAGCCTGTGAAACAGGACACGTTCATTTGGGAAAAGCAATTCAGAAATCATTCTTGAGCTTTAAATACAGGGATGGCATTTTCTTGCCCTGCAGAACTGCTACTACAATGTATACTTCTAAAGAGGACTAGATTTTTTTATTTTTTATTTTTTTGACAAGTCTGTTCCTGGATTCCTGGTTTGAGACATCTTATAGGGAGTTCAACTCTTCCTAAAAATCAGACACCTTAAGGTGTTTCAAAGCTCTGTACTTACTGGGATTTAGTGTAGGGGGGAAAAAAAAAAGTGGAAGATTGATGGAAGATTAATGAATGCACAGAGCCTAGGTGTAAAGGTGTATGAAAATGTATGGAGCGGAGACTGCTGCTGACCACATTGTGACAGCTACACAGCCTGCACTGTCAGCTCCATAGGAAATCATGTGGGGCCTGACAGGATTTCAAAGAGCCTGGTGCATTCAGACCTAACTGAGAGTGGTAAGCCACAAGGGACAGAAGGCAGCCACAAAATGAGTTAACTTCTTCCTCAGCCCACTGACTGGGTTACCCAGCCAAGAGTGGAGTCTGGGTTGACAGGTAGGTATGTGTGTTGTCACAGAAATGGTATATGAATGGCAGAGGGACGGGGACCTTGATTTCATCATTTGTTCCTTCAGCCTGAAGTGCTGAGTACAAGAAACATTGCTGCATCTCCTCACACCCTGCAGGGCAGTCGCAGGAGCCATTGCTGCTGGCTGGAGCCTGAGTCAGGCAGTCTTCTCTGCCTTGGGCTCGATCCTATTACAGGCATTTTCCCTAATGCCAACCTGGATCAAACCCAGGTTAGCCTGCCCCAGCTTGGGAAGTATTGCTCCAGTAATTAGAAATTACCTAAAATAACAAGGTGCTGTGATCCCTAGCTAGAAACATCAGTCAGCAAGGAGGCAAGCTGCAGCTGCCGCAGGCCTCGGCCTGCCGCGGCAGGGGACGCAGGCCAGAATCACCTCTTTCGTCCAAGCAGCTCCCAGGTGAGTGCACCCACTGCAGCTCTTCCTTTCCCCGTCCCATCGAGGTCTTCATCATGACCTACATGTGAATTTGAAGTTGTGATTTTTTGGCCTATTCTACCCAATGTGTGCTGCTGTCTCCACCTGATATGTCTGACTTGTTTCTGGTCGTTAAGGTGCTAGCCTGTCACCTCCCTTCAGCATGCAAGGGGCTGGGCTGAGCAGAGCAGCAACGTGTGTTTTATTTCAGAGTTCTCATCTTTGACTCTTTTTTCAGCCTCACAGGTTGGGCAGAAGCCTTCTGTGGAGGTGATCGGCCAGTCAGACTAGGGCAATCATCAGCACTTTCTGGAAGGAGAGGGAGAGCGAATCCACTGCTGAAGCAGATAGGCTTAATGACACTGCATTTTAGCACCCCAGCACTAGGTTATCTTTGTGCTCTGCCCCCCCTCCAGCACTGGGGTAAGAGGCTCAGTGACAGCCTGGCTGTGCAGTGACACGGCTGAACACAGGGGACAGGGCAAGGGAAGCATGGTTGCTGCACATATGTCTGCGGCCTCCACAGCGTGTGCATGAGCTGCCAGCGTTGCTACTATGGCAGGAGGGCTGCAAGAGGGCACCGAGCAGCACCGGGGTCTCCAGTGTCTTCTTGCTGCTTCAGGGGCAGTGTGTGCATAGTGACCCTGTACAATAAGAGAGGAGAGGAAAAGGGGAGTCAAAGCAAGCCAGGAAGAATAGTCCTGGTTTAATAAGCATTTGAAATATTCCTACACAGAAAAAATATTTAGGGAAATTTGTGGATTATTGCTGCTATTAATTCTTTATTGTGGGGTTGTTTTTTTCTTTTTCCTTTTGCTGTTTGAATTTGGCATAATTCGTATTCATAAATTAATTATTGCATTTTATTTGGTTGGTTAGAGAACAGTCCAAACTATACTCTTAAGCTTTGTGTGTTCTTGTTTAATATATTTAATATAATTGTGTCTGAATTTCCGTTGTACTACAGAAGAAGTAAGTATCCAAAATCATCTTTAATGGAATGAAGCAACTGGTTTCACCCTCTTACAGAGTTTTTAACAGGAAAATTTATATCAGTATTGTAATTTCTTTTTAGCTTGAATTTGCAGATCTGTCAGATTCTTGCAGTTTTATACCTGCCTACTTGTCCCTGCCTTTGAATAACTTTGAATAACTGCTTCTATTAGCCAGGTTTTTCCTAACTGAAGTACTGACTGACAAAGCCCTTAAAAAAATACCTTTTTTCAGTTTCATGAAATCAGGTGGCAAGCTAGCAGAGAGGGGCCATGTAGTTGCATCCACCGGGAAAAAAGTCTGGAAAGAAAAACAGAACAAAACAAAACAAAACAAAACAAAAAGAAAAGCATTGCAGGTAGATGAACATCTTGGGTACCAAAAGCAGTTAATCAATAACACATTACAGGATCCCAGAAAGGTGTTGTTATAGTGCCTGAACTATTTACTTTATATGGATATCAGTGGGGAAAAAAATAAGATCTGTGAAGCATCAGTTGTTTATAAGCTTTAATGCAGTAGTAATTAAAGTACGAGAAAATGGTAAGAACCTAAATATATGAGATTTCTCCAGGCTTTCAGAAATGCTAGGTGTTTTGCAGATTTGTGATAGAACATACAGGTAACCCTACAATTGCTGCACTACCCATCTCACCCTCCTCACTGCCCAGCTGGGCAGATGGAAGGATGAATCTGAACCTCTCTGAAATGGTGCCAATATTTTCTGGGTTATTACAGTCCTTTAACCAGAGAATCTTGCTCAGAACACTCAATATTTCTGTGGAAAATACTGAGTAGCCTTCCAATGAATTCAGTCAAATACCAAGGTTGCAGCAGTCCATCGTACTAATGCCTTTCTGCACTATCCCAGTATGCTGCCTGATAGTTTTGCTGAGACTTTTTGAACATGTATTACTAACAAAAATTGAAACTAGTTTGGTTTTGGTTTGAGGGCTTTAGTTTGCTTGTTGGTGGTGGTTTGGTTTTGGTTTTGTTTTAGGGAAAGCTTCCTGAAGTGATTAGTCAAGGGGAATTAATTTTAGGAAATGCACGTTTTATTGCAAATGGTCCTGCAGCAAGACAGGCTTGATTTCTTGTTCCAAAGGCTCATCTGTGGATGCTGTAGGAGCTCAACAGGGGAGCCTTCCGCCTGAAAAGGAAAGCTCATAAATTCATTTCCAAGATGCTAACAAACAAGAATGCCTTTGTTCAGACTGTGCTGCAAAGCACTACATGTAGTTCAGGCTGTTGTTGCAAACTTTCCACTAGATGGCTCTCTACATCAAGCACTGAATACAGTTTGTAAACTGCAGTTTCTCGGCTTTGAATTTCATATTAAGCTTTGTCAACAAGAGGTCCAAGGAGATCCAAACTTTCTGTCCCGTGATTCTTATAGGCCAAATTCCAGCCTCCCCAGTCCTGAAACTGGGCAGCCCTATTCCTACAACCCTATACCTACATTAAAATACCCTGTGTTTTTTACTGTCAACCTATGCTCAGAATATGTATGCTTAAAATCCTGCCAGTTGTATATGGGAGCTATCGACAGAGTTATAAATATAAGTGGCTTTTAATTGTTCTTGTTATCCACATACAACAAACTGGGATCTGAGACTTTAGGTGGCGAGGTTGTTGTGTGTGTTCATGAGCACAAAGAAAGCGTTGGTGTCACAGTCTTGTTATTTGTCATGCAGCACCCATTCTGCTTACCATTTTTACATCTGACAAGGTTTCCTAAGGGAAAAAAAAAGAAAGAAAAAAAAAAAAAACACTAAACGTTCAGAGGATGTAAACTGACATTATTCACATTTAAAGAGTTGCATTATTCAACCTCAGCTTTGGCTTTGGTTGAGAAATACTGAGAGTTCCCCTCTGATAATCTGCCCATGACAAGTCAACAGGAGGCTATTTTTGGAGGTCTCTTTCATGGAGTGGGGCATAGAATACTTCCTTATATTTGTTGCTCCAGGTCACAGCTGTTTGTCCAAACAACGGCTTCCTGTGTTTCTTACATTTTACTGCTGCTTACTGTTAAATTGCAGGATGCTTGACACAAGTCTCATCTTCCTGCCATGAGCTCCATGTAGGTAAATTCCTTGTACACACAGCTCTTTCCAGTGCTGCTTATTCCCAGAGGACAGCTCACACACTGCAGTGCTACACAGCCCCTCCAGAGCTTTATAAATGGGCCTGAGGGATGTGTAGCAGAGACTGTCCAATTCGGCTGCTTTGCAGGTGGTTACAAACGGAGTTTCACCAAAGAGCTGACCAGAAGTTAATGCAAAACATCACTGGTGCTAACTTGATGTTGTATGCACAAATGGCAACTCACAGCACCTGCAAGAACCACATACCAATTTAAGAGATGGAAACAGGCCTGAGGAAGAGCATGAGACCGAGGGTAAGGTGTTGTTGAGGCTGGGTGTATTTTAGGTTGGCGGTAAGGAAGGGGTTGGAGACTAGGTTTATGGGTTGCAGACTGCAGTAAAAAGATGGAATAGAAGAATTTTGCATCCTTCCCCAGTGCAGTGCACATAGCCCATTGCAGAGCTGGGAGCTATTGCTGTCCTCTCAGTCACTGCAGCTAACAGGGGTACCCCAGCTAAGCAGGTTTGGAAATGTCTGTACTAAAACAAAAGCAAACATCTTCCTTCTCATGTTGTGACATTTGGAATTTTGGTCTTAGACTGCTGCAAAATATGAAATAGGCTCAGTACAGTTTGGAATGGGTTGTTTGGCTGAAAAAGGGCAAACAGTGGTATTAATAACTGATGCTGTAATAAGTAAATAAGTCACGAACTGAGTATGTGTAGGAGGCATTCACCAAGCAATGCACAGAGGGATTAAAAACTTGAACTAAATGATTGTGACTATCAAAAAAAATGCATTTTTAAACATACTTTTGTGAGTAGGCAAGAACTAGTATATTCACTGGGAAGGAAGTGCAGCAGGTTAACAAGAATGCAGCTGAATGTTGCCGTGGGCCCTGGTGAGTTCTCTTTGTTTCGCCGTACTGCATCCAAGGGACTGGAATTGGTTTCTCTTGCTGAGAAGGGTGATGTTGCTAAATGATATTAGGATAACTTAAGGAAAAATCAGAGCAGGTAAGTCTCGACAAGGCATCCAGCTCTCGTTAATTAAAATAGAGAAGTCATACCTTGCTGCCAAGGGGAATAGTAAAAGCACAGATGGGCAGATTTGATTGCTTGCTGTGGATTAGCATGGTTAGTGCAGAGGTCTTCAACAGACAAAGGGACAATCTGAACAACCTCAAGGCTGGAACCAGCATCCAACAAGAGATGTAGACATGTGGACTGCAGAAAAGACAACTCTAAAAGGGTCACCACCAGTGTGCATTTGTGAAGGAAAAGGCAAGCTTTAGTGTTAACCCAACTGCTTCGCAGTATGGGAGTAGAGTCTGGGAAAAAGGGTGCTTACACATGGTCATGGATCATCACGGTAAGTTGGCCTAGTAATTATCTTCTGCTGTAGCAGAGCCAGGCCCAGGCCAGAGCGGTGTAACAAAAGATCGTCCTGAGCCAAACTGTTCCCAGTCCAAGCCAGGCTGGCCCATCCTTTTCAGCGGTACAAGGCAGAGGTAGTCAGAGGCACACCCCCAAAGAGCCTTGTGAGTTGTGGAGTTACCACTCACAACTCTCCTGGGCTCTGGTAGCAAGAACCTGTCTGCCCTAACCCAGCAGGGGAAAATGCACGTCACACAGGCTGAGGTTCCAGTGGCTCTTCTGTGCTGCTCACAGCGGCCAGAATCCTCTAAGGTCAAGTCCTCGCAAGAGATCATAGTGCAGAAATGTCAGTGGATCAGATGAAAGCACTGACCATGCTTACTTGGCCAGAGAGCCCCGTTGTCATCTCTCCTCTTCTGCTGTGCATCCTCTCACACGGGCTTAATTCCTACAAGGGTTTCAGCAGCATGGTACATCTGCTGAGTGCATTTGTTGGTGTCTTCAGTGGAACTCCATGGAGATGCAGGAGGCCTGAGCTGATCAGCTTCTAGGACTAGGTTAGTACACAAGAGCCCTGGCCTTCCTTCCCCTTTCTCCCACACCCAGAAAATAAAAGCTCAGCGCAGGCATGATGTTTCACTGGGAAGAGGAAAACAATACCTAGAGGCAGAAGGAAGTTCCAGAGTAAATGAAAATGGAGAAAAAATCCAGATTAGGAGAAGTCCTTAGAAAAATACAGTGCATGAGTGTAGGAACATGTTTCTTCCCACCTTGA
The DNA here is from genome assembly GCF_964034855.1 of Anser brachyrhynchus. Taxonomy (NCBI): domain Eukaryota; kingdom Metazoa; phylum Chordata; class Aves; order Anseriformes; family Anatidae; genus Anser; species Anser brachyrhynchus. Next base: position 14,491,808 of record NC_137703.1, on the reverse strand, counting down.
ACAGACTTGATGCTGCCTAACTTCAGACCAAGCTCTCTGTCAGGTTAGAGATCTTCCCGTGCCTAAACAAAGCAGGCTGCTTGTTCCTAGGCTACTGTATTATCTCAACACAAATAAAGTAACTGTAGTTAGGAGCTGGTTTTGCTGGGCCTCTGGCTGGAAATCAGTCCTGGTTATGCACAGATTGTTAGAGCTGCTGGTCATTTACAGCACGCTAAAACCAGAAAAGGACAGTATAAAGGGTGGGCAGGAGGAACTGGCCCTCCCTCAGTTCATTTACAAACACAAATCCATTTTTCTAGTTCTGTGTCACTGCAGACATGCCGTAAGACTCCAAGGACCCTATCCGGAGCCTGGCAAACAGGGAGCTGTCCTGCTGCAGCTGCTCTTGCAAAGGTTGAAAAGCTTTGCTCGGTGGGGGAAAGGCACGGGGCTGGTGTTTGCTGAGGGCTGCTCACGAGACAGGCCGCTCTCTATTTTGGGAACAGGAAGGGTGGGCCTGGGAATGTTGCCAGTAAACAACTTGAGGGCCTTTACTTTCCTCTGGCCTGTTCTTACTCTCTCACTTTGTGGCCGAGGTCACTGCTGCCGCAATGTTTTTAGCAGATGTCAAGATGAGGCGCCTGCTGTGAAACCGACTGCAGACCTCACAACGGGCAGCCCCGCTGTCAGCCCAAGCAAACAGCACGAGTTCAAGAACATTTGGTTGGTGTGGAAAGCCTGTGTGCTACTGCCCATGCCGATCTGAAGCTACCGGTGCTGAGGGAGGGGCTGCCCCTTAGGCCAACTGCTCAGCCCCTGGGGCTGCCAGCAGCAGAAGCAGCCGCAGATGTGTGTTGGCTGTGACTAGAAGAGGGGCACGGTGACACGTATCAGAAACCGGCTCACAGAGGCATTCGCAGGAGCTGAAGCGGTTCACAGATCCACAGCCTAAGAGGCTTTAAGGTCAGGTAGCTGAAGTGAAAAGTGGTGTTGAAGCGATAGTGAAAACGAGATGTGCAGTCTCTAGCGGAGAGAAATAAGCAGTAAGCAGGGAGATGTCGCAGCTCAGAGCTATCAGCCAAAGGAATTGGCATGATATTTGGCAGGAAGGGAAGAGACCTGAGAGGGAAGGGGCTGGTACTGGGGTGACCATCCGAACATCCGATGGTGGCAGTGCTCCCAGGAGCGGCAGCTGCACCAGGGGGTGCCCCTGAACTGCCCCAGACATCACCGAGGAGCTTCAGCTGGGGGACCAGTGCGGCTCTGAAACGGTTCAACTCGCAGCTCGTTAAAATGGTGCACGTTTGTACCTGGGTTGGTAATTCATTTGTTTTCATCCTGTATACGTCATCCTGCAGCTCCTGTGATCCTGTACAACAGTTTTGTACACGTTGCATTGTTCATTGCTATCTGTTGTGCTGGGCTGGCACTCAGCTCTTTTCTTTGGAGCAAGAAACTGCTGCTCCATGGGAGGAAAAAGCAGCCCAACTAAAGGGGCATAGGAATTCCCAGGAAAATGTCAAGAATGGGTTAGAAAAGTTGTTTGTTTTCTAGTTGACCCCAGTAGCTGTAAATATCAAGAATTCTTACAAGATGAGCATTTGCCAGTGGATAGCTGAGCTGTGCCTGAGCTCCCAGGAGGTATTTTGGAGCTGGTGACCATGCCAGTAGGTTGCAAGCACAGAGAGAATGAAAAGGGAGTAAGATACATCAGCACTGAGCCAGAACTCAGCAGATGAAATTATAATTCCTGGATCTGCTGCTGCTTGTCAGTATGATTTGTGTTAAATTGCTGAAAATGCCTCTGGCCTCAGTTCTTCATCAGGTAGCATCACGCTGTTGTTCACAGGGCCTTTGTTGGCTCTCGGTGCTGCTAAAGACAGCAAAGGGAAAAAGGGCACCTTTTTCCCCGGCGCTCCTCATGCACACCCTTTAATGAGCTGGAATTTGGATGGAGATTAAAGAAACAAATAACTAAACTGGAAATGAACTTGATCACGTTTAGTGGAGATCTGAGCTTGTGGGCTGCCTTCAGCAATGTTCTCTCCAAGCCTTCATTTCTGCCTGCGGTGAGTGCAGCCCCACCAGCTGGGCGAGAAGTTCAGGGCATGCAGCAGGCGACTGCCCTCTGCCTCGAGCCTCTGGTGGTCCCCAGGAGAGTCAGACTGGTGTGGACTGATGTAGCCCAAACATTGGTAGTTTTCTCTAACAGAGAAAATCTTGGTTTTCTTTATGAACCTGGAGCACGTGTCCAGCTGGCCTCCTCCCTCCCTAATGCCGCTTCCCTGCAGAGAGCTCCAAATCTCCCGCATGAGGTGAGGACAACGCACGGCTGTGGGAAGGAGCGGGAGCAGTTCAAAGCCGCTGTGATGAGGATGAGGAAGAGCAAGGCCTCATGGAGAGAAATTTAATTTTAAGCACCTGTGCTGGACAGGTAGCAAAAGAACTGCTGGGAAGGGATGACAGAGCTTGTGAATGGCGCTGTGTATGTGACCCACAGCAAACCCCCCACTCAGCTAATAAGAGATGGTGCCTCTCACTGGGCACATGCTGGCAGTTAATCTCCCTGCCATATGGCGGCTGTGCCTGGCACCTGCTTCTTCCGTGTGAGATAAGGTCAGCGTCTCCCTGCGGGCACAGGTATTTCGGAGAATCAATGTCGCTTCAGCGTCTCTGGCACCTGGGAAGCACTGCCGCTCCTAGACACAGTGCGGGGAGCTGGAAGGGAGCGTGGTGGCCTTGGCACTGAGGCTCCTTCCAGGCCAGGATGGCACCGAGCCTCGTGCTGACCCATGCCCCGCACAGATTACACCCCTTCATTCAATCTGTCATCAAAAGGCACAAATAGGAAGAGATAACAGATGTATTTGCTTTCTCGCTGCTTTTCTCCTCCCTTTTCTCTGTTTCTACTCCAATTCTACCATGTTTCCTTCCATGTTGCTTCCTGTATTCTCTTCGCCCCCAGCTTGTACAGTGCAGGCAAACGCTGCCTGGCTGGGAGGGAGGAAGCGAGACAGCACTCAGCTGTGGCTGGGGTCCTCCCAGCTGCTGAATCCCCACCAAAGCCCCTGCCTGTCTGCCTGTATATGCAAACCTGTCTTTTCTACCCTTTTTTCCTTCCATCTCTCTTTGGGTATTTCATTTTATCTTCCACTTTATGCTTTCCAGCCATCTGTCTCCCTTCTCATCAAATCATCCTTAAAGGAAATACCGTGTTAAACTTATCCTGTACCACCTGGCTTCTTATATGAGACAAAGCATTTCAAGACAGGGACATAGCCAGACAACTACTGTTTTTGCCTGCTTGCAACAGTCCTTCCCTGGCAATGCTGGAGATCATTGCTGGCAGCGAGTGAGACAGAGACAGAAGAATTTAGTTGCCAGCCATAACCAGAAAGCCTGAGATGAAAGAAGCTTGGTGGTCTTAGGAGGTTGGTGGATGTATGTAGCTTCCCTGTTTGAGAAGCTTTCCCTCAGGAGAAGGAATTTTCTCCCTGACTTAGAGGACAGAGAGCCGCAAATTCAGACTTACATTTCTTCTTCTGCTCCTGACTCCATGTGATCTTGAATATGGTGTTTATCTGACAGCCAATAAATCCTTGGGTAAGAGTACTATGGTATTGTTCTTCACCTAAGGCTTTATTTTTATGCAAGTAACTCCCATTAGTGCCAATGTTGTATAGTGTTTGAAATTATTTTAGAAATATTAGACTGATGAAGGTTCCTCTATATGAACTAAACTGCTTTAGGAAAGAAGACTGGTACTTTAAACACAGGCCTTGTTTAGTAAGGCGTTTCTTCTGTTTTGCAAATGCGTTGTTGTAAAGAAGGTAGGCAGGAGAGAACTTTCAATCTCAGAAACAGCCTAGGATGCTTCTCTTAGTCTTCTGTGAATCTGTCCATAAAAGACCATGCAGGTGTTACCATAAATCCCTGGTCATATCTGCAGCTCGTCACATGAAAACACGGTAGCGGATGAATCATACAGATCCTTTCAGCACAAAAGAATCACTGTGGCAGAGGAAGAAAACCTGTCTTGGTTTGCTTCTTTTTCTCAGGTTGTATAACTTCTTCACCCTTTTATTGAAATATTGGTCATATATTCCAAAATCCTGTCCTTCTGACTTCCAGCTTAATTCTCTATATTGCACCTGAAAGACAAGTTTGGTACAAAATCTGCCTTGGCTTTGTGATCACCATGCCCTGATGGTATTTGGAATTAGAAAAAGTGATTCAGGGATTTAATGTTGAGCCTTCCCAGTCTCTCAATACCCTCTCTTTTCTTTGGGAAAAACAGGTTTCATTTGACCTTTAAAATCATTGCAATCTGAGTTTAGTTTTCACACCCATTTCTCTACTTCCTTAACTTTAATAATTGATATGCCTGATTTATGAACTTTGTACAGTTACAAGAGCAATGTGTGTGCCTCTTATCTATAGCAAATAACAGCCAAGACACTGAACAGCTTTCAATAATTCTGGAGCCAAGTGGAGACAGATAGCTGAAACATGGAGATACCTGCAAATAAGAAGAGGACAGTCAAGCTGTACTTCTTCACCTGGAGCTCCCGACCCTGAAGACTTGCAGAAAAGCTTACAGGGAATCTTGAAGGTTTAGAAAAAAATGTCTTTTAATGGACTTCCTATTAAAAGGAGAATATAATGAGAAAGCTCAACCAGAAAACAGTATAGGTAAACTGTTCTGATTACTTGTTTTTCACTGGCAGTCATTTCCCCATAGTGAGAATATGGATATAGCCAGGAAGGAATTACAGCTGGTTCTCCCTGCCCTGTGGGGAGAGCTGACCTGCTCATGGGCGCTCTGCTGGGAGAGCTTCACCAGCAGGTAAGGTGCCTTCTGGACCTCGATAAGCCCAGTCGAAGAAAAATTGAAGAAAACTGAAGAAATTGAAGGAAATTGAAGAAACTGCAATGGCATGTGAATGCTCCTGAGATCAAAACTCTATTACTAAACCTGGCTGGAAATACCACCACGAAACAATAATCCTTCTCTTTCTTGTATGATTCTTCCCGGATAATGTCATGGCAGCAGTGTGGTCTCTGACCTGTTGAATCGGTTACACTAAACTCTTCGTGAAATAGGAGGCTTCCCTGTGTGTGCACACAGTTAAATCCATAGCAGCTACTGTAAGAGGTAATATTTCTGACCTTTCCTTTTTTCGATTTAGCAATATCAGTTTATAATCAGTACCAACCTATAATAAAGTACAGCCTTTGCTGGATTGGTAGTGCTCAATATGGCTGAATATGTGCCTTCTTAGATCCCCAAACTCAACAGATAAGATAGCTAAGCTTTCACTGGGATGTTGGTTGAAGCAGAAATGAGTAAAGTAATTAACAGTGTATTATTCAGTTTTAAAATCAATAAACTGTAAACTAAGAACCAGAAGAAAGGTTGCTAATACTATAGGTCTGGATCAGCAAGATATGTAAAAAGTGAATCCATCTAACATAAATTCACCAGAGAACATTTTAAAAAAATCAATAGGTAGAGCATTAAGGCCAGATTTACAGGAAATTGCAGGAGAACCATTCTGGTTGGTACCACAAAACACTGAACATAATGGCAAGGCAGCTGTCCAAGGTCAATATCCTCTGGAGTGATCTTCAGGTTCACCATCTCCTTGCAAGCTGTCCAGATGTGGAATGCCTCCTAAGCTGAAGAAAACTAAGAGAAACAACAACCAGATATTCTCCAGAGCCACCTATTCTGTCTCTGTTTCAGTGTACCAAGGCGCTGATCTTTTGGATTTTTAAGTCTAGCAGAACTGTACTCAACAGTTATAAGACTTGCATGGAAATCTGAGGGGAATGGCTTTGGGTGGACATGGCCAGGTCTGATGAGGTTTAATTTGTCTTCCAGTTATTTGTATTTTCCATTTCTGTAAAACTAAAGCCTACCTGCACTCCTAAGGCTTTTACAGTAGCACTACTAAAGTCAAACAAGGGAAGCCGTATATAAGCCTTAGGGCTTACACTACCATCCTTAGGCTGTAGTAGGTGAATAGCTGAGCACAGGATGTGCAAGGCTATGAACTTGGGATATCTCCTGGGCACTGTGGTACTCTGCATGAAGGCTAAATGAGAGAACTGAGCATTTCCCACTTGCCATGAGGATCTCTGGGCTCAGAGTGGACCTGCAGCCAGCTACTGCAGAATGATTTGCAAGTTCATACCTTTGCTTCCGCTTCATATTATATACCTGCTCATGCTTTTATGGCCATAGAAGTGGACTTTTAAAAGTGGTAAAAAAATTACTCTTTTGGTAAAATTTACACAATCAAATACCACAGCTGTACCAGAACTAAAGCTCTCCGCATAATACCGCTGTAATAGGTTGAACTTTAGTTATTGCTCTCCGTGGTGATTAGTGGAGAACAGCTATGCGGTTCAGGGGAAGGTTTGCTGGAGTTTCCACTTTTGCTTTGTACTTTTTGGTAGTGAGGATGTCAGCATTTATTGCTCTCCCAGATCTAGCTGACTTTTCCATGATAACTAGCTCTTTTACACAAGAGGAAGGAATAACTCTGCTATAAGAGGTTGTGTTCAGGCCTCAGGAGAAAAACTGTTAGATTGAAAACACAGTAATTATTTGTTAGCAGAAAAACTCTATGCAAACAAAAAGTCCTTGATGTATATATTTACAGAACCTACACTGCTGTGTAACATCAGTGTGCAAAATACTTGACTGCATTAATCCTGTAAATGCCAGCAGATCATCATACGTTGTATTTGCATTTATTTTTACCATCACCCAAGTGTTCAGCTGAGATGACAATGAGATTTTTTGTTTGTTCACATTTAATTCTAACCAGCTGGTGGAAAATACAGGCGTGATTTTACACAGAAACAAGACAATCTGCTCAGTAATACGACATCCTGGGAATGCTGGGAGGCAGAGGAGACTTCCACTATTAATAGAGTCTAAAATTATAGCCGGAGGCGATTCACACACACTTGAGTTTTCTTTGCTTCCTTTCCATTTTGTAAGAGTAGTATAATTCAACGGTTGGGCTTTTGGGGTGCTGCTGTGTACTTAAGGTATTAACTGTGCTGTGACTTGATAGAAACAGGACATGATCCTGAGGCCAAATGTATAATTGCATCAATATTGTTCCCATACTTTCCAGTGGATGCAGGACTGAGCAAGAAAAAATAGTCACCTTCTGTTTTGCCTACCCAGGCACCATAGCAACTGAAAGGCTACTCTTAAAACAATCATTGCTTTTTCTTCCTATCCCTTTGTTCCATATGGTTCTGCCCGTCAAACTGTACTAACATGCAGTTCCATGGATGCCGGCTATCGGTGTGGAGGGAGATGCATTGTACACAAGGTTTGATGACCGATGCTGAGTTTCATAAGCTGTCTGCTTTGATACTTGGCATGCCATGAGACAGCATGTCCATGGCACAGCATGTCTTTCTCTGAGGTGAGACTATGCACTGTCACGCATGGACAGAACCACACTGAATTACTGTATGCTGACAAAGTGTTCAAGCATGCTGGGAGCTCTGGGGAAATAATCATTCTGTGTTGCTTGAGAGGAGAAGGAAAGTCATAGTCACAACAATAGTTAGACTTGCCATGCAGGTGAATGTGGGAGGTTCTGGTGGACTTGTCAAGACTGCCAAAACAGTTGTCTGAACTTAGACAGTTTTATTTTAGGCACCTAAATGAATAATGTAACTTAAACGAGCTGAGCAGCCAGTAGATTTCACTGACTATTTTGACTATAGTATTAGACGCTTGGCTTGCGTGCACGCTATTTTTCAAATACTGAGAGTAATCCTTTGATGTTTGTTGTTACTTTAAAAGCTTCTGGATACCCTTGCACACCTGATGAGAAGAGCACCTAGAGCTGGGAGGTGACAGATCTCTTGTCTTTGTTGCTTGTGTTCCGTGTAAACAACAAAGTACCGTGATGTCGTAGCAGCAATGTGCGGCTTTGTGCGGTGCTCACCCAGAGGTAAGTGACTGCAGGAGGTGTGGGCTGTGAAATAAAACAGTGCTGTTATGGCAGAACACCCTAACCCACAGTAAACCCTTGTAGGAGTACCCCTTTCATAGGACAGTCCTGCTTCCATCCTCTTGCCCTGACTGCTCTGTCATGGACTCTTCTGAGACTGCATACTGCCACAGAAATAGCATCTTCAGAACAGTGCGTGCATTAATCATTCCTCTCAGGTGTAAAGCATGAGGAGCAACAAGGAAGCACACTGGAATTTCTATGTACGTAATAAGCAAATGGATCATAGCCTGGTAGCTGCTCTGTCCTGAAGCCCAGTGACCACTTCTCCTCTCGCCTTCTCAGCAAATTACTTTGATTATCCCTGGAGTGTGGCAGCCAATAGAAGATAAGTCTTAGCTTGTTCTTTTAACTGTTTTGAAAAAATAACCTGAGTCTTCTTCTGTGTTTTTTTTTTCCTGACAATATGCAGCCCCTCTGTGCTGCTGGCATTCAGGCCAGCTACTGTCAGAGTGGAGTGGGCCATACTCTTATTTAAAGCGAACATTACAATTCATTTTCCATAAATGCATACTAGCAGCCCTAGCAAATCACTCAGAATGAGCACTCAATCATACACCTTCATCAGCAAAGTTCGCCTTTCTCTGCTTCTATTTTAATCACTGCAAATTTTCTGTCATGCAGCCTAGAGCACCTTCTTCACCCTTCTTTTTGTCCTTCTCAGCTTTCGTCCTTTACTCTAGCTCATTGCCTGCATGCTCTGCAGTTTTCTCAGGATGTGTTATAGGAGGCCACCACGTCCTCCACAGCACTGAAAGGATGAGGCAAGTTGATGTCCTCCTGCATCAGTCCCTGGCCTGATCCTGCTCTGTGGGGCATGTCTTACCTTTTTACCCTTTGTGTGTTGAGCACCGAGCATGGAGGGATCTAGTCCCTGTTATTAGGGCTCTCAGTCCTGCTTCAACACAGATAAATGAGCATATCTTCTGTTCAGGTAGTGTGTTGTGGGACGCATTTCCCAGTTCCCCTTGCTAACAGTGGCACCTCATGATATGCTATAAAACCTAAAGAGCTCTGAGGTGCCTTTCTCCAACCTAAGCACAGGTTCATCTGGTCCTTGCCAAACAGTAAGTGTCAAGACACAAGAATTGTAACAAATTTACTCTTATTCTTTTTTCAAGAATAGTTCCTTTGCCCAAACCACAGCTTGGTCTTTTATAGTCTACTATGGATGCTTTTTTATGACTGCTTAAAATCCACCAGAGGCTTTTCTTTATAACACATAATACCAACATACAAATACCTTCCTTTCTGTGTTCTCCACAACATGCAAGCAATGTTGCTTACTTTGCATCACACAAGATGATGAACAATTGTATTAATAAAGTCTTTTTTGACTAGTTAAGACTGAAACATTATTAGCCAATGTGAAGCCTATGAAAAAAATCAACTTTTCTTCTGATCAGACCACTCTTGGAAGAATATGAAGAGTTCCTTCTCCACAACAGAGAATCTTCCCATTCTCTCATTGCATCCCCAGCTCTGACACTGAGGTCTGATGGTAAGAGCAGCGCAGCATGGCAGCAGTGTGCTGGCCAGCAAGCCAAGAAAAGGTATCCAAATGGACGTTGGAAATGTCAAGTGTGCTGTAGGGTATGCTGGTATGTTACAGTGTGTGACACTCAGCCTGGACAATTTACAAATTGACTGTAAGGCAGCAATAGATGAGAATTCAGTATTTGTGTATCATGCATTAATAAAGACAGGGGAAGGCTTATCGTCTGTAAATAAGATGCTTTGATTCACTGAAGCAAAAATGTTTGTCATCTATAAATAGGATCATTTAATTCACTGGAGCCATTGTGATACAATTTTACAACAGGACTGAAAGCCATTTTTATTGATGACTTCAAATCAATTGTGTTGCTTGACACAAATCGGTGCAAAACATCATCTGATCCCATTTATGACTCTCCTACTTCAGTACACTTGGAATGTTGTTCTGTATCATTTCACGTCTGTTTAATCGAGCTAATATTCCATCTGCTTCATTGGAGTGTAATGTGATGAGCTCAAACCCAAATCACTGATAATGAACAACTCGTTCATTTCTCATCAAAGAGCTAGCTGAGGGATTAGATTTTTTTTCTAAAGCCCACAAGGCTTCATTCTCTTCTAAACATTAGATTTTGCAGAAAGAAAAGAAAGTCCCCACTTCAGGCAAAAACATCTTTTGGGACCACAGAATTTGCTTACAAGTTTCAGCTTGTCCTTGAGAAGAGCTGGTCGAATTGGCTAAGGAAATCACTTTGCTTCCAAAGGCATTTGCATCCTCTGCTTCATTTGCCTGTCTAAGGACTCAGCATAGAAGATCTTGCTTTTCTCCAAGTCGGACAATCATCCCCAAATCCTAAGAAAATGAACTTCTTTCTCTGTGGTTCGACGACAAGAATGAATGCAACTGCAAACCTCCTCCGGGAGACCACATCCAACACCTCCTCAAATTTGAACGAAGCTTCTTTGTACTACTTGCTGGAGGAATGGGCTCTCAACCCACAAGACACAAACATGAAGATGTTTTTAATTCCTCCAGTTGTCTGCCTCGTGGCAGGTGTCCTCATTATTCCTTCCATCTTGTTTGTGATCTTCTCTAGGTTTAGCATCCGAAAGGAAACGAGGTACATGCTGCTGGGGAATGCTCTGCTTTGTGATCTGATATACCTTTTGTTCTACACGCTGTCAGCTACTCTCAGCGCAGCACATGTAAGTCTCCCAAAGGAAGCCTGTGTTCTCCAGTTATTTCTGCTGGCAGTGGCTTACTGCGGGGGACTGTTCACAGCTGCTGCCATAGTCTTGGACACGTACATAGCTATTTTGTTTCCTTTGCGCTACGTTACTATTTTGCCTTCTTCACGAACAAAAAAAGTGATTGTATTGCTATGGATCTGTTCGGGGGTTCTCCCTGGGATTTTCTTCTTGGTGCTATCCAGCACTCACAACTTTGTGCCCTGTGTCCTGGAAATGTGCTCGATTCCACTAATAATAATATTAACTCTGAGTGGGACTGATGCTGTGAAACTCTGTTTCTGGCTGTCTGCTATGGTTGTCTTTCTCTTCCTGTCTCTAATATTTTGTTGCTATGCTATTCTTTATTTTAAAACCAGGCAATCAGGTATATGGGAGAGCATCTGTTCCAGAGCCAGTGTGACATTCTTAATGCACAACACTGTGTTGTTCTTTTATTTCTCTCCATTCTTGGTTCTTTTTGTAGAATCATTCTTGTACGTTAACGTTGTCATTGGACTGGAGACAGGAATCTGGGTCTCCCTGACAATCTGCAATGTCCTGATGATTCTGCCTAAAGTTTTGTTCCCTTTTCTATATGGACTTCGATACAGAGAGATCTCAGCATCTCTCAAATCCATTGTGAGAAGGAAGCATCTTCACCTGGTGTCACCTGCTCCATCACCATCCTGAGGCAACGCAGAGGACAGCTACAACAGAAGAGCTGTCCTTAACTTGTTAGCATGCAAGCCTGGTGGAAATCACTCGGCTTCTTTTGCAAGTGTGAGATGTGGGCTGATCACTCTGCCTCCTTGGTGCCAGAAGGGCACAAGTCTTTCATCACATCACAGTTGGGATTACAGCAGATGCTGCCCTGGACAAAATTCTACACTTTGTTGTGATGTGGGAGGGCAGCATATTTTGGAGGACATGGTGAGTCAGGATCATTTCCATCCATCCATGGCAGATGTCTTCCTGGAAAATAGAAAATGAAAAATAGATGGTGCAAAGCAAACGGGTGCAGAGCAAAGGGGGTAACCGCAGGTCTCTTGGCAGCACTGCCTACAGGAGACAGGGTTCTTAACTGAACAAACGTACTGTGAGCAGAGCAGCTATTTTTTTCATTCATGGTGTATTTGTGCAAGGTTGGTAGCCACTGTTCTGTTCTGTAACACATCATGAAAGATGCCTCTGGAAACTGCCGTACTCAGTGAAACACTGCTTCACCTCAGGCAGTGTGTTAGTGTACTCTCTGCCTTATGGATTCTGTCTGACAATGTGCAAAACACTGTGTTTTTGTAAAATCTCAGTTCGATGGGAAGTCATCTTTGATCAGTGTCTGTCGGGCAGCTTGGTGATGAAAGATGAGCAGGAGCAGCAGGTGGCAAGGGGGCAAGTAGGCAGTGCCTGCTGCGGGGTGCCAGGCTCAGCCCAGAGCCCTGGGTCCCTGCCGGGTCCCTGCCGGGTCCCTGCCAGTGCTGCCAGGTTGCAGACTCTCTCAGCCTTCTCTGTACTTAAAGCAATACCCCAAAAGCGCTGTGTGTTTGGGGTGTTTCACACTCATCTGAAGAATGGCACTAAGCGGGAGCCAGGAGATCAGTGTCTGGTTGCATGAGGTGTTTTTGGCAATGCAGCCTGTTTGAGAGGTTCCTGCTTCTCTCCCTCTCCGCTCATTCCCCAAGGGCTGGTTACTCTCCTCACTCCACGGTTTGCTGATCTCCCCAGTCTGCTAATGCAACTGCTCGTGGGGTTGCAGGCTAAAAATATCCCTCCAAAGAGAAGTGGTGTTGTTTTCATCTTGACCAAGATTATCCCAGGGATCTGTTTATTAGCATGTTCTGCAAACATCTGCGTCAGCACAACTGAGGGGGTGACAAATTTCATGTCAGAGGTGGGGCATCTTGGGGGCTTTGCTGTGACGGGACACTTCTTGTGTAAGAGCATCTTTAAGCTAAAGTTGTTGTAAGTGAAAAAAAAAAAAAAAAAAACATATTAGTGCATATTTGCTTTAAGCATGGTTCTGTGCTTCCCCTGTTTTTACCCAAAGGAACATTAAATTACTGAGCAATTGCTTTGTTTTCCAAGAAAAAATTCTTCATCCTCTTCAATAAAAAATTAGGACCTGACAATTGCTTTTTATTGGCTGCTTTTATTTTTCTCCAAGATGAATGTCCTGTAGATGTTTTCCACACAAGTTATGTTTGTATAAAGCCTTCAGTTTCAGCCTCTAACAAGGGTCTCCCATACCATAGTAAGGATGGGGGAAATACCTGTACAGCAGGTAGGTGCTTTCTGCTGAATTTCTTTAACATGCAATACGATCAGATATGGAAGATATACCAGTACCTCCCCAGGCTGCTCGTATCTTGGGGCAAATCTCTACACCTCTGCCTGTTGGCAGAAAGGCCAGTAACTTACAGGATAGTTCTCCATGGAAGGTTCTTTCAAGCTTTATTGCCCAAAGTTTGCCTGTATTGTAAATTGTCGTGCTGGATAGTGAAGAAACCTGTGTAAATGGTACAAAGTAAGCTGACTGTATAGCTGCAGGTTAACAGTGCTTGATTTCCCCGCTAGCCTCTGTCAGTTATGAAGTTAACCTGCAGGACAGACTCAGACAAGAATATATTGCCAGTTCTGTAACTCTTTCTTAATATACATCCCAAGGGTGTGTTTTGAGGCAACAACAAGTTCAGTATCATAAAGAAGGACACTGAAAGAAGGAATTGGTGATCATGGCAAGTTTATGTACATAGGAAATTTGTCTACAGTGATATCATAACGACCAAGCAAACAAAACAGTTTTGTGGAAATGACCTAAGAAAGATGAATGCAGTCGTCTTATAAGTGTCCTTGAACTCCTTCCTAGAACGGGTGTTTGCCTAAAAGAGTTTAGTTGAAGTGAAATTAGTTAAGTTGAACTGAGTCCTAAAAAAGTCATCCATGTGGAGAGCTGATGCTATTTTATTAACTCACTTTAAGGTGGTTTAACATTAGATAGGCAAGATTTTCTTAAGTGACTGCTTGTAGATAACTTCTTCCCATAATGTACTGCTGTGCTGTTTGATACAAAAGCAGCATGTACCAGCATGCATACGAGAAACACACTGTATACCTGAATCATTTACCTCTGGGGATTTCCCCTGTATATCTGAATAGGACGGGAGGTGTCACCAGGGCAGTATCACAGGCACGAGGTTCCTATAATTCTTCTCATAAATGTCTTGAGTTTCATCTTAAAAATAGTTAGGCCTCCTCACTTCCCAGAGCTTCAGGGCAGTAGTGATTAGCAGCCTTCTATGGATGTCCCCAGATAAGCTCTGGAAATTCAGATTGAGACTATTTACCACAGCCCAGCTATCAGCCTCTCCAAGGTCACATAAGGGAACTTATTGGATGTCAGGGTGTCTGCCCAGCATTTTAATTTAAAGTGAAATGGAGAGCAGTTGACTCTAACATGTGATTTGGCAGCTGGGGGCAGTAATCCTTCAATAAATTGCTATAGTGTGAGTCATGAAAAGTCTTCCAATTTGTAGCCTAAATGTATTGCACCCCTGGTCAGTTCTTCCCCTCTTTTCTTGTGCCGACATTGTCACTGAGCTCACCGCATCTCTCTTCCCTCTTTAAGCTGGATTCACAGTGCAGCTGCATTCTGCCTGTAACCTGCAGACTAGAGAGAGTCTGACCTGTGCTCCCAGGAGCTGGCTCTGCGCCTTGCAGCGCTGCAAAAATCACTAAATCTGCGCTTAGGTCTGCGCCCCAAATTAGAGCAGTTTCAGTGTCATGAGAAACAGAGTCCCCAGACAGATAAACGGTCGTACAGCTTTGGAATTAGATTTCCCTTCATTTGCTACAATTTCAGTAATTATTCAGTAGAACTGATTAGCCTCCTGCAGTTTTAGTAATTGATATCGGAGTGCCCTATCCCGCTCCATCAGTTTACCTTGGCATTTTCAAAGGGAACTTTGGTACAGCAGTAGGTCAGAAGGGAACCAGCGATTGCCTGGTTGCACTGGAGAGAGCCCTGAGAAGCCAGTGCTGCCTTTCAGCAGCTGCCCCGAGACGGGTCCCACTCAGCTCTTGGCCTTGCTCGTCACTCTTTTTGTACTCTGAAACACCGTGCATCCTTCAGACAGAAACTGTGCTTGTGGCCATTCCCTGTGGGAGGCGGGTGTGTGTGACAAAGGAGAGAGAACACCTGATAGGAAAAGGAAATGACAAGTTTCCTTGAAACTTGGTCTCTGCTGTGTGCAGTCTCCACCCTCACCTCGCTGCTGGTAGCTGAGGGCACAGCACTGCGAGTTGTTGCCGTTTTTTCACAAGCCTCATGATGATTTTTGGTGTCTTCATGAAACCACAGATGCTGAGTGTTTTTGTTTTTCAGTATGCTTCTAGTCCTTCCGATTGCAACATAAATCAGAAAGGTACAATATGGACAGAAGGTACCAATCTGAAAGGCAAATAAGACCAACTCTTCATGAACTGCTAATAAAATATCCAAATTTCGGGGGGAATATCAGGAGCTAGGAGAGGAAAAGGAGCCAAGCTATGGTTCTGTGGTCTGATGGCTGTCAGCGAGGGATGGTCTTGCAAGTGCTTGTCCAAGCTCTGCAGGTTTGTCTGGGGAGCCAGCACAGATCAGACAAGCTGTTTTCTGTCTCTGCTAAGCAGAGCTACAGATTTCATGTGCTGAAGTTTATTAGGACAACTTTTTCCAACACAGTGGATTATTTTTCTCAAGAAAAAAAAAAATGGCTGCTGATGTTTCAGGGAGAAAATCAGCAAGCAGCTCTTGAGGGCTACTGGTTTTCAGGATGATTCCCAGTAGGAGGAACTGGTCAGCTTTGATGGCAGCTATCATTAGTTTTGGCACCAGGTGAAGGTAGGGAAGTGCAGATCTGCAAGGAGGAAGGGGAGACTCCCCTACCCACCCGCTTTCTCTGTCCCTGCACACCTGCCAGTAATGCTAGCCAGGTCAAAACTGGTGCCTTGTTCATGAAAACCTGTTGAAAATAAATAGTTTTTTTTAGAGGGCGTTGCTTCACACCCTCTGAAAAGCAGAGCAGGATCAGTCTGGACCAGTGTGGGAGCATGAGAAGTGCTGCACCCTGCAGAACAAGGGCATAAAGGATAAGAAATAAGTTAAAAATAGCTGAAGATTGAAGGTCTATAGGAAGATTTAAAATACGAAAATGTGGGGATGAGCTGGAATTAAAGAACTGAGTTTCGAGGAATGGGGTAAATTGAAGAGACCGGATTTCTAGCGGGTTTTATGGGGGAAGGACACAGTGGAGCCCCCCTGAGGGGCACACACCTGCCCCACACTCTGTGCCTATCCTGCACAGCCCCGCAGAGCTGTGACAGACTCATCGGTGTGGTCGGGGGCCCCATGGTACCACCGAGCACTCTGGAACTAGTGTGCTGAAATTTAGGAAGACACATTTTTATCTCAGAACAACATGAGAGAGAGATTATTTTTAATACTGTATAAGGCAAAATGAGACATTGCAGAGAGGGAGGGAAGCTGGAAGGAGTTGGTGCTCTCTGCTTGAACAGATTTGTTTTGTGCAGTGTTCTCTAGTTTTGATTTAATAGCGGGTTGGCTCTTTCCAGCAGCTAGGCAGGGGAGGAGGGATGAGAATATGTTCCCAGCCTTTGGCCATAAGTGTCCCAGTGTCCCAGGCATGACCTCTTCAGTGTTTATTTTTCTTTCTCTGCAACTGACCCAGATGCTGAGGCTTGAGACTCCAGGCCTCCTAGCCTCTTCTGGTACAGCATGTGATGGTCCCAGGGATAAGACTGGGTACAGTACCTGGAACTGTTTTTCTTTCCAGCAGACTGTTCTGTCCATTTGCATTCCAGGAAGTCAAAACCCACGAGGAAAAGCCTTGGAGAGCACTGCCACCCAGCGGGGACGCAGGCAGAGATGTGAGCAGCCCGGGGACACTGCTTCTCCACTTGTGTACCTCACTAGCAAGAGGAGAAAGCCTTTCAGACAGAAGAGTAAACCACACCAGAACAGAACAAAGGGGAAGCTAGGTTTTGGTCTGCTTTATTAGAAAACAGCGACAATGAATGTTCAGTGGAACAAGGTTAGCGTTCATTTATATTTGCAGCCTGCATTGTCTCTTTCCTGGGATTGACAGCAAGGCTTGCAAATTGAGATGGATTTTTTTTCATCACTCAGAACCGAAAACCTAACGAAGTGTCTTCAAGTGAACAAACAAACAAAACAGTTTTAACTTAAGCTGATGTGCCAATCACTAAGAAAAAGCACAGCTTTGGAGGAAACTACATTGAGTTTTACCAAAGTTACAAATCTTTCATTCCAAAAAGCATCTTCTCTGTTTCACTAGCAGGTGCTGCAAATCCAACTAGTCACAATAAATAGTTGAATAAACTTCAGGGCCAGGCTGAGCCAGGTCAAGCATGTCTCAGGGCAGATATAGCGGGGAAATAAACTTCCCACCTACATAACACATTTCTTTGCCTGATGGGAGGTACTTTATTGGCAGGAGTAAACTACAGCTGGTCCCTTTCTTTTTTCTGGAGGGAAGGAATTAAGATAATTTAAGGATGTACTGTACAGAGGAAATGCAAGGGCTGAGCATATATACAGATATTCCCCAGACGACCCAGCGGCTGTATTGCCATCCATTGCTACCTACAGCTAAAAAACATCATCATTGCAGTCTGTGCCATGGGGGCACTGAGGTATTGGGTTTCCGTGCAGTTTTCCTGCGGTCAGACAGAAACTGCCCCGGGCACAATCCTACGGATGTGTGTGTAAGACTTCCTGAGGGTAACGCTCCCGTGATGAGACACCCCCCGAGGCAGGACACACTCTTCAGTCAGCTTCTGAGTTTCAGGGTCCCAGCACAGCACTGTTGCAATAACTTCGTTCTTTTCATCTCGGCCCCCGGTGATAAACAGCTTGTTGTTGCAAGGAGAAATCCCACAACTGGCTCTCTCATGGGTGAACTGAGTCACGAGGCACCACGTATCTTCCTGGGGGCTGTACGAGTAGAGTGCTTTCATCGCCCCACCTGGAGAGGAAATGGATATCAGTTTGCGCCAGCCATTCCTGTAAGAGATTTTAGCTAAACAACCCACTTCAGCAAGGCTCCATTCCTGACATTTGTAAGAATGATTTACGACCCAAAGCTAAGAAAAAACAAGGTCATAGGATACTTTATTGTTTTGACAGCCAGATCCACAGAAGGTCACTTATTGTTCACAAGGCTGTGGAATTTAAGGCCAGAACATGCAGCAGGACCACAGTGCACCCAGCAATGGACCTTTGTCATATCTGCTGTTTCAGCTAAGGACACGACTTCAAAAAAATACAAACTCGTCTAAAAGAGCTCAGATCATGAGGGACTGTGTGTGGTAAGCTGTCATGATTAGAAATGGATATGTGATTTCTGCACTGACTCCTCTAAAGTCACTGTCCACCTTCCCATTAAACTACCTTTGGCCTGAATCTGGCTGTTTTCAGAAGCCCCTTCCTCTTTTAGGGGTTTATTAAACTGAGCTTGTAAACTTCTTATGGATAAGCTAAACAGAGAGTGCCCTTCATTTTCTCCATGTTTTCCAAATCTGCAGTCATTCTTGAAACATTTTGTACGCCTCTAACAGCTAAACTAACAGCTAAATGGTTCCTATTCTGAAATTTGCGAAGACTGGGTGTGTTTTCTACATCACCTGTATTGAATAGGGCCAAGGAAACCTAGAAGCCATGGTCTTATTGATGAGTTGCTACAAAGCTTGGGATCCTACCTGTTGCCAAATTAAGCATTTATCTGTTGTATTGTACTAAAAGTTGCTTTGGACAATGCTAGTCCAGTACTGGAGGGATGGTCCAGCCACTGTGACACACATGCACACTATAGATCTGCCTTCAGCACACCACTTACTATTTGGTGATTCTCTGGCTCTATGCCAGCCCTCAGCACCGTATTGATGATACTGTAAGTGAGAAACTTTCTGCACCAAGGCTGAGAGATGGAAAGGGAACTTTTCAGGGCTCAGGTTTTTGAGACAAATGGTCCTCTTCCTTTTGGCAGGCCTCATCTGGAGACGTGTACAGGCTCCTTCCTCCCTCCACAGTACAGCTCACCGCTATTAAACTCCTGTTATTCTGTCTTTGCTTCCAGTTCTGGTAGCTGGCAGAGTTAGCCCCGGCCATGATCTAGTGAAGAGGTGGGCGTCAGTGGCTCTACTCCCAATAAGTGCTCCTAGTACTCATTTCCCTGCATAAATCCCATGTGCATTGGGCTGTGTAATGCTCCTGGGGAGGAGAGGGAGACACAACACAGCCACAAGATCATGCCCTTGCCACTACACACCCACCTTTGGATGGCTTTAAGTTGTCTCTGAGCAATCTCCAGCTTTCCAAGATAGCTACCACGCTGTCAGGGGGTTTGACTTGGTGACTCCTCAGTACTGTTTGTAAATGTACCAGATTCCCATCCTTGGTAGGCTTAGTGGGAGGTCATCTGACCATTTGATTACACTCCATAGAGTTTGTGGGTAAAGCCAACACGCAGAAACAAGCCCTGGTGTGTCTGGACAAGACAGAACATTAATGCTCCACCTACCCACAACGTAAATGTGATCACGGAAACTTGCAGCATTGATGCATTTGGCTTCTACTGGCATGGGAGCTTTCAGGCTCCACGTGTTGTTTGCAGGGTCGTAGCACTGAGTCTTGTCTGTCGCCAGCTTCCCGTTGGGTCCTCCCCCAATCACATAGAGCTTCTTCTTGTAGCTCGCTGCTGCAAAGGAGCTTACATTGACCATGAGGGGAGCAGCCTGTGTGACCATAAAAAATGATTAGTGGCTGTTTTGATTTCAGGTTGTGAAACTGACACCTATAGGGTGGCAGCCTGCTGAATTTTAAGTCACACATCCTTTTAAGGTGATCAGTAGGGTACAGAGAATAATATGTATTTAAGAATAAGGGAGAAGTATTTGTTTCTTTTTTCTTTTTTTTTAAGACCATAAATCCCTTAATAAAAATATGCTGAGTTCAAAAGCTGTTATTAAAATTACATTGTCAGCAATTCAAAAGCTAGGAAATGTCAGAAATGCCCCAGATCTCCTTTACATACTTATGTACATCAAAAACAAACAAAAAGAAAACCCAAGAAACTTGTTCATAGTGATCTTTGATCTTTCTGCTTGCAGCTCCAATTGTTAGGTTTCTCTGCATTGCGTTGCATCATCTGAAAACTAGGATTTATCTTCTTTTATGATGCCTAATCTCACTAATTTCATGGATTATTGGCTGTCTAATACTCTGAGCGTTTGAAGTAGTTAGAACTATTTTTTCTCCATCCTGTTTACCTTGAAACCTGCACTTTCAACACAAATGTGCAATCCATGGCATATATAATGCACAGGTTGATTTTGTATCATATATATCAGAGGGATAGTTTGCAGCCTGTGCTGTGGTTCATATACACTGTGTTCTTACTTGGTGTTTTATGGAGTGCCAGCTTCAAAAGCCAACTAAGAAAAGTAAAGTTAGGCATTAGGTGTCTCACAATTTGGCAGGTAATCCTGTGATTTCTGGTTTCGGAAGGATATGCATTTCTAGAGAGAAAATGGTTAGGGTATTCATCAACCAGAAGTATGTTAAAAGAACTGTACCAAGTCTGTCTTCTTCATTTTTATGTTTCGGTACCTTAACGTTTTCTGATTCAGATGTTCCAAATAAGTCAGAAGTTGTATGATGCAGTATCTTACCTCTGACCAGCAGTTATGAAATGGATCGTATGCTTCCATGCTGTTGATTCTCTGCAGGCCATCAAACCCTCCAATGGCATACACTTTGCCACCCAACACAGCCATTTTGTGCCTCCACCGCCCAATATTCAGATACTCGATTTGTATCCATTTGTTGATGGAGGCGTTGTATTTCCAGACATCATGCTGTGTTTCTTTGCCACCTGCAGTGCACATGACACCATGACACATGTAAATATGATACCGTAGCATGTATTTCCTCAAAATCTTCAATATGTTTAAATTTTAATAAGGCTTGCTCGTAAAGAAATCATTGGTCCTTACTGTTAGCTTCTTAAGTTTCCTACACCAATGGCCTGGCCCTGTTATATAAGGAGAAAATTTCTGCATTTATGGTTTATTTGCTAGTGAAGGAAACTCCAAACAATTTCTGCAGCAAATATTCAGGAAATAAAAATCACTGTTCCTCACTTCGGCGCACCACAACCTTTTCTTTGCCACTTTGGCACTTCCATTTTAACACCGAGTGAAATGCCAACCGCACAGGGCATGGTAATATGCAGGAGATCTTTGTGCACTGCAGGGGCTCTGCAGGATGCTGAGAGCTGACAAATAAGCAAACGTGCTTTAAATGAGATAGTGGCGACTGCTGCAGTCAGGAGTGCCAAATCCCTTGAAGGCAGGCCTGCTCTGGGGAATTGCCAGTTTGTGCAGGGCAGATCTACTCAGCCAGGCTAGCGCTTTATATGGTAAATGGAGAAGACCTGCCTGAACCCCTAGTCCATAGTAGTCCTGCATGAGTGTTAGAAGTTTTCCTAGTCAGCCTGGGGCCATATATCTGGAATCTCATTTTCATACCTCTCCTTCTGGTCTCTTTCTCTGCTGACGTGGGTTAACTTCATACTTATACACTGAAGATCAGAATTGGACCCTGTAAATTCACCCTAAAGCTGACTTGCAAGTAAATCTTTCTCATTCTAAAGCAGAGAGTAATGTTTTAACCAGTACTTTTGTTTACACATCATTTTAGATGTAACTGGAATACAAACAGAACTAGTTAAGCCTGAAACCCCATGCACAGATGAGTAGCTTGCTCTGTCATCAGATTAAACATTTGCTTCACTGATGAATATACTGAAAAGAGAATTCATATTCCATTGAGAAAGTATCTGCCTTCATTGGTATTCTGTACAGCAGCCAGATCACTGCAAAGTGATGGGCTCATCTCTGGGCCAAATAGCAGATTGAATAGGAGATAATTAGCATGCTAGAAAGAGCCGTTTGTAATGCTTTTGTCTAAGTATTTTTCACATGTATGTGTCGAATTTTATTTGCACTCAAATAGCTCAAGTGGCTGAAGGGCCTGAATGCAGCATTCATGCGTACAATAGGGCTGAGAGGCTGCAGGTGTTCCCCTTACCCCCACCCTTGAAATTCTCCATTTACATGAGTTTGTGCTTTCCTGCACAGGCTGAAAGCTCTGGCAGGAGCCTGAGCTGGACCAGGGGGACGAATTTGCTGTACACCAGGGAGCAGGGAGAGATTTTTGAGAGAACTGGAGATTTATTTTGTTTCTGTTCTTTCTCTAGACCACAGTTCTTTCTAATTTCAGGAAAAAATGTAGCTACGTTAGTAAAAGTAACAATGGTGAGGACGATACCTGGCATTTTTAGTTACACTTCACGTGTTTCTATCCATCTAGTCAAACCATTCAAACTGCTTGGGGAAATAGTGATCTAAAAGTAGTAATGCATTGTGCAAAGGACTTTCCTATTGTTCAGAAGCTAAAAGAGCAGGGGAGACTCCAAACAATATACAGAGGGAAATGAACTTGTGGGAGGGGAGATCATGTTAGGAGAGATGCAAGTCAAGTTAGAAAAGAACCAAGCCACAGGAGCTAGAAGAAAGCAAGCAGAGTGGAAGGAGGCAGATGTTTAAAAGGGAATGAACTGTGAATAATTTGGTTTAGCTGGAAGGATACTGCTGAGGACTTTGGCCCACCTTTTATTTGAGCGGAAAGGGTGAAAAGCAGGTATAATAAAAACAAGAGGGAATGGAGGGGGAGAGGGAGGGAGTGAAAGACATGAGGTAATGCAAAAAAGGAAGACAGGACCTGTGGGACTGGCAGCAGGAGGAAAGCCAGCTGATACTCACCGCAACGGGGTATGTGTTAGCCTGGCCTGGAGGTAGCCTGGATAGAACATAAAGGAAAAGCGAAGAGTCACTGGAAAAGATGACAGGAATAAGAGAAAGCAAAAAGCTTGTGACCTTGAGAAAGAGGAAAGGGTAAGAGATTAAAGGCAAACGGAAAAGAGACCTCAGCACTCAAGGGTGTGAAGGTGTGAGGGATGTTCCCTAGTCAGGGTGTTTGACTTAGGTTCCTCTCCAGAGCTAACCTTTAATAGAGGGTCTGCCACCAAAGTAAGAAGAAACTCCCTGTGGCTGGATGAAAGAAAAAAACTCCTTTATTTGTAACTAGGGAAGGAATAATCTAATTCTCATCTCAGGATAAAAATTTAATAAACTTTAAATTGGAATGAAGTAATAAAAATCTGGATTCCCGAAAGAGAAAAAGCAATGGAAAGTATTTGAATGAAGGCAAATCATACTTAAACAAAGCATTCATACTTTAGCCCTCCCTCCTCTATTCACACATCCTTTCTACTTTCCTGTTTTAAGCAAGAATAGCATTTGGTGGATGATTTTGCAGGAAAAGGTTTCCTACCCATGGAGGCACTGCTCTGTATCATGGTCTGTAATGTGACAATAATTAAACAAGCTTGCTGTCTTTTTTTTTTATTTTCCTCAGGAAAGCAGATCAAGAGCACCAAACTTGTTTTTGACAGAGCATCAAAACTAGCTGTCAAACTGTAATGATTAACAAGCTTGAGTTTAACCTTTCTGATCATCAAAGTAAAAACTCTGTAGCTCCAAGATCAGACTCTTACATGGAGCTCGACTGTAGCTGTGTGGGAAGGTAAACACACCTCCTGAAGCTCTCAGGATGAGGGCCTGTAAATGGACCCATGCTGTGTGTCTGGGCCCCTGGGTTTCTAATAGTGCCTTTAGCAGGTGGGCACTTCGAGAGTCCTGGACGATGCGCTGCAGAAGTGCTCCCAAAAGTGCAGTTTTCAGGTAGCAGCCAAGCAGTGGTGACAGTTCCCTGCAAATTCTGGACTGATTCTTGCGGAGTGAGTCAAATTCTGGCAGATTATTTCTACGCATGCAGAGCTGCTAGTGGACTTCTTATAAGAAGATGCTGGAGCAAGCATTCTTCATTTGATGTTTGGTAAACAGGGCCTTTCTGTGGCCATGGTCACTGGGTGTTTAGGGTGCTGCACACAAGTATCCCTGCATATAGATGAGTATTGTTTGAAAAGGAATCCTGTGCTAAAACTCTTGCCAGGGTCAGGCAGTGTCCTCATCCGGCACTTTTCTGGAGCCTGCTGAAAGCCAAAGCGTTGGGAATACCTGTAGCGCTTAATTCTTCTAAAGCAGCCTCAGGCATGCTCTCAATAAAAGCTGGAACTGATTGTGAGAACCGTATGCGCCCCTCATCCACTCCCCAGGTCTTGTTCCTTACCCGATATGTAGACTTCATTTTTTAGCGTAATGCATGCAAACTCCACCCATTTTTTATTCTCATTCTCCGTCTCCTGCTCTGTGATTGGTAATTTGGCTACTTCCAGGCGGCTTCGCCTCAACGGATCCAGGCAAGTCACTTCTGCTACAAATTTCTCATCTTTAGTACAGCCCCCTATGATCATAAACACCTCAGACTGGAACTCGTGCATCCTGGGCTTGGTTCTCTCTGTAATAATCTAAATGCAAGCAAAAATGCAAGCAAGACAGAGTGAGTACACAGGGCACTTACACCTACAATTACAGAAAAGTCTGCTGACCTATTTTTTGATTACCTATTTTGCAAATCATAACTGGCTTACAATCAGCCGAACCAGTTATCAGATGGTCTCTAAGCTGAAAGCCTAGAAATCATCCTAGAAGCATTGCAGTAGGGGTTGCTTTCAGGATTTCTCCAGCACTAGACTTGGTCATTTTTGATTACCTGCAAGGCTCCTTTCAGATCCCAGCACCCTCCTGGGAGCTCTTGGCGTGGCACCGAGAGCTATTACAGTGAGAACAGGAGTGACAAGGCTGCGTGCGTGTGAGTAGCTGATGAGATGTTTCCTAGGGGCTGGCAGAGCGAGGGCAAGGTAGGAGGAGGGCCACAGGGTTTGTGCCTGCCTTGGGGAGCCTGGAGAGAGCAAGACTGCAGGGAGTGCTAGCAATTAAACTAGAAATGTTAGAAATTAAACACTCATTATTTGTCCTGAAGACGTATGTTAAAGTGTCAAAGCAATAGTAATTCTCTAACATATTTTTAAAAATTTGTTTCTTTGTTTATAAGCTTTAATTGTAAGCCAAAATGTGAAGATTTACTTAAAACCAATGCCAGACTCTGAAACGTGGTTAGCTGTAATTTACTGCCCGTTGGCTCACTCCATCGAACCAGATCTTTGTCTCAGAGACCCTGGAAAAAGTCACCTCCCGGGTAGATGTTCACCAGGAGCAAAGAATGCAAGGGGTGCTTGGAAACTTCTGCTCTGCTTGGAGGAAATACTTGCAGACAAGTGCAGATGAGTGTGTTACTGTGTCCCAAGGTATGCCAGCTCTGTGCTGAAGGAGAAAAGGAATAATAGTTTTCATCCCCCTCAGTAATTCATAATGGAAGAAATGTGGTCTCAAAGGTAAGGAGAACACATAAAGGTGTTCCTCTGCTTCTGCCATGTAACAGGGCATCTGCCAACCTGCTGGGAGAGCTCTGCAGAAATCCTACACCTGGTGAGAATCAAGTTGCAATTGTTCCCTTGTGCACGCCCTAGAGAAGCAGACCGTGAACCCCAGGTTAAACACTGTGGCAAAAAGCAGCTTGCTTACAGTTTTAAACTGCTTGTAATATGTTTCTATAAAATGGCATAATGTATCTATATTTAAAAAGATTATTTACACAGACATAGACCTTTTCTTCTCCCTGTGCTTAACAAATCATTAGGCAAGTTTTTTTAGACATCTCAGACCTTTCTGGCTTTCATAATTCTCTTTTTAAGCCATCTGTCACCATTTCCCGGCGTTAGCCTCAGGCGGGATAGCTGGCAGGACTGCCTCCGACGGCTGCCCCTTTGAAGGTGAGTGCAATGAGTGTTCAGCCCTGAGCAACACTTCTTTTATCTGTCCCGCACCGACCTGAAGCACCGCTGGCACTGAAGAGCAGGCCACAGTCTGTGGGCGCGTGGGGCAATGCCTTCTCGGGGAGTTCCCGCCAGGGCAGCCGGCCGTGCCCTGCGTGGCTGGGAACCGTCTAACCCAGCCACCAGCACCCAGGTCACCCTTGGCCTTCTTCCTCTCCAGTGGCTCACATCCAATGCTATCGATGGATCCACAACACCTTGCCTGAGGCCTCCTACCTTCTTCTGGCTCTCTGACTGGGGAGGCACACACATTTCCTCACACTCTCACATGCCTTTGCTCCGGTTATGAAATCCAACCTCTGGTTGCTCTCCCCTCTACCCCACATTTTGGTCCAGGAGATATGACTGATACCTAACTTTCCAGAGAGGATGGGCAGTTGAGGAACTGGAGATTTACCACAGCCTAACTTGAGCAGGCAGGACAGGACTCAACTGGATGTCAGGACAAGCCTGTCTCTTTGAATGTGGAGAGCTGTGAAGTGAGGAAGATGGACACAACTCTCCTCTGTGGAGAGACCATCTTCTTCCCCCTCCTTCTGTAAGGTTTCTGCCAATGTGTAATAGACGGAGATGTTCTATACTCAGATGTGAAAGGGTCATTGCAACTTGTGACAGAATTTAGTGTGGAAATTATTTTTCCTTTCTTGGGATTGAAATATTAGCTAAGGTGGTGAGGTGTGAGGAGCAGTACAATTTGCTTTGCGTTTTCACTAGGGAAGTCATCTGGGGTTTTTGTTCAGCTCCTCAAGTCTGTGTGTGAAGGTTTGAGCTCAGATGTTCACAAACAGGAAGCTGTATGCTTTGATATTAAAACAAGCTACCAAAAGCTTCCATGCTTTCTAAATCGTCAGGATAACTGGTGAGGCCGACCTTGACTTCTCAGTAGTACCAATTAGTGAAAGGTCAGTGTGAATACCTCTTTTTCTGCCTCATAGTAGTGCTTCCTTCCCATGGGATTTTTGAGCAGAAGCATGAGGCATTTAAAAGGAGCAGCAAATACCTTCCTTTTTTACTCACCTCATTGCCTGACAGATGGTACATTCTTGCTTCCTGGAGCAAAGGAAAGACGTCTGGACACTGTCTAATGAGTTGATCAGCTTCAACAGTCTCTACAAAATACCAGGGGTCCAAAAGGGGCAGACGGACATTCTCCAGCACATAGGGCAAGAGAGGAAACCTTTCCGACTCCTTGTAACGTACCCAGCTCATTACGGTTTCAAACACCTGTGCTTCTTCTGTGACATAAAGGTCGTCACTCTTCAGTGTGCTGCAGAGAACATCGGCTGGGAGCTCCAGGAACTCCTCGTAGTGCAGGACCTGGGTGAAATTCTGGATAATGTAGTTCTGCACTTGTTGTTTCAGGCTGCTCAGGGAGTGGGCATCAGCCAGCCTCAGGATGCCGACGCAGTTGTCTGGCTGAAGGGCTTCGGTGAGAAAACTGGCACAAGCATCTACCATGCGAAGGAACTGTGGACAGAAAAATCATACATGGCACAGAGCAGTTACTTACACAACTACAGCACAGGAGAGCTTAGGAGCTCTGCATCAGCCATGCACTGTTCAGCAAGGAGCTGGGAGAGACAAGAAACCAGTCATCCAAGGACATGGTGTCTCCAAGAATCTGCAGTCTGAAATAAAATTTTCCTCTTCCCACTGTTTTTTTTTTCCCCTGCATCCATATTGCTCCTTTTCCTTCTTGCTGGATGCAGACAACCTGTGACAGTCATGAGTTCAAACTGCTTCACAAAAGTAAAAGTATTTCTACCATTCTTCCCTCCATGAGATCTCAAAGCAGTAACAACCATGGAGTTACAAAGCACAGATAAGACCCTCAGGCTTCAGATGTGCTTACCCTCCTTCAGCTTGAATGACAGCTCAGATCAAGCAGAAGAGAGTCTGGTTTTGGAGTGCAGGTGGCTCCAAACACTGTCTGCATTCATCCTCCCACCATCCAAACTTTGAGTGTGTCTGAGGCCTTGCAAGGGTGGTGGAAAATGAGTGCTGAGGTCTGCGAGGTTTGGACCAAAGCGCTGCCCTCCCCAGAGCCATGCTGTCCTGCTGGGGAATGTGGCAGCAAGAGATTCAGCACCAGCAAATTTTTGAGTTGCTGGACAGCCAGGGCTTTCTGGCTAAGGTGTGTTGTGGGGGAGATCTTTGGACATTTTAGTGGTCTTAGTTTTCCTTCAAAAAACATAGATGTGCCTTCTACATACATACACATAGATGTGTCTTCTTAATCAGAGTCTTCTTAATCAAAGAATTTCCCATGTTTGTGTTTTACAGGGCATCGAAACTACTGTCATTAATTTGCTTGGCACAACAGCCCCACCTGAGGGTCCCAAACGTGCAAGTCCTGGACCATCGGTGGGGCGTTTGCCATGAACTACGAAGTGAGCTGGGTTGCTGGTAATTATTCAGGATTTGGGAACCTGTTTTGTGTAGGAAGGTTATAAGTTTTTGTCCTGGGCTTTCCTTTGCCTCTGTGGTTTCAGATGTGGACAGGACATCAGTATTTTGTATTGGTTTTGTCAGTGAGCAGTGCAAATAGTAACATCCAGAAAGATGGGTCAAGACTGTTGCTGTGCATTTCTGGCCATGTCTTTTGGGTCCTTTTTCCATCCAACGTCATCGAGCAGACCATTTTAACTCATTCTGTCCCACGGGGGAAAGTTGCACAACAGTAATTCAAGGGGGAAGAGGAAGTGAAACAAAGGAAATGCACTTTTGAGCACTATTTAGATTTGTTTCAGTAATTAGGGTAGAATCTTCTAGACCCGCAACGTTGTGTTGACACATTTAGACTGTTTACCAGAGCTGAACGATCGCAGACGCTGGGTGCAGACTACCTGGTTCCTGTTTTACATTTAGATGTGGTCAAGAGTTTAGAGAAATGCAACTGACTGATGAACGAAGCTACGCATGGTCTCAGAACATGTTGTTGCCATTTGTGTTGAACACATGTCAGCAGCACACCATGGGACCGCAGCAGAGCTCAGCAGCCCCTCAGTACCGGCCATGCTCGCGTTGGCCATTCTCTGGGCTAGCGAGAGGCTCGTGCTGAGAAACCACCGGTGCATTTCCCTGAGGACCTGGAAGGATTTTACCAACACCAGGCAGTTCACAGCCCTGAGGAAGGTTAAGCATTAGCTCTTTCAAAGTTGGCAGTAATGAGATGCAAGAAAAAAAATAGGTGGGATTTGCCAAGGTCACCCGTGAAGTCATTCACAAGTCTGGGAACAGACCTAGTGTGACGTTGTCACCATATGGCCCAGCCATGGTACAGTGCTCTGATTACTGACACATGGCTTGTTCAGAGCAATACTCATCAGGTGACACCGGAGGTTTTCTCCCAGGCAGTGCTGGTTTAACGGCCATGCAGGCACCTCTGATCGCCCTGGGTCGCTGCACATGCAGCCAGACGAATGCGGAACTGCGAGACGTGGGTGTGAGAAACGGCCCCTGCCAGGGGCTTAGCCTGAGACCAGGAGAGTATCAAGCTAGGACTTCCCCCGGCTGCTGCTCCTCACCTCCGTGCTGCTCTGTCTCCCCATGTAGAGACAAAACTCCCCCCAAAACTCCCCCGAACATGCTGGGCGTGCAAATGAGCCTCCAGTTCATTTGCCTTCCGTATGCTTCTGGCACTCAACATTTCCACCTTTCTCTCCCATGAGTATCCCTCCTCATGTGACCTGGGCATTTTAAAAGCCTCTTTGAAAGTTCTCTTCCCTGAGAACAGTTTCCCCAGTAATGGGGTCCTTCTTTTAATACCCTTTTGAATGCAGATTCTTACTTGCTGGAGACATCCCATATGCTTGCTTGGTCTCCACTTGGCCTTCTCTCTGAATAATAAAACCTTGTGCTCCCAGTTTAAGTCCTTGCTTGTCCCGGTGTTGATCCAGCCCATCTAATGTAAGCAGTGCCAGTAGCCCTGCCCCTGCTCTGACCCCCAGAAAGGGAGGGGAGTGGTGGCTGAAAGCCCATATTCATAATCCTGCTGTGTGCAGCGTGCTCCGGGGTCAGATCCTGCACCCTGCAGCTGCTCTGTCCCCGCATGCCCCGTCTCGTAACTGACACCTGCATCCCCCAGGGGCCCAGGGCAGGGAGCGAAGGGACACGGTGACCCTTGCAGGACAGCTCTCTGGGGACTGGCAGCTTTCTGAGCCTTTTCTCCCGTGAGCCAGCACTGCCGAGGAGCCCTTCGCTGGCAAAGCAGGCCTTCTGGTCTGGCGCTGTGCAGCAGCTCAGTGTAACTACCTCAGTCCAGCCACAACCACCCTCACTGTTCACTGCTACGTGGCTACACGGAGCTCCTCAGGTAACTGCCAAGGAGGAGCAGGAGCCTGCTTTCTTCCCACAACCTCTTCGTTTCCAGCAAAGCAGCTCAGGCGCCCGCCTCACACACGCCATGCTGAGGCAGCGGGGTAGGAGAGAGGCGCAGGGGGCCAGGAGGAAGGTAGGCAGGTGTGAGGGTTGTTGTGGAATTTCATCAGATATAGCAGCCCAGAGAAGCAGATGAGATGCTGGCACTGGAGGTGAGCGGATGAGCTGTGCTGCTTGCTGCTCCGTGCGGCAGCGGGCGCCGCCTGGGGCGGCACCAGCCAGTGCAGATGCGGTGGCAGGACAGACGGAGCAGAGGAGGTGGCTGCTGAACTCACATTGCAACTGTGCTCTAGGTGGAAAAATTCCTCGGGGTCACTTCAGGGTGAGGCTTAACTGTTCAGCAGCTCCCTGCTCAAAACCCTTCACCTCTTTACCCCAGAAGGAAATGTGTGTGCACAGAGCACATTGACGGCGTGGCCTCCTGCCCGCCGCATAGCCGGCCACCTCTCCCTGCTGTCAGTTTTGGCTGCGTTTGGCTAAAAGGTATTAGAAGGGACTAAGAGAAGGCATAATTATGTAAAACTATTTCCTGTAGGAAACCAGGCAAAAATAGTTTCTAGAGAAAAGTGGAGTGTCTCTATTGGAACCTCGAGAGCTGGGCAAGTTACTCCTTTTCTGGTTCTCTGTCAAGTCATGGAGACTGAAGAGAAGCACTGCCAAAAATTGTTACTAGTTGGATAAAAAAGTTCTGTTTGGAAATCGGTTTTCTCACGTTATTAAATGGAAAGGAAAGAAATCCCTCCCCCTCCCCCAATTACAATAAATTGAAGCATTAATTTTTTTAGCTGATAATATATTGAAATGAAACATTTGACTCTTTTTCTTTTTTTTTTTTTTCTTCAGCATAAATAGGAGAAGCAAACTGGCAAAATGCTCAGAGTTACTAAATCTTTTTTACACAAAACACATTTTCAGCCAAAAACCTCACCCTTCTTTAATGTGAGGCTTTAAGGCCTTATAAATCACAGTATCCAAGACAGTTGCATTAAGGCTTGGAATCGCTGCTTTCAGTAAAACATTCCTAGTTTTCCAGGTTTTTGTAGTTTCCTTTTCTTGCTCATGGCACTCTCATGATTTTACCATTACTATTACACTGTTTGATAGTTTTCTTAAAGCACCAGCTCTGCCAATCAAATTTAGTCGTAATTTTCAAGAAAAATAGGGAAAAGAGAAAAAAAAAACATAAGTGTATGCTCTTAATAGTTTCAGAAAAAATAATAAAAAAAAAAGCCTGAGGAATAATCCTAAGGAAAAAAGGTTCAGAAAAATAAACAAATAAATAAATAAACAATAAAAAACATAGGAAAGTGTCCTGAAAATGAGCCAAAAGCAACCTCTGAGTGCTGCCAGTTTGCAGTATTGGTCTGCTGCTGAAAACTTCAATAAGCTACTGTACTCCTGCCCCAGGCAACGCTAAAGCTGCACCACCTTCTCCTTGCTACCTTAGGGAGCACCTTGAAACAACTTTCCCTTCTCTCCCCACACCAAGCGCCACAGGTCATTTACCCCAAAGGCCACAGGCTCATCTCGGAGTAATACGTGCCATGCTTGTAAGATTCAAGATTCCTAAGTGCATAATGAACCCTGGTGACTATGGAGTCGGGTGTTCTGACCTTCCTGGAGGTACAGACCGAACACATACGCACATTGGCACTTGGCAGGTTATGCTGGTTGCAATTGGTTAGCAATTTGCAGCTTGGTACCATGGACTGCAATTTGCTAAACCTCACAGGTGATTTACAGGACACGTGAATTCCTCATGGATCAAAGGCTGAGTGAAGCTGCGCAAGTCTGACTTCCCACCAGTCCCCAGCCAGGACTAAAACCCTTTACGTCACGAGTCCTACAAAGGAGGATGCTGACTTTATCTGGTGAGCCTAGGCGATGGAGAGGGATGAAGCTGGCTTCCTGCTCCACTGACTCGGCTGGGCTGAGGAGCGACCAGCCTTCACGGGGCCCTGGGGAGCTGCAGCCCTGGCCTGCTGCCTGGCGAGCACCCATGGGGGCAGATCCCGCAGGCAGAGCCCACCTGGCTGCCTGTTTGTGCACCCCAGACCAGGGATGGGACGGCCTATTTTTACCACAGTGTAGGTGCCTATGAAGCCAAACGCCCCTGGAAGCCATGAAATTGGAGAAGCACGCAGTGTTGAAACTGGGTATGGCATGGTGTTGCCAGAGTGACAGGACTGGAACAGTGCATTGGGATTATCTGTACCTGAAAGAGGCTGGCGGCTTCCAAAACTTTCTGTACATTTTGCTTTGTGATGAGCATCTTGCTGGTGTAAGTATAGTCCAAGAGTATATTCATGGTTTCTGCGTCAACTCCTTTAAGTATAATCTTCTCTTCGTATTTCTCTCTTAAATCATTACAGAACATGGCCCTGGAAAGAAAGACATTTGTCTTTTACTGCATCCCAGACAGGATGAGGCATTCTGAAAACATTTGATTGTATAGATTTCAAAACAAAATACTCTGATTGATTCATATTCTATGCAATTAGCCCTGTAGCAAAGTAATAAGGAAAATCCTTCAGTAGTTTTCATACCTTTTTACTCATTTGATAAGGCACACACAAATGGAGCTGGACTTTGCAGCAGACCTGGAGCTCCGTGGCAGCAAAAGGCAGCCCTGAGAAGTGCACTGTGTCTGGGCTGATGCTGCAGAGCAGATGTGCCCACACCGATGTCTCACCTACTGGACTCTTACAGATGCCCTCACATTTCCAGTACAGGCACAGCTCATTAAGCCCAAGCCTCCAAGCCACTGGCATTCTCCATACTTTGTTAACCCGTAGCACATGTATTTTATAACCCTGGCAAGGTCAACACCCCAGTGCTTCAGAGATGCAGACTGCTGCTCAGACTGAAGCCTGAGGTCCAGGCCAGATCCTTTTGTCTGACAGCCTCACCTCTAAGCTTCCCGACTTATCTTTGACCCCATTAATACCAGGGATAGGCCAGGAGGGAATGACTTAGTGATTTGCTTTTAATTAAGAGGCTGACTTTTTCCTCTGCTAAATTTTGGGAGCTTCTGGTAGGACTGCAGAGTCAGTACCTCTGGGCCAGAGGAGTGTCTAGATAACCATGAATAGGAACTGGTGTTAGCCTGAAAGCCCAGTGCTTTCATGCATGGTGGTAACAGCTCTCCTTCGATGGCTAATGCTGCATTTGAAAGGCAACAGCCACATACACGTTTGACACTAGTCAGATTTTTCATGCGAGATATAATAAGATTCTCTAAGAGCTATTTAAATCCTCTTTGCATTGTGGAAGATGCAAGGCAAACACATCTTCATCTGCATTTTCAATCCATAGTTCTAAGTGTTTCTTGCAATGCTTTTGATTTTATTTACCAGGTCGATCAGTCCAGTCTTGCTCACTGCATTGAGGGTGAGATTTCACATCACTTGGAACCTGGCTTAACAGATTAGAAGCACATGAGCCCCCTTGTATCTGCATTGGGGAAAACCAGGCAGAGCTAAAGTGTAATTAGTGGTGTTCTTTGCACTGCATGCCCTTCTTTATTAGTCACATAAAATGTTGACAGGACGCTGCAACCCGGGAGATGTCTAGAGGTCAAAGGTCTTCTTGGAAAAGTGGTCCCGGTTTTACAGCAAGCAAGCTGTCTGACTGACACATCTTACAGGAGCCAAAATGTTAACAGGTTTTCTTGCAAAGCAGTTAGGCAGGGTGATTGGCAAATGGATGGGAGGAATCAACTGCTCTGCTCTAATTGCTCCCCACCCCTTGTCTCAGCAGAGGTTTTATAGCAAGAGAAATACCGAAGTGTATAAGGCTGCATTTTGGTAAAGAGACCTATCTTTTGAGCAGAATAGTTGGGGAGAGAAGTTAGTTGCAAAAGGTGTTCAGCCAAAAGTCTCATTTTCCTTTCACTCATCTCAGCTCACGAGAGATTTTTGGTGCACTGCTCTGATCCATGGCCGGTTGCTGTTGTCCCTGAAGCCCGTGTGCTTGAAAAGCACGAAGACGAAATGCTCCTTAACCTCAGTGGGCGCAAAAGTGGGCTTCTCTTTGGGTTCTCCCACTTGTGGTGGTGTTGAATGTTGTGTGTAAGTCAGGGGCATGGAGGCAGGTGGCTATTGGAAGACAAAAGCACTTGGTGCCCACTTCACCAGGGGAATGGTATTTCAGTGCGGAAAGGGAGCTTTGTACAAAACTGCTGCTTCAATTGCACAGAGCTGACAGGCACCAGAAGCTTTGTCTGAACGAGAAATGGGCTGTCGGAGGGTGCAGGTGCTGTCAGCTCTTGTTCCTTTTATCTCTTAAACTGGTGGCTCCCATCTTGTATTTAATCTTCTCTGTCAGGGAGGGAAGGCAAAGCTTTCACTTCTGTCCCCCAAAGCTGGAATGTTTGGTAGCTGTCAGCTGGGGATAGCCATCAGTACTGCCTGCAAGCACCTTCACCCTGCGAGCCGATGGGGGGGAAGACCCTGACACCATGCTCCTGGGGACAAATGTGCTGCCTCTGATCCTCTGGGTTTGCCTGTGCTTACCCAGAGAGGTTTGTCATTATTTTCTCCAGGGCTCTAAACCCTTCAGATGTGGCTACCAATTTTGTTGTCTGTTTCTGTGGTTCCTGTTCCCTGTGTAATTCTAAGCTAGGCCTTTGAACCAATGTTTATTTTAAGAAAGGCACATCTGAAGTGAGGAGCTCAGGGCCAAATTTAGATGCCTAAAAATGGGTAAATTAACAAAAAAAAACCAGGGAGAAATCTCAATGAAAGAAATTAAGGGTTACAGTTTGTGAAGCACATTTTAAGCATCCACCCATGCTGGAATGCTTGTGCTTGAAATTATGAATGACTTCAAACAACTGTGCTGGAGATTGAGGATGCTCTGGAAAATACTGCTCCAACCTCTCCCAGCCCTGTTCTCCCACTGCCTTGGGTGATGCAGGAGGGAAGAGCTCCTGCTCCACCGTGGCCAGCCGGGGCTGCTCTTCTCTGCTTTGGTACCTTCACACAGGAGAAGTGAGAGAGTTAATTCTTTTATGTTCACAGATGCAGGACATGTCAGAACTACTAGTCTACCTACTCTCAAGCAGTGCTGAAGGAAGAAGTTGTTAACTTTGTTTAACCATGCTTATATCAGCTGCTATGGATTGCTTACGTTATGGCACCCAACGGTCAGGAAGGGGGTTGTGTAATACACTGCTGCAGGGGACAGCCCATGGTTCACAGGGTCCCTTTGCTTTGCTCCTGTGCATGGGTCTTAGAGGCCCTATAATTGCATGGTAAGTGCTCACAGGAACGGTGTGGTTCAAGAGTTTCTTTCTTTCAGCCCATGCAGCTCCTGGTGAATGATGGCACAATGAACAAGCCACTTTTTGAGGAGCAGAACCAGTGAAGTTCAGTCCCCTACAGACTTCTGTCCTCCTTTCCCCCTCCACAGGAACCTCAGCTTCCCCTCCCCAAGTCCTCCATTCTCTCTCGTTATTCTGCTCGCAGGCGTTTCGCCACCTCTCTCCCCGTGTCTGACTGAGCAAATGCAGTGTGTGCCTTGGCTACTTCTGAGCACCCAAGTGGTGGGTGGCCCAGACGCAGTGCTGGTTGCACAGCTGAGCACCACGGGGGCCCGGCCCCAGCATCTCACCTTGCCTCCTTGCTGATTTCCATCAGACCTGGGGGAAAATCACAGTTTTGAGATTTCTGCCCCTTTGCCAAGTTTGGTCAAAAGTTACTGGAAGACTTATGATAAGAGGCGCTGACAGACAAGCAGACAATGTGCTATAAGGAATCCTAGCTCCCCAGGAAGCCCTAACAACCAGGGAAGCAATCCCTGCACACATGTGCGAGTGCAATGAGATGGGATGACCCATCCCATGGGCTGAATGCAAAATTGACTGACAGTAGATAGCAGAAAACTGTCTTGGCTGTTTTTAACTGTTGAGGTCCCTTCTGGTTGCAGCACCTTTCCAAGAGACTTATTTCCAATTGCTGTTTTTCAAAGTAAAATTGTGGTCATTCTTACTTTAATTTGCACATCTGCTGTCCCTCCTGCACACAATGCTGGTAAGACATATGTGGGCATCTCTGCTTTTAGTTGCATATTTTCACATATATCCATAGTTTTCACACTATCTCCGTAGTCCATCTGCAGAAATAACACCTATCTCTATATATTCACAGATGCCATCTCTATTATGAGATGACAAAACCAGAACTGTTCTTCCAGGCAGTGCCAGCACAGCTTACTAAATCCATTAAAATTAGCTTTCTGCTCATGTCACAAGTGGTCACAGGTTCTTTTTTCACATTTCCTCTGTAGCTCTTCAGTCATCTGACTTTATTTCAGCAGTAAAAAAAATAAAAAATAAAAAAAAAATCCCAGCCATGCAAAAGTGATTGTCTAAACGATAGTGGAAAATCTGTGTTAAAACTGATACCAAGTCGCTCTGTGTGTCTAAAATTTGTTCTTGCTTAGATAAATTATATGCTGTAGTAGCGAAAGAATGCAATATTCAAGATGACCAGAAAGAGGGGGTGAAATGGTAAAATTGCTTTCAAGTTGATATTTTCCATTGCAGCTGATTTTCAGTAACATTAGGAAAAGTGAAAAATTCCAACTCTTTCCTCCTCAATAATTTTATGTGACATATATTTTTCCCACAGAACGATATCACAGTATCGCAATAACACTTCTATCACAGTAAAAATACCCCACGATCTGAACGAAATTCCCTCTTTGCTTCGGTCTCAAAAGAATAATATAAGGGACTATGGTTCCAGATATTTGGTTAAAACACCATTTTCCACTTGCCTGCCAACCATTCCTTTCTCTACATGCCTCAAGCAGACTTGTTGGGTGCTGGTACCAGAACCCCAGCAAATCCACAGCTTCACGCTTGCCTTTTTTAAGTCTTTAACTTTAAAAAGAGCCAAAAGGTATCAGGAACCACAGACTCGCTCAAAGCTGCAGAGCTTACTGCCCAGTTTACCCTCCCTGGAGATCTACAGTTCAAGCATAAGACACAAATTAAGTTTCTCGGTTTGGTTCTTAACGTGCCTTACCTGAAATAATTGCTTGCTGCGGCAAGGACCACTCGGTGACAAGAGAATTCCCTGCTGTCCACACACAGAATGACGTCTGTGAGGGAGTTTTCAAGCCGAAGGTTCTCCAGGCCGTTCTGGAGCACCAGGGAGAGTCCTGTATCGTCAAACTTGACCTTTTCACCATTCGAGACTTCCACCAGGTCCCCCATTTTCGTCGAACACTCATTGTCCAAAGCGAGCGCGGGCTCCTCAGAGCTCTTCTCCAGCGTGTCACCCATTTTCTGGCCAGCACCGTCGCATTCTGCTGGGGCTTCGATCTAAAAAGAGTCGCTGAGCTTCAGACGAGTCACACTGCAGAAGTTAGGCGGATTTCCTGTCCAGAGCTCTCCGCTTATCTGTAGCTGTCACACACACATAACAGGAAGCCTTGCACTTTCTCATCCTGTTAACACAAACAAAGACTTTTTTTTTCTTTCTTTCTTCGTGAATTTTCAGGCAGTATCAACGTGTTTAGAAAGGACTTAAGATGCCTCTGTATGTGAGAAGATTACAAGTGACAGGCAGGGCCTGCTTCCCACCCTGAAACCAGCCCTTTGCTCTTATCCAGGCCAGCTGGTTGCAGCGATAGGTGCACCACATGGCTATCAGGTCACTTCTGGCAGCCTGGGCAGCTAAGGGGAAGAGGGTATTATTTTAAATTTCTCTTTTCCAGGTATGTGGTAATTAATCATGGAGCTGTTTGTTTTATTTTGTTGTTGTTGTTGTTTAATTATATGGTCACATATTCAGAAAGCCTTCCAGGTGGCTGTTTCTGTCCATCACGACATGTTAGCTGACAAACATCGGGTCACTTTTCTTTAAGGTAAAATCAATGTAACTCTCTCCAGAACACGGAGCAGTATCAAAAAGCTCCCAGCTGAGGGTCTTCAGGCCACGCTACCAGGCACAGTGATGTCTCTCGTGGGTCCGTGCAGCCAGTGCCGTGCCACCAGTTCTGGGTAGCAGTGGAAGCTAAAGGAGAGAACCCAGGGAGCAGTGGATGTGCTCATCCCCATCATCCCGCTGCTAGAGGCAGCTTGAGTCACATCTAGATCAAACTTGCAGCCCCCAGGATGAAGGTGGGTGGTGGGGGGACCACAGGGCAAGCACCTGGCTGTGGGGTTGCCACAGGGTAGCACCAGGGTTAACCCACGAGAACAAGGCTCAAGTTTTCCCTTCAACATAAGACTGAATTGAATCAGATGTCATCATCTGACCCATAAACACAAGCTGACTGAAATAATAAGCCACACAGCCTATTGAAAGTAACAGGGTAAATCCCTTGGCAAGCTCAGGAAGCTCTCACACCGGAGGGTTAGAAAATCACCCCCGCAAAGAGGAATATAGGGCTAACCTCTAACCCTGGTAGCCTGAGCGCCAACAGACCTTGCCTTTGTGATACTTACTTCTAGGAATCCTGGTTTGGCCTGTCCTCAGGTTTTAATTGTGTGTTTGGTTTCCTCTTTTGTCTTCCAGTTTGTATAGCTGAACTAACAGTGTTAGGGGAAGCTCAGCGTAGAAGAGGGAGGTGAAAGCGGCAGTCAGAGAGGGCTGGATTCAGGCAGTTTTTGTGTGTGGATGATCAAGAGGAAGGAAAGTGAGAAATCTCGCGCCAGCCTTACCCTATTTCCTTGTAATATGTTTTTCTTCATTTTGTGTAGTCAGTGCACAGCTTTGGCGTTTGTCTTTCCCAGCTGATGTAAATGTGTTCCTGCTGCCTTTTGTGCTAACTGCTGGTAATGAATGCTTCCTTTTTTAATCTAGTCCCATCTTCCCTCCAAATACTGATCCGGGAATACAATAAGGCAGTGAACAAGACCTCTGAGAAATAACAGGTGTGGTTTTGAAGTCACAATATTTTAACCCTGTCTTGGGTTAGGTTCTCTTTGTTTATCATCATGACTTTTGACCTTAGGGAATTCATCTTATCAGGCCTTTCTCTGCGGGTGAGAAACTTCATATTTTCTTTATCTGTTTAAGTGAAAGCTGAGATTCAGTAGCGATCACTTGATTCCAGTTGCTGAAGCTTTAAGCAAAGCATTAAAAGTTGCAAAAGTTGCAGTAAGATTGTGTTAGCTGTGAGTACTGGGAACGGAAACCTTGCAGTAAATAGGTCGGTCGATAGCTGTGGTATTGTCAGCATGCTGCTCTTTAACTGCACTGTGGAAAGGATCTTAGTTCTTTAAGCAAGTGTTGACTAGTACTAGCACTGATCACTATCTGCAGACTGTCTCCTGTGTGTTGCCAACCAAGTGATCTATTTTTAACCCTTAAAATTCTGTTGTTGTTGTTTTTTCTGCCAAGCACCTCCCCTCCTTCCTTTTTCTGTTTGTTTTTATAGGGCTGCCTGGTGTTTACAGAATCCCTTGCTCAGGGATTAATCTGTAAACGTAGGAGCTTGTTTCAGTATTTGGACAAGAACCAGGGCAGCACTGAGGTGAATGCTGTGTTTTTGCAAGTAGATGAGAACACATCATCCGGGAGCTGCTTGCCCGAGCCATTCCATCACACAAGTCTGCAGCAGCAACATGTTATTTAATCCTGGGGCAAATCCAGGTTGTTACTTCTTGGTAGCAGCTTCCAAAAACATGCTTCTTTTTGGCCTTTAGAAACTTGTTCTGGCTGCACTCCTACTGTTTTCGTTAAATAATTACCTGCTAGCTAAAAGAACCACTTAATGTGGTAAGAGCCGAAGGCTTGTCTGTTCTTGAGGTGTTTGTTTATTGTCTTTGGTTTACACATATTGAATTGACCTGTGTTGATTCTATACCAGTTTGAGAAAACTGGTTGGAATTACTGGCTAGATAATGTATTCATGACTTCTTTCGCATAGTAAGTTTACAGAGCTACGTAACATCACAGATTACTGCTGGTATGTATGTGTCTGGGTTTTGTACATGTTTCACCAGCTATATGCAGAGACTACTTTGTGTCCTGCGCTGATCTTCTTACCTTTGCATCCTCTGTTGCCCATTGATCATGCTTTTTGCTTAAATGTTGACCTGCAGCCAAC
This sequence comes from Anser brachyrhynchus, assembly GCF_964034855.1. Classification (NCBI taxonomy): domain Eukaryota; kingdom Metazoa; phylum Chordata; class Aves; order Anseriformes; family Anatidae; genus Anser; species Anser brachyrhynchus. The sequence continues at coordinate 14,451,613 of NC_137703.1, read as the reverse complement.
ACCAGACAGAATTCAGCTGTCTGCTGAAAGCAGCATCTCATCACTGTGGCATTTCAGTACTGTAAAGCTGGACTGTGCCAGGTGTATCTGCCTAGACTGGCCAGGAATCCTGGTTCCCATCCTGGAAAGTGAAAGATTCAGGGAGTCCCTGGGAAGAGGCATTTCTGTAAGGATCGACATGAGGCTATGATTAAAAAGAGAGACAGAAGAAGTCACATCTGGGACACTCACCACGAATGAACCAACAGCAAGGAGCTGAGACACTCTTAAAGCAAAGGCAGAAACACAGAAGCAGCTTCCTGACAGTTCTTGCTATGTGTTTTGCTTCTCACAGTCCCTGTACAGAGACTTGATGAACTTAGCAAGCCTGAGAGGGACCAAGAGAAAAAAGGGCGCATGTAGCTGCCTCAATGCCACCCAGCAACATATTGGCAGCTGCACCTTCAGATCTTAGCATACTTCCTAGTTGTTGTGGGAGGGAGCATTCTTTCATCTGAGGTTGCCCATTGAAAGGTACCAGCCTCCAACATAAGCAGGAAACAACGGCAGAAGAGGAGTCTTGGGAAGTTGAAGTGTCCTATCTGAAGTCCCAGCATTGTAATCATTTCCACTGTGCTGCCCGATAAATACCGCCGAAAAAGCCTACAATGCACAGAACCCTTCTGGGGAGCACAGAGCCATTGGGAATACTGACTGCGTAATGCAGAGGTGGTTCCTGTGTGTGGAAGCAGAGATGAGGACTGCACACACGTCAGTGTTCATCTAACCAGGGCCTATTTTCCAGCACAGTGCAAAGTAAGATCGCCCAGGCCTGAGATAATCTTGTCAACCCTGGGAAGTTGCTCGATTCTTTGTTTGTATTTCTAGTACATTGGGATAATGTTCACTACCTTAAAATAATGTCCTTATTTTAGCTATGAGGAAATAAATGTTTTGTTTTTTTTTTTTGAATAGACATCCAGAATTTGTGGACCTAATTTTCTATAAACTGCAAGCTGGCATCTTTGCTTTGATCACAGTTGTACTCCCTCTTCTGCACCAGCATCACCTTCCATTTCAAAACCCACTCCTTGAGCCTTCTCATATCCCTTCCTCTGGGCATGTGCAGTTGTTCCAAGTTAGCAAACCGTCCTTGTATTTTATGTCATTGGGATGTTTCTGCAATAACCGCTGCCTCCATTTTTTGTTTTCCTAGGCACAGTGTGGAGGACAGGCATTGTGTTAAGGATGAGTGACACCAAACTGTGCTATCACCTTGCATGGAGGAGAGGTCCCAGTAGAGCCAAACAGTAAATGCCAGTTTATTTGGACTTACTACGCAAAGTCTGGTTGTTGTCGTAATCGTATTGTTCCCCTGTGTGTTATTGGCTATAGAGGTCCTTAACCCTCATGTATAGATGGGCCAGTAAAGCTTGAGAAATCTTTTATCCCCTTCTCACAGGCTTTTGAGGGAGTGGTAGAGGAAGACTACTATTAAATAAAGTGCTTATTCTGTTTGAAGAAGCTGAACTGTGGTCTGGGGGTGCAGTATGGTCACTCCCAAAGCTGCAGGCAGAACAAGCTGAGACATCATTTAACACCGTATTTTAAGACCTTACAGCCCAAGATGAGATGCACCTAGATGAAACTGGAAGGACTGGAGACTAGGAATGGGGCTGAAGGTAAGACTCATAAGAAATGCAGTAGGTATGTGCTATGGGAGCTGATGAGTGCTGTTGCCAGCCTTCCCCATTCACAACAGTCTTTTCTTTCTCCATGGAAGTAGGATATTCTTTCCTCAACACCTTATACTACTACAGGTGTTTAATGAGAACAGGAAAGCCCTTCATATTTTCACTCTCAAGATATTCAGTCTTTGAAACAGAAAAGCAGCAACTATTTCCATTCCCTGTTGTATGCAAACAGGGAAAGAAATGTGATTCTTCAAGTTAGTTTCTCACTAAAAGAGAGGAAAATATCCCATTTGCTCTTAACTTAGTCCTGAATTGCTCTTGAAAAGATTTTGCCAGCGTTACTCACAAAGAGGTTTTGTCATCAGCATCAAACTCCCTCCTGCTTTAGTTTATGTAAGTAACAAGATGCTTGGGTCACTTGTCTAATGCTGGCTGCTATGCCGCCCATTTGAATTTAAAAGCATCTTCTCTGTATTATTAGTTAATGGCCATTTATGCGCAAATAATTCTCCCTCTAAGTAAATTACACCTTTGCTCTCTGTAAGTGGTCACAAGGGACTGTACCCATTGTAGAAGTAGAGGCCTGTTGTGCTCAGTGATATTTCGATCTCCTGTTCCTTGGGCACTTCCATCTTCTGCTACAGACAGGCTCTGGTGTTCAGAGTGCCCAGGTAAGAAACACAGCCCTGGAAGGAAGAAATACTGCTATAGTTCAGGCACTTGTGTCACAGCTTGATAAAAACATGATCACAACAGTACCACGTGAAATGAAGGAAAGCTGTTCTGAATAGCAAGGGCTGGGAAATGCACGAAACTGCCACTGACAGTGAGTTACACGGAGGGCTGTGTTAACAGCTTGTGCTTGATGTCAATGAGGTAAGGACACCTGTTGGGCTGAAACTGCAGTTCTTGAGTCTATTCACAGAATATGTGAAGTGGCCTGGTGAAATGCTGACAGTGTGACCCCAGAGCATGGGAAATAAACCCAGTTTCAGATTTTATTGAAGTCTGAAGCAGTGCTGGCTTTATTTTTCATTAAAGCTTGTCGATCTCAGCCAGTTCTGTGCACACATACCTAACCGATGAGTTCACACTGGACTGGAGTTCACACTAAGGAGTGAAGCTCCAGAGCTGTGACTGAATTTTGCTTTGGTTTTTGGACTGCCCGAAGCTTAGAAATGCTGGCCCCAGAATCGGTGTGGTCCTTACATTCTTCACAATGGATTTCTGCTAGTTTGTAACACAGATTTCTTCTTCAGGCTGTAAAAGCTCTCGACCTACTATTTGGGAAGATCTTAAGAGGAAAAGCCAGTGTGCTGGTCTGTGTGCTCTGTGGGCACTGAAGAGCAGCCTGCCCTGCCAGCCGCTGTGCTGCCTAGCCTCACGCGGCTTTGTTCCCCTCTCTGCAGGGCTAAAAGGATAGCTGACTGGAAACCCTCATGGACCCAAAGCAAAAAACAGTGTTCAAGTGAAGCCAGATCTAAACGTGATGAAGCCAAATGAGATTTTTTGCCACAGACAGTAACAGAGGAAGGGGGCAGGACACCTTACAAAAGGGAGCTGACATTTTGTGTGATGCTCACAGCAGCTCACAGAATTCATTTCTTTTGACCCCTGTCCAAGGTGGTTCCCGCTGCTGGCTGATGAGGTGCCACTTACAAGTTTCTCTCATTATCCAAAAAATAAGGATGGTGTTGCCAACTATTACTACTGTTGGAACACAAGGGTTTTTCACTGGAAAACCAAAATTTGTGTAATTAATTCTTGGGTCTTATTTTCTGACATAATGAAGGGCAGAATCAGTCAGCTGCCTGGCAGCCACCTGCTGAAAGAAGCAGAAATTTACATATTTTCCATAGATAAATATATAAATGTTGGTCAAAGTGCAATTTGACTTAGTGCAACTCCACATGTGCTGTCCTGTACAAAATCAGTGTATATATCTGTCTCATTTCCAGTTATTTTTTAACCCCAGATCTATTTTGTTTAGCTTACAGTTGCGGTTTACACTTTCAGCTTGATGGTGAGAAAAATGGTGAAGGCTTGATGAACTTGAACATTAGCTCAAAAATATCAATTACAGTGCTCAGCTAGTTCCGCATCGCTCTTATAGCAGCTGCAGTTTCATTTCAGCAAGTTTTAAAATACTGTTAGTTTTTTTATTATTATTATTTTATTCTTTTGCAATTTTTCATCAGGGTGTCTTAATTGTCTCTTTTGCAAGAAATCTCAACATCTGTTAAACTGGTCTTCAGGCAGTGTTATCAGACAGCTTTCAAGACAATTCAGCAGTAGTTCTGCACAGGAGGGCTCTGTAGCCACCTCCTTCCTTCCCAGCTTCCAGCTACCTGCAGCCTGTGGGGGAATCGAGATGCCAGATTGCTGGCACAGTAACTGAGCCGACAGAAAAAATAGCAGCCTGAGCAGAGATTATCCTATAGAAATGCACAACCAGCTAATTATTACCAGTAGCAAAAAATTGTTACTGCATTTTACATAATGGAATTATGAATGATTTAAAGTTAGAAACAGTGCAGGTGAATTGTTAATATCCTGATGCAAATATAGATGCTGCACAAAGTACGGTGATCTAAAACACAAAAACCAGAAGTGCTGAAGAAGTTGTAGTATGTCCTGACAAGGAAAGGAAATTATCCGAGTATTGAACTGCCTGCATGCTGGATTGGAAAATTCTACACTTAGCAGCCTGCACATTTGTCAGTTGTTTTTAGAGCCAGTGAGAGTGATCTGGGTTTAATCCAGATCGCGGTTTAATCCAGATCTGGGTTTAATCCAGGTCACTAGCCGCAGCTTTCTGTCTGGGAGTGCAGCACATTCCAGGCAGCACGGCCAGAGAAGAGCACTCCGATTTCTGGCCCCGTGCGGCACAAACCAGCAGTCCCCCCGTGCAAGTAGAGGTGTGGGGCAAGGTGTGCCTACGGGAGCTCGCAGGCTGCTGGCTGGCAGGGCCGACGTACCCTGCGAGTGTGTCGCGTGGCGGCTGCAGGCCTTGAGGGCTGGCAGGAGCTTGGGCCTCGAGAGACGCTACGAGAGCTATCTGGGGCTGTGCAACACGCCAGGGAAGCCGCCTGGAATGTAGGGCATTGGGACAGCTGCACGAGGCCAGGCCAGCGGCTCAGGAAGGCTGCAACGCTTTGGGTTTGGAAACCATGACAGATACTTGTGCTGGCTGCTGTCAGGGCCAGGAGGTGGAGCCCGGCCTGCCGGCTGCGTTAAGTGTCACCGAGCTTCAGGGAGGGAGCCGAGGTGTGCCTGGCTGCGCGTGGATTTTGGAGGTATGGCGTTGGAGAAAGAGGAGACCAAATCATCAGAGGCTTGAGAAAGCAGGTAACTTTTAAAAGTTTGTCACTTCTACTTTTAGAATTTTAACCTTAGAAATGCTACTTTTATTTTTCTGCCAATTGATACTGATTTTTTAAAAATGTAGTTTTCCCATTAAAAAGGAAATGGAGAATTTTCATTATGCATTTTCCATTTCCTTGATACCTGTCCCAGGGAAAGACAGAAGAGCTTCAGAATTTCATACTCTTGTCAGTGTGCTTCAGTGTGAGAAAAAAAAAAAAAGATGGATATTAATAGGTTTATTTTAGGAAAAAATATATAAAAATAACATAAATATAACAAGTATCTAGAGAAATGAGACATGTATTTGCCTTTTTATTGCTTCCTGTCTACAGTAATGACCTGTTCCTTGTTTCACTTCTCCTCTCCTCTTAAAATTACAAAATACTGTCTCATACATAAAAATGTTAATAAAAAGGGCTAAGAAAACCTGCCATACTCTATGCAGTACTTTACATATTTCATTGTTCCTTCAAGATTCAGTACTGGATTGATGTATACTAGAAAAGTGTAATAGCTGCCTGTGGCATGAGAAAAGAATCTGTTTATTATCAGAAGCTCACCACCTGACCAATCTTATTTTTACAATCGTTTCTGTCTAATGATACTTCTTATGAATAGATGCGTAGGGAAGGCTTAGGATCAAAGAGTAAACCACAGATTTCACAACGTTTCCTTGGCAAAACAACATGTTGATTTGGCTACTGCACTGGAATCTGCAGACTTTCATTAAGGGTGTTTTTCCTGGGATTACATGGGCTGCCCTCTTCTTTTTTGCCTTCCTAAGACAAACCTTTGTCCAGGACCAGAGATCAGCAGTTGCTGCTGGCTGGCTTAGCACTTTGAGCAGAGCTGAGCTGTCTTAGAGAAGCACACAGCTCTTTCCTTTAGAGCTATTTCAGGTCCGGGAGCAGTCCCATTTTAGGCCTCAGAGCAGGTCTCAAAACCTTGTTTACGGAGTCGGTGACCGGGGCATTGATCCGGGCTGGGATTTTGTGTGCCCTTCCAAAGCAGCTGCATCCACACAGCAGCTGTTTCCACATCGCTCCCTGTCCGCTCATGCCCAGGGCCGCCCCTGCTTTTAGACAAGGGATGCGGGCCACGCGGGCTGGGAACTCAGGCTGGTTAGTCCCACCAGTAATTTCTGGAGAATAGGGGGCTTTTTTCTGTGCTGCTCTGCTGGAGGCAGTAAGCCTGGGATTTAAGAACAAACTTGTCTGTTGGCCTTCTGGTATCTGTCTTTTGAGAGTCAAGTCCTGTCACTCATCTTGGAGAAACATTGCTTGGCATGGCAATGCTGTTAATGGAGAAAAAGGCAGCTGCACGTGAGGTAGAAAGGAGGGGCTGCGCCAGTCAGCATGACTGGCTGCAAGGAGAGGAGGGAAAAATCACGGAGCACCTGCAGAACTAACTCTTCCCGAATTAACTTTACCTTTTGAAGCCTTGTTAAGGACCAAAGTGAAGGGGTAGCCAAAACTGTAAGGTGGCAAAGGCCATCTGGAGGTTTGCCCGAGCATCACCGCTGTGCGAACCTGCTCAGCACGCGGGGTGGCTGCTCCTGCAGCTGGCAGCTTGTGACCCGTGGCCACTGCTAGGTCCATGCTGACCAGTGGGTAAACAGGTATGGTCCTCACCCTCTTGCTGGAGGTGTACCAGAAGGATCTGGTGGCATGGATCTGCAAGCACTGGAGATGCTACCAACTGTTAGCTTTGCAAGTCTGAGATTCCCAAACTGGGGACAGAGTGGCACGCGCACATCAGTTCAAAGTCTTGTTTTCTTGAAACCTACCTTATATTATGCTTCACTGGCAGACAAAGCTTTTCACAGTCATTTGCACTGGAGAAAGGATTTATTTAACTTGAGAAATGCCTGAAGGTCTTATAGATGAAGAGGTGCAATGCTCCTGCCTATTAATTGGTCCCAGCATTGGCAGATGGTTTGAGGAGAGAGCTATTAAGTGTGGCTGAAGGGCAGAGTGGGAGCTGTGCAGCGCTCTGCCGCAGTGTGGCATAAAGGGAAGGCTTGTGGTGTAGGAATCAGTGAAAAAATACTATTGCCCTTAATGCAAACATGAAGGAGCTGTGGTTGGGCTTGTGGTTATGGGGCTGGGTGGGAACATTTTCTCTGCTGCTCAGGGAACTGTTTTTGCAGGTACCTCGCTCACTTTTGTGCTAGGTTAGTGACTGCGGGTGTCGGCTCTCTGCTTTCTGCAAGACCAGCTCCCTTCCAGTCTTCGCCTGTGTGGCTAATGAGAGCTCAAATAACTTTTGTTTCTTTGCCTCTTTGTTCTCCCTGAAGAGAAGATCCAGACAAACACCAGCAGATCCAGTCCCTGTCTCACTGGGTTAGGCACTGTTTTCATGTTCTCTTGGTATTGTAAGGACCATAAAAAGGAAATAGTTCTGTGTTTATAGCAGCGGTGATGCAACACTCGTTCTTCTCAGGTTTGGAATTCCACTCCCAGTCTTCTCCCATGCTTGGGAGATGGGAGATACTGTGTGGAAAAGTAGACACTTCCCCTTTGCATGGGAGGACTATTCCCATGGACCTTGTTTTGAGGCTCGTGCAGTGGCAAAAGGCTGCTGGGATGAGCAGGAAGAGCAGGATTTGCATGGGCTTGGAGGCTGGGCTGGCCAGCGAGGACTGGCATGCACAGGGGGATGCGCAGTGCTGATCGCAGGGCTGAATTGGTAAATGTGTCACCGATGTTTTGCCAAGTGGCTCTCGTCCTTCATTGTGGTACGTGCTGCCTGTAGGCCCCTCTCTGCTGCAGTCAGGCAGGTGCTGAGCATGCAGGCGTTGGGACTGCGCCCCAGCCCCAGCCCCGAGTGCCGCATGTGGCCATGGAGGATGTCCCATTTTGCTCCTTGGGACACGGCCTGTGCTCATCCTGCCACTTTGGCAAAGGATGGCATTACCTGGTGCAGCTGCCATTTTAAACAGGTGATCGGAGGAGGAGAGGCTGACAGGGAGCGGTCTTCGAAGGTCTCCTTCCACCCTGAAACACAGGTACCTGCTGGTTATCCACAGCAGGCTAACGCAAGTCAGTGGGACCCACAGAACCCACAGAGCTTTTGGCAGGATGATGGTGAAAGGCTATTCAAAGTTGAGGGAAAGAATTTAGCAAGATTTGTTGTATTCCCTGTACTTCTCTGAGAGGTCTTTTATCACAGGAAAAGACTTTGATGTACCCTTATCCTCCTCGAAATCCAGCCTCTCTTTCAATGCTATTTCCATATGCCTCTTCATTTTCACATACTGCAACTTAGTCAGCCCTTTTTCCTGGCATATTCAAAAAGTAAATTCCTCAACAGTTACTGAACTCACTCTTTTGCTCTTCCTCACAAATTGCTGTTAATGTCACCTTTCCTTTTGCTCAGTGCTGACTGTCTGTAATCTTGCTGAACGGCTGATGTTGCTACTTTTAGGTTTTGTGCCAGCTTGCGTCAGGATGTACAGTGATGTCGTCACTTCACACATCTTTCTTTTCAAAGCTTTCTGTCCCCTAAAACTACTAGCAACATGAGAAGCTATTCTTCCTGGAGCTGAGAGGTGTTTGCTTCGTTGTGTTGCACAGCTCTTCGTGACATTCCTGCCTTCGCTTAGTCAGGGTCAGTCATTAACCTGCCCGCGTTCTCTACCTTCAACTCTAATGTCTCTTTTCACTCTCTTCTTGCTCTGGTACAATCCCTGTGTTGTATTGAGGCTTTTCAGTGCTGCTCACTTACCAGGTTGTCTCTGTTGCTCTCTGTTCTCCCTGCTGAGCGATCAGTGCAAGGGGTTTGGTGTTCAGTTGTCACCTCACTGCATGTTCTCCTCCAGCTTCCTGCACTCAGCTCTCGGTTGCTGCGGCTCACCTTCATCTCCTCCTTCCTTCAGCTCAGGGCCCTTCCTTGGACTGTTTAGGGTAGGTGTCCATTAGCAGTCAATAGCTACTAAAAGAAATCATGGGTTGTCCTTGGGTTTTGTTTTCTGTGTGTACTAACTACCTGAAGACCATCGGGGTTTGCTTAATTTTAGAAAAGCCCGATAAGGAGTTAGGATGCTCCCCACAAAAGAGGAAAATTCTCAGGACCATACTGGCACAGGACTTCTTAAAATAGTTAACGTCTTCATCCGGAGGAATGCACTGACCCGTTTAGGTGGCGCACTGACTGCATTGTTGAAATGTGTGTGAAAAGTGCCTGACGGCGGTGGTATTCAAATACAACACCGCCAGAAAAACACATGAACAGCACTGGATGCGTGCCAGAATGTTCAAGTAGGCTTCTAATTTTAGTTTAGAGCTTTCCAATGGCCAGCTGTAGATACCTCAAAATCTCCAAAATCCCTGACCTCCTCTGAAAATATTGGCCTAAATGCTTTACAAGTAATTTACATTGTTAAAAAAGTATTAACAAAGCTTTATAGAAATGAGTAATCTTTAATAATTGGCTTCAGCTTCTCACGCAGCACACAACTGCTTATTTTGAGAGAAATGCTCAGCGCAGCTTGAAAAACAACAACCAATGCCCCTGCTAGCAGAGGAATGAAGACCAATAGGATGTCATAGCAACTCAGCTATGCCTAATTTCAGTGACGTTGGCTTTCAGAACTGGAAGTGCCTGGATGTGACTGCATGCATACATGTGCACATTATGAAACAATTGATTGCTCAATGAGTATTTTTAATTAATATTTTCATTTTAAATGCCCCATTTACCGTCTTCACACAAGGTATTTTTGCCACGTGCAGCTTTGATTGGAGTAAACACACTCCTTTCAGATAACTCCTTCAAGCCGACTCATTGATATCTTTTTTTTCCTTCCCATGACTCATTCTTTAATCCCTCTGCTTTCTGAAGTGATCTGTACACAGTCGTAACAACCCCAGGAGTTAAAGAATCAGAGGACTGGGGCAGACAAAAGGATTTATCAGGTAAAAAGTTCTGTGTTAGGCAAAAATATTCTTAGTCCATGTACTTTTTGGACCTAATGTCTTTGTAATAAGTAACACTTCAGGTTACTAATTTCTCTATCTTCAGTAGGTGAAATAAGTTATTGTAATGCAAATGTACTAAACAAGGTGAACTGTCTGTTGATTTTGTTTGCTGTTTATGTAGTTTGGGGTCGTTCTTGCAGCAAATGAAAAAATTGACTGAATTGTCTCACAATTAAATGTGCTAAGCAGTTCTGAGTTTTAGCACAGCAGGAAAATGGTTGAAGGCTTCATTTTTTTTAAGATCTTAGTGAAAACGATTTACATGCCAGAATCGATTGACATCTTCAGTCTATTTTTAGAAACTTAGCTTCTTAATTAGGGATTTTAATTCTGCTTTGCAAAGCTGCAATTTGCCCAACTAGGGGGAAGAGCGGAGCTCAGGCAGCCTATGAAAATCTGAAGCTGGTTTGCTCCACTGTGGATCGACCTGGGAGACCCAAGCACGTTCTGCTCCTCCAGGTGATTTCTCCAGTGGAGGAGCTCTGTCAGGCACTGCAAAGAGCACAACACGGCGTGCACTCCCGGTGGAGGGCGAAGGGAGGAACTGGCAGGGCTGGCCTGCGGTCGGAAGTCTGCAGGTTCACTGGAGGGTAAAGGTACATTATGCTTGATACCCAGAATTTGGGAGAGCGAAGAAGGTGGCACCTAATAGATGTCACATTTCTTACTTTCCCTCAGCAAGAAGTGGCAATACGGAGAGGGCATCCTTCTAGGAAGCAAAACGCAAGCGTTACCTGCCTGCATCAGCTCCACTGGGTTGCATAAGGCTCATTTAGTGCCCGGTAATGAACTTAATTTAAGCATGCATGTCCCTGCCCTCGCCTTCTTACTCCGCGCTGTGGACTTGCGAGTTTGCTTATGCTAAAGGGCAGAGCAAAAATAAATTTCCATACTCCCAGGCATGTTCCATCAGCCTGTGCTGGAGCGCGGGCCGCTGTCCAAATAGTTTGGCTATGAAGTGAGTTTGGGCTGCGGGACAGGCTCCGACCTGCCCTTGAAATGGCATGACGATGACACCGGGGTCCTGCTTTTCTGCTTGCGGCCCCCAGCCACAGCCGCACCGCTCGGGCCGCCCTCACACGACCCCGGCCGTTGTGCGGTGGGCCGGGAGGAGGGCAGCACGGCCACTGGGGAACGTAAAATACAGGTCGGGCACGGCTGGGGCTCGGGCAAAGATCCTCCTCGGCACTGGTTGTGTACGAGGGGTGCCAGGGGGGCCCGGGGGGCCAGCCCAGGGCCTGCGGGGCGGCTGGGGCCGTGCCGGGCCGTGCCGGGCCGTGACCCCCCACGGGACTACAGCTCCCAGGGCCGCCGGCGGATCACGTGGTGCCGCCCGCCGGTCACGTGCCCCGCCAGCCCCTTTGTTTTGAGCGGCGCTGGCAGCGCGACCGGCAGCGGCGGGGAGAGGCCCGCACCGCTCCGCACCGAGCGCCCGGGTCCGAGCCTCACGGCGGCAGCGGCAGCACCGCGGGGCACAGCGCGGCCCGGCCCCTGCTCGGCTGTGAGTGCGGGGCGGGGGGCGGTTGGCAGCGCCGGACTCCCGGTCGCTGAGGGGCGGCCACCGGGCGCAGCGCTACGCCGAGGTGGGGGCCGAGGGCGGCGCGGCCCGGCCCGGCCCGGCCCGGCCCGGCCCGGCCCAGCCTGTTAGACGCGGGGTGGCGGCGCCACGGCTTCACGGCGGCGGAGGGGCCGGCGGGAGAGCCGGTGCCGGGCCGTGCCGGATGCCGTGTGTGTGGGGGGGGATGTCCTGGCCCCCGCGCGGGGTGGGCGGCGAGGCCCGGCCGGCGGAGCGCGGGGCCGGGCGGTCCCGGTGCCCCCCGGTGCCCCCCGGTGCCCGCGGCCGTTCCGCCGCTGCCGCCTCCCCGCGCCCCCCGGACGGCGGGGGGCGGGGGGAGAGTCCCCGCGGGCGCTGATTGGGTGGGCGGGCGGGGGGAGGCGGGGCCGCGGCGCGGGGCTGGCCGCGGATTGGTCGGGGCGCGGGGGGGCCGTCGCTAGGGCGGCCTGGGGTGAAGGTGAGCTGGAGGGCGCGCGTGCGCGCGGCGGCTGTGGGCGAGGGGAGCGGGCGGCGGCGCCGCGCATGCGCACGGGGGTTGGGGGAGCCGCCATTTTGTGCTCGGGTCGGCGCCGCCCGTGACGGGAGCGGGGCCGGTGGCAGTTCCGGGCCGTGGTGCTGGCGGCGTGCCCCTCTTTTACCCCTTTCATTTACCAAAGGGTTACCTAAAATCTGCACATGCTAAAGGTGTTCTTACTTTGTTGCCTTTTTTTTTTTTGCATGTGCGTGTGGCTTTTTTGGACTTAATTAATCATAGTCTCATGTCCAAATCAGTTCCTGTTTTTGCTTGATGATTTTTGAGGACACAGACTTTTTATGTGTCATGACCTTGTTTATTTCTGAATGTTGGCATTCAGAATATTTTTTACCCATAGTAGTGACTTATATTCTAGTAGAAGACTTGAGTGTCATCCAAACACTAAATTTCTCCTGCAAAACAATAAATAATGATAATGAGTCCCTTAAAACCAGTATCTTTCTTCATATATATCACAGAGAAGTAAAAAAAAATGCTGTGTTTGCTGGAGGAAAAGCTTATGTTTTTTTTCTGTCTTTTTTTTCTTTAAGAACTTTGAGAACATGTTGTGGGTTTAGCTAGCTTGTCGCAGTAGATAACAGAGTTATTGACTGATGTCTGTGGTATCCGTACATCTGCGATAAAGCACACTTGCGGGTTGTGTTGTTTGAAGTTATTAGCCACAGCTGCACTAGAGTTACTGGGATTCAGGATGGAGAGGGGAGAAAACTTTGTTTTCTGACTTTGTTTGCATTACCTCAGCAGAGCTGTTAAAAACACGCCAGGTAGCAGCAGGTGTGATGCTTTGTGCCTGAGCTGCTGCAGGGCAGTGCTGGGGCCCGGGGACGGTCTTCGCCCTTCCCTAGGGCAGCCGCACATGTCCAGCACCTCCTTTTTCTCCCTGAACAGATGGTCACACGTCCTGCCATGCCACACAAGTGCCAGCGTTGACCTGAGGGAGCAGCGGGTGCCGGTACTGGGTGGAAGCCACCTCCCTTGGCAGCAGCAGAGGCTCAGCTTCAGGTACTCTGAAACTGCACCCTTAGGGTGAGCTTTGAGGGTGCGCTCAGGCACGCCTGCTGACAAGCTGTTGGTGAGCAGCCTCACCTCTGGGCAGGCCGCACGTTTCTCCTGTTTCTCTCCGTCAGTTCTGCTTGTGAGCCGAACTGGCTCTGCGATAAAAAGCAAAACAAAATCAGCCAGCACGTGGTTAGCTGTTGACAGAGCTGTGGAGGAAAGGGGAGGGATAAAAAACATGGGGGTGTTGCTGCAGAGGCAGGGTGAGTTCAGAGTAACAAAGTAATTTGTACAGGAACAGTTTACTGATACAAGGTGTCAGGGCAAGCATTCTGTGTACCTGATTTACTGACCTCTGAATGACAGCTATCCTCGGGTTATTTCTGAGGAACCTCTTCTGTAGACAAGCCCACAAACAATGTAGACCTTAAGGAAATAGAGGAACTTGATCTTCAGTAAACCCAGCTTAGTCTAGAGATGTGTGTGCAGGTAATATTCATGTAAGAGCCATGTCCGTATTGTTAAAGCATTTTTAAAACCTGTTGATGTAAGTGTAGTTATTTTTCCCTTTCCATTTCTTTTGAATAAATAGCATCTTTGATTTGTTTAAGGTCCTTTCTTGGTGCCCTTTACTCAGACAAGCAGTCCAAGGCGTTCTGTGTTTTTTTTATATATCTCATAATAATTCCCAATAGCTGCCTTTAGGGATTATTTTTCTGCTTTGTCTAAACTTATTGTAGAGATCTCAGTGTGAAAGTCGCCCAAAAAATGCTTTATAATGCAGAGTCTGCAGGCATGTGTAGTTACCTTTGTACACACTGAAGATGCAGCCAGGTATATTTTCTTGCAAGTTTTTCCCCCCTTTGTGTGCTAGACAGCTCAGCATCAGGCACAGATTCCCCTCTGCTCTGCCAGCTATGAGACTGAAAGATGGGACAGGCAGCTGGAAGTAGTGGCATTTTAAGACTGCCAGAGCAAGATTTGCAAGAAGACTGAACTGTAGGCATGTCTGATGGAGCTGGACATGTGGTAGTGTTATTGATAGTCTTACATAATTACTTAAAGCAAACCTACAGAAGTAATTGACTAGGTAGAAATCGAATCCTTGTATATTCAAAAACAGTCCTTTTTGCAGTGGAGTTTAATTATTTTTCCATTCTGGTCTCTTATCTGTGATGATGTGGTATTTATCCCCAGCTTAGTTTTTGCACCATGGATTTTTCAGTCTCCCATCTCTTTAATCCATTACGGCATTTAAAAACAAACAAAAAAAAAACAGAACCACCATCGTTTGCTGACCAATTTTTTCTTATTTCAAGTTCCCAGCATAAAGATGATGTTGCTTCTTCCAGTGAGCAGTCTTCACCCAGAGGCTTTATTTCCATTTGTTAGTGATTGCGTTATATGGTTCTTTTAAGACTTTAACTGCTCACATAATGAGATTGAGTTTTGAACACCTTTTTTTCCCTCGCAGTTTTTTGCCCTCTCATGCAATATGCCAGTGTCCTGTTTCTGATTCCAGGCTAGCTTTGCTTTGGAAAAGCTCCATTAACTTCAGTGAAATTCTGGCTTAAAACTGTGACACCAGAATCAAGCCTTTAGTGTTTGTTTTCATAGGTACGTTTCCCTTTTCTACTTCTGATGCTTTGTTTCTGCCCGCTTTCTCACTCTGAGTAGCGTAGAGTTAATTGCAGATTGAGCCCCGTGTAAGGGTTAGGGTGTTAACAACAGAGCTGTTGAGAGGGTGGCTGCAGCAGTGGTGGTTGTTGTTCTTGGTTTTTATGTGGCCTGCGTCATTACGGGGTAGAACAGTTGTGAAATATCTTGGATAGAGTATCTGTTGCAGATCAGGCTGTGGAATTATGCCTTGTTAACTGATTGCCTCAGAGTGATTTTACTAGATATGCTCATCACAACAGTGTTTTTCAGACAGTGAAGTGACACTTGATCTTGTTTTAATTCAAGTTAAAGGAAGTATTTTGTAGGATAAATGAGCCGTACCGAGAATCTGCCTTGTAAATATGTGTGAGAAATTCTTTATGGAAAATGAGAAGTCAGAAACGTCTTTTCTCAACGAGTAGATGCATAGCGCATATTCTTGGTCTTTATAAAGACGGTATCTTTTAAAGGGGCTGTGTTTATTTAAAAGAAGGTTTTTCTTAAGGAACAATGCCTTTTTTTTGGTATTCTATATTAAGCGATGATGCAGCCAGATTCGGATTGGGTAATTGCAGCTCTAAAGACACTGGCATGTCAGGAAATAAAAACTGAGTTAGGTGCTAACGTTTACTGGCTGTAAGTGGGGAATGAGGGAAACTGAACGTAATCTCTTGGATTATTTAGGGAATAAAAATTTCCATACGTTTTAAAATAATTCAGTATATGTCTTTCTAGACCTGAAAGTAAGTGCTTTTGGAGTGGCATCTTTGTCAGCCCCATGTGGGCGTTCTACCCAGCTTCTTGCTGCCTCAATATATTTTGGTGGGCAGTCATCGAGTTCATTTTAAAGTTCAGGAGCGGAAAAGAGCCCTCTTGCTGCTAGATTTGTTGATCATGTTACGTCTAATATGCAGTATCTGCAAAATCAGCTGCATTTTCTTTACTTGAGAACTTTAGATTTGGCATTTACTAACATAGTATTTTTGCAGCTTCAGCGCTCTGATAGTACTACTGTGTGTTTATGTGCTGGGGGGAGGCTGTACACTATGTACTTGAAACTGGAAAGTGAGCAGAAATGTTGCTAGTAATTTTTTGCTAGTAGTACTTTGGAAAACAGAAAATCTGCCTTTACTCAGTAAATTGCCCTTGGTCCCAAGTTTCAGTATTTTTTATGCAAGTAAATTTAATCCTTTCTCCATTCTGTTTTGCACATTAGTGGTTTACACTCATAATTGATTGAATCTTATCAGTGAACTAACTTCTAGGTGCAGGGAAAAAAAAGTAAAAACAGTTCTTACAGTCCAAGCTGTTCATTGAGATAACTGAAGGTTGTTAAACAGTAGTACTATAAAGCTGTATTACGATCAACATAAATCACTCCTTTATTTTCATTATTATCTCAACTGATTTTTTATATTGCAAATTTCATTCTTTTTTTTTTTTTTTCACCCTTTGATAGTGTTAAATGGAGGCTCCAGCTGAAATGAGGATTACACTGAAAAAATGAGAAAAGCCCAAGCTCTGGATCTTTATCCAGGAAAGCCTGTGGTTTCTGTCAGTAAAGTGATTTGCCAAAGCTGAGGCCTCACTTTATTTATCTTGAACACTAAGGCAGTGCCTGGGGTGCTGGTACAGACAGAATTTGTCATCAATAATGCCTGTGCATAATATATGTATACTACATAGAGTATGGTTTGTATTTAACACATAACAGATGATGCTGCATTGCCCTGCACAAGGTCATTTGCCCAGTAATACTGTCACCTCTAGAAAAGGTCAAAACTTGTGCCAATTATTAGAGTGACCAAACAAGTGTTTTGTCTAATTATTGTGATGAAATGAAGAATATACCAAACTGAATACTGAAGTGTTTTAATTTTTCAGACCATAGCACTGCAAAGGAGAAACTCAGACAACTTTTCTCAATGACTCTATAGCCAACTAATGTAACAATGGTACTAATATTGGGACGCAGACTGAATAGAGAGGATAGTGGGATACGAGATTCCCCTGCAACCAAGCGGAAAGTTTTTGAAATGGACCCAAAATCGTTGTCAGGCCCTGAGTTTTTTGACTTCTCCTCGGGATCATCACATGCTGAAAGCATTCTCCAGATCTTCAATGAATTCCGAGACAGCCGGTTGTTCACAGATGTCATTATCTGTGTGGAAGGACGGGAGTTTCCCTGCCATCGAGCGGTTCTCTCAGCCTGCAGCAGCTACTTCAGAGCTATGTTTTGCAATGATCATAGAGAAAGCAGAGAGATGTTGGTGGAGATCAATGGCATTTTAGCTGAAGCTATGGATTGCTTTTTACAGTATGTGTACACTGGCAAGGTGAAAATCACCACAGAGAATGTGCAGTATCTCTTTGAAACATCAAGCCTCTTTCAGATTAGTGTTTTACGTGATGCCTGTGCCAAGTTCCTGGAGGAGCAGCTGGATCCCTGTAACTGCCTGGGAATCCAGCGCTTTGCAGATACGCACTCGCTCAAGACACTGTTCACCAAGTGCAGGAATTTTGCGCTGCAGACTTTTGAAGATGTGTCCCAGCATGAAGAGTTCCTCGAGCTGGGGAAAGATGAGCTTATTGATTACATTTGCAGTGATGAACTGGTGATCACTAAGGAAGAGATGGTGTTTGAAGCTGTCATGCGCTGGGTGTACCGGGCAGTTGAGTTGCGAAGACCAGTGTTGCATGAGCTTCTGACACATGTCAGGCTCCCACTGCTACACCCAAACTACTTTGTTCAGACTGTGGAGGTGGACCAGCTGATTCAGAATTCCCCTGAGTGCTATCAGCTGCTGCATGAAGCCAGGCGGTACCATATCCTTGGAAATGAGATGATGTCTCCCAGGACTAGGCCACGCAGGTGAGGAAATAATTTTTTTGACTTCTTCCTGTAATAGGAGGACACAGTTTGATGTACAGATGTTTGGTATACACTCCCAGAACAAAAATATTTTTCAGACAATTTTATTTTCTGTTCTGGAGCACTACAGTTACACCTGTGTACTTCCCCACAACACATGAAGCCCACACATGTCTACAAAATAGAAATAAAGGAGTTTTTTTGCATAGATCGTTCCGTTGCTATGGAGTAAATGACCACTCGGGTAAGTTAAGCTATTTGACCTTGTAAGTAAAATATTTTCTGAACGTTAATGTTTGCTGGATGTGATCTTTAGTTATTTCATACAGTGGTAGCATCTTGAAAACAGCTTACTATGCTGTAGCAAGTAAACAATTCCATTTCCCAGCCTTCTTTCTTTTTATAACAGTTAAGTAAGTGCACGGTGTGCTATAAAGGATATGGATGAGGATACGTATACAGAACATGTTGCATCGCAGAATGCTTTACGAATGGAGTAGTATTAAAAAATTGCAGTAGACAACAGAACAAGAGGTTCTTAACTATAAAGAAACTGTATCTTTCATTTTTAAAGAATTACAAAACAGTTCATGAAATACTTCATACTTATTCCATGACATTTGAATAATCCAGTATTACTGTGTGTCACAAAAATGCAAATGGTGACTGAATTTGCAAGAGGAAGACCATACCTGGCATTTATGCTCAGTGGTGGTGATGATCCTCCCCCTGCCCCAAAGAGAACTTTCCCAGTAAAAGCTTTACCTCTACGTGGTAGTTGACGTGACATTTAACTCCAGCTGATTTAAATTGCAGTTTTAACCTCATGTGCTGTACTGAGGTGATGCAATATTCTAGTCTAGACAAACAGTTAGGTTGTGTTAGGAGTTACTCCTCTTTGTTTATTCTTATTCTTAGTCATACGTGGTTGCTGTGCAGTGACTGTGCAGGAAACCTTAATTTTTTTGGCATGTGTTATAGGCCTTCCTATAGGGGAAAAAAACATCTGGAAACCAGTTGTCCCATTAGTGGCTTTCCAGTCGTGAATCCTGCTGTGAGAGAAGTAATTCCTCTTGAACTCCTTGCAGCCCTGCTGTCTGGCTTTCAAAGCTGTACAGTGCCATGGAGGGTCTGGAGGCTTTTGGTTTACTGCAGGTTGGAAACCGGTGAATACGAGTTTCAGAAGCCTTCCCTGAGCTTGGTCCTGACAGGGGGGGGAGGTGTGGTGATCTGAGAGCTTAGACCAAAGACCTTGTTTTGTGAATTGGAGAGGGGGCTGCATCTTGTGGTGTTTGTAAGTTTATTATTCACTTTGATAAACAACAAAGCACCTTTGCTTAGACCCAAAACCTTTCTCTCACCATGGCATTCCCATCTGTAAATTAAATTCCTTGTCTAATACAGGTGATTTTGGGATGGGTGTCTGTGTTTTCACTGCTGGACTTAATAAGCCATGCTGAATTTGAGTAGGCAGGAATGAGAGAAGTAATTTACAAAGAGAAACTGGCCGGCCTCCCAGCAGGATTTTTTCCCCCTTTTCTATATTACATTCATGAAATAGTTCTTTGTCGTTTGTTTCTGTTGTCTATTTGTTTCGGTTGCCTATAGCAAAAAGAGATCCTGTTGTAAAACAGTTACCAGGTCCCCTTTTGCTGATGTTCTCATCACACCTTTTCTGGGTGTTTCTTGGGGTTTTAGGGAGGAGAGGACACTGGGAAGGTTTTTTCTTTCTTGACTTCCTCTAAATACTTTTTTAATATATGAACCCTTTCTAAAACAAAACTGTGCAGGATCAGAAGCTTCCAAACCAATGTTTTTACTGAAACTTACAGAAATTGTGATTCCTTGTATGGGTATATATGCAATTATGGATAAAGTGGGTTCTACACATTTCTTTTTAGGAGGACAGTGTAGACTGCATTTTTGGTTAACTTTCTTTTTTTTTAAGCTACTAAAGAGTTAACCTGAGGTAAACAGAAGTTTAAAACATGGGGTAACCTGCTCACTCTTTTAATGTTGTATGCCACTAGGCATTGTTGACAAACACACAAGGTCTTTCTGAAGTTCTTTTCAGTTACATTCCTGCAATGACAGTGACATCTTGAGGTTGTCTCACTCTTTTCAAGTCTCTCTTGTGCAGCGCAGCCAGCAGGGTACAGCAAATCTCCAAGCCAAGGTGAAGCAGTGAGCAACAGTGATTTTCCATATACAAAACAAAACAGGCTCTTATTCTGCATGGCTCAAATTATCTTCAGATTTTCATATACCCTTGAGTTCTTTAATCAAACAGCTCCTTTAAAGATGTCTGATGGCATGAATGTTCACTTTAACAGGTTAGGTGTTACTACATTTATACATCTTAACACATTCTTTTTGGCTGCTTTTAGAAAAGTTTTAATGTAATTCCTTATTTTTTTCTCCAAGGAGGTGACTTTATTTCACTTTACATTTGTCATCCCATTTGCTACACAAGTGAATTAACAGGAGAAAATGTAGTAACTTAAAAACCTTGTAACTTACCTCCTGAGCTTAAAATGTTTTTGAATGGAATCTCTTTGAATTACTGAAGGTTCTTCAGTCCAGCTAACACACTGATGGTTAGCATTGTCATCTAGGCTAAAAGTCTGCATACAGCTCAGGACCCCCTCGGAAACCTCTTTTTGTGATGTCCTGGATTATGATATTCTGTTATCTGTCTTCCACTCTTCCATTATTTGGCCTCTAATTAACCACAGGGTCTCTTCTGGAATCTCTTAAGTGCCTGTTTTAGCTCACCTCTGGTACTCTGCTCTCACTGTTACCTTTGAGTGCTACAAGGAGGGCTTCTTGTACTGCTGGCTGAGATCATGTCTTCTCTGGGAATGACAGCTTCTAATCTCCATTCATATATACCATTAGTTCTTTTCTGGAATTAGATGTTGCATGTATGTTCTTTGTGTGTATTCCCCCCCACACTCTTTTTAATTGATGCGTCCTCTGTCATCTACTAGAAGGGTTTTGAACTAACTTTAAAACCTCTACAGCACAAGACTCCTTCAAGAAGTAACAGAGAAAAAATTTACTTCTTAACTGAAGTAATTATATGGCTATGTAGGTAATAAAAATTTGAGGAAACACTACTTTTCCTGTGGATTTAAAATATTCTACTGAACTAATAGTTCCTTTAAATAGTAAAACTCTCATTGCAATTCATAAAGAGCCCTATCCAATCAAAGTTTTTCATTTAATTTTAAATAAAGATTGCCAGTCCAGCACAGTAAGCTTTTCATTAAGGCAAAGCCTTGGTTCTAGTCTAAAAAGTAATCAACGAACAAACATTTTCTGTATGTGCAGTTAGTTGATATGTTTGGGCTTGCCTCTAGGCAAATTATGAGACAAATATCTTGCTCTTGAGAAAGCTCTTTTCTTTTTCTGGGTAATACTTTGCTGGCACAGAAAGTTCCCCTCTCTTACTCTTTGAGAGATTCTTTTCAGAGTCGTTCCTCTTAAAAACAGTAACAGTAAATACATAGAAACCAGGAACCTGTGTCACTTCAAAGCTGAGCAGCTGAAGAGTGTTTCTTCTGACTAGTTCAGGTGCGTAAGTGTGCTTCCTCTGTTACAGATCTTCACTACGTAATCTTATAGTGCATTTTCATTTATTATTGTCTTTATGTAAAATATTTGGAGAAGGAAGTTAAACGTAACTTATGATGTGTGGTGATAAGAGCTAGTTTTGTTCTTGATGCTTCAAAATGGGGGAAATGTCATCAGGTTTTATAAACTAGTATGTGTATAAGTTCACATATTAGGAAATTTGGATACGGATCATAAGACTTATCTCAAATACAATCAAAGGGCAATTTTTTGAGAGGACTGCAGTCCTCAGCAACGATACAAATGAGTTCTCTATTCATTTGGAGATCAAAGTTAAAAGAAAGCACAGGACAACAATAAGGCTTACTAAAAATCAAGTCAGTGTTGCATTGTTATACTTGGTTAGTAGACAACGGCCCTTGAAATAACTATCAGTGCAGAACTCTTTTTAAAAAACCCTGAAAAGAGTGGATTTTGAGAAATGCTAGTAAGTTATAGGTTTTAACAATTAAATTGAGTAATAATTTGATTTGTATGTGGAAGATGACTGGTACATTCAAATGTGGATTAAAATACAATGAGTTTCTATTACTGTGAACATGGAATAGGTATAATGCAGAAGGATCAGGCTAGTAGGAGAAAAAGAGCACGAAACAATTTTAAAAGCTTATTTGTATATACTGCAGACTGTCTAATGCTAAACTTTTCACCAAGTTCTAGTGCTCATTTTAGGGGTGAATTTTTGTTTTATCATTCCTTAATGTCTCAGTCTGTCACTATGCTTTTTATATTGGTGGTGCCTTTTTTTAAACTGCAATGTTTCTAGGATTTTTTTCTCTCCTCTTTATTTTGGTGACTCTGCCTTCAGTTTTCTTCCTTCTCCAGGAAATAACCTAAACATTTTAGAGGTGTTTTAAATTGTGTAATACTTGAACAATGTGAAGTGCTATTAATTTCATAACATTTGATGGGAACGGGGACTGGTTTTAGTGTGAAGAATAGATAATTACAGTTTTGCAACAGGTTACTCACCTAATTGTCTAAGACCTCGAACATTTTTCTGATATCTCTATGCACCTATTAGACTATGGGCTTTCTGTATTTTTAATTTTTGAGATTTTTTTTTACTAGACTACTGTGCAGTGTGACTCCATGTATGCAAAAAAAAAAAAGGTCTGTGTGGTAACATCTCATATAATGAGACAAGAGGAAGCAATGAAAACCTGTCACTGATTTTGGTGGGGGGTGGAGGTTAGAGGAGAGGGATGGTATAGGAGCAAATAGTAAGCTTTCTGGTTATTACTTTTTAAGCAGTTTTTGTAGACAGTGCTGTTTGGCTTTCATGTTCTAATAAATAACATCTTAGTTTTCTGTTTTCACTTTTTTAGATCAACTGGTTATTCAGAGGTGATAGTTGTCGTTGGAGGCTGTGAACGAGTTGGAGGGTTTAACCTGCCGTATACCGAGTGCTATGATCCTGTAACAGGAGAGTGGAAGTCACTGGCTAAACTTCCAGAGTTTACCAAGTCTGAGTATGCAGTGTGTGCTCTGCGGAATGATATTCTTGTTTCAGGTGAATAATTCTTTTGACTTCTGGCACCTGAGTTGAGGATATATTCATGCCAGCCTTTTATGGCAAAATGGGCAATGTGTTTTAGGACACCTCTCATTCAGCCTTTTAGGAAGGGTAGATATTATGGTACAGCTGCTAATTTAGATAGTAAGTACCATATGTTAGTTTAAGCAAAGAATCTGTCTCACTTTGTCATTTGAGCAAAACTTAAATGAAGAAGGTGGATGCATGGATCAAATAGAGGGTAACAGCTAAGAATGTGTCATAAGGCACAAACCCTTAAGATAACTGTTTTGAATGTCTCATCCAGGTAGTGATACTGAAGGAAATCTGGGCAAAAAGCCATTAGATTATTTCTTGAGATTGGAATGCATTTTAGTGTGATATCAGCATGTTATGGTTCACAGAAGTAAAATCATAGTATCATTCAGGTTGGAAAAGACCTCTAGAGCATTGAGTCCAGCCTTTAACCTAGTACTGACAAGTCCACCACTAAACCATGCTATTAAGTTCTACATCTACATGTTTCTTGAAGACCTCCAGGGATGGTGACCAACCACTTCCCTGGGCAGCCTATTCCAGTGCTGCACAACCCTTTCAGTAAAGAAATTTCTCCTAATATCTGACCTAAACCTCCCCTGGTGCAACTTAAGGCCATTTCCCCTCAGCTTATCGCTTGGTGCTTGGGAGAAGAGCTCAATCCCCACCTCACTACAACTTCCTTTAAGGTAATTGTAAAATACAGTAAGATCTCCCCTGAGCCACCTTTTCTCCAAGCTAAACAACTCCAGCTCCTTCAGCCACTCCTCATAAAATAAGTTACTGTATCTTTTTATTTTTTAAAATCCACTGAAACTGAATTTTCCAATCAAGTACAAAGATCTTTATCACTGAAACAGGATATAATTTCATTACACACTATGGAGGGGCATGTTGGGAGTTGACCTTTCTCATTCAAGCATGAATTTATTCAGACTGACATATTTGTTCTTAAAGGTGGAAGAATCAATAGTCGGGATGTTTGGATTTATAACTCTCAGCTTAACATTTGGATCAGAGTTGCCTCCTTAAATAAAGGCAGATGGCGTCATAAAATGGCTGTGCTTCTTGGTAAAGTAAGAGAAGTATATTTATAATTTCTTTAGCTGTGATATTCTATGTGTATAAGAAAATAGTGGCGAAAACACACATGTACATATTTAGTTTTACTTTGTTGCACTCCCTATCAAATCATTTCATATTTTCAAATAAAATAATGTTTAAAATAACTGTACTCTTGATCAGTCAGATACTATCCATGGATATGAAAATCATGTTACTAGTCAACGGTTCTTCTGTGATCTTTTCATTGAACTGTCTGATCTCCAAGAAACAGCTTCTTTGCAGGCAAAGATGTGTCAGGATTTGTCCATTTCAAAAGTGCTTTCAAAGTTTAATAGTTTGTGTAGTTATTTAAAGCAGTACTACTTTCTGTTATCCATTTCTATGCTCTTTTATTTACTATTTTATATTAAATATATTTCTATGAGAAGATAGAAATTTTTGCTGTATTTTAAAGGCATATATGCCTTAACATAAAAGCAACTGAATCCATTAATTAAACTTAGGGAAAGTGTGTGTGTTGCCCCTTGGAGTAGTTTTTTTAGAAATGGATCAAGTGGAGGAAAGAAGGTAGACACAAATGATAATGAACTCTGCTTCTTAAGTATGAGAGAAGTAACAGGAAAGAAAGCAGGTTTCTGAACTGAGAAGGAATATTTTTGTAAGCAAGGGAGGTGGGGAAGAAAGAGAAAAGCAAAGATATGTGCAGGTGGACTTTTGCTGTTGCTGAATGTAGTCTTTAACAAGTGAAATGCAGAGAAATGCCTTCTCTTACAAGTGCCATTCAAATAGGAAGCTTCTGTGTTTTATTATAATGCTACGCTTTAGATGTCTGTTTGCAGTATTCTTCCACATGTGACTGAACAGAAACTCTCCTGGGAGTTCTTAACTATTATAAGGAATATGGCCTACAAATAATTTTTTTATAATAGTACCCCTTCACAAATCTAACAAATCAGGATTTCTGCAGCATTAAATTAATTGAATATTTAAATGTAATAACTAATCTAGAAATGATGATACTTTTCACCACTGCGTAGGTATATGTTGTTGGAGGATATGATGGGCAAAACCGCCTCAGCAGCGTGGAGTGTTATGATTCATTTTCCAATCGATGGACGGAGGTGGCTCCCCTTAAAGAAGCTGTGAGCTCTCCAGCAGTCACCAGCTGCGTTGGCAAACTGTTTGTGATCGGGGGTGGTCCTGATGACAACACGTGCTCTGACAAGGTTGGTTAACTGGGGTTGTATCTTCTATCCACGGTAAAGGGAAATGCTGGTTTAAAAATACATCATGCTGAGATCTGTTTTAATCAGTTTGAGTGGAGGATGGGATTACAGTACAAAAATATGTAGTAGAAAACATTAGCTAGTATGCTGTTACTTGGTCTCATTAGTGTGCTATTACTTGGTCTCTGTCGTGGGTACTGTCACTGGCTTCACGCATTAAGTGAGCTGTGTGAATGCTTAAATCAAAGTGTTGGGAAAATGGTGTTAAATATAGTGCATATAAAGACGTTATTGATATATGGACCTGAATTGAATTAATACTGACTTCATTCTCTTGGTGAGTTATTGATTCTCTGCCCTTGTTATAATCTCTGTGGGTCTGCCATGTTATAATTTCAATTAGACTTCTAATACCATGTGCCTGTTTGTTTTCAGGTTCAATCTTACGATCCTGATACTAATTCTTGGTTGCTCCGTGCAACTATCCCTATTGCGAAAAGGTGCATTACAGCTGTGTCTTTAAACAATCTGATCTATGTTGCTGGTGGCCTTACCAAGGCAATATACTGCTATGATCCGGTTGAGGACTACTGGATACATGTACAGAATACATTCAGCAGACAGGTAATAAACACTGAAAGGGTGTAGATGCCTGAAAGGTATTTTTTTTTTTTACGTGAATATATTGACAGGAAATGAGTAGAGACTTGTTTAGCCCTGGCAAAATTGCATCTCTGATTCTACTTCATCTATGTAATCCAAAACCTCACAGAAGAGTTTCTAAACCAGTAGTATTTCATCTGAGTGTCAATTAGCCAGCCCAATCTTTGTTTGAGAGCAGTTACTGTTGGATGACAGTATAACGGTATGATGGATAACATTTAAGTGTCTAGAAACTGGTCTCTGTCAAGCTCTATTACATGTTGGTTTTTTAAATTTAGATTGAAAATAGTAATTTCCTTTTAGTTGATTAAAGCCTTTCAATGCAACAAAAAGCATTGAAGGATGTGTTTACAGTGGGGGAAAAAATACTATTTAGCATGAAGTATCTGACTTAAGCAGTGAGAGCTGTATCACTTCAATTTATGGAATGCTTAGCAGCGCTTAAAAATAAAAGTGTCCCTTCAGTAGTACAGTGTGTGTGTGTGTGTGTTGATTTGACTTTTCCCTGTGTTCTTTAATATCTGCCAAACACCTCCTCTGCTGTTCCTACCTTGACAAAGATGTTTTTTTTTCTTTCCCTCTCTTCTTTATATTTTCTGCCCAGTTCTCTGTTTTACTATTCTTCCATGCCTGGTTTTAAGGAAAAAATAAAACTCTTAACTTTTTGTCTCAAATAAGACATAGTGTTGTCACTTCTTATTCATTCTTTCTTAGTCATGTTTTTATCCTGTCCCCTGTTCACATCCCTCTTTATCTGTTACTCCTCCAAGGTGCTTGTTCTTTTTTTTTTTTTGCATTAATAGTACCTGCTGTGGTTCCTTTTCTGAAAACCTTTTGTTATCTTTCCCCTTTCCTTATCTCAGGTATTTAAATGGTCATCTCTGAGTATGATATTCAGCTGTATTCCACTGTACCCCTTGGGTGAGCTACATAAAGTGAAGGCTTGGACCTGAAATAGCCCTTTCTGTAGGATTGTGTTGCTGCTTTCTCCAACTGCTGAACTTTCTACTCTTCTTTTTTTAGAAGGAAATAACGTAAACAGTCTGTTTACAAATGGTAGTTGCAATGCTGTCCTTCTACTGGGGTAGACGTGCAGGAATTGAGATCTTGTTTTTTTTTTTTAATAATCATGTATTCACTTGTATATTTTGAAACAGGAGAATTGTGGCATGTCTGTGTGTAATGGAAAAATCTATATCCTTGGTGGAAGACGAGAAAATGGTGAAGCCACAGACACTATTCTTTGCTATGATCCTGCAACAGGCATTATCACAGGAGTAGCAGCTATGCCCAGGCCAGTATCGTATCACGGCTGTGTGACGATTCATAGATATAATGAAAAAGGCTTTAAACTGTAATTTTTTTTTTTTCTTGGGGGGGAGGAGGAAATAGCAGGATTGAATCCAGTGGTCTGCTGCAAGACAGGTTTTTAAATCCTGAAGTGGGAAAATGCCCTTTACTTACCTAAGTGTCATGAAAAGTGTATCCTGTGCCTTTAAAAAAAAAAAAAAAGCAGGGGGTTAATTTAAATTAAAAATTAAAACTAGTCTACAAATCTGTATAGTTACCAGAGTATGTTGTACTGGTGATCAGAAATGTTGCCCTATGTGTGTTAAGTAGTTAAAATCTTGGAAGCTTTGTGGGGAAAGTGCCTTCACAAGCACTTGTGCCTGTGTCCTAAGAAGCGATACCTACAAGGTTTCAGGTTCTGCTAATTGAAAAAATATGTAGCAAATAAATTTCAAAGAAGCATCTAGTAATAATTACAGTTAAGAAAAAGCTTGTCTAATTACAATACATACGCAAAGCATTCTTACAAGCAGATTATTTGGCTTAACCAAATAGATTTTAAGATCATGCATGATTTGTGATTTAAAAAAAAGGGGGGGGGAGGACGGCGGGATGATTTAAGCTACATAGGACAAATATTAGAATACTTGAGAAATGCTTTCCTCTGAAGGAGAACAGTGACATCTTGGTGGTTTTGTGAGCCACTGCAACATACAGTGCTGATTGCATACCTTAACACTATGGACCTTATTCATAGTGTTACTAAATGCTTGTCAGAAATACAAGGCTACATGACATGGAAAACTAGCCACTACTGGGGTGCAGGTATGCATCTGTGAAGCAGATTTGGAATCCCGGTTTTTAACGTCCCGAATAATATGACTGAAGCCAGAAAGTTGCTGGGTTTGTTCTCTGCTCAATGTGAAGCATCTCTAAACTACTCAAGGAATAAAGGAAAGAACTCAGAATTCAACTGTTTTTTTGAATTGCATTATAAATTACCTGGTAGAAGATGTAGGAACTCAGGTTGTACCCTACAGCTTACAAATTGGTCTTCCAGATCTGTCATCTGAAGAGATGGTGGAGTTACCCACCAAGTATTTTTTGGCCTTTCTTCAGACAATCACTCTAGCTCAATTCGACTACTGTATAAGCTGCTTGGCCACAGATGGAAGAGGTTCTGGAAAGGTCCCTTATGTCACTAGAAAAGAGCTGTGGAGCTGACCATGTAGCCATATGAGGGTAACTCCCACACAACATGTCTGGCTAATTTTGAAGCCTAGAAAGTGCCTATATTTCAACCTGGATTTTTTGTAGTAAAGGTATTTCTTTAATCTTTAAAGTCCTCATATTTGTGTACTATGTCTCATAGTTCCAGTATACAGTTATACAACTGAGGCACAAGTTCTTGAAAACTGAAATAGCACTTGAGAGTTGGAAAATATATAGTACTTTCTATGTACCAGTTTGCTATTAATTACCAAAAACCTCAGGAACTCCCTTTCAAAGGAATTCTGAGGACAGCAGCCAGTAGGGAAATTGGTCAGTGCCAGGGCAGAGAAAAACATAAGGCTCCTGCAGAGGCACCCTGGCCTCAGGGTTCTGGTCTACATGCTTGCTCAGGAGGGTGAAAACAAGCACCATGTCTGGAACGTCGTTTGTTCCACTGGACTCTCTTCACCATCTGTTTTCCCAGAGTATTTTTTCATGAGATGGAAATTCTGACCCTCAGTGAAGCTATGCCAAATTGGGAGTCGTCATTTTCAGTAACATATGGTCATGACTTTTAAAGAGCACTGGGAGCTGCACTTTGTGATGCATTAACTTGTAACCTCAGGAAAGGACAAAAATAACAGTTTTGGGCTGAATACCAAACGCTGCTTTGTATATGTTAAGAATATTGATAAAATACAAATCTCTGCATATCAGTGATGTCATTAGGAAATGGGTCCCTGAGAACACACATTCACAATGCCCTAAATAGGAAGCCATTTGGTAACGTAAGACTTAAATTTAATCCTTTTCTAAGTTTCTTGTGCCTGCTTGCCAAGTGTTACTTTGAAAAGGTTATTTCAGTACCTGTGAATAAGGTCCATTGATAGCAATTGTAATTGCCCAATTAATGATGTTATATACTAACACTGTATAGTTTGTGCTATTGTTGTAAATGACAATGTAAAAAATGATAGGAGCACTTCATTAGAGATGCAGTTTGAAAAATATTCTCCCTTCTTTTGATTTCCTTCTTGTTTGTATTAAGATGTGTGATGCTGATTGTCATGCTAAACTGTTTTTAAACATTCTTGATTCAGTGTCATCACTGTATAGGTATCTTTTAACCTGATTATAATACTGCACTATGTAAATACTGCTTTTTCTGGTTTTGAAAATACAGCTATAAACTGAAATTTCTTAATTATGTACTGTTACCTATTTTTGAAAATGAAAGTGTTTAATGAACCAGTAAATGCAGAAATGTAAAGAGAAGTTTTCCTCTACAGCTACAGTTCTTGAACCTGTACTCAGTGCTGAACAGTTAGGTGTGGAGTATTGCTAAAAGGGCAGTTACTCATGCTGTGATTTCCTCAAAACAAACAAGTTCTTTGGTTTGAATCTAAGTAATTTTCACTTACAACCTGCTCTGTTTAGAACAGTACTTTCAGATGTGCTAGAATTGAACAATTCAACTTCGGTTTAATGAAAATGTACTGTTTTCCTAGAAGGATGCTTTATTCAGGAAATTGCTTTCCTGAGTCACCTGTTCTCTGATGCATTTCATTCAGGTGTAGATGGATTCAAAGATTAAAATTCTGACTTTTCTAGCTGATTAGTTTGTGGTTGAGCAGTAAATTGTGTTGTTTGCATGTTCTGTTGTTTGTTTTCCTCTCAGCCAGGAGAGAAAACTTTGAATGTCTTTTAGTATAATCAAGACTTTCATCATGCATGGTAACAGGTTGGCACCACCAAAGCAGGGCCACCTGCTTAAGATGTAATTTCAGCTTAACCATGCACAAGAAGAGGGGATCAGGTGTCTCCAAAGTCACACCTAGAACAAAATTCAAGAGTTGTCTAGTATCTCACTCCACTAAACAGATAAATGTTAAAAGTTTCACTCTTAAAAAGAAACTAGAGTGAATGTTTTCCTTCTCCATTTTGCTATCCACTACTTCCTGCTTGAAACTTCATGAGACATCCTTCTATTCTTAGCAATATGATGTTAACTGAGAAGAAAGGTGATCTTGCCTTGTGGCCTGGCTTTGAGAAGGCTCTGTATGGAAAGCTTGAGTATTGTGTTGCAGTGTAGCCCATGGCCGCCTGCTTTTGGACAGCCGCTGCATCCCTTCATCTCTCAGTTGTCAAGCATACAATGCTGCCTAATAATCATTTGGCTTAGCTGTAGGCTCCCCTCTTAGTACTGCTTAAAAAGGCATAACTTGTGGGATCTCTTCCATATGTACTACTAGACAGTTAATTTTACAGTATGAACCTCATGTACATCTTGTCGATTAAGCTCTGTGCTTTCTGGGCTATAGCAGCAAGAATCCACAGTTGTCCTTGTTTGTTTTTAATTAATTACCCATGCAATTCTCATCAAAGGCTGCTCATTTCGTGGATATCTTTAATGCAAATGATGCTGATATGGGCCTTTATGATAATTCATTCAAGCTTTATAAATGAGGTTTTTACCACTGCAAGACTCTGAGAGAGGCGGTTGACGCGGGAACTGGAGGTGGTGCTCACCTTGACAGGCTCACAGAGGAAGCTTTGATTACCTTGTGCTTGATGGTCACCTGTGCTTGAGAGCAAGGGCACTGCTGGCTGCTCCAGCTTCTTCCTCAAATAGCTGAGCTCACCACCTTATCTTAGATGAGTGCTCAATTTATTCTGTGTTTGTTTTATTTGAGGGGCAAGGACAAAAGAAAGCAGTCTCACTTGTGCTTTCAGTTTCCCTCCCAGGCAAGGCAGAGGGGTGTGCTGGAGCTGCGCCTTGTCGGGGCTAGGTAGAGCTGTGAACTTAACTCCAGCTCCAAAGAGACCACAGAGAAGTTTGTGGGGGACAACAGCAGGAGGAAACGAGGGATTGTGCATTTTCTGGGTTTGCTGAACCAAGACATTTGGGATGTTCAGCTCGCAATTCCAGATGCTGAAGCTCAGTTGGTTAAAAAAAAATAAATTACTATTTGTCGAGACTCCTAACTCAAATAAAGATGCATACTTGGTCAAGGGCTTCTAGAGGTGATGTTCAGGAAATGAGATGGTTCAGTTCTCCTACTTGCCTAACTGGACAAGTATATCTTTTATTCCATGCCTGAAGATGGCAAAAGCCAATTTAAGAGCATTAAAATGTGATCACTGTGAGGCAACGTGAATGTTTTTGTCTGAATGTAGACCTGTGAATACAAGAAAGTACAAAGAAAATGTTCCATTGTGCCTGGTTAAAAAATCTGGGCTATACATATATAAAGGTCCTATAAAGTAGGATCTTTATAAGATGAGATTTTTTATGCAAAAATTTGCTATCTGATTGGGGGCCAAACAGTGATTTTTTTTTTTAATTTATGTATCTAGTATACAAGTTTCCACAAGTTACATGATTTCATATGGCATTAATAAATATCCATCTCACTGTCATTCAGTTTATCATGGTCATGTCAGCGCTGCGAGTGTTACCACAAAACAGTAAGCAGCCTCTTCCTGGCCCCAAACCAGTTGTGTTCTCTGTACCATGTCCTTGTGTCAGCTTCTTCCATAACTAACGCTATGCATACATTTGTTACTCAAAGTATATAGCCTTGATAAAATACTAAGAACTCTACAGGAACATTTTTTTCTACTGAAATGCTCTAGTCTATACTCCTATGTTTGTGTGCACATCCATGTGTGTGAATAGTTTTTGATCATTTTATGATAACTGTTCTGAGTATGGCATATAAAAAGGCCCTGTGTACAGCATGTTGATAATGTAATTATGGCTTCCTTTGTATCATTAGTTCCAAAGAAAATAGTGCGTTAATATTGAAAAATATCTGTGCCTTGAATTCACTTATATTTTTATCTGTTGTGAAAAAGAGTTTGGATTATTCTTCCTGTTTATTAGGATCGGTCTTACTGTCCAGACTGTTGATGTCCTTCTAAGAGAAATAAATCATTCGTTAGAAGAACGGTTAAAGCTATTGCTTAGAATGCACCTAGAATGCTTTCATTATTGCAGTGCTATGGCAGATTTAATCTAGGGAAATTTGTTTTTTTCTCTTTGCTGTTTTCAGCACTTCTTAGTGACAACAGATTGGAGTTCAGTCTTTGACTTCCTGTCCTTGATATGTACAGTTCTCTGTTTCTGAACACACTGACTTGTCAGTTGTGTCTTGTTCAATATACACAATACAAAGCAATAATATGATGCAGCACGGCAATAAGCAAAATCAAGAGACTTGAATGTAATATACTATTACTAATTTCATCTATGTAAATGCTAGACCTATGCGGGTTGTTCCCTTTTTGGTGTACCTGTAGCACTTTGGACGAATAGGAACTACTTGGCCATGGAAAGAAAGTTTACCTCCTGAACTTTTATCCAGATGATATTCTCTTCACTTGAAATCATGCTTTGATTTGACTGAAGAAAAAACAGCAGTTCATGTTTTTCCTTGCCAGTTTCTTTATTAACTGAAATGGAAAAGGTTTAAGCTCTGCTAAGAGCTGATCTCGCCTTCAAGGATGATCTGGTACAGCACAAACGATGTCTGAACCAGAAGTGCAGACTGCTTGGGGTGTGCCAGAGTCGGCGCAACGTTGCGGCGTGTATGTCTTCAGATTGTGCTGACAGTAGGAGAGTGACTTTGTAATGTAGTGCAATCGCAATAACATTTACCTGTTACGTTTAAATGTATTTCTTGCATAATTCTTTGGAAGTTGTTTTTTTTTAAGTTCAATGTACCTAATAAACATTTGCCTTTTGAATAATTGACTGTGTTTTATTTTAGGTCTGAGATCCAGGGAGGGGCTTGGTTGTGTAGAGAGGAAATTCCTTCCTCTTTTTCTTAGGTCTTTTGTTAGATTCTGCCCATTTGTAGCCTCTTTACGCTGGAGAACTGACAAAGCAGAGCGGGTGGGATGTAACACGGCGGTTACTGCTGGGTATTGGGAAGGGAAAAGGATGAGCACGGGCTCTGAAGGCAAAAAGTGCAGGAAATCAGGAAGGGGTAGCATAAGGGTAGGAGGGTGACCGGCGGTAACACGGCTTGGAAAGAGACTGGCACACAGGTGCTTCTCCTGAAGTGAGCTGCTGCCTGGGCTGCTCCCAGCTCCTGCTTGCCAGCGTGTGAGGGTGGTGCTGAGGTGGAACCGACAGGGTTTTGGGGATTGCCCTTTCCTGGCGAAAGAAGAGAGCAAGGGAAGCGCCTCTGAGCGCTGCAAGTCCACCACAGGATAGTTCTAAGGCTTAAAAACAGACTGGCAGCGGTGTTTTAACGACACCCTCCTGTTCCTCTTCCCGCTAGCAGGAAAAAGGAAGAAAAGCGAACCGCTTCCCGTGAAGGCGGGGCGGTGCGGGGGCGCTGTGAGGGGCCGGGGGCTCGGCCACGGCCGGCACGGGGGGCCCCGCTTCGAGGCCCTGGAGGCGGCGGGCGCGGGGCGGGCTCGGCTGCTCCTCAGGTGCGGGGCCCCGGGGGGAATCGGGCGGGCCCGGCCCGGCCCCGCCCCGCCGCCGCTGTCCGCCTGCGCGGGCCCCGCCCCGGCGCTGAGGGGCCGCGCGGCCCTGCGCTCATGGCGGCGGCGCTGCGGGCGGCGGCGGGACGGGGCCGGCGCTGAGCGCGGGCGGCGGGGCCGGGGCCGGGGCCGGGCGGCGGCGCGCGGGTGAGCGGCGGGCAAAGGGGGAAGGACCGGGAGTGAGGGGGGGGGGGGCGGGAGGAGTGCGCGCGGCCGCGGCGGCGGCGGCTTTGTGTGCGCGGGCGGGGGGAGGGGAGGGGAGGGGAGCAGCGCACGTGGGCTGGGGCCGCGCGGGCACCGCCCCCCCCGCCCCGCCCCGCCCCGCCCGGCGGGGGCCGGCACCGGGCCCTCGGGGGGGGGGGGGGGTTCGGGGGGGGGAGACCGCGGCCTGGCGTCGGTAACGCCTCTGCTCATCCCCTCGTCGCAGCGGCCGGGAGCATGTCCGGGATGAAGAGAGCGGTGGCGGAGAAGGACCCCGACTACGAGGACATCGCCATCGCGCAGCCCAGCAAGCGGCACCGGGCGGCCGAGCGCTCAGGTGGGCGCCTCGGGCCCGGGCGGAGGCGGCAGGCGGGGGGGGGGGGGGCAAGGCCGCGGGGGGGCGGTGGCGGCCCGGGGGCGGGGGTCGCGCCCAGCGGGCTGTGGCTGTGGTAGCGCCCGGCCTGGCGGGCACCGGGCACGGCTGCAGCCAAGGGCACAGAGCACAGGAGCCGGTACGGCCGGGAAAGGGCTCCCAGATCCCCTGCTCCAGCCGTCACCCCCCCGCCGATGTCACCTGCTCAACCCCGTCCCCAGGCACCGCGTCCAGCCTCTGCTTGAACACCCCCAGGGACGGTGACGCCACCACTGCCCTGGGCAACCCGTCCCAATGCCTGACTGCACTTTCTGAGAAGAAATGTCTCCTCGTTTCCAACCTGAACCTCCCCTGGCACAACCTCAGGCCGTTCCCTCTGGTGCTGTCACCAGTTAGCACGAGCTCCCCAGGGCCCCAGCCGTGTGTGCTGGTTCCTATGGCTGCTAAATGCTCCTTCCCACCAGCGTAAGGGGTAAGTCAGGGAGAGAAGTGCTTGGGAGGATGGAAGAGAGGAGGAGCGATGGAAGGAGAGGCGGAGGTAGTGGCCTGGTGCGTGGGTTTGCACTGGGGCTGTCAGAAATTTCTGCTTTGGGAACCCTCCCCCTGGCTGGGTGCCTGGGGCAGGTTGCGGGTCTATGGGCAGATGAGAGTAGAGCTTCTTGCCCCTGGCACAGGGAGTAGGCCAGTGGGGTTTGGCAGAGCCCGGTGAGAGAGAATAATGATGGGAGGAGCTGAAGAAATGGGATCTGAGAAAAATGCATCTGGCTGTAGGACCTGAGGAAGATCCAGGGACAGCAGGATGCTGCAGCTGCCGGTTTGAGAGGGACAGGTAGCGGCTTTGCAGGTGATGCTTTGGAGGACACTGTATAAGCGGACAAGTCTGAGGAAGCTGACCTTCAGGTTGAATGTGCTGCTGGGCAGGTTTTTCAGGCAGGTCTGTTAAGGGGCTGGCAGGGGAGCATTGCTGGAGCTGGCTGGAACCTGCCACTCGCTCTGGTTGTGTCTCCCTGTCGCTGCAGAGGTGTTTGTAGCCTGCTTTGGAAGCCACTCTTTGGAAGATCTTAACAGTTAGCAGACTTAGGGCCTTGGGACATTGTCCTTACCAAAGGGAACTTGTTATTCAGGTGATTCTTCCGAATTGGCTTCTGTCTTTCTCTCTTAGAAGATCCCCCATTTTCCATACAAGAATTCCTTAAGTATACAAATTTCACTAAGTCTTAACTGAGGAGTGTGGTTGATGCTAAGCAGGACAAAATATGAAAATAAAGTGTTCTTAAAAGCCTCTGTAATGTAACCACAAATTCTAAAGTGCTTTAATTGTCTTAATCCTGGTATTGCACTGCCTCAGTCTTGGGAAGAGATGCAGTTGTCTCTGTCTGAACGGCACGTTTCATGCCTTACTGTGTTCAGGTTTAAGTGTAGTCTTACGTGCGAATTTCCCAAGTACGGTGTTCATGGTTGGAGAGAAATTATATCTACTGGTTTTTAATTTTGCATTACTCATCTAGATTCTATCATAATTCAGTTTTAATGTAGGCTTGAACTATTTCTAGTTCTAGATAATGTGTGTGTATATATATATGGAAACCAGTAAATACCTGTAGGATACCCTCTTGCAAATGCAAGCCTAGGTTACGTTACTCACATTGTAGGTACGCGATCGGACGGTAAAATTCCTTGTGACAGTAATTACCTGATAGCTGTATCATACCAGCAAATTTTGACTTGCTTTTGATTTCTTTGCTCTTTCCATGTAGGATCTTAGAAGCCTTTTTGAACAGACAAATGCCCTTTAGTCAAGCAGATGCTTCCTCTGAAGCTCAAAACACAGCCTTAGTATTGTGGCCTCCTGTACTATTTAGAAACAACATAAAATTTTTCTAGGGAACCCAGGCTGTTTTTCTCTCCTCTGCCTTGTGGTGTGGTCATTGTGCTTCTGACACAAGCTGGAGGACCTTTTTCAGGCTTTCTTCTAGAAGTACAACTGCTCTTCCGAGTCCTTACTTAGAACTGATACGAACACGTTGCTTGGATTGCTCTGATTCAGCCCTCCTGGGAGAGGATTTTGTAGGAGGTACACCAGCTTTCAGTAATGTAGTTTCTTTTGTGGCTAATAAAAAGCTTGTAGGCACTCCAGAGCAGGCTGTGCTCCATGCCAGTGCTAAACGTATAAAATATTGGTTTGCATTATTATTGCTACATGAAGTGTAAATTTCCTGGATATGAGTTAGGCCAGGGAGAGACAAAAATGTACATAGCATTCTAGGGTACTCCTGCACAATTGCAGTGGTAACTGCACTTGACAATAACATATTTTTGTTTGTCTTTTTACTGTTTACAGCTTCAGTAAGACCAGAAGTAAGCAGTTTGGTCATATGTTGTTTGTCATCTCACACCTAAAAAGAAAAAAATAGCCTTCCACATAAGCCAGCTTTTAAAGACGCATGTGATTTTTGTTAAGACAAATTACTTTCTTTTGCAAAGAAGTTATCCTTGACATTTTTTTGATGCTGAAATTATCACTTCACTTTTCACTTGTTAATGATTTATCTTTGTTTTTTTCAAGTGGAGCCTCAGAAATAGAAATATTTTTTTCTTTATTTTTCATGTGTGGCCTTGTGCAGCTCGAGATGTTGCTGTGCAGAAGATTGAGACAATTATTAAAGAACAGTTTGCTGTCGAAATGAAGAATAAAGAACATGAAATTGAAGTTATAGATCAGGTATAAAGGTTTTCTTACTAAAAAAAAAAAATAGTTAAAGTCCTGGTGTGATTTGCTTTTGGATATTGGGGTAGTGGTTATCTGTTCATTGTTATATGTTATATTCATTGCTATATGTTACTTCTTTTCTTTTCATAGCGCCTGATTGAAGCAAGAAGGATGATGGATAAGCTGCGTGCCTGTATCGTGGCTAACTATTATGCCTCTGCTGGTCTTCTCAAAGCTGGAGAGGTAAAGATTACTTTGTGAAAAACAAGACTTCGAGGGGTATTTGTGAAAAGTGATGTGTAGTCTTCTGGATATATAGCTAATGTTGGGGTTCAAGATGCAGTTTCTGAAGTAGTGGAATCTGAACCCCCGCTGGGAGAGCAGTGGGAGAGGTGACCTGGTAGGTGTCACTAGCTGGGCCTTGGCCACTTCAGTCATCTTGACTCAAGTGAGAAGTCTCTGGGCAGTGCTTGGTTCTGTTTCCTGAAACACTCTTTTGTCACTTTTTTGTGAAGCACTTTTTGAAGCACTTTTTGTCACTTTTTGTTGTGCGGCAGAGCACCTGGCTTCTCCCACACTTCACAGTTATCCTTGCAAAGCCCTGGAGGGCAAAGACCAAATTTTCCCATCTCACAAATGGAGTGGAAGTAGATGGACTTAAAAACTTGTCAGAAAAAAAAAAACACATTTCTTGAGTCCTGGGCAGTGAAACAATCTTCCCTTTACCCAGGCAGTTGTTCTGTTAATGATGTGTTAACCAGGCTGATGGCAGCAGTGAAGCATGAGGTAAATCAAGGAGCTATCACAAAAAGATTAAAAATTCACGAGGAGGTTAAGAAATAAAACAACAGAGCCCCTACGAGTTAACTCTCCCATTCTGAGCACCGATTCTTTAGTAGCCTGGTAATTGCGGGGTGTTGGAGACTCACACTGAGGCTAAATGCAGGCTCCTCACTGACATGTAGCTCCCTGCCAGTTTACCTATTTTAGTTAACTCCCTGAGTTGGAAAAATGATAGCTGTTTTCCAGGAAAAATCTAAACTGATACTGAAACCTGTTAATGTGTGCTGAGAGCTGAGGTTTCACTCCAGTGCCGTAAGAGTTTCTCTACCAAGCAAGGGCTCTCATTGTTATTCCTATTTTCCTATTTTGATTTCCAGAAGGCTTGGTGGAGGACAAAAAAAAGTAATGGTCCACCTTGTTTTTCCTCTCACTGAACTTGAATTGAGCAACTGGAGCTGAGAAAGATTATGATGGTACTGGGAGGCTTGGAGATCTCTCCTCTGCATTCGGTTTTGTGTGGGTGGCTGAGGAATTTGAGCTAGATTCTGATCTTTTAAAGTACTTTCATCCAGTGTTGTCACGTGTCAGCAAGAGCTTGTTCTGCCCCCTGTTTACTTGTTTTGCCATGCAGGGTGTTTTTTTTTTTTTTTCCTTGCTGAGTTTCACAGCTTGCAGAAATGCTAACATTATATATTGTTTTGGAGCGTTCGTAAAACTGGTGTGACCTCGTGTTTGTTTTCTTGTTATGAGCTTATGGCTAGTGTAGCTGTACCTTTGATTGCATTTTATATTGTTTCTAAAAGTCCTGCTTTGCATGCTGGCTAGATCATGTCTTTTTTTAATTTGAACTTGTTGCTGGTTTCATTTAGGTCTGTTTTCGTTGTGTGGTTAACGTGCTTGATTCTGCTGGCAGGGAGTGATTGCCTCTATTTCTACTTTTGGGAATGGGAATTTTTGTAGTTTAGCTCAGTGTGCTTAATATGTAAATGCTTGTAAACTTGTAAGAAGATGACTTGCAAATTCCTGATCTGTTCTCACGAACAGTTCTTCAGCCTGGTGCTTCTGGGTTTTGAGGCTTCTGGTTCTGTACAATTATAGTTGTGTGTTGGGTTGTTTGTTTTTACTATAAATAAGTGGACAAGGTGTTGGTCAGTTCACTGGATGGAAGAAAGGAAAATGGGTTGGTTATTTATTGATTTACGTCTATTTTGACTTGAAGGAAGCTTAGGTATTTTCTTGTTTTAAAGATTTTATATATGTGTGTGTGTGTGTGTTTCACATGGAGCTCTTGCAAATGCTTGGAAAACTGATAGGATTTGTGTTCTCCAGATATCAAAGTTCAGGATTTTGGTTTCAAAACTCTTTTAAGGGCTGTGGAGCAGGGAGAGTTGGCAGTTGCTTAGGTCATGTGCCTCATGGACAGCTGGGAGGAAAGCTGTCAGCTGAGCCCTTAACTTCTGGGTTGGGGACTATTCAACTCCACTGCTGCTGCCACCTCTTGAGGGCAGTTCTGCCCTGTCCTGGTGCCCGTACTGGCTGCATGTTAAACCTCGCAGGTTCAGGAGGATCTAATGTTATCTCTGAAACACCCATTTTGATGAAATTCTGTGAGTGTGTGTAAGCACGTTCCTCTTTAGCTTCTGTTAAGCTTTGGCAGCAGGCAGGGTGCTAATAAATGTATCTTGCCTCATGGGCATTGGCAAGACCACCAGTTGGTAGCAAAATTAAGGAGCCTAATACATTTGCATACCCTGCTTGCCTGCAAGAATCAGGCATCTGTGGTCTTTCTGTGTACGGTGAAGGCCTGCAGAGGAGGGGATGCTGTTATTTTCAAGGGGACATTGTAAGTGTCAGTCTGCTGCAGCCCTCCTTTCCAAAGGCAGGTGGATTTCGGGGATCAGAGGCTCTAAAGGAACAGATTCAATCTGGGGTCCTACTTCTATAGAACCATTGCAAGATTTTCTCTTCTGTGGTGTATGTTTTTTTCTGCAAGGCAGCTGATTAAATATTGGCTCGTTATTTGTATGTTGAATTTTCCCCTTTGGCACAGCCTCGTTTTATCTGGGCTACAGGAAAATAAATTACTGGATCTGCCTGGCCTCTGTTGCAGGGGACCAGGACGTGTGACACAACAATTCTCAATCACCCTTCAATCAAGAAGTTCCTGGAATCGCCCTCCAGATCCTCGTCCCCTGCTAACCAGGGCTCAGACACTCCATCCGCCAACCACTCTGAGAGCGACTCGCTCTCCCAGCACAATGACTTTCTCCTGGACAAGGACAATGGCAACTTGGATGCAGACGACCGGCTGACAAACAGCCTGGACCAGAGACAGAGCAGAAATACTGGCCGGGTAAAGTAAAACGCGAGTGGTGGTCAAGTTGTTGGAGGTGTGTGCTCTGTCTGGACTCAGTGCTGGCACCAGGAGCTCTTCATGTTGTCACCCACCTTGCTGAAGATCTGTTCCTTACCCTCTCCAACCGCTTGCTTCCACTCTCAGCCTGGCTTTGCTGTGAGGCTAACTGAAGCGTATGTAACTTGGGTAACTCCTCTTAATTCTTACCCAACAGAGAGGTCAGCAAGGCAGCAGCGACAGCGTTCATGTTAGCACTGCTGATCTGCTGCTGTCTGGCTTGGTAGTCTCTGGGGAAGGAGCTGTTTCACAGCTTGAGCACAGGGTTTTGCTGTGTGGATGGAAGTCGGGTCAGGAAGGGTAGAGCCTGGAAAGAAGAGCGAGAAACGTCATTCCCAGTAATGTGCTTTGGGAGCTGGTGATATTCTGTATAGTGATGCTGCTGGGTGCCCCTGGGGACTGCGTTGCTCTGAGTGATTGAACCTTTGGGGTTGGGGCTGCTTAGCACTGTGTGGGGAACATTTAGTGGTGGCTGGGTTGGCTCCTCCTGGGGGCGTGAGCTGGTAGAGCCTGGGGGCGCACTGTGTGCTGGTTTTCTCTTGGTGGCACTGCTTGCTCTTGAACTAATATTACCATTTGCTTAACTGAACCAGACTGATCCACGTTAAAAATACCTTCTTTCATATTTCCCTGCGCTTTTTTCTGTGTTACTTTTGACATGGATCCATTCCGTGTATGGCTCACTATGGAGCTGCAGAAATCATTGTACAGTTGCAGTTAAGAACCCACTTAGAAACAGATACAGCTGCCCAAAAGGTCCTTCTCAAGCCGTGTCCTCAGTACCGTGTGATTAAAACATAGCCTACATCTTGCAGTGAGCACCAGTTTCCCTTATTTTCGTCTTTCTTGCTCTAGGAAATAGAAAAGAGCCACGTACTTATTCACAGTGGCCATTAGACAACTGAAGAGAAACTTTGCAGAAGAGAAGTGATTTCTCCTGCAGAGAAGCTGCAGCTTGCTGAGCATCCCAGCTTGCTCCTCTGCCCTGCTGCCCCTCTCTGCCCCAGCTGCTTCCCTTACCAGAGGCAGGTAGCTTCCAGAGGGAGATGCTCACTGGCTGCAGGTGAAATGCTGAATGCTCGATGAGAGGAAACTTCTGTTTCGTTTCAGTTTCTTTCATCTCAGCCCTGCCAGAGGAGAAGAGCCTCTGACCCAAACTGGAGACGTGTATCTCACTGCATATGGCTGCGTTCTGCAGTTGGACAAGTTGCCATGTGGTGTGGCAGAAAAAGCATTGTTTCTGCATCCAGTGAGCAGGGTGACAGCTTTGGTGTGCTGAAATCCTTCCTAGGGTCCGTAGCAGAAGCATGCAGACAGTATGTACCTGTACCGTAAACCACCAGCCCAGTATAGATAGCTTCAGCAGGGGGGTCTTTGGTGGAACAGCTGGATTGCTTGGCTGTAGCATGGTGGGGCATCTTTGGCCAACACAGAGGTGGCTGAAGGATGAGGAGAAGCTGATGCCATGCCAGGCTTCTGTGACTGTCCTTGCTCCAGCTTGGGGCATCACTGGGTTGATCTCCCATTTAACTATGCGTGTTTTCTTTTTTAACAACACCTTACTTTTCTAGTGCCAAACAAAGTAATGTTTAAGAGGAATGCTTGTTTTTTTTTGTTTGTTTGTTTGTTTGCCTTTTTTTCTTCCCCTACCCTCAGGACAGTTCGGGTGTTTCAAGCTCTCAGAAACCAGGACAACGAAATGCCGGGCTGCCAACTGACGAGACTTCACGGCTCTACGTGAAGAAAACGATTGTGGTTGGCAACGTCTCCAAGTTAGTATCCAAAGTCTCCATGATGGGCCTTTACTTCAGAATCAAATGGAATAAGAGGTTAAAATTAGGAGATAAAGTTGTTAGGCTGTTGCAGTGGGAGGTATTGCTCTTGACACTGGACCCAAGGCTGCCCTCCTTGAGTATCTGCAAGAGCTTTTTGTTGGGGGAAGAGGTGTTTTAACAGGTAGTATAAATAGAGGTTTTACGGTCTGTTTCTTTTGAGGTGAGTCTTTAAGCCTTCTCTGTCCATTGTAAAATCCCAGGTTTTCCCATGAAAATGCTGAAAAGCAAATTGTCCTAATTGCTATTTCTATGTGTCCGTGGGGATGCGTTTAACAAAAAAAAAAAAAAGACAACCACTCGACTCTCCACCCCGCCCCAAACAAACCAACCCCAAATCAGAAATTATAAAAATGAGAAAAACTCTGTGAAAGTACAGCATAGTCTGAAGAAATTTTTTATGGTTTTCATGTTTTCCCCCCCAAAAAAATTGAAGACGGGTAAATTTATCTAATTGTTGAACTTTGAGGAAAGTAACGAATAAAAGCATTCATTTTTGGAAGCTATGGAGAAGTTAAGGTTTTAACTCTCTACCCTGTACTACTGAAGTTAATTTTCTTTTGCATAGAAAGTAGCAAATGTTAGCTGATGAGACTTACGGTATTAGAATTGTCTTGAAAATCTATTTAATCCTGGACCCAGACCCAATTATTGACTAAGAAGCTTCTTTAAAATGTATAAGAATAATTGCTTTTTTGGGGGGGGGGGTTATGGTAGCAGAGTTGCTGACGCTGTGTTCTAGAGCAGTGTGACTTCTTGATGTCTCACAAAAGATGGGGAGAAGCATTTGACACTGACAAAATATTAAAATTAAGTCTTCCTGATTTAAGAATCAACTTTTTAAATGGATGAATTTCTTATGGCAGTTGTGCACTAGAATCGAGGGAATATATTGGGAGTATAGAGTAAATTATGAGATTTCTGTTTGTTTCTGGAGGAATTTTTTTCTGCAGATCTTGATGAACTGTCAGAATATAGAATAATTAGCAGAAGTATACAGGGGACAAGCTACACATGGGCATTTTACCATCCCTGTTTTTTTTAAATTTCTTTGCCAGGTACATTCCCCCTGACAAGAGAGAAGAAAATGATCAGTCAACCCATAAATGGATGGTGTATGTCCGAGGCTCTCGGAGAGAACCCAGTATAAATCATTTTGTCAAGAAAGTTTGGTTCTTCTTACATCCCAGTTACAAACCTAATGACCTGGTAGAAGTGAGGTAATAAGGAGCTGTTCCAGTTGTCACTATCCTATTTATGCTTGCCAGGCTTACAGTGCCAATTGTTTTTTTTTGAAGTTAGCACCTTCTTGTCCTGGTTTTGTGTTTCATGTCTTTCTTTAACCTCCAGCTTGGCTTGACAGACTCTCAAAATAAAAGCAGAATTACATTATTTTTTGTATCAAATGTGCCAAACATTTCCTTTTTTTTGTACTGGTGAAAGTTATCTATTGCATTTCCCATGTTATCCCCGTGAGTTTGTACATCTGTATGCATTATGCTGTCTGCTGTGCAAGGTGCATTTGGAAAGATGTTCTCTACCTTCCTCCCAGTGGTACGCGGAAAAGAAAGAGAAGTTTCAGAAAGCTGTTTTACCTGTAGTTTTAATTGCGTACGTATGTTTGGGCAAGTTTTATCTTTCTCCCAGGTATTTCTGTACTGCAGTGAGATCAGTGGCATTGACTTCATGGTTTGTGGAATTAATTTCCCATCAGTGTCACGGTATTGCTGCTACAGAAACAGGGCAGTTTCTCTGTCCTCACCTAACCTGTAGTCAAAATTGTGACCCTGTTGTGATCAGCAGGCTCAGTTCTGTGTTTGCTACTGCAGGCAGATGTCCTGTCAGTTTTTCATTATTCTTCTTTGGAAAAGATGGTCCAAAATGCTTCATGTTTTCCTGAAGAAATTATTCTCTTAGGGTTCAGTTGCCTGCCTGGAGGGAAGTGGGCAGAACACCTCCATACAAAATGGCAACTTAATTCTGGCAAAATTAAATTGGCTGATGGGCAACTCCAGAAAGGCATATCTGAGATAAGAAGTATTAGTGCTAGCTAATGATTCTGAGAAGGTGATGCCGACCAGGATGAAAACAAACTCCTTTACATTTCGGGTATAGCATACTAAATTAGACTTGACTGCTTTCTTTTTGTGCCTTTCTCAGTTTACCGTTATCTGATGTCAGTGCTGTTTGTCTTCTGTTTAATCTCCTCTAGTTAATAGATTTCTTCTAGTCATACAGCTCTAGTCATTTCAATGAACATTTGTGTTCTGGACTAAAAAGAAGTTAGTGTTTTGTTTCATTGCAAAACTGCATTTGGGATTTACAACAACAAACTAAAATATTAAAGGAAAAAAGTGATGGTAAATACTAGAGATAAATCTGCCCTTCTTTTTCAGATTAGAGAATGACATTGGTTGAGTTAGCTTTTCCTTGTAGTCTGTATGTTGTTTCATTGGCCTTACATGAAGCGTATGCCTTTTTACTACGAGACAGGGAACATCAGAAAGAGATGGCAAAATGTTGCAATGAAAACTCACCTTGGAGCATTGTCCTAGGAGCTGACTTGCTTTTTTTTTTTTAAAGCAAGTATTTTTTGTCATTACACA
Organism: Anser brachyrhynchus; assembly: GCF_964034855.1. NCBI lineage: Eukaryota > Metazoa > Chordata > Aves > Anseriformes > Anatidae > Anser > Anser brachyrhynchus. The sequence goes on along the minus strand of NC_137703.1, from coordinate 14,406,920 downwards.
GTCTTTTTTGTGTTTGTTTCCCATAGTCTTTCATCCAACTGTTACACCATTTCCTTCTCTGTCCACTTGTGCGAAATAAAAGCATGTTTTCAGCTGTCCCCAGAATTAGAATTTGTGGGTTTGATTGCATTCTCTCTGTCGTGAACAGTAGGCCTAAAGCTAGCTTTGGTTGTCAGTTAGACAGACAGTCTTTAGCTTTCTGCAAAAGAGGTAGGTGAAAGCTCTACCTGTTTTGCATACAAAATGTGAATCGCCATTTGTTTCCAGAGAACCTCCATTCCACCTGACCAGGAGAGGCTGGGGAGAATTCCCTGTGAGAGTCCAGATACACTTCAAGGATAGCCAGAACAAGAGGATTGATATCATACACAATCTGAAGGTATTTGAACAGAATGCTTGAGAGAAAGGCAATTAAATGAGCTCTGCATAATCTCTCTGCATGATCTAGAAGAGCATCTGCTTGTGTGTGTGTGTGCTTCTGTCTCTGTATTTTTTCCCTGCTGTTCTTTTACACGTGAACAGTTGAAATGAATAATCAAAAAAGATCCAGGAAAGTCCCTTACCTTGCCTATGTTAAAGGCCATGCTGTAGCCAAGGAGCCCAGCTTTGCAGAAGCAAAGCATTTACCTATTGTTCCCCCTACAGCGTGAGATTTTTAGCATGCTCTCCCTGGCTTTAGCTTGACAGGTTGCTGCAGGGCTGTCTTTCTGCTGGCAGTGATTGCTGTAACTGTTGTCTTCCTTCCACACCTGCACGTACCAGCTAGAGATTATCTCTGATGGTAGAGTGGGCAGGGAGAGGCTGAGATTGCTGCTCCTTCCTTCTGGACAGAGCCTGCTTTCAAATCATTCACCTGCCCTGTGACATTCAATAGGATTTATAGCATGCAGCAGCCCTGGTAAACTAGGCCAATCCTTTTGGTTTTGTTTTAATTAGCAGTGCCTAGCATTAGAGGCATTAAGTCCTGGGCTGGTTTATTTTCATGTGAGCAGCATGATTAGTTTTATTTAAGCCCTACCTGCAATGATGGTTTTCCTACTAATGTAAATACCGAGTTGTAACCACATATGGAGACAGTAGAGAAGGTTGAAAATGTTCCCCTGGAACTTGGGAACGTTTAATGTAGACTATGAGAAAAATGTGTTTGGAGAAAAATATGTGCCTTTGAACACTTGAAGCTTTTAAGTTGATGCAGTTTGCTTTGTGCTTGAATCTCGTTCCTCCTGTGTGGGCTAGCTTCCTTCACAGAACCTCCAGTGATGCACTGCACCTCTGTGTGGCTGTGTGACTCAAGTTTCTGCTGAACTTCAGAAGAAATCAGTAACAGCATGGTGGGTGTTGTGCAGCCTACAGAGGAAAGCGGAGCCAGTCTATGGCATAAAAAGAACTGAAAATATTACTTGTCGTGCTTTATAATAGAAGCATTCACGAGAAAACTCTCTGATGCTCATACCTGGCAAAGTAGTGTGAGGATCTTGAGTCAGCAAATCCATGCTGTTTATTTCTTTATTTAGACCTCAGGAATTAAAAAAGGATGCTCCTCAAAGGCTATTCTTAGACTGAAATAATGTCTCCCCAACAAATCTCATTTTCTTCAGCTTTTTTGCTCCTTTCTACTTCAGTGTGGGCTTTGGGTTGTGGTTGACTTCTTAGCAGAAGAGGGTCCTTAAATAGCGCACGTTTTTCTGGCCCCATGGATTCAAAACCAACCTGATGCACTGCTGCTTGTGTGATGTAGTTTCAACTCCTTTCAAACAGATCGTACTGTGAATTCTAGCTAACATGCTGCTCTGCATTGGTTAATATAAACATATTCTATTGCTTTATCCAGTTGGACAGGACTTACACAGGCCTGCAGACACTCGGCGCAGAAACGGTGAGCCAGCTGGTTGTGGGATGGATGTTGTACTTTGATACCCTTAAAGATGTTTAGAAAGAAAAAGATAGAAAGGAGTAAGCACGGAGTCAGACCCATTTGATTTCACAATTTCTGGAATGTAGGTTTTGCTCTTGTTAAGTGAAATGATTATGACACCTTGTCACTGTTCACAACAACAATCATTTTTCCCTTCCTAGTTCAGAGGAAACTGTTTCCAGCTTTCATAAAGAATTTAACTTGTACTGCAGTTTTTTGTTTCTTTTTGGAGCCTTTGGTACCAAATGTCTTGATTTGCTTTCTAATGTGCTACAGATCTCGAACATCAAGAATTTAAATTAAAGCTAGCTATTCTGCTGACAATATGCAGTAAATTAAGTAAAGGTCTGCCCACGTCAACATTCAGTACCTTCATGGAAAATTAACTCTGAAAACTTTAAATAAAAGAAATGAATGAATTACTCAGTTTGTTATATCCCTGAAGTTTTAATATTTTTTTTCCCCTGTTAAACTCTAGCGAATGGAAATTTTTATTCTGAAATAGCATTGCTTCAGCTTTTCAATCTGTAGAGAAATCACCGTAGGCATTTCATGTTAAAGTTGAATGTACATTTTTGAAGAGTAGATGATGTAGTGGTGCCTTTCTTGAGGACCTTATCAAAAAGGCAAGCTACAGTTTTGTGCCTGTCCCTAAGGAGCTTACCTGGAGCCTGGGCTCTGTGTTCCTTACAATGTTTGCTATTCAGATTTCCCTGGGGACTGAGAGATGCTCTGTTTTACCATGGTGCTTTAGTGTTGTAATATTCTTGTCTTAGCCCTGGGGAGCCTCATGAAAATGGATGGAAATTTTATGCAGAGTTTGGGGGAGGAAGGGGAGAGATTTCCAGACATTTAAAATAATAATAGTTAAAACAAAAAGGCATAGTTGTTTTCACTATCTTTACCTAACTAACGGATATTAATGTCGTCTTTTCACCTGCTTCTGGAAGGTAGTGGATGTGGAGCTGCATAGGCATTCACTCGGCGAGGAATATCTTTTTTCCCAGTCTTCAGAGTCCGACCTTTCTGATGTTCCTACATCTTTACCACTGCCGTTGAGTATCCCAGCACCAGTTAAAGCTTCTTCACCAATTAAACAGCTGCGGGACTCCAGCCCAGATGCTTCTGCAGACAAAGGTAAAGCAAATGGGTATTGGTGCGACTGGAATTCTTGGAACGTCTTCTGGGTACTTTCTCTTAATTGTTCCTTTGGCTTAAATGTTGATACCTGCTCTTTGCTTACCTCAGACAATTCTTTCCTTAATGTACTAGGAAACATAATTTAGGAATCGTTATCATTTATTTGATTTTTTTTTTTAATCTGGAGTTTGTTGAGCGAGCTCTGTTTTGTTAAATGTAGTGAATGTGGAGCATTCGAATGCAGCATGCGTAGTTGGAAAAAGGTTGTTGAATAGCACTTGCAGTTTTGTTCTTGGCAGACTTTTCAGAGAGCTTTTAGGTTTCTGAATGTCTTGGGGACTGTGTATTCATTTAAGGAATTAGTCTAGCGGTGTGTTCAGTTGTATTTGTTGGTTCCTAACATGAGATGAGTTTGAGAAAAACTTTTTATGTAACTGTGATGGTGAAAGTAGAGAGTGGAAGACTTAGTGTATATTTGTTGGTCTCATTCCCACCTGTAAGATCTGGAAATGCAGTGCCCACTGCAGTGTGCTGGCAATTGATGCTGTAGCATCATTTGAATTGCCTGAAACAAGCTAGGTACTGGCCACTTGAGCACACTATTCTGATTTCTGGATCGTGGGAAGTAGGAAAAACTGTGCCTCTGATAGTGTTTAACTTTTTTTTCTGAAATATATAATATTAAGACAAATCTCAGTTAACTGCTCAGAGAAACAAGGAAGTCTTTATAGTTTGCATGATTTAGTGAGAGAAATTTGCTGGAAACAGCAACTGTATATTTCAAAATACGATCACATGCAACACGGTTTCATTCCTTTAGTAATCTATCCTGAATTCCTGTGTTAAAGGAATGGCTGTAATGCTCAGGTCTTGTATGTTGAGCTTTCTGCTCAGTGGTACAATGCCAGGGGCATTGTCCTGGCTTAGCAAGAAGAATGCTGTTTAAGTTCAGTGTTTTCTTGTGGCAGCACAGCCAAAAATGGGGAAATGAAGCCAAATTTTAAATGCACACCCTTTTATTAAAACATGAAAATGGGCAGCACCTTTAGGTGGAGAAAGGAGTTAAAACTGCCTCTTTCTTAGGCTGAATGGCAGTGGCTTCTCTCATCTCTTTCTACAGCAGATAAGACTGATTCCTTAGCCCAGGTCAGAAGGCAGCGGTTGGTTTCCTTGTGCTCTTACTCCAAAAAATGCACTGCAAGATTTCCTGTGAAGGAAATTCTGCCTTAGTTGTGTGAAACCCTGTCTGTGGACACAAAACTATCCACGGCTTTCTGTCAGTGGAAGAGTCTTTTCAAGAAAATGTGTAAGAAGTGGCTGATGACCTACCAAAGCTGAACAGGCTGTGTATGTTCACATTTTATTCTTTGGTTCAGAGACAAACCTGACAGATGTGCGCAGAAGGAACTCCCTTCACCCCTTTTTCTCCCTGTTGAGCACTGCCCACCAGTTGCTTTCTCCTTCCTTCCTTCCAGAGGGTGTTTGTCATACGTTAGTTTTGTTTGTGTAGAGGAGCACAGTAAGGAATTAGATGTCTCAGCCTAAGATCTATTTCTCTTCTTTTCCCTGTTTTAATCAGGATTCCCTGGGAATGCTGAAACCGAAAGACATGCCACGTTTTATTCCCTGCCATCTTCGATAGAACGGACTCCCACCAAATTAGCCACCCAGAAAGTTCCCTTTGGCTCTCATGGAAATTCAGCCTTTCAACCCATTGCAGCTAGCTGTAAAATAGTGCCTCAAGGTCAGATTCCAAGCCCTGCAGAGTCACCCGGAAAATCCTTCCAGCCTATCACCATGAGTTGCAAGATTGTATCAGGTGAATGTTAGTTTACATATCTGAGTGCTTCACCCTGGAAAGCAAGAGATTGGGCAAGCTGGACTTGGTTTGTGTCCTTCCCCTGATTGCCTGCCAGTGTTTGAACATCAGGCAGTAGGAAACTAGCGTAAGGAGCTGAACACGCTTGTTAATGGTCGAGGAAAAAAACCCAAGTGTGAAATGCTTCGCATGAGATCAAAAGTGGGATGAGAGCTGTTCTCTCCCTTTTCATGAATGCTTTTGGGTGCGAAAATGGTAGTCCTTAGCTGGACTGCTACCCACAGAAAGGCCCAGGCAAGGACGCAACTTCCATGTGGGCTGTTTATATGTGGGAAAAAGCCGTTCTTCTCCCTCCCTCTTTCAGACAACGGGGATGGATTAAGAAGAAATATTTTTCTGATTACTTGGCAAATAATTTTCAACCTTGTTCACTCAAATGGTCCCTCTTACACTTGCAATATCTCCTCAGATGGAACAACTTTGGTCTTCCTCTTCCAGACATCCAGCCTCTGGATTAATTTTTCAGCTGACTGCAGTGAGCAATGTCATGCTCTTTTGATAGTTTCCCAACCAAACATGATCACGGTGCTGTTTACTCACTTTACATACAGTCCCTTCCCTGCCTGGGCATGATGCCATCCACTGGATGATGTTTTACATCAAAAAGTTTTAATGTACAGCTCACAGTGTCACATATTATTAAGCTGAAAGATGACCTGCTACATCCCTTCATTTTCTGGTGTTCAGGTTAGAGAGGATGTAGCACCTCAGGTGATCAGTGTGTGTGATTTCTGATGATCAGCTCGCTCCCAGCTCATTTTCCTCAAGAGTGCTTTTTTGTTCAAAATTTCAATATTTCTCCTTGATATCTTCAAAGTGCTAGTGATTTATATTTGAACCTATGCCAAATGTTTTCTTCTTTCCCAATAAGCTCTACTCCTAATCTTCTTTCTCCAAGGCTGTCCAGAAAGCACTAATTATAGTGCATCCTCTCTTTCTTAAAATCCTTGGACTATTCTTTGTTGCTCTTTGCAATTTAAATGTTGCTCTGCAAAATATTTATCCAAGGCTCTCTGTCTGCTGAGAAAAATCACCCCTTTCCTATTTCAAGAGCAGCTTATAAGACATAGAGAATTTATTTGATGAGCATTTATGTTCCATTTTAATAGTCAATTACTGCCAAGAAAGCAGATTGACAGGCACTTGAAGTTTAGCATGCTTGCTGCCTTCTTTCTCTGATGACTTTTCTTGCCTGTCCTTATCTCTGCATTTCTTGCTTACCCCCTTGTGCATCTTTTTTCTTCTCTGTTTTTCTCTCTCTCTCCTGGTCCTCTTACCCAGAAGATGCACATTCTACAGTGTTTGCTTTCAAGGTCGTCTGCTGTAATGAGAGCAGTGAAGAGACAAGAGTGGTCTGGCCTGCCTGCTAGCTGCTGTATCACACGGCCTTTTGTGTGAGCTGCTTGGTTCTTGGCTTGGGGTGCCTGCAGCATGGGCTCCAAGAGGGAAAGAGAGCACACATCAAGGAACTCTGCTCTCTTTCTTCTTCTCATTGGGTGGACCGGACTTGGCAGTGAGAATGATTTACATGATGATAATCCACCTCAGGATTCAGGGGTGGACTAGGTAGCTTCTAAAGTTCCCTTTGAACCCTGTTTGTCCTGGCAGACAGAGAATGTCCGGGGTAGGTATGAGCCGTAGTGCTTTACGCTTCTTTTAACTTTCATTCTATTCACCCTTTCTTCTCTAAATCCTAACATTTGTCTCAGGCTGGGAAGTGCATCCTCAAAGATGTTCCTTCTCTAAACCATTTGCAAAAGTACTATTGCTGTATTTTTGTGTTCTCACGACATTTATAAGATAGAAGCATTGGACTTTTTTTCTGAAGGTTCTCCAATATCGACCCCTAGTCCATCTCCGCTACCTCGTACCCCAACCTCCACTCCGGTGCACATGAAGCAAGGCTCTGCTAGTTCAGTCATTAATAATCCGTATGTTGTTGTGGACAAGCCTGGACAGATGGTTGGAGCAGCAGCCACAAGCACAGGTGTGTAGTGTGATCAAAGAAGGCAGTGACTTAGTCTTACCCATTCAATTTGCTCTCCCTTTTAAGTGATGACTGCAGTAACTGCATTTCAGTCTGTGCTGTACTCAGAGTACTCAGCAAAGGAAGAGTGGCGGTGTTGCTTGAGTGTCCTGTAGTGTGGTCGAGGGTATGGTGGAGTTTAACACGACTGACTCCCTTTAGGGAACAGCACGTGGTGTAAGCCTGAAGTGAATTCGTAGATCTCTGTTCAGAGAGAGCCTGTTCTGTACAGCCAAAAGGGAAGGGGAGTTAGAGGTTGTGATGAACGGAGGTTTTAACAGAAATGGCGCGCAGGTGCTTGGGTGGGGACTCTGTCTTGGGCATGGGCAAAGAGCATGGGGAACTGGCAGCAACTTACGGGTCTAGTCCTAAGTCCTGTGCTGTAAGTGTGTTGAAATGGTTGATAGAGCCAGGTTACCAGGAGAACAGATGTTAGTTTTTGTTGCTGCTCTCAACGTCTAGTTGGTCTGAATGCAGCCAGTTTGGATTCCTGGTTCCGGAATTCCGGAACCGGGTTCCCTTGGTGCGTCTAAAGGGGACAGAAGCCCGGGGTCAGGAGGGGAAGAGGACTGAACCTCAGGAGACTGGGTGATGGCTGTGGTAGTCAACTGCTAATCTATGTGGAGGTGCTGGAGGAAAAGTCACTCAAAAGCCATTTATTTGTTATGACTTGTGGCCAAGAATGGCTTTCTGAGAGCACACTTGTTTGTGTACGTGTGTGCTTACCAGCAATGGTTCTTCAGAGCCGTGTGTTGAACTGCAGTGTGCGTGTGACACAAAGTGTTCGTTGTGCACGGCTGTAAAAATAGATCTCTTGGTAACATTCCCTTCTTTTTTCTGAGGGAACACAGCTGCCGTGTTGTGCGCATTTTAATTTCATTACAGGGGGATTTAGTAGGGAAAGCATAGCTGAGTGTTTTAAGTGTGTTTTGGGGCTTTCTTGGTAATGCTGAAGCTCTTTTACTGATAGGGTTTTTATTTTTGTTTTGCTTTTTTCCTGTTTCTTCCTTACCTCCAGCCTGACTTTGTTCTGCATACATGGTTTGTCATGGTTTGGGTAACTTTTGTGTTCTCATAGTAGTGATTTTTGCATGGAGGATAAGATCTGTAGAAGTACCAGGTGGTTTGGATGTGCAAGTCTTAATGCCACTAAAGGTGCACTTTCCCACTACATCAGTGTTATTTAAGTACAGACTGGCCTGAAAGAAACTGCCTGCTGTCTCTCCTTCCCCTTGTATTCCTGCCACTTCCCTTCATCCTACGTGAGCCAAATCAGATCAGCAGCAGAGCAGAAAATTAAAACCTTCCCCTCCCCAAATTGTTTTGTTGTCGGGATAGCCACGTCACTAGACCCCATGTGGAACAAGGGGAATGTGGGACTGGGCTTTGGGAGTCGGGTGGGATTGAGGGTAATGTGTATGAACAAAGTCACCAGGGTGTTTTTGATAAAACTGCTGATCGTATTTAAAAAAAGGACTAAGGTCTGAAGCTTCATGTTTTGTGTGAGCCAGCCTTTACAAATCCCATTGTTTTGAGAAATGGCTGCACAGTTTACTTTTAAATGTAAGTGCAGTTTGTAAAACAACCGTGTGAGAGACTGTGACTGTGTTTTCATGTGTGATCTGTGGCATCTCTTAAACAAATGGAGCTACAAAATCAAACCTGCAGCAGTAACCAAAGTGCTGCTGAGTAGCAACAGGTTGTATTCATACCCTAATAATACAGGGCCAGTTCAGCACTGACCTTTCATTCCAGAACTCCCCCACCCATCTCAGGTGCAGGACGAGGGTAGTGCTGTGGCACAATTTTCCAAGAGCAGCATTTTTCAGACACAGGAGCTTGTCTTTGTTCTTCGTTTTTAGTTCTTCCTCTTCCCTACCTTGCTCTGTCCATTCGTCTGGTTACTCCTCACCCAGTGTCCCTCCTTTTCTGACCTTCCTTTTCCCTCCCAGTTTCCTTCAAACCTTCCCAATACCCGTGTTTAAGGCTAGTGTAGGTTCAGAGGGTTTCTGGGCAGTGGAGGGAGCTACGTTTGCATCAGCAGATTCTGCCTGGAATCTCACCGGTAGCTGCTATGCTCAGTCATCCAGGAGTTACCCGACCCTTTGCAGCAGACAGCTCTGAGTTGACATGGGCAGTGAGTTGTCTGGGGCGTGGATCCTGCACGTGAAAATTGTGCAGCAGCTGGCCTCAAGAGTATCACAGAGCCACGTTGGGTTTTAGGGCCAGCTGGGGGGAAGTACAAGTGAGAAACTCTTCAAACACTGCAAAGTAGTCTCCTTTTTCATTTCGTACAGGTGATGGAGACAAAGACCTAATACATTTGTAATGAAAATTGACTTGTTTTGTGCCCATGCCAACTCCCACTGATGTACCGACCTTGTTATGTGTACCTCATGGACAATATAGATTCGGCCCTTACCTGAAATCTGCTTTGTTTCCCGATGCACAGGGAGCCCAACCAGCAAACTGACAAATGTTTGTCAGGCTTCTCACAGGACTGGATCTCCTGTATCAAAGACCCATGGGAGCGGCTTTGTAACCTCAGCTGTCAAGGTAATGTTCTTATTAGGTGTATACTTTCTATTTAAAACCCAGCTTCCTATTCAGTAGGGCTTTTTAGTATTATGAATTCTGAATTTCAGGCAACTCTTTTGGTCCTCATTTCAGATGAGGATTTACTCAAACAGCTGTACCCCTGTGAGAACATGGTGGTTATACAAGATGATAGCGTTGATTCATGCAGCTCTAATTAAACTTGCCTACTCCTCTGTTTAAAGGCACCAATTTTTTGCTTTTCTACAAGGAAATCTGTAAAGGGCACGGCTCGCAAAATGTCTTATCTGTCAAGAGAGCTCTTCTCTAACTGACTTTGATCTTTTTCACTCTGTTAGTGACAGTATATGATTAAACCAGAGGTGCCTACCTCAAAACCTCCACTTGGCTCATTATCTTGTGCAGCAGCTTTTCCTAGCAGCCTGAAAATAGGTCATTTAATGGCTTTACAACTGCCCACATTTAGAAAAATGTTCATGTAAACAGTAGAGTAACTGAATGTATAAACAAACAGTGATGAATAAGGTTCGCGCTTCTAGCTGCAAAGCCCAAAAGGTATGAAACTGAATTATCTCAGATAAAACCTCTTCCACGTCTTGCACAAGGAACGGTATTTCTGGCAGGCAAGTGGCGTAAGTGAGGTTCTTTTTGAAAGCATCTGGTGGGTGTGCTGCTGAAAACAGGAGCGTTTCCCTGTCTCTGAGTCACAAGGATATTAGTGCTAGATATGGTGGGGAAGGGGCGGAGGTTTTTCAGTCAGCCTGCAGAGAGCAAATCGTTTCACATTTGGAACTGAAATGCTTCCTACATCTGTTAAGAAAAATTTGTTGAAGATTGCTCTCAGAAACAATTATTTTGGAGTAGCATTTTAAATGTCAGGTGTGCAGCTGGCTATTCTGCTTTTAAGAGCCTGGCTATTAAGGATTTTACATAACAATGTTAAAAAAACATTTATTTTTCACTGGTTTGGGACAGTTCTTTCTGTAAGGTTTTAAGTGAGTCGAAGTAGGTGCATATCATTAATAAAAGTTGGAATCTGTATTTCCAGGGCAATGTCAGTTAAAATCTGAAGGTATTTAAAAAATAATAATCATAACTGTAAACAGAAATATATTTGATTTATGTCCATATGTTTCCTGGTTGGTGGAAAAGTGATAATTTGGTGATTTCTTCAAAGAGGGTGGGATGTCTGATAGTTCAATGTGACTTTAACAGATTGTGCTTCACTTATCACTTTCTCATCCCTTCACTATATGGAAGTTTTCTCAGTATTTTTTTAAATGACTTATGCCTGTGTTTCTTTTGGCACTTTAAAATGCCCAATAGGCACGTTGCTCTTGAAAAGTCTGGTTGTGCCTCTAAACTTATCTTCACACCTTTTCCTGTTTGCTAGCAGTTGTGTAGCTATGTGGTGAACCAGAGCAAACAACTCCTCTGGTTGAAAAAGAACCTATTTTCAGCTGCGTGTGTCAGCACAAGGAAGATGGCAGGAGCACTGGTTTAGAGTCTGAGGCCTTTTTGGTCATGATCCAACCCCGGGATGGACTAAGTAGTTGTGAAACCAATCTCAGAGTTCACATTGCTTGTAAAAGAGTACAATTATCTTAATTAAGCAAAACATAACAACGCCAGACTTCCTCAGATGCACGTGACGTGTCAGCCAGCCTCGGACTGAGGAATGACAGATGCACCATTTTGCAGGTGTAGAAATGTTTTTTATTCCATTTAGTTAGGTAGCCTCGCTGTTTGTGCCAATGCACGAGTTCTGCTTGAAAAGACTGTGCCATCAGTATCTGAGATAATTTTGCTTGCAGATTAAATTGGATATATATATTTTTTTTGTGTTCTCCATAACTTGTTTCTTCTCAGATACTCTTCTCTTTATGAGACTGGGCATAGATTGGCAGAACGGTTGAGGTTGGCAGGGTCCTCTGGAGACCATGCAGTGCAACTTCTCTGCCCAGAGCAGGGTTAGTTAGACCAGGTTGTGCACAAATGTGTCCAGTTGGGTTTTGAGTATCTCCAAGGCTGGAGAGGCCACAGCCTCTCTCAGCAGCCTGTTCCAGTGTTCAATCACCATTAAAAAAAAAAGGGGGGGGGGAACAGGGGACGGGAAGAAAGAGGTTTTCCTTATGTTTAAACAGAATTTCTTGTGTTTCAATTCATGCCCATTGACTCTTGTCCTTTCATTGCATACTATTGAGCTCTGTCTGGCTCAGTCATCTTCACACCCTCCCGCAGGTATTTATTGCACATCGGTAAGATGCTCACTTAGACTTCCCGTCTCAAGGCTAAAATAAGCCAATTATTAGCCTGCCTTAATTTTACAGCTCTGAAATGCTTTGTATAAAAAGCTGCTGGGGAACATGTGTCAATTTCTTTTATTTGTGTATGATATGGTAAGAAACAGTTACTGCTGTTGGAGATACAATCTAGAAAACAAATTTTAATTAAGCAAATTATATTAAGTATGTTACATTCTTGTTACATAAATGTTGACTGATTTTGGAAGTGGCTTATTTGTACAGGTAATTTGGGATCGCCCAGCTTGTCCATGCTACCCTCTGTTACTAATGACTTGTTTTCTTTCTTTTGTTGGATGTTTCACCAATTTTTTTTTGGCCACATCTTCCTATTTGCAGCAGGAGGATTCCCTGTTTGCCACCATGCCACCCCTTTGTCCCATTGGGAGTCATTCCAAGGTGCAAAGCCCCAAATCAGTCACTGGAGGACTTGGAGCTTTTACAAAGGTATTCCTCTTGGCTTTTGTGCCTGGACAAGAGCACAGTATTAGCATTTCATGCTGACTTTTGCCACAGACTGTATAACTTCCAGTGCATGTAAAACTTAACTGGAACCAACGTGTCTTGCTGCCGAGGGCTCTCTATCACCTCTCAAAAGATGTATCTTGACTTCTTTTCCTGTGGCTCTGCTGTTCCTGTGGTCTTTCTTTTCATCATCTCTTTCATCCTTTCTTGTTTTCCTTTGAATCGCTGTCATATTGAGGCTGATTTTTAAAGGTATTTTTTGGTGGGATACAGAAAAGTAGTCAGTAGAAGATCTGTCAAGAGTTTCTAACAAAATGCTCTAGTGATTTCTGAGTGTCAGATGTTGCCATTTGTGAGTACATTTCCCTAAATGTTAGCATACTGAATTTAAGGCTTTGGGCAATATTTGGTGATCCAGCTAAAAAGCTGAAAAAGTGCTTCCTACTAGTTACAGTATTTACAGCAGTCTACAAAAAAAAAAAAAAAAAAAAAAAAAAAAAAAAAAAAACCAAATCAACAGCCTTTCCTGAGTTGCTGATTTTGGTGATTAGATTTAGGGCCTGTTCCAGAGAAACACATAGTCATGTTGAGCTACACACAAGAGGATAATATGATCTTTAACCAGTTACAATATCTACATCTGGTTATATCTACACCTATAATATTAGCTATAATTTTGCAAGATAGAGGGAAAAAAAGGGTTTATAACATGTTCTGAGCAGGAAAATACTTAGGTATTTGAAACCTTAAAGTGTTCTGGCTCCTTCCTGAGATGGAGATGTTAGTGATGTTAGTATGTGAGTAGAACTAGTAGTTGTAATACTGTTACCACTGTCTGTGGTTCTTTAATTTCTGTGAGCACCTTTCAAATTTGGAATGCTCTGTAAGTACAGATCGTCTGCACACTTTTGTGCTGGGAGCAGCCCTCATATTAGGTTTGGGAGGTGAGTTACCCCTGATGGTGTTTGAGAACCACATCCAAGTTACTCGCTGTTGTGTGCCCTTTCTTACAGACAGGCTGTTCCAGAAATGACTCCCAGTCATTTAGAGTTGCTTGTTATTTGTTTTTCTGTTGTGGTGGCGTTATTTATTTTTTTTCTTCATCTCTAAAAGGTGATAATAAAACAGGAACCAGGAGAGCTGCCCCAGCAGCCCCAGCTACCAGCAACAGCGACAACCCCGCAGACCTCTGTGCAGCAGTATGTCACTGTAAAAGGAAGCCACATGTTAGCCTTGTCACCGCAAAAGCCAGTCGTGAGCCCAGGCGAGGGGACGGTGCAGTCTAAGGTATGAGGCACTTGGGCATCTTTGGGTTGGTGCAGGCCATCTGTTGTGTAGTTTCATTGCAACACCTCGTGCTTCTCCTGGGGGTGTGGAGTTAGTTCCGTCTCAGAAAGAGGCAGGGGCACCCCGACTGGCTAGATTCCCCCTGTGCACAGAGTGGCTCATGTCATGCTTAGCTTTTGTCCTTGACAAGGGAGCAGAGTGAGCAAGGACTATTGCATTTTGTTGTTTAGGGAAAACATCTCCCACCTCTGTCTAGCCCATTGCAACAGTGGGGTGGAGGTGGTTTTGAACTGGGTCCCGACAACCCAGCAAGTTGGCTGCCATCATCAGCTCTTGCTGAAATTCATCCAGGTCTCTCTGTAACAGGAAGTGAATTCTTTCCTCGGACAACATGCCTGCAACAATAAAAGAGCAGGACAAATAAGGGGTAGGGGTGAGGGCTGGGATAGAGCTAGTGTAAGGTGGAAGTAATCCTACCTGAGTGATTGCAGTGCTGCTGTGACAGGGGTGACGCAGCATCTCAGAAGGCATCGTAAATGTGCAGTGACAAGATGACAGGTTTATAGCATGTTCTGAGCAGGACAATACTTAGGTATTTGAAACCTTAAAGTGTTCTGACTCCTTTCTGAGATGGAGATGTTAGTGATGTCAGAAGTTCTCTCCCTTCTTGCCTATTTCCATGGTAGATACAGTGAAATCATGTGCCGAGCACAAGGGACTACATTTGGAGGGCTGAATTTTGCATAAGTAAATACATATTTGCATTTTCAACAGTTCATTGCCCTTTTTACTGCCTTATTTGCCTGTTTGAGCAGGTATGCAAACTCTGTGTTTGCCTGTGGGTATTGTCAACAGACAAAATTGAAGCACTTGGCAGGTTCTAATTTGAGGCCATAGTTTTCCCAGGGAGTCTGTTCCTATGAATGTGTTGAAACTAAATCTTTGGATTTCTTTATTTCACCAAGGCAAGCTTTATCCTCAGTTGGAATGAATCTGCTATTTATATATCAGAGAAAAATGAAATTGCTCTGTAATTTGAATGTACTCAGTCTTCTGTGGTTACTCTGAAATCCTGATCGTGTTTAACAGTGTATTGCTTTTTTACCTGGAGCTGGCCTCTTGCCAATCTGATTTTGTTTCAGAATGAATAGCCTTTTTACATGAGTAGACATGTAGAAAGCGTCCTAAAATGTCTAGAGGTGGAGGTAGCATACCAGCTAGAATTCAAGTGGTTCCTCTTGCAAGAAGCACATCACCCAATACTTATTTGTTGCAGGTTGTTGGCGTTCCAGTTGGTTCTGCTTTACAGTCGACAGTGAAACAGGCGGTGGCTATCAGTGGTGGCCAGATACTTGTGGCAAAATCTAGTTCTTCAGTAGCAAAGGCTGTTGGTCCAAAACAGGTTGTGACTCAAGGTGTAGCCAAAGCCATCGTGAGTGGAGGTGGAGGAACAATTGTTGCTCAGCCTGTGCAGACTATAACAAAGGCGCAAGTTGCTTCCACAGGTGCTCAGAAAAGTACATCTCAAGGATCAGGTAGAGTAATTTTATACCTTGTTAATGGCTCATGATGGCTCTGTAATGATTCTTTCAACTTTAAAATAATTGTTTGATGGTAAAGCTTGACAATGAATAGGAAAGTCTATGGAAATTCAGGCTGACTGAGACTAGTGTGGTAATAAAGAAAATCTGAACTCATTATCTGTAAGGGAAGAGAGCACAAGTACTTTACAACATGCAGTGTTCTATGAGTAGAGGACACAGTTTGGTCAGACCTGCAGATGGCCCTCACTTACATTGGCAGGGGGTGTTTGAGGTGTCGTGGGGCGTGGAGATCAGCAGGATATGCTGGGGAATGTGCTAGAGACCTGGTGGACTTTCATGGAGCCAGGTCTTGTACTTTTGACCAGCATTGTGGTCTTTGGATGTTCAAAGGAACTCTTGAACCCAGCAAACAAAAGTCAAACTGTGCTTCCTGCATCTTCACATCTTCCCCCATGCTTACAACTACGGGAATGTGGGCAGAAGCCCCGAGCCTGCTTGTGCGCGCAGCTGGCTTTAGCTGCACGTCTCAGCTCAGACTCTGGACAGTTTGAAAGGTACTGTGTGGCTTCTAGACTCAAGCCTGCAAACCCCACCACTGTGCTTCTTTGGCCTGTGGCCGTAAGTACTGCACACTGAGGTTTTTTTTCAGACCTGTTCAATGTGTTTGTGCGTCACTGGGGGAGTTAATCTCAGTTAGGCCAGCTAAGCATGGATTATCAAAGGCTAGATGTGTGCCACTCCCAGTACTTTCATTCTGTGCAGACTTCATTGCATACTGGCCTCTGCAAGCACTAATTTTTTCCTTTTTATTCCTTCTTTCTAGTCATGGCTACACTGCAGTTACCAGCCACCAACCTGGCAAACTTGGCCAACTTGCCACCAGGCACCAAACTGTACCTCACCACCAACAGCAAGAATCCTTCTGGGAAAGGAAAACTGCTTCTGATACCCCAAGGAGCCATACTGAGAGCCACAAATAATGCTAGTTAGTCTTGTAGGGAAATCTAATGCCTTAAATAATGTAATCACTGTGTAATTAATATGTTTGGTGTTTTTGCTATAATGCATCCTGGTACTGTGAAAGTCAATAATGGGATGGGAGTTCTTTGTTCACAACAACACAGTACGTGGAGCTGAAAAGCTGAGATGTCAAAAGTGTCTTTCATCTTAGATGAAACTGCTTTACATTCAGGGCTCCCGATGTCTTACTATTTGTGCTGAAAGCAGACTAACTTTCCCCGTAATTCACAGTGAAAGATTGCCTTCACTGTGCAATGATGCTTTCTCTGTGGGGAGACAACTGCGTTTTCATAATGGAGAACTGAGCTGGATTTGAATGCAGTTGTGAAATCTATTAATAAGTAATGGAATGAGACCCTGGAAAAACTAGAAACATAATAAGCTAGCTTTGAAAAGGATGAGTTAATTGTATCTAGAATGAGGGAAAGAAATAGATTTGAATATTGATAAAAGGTTTGACCCCAAGCTGTTGACACCAGCAGAAACGCTTTGTTGGTAATGGGCTTATGAATCAAACTTGCTGTGAAATACCTGGAGAACAGCACTGCTAAAATACTTCTGATGGGCAGTATTTTTTCTATAGTATTTTTCTATAGTTTATTGCATTGTGTAGCTTAAGAAAAGGTTGGCTGTGGGAGGTGGCTTAGTAGGTAATACTGGTGGTAGGGGGATGGTTGGACCAGATGATCTTGGAGGTCTTTTCCAACCTTTATGATTCTATAGGAAAAGAATACGGCAGGTTTTGGACTGTGTAGATGCAGAGTTTTGTTGTGAGCCTTCCCCAGAATGTCTCTGTTTTTGGGGCTGGGGTTTAACATGGGAGATGGATTAGGTGCCAGGTGTTTGCTCATAGTTCTGGTACTGACATTGGGGAGGAGAGATTATTCAGCTTAATATGTAAGAAGGTAGATACCAGCAGCATAGCTAGTATTTGGAGTATTTCCAGAGCTTCTGCTGCATATTCATAACCTGCAAAAGACTGATTAAAAACAGTTTACATGTTGGACAGTGTTTTCTTCAATAGAAATTTCACATCAGCCTGAAATGAGCTTTTCATGCCCACCAGTCCTTACTCCCCCCCATATCTCCTTTTGCTCATGGTATTTGCTGATCTATAAGAGAGCACAGCAGCACTTCCGAACTGTGCTGTACTGGGTAATTACGGTGTTTATGCCTGGATATTACTCGGTTACATAATGTGTTACAGCAAGCATCTTGCAAGCTGTTTTCAATTATTTGTGTATACAGGGATACTTCAGCAACTGACATTGTCTGGTTACCAAAGAGTCAAGCCTTTTGTTCTGGTTACAGGTCTCCAATCTGGTTCTTCTACGAATAGTGGAGGAGGAGGAACCCAAAGCACAAGCAGTAACTTGTCACAGCACCTCACCTATACATCCTACATCCTGAAGCAGACACCCCAGGTCAGTAGCATAAGCATATTAATAGAAGCAGTTCAGTATTTCAGGTTGCATTGAATCTCTCTAGCAACCCTTGCCTCTTTTTCTTCTGCCAGGTATCTGCTTTACTGCTTGCTATAGCTATTTGCACATATCTGCACCTTACCTCCCCTTACAGGGTGGGACCCCCTTGGGGCTTGGCTCCTTGTGGGCTGAGAAGATAGCATGGAGCACTTTCTCAGGGCAACTGGTGGGTGGTGAAATAAAAGTCCATGATGGCAGGGAAGCAAGGTCTCCACACTAGGAGAGGTGATAAGACTAATAATATTAGAAGATCCATCTTACATAAATAGGATGCATGGAAGTTCTAGGAAAGCCTTATAGATAGGGGAATAAAGGAGAGTTATTAGAGAGAAATGGCAAGGCTGAGAAAGGAAGAAAACTGATAAAACAGAAGATTGTGTGAAGGGATCCATGCTTGACTGTAGGTGAATGAAGAGAAAAGAGCAACAACTAAATAGGGGTGTGAAACAGAAAGGGATGCAAGGCTTCAGATGGTAGGTTGTTAGAGTGCACACCTCCAGATCTAGCTGTGATTTCTGAGCTCTGAGTATATAACCTTTGTGGGTGAATGGAGTTAAATCCAGTTGGAGGCCGGTCACTAGTGGAGTCCCCCAGGGCTCAGTACTAGGGCCAGTTCTCTTTAATATCTTTATGGATGATCTGGATGAGGGGATTGAGTGAACCCTCAGTAAGTTTGCAGACGACACCAAGTTAGGTGCATGTGTCGATCTGCTCGAGGGTAGGAAGGCTCTGCAGGAGGATCTGGATAGGCTGGACCGATGGGCTGAGGCCAACTGTATGAAGTTCAAGAAGGCCAAGTGCTGGGTCCTGCACCTGAGGCACAACAACCCCAAGCAGAGCTACAGGCTGGGAGATGAGTGGCTGGAAAGCTGCCTGGCAGAGAAGGACCTGGGAGTACTGGTTGATAGTCGGCTGAATATGAGCCAGCAGTGTGCTCAGGTGGCCCAGAAGGCCGACAGCATCCTGGCTTGCATAAGAAACAGCGTGGCCAGCAGGGCTAGGGAAGTGATTGTCCCCCTGTACTCAGCTCTGGTGAGGCCGCACCTCGAGTACTGTGTTCAGTTTTGGGCCCCTCGCTACAAGAAGGTCATGGAGGTGCTCGAGCGAGTCCAGAGAAGGGCAACGAAGCTGGTGAGGGGTCTGGAGAACAAGTCTTACGAGGAGCGGCTGAGGGAGCTGGGCTTGTTCAGCCTGGAGAAGAGGAGGCTCAGGGGCGACCTTATTGCACTCTACAGGTACCTTAAAGGAGGCTGTAGCGAGGTGGGGGTTGGTCTATTCTCCCACGTGCCTGGTGACAGGATGAGGGGGAATGGGCTAAAGTTGTGCCAGGGGAGGTTTAGGTTGGATGTTAGGAAGAACTTCTTTACTGAAAGGGTTGTTAGGCATTGGAATGGGCTGCCCAGGGAAGTGGTTGAGTCACCATCCCTGGAGGTCTTTACAAGACATTTAGATGTAGAGCTTAGTGATACGGTTTAGTGGAGGACTTGTTAGTGTTAGGTCAGAGGTTGGAGTAGGTGATCTTGGAGGTCTCTTCCAACCTAGATGATTCTGTGATTCTGTGACTAAATGCATTTTGAAGCTAGAAGGTGACAGTGGTTTGATTTCTGACATTTTTTTGCCTAGCCCAGCAGTAGCCTCTCTGATCTTGCAGGTTAAGCAGTATTTTTCACAAAGAATAAACCTGAAGAGCATGATGTGTATTATATTGCAGTGGATGCCTCTGAGCATATAGGGAACTGTAGCTTTTTCACCTTTACCTTTGTGTTCGAAAGGGTTCTGCACCGACACGGCTATGTCTTGCTCTGAGTGCAGAATCATCCATTGTAATTAACAATGCATTATTTTAGAAGACAGAATGTTTTGGGGCACTGGCGTGCTTCCTGCCTTTGGAAGGTAGACAGAGAGGAGACTTCCTTTCAGACCTTTCAGTGGGGTCGGCAAAGTTGAGGACTTCAGATTTTTTTTGTCTTCTTTAATTCAAGCGTTTGTGATTATTGCAGTACAGAAAGAATGTCAAAAACCTTTTTAAAGCATTATTTTGCATCACAGAATACCTGCAGATGTTGCTGTTCCACTACAGCTACAGGCTGTAGCAGTATTGTCACTCTTAGATTTCTGTTGACTCATAACTGTGGTTTCAAACGCTGACCTCCCTGACTTATTTCTGGAGCAGGGCACCTTTCTGGTTGGCCAACCTTCTCCTCAAAGTTCTGGGAAGCAGCTGACGCCAGCATCTGTTGTTCAGGGCAATGTCGGAGTTGGGACATCTTCCACACAAGGGCAAGCATTAAAAGTGATAACTGGACAGAAAACAGCTTTATTTACACAGGTAACTTGCAAACGATGTGTATCTCTTACTGGTCAGCATATTGACAGATAAAGTATAGGAACCACAATTGCACATTATGAGAGCTTCCCCTTTCGTAGTCAGTTTTTTATTTGTACAGTTACAGTTACGGCTGCACTATGAAAGCATACAAAGGTGTACTTCTATATGCAGATATTGGAACACAGTTTTTCAGCTTTATTGATGTTCTCAAAGTGGGTCATTTATAAGCTTAGGTTGCTAGTTCTTAAATGTGCTCCAGGATTTCTTAATGATGTAGTATTAGAGGAGTGAATACAGATAAATGCAAAAATGTGCTTAAATATTTGAACCTTAGAAATGAATCACCTGTTACATCTCTTAGAAATTTTTGGCCTTGGTCATCTTGAGATCACTCAAAAGACCCTTCTTTTCTGAATAGTCCCTGTGAAACTCAAACTCACCAAGAGTGCCAGAAAACCGTCCTAAATTCAAAATCAGTAGGCTTTAAAAAACAAAACAAAAAACCTCTCTACAGCTTGATAAATTTGAATTTGAGGTAGTAATTTTGTTCCAACTATTCTTGTCCCAGAATGCCTCTTTCATTGAAAAACGTAATTTTAAAATATTTTCCAGTAATATAAGAAGCATTCATCTTGTTTTTTAAACAAGCAAACAAAAAACAACAGATACAGTATTGATATTGTTTACCCTATGCTGAATTTCTTTTCCAAGGCTGCACCCAGTGGACAGACATCACTGATGAAAATATCAGATGGGTCTCTGAAATCAGTGCCTGCCTCATCCCAGCTCTCCAAACCTGGTACCACTGTGCTGAGAGTATCAGGAGGTGTTATCACCACAGCTGCTGCTCCTGCCGTGGCCCTTCCCACAAATGGGGTGGCACAGGTGAGAAACAACCTTGCCAACATACTAGGAGATGACATTCGCACCCTACCCAGTATAATCCCCAGGAAAGGATGACCTCTGCTTTATGATCTATTGGTGGTTTTTCTTCCAATCAGCATTGTTGGTTTATCTGCTTTTTAGTTGTTTTCTGGTGCTGTGTACAAAACTAACTCCTTTGCAGATTAGTTGCTTGTTGTTCTACGTAAAATAGGTAAAGAAGCAAGGGAAGAAGGGAAACTTAAAACTTGCACTTCCTTGCTTTTAAAATTCAGATAGGCAGGAAAAGCTTTATATGAAACAGCCTTTGCAGTCATACAGATGATATTTTTGGGCTACCTAGCCTTTAAACACCAAATCTGTCACTAGCTCTAAAATTTGCAGAAGAATGTAAAATGCCTGAAGATCTGCATCCAGTAGGTCAGTGAAAGCCAACAGTAGATAGAATGTAGATTGTTCCTCTGAGATCACAGACTCAACAATGTTCAGTGCCCAATCTGTTGTGATTAGACTTCACGGTGGCCAAGGTTCATGGTCCTTTGGTTCTGACCGCATTCAAGGGATGTCACTCCTCCCTACCCCTGAGGAGTCATAACGGTGCAGAGTAGGAATAGGATGCTTTGCCATGAAGTGAGATTGAAAGTAAAACATTTGTGTTCCTGGAGTGAGGGGGGCATGCAGCCATGTGTCCAGTTGGTACAGGTTGTCCACCAGGAGTGGAGATGGAGTTCATGAGGTGGGGATGAGGCAGCAAAGAGGAAAGTGTGTTCACTGGGAGGCTTTCCCAGCCTTCCTGCTTCTGTTTATGGGGAGGCAAAGGTTTAAACAAGTTGAGAGTTGAGGCTATGCTTCCCTTAGAGACCTGAACCCTGGCATACACAGCACATATTGGTGAAAATACTGAAATTTGCTTTAAATGCTACTTACTCTGTACAGCTCTCAGTGAAGCTGCAGAGGTTCCAATTTTCCGTCCAACCTCTTTATCCCAAAGTCACCACCACCACCTGACTTCCCAATGACAGCTATTAGCACCCTGTTGGCCTACCTATCCCTGCCTAGGCCACACAGCAGCCAGGACACCAGGATCTGCCTGGGGACTGAGCTGATGAGTGTCAAAGAAGTTGTGGCTAATGTTGTGAGATATCTCATCTGGAGGTTTGCTTGCTGGAGTTAAGGGACCTAGCTCCAGATACCATCGCAGCAATTGTGGTAACGGTTCCTGTGTGCACAATTTCATGTTATTTCTGCTTTAAATAGTCTCCATTCTCTGCATTTCATATTGTTGTATATCATTGTATATGGGCTTTTTGATAAGTGCTTGTTAATTTCTTTCTTAGTGATAGAAAAACAGAGTTCTGCTTTTGCTATTTCTAGATATTCTCTCCTTGTGTTTATTGCTGAATCATCTGTGAAATTACAAGGAATGTTATCACTGTCTTCCTCTTTTATGCAGCAAATAGATAATGCAGGTTCCAGTTCATCATCTTCTGGAGCTCCTACAGCAAAAACGTCTGGACAACACCAAATCTGTATAAACCAGAGCCAGTCTACTTCATCAGCAGTGAATAAGACTGCTACTTCTACTGTTGTAAGTGTTGCTTCTCTGGTGACTACACCAACGCCTGTGACTGGAAAAGCTGCAGTATCAGGTATTCTCCCTTCATGCCTTTTCTACAGAAAGTTAAAATTGTGTACAAGTTCTTTAGATGTCTTTGCTGTAAAAGGAAGAATGTGGAATCATCCGCCTTTGTGAGCGGTGAAAGTAGAGTCATGCTTTCTAAAACGTAACTTATTAGGATAACTTTTGGCTTAGCCAAAGAGATGTGTAAATAATTTGGCATCCTAATACAGTGCATTGACTGCATCTGATACAAGTAACAGTGCAAGTTGCCTACTGGTATTGGAGAGGGATTTTAGGTTTTCATGCCAAATCCTCTGTAGAGGATGCATTCTGCTTGTTCAAGGTATCAGAGGTACTATAAACTTGATTCAGTTTGTGAAAATGAACTGCCACTGAAGCTGGAGAAGTTGCATAAGCAGAATTTGGCTCTGAGACTTTGCATCTGCTCTTTTTGGCTTGGAAAAAGAGAGGTTTTGATTTAAGGTTAATGAATGTTTTAAAGTCATAATCTGTTGAGTACAGCAAAATGGATTTGATCTGGAATCTTTCAACTTAATAAAGATAGAGCAATAAAGATGGCCTGCCTCTAGGTAGAGGGGTGTTTTCCTTATTCAGTTTTATAGTCTTCCAGTTTATTTTGTATTATGGAGAGCAAATATAGCAGGTTTAATTTTAGTATCATGAGTTAACATTAGACATCTTCATTTTGACTTCTAATTTACCTGCTGGTATGTCATACTCATTTGAAATGGCTCCTTACTAAGGGGAAACAAAACAAATACAAAAAAGAGAAAGTTAAGTGACATGGAGCCCATTTAGCAGTCCCTTTTTAAAGCAGCTCTTCTCATTTCCAACGCAGTGTTCCAAACTCTTCCTTTCTTCATCACACTGTTTTCCAAAGCTTGAAAATAAACAACAGAAGCTGTTAAGACTGCTGCAGTTCTGCAATAAGCAGTTGAGTATTTTCTTCTTTCCAAACAAAGCAGCAAGAGTTTTTGTTGGGAATACACCATTCTAAATAGCTTTCTGATTAAGGCTGCCATATATAAGAATATCATCTAGATTTTTTTTTTTTTAAGTCTGTGACACTGACTTCATTATTAAAAGCAAATTCAGGAATCCCAAAAGAAGCAATTGCTATAAAACATGTTATTTCAGTGTCGGGTGGGGGAGAAATACTATGCTAGAATTCTTGAGATCTGTATTTTTAAAGGCAACTTTTCATTAAGAATCTCAAATCTTCCTGTTGTTTTGCAATGGGCAGAGTTGCCTCCCTGTCAGGCTAATAGGAATAGTTGCAAATGTCCCTTTTTACTTGCCTTGCAGTTTGGGTCCTTTGCCATGCTGTCCTGACACATCTTTGCATCACACAGTTATGACATCCCCCAAGCCACACTTCTAAATGATAACACTTTCTTGAAGTGTGAGAAACTGTTCTGGAAGGAAACTTGTGAAGCCCTGAACATTTAAATGCTTGCTGAAGACTGACTGTCCCCAAAGAGAGCTTTGGTTTACTGTTTGACATCCCTGTAAGAGCTGTTTGGGGGCAGTGCATCAAAGAAGAAGCCAGCAGCCACTGAGCTTGAGCATTGTGGTGCTGCACATTTGAGAAGGCTGGAGGCAGAAGAAAAGGTTTTGCCAAAATGTGTGTCATCAGATACTTAATTCTAAAAATATAGTATTTTTTATTTAAATGAATCTCAAATAGAAAGTTCTATAATGTTTAAAAATGAACTAGGCTAGCCTTCTTGCCCAGTGTTCGTTGTCTAACTGACCAGCGTTATGTATCTTTCAAAACCAAGGGACATTTTCATCAGACCTTGCATGTCTGGTACTTGGAAGGCAGTCATTTCTTAAACAATAGTAATGGATTGTAAGGGGAATAGAAACTTTCCTGAAACACATTGTGAGTATAAAATTACCACTGCGAAACTAAGAAGTGTGTTGTTTGCAGTTTTCTAAAACAAAAGCTGAATAAAAGTTTGTTCAGTCAAAGCATTAAATAAAATTATATAGGAAATAGCCAGTTTACTAATAAAAATGATAAGCATAGTCCCATATCATAGTATTAGAGCTCTGGTTTTGGTGGTTTGGGATGTCATCACTGTGGAGGAGGGAGCTAGGGGAACAGGAGATGAGTGCTCCTCAGTCATTGTCCCGTGGTTCAGCTTGGAGCCATGTTGGCTTCCACCAAAGTCACTGGATGCTGCCACTGTTAATGTTGTTAATATCACAATGTCCTGCTTGTTCTTCTAGACTTAACTAAAATCGGTTATCTAACTCAGTCCCCGCCCTTAATGTGCTTCATAGCTTAATCAGCCATCCTTATGGATGCATGCATTGAGTGCTTGTAACAGAAAGACATGGGACGCTCAGTTCAGGTATATTCTTCGTCAGACTGGCTGCACAGGCTTGGGTTCATCGTTTAGTTAAAGCATGGTTGATTTTGCTCTGCTAACTGCAGTGGGTGCTGCTAAGCTGAGCTGCAGAGGTGAGAGGGGCTGTGTAAGTACGACAGCTGTCATTCACTGGCTTACCAGATGCTTAAGCACAAGTAAAGGAGAGGAGAGCTGCGAGTCATGCTCTAACTGCTTTTGTCTTGTTCTGTTAAGAGTGTTTTACTCTGTGCTGAGCCTGCTTCATTTGAAAGGTTTGTTTTACATCAACTTTTGCTTAAGATTACTTAAGTAATTGGGAACTTGCTTCACAAATGTCAGAGTGCTGTGCAGCATATAATGCATCTCAGTACTTTAGCAGTCATCCATGTCAGTAAAAATTTAACAGGCAGTTCGCTGAACTGTGGCTCGTTAAGACGGTGGCAGTGGTAGCTTACGTGCCATCCTACTTCAGTCAGAAAGGGAGAAAAATAACTGGAGATAAACAAAATGGTGTGTTTTATTTAACGTTTTGTCTTCCATTCTTCTTGCAGGGTTGCTAAAAATCCACTCAAATCAGTCTAGTCCACAGCAGGCTGTTCTGACAGTTCCCAGCCAGCTTAAACAGCTCGGTGTAAACACAGCTTCTGGAGGTGTTCAGACTATACTCATGCCTATGAACAAAGGTAAAGGGCAGAGGAGGATGACAGATGGTGTTTGAAAATCCCCTTTGACACAGGGTAGCTCTTCGTCACTGTTGGCATACCTGGTCCAAAGGTTAGAGATAGAAGAAAATGTAGCAAGGAAATTCATCCCTAAACTTTGTGTTGCAAACATCTTATTGCTTCTGAATATGGTTATATGCCAAAGTTTGTTTTTTATTTTTTTTAATTTGTTGTCCTTTTTATTTCCTCTCCAGTGATACAGTCACTTTCTACCAGCAAAGTTGCAGCTGTTACAGCTGTCACATCAGCAAGTACAGTTGTCCCGAGTCCCTCTACGGCATCCGTTACTAAAGGTAACAAGAAATTTCTCTGTAAGATAAGTACTAGAAATATGCCAGTGCTGCTTTATGCAAGTGGTCTGACTCTGAAATTAGACCTTGTGACTGTGGGTTCATTTCTGTTGTTAGCAGGGTTTGAATTAATTTACAATGACATCTGGGGACTGGGAAATTTACAGTGACTTCCCCCTCAACAAAGCCGAAAGCATAGGCGCAAGTACAGAGAGGAAAGGGAATATTCTGAAAAACTACTATTGAGTACTATAAACATTCATCATTTCAATCCATCATTGCAGAAAAGCACAGAGCAGCATGTATGTAATCACAGTCACTGCTGTCCTCAAAATAGTAACTGAAAGTCCAATTCTTGCAGAATTGCTGTGTCTTTCCCCTGCCAGCTGAATGACCAGACTGCCTGGATGTTCTGGGTGTGGAACATCTCCTGCTCGTGCCTTGGCAGAGTTCTGTCCTAGATGTGAGAGCTCACTGGTGACAATTTGAAATCCCACTAGTAGCTAAAATTGTTATTAGCTTTCTGTCCAGCTCTTTGCTTAAAAAAAAGGCCAGCACACATTTTTAAGCAGTTCAGTTTAGATCATGCAGTCATATGCAAAACATTGGCAATTGATGGTGTGCATACATATTTTCTAAAAGGGATAGATATCATCATGTTGAGATTTGGAGGGGGAGCTGGTCATGTTATTGTGGCTTTCATGCAGTATAGATGAAGCTTATGTTCTTCACAAGGTCAGGTTTGTTCATGTTTAAAAGAAAATGCAAACAACAAATTCAGTGATGTTATTTAATATGTAAGACACTTAGTCTTATTGGAGTCTTACTCAAGACATATAATTAAGCTGATGGGTGCTCTTTCTTTTGAAACGTGTTCTGTTTCTTTGAAGTTAAGATGGAGCCTGATTCAACGGGACAAAACTGCAGCTCTGTGGGTACTCAAGAAGGTCAAGCAGCAGTAAAAACAGAAGAGAGTTCAGAACTTGGGAATTACGTTATCAAGTAATTGTTCATTTCTTTGTAAGGATTTCGGGTCTTTGAAACTCCAGGGGAGTTGGAGGAGACTCTAGGGATGCATGCAACATTGTTAAAAGTTTGACTCAGAAATACAATGTAAAATCTTCTGTTACATACACCATTGTATCAGTACTAATCCTGTTGGATGGCATTTGTTTCAGGCAGTGTTGCAAGTCTTCCCTAATGGATTTGTATTCAGGGCTCCTGGAAAGGCGGGTGGGGGAATAAATATTTGTAGTTGTTTTGGGGTTTGCTAAAATCTCAAGCTGCTAAGATATCTTTATCATCCAACACTTGGATAATTCCCATTGCCACTATGTTTTTTTAATGAGGCCAAACTGTACACAGTGAAATTCAGGTTTAAAAGGGAGCATCTGAAATAAGTTGAACTGTCTCTCTTCTCGCCTCTCTAGTCTTCATAAGATCATATACTTCTGTAATTACTTAATATGACGGCTTCTCAGTTCAGAATTGGAATTAGATGATAAATATCATTGGAGCATTAGTTCACTGGACTCTGTGAAATCCAGTGCCTTATTTGTGATGTTCTTGGAAGTACTTTTCAGAGGTATTTCACCAGAACTCAGTTTGCAATTTTTTAGTTTTTCTCTGGAAATTTCCTGTAATGCGTAGGATGTCCTTCTGCTCTTGATTCTTCACTGGCATATTTCCCCGTCTCCATGTTTTGAAAAGCGTTGTCTTGATACATCCCTGTAAACATTATCCTGATGGAAGGTATGTGTAGCAGACAGGAATAAATATCAAGTCACTACACAATGGAAATTGTCTTCGTTGCAGCTGTATGAAACAGATGGCCAGGAGTGTACTTTCCATCAGTTAAATACAGTACGACTGGTTAAGTGAGATTTACCTAAACTCCCATTAGCACAAGTTTTAATGTTAAAGCAAAAGTGCTGGCATCAAATGAGCCACTGAGTGCAACCTTTGTCTATAACAGGAACCTCTCCTCCTTACAGAATTTTAAGAGAGCCAGCTGATGAGCAGCAGCAGGGAGTATAAAGCTTCCCGTGCAGTATCCCATGTTCCCACTGGGACAGCCTGCACTAATAGGTGCTTCTTACCCCTCAAAAAAACCTTCAGTCTTCAGTTTGTTCGGATTGACAAATGCAGCTTCATGTGTGCATGCTTCAGCAAGAGGAAGGGCTGCTTGAAATACCTTCTCCAAACTGGGGCATAACAGTTTATCCTCACACTATTACTGCTATAATGCTTTGGATCTAGGGGCATTAAACCGTGTAGTGATTTTGAAACTTTTTGCGTCTGATTTATTACTTCCAACAGTATTCTTTATTGTGATTCTCTTTATCCTTTGCAGCATAGAATATTTGGAGAACATCCAGCAGCTCTTAACAGCAATAGTGAAGAAGGTTCCATTAATTGCTGAAAAAAGTAAGCAGTGCATGAAAAGGCTTTGCTCTCTATTTTCAATGTATCAGCAGAATGCCTCGCATACTCCGTAGCTGAAAAATTAATGAAAAACGGAACGAAATGAAGCCATTCTCCTAGAGAGTTTACTCCATGGGTTATTATAAACACATTTAGAATTAGGTTCTTCCAATAAAGCCAAGTATGCTGTAAGCAGTTAACTTCTTCAATTACAAATAGATTGTATTTCCTCACATAATGGTTGCAAGTAGGTCCTCATTTTCCCTGGTTTTCTCCGTAGTAGATGTGCTATTTTTTTAATGCCTGGGTTTCAGAAATACTTGCAAATATGATAACAGCTCAATATTGGAATGTATTTTGTTTTTATATCTGTCTATCTATCTGTTTGTCTATCTGTCTTCCAAAGGAAGAGAGTTTGACCAATAAGACAGACTGAGAGGTCTACATCATTACAGTTCAGGGGTGGGAGAGAAAACTTAAAGCAGCCTATAGCCACAGATGTCTGGGTATCGTGACCAAGAATGATGCTGTTTTGGCATCCAAAGAACATTAGGTGCTGCACACCTCTGTGGTGTTCTCAGAGTGAGTGAGCACAACATCTGTATGGCCCTTGAACCTAAAAGCAGAAACACATTTCCTCCTTCCTCCTCACTAGAGAACATTGTAAGCAGGATGTATTTTATTTCACCTACTAAAATTCAATACTGTTTTTGTCTTTGTGTTTTCTAGGTGAAGACGCAAGCTCTTTTTGTGCCAGTTCAGTGGACCAGTATTACAGTTGGAATATTGGGAAGAGGAGGGCAGCTGAGGTAATCTTCTTCTCCTTTGTTTTATAAGCAGTCATTAGGGACATGAGAGAGGTTTCTTAATTACAGAACCTGCCTTGTTGGTTGTTCTTGTTTTCTGAAGCAGTCTGTTGTATTTTAAATGGAAGCATTCCTTACCACGAGACACACTAATTTCTGCTCAGCTAATGATCCAGTTTATTGTTTGGAGCCTTTCTCAGAAGGGACTCTGAAGGTCACTTTTCAGTTGAATCAAAGTAAGACGCTTCTGGAACATTTTAAAATTCAGAATTTTTGCAAACTGTCCTGTTAACACTTGGTTCTCATCATTCCTCTGTGGCATTGTATGGTCTTGTGAATTTTCTGCAATATACTTTGTCCATGTTTTTGTGGGATTGTGGCTGTTTTCTTGTAGGAAGAGCATTGAGAGTACTAGTACTGAAATACTATGTCATAGCTTGTGTGTTCACCAGAGATAAATATTTCAGTTAATCTGGATCTTTTTGTATTCTGGTTGTTATATTTCCTTGTGTTTCTTAACAATTTTATCATCTTGCCATGGACTTTTACAAGGAAGATTGTAAAACTGATTAGATCTGCTGTCACCAACATAAGTGAAAAAAGAGTTTAGCCAAAACTTTAAGAAGCATCTTTTGCTGTACTGGATTGTTTGCATTATGCCATCTTAAGATGTTATTTGGAAGAGGAAACAGTTCAAGTCAAGGCAAGTGTGCCTGGGTTCCTGTATATTGCTCTTTCTTGAGGATTTGGTTGGATGAGAAAGAGTTTAAATGACCTGCCCAGAACTGCCAAAGATAACAGGATTAGGACCATCTCCCACATTTGTTTTTTTTTTTTTTCCTTGTCATTCTGACTTCTGAGAAAATCATATTTTTTTTGTTTTCCTTGCAACCCGCATTGTTGTTCTGGGTCATATCTAGCTTTAAACACTTCAGCCAATGTGATGAGCTTTTTCTCTTTGGTTTGTCACAGTGGCAACGAGCAATGACAGTGAAGAAGATCCTTCAAGAAATCATAGAGAAGCACCCCAGGTTTCACAACATTACGCCCCTGAAAACAAAGCATGTGGTGCAGTGGTGTCGATGCCATGGCTACACTCCACCTGACCCTGAGACCCTGCGAAATGATGAAGACTCGATTGAAGATGTGCTGACACAGATAGACAGCGAGCCAGGTGAGCAAGCAGGGACAGAAAATTCCTTTTATCCAAAGGCACTGTTGGTTAAATTGGCTCAAGAAAGGGTATGCTTACCCATGTGCTGCCTCTTTAGGAGAGGGTTGTTTTGGTTTTTTTTACTTAATTCACTCAGGAATAACAGATATTGGAGACCCTAAGAGCAAGCATACAAGTGAAGCTGTCTCTCATGTCTACAAATACTGATGCTCTGTGGGGCCTCTTCTGGGTTTCGTTGTGCTTTGGGGCCCCTGGAGGCCCAGTGTAGGTATTTGTTATGAGAGATGATTCCAGATCTGCAGTGCAATCATTTATAAGTGGGTACAGAAACTCATTATTGGGTAAGCTTAGCCTCTGTTCAAAGACTTACTGTGCAAACAGTGTGAATGAGCTTCAGGTGCAAAAGATTGTCTGGCAACAGCAATGTGGAGCACACTGGGGGTTAACTTACCTCCAGAAGTGAAGTGAATTGGCGTATGTGAAACTTCATGTGGTGGTAATATAGCTTCTGCATTAGTCCACTAGGCTTAGCTCTGGGATCTGCACAGCCCATTGGAGAATATATTAAACATTCATCTTCAGTTTCATCCGTTCTGTTTAGTGAAGCTCCCTTGTTTCACCTTCAGATAATCCCTTTCCCAAAACTGAATGTTATTCTGTCCTGATTGTACTTGAAGTCCTTGTATTTCACGGAAGTGTGTGATTAGTCTTTGCTAAGCCTGGTCCTGCACTGCAATTGTTGAAGGAAGCATATATCTACCTTTTTAATCTTTTTGTCTAAATAACTAGGTTTGTGTTTATCTTTGAAGAAAACAATCTGTTTACTGCTTAGCTTTTCATAAGAGGTTTTTCTGGTTCTTGCTGATCGTGCAGAGAAGAGGTTACGCTTTTGTAATTCCATTGGGAATCTGTCTTCTGATTTTTCTTAAAAATAAAACAAACAAAAAAACAACTTGATAATACTCATCACAACGTAAAAGGTGTGATTTATTGTTAAGTGGTGCCTACATAGTAAAACTCCATCTCCAAGCAAGTTGAAGAGCATCAGACTGCCTAGCCAGTTGTCAAAAAACTTCTGTAAGAATGTTTAGGAGCCTGGTTTTGTTTGGAGTACAGCCTTCTTGATTGGTGTAGGGGCAGATGAGAGAGCACTGAGTGTAATGAAGACATAATTAGAAGTCTCTCAGTGACTTAGTGTTTCTGCTCCTCCATATGTTTGGTAGGAACTACAAAAATAACTTCCAATTACCTCAATTTCTTGCCATATTTTGGGTATGCATCTGTTTGTAAGCAGCTTTCCATAATCTATAATTTGTTTAATTGATTGCTTCTTTTTCAGAATGCCCGTCATCTTATAGCAGTGGTGAGGATCTGTGCCGAAAATTAGAGGAGCTACAGCAATTTCTGAAACGAGAACCAGAACATGAAGAGGAAGTAGATGTTCTCAACTTCAGTGAGCCATTAAAAATAAACATTAAAAAAGAACAGGAGGAGAAGCAAGAGGAGATGAAGTTCTATTTGTCTTCCTTGCCTGCATCAGAATTTGTGAGGGACACAGCAGAGAAGGTAATAAGTGAATCATAAAGCTAGTATGAATTGCTGCTCAGTTGTGCCCTTACATTCATTTAGTTGCCTTTCTTTCATCTGTATGGGCCTCTGGATGCTTTATTAAGGTTTTTATAAGTGGCCTGGATAAATCTGACCTTCTGGTTCATGATGCTCAGCTGGCCAGTGCTGGCAGAAGTGAAGCATGCCAGCTGCTGGGAGATCATTTCAGAGAAGCTGCATTGCCAAGCTTAGCACCAGAAAAATTGGTCTGGAAGTCCAGAAGCAAGGGGAAGTAAGGGAAAAGAAGCAGTGGCATGGAATGCCTCCTGTCCTATCTTGTGAAAGGTCTGGGCTTGTTGCCTGGACTGATGCTGCTCCTGGAAAGGGGGATGCAGTAAAGTGAAGACCACAGCAAACTTCTCTGCTTTTTGGTCATTCCCCTGCACCCGCCAACTCAAATTAAGGCAAAAGAAAGGGAGAGAGTGGTCTTCCCTCACAGCAGCAGGAAGGAAAGAGAGGAGGAGGCTTACTCAGGTTGTAGGAAAAGGTGCTGTCCACTGAGAGACAGAAGCAGCAGTTGAGGGAAAGAAGCAGCATATCTGTCTCTGCCTCAGATGTTGATATCAAGGGATGAAATTTTGGTTTGCAGTATATCCAGTCTCTTCCTACATGTGTGACAAGGGCACAGGTGTGATGGGAGTGGAACTGGAGGATGAAATTCTTTTGATGCAGAACTTTTGTGCCAGAAGTAGTTTAAAGCTGTTTCAGTTGTCATAGGTGCAGGGAAGATTATGAATACGTGGACTGAATGTATGTTCAGTTTTAAAATGGAACTTCTATTTGTAACCCAAAATACCTAATACAACTTTTTTTTTTTTGCGGACTCCCTGCAACAAAAATGAAAATCTGCTTCTTTTTTTTGTTTGAGAGGCATTTCTGCAGGCTACTGTAATGTTCAAGCTTCATTTTCTCCAGAATTCTTTTAAATGAGGCGTGAGATTATACTGCCTGAAAATTCTGCAGAGCCTGCTTGCTTGTTTTTTAAATACCCTTTATAATAGATTGTTTCTATTATACCATTGCCATCTCATCTGTAGCAAAACGTGGGTTGTATTACTTGATGTACTAGTTCTTTTTCCTCTTGTATTTTATAGATAGGGATTTCTTTTCAGCCTGCTGAGGTACAAAAGAATGTTTATGCATCAGTAATAGAAGATATGATTTTAAAGGTAAGAAATCACTTTACAATAAGAAATTTTCTGCAAATGTATTAACCCAGTAAGGTAGGGGAAAAACAAAAAGATGGATTATCCATAGTAACATGCATTTATGAAATCAGGAGATGCAGATTCTGATGTCAATATAATGTATGTGTATAGAAGGATATATAGCTGGATGAAGAGAGTTGTGTATTTCTGTGTGTGTGTTTCCAGCTTCTTAATCATCTGTTGGCTTGAACACAGGATGCTGATTTGCACGTCCTGACTTCCAGTAAGATACTGGCTCCTCTTTAACTTTGAAATTACCATCTTGTTTGCCCTACCTTTTAGAACTGTAGGGGGAAAATCTGCTAAAGGTCAATAAGACTTGATTATTTTATGGGAGGATTAACTGTTTTTCCGTAAATACCATTGAGTTGCTTTTTGCCTGAGTTGTCTCTACTGGGAGACTGCTGAATTCCTGAAGTCAGTAGCAATTCTCTGTTGTGTAAGAAATCATTCATCTGTCATTCAGTTTTGTAAAAGCAGAGAATCTTCCTTACTAAAGCTTTGAACAGCATGGAATTGGAGTTCTCAAGTTTGGACTGAAGGCTAATACAGATTATTTTTAGCAGTGCTCTGTTGTATTTCAAGCCAAAGATGATTTTTTAGGTTGTTTATACAACAGTTTTTTTTTTTTTTTACAGGTTATATAGTCTGCTGTAGATCACTTTTATAAAGTTAATTGATTCCAGGTTATATATATACTTGCGTGCACACTTCTCCTGTACTGTCACTTACTATAGTTGAAGTCTGATATAGATATATCTGATTCTAGATAGATTATAATCATCAGATTGCTCCAGTATAATTGTTGAGTATTACCAGCTTTCCTGAGTAAAAAATCCCAGAAACTTCTGCTGTAGTCTTGATATAGCCTCAGAAAGCCGAGAGCCCTAACTGACTTTTAATTGAACCTTGATTAAACCAGCATGTAGGGCATACAGCTGCTGTGCATCTGCTGTCTAGGATAGGAAGTTTTTGTGTAAGTGTCTTAATGCAAACCTGGTGGGCCCAGGCTAACAAGCATATACCAAGTACCAGGAGAACGTCTGGCATCTGCCACTTACAAACAAGCTCTAGCATGTGAGGCTGGGCCCTAAAATGCTCTTGGAAATGCACCTGCGACGTGCAGATGGATGCACGTTGCATCCATCCATCCATCCTGCAGCACACGTGTGCTCTGCGGGTCCAGAGAGAAACCAGACTGGGCAGTTGTAGTCATGAGCTGTGTGTATCCATAGGCCTCTTTCTGTTAAATATATGCTCAGTTTTTATCACTGGGCTTTATCACCTAGGAGTTGGACTTGATGATCCTTACGGGTCCCTTCCAACTTGGGATATTCTATGATTGTAATAAAAGTCACTTGTGCATCTTGAACTGCCTGCCCCCTGCTAATTTAATACAGGACTGAAGTGAGTCAGATTTTCAGATGCTTGGTTACACTGATAATCTAGCGAATAGCACGCTGCTTTCCTCTTTTTATAATGCTGTCACCCAATGTCGCCTTTTGTCACAGGCCACTGAACAGCTTATGAGTGATATCCTACGGCAAGCCCTGGCAGTGGCGTACCAGACAGCTCCTCACAACAGGTACAGCATTTGAACTACTTATGCCAGCACTAAGGGCTGAAGTACTTGAGGAATTCTGTCAGATTTTGTGTGGTTCAGACCATGTGAGCAAGGGATTTCCAGATGATATGGGGTAGTGTGTGTGCATGAACTACAGGGGTTAGCCATCTCCTAGCTCCATAGTGGCAAATTAGTGGAAACACAGACATTAAAAACTGAGGCAGGACTGCTGGTATTGCCATACTCAGAGGCAAATAACTTATTTTAGCAGAGCTGTGTTGGAAGGACCTTCTCTCATCCAGTTCAGGTCACCATGTAGACAACTTACCTGTGACAACTTACTTCAGCAACCTCAATATTCTGTATTTCACTGATACACTCTTCTGGCTCAGATACTGAGTGATTTTAATGGTAACCATGGGACCACATTTGATTTGTGTTTGGCAACATGAAATTGAAAAAAGCATGACTATGAGAAAATGGACAGTTTAAATATTACCTAGATGCACTATATAAATATAGTATCTATAATGTAACTGTGCACACAGAGTTTGTGCTACAGAAGCTCAAGAATCAATACTTCAGCACTTTGTTTTACTGTGCCAGCACCCAAGATGTTTCCCCTAGTCATTTGAGTGGTTCTTTTGTGCTGTGATGTTTTAATGGTGTTTTTTTTGGTGTGTGTGTTGCTCTAACCACATGCTCTTTTATCCTGTTTTTCATTTTTATTATTTTTTCTCCCTGTTAGTAAATTGAATGACTTGCTTCTTTATGGGCATGTCTTTTTCTGTGTTATAAAAACACTCTGATGTATTCCCTGCAGGACTCCAAGAGAGATCACAGTGATGAATATTCACAAAGCCATCTGTAACATTCCCTTTCTTGACTTCCTCACAAACAAGCATATGAAGATACTAAATGAGGAACAATGAAATAGAGCAGAGAAGATGCTACGGGAAAGGTGGATATATGACTGAAGCTGGGATGACAAATCCAGTATTTCTGTAGGACACTATTACATACATTTATAACATTGGGCTACTAGATTGTTACCTCCAATTAAAGATGCACCTTAATGCAACAAAATGATGCTCTGTTCCAAATCAAGTTGTTAAATGTCAGTGTTTACTTGGTAAGTGTATGTTCAGTGGCTGAACAAACATTGTCAGTTTGTGTCAAGTTGCTAGCTATGAGAGGCTCCACTGTCCTGGTCCCGTGATGGCAGCTGTATTGATGAGATTGAACATTTTCCTAGAAAAGAAATTAAGCTTTCTGATGCAGTCTACGTACCATTTGGTTTCCCATGCAGTGGGCAGAACAGTTGCTTTGGCACTCAGAATATGAGAAAATTCAAATTCAGTTTTTAAAGGTGGGTTGTTTGAGTAGATGGGTTGATTAGTTGGTTAGGTTTGGGTGCAGGAGAGCAGAAGGCTGATGGCTGCACCAAATTCTGCCAGTCCTGTTTGATTGTCATGTATGTGGCTGAGAACACAGCTAGGGAGGCTTGTTTGCTTACTCAGTTAAGTGCAACCTAACCAAATTACTGACACCTCTTTAGAGGAGGTCAGATCTCACTTTTCTCAGTCACCACAGAATGGGTAGACTGGTGTATGCTCAGTCAAGATGAGTAAACCGTGGTCAGGCTTTGTAGGAGTTGTCTGGCTACATCAGCACAAGTAAAGAGAAGAACATGGACAGTATTCAGTGTCTGTGGGCTTGGACTGGCTGAAATCCTGTGTTTGCCCAACAAGTGCCTCTCTAGGCTGCCAGAAGTTTTGGAGTGTTACACTGGAAGGCCAGTGACCAGCTCTGTTGTACAAGTCTTAGTGTTTTAACAGCGTTCTCTTAATGATCACTTTGGATTCGGAAGTGCCACTTCAGCTAAAGTTCTGCTGAACACACAGAGGCCTGATAGGATCAAAAAACAGAGAGGTTTGTTGCTTGTGGTGACCTCCTCTGATATCCTGACTACGGGAGGAAATTCTGCCACTAACCCCAGCACTTACCTGTCTTGGGAACATTGATGGTGTAGGAGAAATGTCTGCAGTCTGGCTATCAACACCTTTCTGAAGAAGGCTTCCATAACAAGACCCTGACCACCACCCCCTCTACTACCCCTCAGTCCTGCCCCATGGGTGCTTGCGAGTGGTGTGAATGAGCCATGGCAAAGTCGGATGGGACCCCTGTTGGACTTTCATGCTTTCAGGCATGTGAGGCAGTGCTGTCAGGCAGGTGGAGCATGGGTCAAATAGCCAGAGCCTCCATTGTGCTCATCTCAGCTGGGTCACTGATCTGCATGGCCTTCGATTTAATCACTCTGTGCCTCAGTTTCCCCATCTCTGAGTATGGGGAGCAGGATACCTACCTCACAGGGGTGTACTGAGGCCTCTCACTCTTGTTGGTGCCGTGCTTTGGCAATACAAAGCCTTTTATAAACATTAAACTGCAGTTATCTTTCCTGGTCTGGGATAGGAACAGAAATCTTCAAAATGTCATCTTTTGGTGCTTTTTTTTTGGGCTAGAAGACAGGTGATGATAACTCTAGCTGTGTGCAGGAACAGTGGAAGATGGTTCACGTAGAGGATGATTAAAAGCTTCAAGGAGAGCTGACTTAAGTTAAATGCAATTCTTGATCTGCAGAAGGTACTGCGTACCTTAGATGAGATACTGCCTTTCTTCTCCATCTGGAATAAAACCAGGGTCTGCAGATAAGCCCCTCTTAGTTCATGAGAGCTGATGGGGTGTTGCAGTTAGCTTGAATACAAGTGGCAGAACCTGGTCCTTGAATCTGTGAAATGAGACTGATGGATGAAATCCAAAGAACATTCAGAGAAGGATTTAGATGCTCCCTATGCAGGGCATTTCAGATACTCTGGATTCAAAAGATAATCCTGGCTTTTTCCAGTGAGCCTGGGGCAGGACTGCCTGCACAGGAAAAGTGCACAGCTTAGCCCTGACACTAGTTTTCTGGTGGAGGTCAGCATGGAGGAGTTGAGCATTGATTATGTCCCAGTTCAGCAGGGAGGAATCCAGGTAACTGGGGAGCTGCTGACCCCACACTGTGTCTGTAGGCTGTTGCAAGCTCAAAGTACATGTTGCGTTCAGGCCCCCCTGTATGCAGCTTTTACAAAAGAGGCCATTTCTGAGTTATCTGTCACTATCGCTATGACAGCCTGCAGGTTGTGTGGGAACAGCCTTTTGGGCAAACTCAGTTCTGCTAGGATCTTCTGCGATGATACACGTTTTCAGCCCCCGTCTTTTTGTGGGCTTAGTTTCTGGGATTTCAGTGTGCCCAGAGCAGTTTTTCAGAATGCAGGAGCTTGTATTTGGGCATCCGTTTGCAAGCTGCGGCTTCCTTGCCTGTGGCCAGGTTGTGGAGTCTCCTTCTCTGGAGATAATCAAAACCCACCTGGATGCCATCCAGTGCGATGTGCTCTAGGTGATCCTGCTTGGCAGGGGGGTTGGACTGGGTGATCTCCAGAGGTCCCTTCCAACCTCAGCCATTCTGTGATTCTGTTCTGCTTTTCCATGAGGAACAGTTTTTCTGAATTGGAGTCCTGAAGCAGGCAGGTGGGTGCCTGTTGTTTCTAATGGTGTTCTTGTGGTGGAGATCTACTGATAACATTTCCTAGCAACCACAGGTTATTCTCCTAGGAGATGCCATATTAATAATACATAAAGTTTGCTTTAAAAATAAAATCTGTTAAAAGCAGATAGAAAATAACACATTTGTTGTAGTCCTTCAGATGTAGGAAATGTTTGCAATGCATCCTTTGATTTTTTTTAAAAGTGGTGGGAGAAAAATCTGTCAGCGAGACGTTCCTGTGAGAATTGGCTTGGAGGTGAACGAGAGGTGGTGGAATTGCTCACGCCTGCTCAGGTGCGTGCCGAAATGTTACGGTGTATTTCTCTGTAAAGAGTCTTAATACGAGTTATAGATCTCTTTACAAATATTGCCACTCTTTGTAATGCTGAGTGTTTAAATCCTTTATGTTATCTGTATTATACTGTATAATTGTGTAAGATACGTATGTTTACAATAAATCCTTTTATTAGCTGTGATGGGATTGTCTGACTGTCACCTGTCACTCAAAGCAAGCTTCTCAGAATTCACAAAAATAAGTGTTTTGTTTTAATGTTTTAGTTCTGGATAATATCTGGTGGAATCTGTTCAGGCACTGGGAACACTTCTTGCTCTTCCTATTCCTCCTCTCCTTCCCTGCCTCCACCCTGCTGTGGCCCTGCTACCACAGTGCCCTCACTGTCCCCTCGTGGCGGCCCAAGGGGCTGAGGCTGTTCCTGTCAGCAGAACCGGCCAGAACCGGCTGTGTCCAGGTCAGGGCAGCCCCACACTCTCCTCACAGAGCCGCTGCTGGCAGCTGGGCACCAGCACCTCGTACAAAAAGGACTGGAGAAAAGTAAGACAAGGGGATTTCTCAGTTTTCCTCAGACTGCAGGGGCTGTCTGTGAGTAGACTTCACATTCGGTTGTCTTTCAGGATGCTGCAAAAGTTGTTTTTACTAAATCCCATAAAAGCGGCCTCCTCGGTGTGAGTGTAGGCTAGGCATTTTATGCTGCCAGAGCCATGACTGGCCAGCAGAGGCTGACGAAGTGCTGTGGGCTGGCTCCTTGATGCCGATCCCCTTTGGGATCTCCCAGCTGATGCCTCCCTTGGAGCATTGTGGCAGCCCTGTCCTCGCGTTCATAACCTACATGAAAGAGTGGCGACGTGGAAATGTAATCATGTAGAACTCCTCCTGCAGGTGCGTGTTCATCCTGCTTTCCTCATGCTCCCTCAGCCATCCCTTCTGGCAAGAAGGGGCTCTGCCAAGCAGCTGCTCTCTGGCTCTGATGCGTAGGTATGTGTGTATCCTGCTCTGGTCCTTCCCCATTGGCAAAGGAAAACATCAGGCTGACCTGTAATGGGTGCCAAGAAGAAACTGAACCATCTGCTCAAGGAAATGAAGTCCTTGGCACAGGAGCAAGCAGTGTATCTGGGTCCCTGTGCGCTGTCTTGGTGCCATGAGAGCCTGCACCACCCAGAGCAAGGGATCGTCTGTCCGTTCTGTGCCACCTCTGCCCTGAAAGCACGCACAGCCTCTCTGGGATGAACAGCACCAACAGTCGGTTGCTGTAAAACGGACTGGTCCTTAGGATTGTGCATTACATTGGCAGACAATACAGAGAAAATCTCTGAATAAGGCAGAGGTAGAAAATTCGCATCTGATATTTCATGCCCCAAGGAATCCGTGCAACACGAAGAGAAATGCACAGTTTATAAAAGGAAATCATGTTATGCACAGAAAAATCATTAATGCGCTGCTTGTGAAGTTTCCAAGTCCAAGCGATGAGAATTGTTCTGAGTAATCCAGTATTTCACATCAGAGCTTCACCTGAGCATGCAGAAGTGCAGGTGTTCCCAGCTCCCTGGCATAACTGAGGCACAAACCTCTCTCTCAGCATCCCAACAGGCCAGGTATCCCTTGTCAGCAAGACAAGTCGAAACAAGCACGTTCAGTGTCATGCTGTAGGTAGTAAATACAAAGCTTCAGGTATAAGACTTTCCTTTTAAAGGATGTTTCTCTGTAAATCAGATCACCACTATTTCCAGTGTGACTCACAGTTTGAAAACACAAGATAGACTTGTATGTTAACCTAAAGCAATTGGGAAGACAAATATTAGTGTGAGAGCAATGTTGGAAGATGTCCCAGCATCGTGACTCCCTGGAGCCTGCAAAATCTGTAGATCTGCCCTCTTCAGAGGAACTTGGGCTGATACCTTTTGATTTTGCTAAGGTGGGCACTTCCTGTGAAAAAGCAGATGTGTCGCAGATGTCAGCAGCCAGTTGCATCACCCTGTCCCTTTCAGTGGTAAGTACCTACTTGGTTTTCCTTCTGTTCTTCCTGTTAGTTGAAGTCAGGCAACAGCACCATGAGTCTTTGGCTTTCTTCCAGAAGTCTTCTGAAGCATCACTCAAGGAGCTGGCATTGCAGTAGATGGGGGAGCTAGTTGCACAGCCAGTGCCTTCCTTACTTACTCACTAAAATGTTCTTAGGAACAATTGTAAAGCTATGGTCCATGTTAAAATTGAAAGCTAATATCACTTTCCCCTGATCTGTGTGAGCTGGCAGAGTGAAACTAAGGTGAAACCATGTGTTGCTTGTCCATTTCTGTTAACTGGGCACGTGCTGTGGGTACCACTGAAAAAGGAGTCCTGAGAGCACTGTATCTGAACTAGAATAGGTGTAGCCTTGGTGTGTCTGGTAGTGGAACGCAGCAAATCAGTGTCAATGGTTCAGCCCCCTTTTCCCTGTGTTGATGAACTGCATGCTGAATAGTTTGATTTCCCTTTGAAAATGTCTGGGAAAAATCCCACAAGTAATTATGAATTCTGCAGCTTTCAGCTCAGCACTTAGGTCACAGCTTGAAATGTGCTTTGCAAGCCATTGTTACGGGGGGGGGGGGAGGCTGTGCCTGCAGATAAGCTTGAGGAATAAGGAATTGACTGCTGATGGCTGGTAATGCAGTCGGGAATCTTCCTGACACCTGGCTTGGTGTCCAGTGTGCTGTGCTGTCCTACAGGTGCAGCTGTGGGAAAGAAATGCAGTGACAAAATTGTGCTGCCGAGGTTGAATATCCAAGGGTTATGTTTTACAATTTAAAAAAAAAATGCTGGGAAAGAACCAATAGCCAAAATAAATTTTAATTTATTAAATTAAATCCAGTCCATTTGATAAAATACAAGCTCATTATATTTCCAGTTTATTTAAAACTGGGTTGATTTTTTTTAGAAATACACTGAATTAAGAGGAGAGACTATTTTCTTCTGTTAAAGCCCAGGATTGAAATGACTGAAATTGTTTGAACAAAACTGTTAAAAACATTATAAAGAGGTTAATCAAGCAGATTGATTTTTTTTTTTTCTTAGAAACATCTAACATGCAAAACATTTAGTACGGTTTGAATGTTTCAAATTAATTCCTTGAAAAACGAGTCTCCTGAAAAATGATTTTGGCAAGCACTGGTATTACTGTACTTTCCTCTGGGTCCAAAAGCAAGAGTGAGTGGGAGAAGTGTCATCCCATGTCCAACCAAATGCAGCTTGCTGCAGATGTTACCTGTTCTTGTTGCATTCGGTCCTACTGGTATGATGAACAGAGGTGGCAATATTCAATTCTCACATAATGCAGTAAGAAGGTAATGTCTGCATGAATTCCTGATATAATCCACATGCCAACATTTTCAATGCTGTTCTTATGGGAATCTTCAGCAATGGTTATGTGTTTGCAGAGTCCCCAAAGTTCATTAAATTTGCCATTGACTTCAGCTAGAGAGGAGGTTAAGAAAGAAATCCCCTGTGTTAAAGTCCATTTCATTACAGATGAATGAATATCTGATCATTGTTAGAGTCTGCGGAGTTTCTTTTCATTCTGGCCAACGCATTTGTATGTTTCAAACACAAAGTAAAAGTTTTGTGACTTTTTTGTCTCAAAAAAAAAAAGTAAAAACATAAAGTAAGCAGTAAACTACTTACATTGGATAAGTCCTTGAGATAAAAACTGTAAACCCACTACACTCTGGATTAACAAAGGCTAAAGAAAATGGTTTCTTGTACCTCACATGTACTTCAGCAAAAGTTAAATACATGCTAATATTAATAAATAAATAAATCAGCTTTAGAATAATAACATTTAAAATGTATTATCTTAAAAATGAAGGATGTCTTACATTCTATGTTACATTTCTAAGAAGAGTTTATAAGTAACATTCACTTCTGGTTGTTCCTAGCATTAGCATTACCAAGATGCAGGCAGTAATTTAGGAATTTCAAGGCAATATTTTCCACCTTGCATATGCAAAGAGTTAACATTTATTAAAATTATTAGCATGTCCTTTTTATTAAAGGATCACGAATTGCTTTAGGTAAAATCCATATACAGTATTTACACTCAACAGCTATACAAATTACATGCATATTTAAATCCTCGGGAGCCTGGTATATATTTAGCTGACTCGGTGTCCATGCAATCCTCTCCAAACCAAGCTGGTGCATGGCCAGGGCTGTCTTCAGAAGTTCAGTCCCCTCTTGCTCTGCCGCCAGCCCTCCAATTTTGCAAATACCCAGCTTTCCATCCTTAAAGCCCCAGGTCACTGCATATGCCAGATTCAAAGTTCATCAGTGCTGGCTTGCCCCTGTGCTTCCTCCAGCTTCTAAAACAAACCTGGAAGTTCAGACCAGCCCCTTTGATGCTGTGAATTCTGGTGATGCCATCTGAGGTTTGTGTGAGAGGTTTGTCTTCTAGTTTCCAAAAAACTTCAAGAAGCTGAGAAGTCAGCCAGATGTTCCCTGTCTGGCCTATTTACTGGGCCTATTTAGAGGGTGCTACTAAATAAGACTTGTTTTGCTTTTAATCATCTGTCCTGCTTATTATGATTATTTGCCCTCCTGCCCTGTGCAGTTAGGCATAGGGATGTTGTCCGCAATACTGTCTTTGCTGCCCAAAGTCAATCTCCCAGTGTGATGCCAGCTGGCATAGTAATGAACCTGCTCCTGTGAAAAACTAGGTCGTTCCTTGCAGTGTGTTTTGCCAGTTCTGAATTGAGCGCTTTGCGTGTTCAGAGTAACTGTGTGTGCACATCACTAATCACTAGAGCTGCTTTTGATAATATCGGAGCTTTGATCTTAACACTCCTCATGAAAATTGCATAGTGATACATCTTATCAGAAACACATTTAAGCTGCCTGGGTGTGAGAAGGGTCCAGGTTCATACGTTGAGGATCCGTGATGGTGCCTGGAAAACAGCAGAAGGATTGGGGGAGAACCTGGTCTTCACCTCTGGGATCTAGTGGGGTGAGAGGGGAGAGAAACGTTAG
Organism: Anser brachyrhynchus; assembly: GCF_964034855.1. Lineage (NCBI taxonomy): Eukaryota > Metazoa > Chordata > Aves > Anseriformes > Anatidae > Anser > Anser brachyrhynchus. The sequence continues at coordinate 14,363,419 of NC_137703.1, read as the reverse complement.
TGTGACACAGGGTGCAACTGTCCAGAGAGTTTGAGGGTTCTTGAGCCTTGTGCCAATCCCTGCAAGACAAAGAGCTGCCCTCTTCACAAATCCCCCCTGACACGTACTTGACTAGCATCATGACAAATTCACTGCTGGACTGGTGCTGGATTAAAGTGAGGGGAGTTTTAGTGATGTGTGTCTGGCCCCTTAGCCTTTTGGAGACCGCCATCAGGGTTCTGTCAAAGTGCTCCACTGCAATGCTCTAAGGAGCCACAAGCTCACTGTGTTGTGAACAGACCTGGCACAGACCTGGAGTACCTGAAGGAGAAAGGGAGAAAACTGGGAGACCACTGGCTGTGCCAGTCTGTGAAACTACAACAGTTCTATCAGGGATATAAACTCCTCAGCTCTGGAAGAAATACAGAGATAACAGAAGTGATCAAAACTCTCACCTCTGTGGAGTCAAATTTTCACCCAATATGTAGCTGTTGTACTGAAGTTCGGCTGGATGCTTTGTGTCCTCCTAATGCTTAAAACCCGAAGGATTTGAAACAGGACTGGTCCTAGTTGTGCTGTGCCCAGGACACTGAGTGAATCTGGCCACAAAATGTAGCAGGTGGTAAGCTTTGCTGGGTACTGGGGTTCTGATAGCACCATCCAAGCAAAAAAGAAGAGCGAGGCCACAGGGAAAAAGTATAGGAAAAAAGCTATTGATCTGTTTGTTGTTGTTGCATTGTTCTGTGCTTTCCAGTCCTCTGGGGATGCATCTGACATGCTAAGGAGCAAGAGGAGTGTCCAAAATGACCTGTCCACAGCTCAGTAGCAGGATACAACCTGCAGTCTGAGTCCTACAGGCAAGCTGCCACAACATGATGTAAAGCTGATGCTCATGTGCCCAGTGAAACCATGGGCTTCAGGCAAGAGGTAATGTCTGAATGGCTACGTGTAAACTGGGGAGGAGTCCCATTTCTGTTTGAACTGGTGTTTCTTCGGCACCTTGTCCATTCCTTGCCTGTGCTGACTGTGCCAGAGGTGTTGCAGTGGCACCCACGAGCTCCAGGAAATGGGGCCTCTGCATGGTCCAAGGCACGGTGTCCTCGGTGGTGTGTTTTCATGTCTGGGATTTCAGTTTTCTCTTTCCCTTCCTCGAGAAGTGGGAGAGAGACTCTGAGGGTACATCTAGGAGGTCCTTTGGATCCTGTCCGCCAGGTTGGAAGCACAGGAGGGGAGTATGTCTTCACACAGTGCTGCACCCTTGGCCAGCGGAGGAGCTGTGTTCTACCCCAGGGCAGTACTGCCTGACTCATGACTCCCACTCCTCCCCTCCCCTCTGCTCTTTCTCCCTCTTCCTGCAGGGGCACGGGTCTCAGGTTGCCTGAGCCCAAGACACTGTCTTTTGCCCCTCCAGGGCCAAAATACACACCCTTAAACACGAGGGTCAAAATACAAGATTTAAGGGTTAACCACCCTGCTGGCCTCGTTGCTGCACCTCAGTAAGCAGCCCAGACTAGTCAGAGCGAGGAGGAAGTTTTGGTGAGGTTTGCAAATTCTCTCTTTCGCCTGAGGTGCCTGTCCCACTTTCAGTGGAGCTGGATATACCCATCGTGTGCCTCGTTGCAGCAATACGCCAGCAATCCTATGCGGAGGAGGTACTTTGCTGTCTGCTGATTAAACATTTCTTCCTTGTCTCCTCCAAGGCAAAGATTTACTTTTTACATGTGGCCCTGGAGGATGTGGTACCGTCAGAGACGGCAGCAGATGCTGCGCTGGGGAGCTCAGCCCCGGCTCTGCTCCCTGAGCCACTTGCTGCAGCCTGTGCTTGCCTTTGGCCACTGGTTGTGAAGCACCCTTCTCCACGGTGGTCTCATGCAAGTAGCTGCTAGCTAGAGCAGAGGATGTTAAATGGGCCTTACGCAGAGAGAGGTAATGGCACTTCCTACACAACATACCCAATTGTGGGAATGGCAATTCTTGGACTTCCTGGCTTTCATGCAATTTAAAATCTTGGTCTCGGGCTGAATTATGACATGGTATCGCTTCCTCTAGCATGTCTTTCTGAAAGCAAAGGGTAACCGCAGTCGGATAGGACATGGCGTTACTCTACAACACACCACACTGGTAGAAAATGAGTTCCTGATGCGTACCTTGGGTTTTAGCCACACTGACTTTGGGATTTTAAAAAATGTTTTTTACCTTAAAATCTGCCTTGTAACTTGTCTCTTGAACAAAATGGTCTTCTGGGATAATGAAGCCTTGCTTTGTCTTTATAGGCTTGGATGGTTTTGCTCCAGTCCAAGGGCGATACTCTTGCCTGAAATGAGATTGTCAAGACAAAAGAACCTATAAACCACAACATATTCACAGGGTACCTCTGCTCAGAGTGGTTGCAAACCCAGAAGGCAAGTCGGGTTACAATCAGCTTATAATATTGAACTTAGATAACGCAATCTGGGAACAAAAGATCTTAGCCTAGAGGACTAACTTTCTCAAAAAGCCCAAACTGAAAGATGCATTAGGGCATAGACCCGTCTAACTGGCTGCCCTGGCTTCTCTCTTTTATTCTTGGCAATATGTGCTGTGTCTTGGAGGTGCTCGGTGCTTTCTTCCTGAATAAGAAAATGTCAGGGTAACTTTTTGCTTGATAGCATTTACTGACTCATTGGTCACTTGCAGTGCAAACCATCTTGGTTTGGCAATTCAGGAGTGCCGTCCTTGCATGCACAGAGGGAGGCCATCTGCTGATGTTCCCTTCCTTTAGCTCTCTTGACACCAGGAATGTTCAACAATGTGTTCTGTATTGCACTTCTGTAGCAATGTAGGCTGAAATGCATCTGAAGGGAGACACCATCACACTTGCCAGATGCTTCAGCTAGTGGTTTCCTTCAAACGGGGGACAAATGCTTTGACTTTGCACGATATGTCTGAGAATAAGGCACTTGGGTGCCTCATCATTAGAGCTGTGGCATCTGTGGAATGGGTACAGAGACTGCGCGCTTGGAAAGAGGCGTATATTTTAAGAGCACTGAAGAGCATGCAGCTTCCCTCTGCTTTTTGGCTCCTCACAGACAGGCTTCGCTAATGCCTTCCTCGTTAGGACTTTTTAGATGCTGCAGTAGCAGGCAGCTGACCTGGCTTGTTTGCTCTCAGAGAAGGACAAGATAAGTCCGCTCTGTTTGCATATGAAGCTCTGACAACCTGTTTAGGCAGCTTCTGTAGCGAAAGGAGAGGAGGCTAACTAAGCTGTGACAAGTTGATGTTCACACGCTGGCATACCCCAGATAATAACCACACTTAACTGCACTTCACTTGATGGTTGTAGATAGGATCCTGAGTCATGACCCTGGCACAAGTCCTAAGCCATGTCCAGGCTAGAAAAATAGGCTTTGTTTTTAATATGCTGAGCCTAGCTTTGACCACAGCCCTTCTAATTTTCATTTTTTTCCAAGCATGCTATTTGCTTTTTTGATAGTGACTGCAAATTCCTCTTTAAAAAGTCTTATTTAAAGTACATAAGCATGGAATAGTAGTTTAGCACGTGTAGTTTGATTCTGATCTTTTTAATATATTGCTAGAATACACGCTGCCTGGATTGTGCTTGATTTCTAAACACAGTTTCAACCTTAAAATGCTGCCTCTTTTGTTGGTTGATTTGTAGACGTGGGGTACAGCCCTGGAGCACACCTAACCTAGAGACAACCCTGCAAACTAACAAAGTTAATTCTGAAGAGTTGTTGCTATTTATTTCCTGCCTGCACTGCCCTCCTGGCACAAGGCAATGGGCAGGAGCCCACAGCCGGGGCTGGCAGCCGGTCGTCAGCTCGTGTAGTGGCAGGGCGAGTTCTTAAATGCACTCAGAATTAGTGACAGATGTTGCCCTACAGGAGAGCTTCCCACTCCTGGGAAAGCACAACCAGGCCCTGGTGGGGCTGTCCATGGGCACTGCAAATCTTGTCTGTAATCAGTTTGTTCCTGCTGTTCTGAGCTGCCACCTCTTGCCTTCTCGGCGTCTTGCTTTTCAGGCTATCTCAGGCAGCAGGTAAGTGCCTGCGTGGCTCTCCTGGTGGCAGTGGTGCAATCCCTGAGGCTTTAGCACCTCCAGGTAAGGAAGCACCTCTGCAGAAAGGTGATTTTGGCCAACTGGTGCCCCAGGAAGGCAACCTTTCAGCAGGGAATCCCAGACAATTGTGAATGCTGAGCTAAATCTAGCTCTGCTCTGCTGCACAGCCAGAGGGAAGATTCTGGCTGGGCAAACTACCAGCAAAATGGTACAAAGCCATCAATTACATCCCAGCAGTTCCCAGCCACTCGAGCCTGCTATCCCCTAGAAAGCTGGACTGCCCCAAGGATGCTGATGGCATCGGTTCTTAACCATTCATTCTTGCGACGGCTGGCCTCCCTGCTGCACTGCCCTGCAGGGGAGCGTGTCCCCAGCTTTCAGGGAACAACTGGGCCTGTTCCTTTCAAGGAACAACTGGAACAACTGTCTGCAGCCAGCTCTGGCTCAGTGCTCTGCGGCAGATCATTTGCTGATTTGGCAGGCCCCCAAAGACAGTTCTTTTGGATCGCAGGACCCTCATTTTGGCCGGAAGCCGAGTTGTTCTCCTCACAGCCTGGAGAGACAGAATGACTTTTGAGGTACCCGCATGCAGGAGGTGCCTTGTCCAAGATCACATGAATTGCATTTACTTGCAAGAGAACGACATCATGGGAGGGGAAATTACAGGAGTGATGTGGAGGAGGGGAGAGCCCCGCATAGTCTGACAGCCAGCTGCTGCTGGGGGATGAACATGAGACACTGACTGCTGCTGGAGGTGGTCATCTTCATCCTTCCTGCACTACCCCTCTTCTTCCTCCCCAGACAGCAGCTCTCAGTTTACTTTGGGGGTGCTCAGAGCAGCACTGGGATGGGGACTGTTTTGCTTCTCTAGTTGTTAAAAGGTGACAGCGTGCGCTATGAATGCCTTTCGCTGAGATGGAGGGCACTTCTACCAGGGCTGGAAATCACAAACTGCCTGGGCCGTTCACAGTACTGGGGCTGCCATTTCCAGGCAGATTTACTTTCAGCATTTATAATATTCCTTTGCCCTGTACTACAACACCACTGCCATCACTGTTGGCATTTTGGTACCTCATCTTTATGTCATGGCTTACTTTGTATACTTAATTATCAGTGGTGTTCTGAGCCGCTGCATTATAATCCCATTTTTTTATTTAAGAAGTAGAGAAAAAGGCTCATCCTGTACAGCTGGAGGTAACTCTGAGCTACACTGCCTGACCTAGACTGCCTTTAGTCCTCCACTGACCTCTTCCTTCTAATGGCTGGCACACCAGCGAGCATTAAGCAGCATCATTAACATTTTCCATGATTTCCCTTCAGAGGCAAAGCTGTGCGCGCAGTTTCTGTTGTTCACATTTCCTTTCCAAAGTGCACAGTAGCCCAGCTTCCTGCTGGGGAAGCCAGACCAGTGCGTGCGGCTGTGAGCCGCAGCTTCTGGCGTGGCCGTGCTGCCAGCCCTGCGGGGGCACGGGGAAGTTTTGCCCAGGCAGAGCAGGGCGCTGCAACAGGGCCCTGTCAGCTGAGGGCCACGAGGCATGGACACAGCGGCGAGAGCTCTGCAGGATGGCCAAAAAAACCCTCAAGCATCATACTGTTGCTTGAGGGGAATTTGGGGTGTTTGATCTATTCCCAGACAGAGCCCCAAGGAAGGAGCACTTGTGGTGGGGTGAGAGGACGGGCAGCTGACGTCCTCTTATCAGAAAGCTATGGGAGTGGGGGGCTGAGGGCAGGTCTCGGGTCTTGGTTTCTGCCTTTTCCCATTTCCCCTTCTTTCTCCTTTTCATCTAATGTAGGTTTGGGTGCACTTTGACTGGAGGAAATTCCTCCTAACTTTATGCAACAGCTTTGAGTCTTCCCCATTTCAGTTCTGCAGCCTACTTGGCAGCACAGCCAACCTCTCCCGCACGCCTTTCCACCCGCCTCGTGCTCTCCTCCCACGGCTCCGTCCCCCTTCCCCCAGCCAGGCTCTGCAGAGCACGTCTCTCTGGATCTATCCCAGTGCCTGCACCAAGCAAGCTTACTTGTTAAGTACCATAAAAATCAGGGCTTCAGTATTAATTTCCCCAAGCAGCAAGATACTTAAGAATGTAAAGATAACATTAAGCCTTGATTATAAAAGATTTACTCCTATTATTAAGGATAAGCATGTGTTTAAATATCTTGCTGGATCACGGATGAAGCTTCTTGCACACAGTACTCCTAACCCTGCCAGCTCACGTGTGCTCTGAACATCGGTGCAGGTATTTTTTTTTTCTTTCTGCACGTCTGAAATAAAATGGTGTTCACTGGGCAGCAGTGACCACAGTTCACCTTGGCCTTCTGTGGAAGCAGTATTTGAAGGCAGGCAGGCAGTATAGACAGCAAAATGACGTGCTCTGTGACTGCACCAGTAGCACTGGGGAACAAGGATTGTTCCCCTTCGTTCTGTGGTATCTCCTCTGGTGGGGATATCCCTGCTCTGTGGTCACAGTGCTGAGCACATGCAGAGGAAGGTGGGAGCTCAGCTCACCAAGGGATCTCCCACCCTGCTGTTTCCAAAACCGTTCATGAGGGCACATGAGGCCTTCACCCCCGAACAACCCCAGCGCTTCACACGTTTTCTTTTCCTCAAAGCAGCAGACCAGAATTGCTCACTCCCTGCGAGCAGCAAGCCTTGCTGATTTCAAGGCCTCCAGTTTGGTCTGCTTTGCTGCTGCGCCTCCACATCCACTCACAAGCCGGGTGCTCTCAGCCCTCACGCCCACCCAAACCACTGATGGTGCTGGAACACCAGCTTCAGAGATGAGGCGCTGCTGGGGGCTGGCACTGGGCGCGTGTGCAGAAACTCAAGCTGTCCTCCCCCTTCCCTGAGCGCAAATACAAGAAAAGCTGATGGCTGGGGGAAGAGACAAAACAGTCACAGCTCTGGTGCGATGCATTTGAAACGCTTTCCCAAGGCTGGCAGGTTACGGAAGGGGAAACTGAGGTCTGAAGTGACTCAAACAAATACAGCTGAGCCTCAACCAGAGCTCTCCTCTCAGCAGGACCAGGACCAGCCCCAGCAGAGCAGTCATGCCCTCGTCCCATTGCCTTCCATCAAGGCAAAAACAGGTGATGCCCAGCGAACAGGACCTGCTGGAGATGCGTTGCTGATAGCACCAGCTTCTCTCATCCACTGTAGCAAGGAGCTAAGTAAGCCACCCATCCATTTCTAAATGCAATCAGGACCTAGTGCTACAATTAACGGCACTCAAATCTCTGCTGTGTCAGAATTATGTAGCACCTGCGACTCACTGCTGAACGACAGGAGCCCCTTCCATGACCCCAAACGAGGTGTGGAGGGGGTGGCTCAGTGCTTCCTTCTGCCTCCTCCTGCGTCCACCTGATGCAATCTACTGCAACCCTCTGCAGCAGTTCCCGGGATCTTTTCGCAGTTGGAGCACATCCCATTTTAGCCTTTCAAGTGCAGCTCGTATCAATCCTCCTTGGTCTGTATGCCTGAGCTCCCCCTGTGGAGCCCGGCATGGCTTTGACTTCAGTTGGAGCCTGCAGAGCTCCAGCTATAAAATCCATGCAGAGAGCTGTGGACACAGGGCAATGTTCTGGAGAGTGGGCTGCCATGTGGCCTCCTACCCTTTGTGCAGAGTTGTTAGTTCATAATTAAAAATTTGCCTCCTCAAAGAGAGGAAGGCATTTTTCTGATCCCCCCTCTATGTTTATGTTTCTTTTGGCCCTGGAAAGACTCCTACAAAGTCCCAAGGCATGGGACTGCTCTTTTGGTCTTGGTCGCTGATGTTCTGCTAAACGTCGGTCTGACTGGCTGCACCACGTGCAAGGAAACAGCTGGTTTTGTATGCAGCTGGGTTTCCTTCTGTGCTTAAAAAAGAGCGCAGAGAGAAAGATGTAGCAGGAACTTGCAGAAGGAAGTCTCACCGAAGGATCGAACTGATGCACAAAAACAGATCAAGCGATGCCGGATGGTGCCGGGGATTCATTGCTGCACTTGTATGCTCCATGAGAACAAACGTGCACTGGAGTGTTGTAGAAACATGCCGTCAAAATCCCCGAATTAAAAATAACCGAACAAGAACCCCAAACACGAAAACCCCATCAGCTTACTGAACTAAGCGAAAAAATGCCAACGCCATTAAAAGCTTGGAACGGACCAAGTACCAATGCCAACTTTTCTGCACTGTCCTTCTGAAACCAGTCCTTCCCTTAGGACCTCATCTCTTTAACATGAAACAAGCCCAGCTGGGGCTTGTTTTGCCCACCCTTGTGATGACCCAGCTTGCCGCAGAGCCTGCTGATGTACCTGCAGTGCATATAAATCAAACGACCACTTCTTGTGAGTGGCCCCAGCTGGTTCATGTACAGAGCCTGCTCCTCAGGGTTGCTTGGAGTCACAGACAGCAACAGTAGAAAAGAGGGAATTTATGGCATGGTTCTCCCTCGAAAGGAAATGAAGGCATACACCAAAATGTGTGCACTTTCCACCTTTGCTCCCCATGTCGTTTTATTTATTTTTTTTATTTTGAATGTGACCACTGAGGAGCTGCTGTGTGCACAAGGGGGGTCCCTCTGGCCTTCACCAGAGGGGAAGATGAAGAGCACCAACGCCGAACAGTGCTGTTCAGCTGCTGCCTGCAGGTAAGTGTTTGCGCACTGTGATGCTGCCTTTGGAAGACAACAAGGTGAAGAGGAAAAGTGGTCTGCTCTGTAGTTAGTGAAGGTGGCCTTGTAGTTGTGCAGGCTGAAAACTGTGTGCGTGCTGTGGACTGCCGGTGCCCCAAGTGGAACTGGAAATGAGCAAGTAGTAGACAGGTACCAACTGCTCCCCTCCTGCTTAGTCTCCCTTGAAAAAAGGAAAAGCAATGACGCATGAGAAAATGTTTTCACAGCCTGCAAGGCTATTGTGGGCTTCTCTCTTGCTGTTAGTTGTGGCTCCTGTGACTTACCTAGGGTACAGTCAGTTGTTGTCAGTGGTATGGGGATTTCTTACACTTGCAGTATTGCACTAGGTGGCAATTCAAAAAAGCTGGGGGAATTACTAGAATAAGACAAATGTGGTTTGACTTGCGTAGGGCCTGTCTGCATGTAGCCTTCAGGCAGCTTAAATGTGGCTCATGGAGAGCCCTGCTCTGGGGCAGCTGCCCTGCTCCTGCCTTGACCTGCACTGCTCTGCTGGGGTGGGTTCCTTGGCTACCTGCAAGCCTTACTTTTTGTAAAATTTCTGCTGTGATTTGCTCCCTGGTATCTCGCGCAGCCACCTTTGTCCCGCGATCCGCAGACTTTCCCCTCTTTTATTACATAGGGAGCCCTGGGTAGGAATAGCCGAGCCGGGGAGGAAAGGCATGCGAAGTGGCTGGGCAGGGAGGCTGTGGCTCTGCTGCACTCTGCATGGGGGGTGTTCAGCAACAATTTGGAGACAGCTGCATTTCTGAAAGCTGAACCTTGCCGCTGGTGTGTTAGAAAGGTTTCCTTGACACAGTAATTTCTGTACTGCTTTGAAATCTCAAAGTGCTTTTCAGGGCCAGCCATCGCTCTGTGACTGTTCTGGGAGATGCAGCAGCGGCAAGACAAGGCGAGCAGTGTAGCTGTGCCTTCTCCAGCCGGTGCGGACTGTGAGTGCAGGGCAGCTGCCGGGGCAGAGGGGAGCAGGATCAGTGCTGCGCTCCTGCAGGGCACCCCGTGCGCGTCTTCACAGCACCGCACTAAATAATGTCGTGAACCGCAATCATCGAGGGAAGCGCTGCGTGGGTACCCGCGGCACAATCGGCGTCTGAACACTTGTGGCTCTGTTAGAATGAGATGAATTCCCCTATGAATCCATCTCGCGGCACACCACAGTCCCCAAGCCCCGTTAGGAGGGGGCGGGCGGTACGAACGAGCCGCAGCCATGCAGCCAAAGCCCCGCACCTCCCGCCGAGGCGCGCCCGGCCCCGCCGCTCGCTCGGGAACCGGGGGGGCTGCGGTGGGGCAGAGCGCCCGGGAAGGCGTCGCCGAGTCCCCGGGGCTCGTTGGAAGCCGGCGCCCCCCGCCCCGAGCCGCCCGTTACCTGTAGGACGTGGTGTGGCCGCCGGCCGGCGGCGAGCGGGGCCGGAGCTGCTCGGGGCCGCCGGGGCCGGGCAGGGGGCAGGCGGCGCGGCTCGGGGCGGCCGCGGGCACGGCGGGGGGCTCGGCCCCGGCCCGGCCGCCGCCCCAGGGGAAGGGCGCCCGCCGCGGGAGCGGCCAGGCTCGGAAGTCCCGGCGGTACTGCGTCTCCGCCGCCGGGGGCTTCCCGGCAGGGCCCTTCCTGCGGCCCCCCGGCTGCCCGGGGGCGGCCCGCGGGCGGGGGGCGGCGGGCGGGCGGCGGCAGCCCCGGGGCGGGGGGGAAGCGCCGCCGCTCTCGGGCCCCCCGGCCGCCTCCTCGGGCTCGTCGATGGCCGAGTAGTTGTGGATGGTGAGCGGCACGGAGAGGTCCGACTTGTCCAGCTGGCTCCAGAAGCGCGCCAGGCAGCACACCCGGCTGATGCAGGGCCAGGCCATGGCCGCGGCGCCCGCAGCCGGCTCCGGTCCTCATCGGCGGCTCCTCCTCCTCCTCCTCCCCCCGCCGCCCCTTCCCCGCTCCGGGGCTCGGGGTCGGTCCCAGCCGTGCTGCGAGGGGCGGTGTTCGCGCAGGGACCCGGCGAGAACGGCGAGCTTCGCGGTGCGGGTCCCCGACAGAGCGGCTTGGCTTCGGAGGCGCTACCTGCTGCCCGAAACCCGAGCGCCTCTTGGATGCACTACTGCATACACGATCCACCGATATTACCGCTTGCTGGGGACCGGAGCTTGCAGGTTTTCTTTGCACGTTTGGGGGTCTCAAACAAAACGGTCCCGGTGCAAATCACTGACGCTGACAGAATTACGCTGGGGATAAATCTGGCTTTTGAAATTGGACATCTTATGTAATAAGTGGCTGCGGGCCATGATGCTCCTCCACAATTCCCCACTCAGTGTGTTATGGAGAAAGCTGAATCTTGTGGTAGGTTGCTGAACTATGAAATACGAGGCTGTAAAAGTGAAGCATAAGCAGACTCTACCTATTAGAAAACCATCTATTTAAAAGCTAATGGGTACCTCATTTTAGAAAGTAATCTAGTTACAGACGGTTGGTTATCTGGTAAGACTGAAAAACAAAGTAATTGTGCAGTGAAACTCAGAAGGCTGAGATTTACTGCTCTCATTCAGCTAAGCCATCTAACCTGTGGTGCATTAGCACCTCAAACTTAGGTGAGATTGGGACCTGATTCCGGTAGAAAGGACAGACAAACCTGGCTATGGGCTATGACCAGACCTCTCCTTGAGTGTCTGGCCTCTCTGTGAAACAGCTACAGAAGGATAGATAGACATCCCTTACAGCTAATCCTGTTGTCCAAAACATACGATTTGACACTTGCTGGTGCTACTAGCTGTTTTAATTACTTGTTTTTATGTGTGTCAGGACAAGGAGGCTCAGAAATTTGAGATAAAATTGTGGTCCCATGGAGAAATCCTGCCTAAATATGTGGGATATCAGACGCTCAGTTTTACTTGTTGCCCCCAAACTTCAGACAGTACCCTAGTTCTAGGAGTAAGTGGGGAACCACTTAATTTTCTGGTGCTCTTTACATTTTTTTTCCTAGAACTGTTCTGCTCTATGTAGTAATGTTACCAAAATACCATTTATTTTTAAAATTTAGACACTTTATCCTGGTCAAGAAAAATGTTTTTACAGTCTGGGCGAAAACAGAACATCCATTTGATTGTGTTATTACTGGCAAAGTACAAATGCTGCTCTGATCCTTGTTTGTAGGCCTGATTGAGCAAAATACATCAAGGAATAAATGGGATGTCTCTGCTGCCACTGTGCCTGCCGCTTCCTAGTACTGCTCTGGCACTGCGCGTCTCAGAGCCCAGCTATGGTATCGGCGAGGGCTTCGAGTAGCTGCTCACGCCGGCATGTAGGATGAGGTTGGCACAAGGGGCTATCTCAGACAGGGAAACCAGGAGGAGCTCGACGAGATTAAAAAGTAGACTGCATTTAGAAGAGATTTATCATGATTAAGGGGGGGGGGGGGATACTGCAACAGTAAGTCAAAGACAAGCCTGTAAATCATAAAGCAAAACAGCTTTTACTGTCAGGGATGGGAACTGAAAGCTCAGTCAGGCTGTTCTAATACTAAAATGAAATTTCAGGGGAGCTGATCAGTACTCTGGAGCAAAATATTCCTTAAACATGGTAAGGCCACGCTAGACTTTCTTAAAACCCTTGAAAAGGTGAACAATTGTGCTTATTCATGTTTAACCATGACTTCATACTTACAACTGTTTTTTTCCCCCCAACACAAACACTAGATGATGTCTCTGCCAAGCATCTGTATAATTACCACATTGTATCTTTAGTCACAATAATAGGCTCTTTGAAAAAGGGGAAAGAAGCCTTTCCGTGCAGCATGTGCTTTTTTTCGTTGTTGTTTTGTTGGTGATGGTGGTGCTCTTGCATTCTTGTAACTTCTTTGCCATTCAAAGATGTGACTGAATATTGAGATACTGGCACATATTGATGCTAGGTTTTGGAAGAAGGGCACTTCTTTGTCAGAAAGGTATCTGCTGTAGTGAGCTGTTCTAACTCCAGGCCATTCCTCATCTGCCTGAACTGAGTACTGACTTTCCTATTGCAGTCTGAAAGTTGTTTTGGTCCAGAGAAGACCATTTAACTTTGGTAGACAGTGCTGCGTGAAGGCTGAGGTACAAGGTGACACGGAACTTGCTGCTTGGCCACATGAATGCTTTTGTACCGCCTTGCTCATGGAACTTCTAGAAGTATTTAACATTTGCGTGGAAAACTCAGATATTGACTAACCTCTCAAAAGGTGAATCCTGCTAACCCTAAGCTTAAGGTAAACTAAACTTCAGCATGAAACCCCCTAACCACAGCTGCTGCCTGAAACAAACAGTGTCTTCTGAACCTCTCTGGCTGTTCCAGGCTGCTTTTCAGGAGTGTTGAGCCCCTGCAGCTCTGAGAATCGAGCAGAAGTGCAGGCACTACCTCTGAAGGATCAGCCTGAAACATCTCGGTACTCATCTGCAACCTTCCAGCAAGCTGAAAGGGTACAGCAATACCATGCTGCTCTCGCAGGTCTAACTGACCACAAGAGTAGGATTCCAGTCTGTGCCAGCAATACAGGGACATGACTTTCAAACTTTGAGGCAGGCATTGACCAATGTGGTAAAGAACTTAACTATGATCTTGGCTTATTCTTCTAGGCAGATCATGTCCTTCAGGCTTACACATCTCCTGCACTGTTACTCCTTGCTGCTTTCAGTCAGGATCTTTAAATCCCATTCTCAAATAAAGTATTGCTGAAGAGCCTAAAAGTTGTAGAGTAGACAAGATGAAGGGGGGAAATAAAAAAAGTGGTCAAAGACACCACATGTGTTTTAAGTATGAGCAAAACCAGCATGGGAAACACTGTGAGCTACAGCTTTTGAGCTGCTTTTGGCATGAAGCATTCCCTCATGTGTCATAAGCCTGTTTAATGGCCATCTGCTGCTGCTGCTGTCTTCTCCCTGCTGCTGCAGGCAGTGGCTCCTGCTGGAAGCAGTGCATCCTGCTCTACAGCTAGCTGCCCTCTGCTGTGTGCAGTATTGCACCAGGCCCGAAGCCCTAGAAACTGGCCTGCTTAGCCCTGAGTATCAGAGAAGGGAGGAGAAAAGGAGGGAGAAATGAAAAGAATTAGAAATGTGAAGCTGGAAAGCTTCTGGCATTGAGCAAAAGGTACAGTAGGTACTCTTTCATTTTAAGCATTTAAGTAAACAGATACTTAAATGAGCAAATCAAAGTGTCTCATTTTCCAAGGGAGGAAAAGAAATGCTTTAAGTTTTGCTAAGTAAAATGACAGACTGAGCACTAGTCTATGACAGTATGAGAGTTCACAGCAAGCTTGTACTCAATCACAACAGCTGGTGCTGTTTAGCACTGTTGTTTACACATGCAGAAAATGTAATTTCTGTATTGCATTATGCTTAATTTTTTTTTAAAAAAGGTCTATTTGTTTGCACTTAAAGATGCAGCATGTTCCTCAGCAGGTCAGTCCATTTGGAATGACTAATCTAACCTACAGCATGGAGTTAAGGGTTTGTTTCCCCTAGTTTGTATCTGGGCAGACTCCTCAGCCTCTTGCAAGGGACAGGCACACAGTAGTAGCAGACCCAAGATTCAACTTGTGTTTTTATTTGTGTAATTAGGAACATTGGCCACAGTACTGTGGTCAATCTTACTTTAGCAGTTGCTTCTGGTTACAATATTACTGATCTCAGCCTCTTCCATTTTTGTTGAAGCTGCTTATTTCTTTTTTAACAGCAGATTCTGAATCAAATGTTACTGTTCTGAAATTCTTACAAAAAACCTTAAAGGAATCTACCGAGAGAGCACAACTTAAAGATTAATGCAGTAGAAGAGAGAGAAAGCAGTATAACTTAAGGTAAAATGTCTAAAACCCCAGTGTAGGAAATTCTTCCACTCACATAATTATGAAAGAGTTAAACATATCTTGTTAGTAAAGTGTAACAAGATACGACAGCATTTTGGAAGCAGACAGACATTAAGACATTGAATAAGCTGATGAATAAAACTGGACCATTAACCAGGATGTCTACCTGTACAAACCTGACAGTATTGCTGCATGTATTTCAAGTTTAGATCAGAAGAGACCATTGTCTTAACTAACCCAATCTTTTCGACAATAAAGACCACTGAACTTCATCATAGTAGCATTATGCTGAGTCCAAGTAGGCTATGTCTAAATCTAGAAAAGCACCCAGTGCTGACTGGTGAACGCTAGGGGATAGGGATCTGTTAATTCCCTCAATTTTTCAAATAGGTACCTTCCTAAGTATTAACCAACTATACTAAACTTACAGTTTGTTGACAACTTTATTGGAAAGCTTTGTGCATCTTTTAAAAAATGTAACACAGGCTGCTACTGCAGGGAAATAGGATAAAAATCTTTATCGTTCCACCTTTGTCAGAGTTCATTTTCTATTGGTATGCATTTTTGTAATTGTAGTTTATGTTAGGCCTCTAAGGAGCCGAGGTTTCTAATGTGGAGTAGCAAGAAAAAACAACCTTCAAAACCAATTCAATCCCACGTCTTCAAGTAATATACCACTTCAGCACAAGGAACCTCTAGGATTAGGATTAATTAGATCTTCCACCTCCTTTTCCCGTGTTCTTTGTCCTCATTTCATGCCAAGCTTTCACGAGAGGTTCTCTGTTTTTCCATATGAGCTCGTGACCGTAAGTCACATACCACCTGAGAAAGAAAGTACTAGTTAAAAATTTAACTGCAACTTTTCTCAGCATCTGAGGAACAGACTGATCACTATAAAGGCAGCTAGATGCTTGTAATACTAGACAAGATTAAACTGAGGCACAAGTAACGTTCTTGGAAAGTAGCGATGTTAGCTAAGCTACCAGTTCTCTTGACTCCATTTAACTTCTATGTTCTTGCCTGTCTCAGTCCTGAGAATTAAAGGCATGAACACCTTCCAATTTCACGCTCTCATGGATTCTATTTAAAAAGATACAAAACCTACTTCCATTTAACACTGTTAAAACAGTACAGTTGCTTGTGCTAATCCTTACTACTACCATCAGGTATTTTTCTTGTACATAAACACAACAGGAACTCCCCCATAAACAGCCACACTCCTTTAAAGTGAATTTTCCGCTATAAACAACTCAATGAAAAATTAATCTATTGAAGTGTTCTGAAACAACTTATACTGATTTTCATGTAGTTTTGTATAAATGTAAGTGATTAAGCAAGGGAGGTTATGGAGGACAGGAGAGGGAGAAGTGGAAGGGGAAGCAATTATATAAAAATACGTTGAAGGTTCTCCCACAAGCCGTCAGTAAGTACTTTTGTATGAGCCACTAGCTTATCTAGAACTGTCAGGCCATTCCAGTAGGTCATATAGTGGCTTTCTGAAATGGACAATTGTCTGTGAAGCAACGTATAGAAAACACGTGGTTCAACCTGTGAGCTAGAGGCCCTGTTTAAGGATGAAATGGCCAAAATGATCACTGAGGAGAATATATATGCACACATATATGAAAGAAAGTTACTTGTAAAACTTGTCTTTACTGCATCTGCTATCTTATTTTAATAATATACAAGTCCGTATTACAATAAGAAGCTGATATAGCTGCATCAAGGCAGAAAGTAGCTACAAATTGGCAAGTCTACATCAACTGCCTCTGTGATGCCAGAGAAAGGGTGGAGAATAGGCTGTGCAGAGCAAAATTTACACTAAAGTAAAGAAACAGCAAACAAAGACAAACCAGTCTGGAGACCAAAATTAGTACTCTTCAACTTCTAGAATACATCTTCCAGACTAATCACACTGCGTGAACAAACATTGTTAATCACTGTGCAGTCTGATCTCATGAAAAGATCAAAGGAACAACATTCTGCAAATTTCAAAAGGATCCTAAGTTCCTTGATAAGGTTGCTGCAGAATAAACTCACTGGGCACACTTCTGCATCGAGCTTTAAATTCATTTTTTACCTGTCCTAGTTAAAATTCGGGTAGGCTTTTAACCTATGTTTAAAAATGCTCTTAGCAGTAAGTGTGCAAGTTAAGACAACAGTCGGTGTGAAAAGGGGAAAAACCCATTAGGTAATACAGTTCAAACATGAACAATGCAGAACTGTTTGCTAGAAACTAGTTTCTAGTAGTTCTTCTCAATTAGGCTCCACAAAAAGATGAAAGCAGCAAGACTGATAAACAACAGTGGAGGCTGTTTGAAGAACTTGGCCTCAGCTCATTCTCATTCAGCTCTTTCTAAACTGGTAATTAGAAATAAACATTCATACATGAGAATTTTGTTAGCTGTTCAACTCAAGAGATGTTTTAATTTGTCCATGCCGTGTTTTGTGAGAAACTATTCTGTCTTGCGACTCTCTTCAATGTTCTGGGGAGAGAGCAGGACTGAGAAAGACAGTCCAGGTTACAGTAACAGGACAATCAAACGTTTAACCTGTCATTTCAAGACAGCTCAGCACCTTTCAGTTCTAGGAATCTGTTAACAGTACTTTCCACGCAATTTTATGGCATTGCAAGAATAATGGCTAGTTGTCTTCAGTGCTATTCAAGACAACTTAACTTTCCAAACCCCACAAAATTCAAAGAGAAGACTATGTCAGGGAAGTGCAAGAAGTAAGCGAATTTGCGAATATTCAGAAAGTGAATAGGAGGAGTTTAAATATAAACCAGACTTACATTCCAAATAGAGCTCCCCCTAGATGTGCAGCATGGTCAAAAAATCTCCAGCCTAGAGCAAGCCCTGCAGTGTCAAACGCAATTATGGCTTTTAAAGCCTGGAAAGGAAGAGAACATGCAACAGATAGGATCAGCCACAGTATATAATGAACACTGGTAACAAAGCTTTATATACAGCAAACATTTGGATCAAAAAGCATCCCTTAAACTTTTTATCAGTGCAAACGCTGTAAAAAAACTATTTTAAAAATGGACTCAGTCTGATAGCTGTACTGTGCTGCCAAAATACAGTCATGAGCAACCATAGAATAATGCTGGAGAGGAACATTGTCTTCTCAAATAATCTATTTGTTCAAAGCTTTATTTCTACAATTACATATATTTTAAATTTACATCAGCATATTTTCTAAACTTAGGTCAGAAAAAAAAAGAGAAAACTACCTGGGAAGAAGTACAGTCATAAAAGATACCATAAAATACGAAACTGTAGTATTCTCATTCACTAATTCTGACATAGCTGAATGACACAACCCTCTACTGGACAGAACAATGTGGGGCAGCATCCCTGTCTTCCCCTCTGATAGCTATTGATCATCACACTTTCCTAAGTGATCCATCTGTTAGAATGAAGAAAATCAGGATGACAGTGAACAATCCGTGGCAAGAAACATGAGCAATAGTTTAACATTCTCAGGAGAGACAAACCACCATAGTTGTAATTATGCAACATTTTACTAAATGCATCATTTCAAGAGACTGACAGAAGTAATGTCAGGATGAAGTGTTACTTTAAGTAGGATTTCTTTCCTTGAGCATAGGTGTTAAAATAGCAGCTATGTTGCTATATTGGCTTTTTTCTTTGAAAAGCCCATTACAGTATACATGAGGTAGGCTACAGGAGTACATGAAGTTTAGAAATTACTAAGAACTTCTAGCATTTAAAGGCTATATCAGAAAATATTCTGAGATTTACACCATAATAGCCAATGTTGTTCTTTATTTACTGTTGTAACGAGTGCTTCCTCATGGCAATGCTACTGCGGCTCTGACAGTATTTTCACCCTGGTTTCTTTTCAGGAAAGATGCAATTGAAGGTTAGCATGCAAAAAAAAAAAAACCAACCAACTAACAAAACAACACAACATATCCACTCAAACAGAAGGGCAAGAAAAACATGAAGGCTATATTTGAGAACGTTGTTGACATCTGTAAGCTGTATTTACAAAAATATATTAAACCGCATCATCTTATGACGGCAAAGATTAACCACCTTAGGTAACATAGGAAAGCAACTGTTAAGTGGTGGACCACAGGCAATTAACTTATTCAAGCAAGTCAAAACATACATGAGAAGCTTTTCTTAAATGGTATATGTATGAACGCATCTCAAAGCATTTAATGAAAAATGGACTGCTAGTAGTACACATAAAGGGAAGTCTAAGCAGTTTATTTCTAACCCAAGAATGTTCTTGGAAGTATCAACAGGAGGTGTTCTTCCAGGGCTAAAATGTTATTTCCTTTGAGAAGCAAAACTCTTTTCTCAGTCTTGACCAATCTTTCTTCAAAAAGAGAATCTAGATACTAGTCTGTAACCACTATTGCTATACAAAATATTGCCCTTCAGAAAGACTTATGTCTTTCTAATATCTGAACAGTTTGTGTGCACACAGTCCTCAGACAGAAGAACTCCCAATTTCCTTCACCTCTTAGTATCAGATTTGCAACACACCCATGGAGGATGAAATTTAGGATAATTCTGAATCCACTGCACACTTGTGTAAGTGACTCTGCCAGGCTGCATTAACTCAGAATCAGTCTCCAGGTCTTCCATGACCTTGTAGTCTTTTTCAAAGTAGATTTAACAGCTTAGAAACACAAATGAAAAGGACATGCCTTAAGATAAGGGATAGGTACACAGAAAAACGTTTTAAGTGTAGGATTTCTTTTGAAGTTCAAAGGTACTTACACTTCCTGCTGTAAATGTGAACATTGGAAGAAATATGATGGCTAGTTTTGCTTCTGGCATCTTTGTACATACAGCTGCAAGGACAGTCATTATAGCTCCTGACTGTAAAAACATTAAAATATATAGAAGTAAGCTGAGATATTACATAAGGGAAAAAAATATTTTTCTGAATGTGAGCCTTTTTCCTTTTGGCTTTCATTATTTTTCTAACACAGCCCTGTGATATGTCATGAAGTATCACAGCAATGTTGAGAACAAAAATAAGATTTTAATGTCAATATCTAGAACTACAAATACTGGGAAGAACCTCATGCTCTTACCTAGCCTCCAATAATCAAGAAAAAAAAACCTCCTGTTCTTAAGATATCTAACATTAATGTGCTTTTTGTAGCAAGCTTTATAGAAGTCTGTATATGCATTAAATCAGACCCAAACACTTCAGAAGAAGGGATTCTGTCTGAAGCTTGTGCCAAACAAAACATGGAAAGTAAGAGGGACAGGAACAAGAAATCTCTTGTCAATGAAACAACAAATCCCTGGTCTGTACTGAAGTGACTGCAGGCTTTTGTATCCCATGAAAATTCTCAATGAAAAGGCTGTGAATACCATAAACTAATGCAACATGTGTCAACTTCAGTAAGTTCAAATCAGTAAAACTAATGGAAAGTAACTTGCTCCAGATATAATTTATTCATAAAGGGAAAATAAGACAGCATTAACAAAACTCTAACTTAGGGACTTCCCATAACATTTTTCATTCCCATTGAAAAACAAGAACCTTTGTTAAAAGCTAAAAGTTTAGTAAAAGAAGAAGGCTGTAAAACTTGGCAAATGGCTAGGTTCACTTAAAATTTATAGCAAGTTCAGTGTTTTAAAACATAGTACTAAAAATACTTGTAAAGAACAGACAACCATAGCACATCCTCGACTTACCTCGTACCTTTCATATAGTAAGACTTCGGGCAGCAGTGCTGCTTTCTGCACAGTATTTCCTATAGCTTTCACTAGCATCCCATGCTGATTCTGACTGGTTACATATTTCTTTCAAAAGTAGTGTTTTCAGTTAGAGAAGACAATTATACACAATTATGTAATAACAGCTTTGAAATAAGTTGTAGAACTGAACTATCTGCTCAGTGACAAGAGGTCCTGCTCATTAAGTACTCATTTACAACCAACTACAACATATAGAAACATATAGTTCTGGGCTGTCACTGCAAGAGTTGAAATATTTGAAGAATAGCCAAGTTCTTGCACAAGAGTAACTGCTAGATTGCTTGGTTTCAGTAACCCTTCCTCATTTCTATCATCCAGAATATATTCTTTTAGACAGGTAAAAGAAGACAGCAGGCTATGAAAATAACATTAGAAACTATATAGTGTCTCTTATATTCTAGATACTCACAGCTCCAAGGGATGGTTCAAACTTTCCAGTGGCCATTTTAGCAACATAACTGACAAAAGTAGAGACAACACCTAGAAAGGTAAAGTGACAATTAGAAACGATATCTGCAATGCAGGCAAGCATCAGAAAACTAAACAACGTCATTGGCACATTCTAAAGAAGCTAATGCAGGGGCTTTATTCAAATTAAAAAAAAACCAAAAAACTGTAAGCTTTTCATAGGAAATTCCCATGAGTCTGCTCTAAGAGCTATTTTGTTTTGGTGACTGTGGTGGTTTTACCTTGCTAGGCACCTGAACTCCACCACAACCGCGCTCTCACTCTCCCTCCTCAGAAGAGGAAGGAAAGAAGAAAAGGAAAAAAAATCTCACAGGTTGAGATAAGGATAATTTAATTAAAGGAAAAATAATTATTATGGAAAATAAGTATTAATTTAATAATAATACTAAAGGGAAAAGGGGAAAAAACAAGTAAAGGCCGTATGGAAGTGCAGAGGAAAGAAATTACTCTCTGCTTCCCACCAGTGAGTGATGCTTGACCACGTCCTTGAAGCAGGGCCTCAATGCACATAGCCACTGTTTGGGAGGACAGACGTTTTCATGAGAGCCCACCCCTCCTCTCTTCTTCCTTTTTCCACCTTTTATTACTGACTGTGACATCATATGGTATGGAATATCCCTTTGGTTGGTTTAGGTCAGCTGCCCTGGTGATGTTGCTTCCTCCCCTCTTGCCCACCCCCAGCCTGCTGGCTCTGGGGGATTAGAGGGAGTCCTGATGCTGTGCCAGCACTGCTCAGCAGGAGACAACACTGGTATAATACCAGTGCTGTTCTAGCTACAAGTGCAGAGCACAGCACTGTATGGGTTGCTACAGGGAAAGTTAACTCCATCCCAGCCAAACCCAGTACAGCAACTAAGCATGACTGAAAACCAGATACTTGTATTTTTGTGGTATTTTGAAGTCCAGTACCCTAAAGCCATCAGACTTCCATGTGACAGCAAATAAGCACTGCAGTTAGTATAGAGCAGTTTGTGGGGCTGAATAATTGCTATCTGTCATCATATGCTTATTAACCGTGTACACTTTATTTGCATGAATATATATTTTTAAATGTTGCAAATATATGTATTTCACATTACCAGCAGAAAGATACACTGCAATGAACTGCTCACATCCCAGAAGAGAGACAATGCTGCTGGAAAAACTCCATAAAACATACATATTTGCTGCCATGTGGAAAAGAGAGAAGTGACTAAATGTAGAGAGCAGCATTGGAGAACACAAGGCTCCTACAAGAGAGAAAAATTAATGAAAAAAGTCAGTGTTTAACTTGAACATGTCATGCAGACTAGATATTCGTTAAGAGATACTATAAGCTAACTGTACTTAGAATCCTCAAATACAAACTATGTAATAAACCCAAAAATGTAACAAACTTCAAATTCCATGCAATACCTCTTGAAAAATAGAACATACACCCCAAAAATATGCAAGCTGTATGAACAGCTACTTTAGAAAGTTTAAATTACCTACTAGGAAACGTTTCACATAAAACTTGAATCTAAAACCACTTGTTCTATGCTTTGGAAAGAAAGATTCGGATAAATGTACACGGGGATAGTTTTTATTATATTAATAGGAAAAACTATATAAAATGATTTTACTAGGGAGACTGATTCAGAAAGGAAAACTTTCTTAAAAAAAAATAGTTCTTTGTGCAACAGCAGCCTTGAAAATGTAAAAAAAAAAAAGCCAATTAGCAGGTTTAAAGGTCAACATTATTTAAGCAGGAGAGTTTGGGATGACTGCTTTGCATAATAGCTAGCTTTAGCTTTGGAGTGTGGGGAATTGGTTGAGTTTCCGTTTCCGCAGAAACAACTTTCCTCATGCACATTTGTCTCATTCTTTTAATTCTTTTCTCTACTGTGGAAATGAAAGCTAATTGTTCTGCTATTAAATACTAGTAACTTACTTTAGTAAATTACTTCCCTAAGTTAACCTCTTCAAAATATTTCACACACAGTGAAAGCCAAGTTTGTTTGTTTGGCAGGAGGGGGAAACACAAGACCACCCAAAGTTTGAAACAAGGTGCCTGTACACAGCATACAGACTAATGTTTTATGAAGACTGGGATGATTAGTGTTCTGTCCAGGAAAGCAGCTGGTGTTGATATCGCTAACAGAAGTGCCTCTTCATCTTTAGGAAGGCAGGAACTGCATCCCACTGAATGCATTAAGAGGCCAGGCAGCAGGCAACAGTTCTGATATTAGAGTATTTAGAAAAGTACTGGTGGTGGTTTCTTCTTTGACTTAAAAAAAACAATCAGACAAACAAAAAACCTACAAAATGGATCCATTACCTCTAACTTTTTCTCCATTCAAAGTGTTTCCTATCTAGACAAAATGACGTGTTTGGGCATGACTGAGCTTACTTGCAGCTCCATCACCCACAAGCAAAGCACCATCCCAAGCTTTCGTGGTATGATCAAAGGCTCTATTATACACCAACATAGAAAAGTCACCCAAATTACTATTGACTTACTAGAGGATGGATCTGAGGTGAAATATGTAAACATAATCCGTCGCATACCAGGCAGCCTCCATAAACAGAATACGAAGACATTTGCAGCTATAATACCTAGTAAGAGAGAAAAGTATAAACAAATTTTGAATGTAACATGTCAAAATACTTACTGTAAACAGGCATTAAGAAGTATGCTTGCAAAAAATCATACCATAAACTTTATGGAGTTTAGAAAAAGCAAAAAGAAATACAGGAATTCAGCTTATATAATGGAAATCTTAGAAATAGAACATTTAACTGCAACCGTTTTATTTTGATGTACAATGTAACAAATGTGACAATCCAGGAAATCTGCACTGAAAACATTCAAGCTCTGGTTTCAAACTTATGTTCCACTATAGAACCAAAGAAGGAAGAACCAGCTAAAAGAGGTCCATTTCTTGCCTCTAGCTGCTTATTCCCAAATGCCACCAACCAGCTGCACAGATGCACTTAACTGCACATGGAGGGGAGAAGTCTAGGGGAACCATACAAACATGCAGTATACATCCCTTCCATTTTACGGACAGGTTTGGTTTTGAAGGGATTCTAATAATATCGGTTAGATATAAAGCGAAAAAAGTTGACTTGGTATTGCTAAAGCATAGTCATCCCTGTGAGATAGCAAACACGCAGCTTTTTACTTCCAATGTTTACCGTGGTCTTATTTTAGTTTAAAAGAGAATGTACATGATTAGATATACAGCGATGCAAATTTGTTTCTTGTTTACAGTGCCTCCTCTATTATTATAGAAACAGTTAGCCATTTACAACATTTTACAATAGCTAAAAACATTTAAGGGGAAAATAATTGTGCTTCCTTTACAGAATAGTAAATATCACGTAATTATTCTCTATTTGAAGTTTGTAACAAAACTTAAGAATGGTGAGAAACCGCAATGTATAAGTCCTAGAACCAAAACTTTTATACATCTCTTGATGCTCTATCTTATTCCATTATGTTAGAGGAAATATTTTCCTTGCACGCTGCACCAAGATGTCACAGAACCGTCAACCGCTTCAGTACAGTAAGCCCAATCTTGTGATGGCAGTCAAGGGCAAGTATCCCAATGGCTCAGGATATACCAGCTAGAATTTAGATAGTTTATCAGATTCACTAAACGTTGAGAGATGCTCTAGAGACTAGAGAATAGGAGTCTTCACCCTCCAGACCCAATATAACACTTATCTGTATCGTGACCCAACTGCATGTTGAAAAGTAATTCAAGTTATTGTACAATGTAGAAAAATAAATGACATAGCATAATGTTATATTCCTCCCTGTGGTGGTGAACACAGACATATTATTTAACAGAGTATGCAACTCTAGCCAGCCTTTGTTGGGTGAGAAGTTGGGTGAGAAAATCACACAATTTAGGGACACCTCACAACTACCTAATCTTTCAAGACAGTGCTTACAGAATTGCACAAAAAAAGCACATAACTAGCTCATGTTACTTCTAAAAGTATTTTCTGTTTTTCCACAGTTCCTGAAAAAAACATTCCAGGGGCAGGATTCTAGTTAATCCTCTGTAATCTCACACAGATGCACAGGAATTTTTGATGCATATAAAAATATATTCTGAGAAGGAAGTGTAGCAGAAACCATGTATGTGCAGGTATAAGTTTACACATGCTTGGTGCCTAACAACCTAAACGTGGTATGAAAGCCATCTGTTTTGACATACTGTACCTGTTTGCCATATTTCTCTTCCTGTGAATGTCTAATACTTGTAAGCTAACACAAACCTGTCACAGTCCGCTGACCCTCAGTCAGGTTATTCCACCAGCTGTTAACCTGAAACAGAATTGGTATTTATCAGTGCCGTCGTAGGGTATTTGTAACTTCAGAAATAGTCACAGAAAGGTCTACCTTTTTAAGAAAAGCATTTGTTTGAAATATGTCAAGGAAATCGGCTTCAAACTTGTTATTTTTCTTAGAGATTTAGCTTTTTAAGTCAGCATTTCCTTACTCAAGAGTAGTTATCTACCTTCCTTCTCATTTAATATCCAAGAGTAGATCAAGAGTTTCTTCAAAAAGAATCGGGCGGGTTATATCATTTTGCAGAACTGCATGGGTTACCTCTGCTTGTACTGAAGAGGTATATAGCCCATAATGCTTACTTTAGAAGGTTACCAAAGATAGCATCGACCTTGCCTCAACTAAGCCTCACCCTAATGCTATCTAACATCACACCACCCACCTTTCAGAGATTCCACTTTTGTGCCAGGGTCACTTTTGCAGAGGTGGCTCACAAGATGTGGAATCCATTCCCCCTTGCGTCCAGCTCACCCAGCCCTCCTTCAAGTTTAAAACCCCTGAAAAAGTTTATTTTGAGTGCAGTCAGCCCACACGCAAATTCCATCCCCCGCTTTCCCTTTTTAAGCTTTCTGAATTATTTTGGACAAATATTTTCTTGCTAGCTCCATGACCTTCCAATCTTATCAATGGGGGCAACGTCAAAAACTCAGTTATAGGCTGGAGGCAGGAAGAAATAATGCTCTATGAAACTACCTGTGTGCGATCTGGTATCTGTGTAACAGCTTCACTGCATTTTGTTTAATGCTCTGGCACAGGACAGATATCAGTATCTCCTACCAATTTCTCCAGTACAAAGACACTAACCTGATTTTTCTATAACATAATAATAGAATGCCCTCAGAGTCTATTGGAGATCCTGAATCTAAAAACAGAACTTACCTACTGAAGATAGGGGTTGGGAATTTAAGCCTATTAACAACGGGGTGGTTTTATTTTTAGATAGCTAGTCAGCAAATCTTCCCCTTCAGGTTTTGAAGGAAAACAGAAGCACAAAACCAAAATTATTTGACGTATAATTCAGGGGCAGTCATAATCTCACCTGCACTTCATATAAACTGAGCAGGAAAGCATGCCCATTTGGAAAAAAGTACCACAATGCACACAATTGGCGTTACAAAACCAGCTCCTCTGTGTGCCATCCAGGACACTGTGCTTCTCCAGCGGCACGCTCAGCCCCACCTCCCTTGAAAAAGCAGACCAGAACAAGTAAACAAACCTGGTCTAGTACATGCTACAGCAGTAACCTTGAAACACACGTGCATTTTTTTTTAGTTTTAAATATGCTTAACTGAAAACTGAACGGCCGGTATCTTTCAGAATACCAACTAACTGTATGGCAAGTCTTGCAGTAGTCACGTTGTTCTTACTGCCCAAATTTCAAAGCGAAGCAGCTGGATGGAAACGTCAGCTTTCATTACAAAAGCCCCTCAAACCATGATGGTTTGTACAGTAAAGGCTGAAAATCTGAATGCGTTTCTGAAGCCAGAAGATTAAACAACAAAAAAATATGCTTAATGTTCAGAATTTAAGCTAGTTCTATTATCTCTGGGAGTTCAAGTTTGGCTTTGAGAATGCTTAGAAATGGCAATTTGAATTTTTTGATAGTGAAAAAGCAAAAGGAATATCCTTTAGATATTTACTAACTATTCCTGACCTCTCCTCCACGCATTTCAGGGTGAACATGGTATTTGTCTCCTATGTAGGTTGCGCAGTGATGCTGTGAATTAGTTTTCTATTGCTGATTCTACCATTTTTCTCCTGAAATGGAGTGTAATTTGCTGAGAACGAAGTAATGTAATTTGCTTAGAACGAGGAGCAGCTTGCTGAGCACCTGTCACCTCTCAGCATTAAAGCCTGAGCAAAGAGTACAGGAGCCGTGCGGGCGGTGCTGGCACACGTACCTGCTTTCTGAAGTCCCCCCTCTTCTGCGGCCGGATTTTGTCCAACCAGTCCGCCCGAGCTTCCTCAAAATACGTCTGGACCCGGGACTTGAGCGCCTCGTACTGCCAGATGGCAGCGGCCCCGAAGGCGGTGCCTGTGAACTGGGCAACGGCGGGATAACCTCAGCCCGGGGCGGCAGCCCGCGGCCGGGGCCTCCGCCGGCGAGGCCCGCGGAGGCTCCCTCCCTGCCCGCCGAGCCACTCACCCCCACGGCGAAGAGCAGCGGCCTGACGAGGCGGCGGGCCGGGGGGCGGCCGGCGCGCGCGGGCGGCGGCGGGCAGAGGCTGCGGCGGGGCGGCGCGGGCCGCGCCTCAGCGGCGGGCGGCTCGGCGGCGGGGGGCTCCTCGGCCCGCGGCCGCGCCCGCCGGAACCCCCGCCGCGGCTCCAGCAGCACCGTCAGCCTGTGGGGGAAGAGGGAGGGCGGTCGGCCGAGGAGCCGCGCCGCCCCCCCCAGGCCCGTTCCCTCCCGCCCCGGCCCGGCCGTACCTGTGCGTCCGCGGGCCGCCGGCGCGGGCCCAGCACCACCACGCCATCTTGGGCGCCTCCCCGCGCGCCGAGCGCTTCCGGGGCGGCCGGCCGCCATCTTGCGGGCGCGGCCGGGGGACTGCCCCTGGCCGGCGCGGCGGGGCCGCCATGTTGGGAGGGGCGGCGGGAGGGAGGGGCCGCCCTCAGCCGCCACGATGAGGGGGGCGCTGCTCTTCCTCCCTGCGCCGCCTCTGGGGGGTATGCCTTTGTTCTCCTCAGAAGACTCCCGGAGCGGCCCCAGCTAGTGCTGCTCGTCTCCCCCGAGACTGGGAGGCTGGGGTTGTTGCCTCGTCCTGCCTCCCGTCCTTAGCCGCCTCGCCAGGCCGCCCTTCCTCCGTCTCGCCCGTTCCTGTGCGCACCGGTGGCCATGAGGCAGCCGCTGCCGGCCCGCAGCTGCCCCTCAGGCAGCCGCCTTCCTCGGCTCGGGTGTTCCCCGGTGCCCCGCCGCCCCCTCGCGGCTGGCCCTTTGGCACAGGGCCGCTCGTGGTGGCGCAGCCTCCCGGCAGGGCTCGTCAGGCGTCGTGCAGGCGAAGAGCAGTCCCCAGGCGGTGACGGGGTAGTAAAAGCTGTCACGGGGTGAGCAGCGCGCCATGAAGACCGACGGTTTATTAAATGGAGAAAGGAAAAAAAAAGCGTATTTGCTTTGAAAATAGCTTAATTGAGTTTCAAGAAGCAGTGTGCACCTTTCTGGTTACATACGTTGCTGTAGAGGTACAAATCAGAAAACAAAGAGCAGTGCATGCCAGTCACGTCTCAGTCATGAGAGATCAGAGTGCAGAGCTGCCAAAATTAAACAGTTCAACAAACAGTGGTTTATCTGAGGTGCACAGGGAGAGAACGAGGCGATAGTCACATGTTGCTGCAGGAAAAGTCCTGCATGCGTGTAAGGGAAACATTTCACATGCAAAGCAGTTGTAATCTCCAGGCTTGGAGTCGGTTATGTTTTGACTGGACAAGACTTGAGCCACCCAGCCTATCTGTAAAGTGGTGCTGTAGCATGAGGTCGGACTCAGTACTATCTCCTGAGGTTCCCTCCAGCCTCAGTTGTTCTATAATTCATTGTGTGGAAGGAAAGTTAATAGCAAGATGGGAAGGATTTGTATATTTTAGGAACTGCAGGTGACTACAAGCTTGATTAGAACATTAGTAAGCTCACCTGCTTCAAGAATACAGTTACAAAGCCAAATCATTTGGAAGTGGAGGGGAAAGTAATAGAGGTTGTTTCTCTTTTCCCTTTTTCTTAACACGTAGTGAAAGATTTTACCTTCTTAAGTCAAGGCCATGACCTGAAGAAACCTCTGTAAGCTTGTGATGGAGGACTGCTTATGTGCTTTAGTACTGTATTTAAATCTGTATTTTATCTCTTTCTAGTTGCACTGTTGGTCATGGGTCAGCCTCGGGATTTGCTTGAATGAAGCAATGATTAGCAGATTCAAAGCTATATGTTGCTGGTGTTAAAAAACACACATGTATAGGTACGTGAAAACTGTGGTAATCAGCTCTCTGTTTTTCTATGCAACAAAATTAAAAAGAAGTAAAAAGAAATGTTTGATTTAACTTTGCAGCTTAGAGTCTTTTATCACTTTTTTTTTCCTTTTTTTCTTTCAGAGACCTTATCAAGAGTGTTTTGTTTGTTTAAGTGACTTAAATATTTTTCTTTGTTAACTCTTCCTGTCCTGTGTTCAAACCACATACATTTTGGCTGTGCTGTTTTTCATACTAAGGTGTTCTTTTTCGTCCCCAGGGCTTATTTTTATCACATTACAGATCTTAGTTGTATATGGCCTATGGGTGCAGTTTGCTAGGGATGATGCTCTGGGTGTTACGTATTTGTTTAAACATAAAACATTGTTTTGTGGTCAGTCATACTTGAATAGTTGCAAAGCATATTTGCTGTTGTGCTATCATTTCATTTCTATAAACAGTGAAAGTTTATAGCACCTAGTAAAAGTTATAGCACCAAGTCCTGAAGGGGTGTGTGCAGTACTTGTTGAAAGAGGGGGATAGATTTGTGTCAGTTGAAAGAAGCTGCTTTTGAAAGCTTCTCTTTTGCCAGTGGTTTTCACTGTCTGAACTAAGTGCAAGCGGTAAGAAATCAGCATGACCATCCTGTGGGGACTGCAGTCTTATGCATGACTGAGGGCCCAGAGGAGATAAGGTATCTTGTCTGCACTGTCCCTTGAGTTTTGCATAGCAGCAGCAGGGGTAGTCCATGAAGAAGACGACAGGAAGAACAGCAGCAGCAAGAAGCTGCAGAGCCCTCCAGTGCTGCTGGAGCTCCCTTGGGAGGGAGCCAGGGAGATTCTGTCCTCCCTCAGGGCGTGTTTGAAATCATGAACCACACCTTTGTATTTAATGTGATCCACTGGGCTGGGGGCGTCTGTATTGGTTGCATGGCTTGAATGCTGCTGGGAGTATATAAAGAATGTAAGGGAAGTAGATTTGTTTAAACAAATAAATGCCCTCCCCCTATTTTTTCCTCTGGCCTTTGTTTTACCCACTGGAGACTTGCATTTCAGGAGGGGCTGTAGGGCTATCTGTTCCTGCCTCGTATGTCCTATTGATAAGTGCCCCACCGGGCTCCTAGTCCCTGCTGAGAGACCAGACCCACCGCCTGCTCCCTAAGGATTCAGATACCAGCACTGTGTGCTTCACTTTCCAAGTAGTAGAGGCTTTCTCTGCATGCTTGGAAAATAAGATATCTTTCAGTTGATCTGTCATGCACCACGCCATCAGGGTTTAGTCGTCCTCCCACTTTACATTGCCATGTAAATCGAATTGAAATATCACCTTCTAGTTTCAGACCCATTGTGCATTTTACTTTGGAATATTTACACACAGTATAGAGCTCATGGGTGTTATTGTTGGTACCTTAAAGGAGGCTCTGGTACCTTAAAGGAGGCTGTAGCAAGGTGGGGATTGGTCTGTTCTTCCATGTGCCTGGTGACAGGACAAGGGGGAATGGGCTCAAGTTGCGCCAGGGGAGGTTTAGGTTGCATATTAGGAAGAACTTCTTTATGGAAAGGGTTGTTAGGCATTGGAATGGGCTGCCCAGGGAAGTGGTCGAGTCACCATCCCTGGAGGTCTTTACAAGACGTTTAGATGTAGAGCTTAGTGATATGGTTTAGTGGAGGACTTGTTAGTGTTAGGTCAGAGGTTGGACTAGATGATCTTGGAGGTCTCTTCCAACCTAGATGATTCTGTGTTATATTACCTTTAGCAGACACATTAATACTAGACAGTTATTTTAAGTGTGCTGGGTGGAGGAAGGTTGTTCATCTGTATTTTTGTGGAATCTAACTTCTAAGCTTCCTCACTTTGAAGCATATGATATTTCAAATTACAGTATTTTAATGAGAGGTTTATGTTTACACCTATGTCCTACCCATAGTGGTGGCTTAGTTTTACCTTATTTTCCTTACTGTTAGGAGTGAATTGTGATTGCCTGGGTCATACCAATGTAACGTAAGACAGAAGCAGTCATTTGATTTATCAGTCTGCCCATGTGGTACGAAGTCTGCTTAAATTTATTGCTTAATTTAAATTTATCATTTATTTCAGATATTTTCTGTTGACAGTTGTGTGTGCTTTGAAGAGGTTACACAACCACTTGAGAGAAAAGTGCTCCCTCCTCAACAGGAGATTAAACTTTCATAGTGGAATATACATGCTTTTAGGAGTGGAATAAAAGTAATCCTGCTTCCCTTGTGTGAATGAATTCCCAATGTGTTGTAGTCATTTAAAATGAACAATTATGGAAGGAGGCTTGAATTCTTTTTTTTCTTCTTAATGCATAAAACTTGTATATTCCATTGCAGTGTGGGCTACATCCTAAAGCAAATCCTGTCTTCTGTTGTTTGCCTGTCTTACAGTAAATGCAGGTTTTCATGAAAACAGTGTCTTTGTGGCAGGTGCAGCAAAAGCTTCAAGTAAAACACTCATTATGAAAATTGTAACAGTATTTTTCTGTATTTCCTTGGAATCTGATGGTGCGTGGGCAGCTCAGTGGCACTGACAAAGCAAGTTATATGCCAGTGATTACCAGGTTAATATCAGCTTTTTGGTAGTAACTTGCACAATTTTGTTGTAATTTTCTTGGTTGAATCATCCATTTCACTGAGACTTTGCTGTAGCAAAAGGCCATGTCTGAGCCTTTGTGCAACAGTTGGGCAGTGCTATAGCCCTGGGTCCTTGATTTTTAGAATGGGGGGAAAGGTCCTAAAGAGTACAAAACTTACCCTTCTGTTTGATCAAACTGATCCTCACAAAGTGCTGACATTACTGTCTGGCAGGAAATGATAGAGGTTAGAAACGTATCATAAACGTGAGTATCAATATGTATTTTGCTTTTAATTTGTATCAATAGGCATTGTAATCAGGGGGTGAATAACTTATAAAAGCATTTGATAGTTTTAATTAAAAAGATTGAGTTAGCAAACAAGTAAAGAACTGGTGACGCATTGCAATTTCAAAATAGAGAATTCCTCATTTTGGTCTTCTGGTTTTGCCGTGTTGGTAGTTTGTGGGGTAAACATCTACAGTAATAAAAGTGTCCCAAACAAATACTAAGGTGTCATGGAATATTCGAGTATTCCAATTATTTCGTGAGATTTAGGCTCCAGTTCTACATCTTTCTTGTGTGGTAAATTTGTAGGTTGGCATCTTTGTGATGTTTTCCTAAGGACTTGTGACTTGTGTAAAGATAAGTCCACCTACTGTATGTGTATAAACTGTTTCAACAGGTTTATAATATCAGAAATTTTGGGAGGCTACCCTGAAAACAACTTCAGTCAGAGGAATGGCATCATCGTTACAAATGTGTGCATTGCTGCTGGCTTTAACAGGATTCACCATTTTACTTGTCACTACCATGTCCAACAGATGGAAAATTTCTGACACTACAGCAGTGCTAGTTCCTGCAGAAAGGATTTCTGAAGGTCTTTGGATGGACTGCACAGTTACTGATTTTGGATCAACACAGTGCAAGAAGTTTCTCTACATGTTGAGTTCAGATAGTAAGTGTATATATGTATATAAAATCCAGGGATATGCTTTTATTCCTTCTTTTTGGACAGTATGTTAGTGCAGTTGGACAGCATATACTGCAGTTGTCACAGAGGTTCTCGTATGGACAGGATTTGTCCTTTATTACTTGCAGGCAGGTTAAAGGACCCCAGAGAAATCCATATACTTTACCGCACAATTCAAGTCAGTAAGTATGGCAGCTTTGATACCATATCATATTGTTTTACTCAGTTTCATTCTTAACTACAAGCAGGCAATATGTCAGTAAGTGTCAGTGTTTGTTCTTTGGTGCGAGACAGGACTTGGATATTCCAGAACTCATTTGACTTTGTGATAAATCTGTATATTTGTTCTAGAATTTTTCAGAGGTGGCTAGCTTAAATAAACTATGTCTATGTGAGTAGTACTTTTGTGCTTTCTGAGGTAGAATTAATGTGCTAGTGTGGTGGTTTGTCTGCAAAGAGAAAAAGAAGAATTGTCGTTCTAAGAACTGAAAATTATTTGTTTGGATTATTCTTTTTTTTTTTTAAATATTTTTCTGTAAACACCTTTTTTATAGAAAAGGACTAGAAAGGACTGACATGTAAGTTTTCCTCGGAAGATTGCATGTAGAAAAAATTAAGTATAACCTTGGAAAACTGGTCTTTTCCTACGATATTTGTCTTAAACAGTACTTTCCATGTATTTGTTTTCAGCTTTCAGTATTGGGCAGTCACTTTGCGCGTTATGTTACGGAAGCATTTCTTCAGGTGTTCCCTTTTTTATGGATCCATGATTATTGTCATTGCTGTTTTTCTGGATTCTTTCCAGCTGATTTATTCTCAACACACAGTGCTCAAGACTGGAAGCAGGTCTTACAAATACCACATCTCACAGACTTTGAAAATGTGGTTTTCTTGATAAGACATGGACTCTGCTGCAGTCAGAACCACCTAACTGTGTAAGACAGATCTCTAAAATGGGACTTCCTGAAAACTCTCAAGATTCATGGGTCTTCCTCAGGACCCTGAGTCCAGTGACCTCATTTGCATTCTTAACAATAGTGCCAGCTTAAGTATTCAGCATGCTGTAATGAGGCCAGAATTTGTAGCCTCAGAAAGCAAATTATATCCTTCCAAGGATTTTAAAAACTCTGATCATTCAGTCAGAAACAAATCAGCTTTTCCTGCCTTTCTGGTACCCATTGTCAGAGTGCTCCTCTTCAAGACTTGCTTTATGTAGATAACAGGTTGCCTAAAATTCATCTAGAAACTTAGATCTGATTTCTGGAAAGCAGAATGATGGGGCCAATAGTCCTTCTGTTCTCATGTGCAGTAGCAAGCTGGCATGGATGCGTTCAATGGTGTGGCAGCCTTGCCTCACCTACCAGGGAGAAACAGGTGCCTCCAACCTGTTAGAGAGGCAAGCAGAGTCAATGTGGCACAGCCTCCTATATTTTCATGCAGTTTCATTGCAACCAACATGGAAAAAAATTATTCAACAGGAACAGAGGAGTTCCTGGTGCATTGAAGCAGCCGCCTTCCCCAGGGCACCTCCTTCATTCTTCCTCCCAGAACTATAGGTGAGGACCCCTGGCTGGCAGGGCTCAGTGGATCATCTTTAGCTGTGCAAAGAACTGCTTGTCACCTAAAAACAGCGTGGGGTTCCTTGTGCCAACCAACAGACATGTCATGTGTCTGTCTGGAGAGTTCTTGCTGTCTGTTGCAGGGCAGTTTCTCTTCTTACAGCACTAAGTCAGCATTCCTGGGTCTTGAAACAAATGTACAGAAGTGATCGAAAAGTTACAAGCTTCTGTTGACTAAACATTTAAGGTGTTAATATTTTCATTACTTTTTTTTTTTTCCTGTATTGGTGAATCTGATTTAAAAAAAAAAAAAGTACTATTTCTGCCTGTAAGCCCTATCTCAGCCATATTGCATGCTCTGTTTTGAGAATATCAGAGGGGGGTGAGTAGCAATTTGTCTCTGATTGTATATTGCCTATATATTGGTATGTCTGCGTTAGCATTTTACTTGCAGCAGGAGTATGCTTTTATAGTGAATTTTCCAATTATTTCCATTTGTTGCACATGGAGTGCATTTGTTTGCATTGTGGAGTGGCCTTGGAGTGCACAAACTGGATCCCTCCTGGCTGAAATGAAGTAGGGAAAAGTTCTCAAGGAATGCACCTCATGACTGCCAGCCGTCTGGGGGCATTCAGTTCACCCAACCAGCTGGACCAAGGCTGACGTAAAGCTCCTAAGTCGTGGATGTTGTAGACGTGAAGCTATCAACACCAACTTTTTTATTCTGATGATGCAGATACTATTGCACAGTGGCACCGGCAAGCCCATTACTTACCAAACCATAGTTCATGAAATTTAGGGAATAACAATCCTATATTCTACAGCATTTTTATTTTCTTTAAAGAAGAGCGTCTTCCTTAAGGGAATGATTAAAATGCCTAGTGCCACATAAGAAAAGCTTGTGCATTCCAGGTCTACAGTTTAATCTGTTCTGTTTATACATGTGCTTTACGATTGCCTGTTGAAATAGCCTTCTGAATAGCCTTTAGGAAGAGAGAATTTCTTAAATGATCTTTTTAAAATTATTTTTTAGTCCTTGGCAGGATTGTAAAATCTGGGGACATTTGATTCAGGTTCCTAACTAAACTCAGCTTTGGAAGTCATATGACCAGAAGTGATTACTGAGGTTGCCAGAGTAACATCTGTGTGTGGATAAATTAATCTGAGACTCTTTGAAGGGTTTTTAACGGGATGCAGATATTCCAATATACCACCACAGTGTATTCATTTTACTGTGCCATCATTTTCAAATTGCAGTGATTTAGCGGAAGGAAAAACCACGTGAGAAGATCACTTCTCACCACATCACAATCTATTTTCTTTGAAAGATTGCAAGTACAGTGTTGCTCAAGGTCATTCTGGCTATGCTGCCCAATCTGTTCTTACTTAAATCAAAGATCCTCTTGGCTGCCAAGGGAGGAAAATCATCACAGTGGCATGGTAGTAACCTTTCGCAAAAAACTTACCGACCTTTGAGCTTTGGCTCAAAGTGACCAGTGAATTTTGAAAAAACAGGTATATCTGCTTCGGGCTAGTTGTGGCTCTTACAACAACTAATCCTTCTGGGAGTATTTATGTAAATGTCGTGACTTTGCTACCATGCTGTGTCATAGCAGAGTGATTTTATGAAGAAACTGTGACTCTGTTTCCTGGAGATAAGAGCAGGTTATCACTATGAGAGATGGTTAACCTTGCTTGGATACACAAGCTGTTTAAGGTATTAACATTAGTGGATGATGTGAATTGAGTATATGATTTTGTCTAGTGAAGAGCAGAAGCAAGCAAACGAAGTTTAACATACTTCTACTTTGTCTAGAATAGATTTTTTAATGCTATAATAATCTGAAGAACAGATACAATCAACTGGTATGTATTATTCTCATATAGCTATTTTGCTTCATCATTGTACTCCTTTTGAGATAGTTCTGTCACACTGGTTCGTTCTATCCCTTATATTTCATTTCTATGGAATGCACGTTATCACAGTAGTATTCCTGTGTCAGTGGGACTGTTTAGCACTGTGTAACTATGGATCGATGGACTGTGAAATATTAATGAAAACCATCCATCCACAGACTTAACATTCATGAAAGAAGCTGGCAGTACAGTTGCTGTGGATCACTTATGACCATAATTCCAAAAATGTGCTAAATTTTCTGGCAACAGAAAAAGTGTTCCTGTTTTCAAGCTCTTTGTCACCAAGAAAATAACACAATAAAGCTGTTTTTTTTTTAAAATTTGAGATCATTAACAAAATTACAAGCAAATTTAGTCATGTGTGCACCTTAGTTGATTGCAGAGAAGGAAAGAGAGAAAATATTTGCCAATATCACCACTCTTACAAAATATTTTCTAGGAATACTGGCTAGACTTTCTAGGCTGAGAGTAAGATTAGGCTCAATTTGGCACTTCTCACTAGAAAAGTAATTAATATTGTTGGTAGAGTTTTTTTAATAGTAATATATTTATCATGAACTACTCCCACTTCTTATTGTCGTAGACTGTAAGCCTTATCTCTGGGGTTGAGCAAAGAGCAAAGGTAGCCTCATTTTGGAGTGAAACCCAGAGGTAAAACAGCAAGGAGGCTTCTGAAATACTTCACTTGATGATAATCTAATTATAGGGATACTTAACTGTTACTATTCACAAGCATGTCTGCTGCACTGGAAATTGTTGGTTTTCTTTTGTGTTTGGGTGGATGGGCACTTATTGGAGCTACTTTGCCGCATAATTATTGGAAAGTCTCCAGTATACATGGTAGTGTGATCACAACATCTACGTTGTATGAAAACCTCTGGAAGAGCTGTGCAGAAGACAGCACTGGAGTATCCAACTGCAGGGTATTTGACTCTATGTTTGCTCTGCCTGGTATGTGACTTTGTGCAGTCTTGTTTATATTGCTTAAGAATTTTTGGGGAAAAAATAGTATGATTTTTGGTTTTGTGATCTGATAGTACTGGAAAATAACGTTGTCTTTCTGGCCAAGACAGACTTTGTAGGTTGAAGTTATAAAAATCTTTAACTGACATAATGTGTGGAATGCATTAGGAAGGGCTCTAAAATAAAGCAAATGAAGCCGCTTGATCGAGCATTTAATTTGGTGGGCATTTTAAATATAGTGTAATCTCTTTTCTAGCATCGCATGGGAAGAATTAATAGAAGTAATTTTTAACACATCTTGTGGGAGTTCCATATTTGCATGGAATTATTGTAAGGGCATTCTTTTGCAGTAGTTGATAGCCAATGTTATCTGGAGTTTTTTCATAAAGGGGCTATAAATACTATTTCTTACCTAAGAAGTGAGTAGTGTTTTTTCCACGTTGAGACTGAAAATTGTATACAATACAACTCATTAGAAATCTTCCTAATCTGAAGAATGTCTGACACAGCATTAGTGGCAATGAGGGACTGAATTCTCTTTCTCAGTCTGAACTAAACTGCTGTTACTGACCAGCTCTGGAACTAGCCCGGCAATGCTGTGAAGCTCTCTGTGTCCATGCTGGGGGAATAATCTGTTCTTTTCATTATTCTAACAGTTATCTAACAATCTTTCTAGCAAGTTGTTACCCAACAGTTGGTTTTAAAATGCATGTGTGTATTAATAGGACCGTAACAGATACCCTGCATAAACTCCTTAGCATCACCACCAGCCGGATGAGGTTTTTCTCCTCTGCAGGGTGCTCGTGCAAGTATGCATTTGGTTCATTTATAACCCCCTTAACGGGTCGGTTCTTAACTTACTGTCCAAGACACTGCACAGCATCTTGCCACTGAGGTATTTACACAAGTACTGCCTCCCTGAGAGTGCTGTACTGCTGCTCCCTGTGTAGGTGTGGGCAGCAGGGCCACATCAGGTTGGGAGCTGCTGGTGAAAAAGTGGGTTTTAAAGCCGTCTGAGGGAGGCAGGAAAGAGCATCATGAGTGGAAGTGGTAAAGCAAAAGAGAAAGGAAGGCAGACAACAGGAATGCTTCTGGAGAATTGCTGATAATAATATGGAGTTAGCACGAAGGAAAAATGGGGGCAGACAGAAAGTGAATTAACAGGCCAGGCTCTGAAAATGAGTTTGTGGAGATTAGATGTGATCCACTGAAGAGATCAGTTACTCTGTCAAGGAGATGTCAGTATGCTTGAGGGGTGTAGACAGAGGAAAGGGGAAGGGAA
This sequence comes from Anser brachyrhynchus, assembly GCF_964034855.1. Lineage (NCBI taxonomy): Eukaryota > Metazoa > Chordata > Aves > Anseriformes > Anatidae > Anser > Anser brachyrhynchus. The sequence continues at coordinate 14,325,140 of NC_137703.1, read as the reverse complement.
AAAGCAGCTTGCAGAACTGAGAAGAATTGAGAAGAAAAGGTTTTATAAAAGGACAACTGAAAAATAAGTTAGAAGACACAGAACTGTAGGAAAAGTCGAGGGGACAGCTAGGCAAACCAGGATAGAGGAAGAGAGTCGGGCTGGATCAATGAGAGCTAAGCAAATAGTGAGACCTCCAAGAAATGCCTGTAGCACTCACAGATATGAGCCAAGGCGGAGTGAAATTATCATGGTTAATTTAGGTGTGTATCAAATTGCTGCTCAGAAACTTATCTGAAACTATTACAGCAGAAGATGTCAGATTAAAAAAAAAAAAAAAAGGTGTCTTTGTTCATGGGGTGATGTCTCAACAGAAGGACCATAAAGATTTACTGTAAAGGCTTCCTTATTGGCAGCTGGGCTCTATTGTATACGTTCGTTTTTGTGTTTTGTATACGGGAAATATCAGACTTACTTTTTTTTTTGAAACAGATTTAAAGCTTTTGAATTCAGCACACCATTAGCCCAGGTCACAAATGTTTGAACTGGGGACCTTTTTTAAAGCAGTATTGCAGAAGATTAACACCGTGATTATGTATAGTTAGCGCTATACTTTTGATACATTTTGATACAATTTGAAGCATTTGATAAATCAATTAGTCAGCTACCAAATGCTTTTTATGTATATATTTTTTTCTTTTTAAGGTGTCGTATGTGTTTCCTCCAATGTCAGGGCTTAGGATAATTTCTTACAATTAATATTGATTAATTAACTGACTTTATCTTGTTCAATAAGCTCATTTTTAAGATAAAGACAGCAGTAAGTTGAGCTTTCTAGATTGTGAAGTAAAATCCTCAGTTAAGGTTGGATAAGATTCATTGCTTCTTCTGGTAATTTTGTCACTGTTTCTATCTTTTATACTTTGGCAGTATAGGCTTAATGTAATTTCTGTATAAATCCTTATTTGTTTTCTCTTTTTCTTTCTCACTCAGTCCACATTCAGGCATGCCGTGCCTTGATGATTGTTTCCGTCCTTTTGGGATTTATAGCTGCAGTGCTCTCACTTCTTGGTTTAAAATGCACAAACATTGGGCTAAGTGATGAAGATGGAAAAATGAAGTTTGCTGTCACGGGAGGATTTCTCTTTATTTTAGGAGGTAATATCGAAGCTGAAGTGAGAATGCGATCAGTACTTTGCATTCCTTTCACAACTAGACTAAATGAAATGAACACTTACTCTTGGTTTATAGCTGTAACGTCTGTAAGTTAAAGGACTCACTCAAGTGTGTGCTTTTAAAACTTTTTCTGGTAGGTCTCTCTTCGATGGTGGCTGTTTCTTGGTATGCTGCGATGATTACTGCTCAGTTTTTTGACACACTGTACGCTGGAACCAAGTAAGTTAATAGATCTGTCATACCAAACTCCAGCATGTGTTAAATGGCAGGACTAACCTCAGCTGCTCCAGTGTTTCAGAACCTGGATCCTGATATGCAGCCCTGCAGAAGGAAACATTTGTTGTCAGGAAAATTTTTCACCTCAGAGCTGTTTGCTGTTGGTGGGGAGGGAGGAGAGGTCTCCCTGGAAGGTTTAGTGAATGTGTGGGGAGTATCAACCCCAAATTTGTATTGGGTTGTTGGCACAGAGTGCTCCCTTGTACTGGCAACTCGTGATCTTCTTCAGTTTGCAAAACCCAGAACTGAATTTAATAGTGCTGAAGTTCCCAGCAAGATTTTTTTTTTTGATCTGCTGTTGTGCTTGAGCCAAAGTGATTCCTTTCTTCTTGCTTGTATCTTTGTCTGAGCCTCTCTCTGTCCCCCTGATTATCTGTTTGCCCTGTGTAGGTATTCTGATATCACAGAGGACAGTGGAATACGGATTTGGTAAACAATGGTAGATCTACTGTCCTTTTTCAGAACCCTCTTATGCTAACATGAAATCTCTTTTCCTTACGGCTTTTTTTCCCTCCAATTCCATTTGTGGAAAAAAGGCTGTTCTTAATCCTCAGGTACAGTGCAAAAAATAAATACATCTCTTTTGTCCTCTCTGTGTACAGCATCACCATTCTGTCATACTGGCTCATAATCTTGGACATTATGTTCATGGCACTTCTGCTAGATCCTTACCTCCCAGTTTTTAAGGAAAGCATTCATTTCATCTTAGTTTAGCTATCTGAGGTTTAGGCAAACAATCTGAGTTATTCACCTACATGTCAACTGTGGTGAGTAGAGCAGCAGACTTCTTGACTGTGTCTATTGCAACTTCAGATGGGACCTGGTGAACTGCCTTAAGAAGTTAGGCATCTTCCCTCTAGACTTCCACATAAGGGTTAGATGATCACAAGCTAAGGCTCATGTATTTCTCATCTGATTCCAGTTTTTACCATGTATGTTAACTGCAGAAATTGCTAATTATGTACCCTTGACAAATATAGTTTCCTATGCTATACTATTGGTTATGAATGCTGGAAGCAGGATTGTTCCTGGCTGTCACTTCAAATATTTGTTTTTTTCATGGCTATGCCTTCATTGGCATCAAATATATGCTGCATTTGTTCCCTTTCATGTCCTTCATGATCTGTGTCTGCCCTCTCCATCATTCATTGCTCTTTGTTCAAATGCTGACGCCTGCTTCTGGGAAGGCCACAGTACCAACAGCCTTTACTATCTGTTTGTTCACTTTTCAAACATGTATTTTCATGTTTTAACCTGTGGTGCTGCTCCCTTTTTGGTAATAGTGTAAGATGTTTAAATGCCTCAGATATACAAACAGCCATGGATATATTTTGTCTAAATGACAAAGAAAGTTAAGACTTCTACCTTTTATTTTTCTTAGCACTGAGATGTAGACTTAATTGAGTCTCACAAGCAAATATGACAAAAGTACATAAAACAGCCTGAACTGAGTGCTAGAGGCCTGTAGGTAGATAAAGAATACCACTGAGGTGTCTTGCTTGTCTTAAAGAAGTCAATCCCCCCCATATAATAACAGCTCAATGTTGGATTGTCTTATGAATTAAAATGACACAAAGTTTCTGGGACTATCAGCTCATACAGTTGCACACAGCCAAGTTTCGAGGCATAAAAACCCTTATTCTTACCTGATATAGAAGCAACAATCTTCAAAACTAAACGTCCGTTTAGGATAGCTTATCTTGGCAAATGGATTTATCAATGAAGAGCAAGGGTAGAGGGAGGTGACGGGGTGTCTCCTTCAAAGAGGGAAGAAGGGTGAGTGAAACAAATAACACATTGTCTGCGGAACATGAGAGGGGTGGGTTGAGGAAGAAGGAAGGTTTATAATTTGCCAGCACCTCTACCAAGTATATAGTTTTTAGCTCAGTAAACTATAAAGCTTTATTTCCTAGGATCATATTTGAAGTGTTTTACAGGTTTCCCCTTGAGGATCAGTTCAGGGAAGTCAGAAGTGAAGTGCTTTGTTACGAATCAAAGTACTTCCTGCAATTGCTTGGATGTTTGTAAGTTTTCCTTGCATATCCAAACAAGCTCTGAGAATGAAATTGCACTTCTAAGACTTCTTTGTTTTGCTTTATGACCCCTTGAGAGAATTATCTGAAGAGTAATAAATACGTTAGAGGATTGAAACGACTGATGATAAGGAATTGCAGTTTGTAGAATAGCTAGCAAGTTTTATAGTTGTTTATAGCTGTTGGGCTCCAACATCAGTGTGTGTTAATCAGTTACTAGATTGTTTGTATTCAGTAGCTAAAGATTTTTTTTTTTTTTTAATCTAAACTTCATGCCTAAGACTATCAGTTTACTAAGCAGTTCTTGGTGAAATAACTTTGATCATTGGTAAAGCTGGACATGCTCTGTTCTTTTAAGGAAGTTTGTCCTTCTTGGAGTCTGTGAGAAGGGTTTAATTTCAATTGCAGGCCAGTATTGATCTTCAGTCTTAAGAAACTGGGAAATCTGTTTTTCAGTTTACTTTTTTTTTTTTTTTTTGGTATGACTGAAGCAAATTAGTAATATTAACCTCTATTAATTCTCAGAGGAATTTCTCATACAACTATGAAGTGAACCTAAGTCCTCCATGGATCCATCCTATTATACTTCCCTTTGGTATGATGTCTACAGCATTCCTATCTTCAGGCAACTAGTCAGCAGAGACCATTGCATGCAGTAGTCGATGCTCTCTGATTGTTCCTTAGTATTCCTACAGCAATTTTTCCTTTTTTTTTTTTTTGAGGTAATGATTATCTCTCTGTTCTGTGTCTGCATACTGCCTAAAGCAGCGGAGACGTGAGCTCTACTTGGGGCACCAGTGTACGATGGGAACACAGAGAGCAGTGAATGTGTGTAAACCTTAGAAACCTACCTGATACCAGCTAGTTCTGGAGTTAGAAGCATTGACACTGTTAAGTAGTGTCTTTATATTTTCAAATAGAAGGAATATAAACAATCTGATTTCAGTATACATTCTGCACAGTCCATGACACTTCGTCCTTATATTGGCCTTGCCACTGAAGTTATTTTGTGAAACTGAAATATTACTTACTTACTGTCTGTCTCATGAGGAATAGCTAACCACAGGAATTGTTTTTCTATGTACGTGATACTGGATTGCCTGTAAGTAGCTGTTTGTATAGAACTAGTTGTTCCTTTCTAGTAGGAAAACCAGGAAAGGCTGATTGTTTATTATATAGTTTCATAACAAAATTACATATCCTAATGAATATTCAACGTGTTCTGTGGCTGAAATACATTTATGAACAGTCCCAAAATGAAAAAGAACAGTTCCCAGTTTTACTGTACAGAGCTAGACACTCCAGAAAATTCCACAGTCCAGGAAGTTCACAGATAATGAATTTAACTCAAAGATTAGACCTGACTGAACCTGGTAAAGTCTGACAGGAGCTTGACAAAAAGAGGAAAACACATTTTTATATATGAACAAAGACTATATGTACAAAAAAGGTGTATCTCTGTGGTCTGAGAAAGTATGACAAAATTTCTTTCTTGTCTGCTTCTGTCACATTTATTTATGCTCAGCATGCTCCCTACCCAAATGCTATCTTGAAGTCCTGGAGTTCTTCAGTTTTTGGGCAGCCTTGTGCTGGTTTGACTCTTAGTAGCTTCGTTCTGCTGGGGACTGAAGAGGCAGGTCTCTGATGGAGAAAAGGCAGTTGATGAGTAACAGTCAGACCACTGATACGGAATTCAGCATATGTAAAGGAGTATGCATGCAACTTTTCTTTTCCTCTTTTCCTTTCAAAGTACTCGTACCAATTGCTTTATATGGATTCTGTTTTAAGGTTCAATCTCTCTCTTTTATTATCAACAGTTTATTGAATGTACATAATTATTTATTGCTACTTGTCTTTATGTTGCTCAGTACTTTCTGTCCTGTCACCGATTTGGCAGAGCACTTGAATATGCACCTAAGAGTTTTACTGAACAGACACGAAACCAGATCTGTTCTCCTCTGTTATCTCCTGAAGTACCTTTCGGTGAGCTGACTTCTACCAGAATGGAATTTGTTTGTTTGGATGTTTTGTGTAGCTTATGGCTCAGTCTGAAGTAATGGCTTTGTGATCCTGTTATATGCTACTTCCATAAAATCTTTCATGTTTCAGATACGAACTAGGAGATGCTCTGTACTTAGGCTGGGCTGGATCTATTCTTTATATACTTGGTGGTATCTTCCTAACCTGCTCATGCAAAGGGAAGAAAAAACTGGAATACAGGTAATCTTGAATTTGTCAGTTAAAATAGTAGCTGTTGATTATGTACCGTTTTCTGTCTGCATACTATTATCTCCTTCACCCTGGTTTAAATCTGCACCCATATAAACAGGAAACTCCACGTATTAATTCAGTGCTCCAGTGTATCACAGACTTGTGATGGGGGTGATGCTGTACAGAATACTTGTACCTTCCAAATGCTTTACCTGTTGATAATTGACTGCAATCAGCAGTCACCGATAGCTAGTCTTCAATAATTCTGATGATGCATCTAATATCTATGTGATGAAAATGTGCAGTTAAGGAGCAAACTATGTTTTGCCCGAAGAAAAGTATATCAAAGAATATAGTGTATTGTAATTAAATTATCCTGTGATACTCACTATGATTAAAATGGTCAAACACCATTTAATTTGAAGAAAATGTAATGGCATTTTCCTCCCAAAACGTATCCAATTGATTGTTAGAAAGGTATGATATCTTCTTGCTTCTTGTGGAATGTTTTAGTGTGCATCAAATCAGAGAAATCAAGATTTCTGGCCTACATATTTAACTTGCCTGGATTTTTTTTCCAATCTTTAATTATTCATACATACAGAAAATCCTTTACTCAAAGAGAGGGATGAAATTGCCAGAAATAGTCTCTACTGTCCATGTCAACCCAGAAGAACTGAAATAGCTTGGAGGATGTACTGGCTAAGCCTGAGAGGATCATAACACAGAAGGAAGAAGCACAATCACTGCTACTATATTTAGTCTTAGGAAAGTTATGTCAAAACACCTAGTAAGTGAGAGTGTTCCTCTGACACTCTGTTGCCTAATCTGAAACCAGTGAACTTTTATGGTAATATTTTATCAGCCCTGTTGGACTTTAGATCTGATTCACCGTGCTTTGATACAAAGTACCAAATACCCTGAAATATCTTGAGAAATCAGGTAAAACCGATGAAGGCAAAACACATTCAACATGATGAATGACAGATGAAGGGGTTAGGCTGAAGATAGTTCTGTTTTCTTTTCTCATCATCTCAATTCCTTTATTAAGAACTGCAGCTTGCACAAAGGTATTAAAGTCTAGATTCTTTTGTGCTTTAGGTGCTTGACTAAAATGCCTCAAGGAAAGGCACACGTTAGTTAGGAATTCAGAGTTCGTTTCTAGCTACCAGAGAGACAGTTGTGCCACAAGCTGAAGAGCCCATCTCCTTCCCCTTAACTACAAGACTGATGAGAACAACAGGCTTTTAATTTCTGCACCTTTGCGAAGCATGTGTTATCACTGCGTTGGATACAGACCATAATGAGTATCTTCCTAATCATCTGATACTGTGGCTGTGAGTGTAATGCCTATTATTTTTTATCTTTTTTTCTTAATTTACAGTGCCAGCAAATACAGATATTCAGCAGGCCAGCCAGCCCTTCAGCAGCAAATTTACACCAAAAACTCTGAGACAGTCACAAGTGCCAAGGAGTATGTCTAAACTGATATTTTTACATCACTTGTAATGTTAGTAGGTTATGAATTTAAATTAGCAAAGTGAACTACTTCCAGTGTTTCGGTTCCAAGTTGCTATCTTTCATCTTAATTTGGAGATGATTTACATCTGAGCACCTCCTCCTGGAAATGGTTTTAAAGTGGAAATAGGTTTCTACAGAGAATGAAATCCTGCAGCATGAAGATTGTCTGTGTGCTGAGAAGCCTGGTCAAATTGAATCACAGAGTGTGGTACATCCTGATAATCAAGACCAACTTTTTCTATTTCAGAAAACTAAAAAATGTGGAACTCATATGCTGTAGCTGCCTACAAGTTAATATAGCTCACTGTTAGAAATGTATTGTATTTTCATTAACGTTTAGCAGCTTTGGCTTTTGACAGTAAAGCTTTATTCCACTGACTGACTGAAACAGATTTTTTGATGATAAGCATCCTGGCTATTAATGAAGATGCAGTCTACGTACCAGGGCTTGAAGTCTCATGGTATACTGAAATACATATTATGTATATAGTCAAAATTTATGAAACCTTTTAAAATCCTTTAGAAACCTCCATTCGCCTCCATATCTGCAGATGTGCAACTAATTCCTTGTTGGTTGGAATGCAGCTAGGAAAGATAAATGATGCAAGAATGAACCAAACACAGCTGGGAGTGGAGAAAGCATTTGGTCAGACTACGCCTTGTTGTACCTAGAAGACAGCCCTGATTTTTTATTTTTATTTCTGCGTTTTCAGGTTTTAAAATAATTCTATTTTAACTTCCAGCAATCTCACTTTGGGAACTTCTCTTGCATCTGAATTGCCTCATTCATCAGTTGCTTTATTCTCTGTCGTGATTCCAGCTTTAGAATTTCTGCCTTAAACTACTCCACTATTGGGAGCATATGTTTGGCTTATGTAAGCACTTAAGACATGAAGATGAACTAACTTTCCTTATGTTTTGAGCAATGTGGAATGGAATTTCACTCTGTAGGTTCTCGGTGTTCATAACTTCCCTCTTAAATTAGAAATGTTTTAATACTTTTCAACAAAATACTTTGGTATTTCTTTCTGCTTTTAACATCTTTTGGCAAAACATAGCAGTAGTCTTCTTTAGAAGCTTCATGCATCTTCCTGAGCCTTCCTTCTTTGTCTATCCAAATAGATAATTTCGCAGTGCAACCTGCAAGTACTCTTAGAAAAAATAGTTTAGCCATGTTGCTTGCATACAAGTACAGCTGAACAGCTGACTTGTTAAACTGACCCATTAAAGCATGAATTTGGGCACTTGTAGATCTTTTTAAACTTAGTAAATAAAGCTAAAAGAAGTGATAATTACTATTGTGTTGCCAGTGTCATCCCTCCACTATGAACTATTCTTCTTAAAATCATCCCTTTGGTGTATTGGTGAATAATTTCAAAAGCAGAAAAGCCACTTAACTTGCAAGGTGGGAGCTGAACACCTTACCATCACCTGAATATTCTGTCCTCTGGACTTTTATGTAGTTTTGTGATGGTACTTTAGTCTAGTTGAAATTAAGGAAAATTTAGATCTCAAGCGGAGCAGTTCCTTTGTCAGCTTCCCACCAGAGACTTCAGCTCATGAAGATGAATTATGATCCTGTAGGTGAGAGAGCAGTCCAGAGCTTCCTCGGTCTTGCATTGGATCTTCTAGTGACATCACTGAGAAGTTTAATGAAAACCAAAAAATGAGTAAAAATCTCCATGTAGTAACTCATTCGTTCATTCAATACATTATCTTCGTATTCAGTGTTACTCAGGGGAAAATAAACGTTGCAGATACCATGACTTTCATCTGTTTGTTTATATCCCTTTCAACAATTTTGTGTTTTTGCTGTTTTCCCCTGTTTATCTGCCCTTTTTTCTTCAACAGTAATGCTCTGAATGAATTTAATGGACCATCCACTCAGTCTGGGGAGTAAGACATTTTATGTATTGGTGATAAGAGAAGTGTTAGTGATTTTTTTTTCTAGTTTAGCTGTAGCAAGCCACTTGACAATAGCAATTCGTGAAGATATTTTAAAGCGAGTTAAGTCCTTTGTTCAGCAGATCAGACTGCTTTGATATTTTCAAATCTTCTTCATATCTCTGTAGCTGAGACCAAAATCCTGCATTGGGTTCTGCTACTGGCCTGGCAGCCTTCACCGTCTAGAAAAAAGGAGAGATGTTGTAGAAGCAATGGAGGTTATAATTCAAACTGATTCTTCCTCTGAGACTTTTGAGATTTGCTTTGGCTTTGATTTTGCGATGGAATAATAAATCGATAGTTTTGATGTCCTCACTCTGTGCTTGCTAAAACCACCTGGTGTACATTCCTTGTCAAAGTATGGATTCATGGATAAGACGTGAAAAGGAGCTGTTGAATTTGCTGGAAATGTGAATCTCTCTCACAAAGTGAAACTTTGCCATGTACCTGAAAGGCTGTGTGTAGTAAGGGCAAAGCAGTTACCTAAATTAGACACTTAAATTATACATATATATATGTATATTCACCCAAATGGGTGAAGACTAACAGACTGTAGAGCACAAGTCCCGTTTATTATACAAGAATCCTTATAAAAGGTAGGTGCTATTATTTGTAGCTAGCTAGCCTCTCACTTTTTAGCAGGCCTAAGAGATGTTTCTTTGCTACATTGAGATGTCACATAGATGATATGTATGTGACAGCTTTAAGAGCAAATCCTGGAAAACAACTTCTTCAAATACTCCTTTTATTTTCACTGAATTGCTTCATGTCTCTGTCTTTAACTTCACTTATCATAAATAAGGAAATGATAGGGGAAATGATCGTAAATCAACCAACTTGGAGTGTGTCCTTTGCTACCAGTGTTAAAGCATATCTGCGTTTGTAATTATGTTTGTCCCAGAAACCTTAGATTGAAGGCTTATTTGTCCAAGTGTGTGTGGGGAGTGGGGGTGTGAAAAAAATTACAGTGGAATTATATTCAAATGTTGCATACCTAAATAACTGTTCTTAAACAGGTGAGAGCACCAAAAGAGCTGGGAGAAGTCTTTCCATGAGAAATCATCATTATTCATAATAAGCATTGCATTTAGTACTCAAAAGATGTCTAAATAGAACTGCAGGTATAAGTACAATACCTCAAAGGCATCCTGGAGTGGGAGTTTTTGGTGTCTCATCAGGTAAGCAGTGCAAATAGCAGCTGATCTGCTGCGGCCGTTCTTACAGTAAACTAAGCACTTCCCACCGCTCCGGACAGCTTCTTCTATAGCATCACTGCACTGCTCGAAATACTTATACAAGTCTTCTGCTGGATCATCAAAAACAGGAACACGAATGCCTTGGACTTGCTGGAGGCCGGGGAATGGCTGCTGCCTGGTGACATTGACGCACAAGGTGACCCCCTCTCGCGCGAGCAGGTCCTCATCGCAGGCTGTTCTGGCGTTGCTGATGAGCAGCGAGGCGGTCACCTTGCCCAGTTGGAGCATTGGAAGCCAAGGGCACGGTGCCACCAGCACCCCTCCGCAGAGCTCCCCGACTGCTGCCGCCGAGCAGCACTTGCCCCGGGGTATGGGGGGAGGGGGGCAGTTTGCCTCCAGCAGTAATGTGCGCCAGCCTCGCTGTCCTTCATCCAGCTGGCTGGGCTATATTTATTCCCTCCCTGCAGGCTTGGGAGTAAAGGATTCAGGCAGGTCCTAGTGCCTGCTAGATTGTGAGAGCACCGTTTAAAAAGCTGAAAACAACCTCAGAGCCCAGGGATCCGACTGTAAAACGATCGGATTTGTACAGCCCCTGTTCCTGTAGCTGTTTCTTACAAAAGGACAGAAGCCTCCCTAACAGGAAGCCTGTTGCTGCAACCAGCAACAATGCAACATTGATCTGAGAGCCATCTTACCTTGCCCTTTGTTTTTGTTGTAACAAATGTGGCTTCTAATACCCAGAAAATATTCCATTGGAGAGCTAGATATAGTAGCAGTAGTCTTGCTGGCTGTCAGTAATGCTGCAGGCGTGGTGCCATGGAAGTGATTATCTTCTGAGGAGGGTGTAGGCAAGCATTCAAGCTGGAAGGGGCAAGAGAGGACAAGGCCAGGGACCTGGAGATGGGGCTGCTACATTGGCTGGTGGCAGAGGGTGCCGCAGGGCTGGGCGCAGGCACCAGCAGGCGTCCCTGCGGGTCATGCCTGCCCCTCACCTCCTTCAACACTTCCCTGCCTGGCCATGAGGCAGCAGGAGTCCCTGACTGGCACTTGCTGGCAGCACAAAGATGACCCTGGGCTGTCAAAGTGGCAGGACATGGACTAGTTGAACTAGCATGAAAAGCAAAGCCAGCAAGAAGTCAGCCATGTGAGATGAAGATGCATTTTTATTTCACAGTGGAGATCCAAGAAGCTGGCCTGCACACAATTGCCTTCACACATTGCAACAGTGGCGTGCCAGAGGGAAGCCAGCTCCAGCACTGAGGGAAACAGCTCTCGCGCAGGCACAAGCCCTGGTGTCCCACCTGTCTTTTGGCACAAGCCTCACCTGCCCAGAGGCACGCAGCTCTGCCCCATCACTCCCTTCGTCTTTCTCTTGGCTGGAGAAAGGCCCTCATGGCCAAGGAGGTGCGTTTCAGGCTGGGTCCCTGGTGTTGGAGAGCAGAAAACTTGTCAGGAGCACGTGGCCATGCCACTGCCTGCCCTGGGGACAGGTAGGAGGGCTGTTCTGCTTGCTATGCAGTCACGAGCTCTGGGAGCCCTGGGGCCTCCCCTGTGCCACCAACCTTTCTCCTGGAGCTGTTACCCAGGGCTGTGCTCCCGGCTGGGTGCTGGTGGCCTGTTGGAGTCTCTTCTGGTGGAGGTGGTTTCCCTCCAAGGGAGCCAGGCTCCAGGCTCTGCTCCCGGTGTACCCGGGGCACAACGTGTTGGTACCAGTTAGGAGCCTTTCTGCAACCAGCACCGGGATTTGCTTCATCAGATGGGAACAAATGGTTCCCCACGCTATGGCAAGACACTAGCTGCTACATTACCTTTCTCATCCTGCCTGGGAGGTCGCAAAAGCACAGCTTTCTTTTGCCTGCCTTCATTGAGGCGCTTTCCTGGGCTGTTGTGGTAGTCCCTGAGCGGTGTGTCATGGACATTCTCCAGTTCAAACCTGGATGTGAGGAGAAGACACTGGTGTGACTCAAGGCACCGCAGCGCCTTGGCAGCTCTCATCTGCTCGCAGAGCCATTTTGGCCATCCTTTTCTGCAGCAGAGCACAGCACGGCCCTGGGACTGTCCTGGGGCACAGCAGCACCCAGCGGAGCAGCCCAGGCTCTGAGTTAGGAGTGTTGCCTAAACTCATCTGTATGTCCGCTGAGCTCTGCCTAGTGGCAATGGCTGTGTGCCAGGGATGCATGCAACAGCCCCTCTCCTGTGGGCCCTGTGTGAAGGCACACTTAGGGGTGAGAAGCAAAAGCAGCCAGGGCAGTCGTGGGGAAGAGCATCTTCGCACGAGGCTGCCCTGAGTGCCCGCCCAGCAGAACCAGCCCAGGGCTTCGGGCATGCGCACTCACTCTGGAAAGATGATGACGTGCCCAGAGCAGGTCAGGGACGCTGCAGTTGCTGTGCGAGGGATCACCAAGTCCAGCATCTCTGGGACCTGCAACAGAGGAGTGCAGAGCTGAGGAGATGCAATGCTGGGGAGATGACTGGGACAGCTGGCTTCCCACTGCTACAAGACCACATTGCCTCTCTGAAACACTCGCATCGCCTCCCCAATAGCCTGTTTGCCTAATGAGCAGGCAGCCTTGATGCTGCATCATAAACTGCCTGGCTTTTTGTGAGCGCAGCAGTTGGGATGCTGATGCAGGGACCAGTCCTTGCTGAGACGAAGGCCCAAGTTCCCAAGGGGCTACCCAGCCCACGGGTGCCCAGGAGCGAGCAGTGCTAGCAGGTGTGTGGCAGTGGGGTTGCAAAGGGTGTGGTGCAGCGGTGGAGAACAAAAACGCTTACCCTCAACAGCGCTTCTTTCAGAGTGTCCTTCCCCATCATCATTTCCAGAAAGTCACGGTAGTATTTCATTTGCACTCGTGGTCTTTCAATGAGGAGCATGCCAATGTCCTTCAGGATGAGCGCTACATTCTTTCCCTTCCCAATGCAGCGGGAGAAGAGGGACATGGTGGCCTGGATGCACCCCACCACTCTTTTTGCAGACACAAATGTGGCTGCAGCTATGTGAGTGTACCGCAGGGGTTCCAGAAGTTTGTCACCTGGAAAACCGCACAGGAGGGCTGGGGATGGGGCAGTAACACAGGTTACACCCACACCCCAGCAGCCCCCCAGGCTCTCGGGGGATGCCTTGCTGCAGAGGACATGGTGCTGAGCTGTGGCTGGAGCCAGCAGCGGAGCAGGTTCCAGGGGCCTGCTTCCCTCCAGGCAGTTTTTCAGGGATGCTGGCTCTTGCAGCTATGGCACACAAGGAGCCTGTTGTGAGACCTGCTCCACAGCAAGCAGTTTCTGTTTGAGGATTGTCAGCAACTCTCCGACCTGGGAGAGGGATGGGAAACATTTGGTCACCTCGGCCATGCAGTGGGGGAACATGCACCTCCCTGAGCTGCCAGGAGCCAAGGCTGTAGGCGGACAGCTCACCTGGCACATATGCCTTGTCATCCGTCAGCTGGTGGGCATCAGACAGGTTCCTGGCCAGGCGGAAGACAGGGCGCTGCACCGTCAGGTCACCAGCCTGAACCCGGACTTGTTCAGGGATGGTGTCGAAGGAACCAAGGGTGGGAATGTGGACACCCTGCAAGCAGCAGATGGACCCAGCAAGGCAGGAGTGTGAGGATAGCTGGAGGGAAAACGGAGGCTGCCCTGCTGGTGTGCTGAACACAAGCTGTCAACTCTGCTTGGTTTCCGTAAAAGCTGTGCTGGAGCCAGCAGCATCCTCAGTCCTGTGGCTTTCAAGGGGCATCCAGCAACAAGGCTCAGCTTGGCACTGAGCCCCCCCTTGTACAAGACTTATTTCTTCCTTGGCCAGGTCTCCTAAGGGGAGGTCCCTCTCTTCTGGGGAGGGGAGGCTTAATGGCAGTTCCTGGCCAGGGAAGCATCAGGACCCTGGAGCCCCCAGGCAGAGGGGAAGAAGGGTGTGAGCCCACCTTGCGCAGCAGGAGCTGCTGTTGGACATAGCCAGCCACGGTGTCCCAGACGGCGGCTCTCACTGGGAAGCAAGTGAAGGCTTGGTCACCCTTTGCACCTGCCAGCTCCCAGCCCTTCGGGTCACCCTGACCAGTGCCACAGTGGCAGAGGCCTGCCTGGAGGCACCCCACAGCGGGGGCGCAGCACCAAGTCTTGCCCTCATGGTGCTTGGCTGCATGGGAAGCCTCGGCTGGCAGGGGCGCAGCTCTGCAATGCACTCAGGGTGGGTGATGGCCGTGCTCCTGGAGGGGCTGTGGCTGGCCTTACCCATGGAGGTGAAAGGCGGCACCATAGGGCCCGCGCAGCCGGTGTCCCAGAAGTCCATCCTTGGCCGCATCCCGCTGGCAAGGCGCTTCCCACGGGGAGTGCAGCCAGTCCCCAGGGGACCTCGGGGGGGGGGGGGGGTACCACCCCGCCACCCCTCACCTGCTCTTCCCCATGGCGGCTGGGGGGCTGAAGCCGTGATGCAACAGGGGCCTCTTGTTGCCTTGGCAGGTCCCAGTCCCCATGGGTGCAGGGAGGCAATGTGCCCCTCTCACCTCTGTGCTTCTCCTGGCGTGCGCCCCCAGGAGCACGCAGCTGGGAGCAGCTGCCGGGGCCGCTCCTGCTGCAGCCTTTCTGCCTGCCATCAGCCAGGCTTTTGTGACAGGCGACTTCATCGTGGTACCTGGCAATTACTGGGAAAGCTCACCAGTAAGTGAAAGCTGTGATTGCCTTGGTTTGTACAGCTAAACCACTACTGCTTTATGGTAAAAAACAGATGAAATACTGGTGTTTTCCAGCTTTCGCTCTTCTTAATATCAAATGTAGGGCTGAGCTACTAAGCAGCGACTTATTTGGCACAGCCTACTGGTGTGTGGGGCTGTGGGCACGGGCTTTGTTCCTGCGGAGGTTTCTTTTCTCATCACGGCCGCTCGTTACCCAAACTGTGTTCTTTCTTTGTGGGGTGTGGTCCACAAAGCCAAAGGCCGGCAGCAGCCTAGCCGATTGCTCTGGGGTTTGCCCGGTGTGCCTGTGGTGGTACTGGTTTACTAGTTCCCCGCCCTTCAGCAGAACTGGTCTGTCCCATCAGCGTCAACTAATGTCACTGCTTCTGATACCTGTGATGCCTCAGCATGAGGCTATGCATGTTTACTGGATGTCCAAGAGCTATCTGCTGGCAGCTGACCTGGTGTAAGTCTGTCACACCAGAAAAGTTAGCCCTTCCCAACACCCTGCTTGAATTGCAGCTCTAAGGGCCCACTCGAGTCCTGGTGCCTTAGCCCAGCTCTTGCTGTGGGCTGCTGGGGGGTTTCTGGTGTTGGTGTGGCTGCGGTTGGGGTATGGTGCAAACAGCCTCTGCTGTGCTTGCTGTCTCTCCTCCTCTTGCCATAATCTGTGTTGAGCCTGGACCCGTCTTCTTGGTGACCTCCTTGCATGTAAATGGTTGGTATTAGGGTCACTGAAGCTTCTCCTTCTCTGTGTGACTGCAGGGAAGAAGAGGAGCTTGCATCATGCACTACCTCCTTTGTAATTTCTTAGCAGTTAGTTTGCAAATGCGTTATTCAGCATATTTACAAACCAACAGAGAGGTTTTCAAAACAGTTTTCATCCACACAGACTGGAAGTCACTGTTATTTAAGGCCATAATTAGGCACAGAGGAGGCAAAGGCGGTGACTGCACTGCAAACAACTTGTAATATTTCTACACTTGCTTGTATTTATAAAATTTGTGCATATGGCACCTAAATAGCTGTAACAGCAGGACAGTAAGCTAAGGGAATACCTACTCAGTCAGGGGTATCGCTCAATTTATTAAATTTAAGTGGTATTTGCTTCCAGGCAGATACACTTTTAGTAGTTTCCAGTTAGCAAGTTTCACTTTGACAATTCATTAGCTGCTTTTGACATATTGCCTTGACCCCTACATTCATCAGCTTCTGGAAGTGGAAGGTACGGAGACAAAATGCAAACCTTTCTGCTCATCATTTCAGTCTCCAGCACTCGCTGAAGATGAAATATCCGTGTCACAGCCAGTGTTCTGCTTCACTTGTTAACTCTACCAACAGCTGCACTAGCACAAGGCCATCATAAATAGCACAACACTGTGCAGTAACAAATACCAAGGCCATTTCTTATTCCTTGTACCATTATGCCATGGCTTTTTCTGCCTTTGCATGAGAAAGAGAATGTTTAGAATACTTGCTTTGATGACCTGAAGTTACCTTCATCTTGTTTTCACATCCCTTGCATCCATAAAACCTGAGCACTTGTTTTTGCCAGATTACATATGATTGCTTGTAGAGCAAACCAATATTCCTCATATTTGCTTCAGACCATGGTGAACTTTGTGGCTCAAAGCAAGGTTTCATTCCTCAGGACTACTGAACTGGAGTTTATCCATACCTTAAAGTGGAAAAATAAAGAAAACTCCAAACTCAGTGTAAGTAGAGAAGAAAACAAACTGCCCTGTAAATACAGATTTAAGTCTCCAGCCTTTTTATTTATACAAGGATTCAAAGAACATATTTTAACTTTAGATAAACAGTGCAAGAGAGTTACAAGTACCTTGGTAACAGAAAGAAATAGATAACTGTCCAGCTATGCCAATAAGTGAAATAATTCTTACTCCTGCAGATAAAAATGCATCTTTTTAAAGCAAAGGTGGACTTTAGATATTTTGCTATAATTTAGCCCCTACCAAGCCCACCAGAAAACAACAGGCAGTTTGTCATTTGTAAATGATAAGTAGCTGCACTCTCAAAGCCTTTTGAGACCCTCACCCTTAGTTAAAACATACACATTATGGCACAAAAGAGCAGGCTGAAAGACAGAGACACTTGGAAAGCCACTGTTTCTGGTTCTTCCTTTTCCACGGACAGGAGCCTTTGTTAACATTCTTTTCTAGTCCACCAACCTCCTCCGCACTCCTGTGAAGCAGAAGGCCTTTTCAAACCAAACCATTGAGTCACCATCTTGCTAACATTGAAGCAGATGTTTCTTCCCCAGCCACCCCTGCTCCCCAGAGCTCCCCAGTAACACAACAAATCCAAAGCTGGAGCCCCTGAGTGATTCCCACAGGGCTAGGGACGTTTGTCACAATGTTTTTGAATGGGAAGGAGCCCAGGAAACGTCACTTGTAGGTACTTAAAAGGCCACAGGCTCTGCACTTGCCTGAGTGCAGGTCTTGGGGCTTGTTGGACCTGGGCTGATTTTCCCTTGAGCTGTGCCAGCAGCTGTCTAGCAGTCAGGTAGCCACAGCCTGGGTTCAGAGCCATACCGAGTCAATGCTCTGGGTGGACTCAGCCCTTCTGGCTCCGGCGCTGAGCGCAGCCCCAGGCTGCAGTGGTGGGGCTGTGCCCTGGCTACCAGCCCCACTGGTCATTGCAGTGGCTGGGGAAACCACTCCGCGACAATGGAAAGAGCAGAGAAAGTGAGTAATGGGGAACCAACAAAAAGCAGCAGCGTAAGCAGACTGTGTGAAAAGGTATATGAAATAATGTTAGCAGACCTGGGAGCAAGGAGCAAGGAAGTGTCAATGTCAACATCATGCACCTCCTGGCAACAAAGGGCGAGAGCCCCCGGCACTGCTTCTCACCCTCCTGGCGCAGAGCTCGGGGTGCAGGTGCTCACCGTAACCCCCAGTTCTGCTCAAGGAAGACCGATGCACTTGACCTGAGGTCCCGGAGGGCCACTGAGGTGTAAGCATAACACCAGCAAACAGGGGAAGACATTAGGAAGGGTTTCTTCTGCATAACATTTTTTACTGTATTCTTAAGGCTTTTCTGTATTACTTTGGACCATCAGCTTTTATTAGTGGAACAAGACCAATAATTTGGGCTATTACATTGTTAAAATATTAACAGGACAATCAGTAAATTCTTTGCTTTACATTTAAGGTGTACTCCTCGGTGCCTGTAAGAAGCTTTGTAGTGTAAGAGGCTGACAACAAACTTTAACTGCATGGAAATGGAAACAACAAGGACTTTCCCGTTATGCAAAGCAGAATGTTGACCTCAGTAGCCATTTTTTAACATTCCACCCCAAATGTTTTTTGAACAGGATACAGTGTTTTAATGCCCTCCTCCCCCTTTTGCTTTTGCATCTAAAGTTTCTGCAGGATTGGTTTTACCACTGGGTAGGAAAAAAAAAAAAAAAATAAGACAGAAACTCTTTGGACCAGTAAAAGTAATGTGGAACTTGCTACATTTCCAGAAGTAAATCTGTATAAATCTATGACTTTTAGTTATGCACTCCTGTATTTGGAAGGATCTAGTAGCATTGTCCTTTAGCCAACAAGCAGCACCCTGGCTTTCATTTCTGAAGCCCTACCAGATTAGATCAGTTTTAACCTTACAAGAATTGGAGTACAAGGCAGGACGGGCACAGCACCATCCGTCGCTGTGACTCAGTGTAGCCCCCAGTCAGTGCTGGCCAATGTTTCTGCCCAGTTCGAGGAACCCGCAGCTGCGTTGCGTGGGCCGAGGACGAGGTGGGGCAGGAGCCCCTGCTGGCTCCCTCTGCCAGGGGGGACTCCATGCAGAGAAGCGCCCCTCTGTGTCCATCTGCACCAGCTTTCGGCATTACCTTGCTCATGGTCTCCTCTTCTCTTAAATTCCACGTTCTAGAAACTGCTAATGTTAAAAACTGTTTTGTTTTTGTTTTTTAACCTTTTTTAGAAAACAGCCAAACTCCAACCCCATAAAGTTTGCTCAGCCCGAAGACACATCTCCTCTGGCAGGACAGAGTAGAAACATTTGCTGCACAGACCAGTAACACAGAAGATGATAGATACATCTCTGCCCTCCCTCTCTCTCACAGAACAAATATATCTGAAACAAAACCAACCCCATAAGGACGAAGCCCATCCAGACACGATGCCTGTGTTGTAACTACGGCATCTGCAAAACCGACATCTCCAGCAGACGCCTGCTGTACCCGTGAATTAAACGAGCCTTCTGGACACCCCAAAGGACACAGCCCTACAACAGAGACAATCCTACAGACACGTGAGGAGGATATTTATATCTCTCCTGGAGCACCGTGGTGCTGGATGACCCAGAGGCTGCTGGGACGGGGCAGCAGCAGGGTGACCTGGTGCCTCCCTGAGCTGTAACAGGGCCACGGGCACGCATCTGACCTGCCCTCTCATGCAGTCCCTGCAGCAGGTAGGACAAGTGTGTGGGAGGGTGGGGAAGGGATAGGGAAAGCAGGACTTCAGTTAAAACCCGACAATGCAACAAGAACAAACACCAAAAGAAAAAATATCTCCAACAAAGTGTCCCATTTTCTCAGTAGGTGCTACCTGTGAGTCATTCTTCTGGGTAGAGACACCGCCATGGGCTAATTGCCACCAGCTCTGCTCTGCCCTAAGGTTTGGGGTCACTCCCTCATGCGCCTGGTGTGAGCTATCACAACCAGTCACAGTGCTCTAGTTAGTACAAAGTCCCTGGTCTTTCTTACTACCACAAAAAAAAAAAAAAAAAAAAAAAAGGGCATTCATATCCATGGCTGGGGCCAGAGGAGGAAGAGGCAGCACAACTGTCTGTCTAGTAAAGAATCCTACTGTGCATTTTTTTCATCTCTCTGTTACCTACTACGGTACTGCACTGCAAGTAGAAATTGGACCATTATTACTTGGGTAAAAAAATGGCTTTCCGACTAGCATGCAAAGAAAAAAATACCCCAAACCCCAACCCCTAACACTCATTCCCAGTCACTTACTTAGATGTAGGCATTTAAAAATGCCGTCAGCTATGAGCTCTAGTCAAGAAACCCATTTGTGACCTTTCCAAAGTAAAAGGGAGATCTACGTTTTTGGGTCCAACAGCCACTGCCAAACTGTTTCAGTTCAACCCACTGCATCTGCTCACACTCCTGCGTACACAGATGGAAGTGAAGGGTCAACTCTGCCTGTTGAAGAAGTACAGAAGGAAACCCCGAAACAGTCCCTGAATGCAGCACTTGAGCAGTGCTGTGACCTCAGACTCTCCGCCTTACGAAGCGGTGATGTTCTCAGCCCCCGGCGTTCTTTAGGCAGCAGTATGTTAAGCAGTGCTCTGGCCAATGGCTGGGTAACAAGATCAGGGAAATTGCATATTCCACTGTGGGCAGTAAAAGAGCTGCCCTCTGAGGGGCCGGCTGGGTTTCCCCAAGAGCCCCCTCTGCAAAGGCTTGTTTCAGCCCCAAGAGCCAGTCTGTGGCAATAACAAAATTAAAACAATGAGGTATGGAAAGAAGGGCCCAGCATTGGGGAAGAGACCAAGAAAGAAGAAAATAGCTTGAGCACTGCCAGAAATAGCAAACAACTGAAACCTTTTTCTCCTCCCTCTTTTTTTTTTCTTTTTCTTTTTTCTTTTTTTTTTTTTTTGCCAAGGTGAATTAATTATGTCCTTTTGTTGGTTGGTTGGTTTTGGCAAAGTGAAGCCCTCAGACGCAGTCTTTTTCCTGGCTGTGCTAGTGAGTTACCGCCACAAGTGCTGCACAGCGATGAAAGCCACTGAAAGGAAGAGGAGGAAGGCAGAAGGCAAAGATCTGCTGCTGGCCCCACTGATGCCGTGTCCAGACTGCTTAGGAATAGCGTGCGTTTCTGGCTGCCTGGTGCTGGGGCTCTTAGAAAGTCTTTTGCCACAGACGTCGTCAGGACAGCTGTCACCACTGCCAGAGCCGCTCATGTCATCACCTGTGGAGAGACAACGAGGGGGTGAGCCCAGCCTGCCTCCCTGGTGGTGATGTCCCTGCCATCTCCTTGTGCCCCTGCGCCACCCTGCCTGGGCTGTGTCTAAGAGTTAGTGTAAGCTGTTCACGTGGAAAGGAGGGATCCCTCGGGAACTTGTCCCACCCCACCAAACAAGGCTGGCGAGAGCCCAGCCTATCCTCCTGCAGAGAGAAATGGTGATGCCCTATCATGGGGCAGTGGGGCACAGGGACTCAGGCAGAACACAGCGGAAGGGTGACACTGGCCACGGCAGGGACAGAGGACAGCTTCAGAGAGCTTTTGGAGCAGATGGGAGCAGTGGCCTCATCAGCCAGGCTGGGCTGAGCTTGGGGAGAGCACCCAAGGTTTCAGTATGGTGCCGAGAGCAGTGCAGCCCCAGCCACCCTGCAGCAAGTCGGATGCACTCAGACAAGACCCTCTGCAGCCCGGAACCAGAAGCCAGGTCACGGTGACACCTCTCTGCTGCGGGTGCGCACGAGGGCTGTGGGCTGCTGGGTCAGACTGCTCAGCCCCGGTCCAGCTCTGCTACTCACTCGCATCTTGGAAATCCACATCATTCCCGATGTTAGCGTTGCCCAGACGGTTTGTCATGATCTTTAGCTGCATGATTTGCTGGCGAATGGTCATGTCTGGCTTGGTGATGTCCACCTCCACCTCTGGGTTGTTAATCTGATTAGCTAAGCCATCCCCCATCACTTCAGGCAGGTAACTGCGGAGGAAGGTGACAGGTTTAGATGTCTGCACCCAGCTAAGCTCACCTCTCCCCACTACAGACACCGGTGATAATCCAGCCTCTTTGAAGCACAAAGAAGCTGCAGTCAGTGGCGTCAGCTTGTCCAACAGCCTCAAGCAGGGCAAGGAGACTGAGTGTCTGTGCCTGCTGCGAGCTGAGCAGAAGGGGCTCTGCATCTGGCCACACTAAGGCTATGGAGAGTAAAGTCCACGCAGGAAGGCTCTTGTGTTCACGATGATGCAGCCAGCTCTAGGGATGGCCAAGCTCTGCTGCCATCTGCCTGCTCTGGTTAAATGACTGGCACCTGGGATGACCGAATCCCTGTGCCCCACGAAGACCAGACAGGTCCCCAGGGAAGCTTCAGTGAACTGGAAACTGTCAGCCAGCAAACAGCACTGCGCTGCTCACTCCTGCAGCACTAATCTGCTCCATGAGGACTGTGGAGAGGTGTGCAGCAGCTGCCAACCTTCCCTTGCAGCCATTCTTAACCATCAGTCATGGGTGAGAGGTGTTTCTGCAGCTGCTGGATGTCACCTGGGTGCCTCCTCTCATGAGGTAACAGCATTGCAGAGCAGGCATGGTTAAAGACCTGCATGCAATTCTCAACAACAGCCCTGGAGTCTGGGAGGCAAATCCAGCCCTTCTGTCTTACAATTGCATGCAGTATTGCAAAATTGCTCCATTAGTACAAAACTGCTCAGTCATTTTTTTGGCAAAAGCATCTTGATGCTTAACCCTTCAATACATAGCAAAATAAACCTTAAACCCTGCATCTCCCAACCCATAACAGTGCTGTCCTGGCACCTTGACCCTCTCCATACCTGCCCTTGGTCATCCCATTCCAACACTTGTCATCTGCCGCTGAGCTGGCCATTACTTTTTTGCTGCACAGGACGCTGGGCAGGGTGACCCAGTACGACTTCAGAGCTGTCAGATTCCCTTTGGCATCTAAAACCTATAAAGAAAGAGGATGCTCAGGGCCAGGGGTGCCCCATGGTTGTTAGAAGGACAAAGATTCTGGCTATTTTTTTATCTTACCACATGGTCATCACATAGTGATGACTTTTCATCACATAGTCTGTTTTTATGCAGACAGTGAAGTGTCACCAACTTTCCCCTACAGACCAGCCCTCAACCCAAGCACCCAGGACCAACAGTTACATGCCAAGGACTGTTCTGGTACTGCAAGGTTGACCGGGAGATCATTTTCTGGATCACGAGGGTAATGACAAGAAGCAGCCTTAGTGGGAGCCAGCTGAGGTCTGCCAGGGTGAGACATGCTGATGTCTATGACCGAGGAGCCTCTGAAATGTGGGACCATAGCAGCTCACACGGTCCATCACCCACAGAACCCAAATCCCCCACAGAGCAGTTGGTGCTCTCAGAACAATAAAGCCTCAGGTCCCGGAAACACAAAGGGACTGCTCTCCCCACAGACAGGGCCCTGTGGTCCCACAGTCCAGGCTGGATGCAGCACGCAAGCATGGCCACCCTGACGCACCAGCGGGGAAGGAGCTGTGAAGACAAACTCACCAGCATCTCCAGTGCTACTGCAGAGGATTTTGCTTCTAATGCAACCTTCCCCCGCCTTTTCTTGTCCTCATTGCTGGAGCCTTTTGTGCTGATTTTGGGATTTCCACAGCCTTGGAAAACCTGAAAAACAAACCAAACTCTCTACTCCATGCTCTGAAACTATTTACTTAATTAATTAGCACTCCACAGTTGTTATTATTATTATTATTATTATTATTATTATCATTAAAGTATAATTATCTTTCCTACTTGGAAGATCCCTAAGATTCTGGTTTAGTTTCTGGTCAGGTTACTCTTGTGCCAAAACTTGTTCTCAACACACTGTAACTGTTTTTAGTTACCACTGTCAGGCAAAATATTCAGAAAAAAAAAAAAATAGCATGTTTTCGGATGAGTCACTAATGTTGATATTAAATTACATCCAGCAATTTTATTTATTCCTATGATGATTTAAAAATAAAATTCTGGGAAGTCTTAGAAGAACAAGATGGGAGTTG
The DNA here is from genome assembly GCF_964034855.1 of Anser brachyrhynchus. NCBI lineage: Eukaryota > Metazoa > Chordata > Aves > Anseriformes > Anatidae > Anser > Anser brachyrhynchus. The sequence continues at coordinate 14,301,387 of NC_137703.1, read as the reverse complement.
CTCGCAGCAGTGGTGTGAGCTTTGAGACTGCAGAGCATGTGAGCCGCTCTGGTTTGGATGACAGACCGAGGCGGGACCACCCCAAGGACTCCTGCAATAGGCGAGCACACTTCAGCAGTTTGATACCCCCTCAGACCAGGAGAGCGCTGTGTGAGGAGGTATGTCCAGATCTGTCAGGTTGGATGGTTCAAGGCCAAATTAGGATGATGGACTGATTTATCTATTAACTTCGGGTACTTCCTGCCATCCTAACTGCCAGCCCAGCCACCCTTTGTAGCCAAAGGAGAGCAGAAGCCTGGGCTAGTCCTGAGCTTATGTGATGATACTCTTTATCTGATCATCATTTTGCCATACTCAAAGCCAGAGCCTGCAGCTGCAGCAATTTGTAGCTGCAGAGCTCTGTTGCCAGTGCCACCAGCAAAGGCTGCCACATTCCCCTGGTCACCAGATCTTACTGAGAAGTTTATCAAATATGTTTGGTGGCTCTGGTCAATAGGCTAGACTATTTTTACCCCTTTTCGATTTTATCAGATTTACTATATGTCCCTCAGAAACACCTTTATTTGCAGATGATGTCATCATGGACTTGCTTTTATGTGGACAACCTTAGTCTCACCTAACAATGAGAGAAAGAATATGGCCTTTCATGTTAGAAAAGAAACATAAATGAGCACTTAGATGCATGCTCCTGTTAGTCTGTGATGCGTGCCAGTGAATTCCTGCTTGGCTAAGCAATATTTTTGGCCCTTCCCTTCTCCAAGATCCAGTTAGGGCCTGCCCCATACCTTTCATCTGCATCTTTGCCCTAACTGTGGGATAGCTGCAGGATTTGGGGAATGCCTGGGCAAAATCAGAAGCCCTGGAGGGCTGTTTTTGTTCCCAAAGCTTCTCTCACCTGCAGCTATAGAAATGATTGTGGTTAACTGGATAAATATACCAAAAATAGAAGACCAACAGAAGAAAGCTTCTTGATATGCTTCTTGAAAGCCAGGTGAGCATCAGGAGAGTCTGTTTTGTATTCTCCAGATGGACTGCCAGATTGCAGCTCTGTCCCACAGATCCAACCTGATAGCCTAGTGTTTCTATTGCACAATATCACCCCAAGGCAGGTTGAAGCAGCTGCCTTCTGTCACTAGCGTAAGAAGGACTGTGCACTTTCTCTAACTGCCTCAGCTCAGCCAAAATACTTCAAGGCTCTTCAGACACAGATGCATCTGAGAGCAAATGCACCATGCCTCCCACAGTCCTTGCATATGCAGTCCCACCTGCATGTCTGTACCTAATGGAGGCTGGCTGTGGCAGGGAGGAGCATTTGGAAATACCTGAGAAGGTTTTTGTCTGTGTAAGACAGTGGTTTCCTACCATTAAAAGAACGGGCATTTTATCTCTCTCTTTCATCCTTCATCTCCTTTAATTCAGTTGAATACTGAGCGCAAAAAACATTTGGTCCTGATGGTTACACATGGTATATCCTCAGCCAGGCCCAGGCACACACACTTACCTTGGCTGTGATTGAATCTTTGTTTTCTTGCAAGTTGGAAATAGCTTCAGAGAGCCTCATGTGAATAGTCCCTATTACTGTGTCTACGTTGTATGGTCCATCAATCCGATCAGCCACTATGACCAGGGAATCTAGTAAAATAAGACAGAGACATCCTCTCATCAGACAAACCAAGTTAAAGCTCATGCTCATTCCGGGTGGGGCAGGCCCCTTGGTAGGCTTGCTGGAAAACATCTCTCCATTTTCACTACTGCCCAAGCCTATGCTCATTTTCCTCTGGAACAGGACAGATTGCAGAGGGGCTCGCTGCTTCCCAGCATGCAGGTAGAGCCATCCTCAGTACCAGAGGAACAGCAGTCATCTCCTGAAAATGGCAAATCCAGCCTGTGCTCATACAAAGTGACAAACATTTCTAGGGGTGCTGCAGAAAGGAAAAAGGGAAAATTGATGCAGAACTATAAAGTAATGCATAGCTATACTTGGACCTAACCCTTCTAACTCATAGCATGTCTTCAGCAAAGCCAATAGAAAGTGCCAAAGGTGTCCAGCCAGAGTTAAAGAGGACCTTAGGACAGGACCCAAATTGTTTTTAGATACCTAAAGTAGGATCTTAACCAGGTCTAACTTCGTGAGTCAAAAAATTTAATTCTGAAAGCCACTGCTAAGCTGCTACTGCCTCAGTTTTCTACCATGTCTGCTTTAGAAGCCTGGACGCCAGACCATGCATAAGCTTCATCAGGATTTAGGGACCTGGCGTTCAGTTACTTGTGACCTCTGATGGCTCCAGTGTGGTCTGCATCCCCTAGGGGACACCAAAAGCTTCCTGGCAGGACAAGGAATCTTGCAGAGCACAGGGGTGGTCCACGTTCATTTAGAAAAGAAAGTGTTTCACGTTCCTGTGGCCTCTCCATATGGAAAAAACACCTGTGATAGCTTCATGTTGATTTTTCTTTTCTGCACAAAGAGGGTCAATTCTCAGGGTCTAGGTTATACTACTATATATACTATATATATATATACACTAACTATAAGTGTATATATATATATATATACACACTAACTGTATAGTATGTAAATGAAGTCATTCATTAGGAGTGATTAATTTTCTGTCCTAAATCCTTATACCTTACCCATCAGCCTGGCATGAGACTGTCACTGCACATGGTGTGATGCTGCAGAAAGCTTATTCAGCATGAGCCCATTCTGCTGATATTATCCATGAGCAATGAAACCACCAGGTGAATTATACCCAGCAGTTGAAGAGAGTACCAGTAAAACATGTCCTTCATCCTACAGCATCCCACAGTGTGTAGGTGCCACGTATGATAACACTTTGAAGCACTGAGGCTTCCCTCTGAGATGCACAGCAGATTTCCTGTGAGCAGGAGTCTGGCCAGCCAGGCCACTAAGAGGGACCATCACACCACTTTAAACTTGCTAGCAAAGTGTTCAGTCTCTGTCCTGTGCAAGCCAGCAGGACTCATCAAGAAAACCCCAAATTACCTTCCATGAGGTTTAGGTGATGTTGTGCAGAAGCACTAGGTCCACAGTGGAAGTATTATGTCAACAAGGAAGGCCTGATCCTGATCCCACCGCTGCCAATGGAACAGCATGCACAATCCTCACAAATATTTTCTCTTTGCTATTCCATGTCTGATGTTCAGGCCTTAACAGCTCTCAGAGAGTGACCAAACTGTGCAAGTAGTAGAGGCGGGATAGCACAAATGCACAGACAATACCAGATCATGCCCACAGAGCTCACAGCCTGTGCTCAGGTCTATAATGTAGGATTTAACAACATGCAAAGGCACAGACTGGGAACAGTATGTATTTACTTTCAGCACTTAGAAAAGAAGAAAACAGGTTTTGCCCATTAGCTTGAGCAAGAATGGAAACAAGGGCCAGAGTTCCTGAGTTAATATACTCTCTTTTCTTGCAACACAGTCTTATGGCAGTACTGATTTCTAAAGCTAAACATGCCATACAAGGCAGAAAAGCTTTTTGTATGCTGGGTAATAACATCTCCTGCAACATTAAAGAGCTTGCAGTCTAACTCTGCTGCCACTCTGGGGTTGTGGTGTCATCTTCAAGACTGTATTTTTTCACACAATTTTAGCCTGAAGATGTGCTAATCTTGAAATACAGACATTTAAATCAAAGGCTGCATCCTCAAATTAGTGATAGATTATATTTGACTACATACCGTAAGGACTTCCTTTAGTTTGACTTGCCCTAATTTGTCAAATTGAAGAAGTAACACTGTCTAGTTAACAAAGGGTCCCCCCCTCTAGTTAACATGGGTCTCCCTCCCATGTACATAATAGGCCTCTTTCCATTTAGAAGTAATTCTGATCCCTTTGCTCTCCACCCATGGAAAAAGTTTATGGCTTCATGTTTCTAGATGACCTCCCAGAGAGGGCTGCCCAGTGCTTCCCATGTGCTCTCACAAATGGTCTCCCATGGATGAGGAGGCAGCTTGGACAGTGTGGTAGCAGGATCTGTCCCTGAGCCTCACAATTTGGGAGGGAAGGACAAACTAGTTGAATGCTGCGTGTAGGCAACCTCTAACAAAGACAGAGAAGATGAAAATGCCTGAACCCTTTGGTAGCCATACCAGCGGCACTTCCTAATGGTATTAAAGCCCAGCAAAATGTCCTGCAATAGCTTCTAGACTTTGGATCACGGGCAGAGAAATAGAAGTGTAAGAGCCTCCTTGAGTGCTTCCAATGGTCCTTTCTTTACTGGCCAAACACTACCTCAGAGAGTTCAAAAGGTGCCGTAAGAGGCGGCTGTGCTGTGGTGCAGTGAGGCCATCTTACCCATCAGGTACTTCCACTCGGTGTTCAGGTCCGCCTGGTTGGCCAGGCAGCCCTTCACGACGTTCAGGCAGTAGTTGTTGCACGGCTTCACGCTGGACATGCCCCGGCAGTGTGGGCAGTACATCAGCTTCATGATGGCGCGGGTGCACTCGTGGCTGAGGGATACCTGGGGGAGACGAATCAGAGTCAGAAACACACGCAGGCGAGGGGGGTGAAGGCGTTGCTCCAAAAGGCAGCGTGGCTTCCCAGGTGTGTGGCCCTGGGAAAGATGAGTCCCCTCTCACCACCTCACCTTCCCCCCCCCCTCCCTCGGTGTCACCCCTCACTGGAGGGATGAGACATCAGAGTCCTGTTGGGGAAAAACAGGGAAAAACTGTAAGTAGGCACCATCATTTTTCCCCGTAACGGGAAAAACTGTTAAGTAGGCACCATCTCCCTTCCAGGCCAGGTCTGCCCCCCAGCAGACAAAAAGGGAACAAGCACAAGCCTGAAACCAAAGAGCCCATTCAGCGTCATCACCACGGCTGAGGGACATGGGGCTCGGCAGCACTTGGCCCCACCACGCCATCACAGCCACGGTCACCATCAGGCATGTTTAAAGGCTGAGCATTGTGGTGGCGAGGTCAGGCTTGTGATAACTGAGCCCGTCCCTCCTGGCACCATGACTACAGGCTCTGGCTGTGTGACCCTGCCACGTGCCCAGCACGAGCCGTGCCCTCCCTGCAGGAAGGATGTTGCTGCAGATGTAGGTGTCCCACCACAAACTGCAGCTCCGGGCTCCCGAGGGAAGCACAGCAGGGGTTGGGACGTGAAAAGTTCTCAGCTGGCATCTTTGGAAAGGAGGATGGTGTTGGAGAAAGATTTGAACAATTCCAAAACTATGGGAAATTTTGGAATCGCCTGCTGTTGAGAGCACTCGACACTGGAAAGAGATTGCTCTCTGGAAGCATCTGAGTAGCTGCAGGACCCGGTGAAGCGGGCCAACACGCATGGTGTGAGCAGCTTGTAGAGCCCGCACGTGCAGCTGATGCTCTTCAGAGGTAACTCTGGGGGTGGCTGCTGCTGCAGTGCTGGGAACGCCCCCTGACCTCTTCACTAATTGTGACAAATACTCAAACACAGCCTTTCAAGCTTCTTCTGGAAGAAGAAATTCTAGGAAGAAAAATCCAGTTCCAAGGCTGAGAGAGAAAACCCTGCAGAGTTCCTCCTCCCCACCCCCCCCCACAAACTGCCTGTGGTGTAACACCTCACCTCCAGTCAGCCTCGGACAAGAGAGGTGGCATGGTGCTGGGCTTTTGTCTGGCAGGAATGCACTAAGATAGCCTCGTGGGGACCTTTTGGGACCAGGATAAGACTTTCTGGGTCTCACAGAGAGAACCCACACTCGGAACACTTCTCCGCCACCAGCACACACCCTGAGATGCTTTTGGATAAACACAGCACTCCCACGCGGCCGGACGGAAACGCCAAGCAAGCCAAGGCTTTGCTCTGCTTTCCAGGAGAGCTTTCTGCTGCGTTTCTGGGACAATTCCCACCGACAGCTGGCGGTGGCTGCGGTGCGGCCCTGCCGCCAGGAGATGGAGGCTTCGTCCCACAGAACCGCAGCAGGGCCACATGCCTCACACCCAGGAGTGAGGGAGAAGGCACCACCGCCTCCCTGAGCTGAGCGGGGACAGCCGGGCAGAGGGACAGGCGAACAGAACAACAGTCTCAGGGCTTTTCTTGTCTCAGGGTTTAAATAGCCATGACTGAACAGTACCTGAAAAGACAGCAGATATGAACGCATTGACTGCTCCCACACTCACTAGTGAAGACCTTCTGAAAGCAAAATATTTACATATAAACCAGGAGGTGCAGCTAGGAAAGGAGCTGCAAGCTCTCCTTCCGCAGAATGAAGACGTCCTGAAGACAACTTTGTCTCGTTGTTTTACAGGCACCCCCCTCTCGGCCTGGCAGTAGCCGTAGAGCAGCACGACCTCGCACAGCGCAGCATGCCCTGGGACCTGCCGTGTCCCATCTGGGCCCCCAGACGAGACGGGGACTTTCAGCAGGAGCAATGGGAACCAGGAGGTGGCCAGCTGGGTCAGATGCTCCCATGTACATGCCTGTCCTGGGTGACTGTGGTGGCACCGCGAGGCCTTCTGAAGTGGAGGAAGCTGACCCACTTTGGCTTGGAAGCAGGACAGTGGGGTTGCCTGCTGCCCGCCCAGGACTCCCCTCTGGGCAGGTGAAGGCTGGCTGTCCAGCAGTGGAGAGGAAAGCCACCAATATTTAGAAAACAAAGCTACTCAGCGCCCTGCCAGATCCCACGGGGGACCCAGAGAGAGACAAGTGACAGATCTTGGATCAGAAAAGCATTTACAACACACTTGGCTTTAAAGCACTGTGTAAACCCAGCAACTGTACTGGTGCTACTCACGTGAATGCAGTGAGGCTGTACCGAAATGAAGCGTGCAGTGCACCCAACAGGCTTTTCCCTGGCATTTCTGCTTGCAGAATTTACTCTGGTCTATTTTTTTTTTTTTGCATTTTTTTCCCAACAAAACAGAAAGGACCTTTGCAACTGGAGGACAGCGCTACCTCGTCCACTGGTGAGTGCCATGGGAGGGACAGTAATTAACCAGGGTCGCCCGAGCCCTGCCATTATCCGAAGGGCCTGCCAGTCTGTCACTCTCCCGAGGTGGCTTTGCCTCCTGGAGGACAGGGGAAGGCCACACTGCCCCGGGCGCAGGGGCACTGCAGTACCTGGGTGAGGTGGCTCCATTCCTGCAGCCTGTCCCCTGAGACGAACAGGCCACATGTCCGCACAACTGCTGCTCCGCTGAACCTGGCAGGGGCCAAGTGTTCAACTTAACCTCTTGGCAGAAAGGATAAGTATTAATTTTTGCAGGTGGAAGAGGCCTGGCTCCATGCCCTTTCTCCAAAGAATTATTCAAGCCACCATTGTTTGCAGCAGCACTCCTTTTTCATAGGCAGACTGCAGAGGTGAACTGAAAACAAAGGGATGAGAGGGCACAAGGAGGAATTTCAGAGAGCATTTTCAGCATGTTTCACTTGGCTGGCACTCAGCTCCCCATCATTCCACCCAGCCCAGCCCATGGACTTTTGCTCCACACAGGGCAGAGGAGAGGGAGGGGATGGGGCTCCCAGAGCTCCTCCTGGCACTGACCCTGCACCGTCCCTCTGTGGGTCTTGGAGCATGTTTCGGAATAGAGCCCTTCACAGCTCTTTAGTCCCTGTTGAAGTAAACTCCCATTTTTTTTTTCAGGTAGCATGTCACCCGCAACAGACATGACAAGTACAGCTGCCCTGATAGAGACCCTTCCAGGGAAGGGTGGGTATTTATTTCCCTTGGCCACTGCTACCAAAGTGTTGCCAGTTCAGTTGATGTGCTCTTGGAAAGCTGGAATGGAAAGCCCTTTGGTGTAGTATGTCCAAAGGGCTTCTCTGGTCTTGCCCCTTTGCCCTAACCAAGAGCTCATTCACCTTTCCCTGCAACTGCTACAGAGCGGCGCAAAGGAACCAACACAACAAGAGGAAAAAATCCAAAATAAAGGACCCCACCCAGCAACACCCTTGTACTCTAAGACACTTCCTTGTTCTGTTTTTTCCCTACAGCCTTCAAAAGGCCCTAAAACATTCTGACCACCTCCCTGCTCAGCAGCTAACAACCTGCTGCAGAGCCCCTCTGCCCTTCCAGCCCTGCAATAACTGATGGATCAATAAGCGACGTCCTCTGTGCAGCACAGGTGGCCTGAAAGCAGAAGCATGCGAACTCTTGCAGATGAAGTGAAAGCTAACATCATGTGTTCATCGTTAATGAGCTGGCACAGCGTGATGACAGTACATGACAGCAATTGCTTTCTCTGAGTACTATCGGTCTGGCCCAGCCTGTGACTTCTGAGGGTGCCTGACTGAGCTCCCACCAGGGCAACTGTCACTACAAGGGGGCTTTCATTAGGTCACTTTGGGAAACACCAAGTCGTCAGGACTCAGAGGCTTTCCCTAATAGCAGCTGACAAGTCAGGCAGGAAAACCAGCAATGCAACCTTGATGCAAGCCCAGCCCTGACATCCCTCCCTCATCTTGCAGCTGGCAGAAGGGCTTGCACAGCTCTGCTCCCTGTCTGACCACAGCACGGAGCTGCAGAGGATGCTGCTTGGTGCAGACCTGCTCCATGTAATTTAGAATCAAAGAGGGACTTTTTGGGGTCAGTGGCGGATGTTTTCCGTAAGTTTCCTGGTGGGAAGCCCTAATTAAAAGACCTGCTTATAAATTGGCTGATACACATGATGCCTGCAAACAAAAAGCAAATGTAAGTTAACCACCTACTCCTACCAAGAATCAGCTGAAAGGCCCAACGTCTTATGTCTTTATGGTGCCATTACTCAAACTGTTCACCTCCACAGAAACCAGACCCACCCACAGCAGTTTAAGGCAGTCCACCCAGACGGCCCCAGGCAGCCAGGATCCCACCTCCTGCATCATCTGATTCATGCCACCGCGTTTACTAAACATGCTGCACATCTTGATATACACATATTATAGCTCATCTTACACAGACATCATTTCCAACTACAGGGTCTCAGTAACAACCTTGATTCTCCATGCTGACATGGCTCTCCTTTAGCTTCAGTGGCACCTATAGTCCCGTCTTAGGTCAATGACCTAGAAACTGCATAAAGATGTCAAGAAGAAATGCACAATACATCGGAGAAGCCATTTACCAAGGACCTGAAAAAAGAACATTACTGAGAGATATGGCTTGGAGCCAGGGCACTCCTCATTCAGTTGTCAGAGATATAAATAAATATGCCAAACAAAGCTAAGCCCAACTTAAAAATACATTTTTTCTATGTCATTGCTCAGTTAAAATCTGTATACTGTATTCTGATCCCAATGACATCAGTGGGTGCGGTCCCTGAAAACCTAAGCCCAGTGATGAAGTGATAACGAAAAAATAATATAATTTCTAAGAAATACCCAAAATGGGGGACAACTTGGTATTGAGCAATGACTCATTTTAATTAAAGCTACTTTACAGCTGGGGATACAGTAGTTGATTTGAGTAGCAATGAGCTAATGCAACGGGAACAGGTGGCTGCTTCATAAAAAGCACCGTTTCACCATCGGCACTGACATTTCAAGGAGCTTGTCATCAGGTATTATCCTGTGACTGCGGCTCGCATCGAGAGCTGAGCTCTGTGCTTTTCCATGGCTACTTTCCAAAGCCTGATGTGCCCATGCGTGGTAGATGGAGCCACCCAAGCAGATGTGAATTGCTGGAGGCAAGCACTTTGCCAGAGCAAAAAATCTCCACAGACTCCCTTGTATCACGTCTGGGGTGGGAGCGGAGCTCGCAGGTTTGCATGGCTTGTGGCACCACTGCACAGCACAGCCGCTGAGCTGGGACTCACCGTGCGACTATTCGGCACCGGCGTTTGCAGAAGAGCCAGCAGGGAATGAGCACATGTGGAGATAATACGACAGAAAATTGAGAACACATAATTCTCAGCATTCAAAGTGGCATTTGTTTCCCTCATTTTTCCTCCTCCTGAGCAATGTTTAAATCAATTACAGTAAAATTAATGACTTTTGCAAGCAATTTGTTGAGAGGATAGGCTGGGGGATTAGTCCCAGGCTGGGTTCCCTGCAACCACAACAGACAGTTTAGAAAACATTCGGCCTGGAAGGCTCCTGACCAAAAAGGCCCCTGCCAGGTAGTTTACTAATATGCTTCCAAGGCAGAGAATCACAGAAATGCAGGGAGCTGAGGGACGAGCAGTCACCTACTCTGTCTCCTGGCACTGAGACATGCTCAAGGAGTACTAAGCTGTCCTTACTATTACCTAAAACATATATTCAGAATAAACTTTCTGAAGGGAAGACGCAGGTGAGGTGAAACTACTTGCAGAATGGGAGAAAGAGCTCAACCACGTGAGGCTCTCCTACAGCAACACCGGAGGGACCGAAAACACCTGAGTGCAGACAGCTCTTGGATCTGCCAAGGCCTTGGTCTCCTTGGGATGTGCAGCAATGGGGAAGCACTCCGGCTGAAATGGGCTAGATTTTTCCAGAGCATAGAAAAAAGCCTTCTTATCCTTCCTCTGAGCCTTTAAAGAACAGCTCAAACTTGTGTTTTTCATGTTCAATCCAAGTCATCCATCTTTGCACAAATACACATGCTCATAGATACTAAAAGCATGTTTTACAGAGCCATGGGATACTCCTCTTGGAACCCCACAATCATCTGTCCTTTTCCCAGTGAATCACCCACACAGGTTATATGTTCATTTTCCAAACAACATCCACGGGTTTGTAGATATCTCAGTGTAAGGTTTGGTGCAAGCCACACGGGGTGTGAAAGCAAGGTGCAATTCCTCCTGGCATGGAACTGGACTGCTCTAAAACTATCACAGTGGAAGTTTTTTTTCACCCTTCGTAACTGGAGCCTCATAGGACAGGTCACAGCGAAGAACAGAGAGATGCAAAGAAAAGCCATGTTTTCTGCTGTTACCTTAATGCCTATGGCTTGGAAAATATTTGAGGGTAACACCCTCACAGAAGGGCCTGTGAAAGTAATGATAGAAGCCTTAAATATTAATGCATTACCATGAGCAGTCTTTCTTTTTTAGCTAAAAGCTGTTACACCAAAAAACGTTTCTTTATTCAAGAAATATTGTTTATTCATTTCTTTATTTCTTTATTCAAGCCAATTATTTTCTGTAAAGGTGCCTGGAAAGACCAAAGAACTAAGTTTGGGATGCAGAGCGGATGGCCCCGGGCACCAGTGACAGCGAGGTGCTGGTGCTGGGACAAGCACATCCAGGGGTTTTAGGGTTTTTTGGATCGAGTACTGATCCTCCTTCCCACTCCCCAGCTTTCTGAGTTCTGGAGAAAGGCTGAAGGAAGCTGCAGGCACCTGGAAGGCCACTTCAGCAGCGGCAGCGTCACACTGCTACCCCCCCAGCACGAGCAGAGCAGGCCTAGCTCTGGCTAGCTGCAAGGGGTGAGCCCAGCTCTGCTGCTCCTGCAGCCCGTGGTAAAGCTCCTTGTGCGCCTGTGAGGAGGTAGGCAGCTCCTTCAGCACCCAGAACCTGTGGCCAAGCTGCAGATGCTTTTGAAATGTTGGCTTCAATCAAGAGAAAAAAAAAAGAAAAAAACAAACAAAAAAAATCCCCACCCAAATCCTTTCTCCTTTTGAAGTCTGACTTAGAAGCAAATGAGAACCTGCAGTTGAGCTGCAATGTGATGGGACTCCTTGGACTTCAGGGGCCTTTAAGTACATCTGAAAGGCATTTAACACCAATAAATGAAGCGCAGCTCTTGCTGCTATTTTCCTACCCCCCTCTCCCATTGCATGTTCAGCCCCAGGCTGCTGGGAGCCATCTGTGCCTTGCTTCCTGAGGGAGGCAGGGTCAGGTGGGGGGGAGAGATCTGGGGATGGAGAGGCCTGCGTGATAAATCCAGTGGGTGCAGGCAGGTTGACTGATGGAAGGAGAAGACCAAGCCAGTCCATAACGCCTCTGGCGGAGGTGTAGCTCTCTTGGCCCTCTCCCCTTGAAACATTTTGCCCCAGGGAGCTCCCTGCGGAGAGTGGTGCTGTCGGTGCTCACCGCGCTGGATCAGGTCCCAGCCTGTCGTGTCCCCTCCTGGCTCTCTCCGCCGAGGAGCAGCACAGATCTGAGGTACACACACAGGCACGTGGACCTGCAGCACCTAGCTGTTGTTCTGACACGACGTGGGGACGGTTGAGGAGAATACAAAATACCAAAATGTCAAATATACGACAAAAGGTGCCTGGACTAACACACAGGTGTATTTTTCCAGGTAGAATATCTAACTGTCTGAATGGCCATTTTAACCTCCAGAAACACCAACTAAACCCAGCAACATCGGGCAGCTTGGGTTCCCAAACCAACCGATGCTTTAAAGCCAGCAAGTTAGAGGCAGCTTTCTAAACCTGAGGCAGGTGCATGTCCTGAGAGCCAGTGGGAGAATGCACCTAGAGCTGGATGCCTCCACAGCAAGACTACAATTTACCGCTGTTCTTGTTCACTACATGTTTTTAAAACTCACCCAGTGACCTGTAGTTTTACAAACCACAAGAAAAGCTCCTGACATGGGGCTGGGATCAGACCGGGCTCTGCTCCCTGTCCCTTGTAGAAGGAGGCCTCGGGCTGAAGGCAGGCGGCTCCATGGGCAGCTGAGTGTGTGGCACCCCTTCCTACCTTCCTGATGGGTATTTTAAAGGCAACCCATGGAAGCAAGGGAAGTTCTTTCTTGCCAGCTACAAAAAAAAACAACAACATTCTGGAGTAATATTTAAGAGAAATCGGGTCAGCTCTTCAATTCACAGATCAGGCTGTGTGCACTGGGAAATGGAGGTGGTTGTTCAGAGCCACTCAAATTACTCCAAACCCCTCAGTCTGAATTGTACTGCTGGGATAAGGTTGTCAGCATGAAAAACAGCAGCTACAAAGAAACGGTGAGCAGGGGAGCAGGTGCTGCCTGGTGTGCCAGGAGCAGAGCCCAGCAGCACGCTACGCAACCACTGCCTTCGCTTCTATACCACGAAGGGCACCTGGAGGACGGGTCTGCAGTCACAGGGGAGCTGCCCGGCTCCATGACTGGGGCTGTCTGCAACGTGGCAACCACATGCTGGGAAGCATTTCATTTTTAGCCTTTCCAAGGAAGGGCTCTTGAGCACTGTGATCAAAAAAAGCAGGGGGGTGCTGTGGTTTCCGTTTCCAGGTGTGCAAGCTGGAAACTGGGGCCTGGCTGCTGTGTGCACGGGGCTGTAAGCAGCCAGCTCACCTGCGCAGGGGCAGACCCTGCTCCCTCCTTCACATGGTCAGCAGCTGCCTTGTGCATATTTGTGCCAGCCCTGATATAATTAGCACCTCGGTGTGTGTTAAATGAACCAAGGTTTCCCATCTTTTAGAATAAAACTCTGTAAGAAACAGCTGCAGGGCTGACAAATATGATTCTTTCGAAGTCTAATGAATTGTATAATCTCTTCAGTCATTATCTCCCTTACACAAATGCACGACAATCAGTCCATGGAGCACGGTGAGTTTTAAGCCTCACCAAGTCCATCACTCAAGATGCATCAACCATGCTTCCAAAACCTCTTTCAGGGATCCCAAAGCAAACAGCCGGGCTGGGGTGCAGCAGCAGGGCAGAGATGACCCTGCAGGTAGTGACCCTCCTGCTTTTCCTCGCTGCGATCAGCTCAGCACAGGGCAAGGGACGCAGAAGATAAAGACTGGTGCCAAAGCTGTGCCCTTCGCGCTCCAGTGAACCAGAGCTGGTGCTGAGCCTGAGGACAGACAGACTGCCTGGCTTCTTCCCTACTCAGGACAGAAGCAAGGCCAGCCCAGCAGCCAAATGGCCATTCTGCAAACTCAAAAAAAAAAAACAGAAAGAAATGAAGGCTAGCGCAACCCAAACGGAGGCAGCTCATTGGGGAGGAGTCAGTCCCAGCTACTCCGCAGCCAGCATCATGGCACCTCCCGCGAGCAGCAATGGTGACTCCCAGCTCCAGCAGGCAGCACAGTCCATGGGGAAACCAGCGCAGAGGACAGGACCTGCAGCCACCTGGGAGGATGCAGGCTTTGGGGTTCCTGTCCAGTGCCCTCCTGTGTACAGACACTAAAACGAATGGAAGATTGATGAGTTTAGATGGCTGGCTGTCACGCTCCTCTCCCTCTGGAGAGAAATCCTGCAAGCCACTGCTGCCTATTCAACACACTCCCTTCTCCTTCCACCTGACACAGTGATTTCCAGCTGGTACAATTTTCAATCCTTTGAGAACCTTATTCAATTGATTTTAACCACCAGATACATATGGGAGACAAGTACCTGTCTGCCTGCGCTATTTCTATTATATCCAGAACACCTACGGGTTTTTATCTCTGAAGGCTTGTGATTTAAATGTAATACTGGATAGAAATACTGGAAAGCAACACCTGAAAAACATAAGGTCATACGTTCAACATTGTGTGCAACCCATGCAGCTCAGTCTGAATCTGCCCAAACAAATCCCGACTTTCTTGCACGACTCTCTCCCTAGCTTTACAGGCAGCAGTGCTGGAAGAGAGCAGCGGGCTCTGAGATGTGTCGGTGGGTCTGCAGCAGCGGCTGAGCCAGGCTGGTTAAAGCACGAAGGCACCTGCTGGCGGGCTGCTGACTCAGGCAAGCATGGCCCGTTTCTGCGGAGCTCTATGAAATCGTTCTGGGAAAGGGACATGAGGCTTCTGGGTTTGCAGAGGGATCTGGCTGACTGGGACTTACATCTGAAACATTTTAAGCCATGCAATCCCAGTTACCAACCACCCAGGGAGGAGGGTTCTCCAGGGAAACATGGGAGACTGCCTTAGAGGCAACCCTCACCTCAGTGGGGAAAGGCAGGTCTGGGCAGGAGGACTGAGTACAGAACCGGTCCCCGAAGTGTAGCAGCTTATTTCAGCCTATAGTGCAAGATGTTCACAGGCAGAGGCATCTAAAGTACCACAGGCTTCCCAGCCACAGGGATTTCAGTCCTCCTCTTCCTGAATACAGCCAGATCTGCCAAGGCTGCCTGTGGCATTTTCCATCCTCTGAATTGCTGCTGGGTCTGGAGGAGCACGAACTTTTAGCACAATCGCTGACCAGCTCATTTGCAGAAAACTCAAAAATCAGTGGTTTGCAATGACAGTATGGAAAAAAAAAAGGAATAATTTTTGATCTAAAATGATTCTCGTTGTGGAAAACTGCAATATCTTTATCCAGACCCCTGACAGTCAAAAGGCAGGAAATGAATCCCCCTCCCAGGAGCTGCTTCCCCTCCTTGGCTAGGATGTGATTTATCAGCGTGCAGCCTAGGCAGTCCTCCCCCCCTGCTCCGGGTTCCTGCTAAAAGTGGCTGCATCCCGTGGGCAGGGGCAGGCACTGTCAATTGTTTGTACCTGGCTGGGACAAGCTGCATGCCACCTCTGTCCCCTCTGGTGATGCCAGCACCCACGGGCCCTGCTGCTCTCCTCTGCCTGCACCCCACGTGAAGATCCCGCAGGGTTCCGTCTCATCCCCCTTCATCTTTTAAGGTCCAAGGCTGAACTACTGGATGAACAGCGTCTTACTAAGACCTGCAGAGCTGTCTATAGGTGCAGGTACTGCAGTCTGAACAGAGGAGGCTTATTAAATCCCAGGAGAGCAACAGATGATCTCTCTGAAGGGAATGATACCTCCCCTGGTGAAAGCAGGTCCCAGGAGAGAGCTTCTGGCTCTACAAAGCAGTACGTCAGCTGGAGAGCGAATTTACTTTGGCATCTAATGGCTCCTTGGGGCTAAGACAGTCTCTGCACAATGGTATCCTGCCGTTGAGTGCCATAACACAAAAACACACCTCTGCCATGAAAGAAATGAACAGCCCCAGAGCAAGAGGTGGGATATCGCTCAGCGAAAAGGAAATAATAAATATTGCCACTTGCTGATGCTCCACCACGGGACAACATTCTCAGAACATTTATTTACAAACAGTAAGCCAACTGGGCTTTATTGTCTTTTCAGGATCAAGGGGAGGGCAATTTTTATAAATATGTAACTTTATTAAAAAAGTGAAAGCCTTTAGGTGAAACAAAGTATTATTTATGGTTGTATGTACTTGCTGCCGATGCTCTGAATAAAGATAAGCCACTGAAAGGATAGAGATGTGTCACTGTGCACAAGGGACAGGAATTCACTGCACTCAAGCTGTTTTAGCAAAGTGATTTCATATCTGTGGGAAAAGAGATTATATTCTTCACTTCATTTTTATTCTGATCAATTTTATGGCTAGTTCACCCAAAAAGCAACTGTAAGTTCAAAGGCAGAAACCAACTATGTCCTTCCAGCCTATGAAAAACCCAAGGTACGAACAATGGCCACAGCCTTAAAGGACAGGAATACCAGGGATGACCATATTGTCTTTGTTAAATTATTGACTTGTTGGAAATGTAAAGCATATTCAGATAATCATTATTTTCCATATGCATCCAGCACACCCATTTAACGATTAAAAACACTTCCAAAAATTCTATTTTTGGGCCTTTTTAATTGGAATTCAATTTCGTTCCAAGCGTAGCTTGACCCACCATGTGTTTAAAAATTACTCATATGGTAAATAGAAAATCTGCCATTTACCTTATACTAACATTAAAGTTTAAAAAAGGAGACTAAAATGTATGGTGAGACACAGTATTGCTTAAATAAAAATGTACTGATAGACGACTTCCATCAGTAAAATCAAATACAGGATTTAGTGAAAAAGCTTATAATTAGTAAAGAAAATCATCATATTTTGTTTCAACCTTGAAGGAAAAATAGCCTTCTTTAAGAACATCTTCTTAGGAAAAGAAATGCAAACAACTCTTAAAACTGATGATTTAAATAAGCTGCTGAAGGGCCTGGGACACAAGTCCTGTGAGGAGTGGCTGAGGGAACTGGGGGTGTTTGGTCTGGAGAAGAGGAGGCTCAGGGGAGACCTCATTGCTCTCTGCAACTGCCTGAAAGGAAGCTGTGGGGAGCTGGGGGTCGGCCTCTTTTCACAGATAACCAGTGATAGGACCAGAGGGAATGGCCTCAAGCTGCGCCAGGGCAGGTTCAGGTTGGAAATGAGGAGACATTTCTTCTCAGAAAAAGCGGTCAGGCATTGGGATGGGTTGCTCAGGGAGGTGGTGGCGTCACCGTCCCTGGGGGTGTTCAAGGAAAGGTTGGACGTGGTGCTTGGGGACATGGTTCAGTGGGTGACATTGGTGGTAGGGGGGTGGTTGGACCAGATGGTCTTGGAGGTCTTTTCCAACCTTAGTGATTCTGTGATTCTATGAACATTATTTCTTCGCTTTTTCCACACTCTGACCCAACATTTGTAGGGTGTCCAGGTCTCCAAGGGGAAGTTGAGGTGTCCAGGCCTCTGGACATCTTCTGACGCGTGGAGCAGCTCTCCTCCCTGCCCTTGGTGCAGCCCCTGCTGCCACGTTGAGATGCAGGAGGCCAGTAATGACCCATATGCAGCCTCCCTGCAATTTGGGGTGCCCCACCGAAAACGAGATCACCTCTGCTACCTGGCCCCATGGCACTTTGTGCAGAAGTCCTGACCTAAGACTTAGACATCTGGGCCATATTGTAATGAGAGCAACAAATAACAAAAGCAGACAGGATACTCCTGTTTATCAGGGTGCATCTCTCCAAAGACTTTCTGCCTTAGTTTTATAAGGGGTTATCTCTCAGCTTTGCTTCCCCTCGAGTCTTATCTCAGTGCACCTGCACCCCATATGTCACAGGGGCACATATTCATGCTCTCATCGCTGAACTTGACGATTGCTCGAACTAAGCGTGGGGTCCCGGAGCAGCAGCTGGCAGCCAAGCCACCCAGCACAAGGCCTTCACCTGTTCAAAGGAAGCTCCGTGTCGCAGCAAATGCTGGTTTTGGATAGGTGCCAATCACACAATGAAAGAAAAGAATACTAAACAAAATGGGGGTATTTGGTCTGTCTTGCCCCAGCAGGCAGTGAAGGCATGCATCGCTGGGGGATCTCCTTACTCTGTGTGCCCTTCATCAGGGATTTTGTGGCTGCTGTTGTTTTGGTAGCTGCCACTTCATGCAGACCATGAAAAATGAATTCCTGTTTTGTAACTGAAGGGAAAACCTGCACTTGGGGCTAACAGACTAGCTACAGAAACACGCAGCCCGAATGTGGTCACAAAGATGTCGCCCCAACACACCCGCCCATCATGGCACAGCAGTTACACCCGAGCCCTGTACCGAGCACATCCATCCCTGTCCTGGCTGCCCCATGAGGGCTGCTGAGAGCAGCCCCAGCTGCCTGCGTGCCCCGGCCCCCTCCCGCAGCCGCTGTGCAGATGGCAGAGCTTCCGCTGCTGTCAGCGTGGGGCCAGGTTGGTGGCAGGAACCACAGCATTAAAAGCTTTAGATCTTGGTGTCGGAGCCTGGAGTTCGTCAGGGTGACTTTGCCTTAAAAGCTAGGACAGCAGTAAAGATGAAAAACGTTCTTGCCATTTTCTCTCCCGCTGCCCTCCATCTCTTCATCCCTGCAGGATGCAGAGCGCCTGCTGCCCGCACACCGTCCCTGCTCCCCGCCCCGAGCAGCCCCACTCGCAGGCAGTGTGCGCACACGGGCCTGAAGCCACGGCTTCCTATCAGCCCGGGCAGCGGGAGGCTGAGGAAGAAGTGCCCCTGGGGCTGCCCCTGGGGCAAGGAGGAGAGGCAGCAAAGATTAAAGAAATCTCACAAAATCCTGCTTGTCTTTCAGTCTGGGCAGACTCTTCCCCATTTTAAGACATGTGGCGAACAGCTTCAGTCTTTCAATGGGATAACTGCCTCTGCAGTATTCTGCAAGAGGACCTGGGCTATTGGTAGGATGCAGGTGACAAACACTGACTTGAAACTGTCTGAGCTGCTGAAACCAGGAGGACTGCAGATGAATCTGCTTCAGACGGATCTGGCATGTGGGAAAACACACACACGAGCATGCAGCCTCCCTGTCCCCACCATCCACTGGGCAGGTATCTCCTGAGTGTGTCTGACCCTCTGAAGACGATGTGCAACGTGCACTTGCAGCAACTGTCTGCAGTGCAGACTTCCCTGGCTGCTGAGCAAGAAACACTTTTCTGATCTTAGAGCATTTTTTTCCTTGCTGAGGGCAAGTTGCATGCCAAGGATGTAATTTACTAGAAATCAGTAGCTTTTCTGAGATTTGCAACCATATATGTAAATAAAAACTAATTAATCTATTTTTTTCAGAAGCACAAAGCTGGATAATTTATTTCTGTATGTCCACTTCAACAGGCTGTCCCCAGACTTCCTGACCAAAACACCACTGCTCTGTGAGAAGTTTCAGCTCAAAGAGTTATTTTTAGAGAACACTGCCAGCTGCCAGGAAAGTCTGATCCCAGCCTCTGATCTTGCAAGCTTTCTCTGAATGTCATAATATAAAGCAAGATGAAAAATGACTAAAATCAAAGCCCCAGTTGCAGATCCTGTTTGGATGAAGAGGATGCTCTGCGGCTGCGCTCGCAGGCTGAGCGGGGACAGCTTCGCCCTTTGGGGAGGGCAGAGCTGCTCTCGGCTGCGTAGAGGCTCTGAATCGGGGCAATGAGACAAATAGCTATGAGGTAAAACTTGTAACTCGTCATCAGGACAAACAGAAGGATAATTCATACCTGCTCACTGACAACGGATTTTGCTGAAAATCCCTTAAAAGACAGCACTTGGCTCTTCTTGCTGCTCATGCCCTATATCTCGTGCAGGCATTTGGCCATTCATAAAAATCAACCCGTGTGTCAGCCACAGCACTGGTTTAAGCCATTTGGCACTGGTTTAAGTCAACATCAGGTGAGAGAAAGTGGGTAAATCAGGCTTTTTATTTCAGACATGGCTGAGGGCTACCGGGGCAGCCACAAAATGAATTTCCCACCTCAGCATTCTCATCCCCCATTGCCTTAAGTAAACCTGTTCCTGAAGACAGGGAAAATGGGCCAGTTTTGGCCTTCATTACAAAATGAGCTCTGAGGTTTCCCAACTCAGTTCCTGCAGATTGTGTTACAACAGCAACGTGCTGGGTTAACTGCAAGCCCAGGGAGTGCTGCTGCGAGAGGAGCAGCCAGGAGGAACAGGGTGGGATGCCCTGGGAGAGCAGGGAGGCAGAAGGAAGAGGAGTATCTGCCCTTTGCTCTGAGTCCAGTGACAGGTCATGTTCCTCCATGTGCCACGTGGTAGGTGAGCCAAGGAGGATTCAGAAAAAGAGGGCCAGAATTGAAATTCTACAGAAATTCTGCGTAGAGACTGGGGGATGAGACACTAGCAAGCAGCCCCGCGCAGAAGGATCTGGGGGTTATGGTTGATAGCAAGCTGAACATGAGCCAGCAGTGTGCCCTGGCAGCCAGGAGGGCCACCCGTACCCTGGGGTGCATCAAGCACGGCACTGCCAGTCGGTTGAGGGAAAGGATTGTCCCGCTCTGCTCTGCGCTGGTACAGCCTCACCTCGAGTACTGTGTGCAGTTCTGGGCACCACAGTACAAAAAGGACATTAAACTGTTGGAGCGTGTCCAGAGGAGGGCTACAAGGATGGTGAAGGGACTAGAGGGGAAGACGTATGAGGAGCGGCTGAGGTCACTGGGCCTGTTCAGCCTGGAGAAGAGGAGGCTGAGGGGAGACCTCATCGCGGCCTACAGCTTCCTCGCGAGGGGGAGTGGAGGGGCAGGTGCCGATCTATTCTCTTTAGTGACCAGAGATAGGACCCGAGGGAATGGTGTCAAGCTGAGGCAGGGGAGGTTCAGGCTGGACATCAGGAAGAGGTTCTTCACCAAGAGGATGGTCGCGCACTGGAACAGGCTCCCCACGGACGCAGTCACGGCACTGAGCCTGTCAGAGTTTAAGAAGCGTTTGGACTGTGCTCTCAGTCATATGGCCTGAGTTTTGGGGCAGACCTGTGTGGAGCCAGGAGTTGGTCTCGATGATCCTTCTGGGTCCCTTCCAATGCAGGATATTCTATGATTCTATGAAATCCCATGGGTGGAAAGCCCACATGAAGGTGGGGAAAAAATACTCTGCACATCCATATCTTGGGTCCTTCCCTTCCACTGACACCAAGACTGCAGTTGCCCTACTGGTCTGCTTTACCCACTGCACTTGGCAAAAGGCAGTCACGCATGGCAAGCTGGAATGCTGTCATTCAGAGGATTTATGAAAAATCTTTTACTTTGGTCTCTCTGAAATTACACCATTCTCCTCTTTTATCTGTCTTAAGTGTCAGGAGAGTGTGATGTTAATGAGATGTACAAAGGCTTTTGGGTAGCCGAACGGTTTTATAGTCCCACATTGATAAATTAAAGCATTTGTCACTGTTACTACATTAATGTTTCTTCCTGAGATCAAAGTCTGGATTTGCTGCATCAAATAGTACCGTCCTCTGCTACACATTACCTTCCAAGGAAATTAATTGTGATTCCATATTTTTACATTCACAGTTTAATCACACCCTGATTCTCATACCTGCTGACTGCCATCTCCACATGCAGTATGCAAGTCATTTTTTAGTATGGATTTTCTCTTTGCTACTTGTGTGAAATGCTTGAATATGTTGTTTCAGGACAATCATCTTCTAGCTATGAAAGGCTGCTTCTGCAGTAAAGAATACAGACGATTTTCCTCCTCCTGAAACCCTGGATTCAGCCATGTTAATTTACATTTATATAGCACCTTTCATCCCTGAAGATCCCAATACACTCTTCAGACTCACCCTTTCTGTACACAGAGGCTGTACAAATATACACGGCTACACAAACAGCCACAGGAATCCTGTCACCAGCCACCGAGACGCATCTCTCTGCACGTATTCCCAGCACACTCTTAGCAAGCCAGTTCTGCATACCCTACATCATATCTCCATCAAGGACGAAACTAAGGCAGTGTGATTTAGAGGCATGTCATTTCCCTGCCAGGGAAATGCGAGGAATCTGGGCAAGCAACGAAACAGCTTTTCAGCCTGGGCGACTGACATCTCCTTGGCACTCTGCCACACAGGTTAAAATGAGGTAAAGTCTGACTTGCGGTGAGTTATACCTTGCTTCTCCAGCGCTTCCAGTGCCTGTAGAGGCCCAGGCTTGCTGCTCCCTTCCACTGATGGGTTACCCTCAGGCAGTTTGTTTTACAAAACTTAAAAATATCTGCTTGCCTTGTAATGAAAACTTAATGGCAAATAAATCCTCCTGTCCCTGACCAAAAGTAGTTGACTGGCTCCAACCAAATTGAGGATGGAGGAGAAGGAAGAACCCCGACATACCTGAGAGACCTTTTTGACCACGTCGCTGCCCACAAGAAAGCCCTGCGCGTAGGAACGTGCTGCGATGAAGGCTCGGGTTGCCTTCACCTTCAGGTCCCTGGGAACTTCCCCAAAGGGTTTGTGCTGCTCTGCATGTTTCACCATGCAGTCTAGATATTCATCCGTGATATGGTACTGGGGGTTCATCAGCTTGAAGAGCCGCTCCAACAAGCGTGTCCAGAACTCATTGAGGGCCTCTTCCAAGTTGATGTTGGAGCCCCGGTAATAGCGGCGTAGTTCACTGTACAAGTCCTTGAAGACCTTCACGTTTTGAGTGTACAATTCTCCGTACAGGCTTGGGAAAGCATCATAAAGGGCTTTTTCTGACTTGTTCAACAAATCCTGGAAATAACCTGAAGAGAGAGGAAAAAGGAGATCAGTTGGACAAGCAGGAATTTAACAGGCCACGCTGTTTGGCAGCACAACTGACTGCCCTGAAATAAGAAGGCACTAACAGAGCTTTTCCTCTAGCTGATCTCACCCACCCTCTCCGTCTTGAGCCTTGGCCGAGGATACTGAAGGGCAGTGGGGGCCAGGCCTCTGCACCTCTTCTGGTGGCCACACAACTGAGACTCTTCCCTGAGGGCGTTTCCCAAGAACTCCCTGCATTGCTACAGCAGTAAAAGGCCACGCTGCTACCTGCAGGATCCTGTTTCCCCTGGTCAGTCCCTAGCCAGGTATCAGGGCAGACAGGGCTCACGACCAGTGGGGTTTATGTAGGCATGTACAAGTGCAGCCTGCAGAAAACTTACAGCAATCATGCTTTGTCATCAGAAAATGCCATTTTTATTTCTGCCTGGCTAACCTTACTGATACACATATGTAAACTGTACACATATGTAAACATATACATATGTAAACTAAATCAGTTTACAGTTTATTCGATTACTTTTTACATATTTACTTGATTACTTTCTTACTTGATTCAGTAGGAAAGGTTTGTATGCAATAAAAGATGCCAAGCAGATATGAAACAAACACGTTATCCTTAAGCACATTAATAGCAAATGAACATATTTTTTGGATTTCTTCCAAACCACACCATAATGGATTTTTTAGTGGACTCAACATTAAGGTTCCAAATAGCAAAATCCTTGTGTTAGTTCTTAACATTTACATGCAACATTTGTTTTTAGTCAAGGACTAAGTGCTAACACTGGCACTTTTTGAATCTGCCTAAATTCACAGAAGAATCGTGTTGGTGCTCACTTCACCAGGCCAG
This sequence comes from Anser brachyrhynchus, assembly GCF_964034855.1. Taxonomy (NCBI): domain Eukaryota; kingdom Metazoa; phylum Chordata; class Aves; order Anseriformes; family Anatidae; genus Anser; species Anser brachyrhynchus. The sequence continues at coordinate 14,277,984 of NC_137703.1, read as the reverse complement.
CCATGTGGGACTGCCCATCTGAGACACACACAACTGCATGAACTCCCAGCGGCTTTCAGGAGGCTTTAATAAGCAGCTAATCACACAGGTAGTTTTCAGGCTACCACACAAAACCTCAACCGATTAGTGAAGACAGGAACTTAGGTATCATTAATCTGAGGAATTTCTTTTATAACTGAGGAGAAAAAGTAAAGTGCCATAGTGTTACTTCTAGGTTTTCCTTACAGAACGCGTCAACCGACACGGCTTACATACCCCGTAACTTGCCATAAGTGTCAGCTACCACCACAGGAGGCACTCAAGCCTGAATCAAGAACTAGATGTTTCTGGCACAGAAGCTGGTGCTTGTTAAACATCACCAGAAAGCACTGTGTGCACACCAGGAGGCCTGGACGCCACGCAGGTGATGTAGGCCTATCCTGCACTGACTGCAGTTAGTCAGACGAGCGCATTGGTGCTTGTTTTCTGGCACGTTTTTGCCAAAGCCCCGCAGAGGTGGAGCAGGGCTGCCACCAGCAGTGGTGCCAGCCCTTCCAGAGAACCACCTCAGCCATCACAGCATCTCTGCCTCTGCCTCGATGCCCCTTGAGCACGTGTCCCAGTCCCATGCGCTGCTGCAGGAACGGGCACGTCTTAACTATGTTTGCCATGCCAGGGTCAGGCTCATGTGGGTTTGAACCGATGTCAATGTTATTGTGTTTGCAGTTCTACTCCCGTTCATTAATTTGCTTATTTGGATTTGCATCCTGCTTTTGTTTAGGTATAAACAACTAAATGGTTTTACATCCTAGCTTCGGTGGGCACAGAAGTGACAGAAACGGGACTTCATCTCTGTACACACAGCAGGGTGAAGACGGCAGATTAAATTCTTCCCTTTCTAACATCTGCAGGTATTCCCATTCTGCTCCCTGCCAGCTACCTTCAGACTACACTGTGGGGAACTCATAGCAGAAACAGCCTGATTTAATTTACTGATTTACACAAGTAACTGTAATCATCATTTAAGTCCGTGAGAGGAAAAATGATTTGAAATATCATTTTCATTTCAATTACATTTGTGCTTTTTGGGGCTTTTTTTTTTGAAGCAAACCTGATTATCTTGTTCTTTAAATCTAAGCTACCATTTTTTGGGGGTGATGTACGATAAGCTGCAGTTGGAAGGAAACCATTATTCAATTAAAATGCATTAATAATCAAACAGCATGCATTTAAGGTATATAAATTAACTTCACTGTGTTAGGCACAGAAGAAAAGAAAGAAAGGCTTCTGAAAAATGCATACTGCACGTACAAAGCTTTATTAAAAGGAATTATTTTTTGAGGGAGTGTCACTGACTACAATTAGACATCTCTGAAACTTTATAACTAGTACAACTCTTTTCTACAGGCCTTATTTTCACTGGAAGGATGGTACAGTCTTACCTACATTAATATTTTCTCCATGGTTTCTCAGATTTGAGTGAAGCTAAAAATCAACAAGTGGACTGAACAAATGAAAATGCCTTCTGCATCTGCACCACAGGTTGCTAATACAGATTAATAATCAGATTCATCTGAGGTGGCTTCATTTTTCTGCTGCCATGGCTCTCCTACCTGTGCAATGGCCTGTATAGAGTTCACCAACAACAGGCATAAAATTCAAAGTTCTTCTGATGCTGTGAGACACCTAAAGGCTATTCCACATCTCAGTGTATTACTCCCAAGACTGCTGCTCACCCACTCACAATGTAATTCAAATGAGTGCAAACTTTCTTTCTTGCACAAACAGTTCTATTTGCTTTGTGACAAGTGACACTAACTGAATAAATTGCTCAGCAATCCAGGTATTACATGCAGCTTGGCACTCACCATCAGGAGGAATAAAACACCAGCAAACACAGCCTGATTTGTCAATTCGAGGTAAAATGACTTTTTTTTATTATTATTACGGAAATAGGAGAAACAAGATGTATATCTTTCTGTCAAAAAAATGGAAACTGCTCTCAAAAAAGTCCAACCTAATTAAGAGCTGATGAACTGTTACTTCTCACGTAAGTGTGAGAGAACACCAATTACAATCAACTCATTTGTGGCTGGTTCTCAGAAAGTTCTTCTAGATTTCACACAGTGAGAAAAAATATATCTACACTATCTAGGGAAAATTAATTAGCAATTAAGCCTAAACGTGTTTGTGATGAATAGCCAATCTGGCAGGGAATTGAAATGCACATTTTGCAGCATTAGAAGGCACTAAGAAGTGGGGTTTGTCAAGAGGGATGCTCCGAGAGATGCTCAGTGCCCTGGTCCTCAGCACCACCTCAGCCTGCACTGCTTGTGGCTTCAGTACAGCCACCTCCAATTAACACTGCATCGCCTCCTTAATGCCCCCTGCCTACTTCCATGTAATGTGTGTCAAAAAGGATGTGCAGGGCCTCCAGATTAAACAAACTGCTGAAGCCCAGTCCAGGCACCTGGGCTTACTGGTTTCAGGTAGAAGCGATGATTTATTCTGGGTTAAGGAGCCCAGCATCTGCAGCCATTGGGTGAGGGGGGTACCCTCGGGCATATGGGGACGTGTGAAGCCTCTCGCAGTTCAGCCGTCCCACTATTCCTATAAGAAGTTAAAATAACCCCCTGGGGGTCCGTTGGATTTATTAACTCTGCTTGGGTCCGCCACTGCTGGGTCTGCCCTGGCTCCTAAGAGACAGTGAGGGTGATAAGCACAGGCAGGGCATGGGTGTGCAGAGGCAGCTCGAGCCCAGCCACATCCCTGACACATCCCCAGGGCCCCTGAGCTCTGCCAACAGCGCAACTCACGCAGCTGTTTCTGCTCTGAGACGCAAGAAAGAGCTTATAGGTTTTCTGGGCCTGTGCTGAAAAAAAAAATAGAAAAAAAAACCAGAATTTCTAATTTTCTGCCAGACTCAGAAATTTTACAATAGAGGCAGATTAACCAGAGGTACATTCCTGTGAGCCACCTGCTAAATCTGTGACTGTACTCCTGCTCTTCCAAAAGTGTTTTCTCAAAGAGCCATTGGGCAGCTGAGTCCTTCCTCGCTGCTGCCTGCAAGGCACAACCATGCCACTGCTTTTCTAGAGCCAGTCCTCCAGCCAAACCAACCTCCATTTTCCCTGGGTCAGGGAAAGGCCACAGCTCCTCAGTCAAAGCTGTTTTTATGTAAAACATCACATTTGCAATCTAGCTGCAAAATTATGCCAAAGAAAAACCACACAATGGGAGCCTGCATTATTATTATTATTATTATTATTATTATTATTATTATTATTATTATTTATTTATTTCATTTCCAGGCTGAGAAAGAAGACAACAGGTTTTGCTCAAATAAAATTTGCCTTTTGTCAGAGGCCAGGCCTGAAAAGCTTCTACTTGACATTCAAAAACGCTGGAAAGCTCTGATGAAAGAATTGAGAGGTTTTACAAGCAAGAAAATTCTGCAGCCTTGGCCACTGTTTCTCCTGCTGTTGTAGTGACAAAAAGCTACTTATCAGAGAATTAAGTTTTCAAGCAGAATCTATAAACTTAGCATTCGACAGCGATTGGAAATCCCCACCCATTCCGCTTCACAGCTTCCCAGTGTTCACAGCCCATATTTTCACAGTTTCCACATTTTCACAACTCTGGATTCAGACTGGGAATCCGTGAAGAGCAAGGCAGGGCCCAGCAGTTCCTCTCTGTGAAGACAGCAAGTTCTGAGCTCCCTCTCCCACCATTAAGTACTTTTCCCAAGCTTTTTGATGCCATTTGATCACTCAACATCTGGAGCACGCTGGGGTACCTTCAACTAATACGGTGATGGAGTGGGAATGACTGTAGAGGAAAATGAAGAGGCCGCTGAAAGATGAGCATCCAAATGCTCTTTGGGCAAGCAGCAGACCTGGGATTCTTCAAGACCTACAGAACAGAGGCCATGCTAGAAAAAAAATATAAAAACAGGAGAAAGGCTATTTAATTACTTTTAATCTGAATATTACTTAAGCCTTAAGCAGAAAACTGAAGCATAAAAAGTTTTATGTGCGACTGGAAGATTGAAAGAGATGAGGGAGGAAAACACATTAATCGTGGGTTTCGAGAAGAAAGCAGTGTCTAAAGGCAAGTTTAGCACTGGATGACCACATGTGGTGAAGATGTGGAGTGACCACCTCCTCGCCCACCCACAGTCCCCAGCAGGGGGGATCCTGTGGCAGGTGACACCTTGAGCCCCTCACCTTCCCTCGGGGCAGCAGAAGCAGCACCCAGGGCTCTGCCATGCCTCCACCTTCCAGATCCAAGCTCTCCCCTACTTCTGCCTGTTTCAAGACGAGAGCAGACTGCTCCTGGACTGCAAAATTCATTTTGGTTCTGCTTCTGAGAAGCCTGGAGCAGTCCCTGTGGGAACTGCCAGCAGCTCACAGAGACCACGTAGCGCTGTATGGCTGCAGAGGTGCTGGCCTCATGCAAACGTTACAGAAAGTTTTCAGCAGCTGGGCAAGGAAAAAACTCTCCTGCTGGCTTCAAAGTTTTGCATGGCAAGCTAGGCTTGCAGTGTGAGGAGGAAGTATCAAATGACATACTGTAGCTTCTCAAATTTGGGCAAGTACAGTACATGCAGGGCCAGGGTGATGGAGCGTCTCTGCAGCCCTGAAGGGCGTCCGAGTGAAATAAGCTCACCATTAACACCACTCTCATGTTCTGAGAAGACTGGACTAACAGGAGAGAAAAATACGCTGACTCTGTGGTATCCTGTACATCAGCAGAAGCAGGGAAAGAAACAGCCTGGAGATGCTTACTCGAGCAGACCTCCAGCTCTGAGCTGGCCGTGTTCGTCTGAGCAGAGTCACAAAGGCACGGTATTTTCTTGGGCTGCGTTCCCATTTAATATATTGCCGCACATCCCGATACCAATTTGGTTCTTCGGTTGGTTTTAATACTGTCCTTGCAGTCAAACTAATATTAGAAGAGAATAATTCCGCAATAGCCTTAAGCCATTAAAATCCAACGTTAATGCATTCATGTCTATTTTATTCACTTCAGCTAGTATGATGATGATATTTTATTTATAACATTGTTATTACTCATTATTAATTTAAGTACTACCCATGCCTACCCTGAAGAGCTGATACTGATACAACAGCAGCAACATGCTCTGGTTTGCACCTTAGCTGGCTTCTGTCAAAGGCAGTAACTACAGTGAGTTCCAGCAGGCTTAGGTTCCCTGTGCAAACAGCCTGGCATGTAGCAGTCCTGATGGCATTTTCCTTTGGAGGTCACCTCTCCCTTCACAGTTTCACATTCCTGTGAAGCAGCCACGCTTGTGGCAGCATCTCCTTAGTCCCTACCCGCCCTGGAGAACGCAGTCCTTCCCTGCATATGCTGGATCACTCTCACCTATGACATCCCTCCCACGTTGCACATCGCCCTCTTGCGCTGTGGCTGTGACCTAAGAGGCATAATGACGAACCGAGACTCAGACTTCAAAAAGCCCAAACGGAGATAAAATTAGCCTTTATCTACAAGCCAAAGGACAAGCAGTGTGAACAAACATAGCAGGATGCAGGAACTAGGATGCTTTTAGGTAACGCAAATGCTAACTTTTAGAATACTCTCCAAAAAGCCACTTTGCATTTAGTGAGGAGCCAAATACTTGGGGGAGCCTGAGAACAGTGTAGTGACATAGGACAGAAGAGATGTTGTGGTCGGTGAGCGATCACCCCTTTTAGTGCTCTCCTCAGCTCGCTCAGTGCCCAGCAGAAGAGCAGACAGGTTCTGCCCTCACTGCTCCTACTTGGCAGGCTGGTCCTGAACGTCTTCCTCAGACAGAAGGACTCCTTTCCTTAACTTCTGGCCTAGATTTCTTCTGTATCTGCTTCATCTTTGCCAGTGTGCACCTCTAGTTTCAATAGGGGTTTTTGTTTCCTGGGGTTCACTCTGAGATATTCATACCCAAAGGCCTCTGTTTTCTCCGTATCTGTGCTGTCTTGCTTACACAAGCGGAAGTCCTTTCCACTTTTCACCTTATGGACTCTCCAGTTCTCTGATCATCCCACTAACTCTTCTCCTCTGGATGGCATTAATTTTTCCTAACTGTGGGTGATCAGAACTACAAGGAACATCTCCTTTCCAGCACTGGAATTAGCGCTATGAACACTGCAAGGACTGCACTTACCCTGTTTAGGAATGCATCACATTAGCATTTCACAGACTTTCTGCCACCAAATGGGGTATATCCCAAACCCTTATTTATTTATAACCAATTTGTCCCCAGCTGTATGCCTTGCACTTTTGAACACTGAATATCATTCTATTTCTATTATTTCAGTCTTTATGATTATCCCTCTTCTCTAGTAACAACTTTTCCCAGCACTGTGTCATCAACTGATTTCACGAGCACATTTACTGTCATTTGTTCCAGCCTTTACCTGGCCTGTCTTTGAGAACCACAACTGGGGTCTCCCTCCAGCCCAAGAGCTCCTCTTTCAATACAGCGTATTGCTGCCTCTCCCTTTGCTAGGTCTTCATCTGATAATTCCTCTACTAATTTCCATCTTCTTCAGCTTAATAAACTACTCTAGGCACAGATGCGAATGCCTTTGAAGTCTCTGAAGATAAGATTAGTTGATAGAACAGACACCACATGAGCAGCAGTGAAAGCAGGTAGCTAGATAGGATTTTACCTAATCTCTACAATAGCTGGCTTTGGATAAGAGTTAAAGATGGCCTTGCTTAAACTGGTTTTCGACTTGGATATACAGCAGACAGATGGTTTCTTTTGTTAGGAAGAAAGAAGCTTTTTGAGAAAACAAAGAAACTTATTGCAAAAAAAAATTTGCTGTTGCATGAAACACCATTTTGGAACATGGCTCTTGAAGTGACAGCACAGGGAGCAAGCATCTCCAGTCATCTCCAAGAGAAAGTGCTCATTTTCTGCCAGCACTTGGATAATGTTTTTGTACTTTATAATGCAAGCTTTTTGCCCATTTGGCACTGTTTTGAATGGCAGTCAAAGAGACGCAATTATCTGCACCTATTTTTTATTCTACATATTCCCCCTCCTCTGTTTCTGTGATTTGCCAAGACGGTTTGCCTGTGTCTAAGGGAAGGCAGATGTGGATCCCAGCCACTAAAGTGTGGGAGGAGAGGAAGCTCCCTGGTGGAAAGCTCTTCAGAAGGAAGAGGTGACCCTCACACGAGGAACTGCGGCGAGGCAGATGTTCTGCTCATCCTCCTGATGAGTGCCACACAGCTGCTGGGGGCATAGTGAAAGTCACCCAAGGTGACAGCAACAAGCCTGGGTGTCACAAACGCAGCCTCTGAGACCCTGCCCAGCTTCAGCAGCAGCTCTCTCCAAAACCTGCCTCGTCAAGAAACCACTTTATAGACTGTCGATTCTGATGCACTCAGCATTACCTTCCTGATGTCCCTTGGCAACATGTCTGTGTAAATCTGAAGACTTCCCTGAATACAAGTTCATGTAACAACTTTGCAAGTACAAGAGCCAGTTGGTGGTGGTGCGGGGCAGAGAAGACTGAATAGTCTGTATGAGTGGCAGGACAGACGAGCAAAGCCTGCATGCATGCTGCAGCATTAACAGGAGCCAGCATCCCCATGCTGGAGCGCGATTCCCTTCTGCCTGGTGGAAAAATAGTAAGGAGGGAGCAAGAGCAAATGGCATGCACCTGCTCGGAAAGCGATTCCAGGCGCCACACAACACCCTCACAGACCGTGGGATATAAAATGCCATGAAACATAATGCAGCTGACATCCAAAGCATTTGCCTGGGTCGCTCCTCTATTGTTTGTGCTTGAAATCGCCATTTTTGGAAGTTTGCTGTGGTGTGACCCTGTGGCCCAAGGAAGGGAGCCACGGGAGAGGGCGGGTCAGTGCCTGCTCGGTGCCGGGCACGGCTGCGCCAAGCTTGCGTGTGCCCCTGCGGGATCAAATGGGGGCTGCATAATAGGATAAGGGGCTGCATGCAGCGTGTATATGGCCCCTTGTACACACACGGCTGGAAATACTCAAAAAGTTGTGTGCGACCACGGCCACCTGCATGAGACTGAAAGACAAACTGCCCATATGCTCGATTTTTTACATGGTTTCCGCATTGAATTTGAACCCTGTGCATTTCTCATACTTTCTGTTGTGTGAAGCCTATAACCCGGTACAGTGCAACATGCCACAGAAACGTGTGTCTTCTCTGGATATTCTGAATATTTACATATGGGGCTATACTGGGTCCTACCCCAGCTATGTGGTCTGGCCCCTGCAGCGAGGTGACCCTCTGTACTGCACGAAGGCACCAACAACAGCGCAAGGGAGGATCTTACCTCTCAAAACACACCCACAGAAGTTTCCCAAACAAACCTCTGTGTTTAAGAGTTGCTGCTGGTCAACAATGTATGTGGGGTTGTTGGACCCCTTCTGGGCTGAGCTACCCTGCTAGGCTCTTGCACTGAGGCCCACATTTAGTTACGTTTTCTGGGGAAAAGTACTTTCCTCCACTGGTTTTATATCTCTTCTGTACAACACGCGCACCGCACACCTTCTAGTGTGAGAAACAGAACACATTCACTCCTTACTTGCCATCTTTAAATGTTTCACAGACCTCTACCATACCTCCACATCTTTGCTAAGCTGAAGAGCCTTACCTATGAAAAGTGAGCACATTCTTCCATTTTCTTTGCTGTCGCCTTTCTTCTCCCCGGCACAAGCTCCTTTGGCAGTGCGGGAAGCTCAGAAGCCCTACGGGGCATGAGGACCCCGCTCCCTGATCCACGCTGCAGGGAACCTGCCAGAGGCTGGATGCCTTTGCAGGAGGGATCTGGTCTGACTGAATCCAGGGTGGGATAAGCAAGCACAAAAGATGAGAATCTTTGTTTTCCCTACATGCATTCCCAGGATCTGAGCTGGCAAGGGATTTTAATCAGGGCTCCTTCTAAATATATCTGTGCTACAACTACAGACTTGCAGCAAACGCTGAACTGCGAGCATTGCCCCAGCAGACTCTTATCAAACAGATCTTGTGGCAAGCCCATTGCAAGATAAGGGCCGGGGAGGTGCATGGGCGGGCTCCACCAAGCAGGCGTTGCGCTGAAGGCAGCAGAGGCACCTCCCGAGGCACCTCAGCACCTCTGTAGGGCTGCTCGTCTCTCTCCAGCGACCGCAGGAGCTGGGATAGTGAAGGGAGACTAGGCTAAGCTTGTGGATAAATGAAATTTTGTGAGATCAATTCCACTCTTGTTCTTTTTTTTCCCCCTCTAAGAAAGACTAATTTAAAGGCGAACCAACAAGTGTCATAGCTATCACTGACAGAAACATGAAAGGTGGTAAAAGTAATTGTTAGTACCGCCTGTTCCTTTCCAGGCTTATTCAGTGAGATCTGAAGGGCTGTATTTCTCCAACAGCACAATAAACTGAAGTAACTTCCAGTACTGAGGGTTGCTGGCGGTTATAAAAGGTGTGATGTACATGCTGGATAAATGCACGGTACATATCTGTAAGGCAGCGGTATTTTTCACTCCAGAAAGAAAAGTGTTCCTTTCAACCCACTGAAAGAAGCCAGCAGGTACACAGAAACAGGCACACACAATGTATTTTACCAGGACACTGCCAAGGCAACCTGCACGCCAAGGCAACCTTCAACCTTTGCAACGCGCGACCGGCTAAAGAGACACATCATGGAGAAGAGGAGAGGCTCTGTGGCTCCGGAGACGCCAGTGCAGGTTGTCACGTTTCCAACATCTTCTGCTCAGTCTCGCGGCGGCTTGATTTGACTTTCTGTCCCTCTTAGCAAGCGCTAGACAGCAGATGCTTCAAAAATAAACCTCCCAGGATACAATATCTCAGCCCCCGTCCCTCTCCTCAAATTAGGCACTGTCAAAGGTTGAAAATAATGAAGTGTTCGTAACTTTCAGTATGCATCTTCTAACCTCTTCCTTGCTTATAAAATATACCACTATCAGGAGTCAAATTGTCATTAAGCCAGGCTCTTCTAATGCATTAATATTTTAATTGAGCAAAGCATCGGTGAATGATTCTCTTTAAAATTTAATGCATTTCATTGTCTCTGCAAAAAAAAAAAAAGGCAGAGGGAGAAAAACATGGTTTGTGCCTATCTTTGACACTTTCCACATTCAAAGATGGACTTATGCACTCGCACATCCTCACTGCATATTTTTCAAGGTCAAAACTTCTTTAAGTTTTCAGAAGTGACAGGTCTCACGTGGCAGTGAGACAGAACTTCAGCATTTTATCTTTTTCATTAGTGTTGCCCTCTGCTCAAAAAGGCCTCCAGACAAACTATTTATTGTTGGGTTAATTAGGTCGTTGAATCTAAGCTTGCCACTGCCTTTTTGAAGTATAGAGTATCTCAGACACATGGTCCTTGGATATCTAAACATCTTGAGTATCTGACACATGGGCTTTCCCAAAAGAGCAAGCAAGATAGAAATTGCCAGCTGTATGGATTATATTCTGGACAGACCAAGTTCCCATGTTATTATAGAAGGAGTTTATCTAAGCCCACATAAAGCTCTTAATCTCTAGCTCCCCCTCTTCTTTCAGTGCCATCAGAAAGGAACCTCCTTGTCTATTTGGAAAAAAATTTTGCCTAGGACATTCCCACTCACGGAACCAGTATGAAAAGGAGAAGTAAGTGAAGATGAGAGAAGAAAACTACTGTTAGCAGCCAAACGAAACTATGCATATATGTATGTGTATCTGACAGCTGGAAGTGCCAAGAATGTATACACACAAAATACTATGCATGGCTGTTAATCTGAGTAACATTATTATCAGTTGGTATTTTACTATAGCTACTACTATTGAGTACTGCTAGCCGATTTCACTGCACCTGGTTGAGACTCATAGAAGTATCTTGTCCAGTGTTTAGGCCTTTTCCAACTATGTCTCAATATGCTTTCTGACAGGCATCAATGGGTATAAAACATATTTTTGTTTGTCTGCGGAATATACACATTACATATTACTGGTTTGACTTACTACTTGTATATAAATCTGTAAAGTAAAATCACATTGTGACTGTGACCAGCATGGAAATTCTGCCACAAAATCTATTTTCTTTGGAAAGCTGCATGACGGAGGAAGCTGCCATTTCACCTTAACTACATCTAGAGAAACCCCCACCCCTCAGCTGTTCACTGACACCACTCTCAGATGAGACGTGCTGAGTGACAGGTCCCCGTCCAGCAATTCAGAAACATCACTGTGTATAGCCACGTATATCTGACAGTGGTGTGTAAAGCAGCAGCAACCTATACACGTGGCAAGAGGGAATTCTGCCCCCTCAGCCTTCGCTCTATATAAATAGGGCAGATGGGACATTTGCATTTTTACTGGCCCATGCGGCATCTTTAATCCTTATTTAGGGGCCCCAGTAAAGCAAAGCAGAAACCAAGCGTGCTTCCCTCAGCCAGGGCTGACTTCCAGACCTCCCGTCACCTCTGTGCTATCTGCAGACATTTAAACCTCACCACAGACCTCCAGTCACCTCCGTGCTATCTGCAGACATTTAGACCTCATCAGGACCTCATCTGGAAGAAATATAATTTTAAGACTCGGGAAAGAGTCTGGGAGAATTTGAGAAATGTCTCTGGTCTCCCAGCTTCACTAATTTCATTTTAAGACATATGTATAATACGTGTATTTATACTTTTATATGAATCAAACATAAATCTCCCTAGAGTTTGCAAACATTACAAAGCCTTGGAAGACAACCTGCTTGGATGCCTTGTGCCTCTCAGGACTATCAGCTGGATACATCAATGACTAAAAACATCTGCATCCACCATGGGCTGTCATCATGCTCACAGAATGGAGATCGAAAATGTGTATTAAAGAAGATATTAGCTGAGAACTGGAATGCTAACCACAGTCTGACTGCAGTTATGCTAAAAAAAAAAAAAAAAAAGAAAAAAAAAAGAGAGGAAACTACATGTGCTCCTCCTCTTTAAAAATTCATCTAGAATAACAGTAAAAAGGCTCTGGATAGCCCAAGATGTTGGCAACTCTCCTCATGCCTGAGTTGGGGTTTCTGCTGCCATTGAAGCACCTCTGGCTCATGCCCAAGTTAGAAGGATGGAAGAAGTGGACGCTTGTTAGAAACATGTACTTGTCCCACTTTAGCCAACTTAAAACTCTTCTTTCCTTTTTTTTTTTTTTTTGTGTCAAGTTTTATCTCAAGTACACTGCACCAAGGAATTGGACATGGGTAATAAGTTCTGACCTCTTTTAAATGCTCTCCCATGAACTTAGGTTGAAATCCTCGTTAAACAGTTAGATAAGTTAACTCATTTAGCTGCTCAAACTCAATAAAGAAAGAGAGGATATGCAGAGCTGATGACGATGAGAAACTGTCATTCACCTTTTCTCTTAACACAAGAGCTTAGGGACAATCAGAGAAATCTCAGATCTGGCAGAAGATTTAAAATAGACCAAAAGAAATACTGTGTCCAACAGATAAATTATGGAAAACCCTGTCCTTGTCACAAAATGTCCTGGATGCTGGAGACTAAAATAAATTCAAAAGATGATCAAATCAGAGAAAGGAAAGTCTATGTGGTGGACATAAAACAGAATGAACAGAGTGTCCAGGGTAGCAGAGGAGCTGCAGAGCATTTGTGAGGCAGAAGGCACAGAAGACACCTCTCTCTACTCCTTGCTCCCTAAGCACGTATGTACCCTATTAATCGCCCTGCCGCTATCTGAACCACTCTGGGAGGCTATCAACATCGATACCAACAAACAAGGTGAATTTTATTCTAAGGGAAGAAAAGTTCAGCAGTTCCTCACTAGGCTCAGAACCCACACCGTGCTGGCCCCAGGTAGTTCCCCAGAGCCACTGCGGGGTCTTGCTCGGCTCACCAGGGCTGAGGCAGCCCGGCAGCCTACTGTAACCAGGTCCTGGGGCTTGGACAAGCTCTTCTTTCTGTGGCCCCAAACCAGAACCCTCTTTCTGATGCAATTCCCCTCCTGTGACTTCACTGCACCACGCATTTACTGTGAGCAAATGCATCCCCAGGCATTTTCTATAACCCACAAGTGATTAACTTAATTATGATAGCAACTTCTGTATCTCCCATTAATGGAAGGCTGTGATACACCACCAGGTTATGATATGCAGGCACACTTTCTCATGTTAGCTCAGATTGGGTGGAACAGAGTATGCTATAACCTAAAACTCATTAATAGCTTATTCAGGTGACACAGCTGTGGCCTTTTCTTTACAAATGCGCCAGTAAGACTTGAAAATCTCCTCTGCATGTGTACGTATCCAAGTAAACCCACAAAGATGTCTTGCTACCGCTGTGATGATAAGAAATGGGGCTTACTGTTGGCCTTGGGCAGAGACACTAGATAAGAAGCCAAGCTGAGCAGTACCTGTTAGAACTCTGTTAAGGGGAACCTCCTAAGTATTGACATTTCCATGCCTGTTGGGGTGGGCAGTAATTCGACAATTTGCCTTTGATTCCCTCAGGATGCTCAATCTGGGTTCAGATCAATGGCCCAATCAGCTGTTTCAGCTCAAGTCTCCTTTCAACAGGAGCACTTTAAAGCAGTCATACATTTTTGGCATGTTCAGGTGGCCAAGTGACGTACATTCCCCAGAGAATTTCCCCAGAGAATTTTTCCCCAGAGAATTTTCCCCAGAGAATTTTCCCCAGAGAATTTCATCTGAGTCATTTGTGTCAGGGACAACCAATTTTGGGGTTACGTTCCGTGAGCTTTTCAAAAAGATGCACAATACTTTTCTGTGCAGTTTGAATATGGACAAAGCAAACCAAAAGCCCTCTCCTGATGCTCCAGGGAGCTGAAAATCCTCTCCCAGCACATGGCAGATGTGGAAGCTGCTGGCTGGAGGGGCCTTGGAGAACAACCCCCCTGACTGGGGCTCACGCTCTCACTGTCCATTTGCCTAAACCCCTGCTTACACTGTTTAACTGCTGCACATAACCACCAACTTACATGGCAGGTTTCCTACCCTTTTAATTCCCACTTCAACCACATGCTTGGCAACTCTCTGTTTACACAGCTCCACCATGCTTAAAGAGGGAAAGGCAGCTCAGCTCCTTGCTAATGAGATAAAAGCCAATTTAGCTTCATTTACAGCTTTCATATGGAAAAGGATAAGGACCATAAGGAATGGGTAGCATTTGTGTGCACCATCAGTAAGCTGAAGAGAAGAGAAACATCCCATTCCATATAACGGATAACCAAACCTTCAGCCTTTGAAGCATTTGGCATGGCTGTCTTGATCTTTAGGTGTCATTTCCTCTCATTTGACAAACAGAGGAATTGCTCTGCATGATCTCCATCTCCCCAAGTCTTCCTCTAACATTAAGAATAACTTTATCAGTAGCGCAGACACATCTTTTTACTAACTTCAGAGGACGTTTAGGCAATTGTGATGACGAGAAACCTGGAGGCCTTAGCTGAGGTGAGATGAAACCCACCCTCAGTCTTCAGTCTCCTAGTCAATTAATTACATTAACATGCTATAATCCCGGGGGCCAGCTTGCTGCCCTTCATTATAAATGTCTTGGGAAGGAAAACACTGGCATTTGCAAGCCTGTTCCTGCTTCATTTCCTTTAATCAGCATCTTACAGTGACACAAACCACTGCTTCTTTGTGGTGTTGACAAAATGGGTGAAGTCATTTAAGGTCTTTGTAGCTGCTTGATTTGTAACACAGGCTTTGGCTCTCATTCACAAGCTTTTTTTTTTTTTTTTTTGTGCAATCTCATGTAGCTGATGTAGCCGACAGTGTGCAATGTGTCTGCAGCATCTGTCAAACAAGATGAATTGTCACAGAAGCCTGTACGTGCACATGGAAATCAGAGCAACTAGATAGAGCAAGTGGGAAAAAGCAACGGAGCCATTTCCTGCCTGGGTGGCTCTGTCCTCTAGGATGGAGCTGGAACTTGTGGCAGATTCCAACCAACACAGAGAGAGGGAGCGAAATAACAGCTCCTACCAGCTTTGTGAAATGAGGACGAGCAGGCCAGGAGTTGGAGGAGGACCCTCAGCATGCTGCCTGCATGGGAAAGGCTTGGCGAGCTTTCTTTCAGCCTACTGACTCCCGGAGGACTTAGGCGGGAGGCAGCCGATACAAACGTACCGTGTGCGGGAACAGCTCCACTGGGATCTTGCACCTTCTTTGATATGAAAGTCAATTGTGCATGAAATACAATCCCCTTGAAAAACTGACTTCATTTGTTCTTATGCTGACAGAACTACTTGCATGATACATTAAAAAACAGCAACAGAAAAACTAGTCATAAAATATTGGCAGAATGGATTTACATGTCCAGGAGCTAAGAAGAGTCAGAACAAGAAAGAGAAGCCAAATAGCTGCAACTTACTTATTAGAGATCTATTGAATAAATGGCCCTGGGAACTACTGTACCAATTCATGCTCAACAAATGAGAAAACAAAAGCTGTTTCATTAAAGAAGTGCCTTAGAGTGAAATAATTGGTAGGAATATTAAAGGAGACCTTATCTGTGATTATTATTATTTTTTGATTATGCTGTACTACTTTTTCAAGTCTAACAGCTAACCCATAAGGCCGAGCAGGAACTGTTACACTCTTACTAACATACTTCTAATTCGGCAGGTTGCATGGGAATGCAATTGAATTGAACCTTGAATGCAAGTGGCTGGGAACAAAACTCATCTGTGCTTTCCTGTAAATACACTAACAGCAGCAAGAAATGAAGCTGCCTTCCATCACAGTATGAGGCCATCAATGTCTGAAGGGTTGATAACCACTGAGCCCACCAGCACAAATGGGATCTAGGCAATCAGGTGTGAGCACCTTCCTACCAAAGCAGCTGGAGCCGCACACATGTCCAGCGTTGTAATTCCCTGCTGACCATGGAAGGGAAAAGAATAGTTGCTGAATTTTTAACTTTGTTGAATTACAGCAACAGTTTGTGCTTCAGTGTGAGATGGGAGAAAGAAATGTGGGTTCGGTTTTAACCGGACATAAGCTGAGCCATTCTTCTCTGCTCCCCTGCCTGCAGATGCTCCGGTCGTACGACAGACACATGGGTGAGACTGCTTGGAGAAGACACGCACTGCCAAAAGCTTGTGCTTTGTAACTAACTTTCAGCTGCATTACTGAAATGTTTAACTAAGTCTAATTAACACTTTTAGCCCATGGCGTTTCTATCATTTGGTTTGATCTATCAGCACTCCTTTTTCTAATCCTTTTAACACAGGCTGTTTAAAAGGCTCACTCAAGATGATGCTTAGAGCATTCTAAAGTATTGTTATTACTAGCAAAGCTATTTGGTGCTCATTAGCAGGATGACAATTAGATGAAAAGAAAGTGTAGGTTGAATCACAAGACTAGTGCCTCCTTACTAATTTTATCTAAAGTGCCTAATGACGCCAAGCCACAGCCACTGGTAATCAAGAGGTGAGAGGCTCCTTGGCTCCGAGCAGCTCCCCATGGCAGCCATTTGGTGAGGATCCAGTATAGGTCCCTGACCTGGAGCTTCATTTTGAACACCTCCAGTCATGTACATTATTAGGTTTTACAGAACTTTCTTCCCCTAAACCCAAGCCTTGCCTTGCCTTGCCTTGCCTTCCCTTCCCCCATCCACTTTTTTTTTCTTCCTCTTGTGGCTTTGAATGGGTTTGAAGGGCTTTTGCTGTCCGGTATTAAACAGATATCCAAGAATAGGCCTCTCTAAAACAATGCCGGATCACTTCCAGATTTATTTTTGTCTGTGTGTGCCACATGAAGGTTGAATGGGTTTCTGAAATATCGCTGTAGTAGTAGGCACTGGGATAATGATACTGATTTTGGTCTTCAACCAGCTGTTTTCTCAAGTATAATCAAGCTACTGTATTCTTTTTCCTCCCCACAGTGAGTACAGTTGGTTTATATTTGAACTTTTCTGCCTTGGAGACCATGTTCACCACTGACTCCCTGAAGGACATTGGGTCTCATATACTTGGACTTCCTCTGTTCTGCTCTTGCTGTGAAGAAAGCCCTTTATGTTGATGTGACACTATAAAAATCCATAATCATAAAGTCAAAAATAAATCCCTATTAGAGTAAGATCAGCTGAATACTCTGAATTGCTTTCTAAAGTGGTATTTGGTTCTGCCCTGTACTTTCATGTTTGACTTCAATTAAATTAGTTTTCCTTAGCAATTCAGAGTCCTTTAAATCACCATATGTCACTGAATATAAAAATCACGGTATATTTACTGCATAAATAAGAGGGCACTACACTGCAGGTTGTGTCACTTCAAAGGTCTTCCTCCGACACCCAACCCATATGCCTTTTCCACTTGAAAACAGCCAGCAAGGACCCACTCGGGCATCAACCAGCCCCATCCTAACATCTCCTGCTGCAGCACTCACTGCAGGGATGAGGGAGCACTGCTGCCTGCACCATTTTCTGCTTTTTTTTTTCTACAAAACCCATGCTACTGAGGAAGCATTTGGCAGATACAAGGAATGGGTGAAGAACATGTGGTAGAATTATTTTTCCAGAGAATTTATTGCAAACTTGGGTCATCTGCCACTGCAGAAGGCTAGATTCTCCAGTAACGTCACACTAAATAAAAATCAAATCTGTGATAATTTAGGTAGGATATCAAGTACTGCTCATCTTGTCCATAAACAAAGGAAAACCACTAATTGCTTTTGCTTAAAATGATGTGTGGTGTTGCGTTTTAACACTGGTCTATCCCAGGGGAAGGAGGGAATGACTGGAAAGAGTTGGTTTCGGCAAACTCGAAATTTCACAAATAGAAGCAAAATCAGATGACACAATTTCTACGTGTAAAAGCAAATGAAAATTCTGCAATATCAGTTTCTTCAATTTAATCAAATCAGCTTTAGGATTTCTGTTTGTTTTGATACGAAAAATATCAATTCATCACAATACTGAGTTTTCCAAATACTTCACTGTGTTTGCTATTGATATAAACACTGCTATTGATATAAACGCTGCATACAGAACCATGACTTTTGAAACCAGTATTCACATTTTTCTTCAAGGTTTTCGTTTTGCTAAGATATTACTTATTAGAATTTGGCAGCACAGTAATAAAAAACCATTTTCGTAGCCCTTGCTCCGTGCCCCGAGGGCCGCAGCGGGCATCTGCCACATCCCTGCATGGTGGTTGAGGCATTCCAACCCACCAAGTGAACACTTCAAGTACAGCCCCTGGCTAACACTGCATTTAAGGCACAATTTTCTGCGAGGGAGGACAAAATAATCATTTATGGCTACAAGAAAAGTTTTGCAGTCCTGTGGCTTGCAAGCTTTTAGCAATGCCGAACTTGCAGCCTGAGGTGTTGCGTTAAGGCTCATGAACCTCTGCAAGTTTAGGAGTCAACATGAGCAGAGGGCTCTGACTGAAACTGTTCCATTAATAGACCTTAAATCTTTTTAAAATATGAAACTTCTCTTCATTTACTGTCATAGTTCTACTCCTTCTTCTTTGCTGTTCCACAGTCTTAAAAGGCTACATCGGGTGCCATTAACTCCTAAGAGAATTTCAGGGTTATCACGTAGGTTTTCTACTTCTACATTTTGGATGTTCCTGTAAGTTCGAAAAGGCAAGCCCGGGGCTTCACAGTGCACTAAATCCTCCCACTAAAACACTCAAGTGATAGTAAGACCATAGGCTGACAGCCTGTGCGTTCTCTGGGCACGCAACGGGAACTCTGCAATACAGCGGTGCCTCCACCCCGCACGCTGGGAGGCCACCTCAGTTCCCACTCCAGATCACAAAGCACCCGTTATGCTCGCTTGGTACACATATAGCTTTTCTTAAATTAACACAGATGCCATTTCCTATTGAACTTACAAATAATTTGTTCCACAAATTGACATTTTCAGGAACAACGTGTGCCTGTGCTTAACCTGCAGCATGCTGGTTGTCCTACAGGAGGCAATGGGAGGGGTCTCACCAGTTTAATCAGTTGTGAGATCTGAACTTTGTAGGACTGGAGCCTTTATTGGTAGCTGGCTTTTGTTTTATCATTGCCTGCCACAGGTTTTGATATGTTTGGGTGGCATGGCTCTCTTGGGGCAGGGGGGTGAGCTGCAGAGCCCCACAGCAGCACTGCACCTCCGCACGCCTCCTCCTAGAGGCAAACATTACCAAACCTGCTCTCTGGAGTGGTTAATTGCCGTGTGTTTAGTTAAGTCAGGTCTGAGCAACAAGGGCAAAAGGTTTTCTGCGGCAAGCACAAAAGAGAAAGGATCCCCAGTGGCTCAATGAGTACGTTGGTGCTTTCATACAGCAAACAACAGATAACAAAGTGTCCCCAGGAATATTCGCTATATGTGTAAGATCAGCAGATTTTACAAACCATTCTCTCCTTCTTTTCCAATTTTCTCCACACCCATAATCTATAATTTCATGTCTGGTATAGATCTGATGGATTGCAGCAGTGTTGATCTACCGCAATAACAAACACCCAGTTATTATTAATGGCACCATAAATCACATGATCAAACCCCATGGAAGCTAATTGCCGTCATTTACATTCTACCTGTGACACTGCTGCTGTGATTGCAGCTGAGCGTGGCACTTGCTCCCCTACCCAGCCCTAAAATCAAGGGTGTGCGGGGTCCCATAGCCTCACCGCCCCACTGCTGCACTGCCTGCCAGATCGGGCAGGAGTGAAGGGAAACTGTGCGGCACAATGGCTGTGTGAGAGGGAGTATCCTGATATATATATGATCAGGAGCTCAGCATGGAGCTGTAGACCGCCAGGTTCCAGTGGTGAGGAGCCACGGCAGTGAATCTTTTTGTCTTCCTATTGTGAAACCCCTTGATGCAGCGCTGCCTGCTGCTGGGCCGGGTTTTAGCTCATGCTAAAGAGAGTTCTTGAGGCACCCCTTTGGATCTCTAAAAAGCAAAGGCTTTGTTATTTTTATGTGTGTTTGCTGGATGGGTCAGTCATTACACTCTGAAAGCCTGGGAACTCTTTTGTTTTTAAAAAACACCATAATCCCTTGGTGCCAGCCCTGGGCACATGGTTAAATGAAGTCCCTATGTCACCGTGCTCGCCAGGATGATGGCTGTGCGTGGCCAGAGCTGGCAGGGACGGAGGTGTCAGCTACGTGGGAGGAGCTGCCCTGAACACACGATGTTTCCTTCAACACACAGCCTGCCTTGTTTTATGGCACAGGGCTGCATGTTAAGCTGCATCCCCCCTCCTTTTGCTTTCTTTGCAATCCTGCAGGCTGCCAGAATTGCTTTTTTCAACGTGAGCAGGTGCAAAAAGCCAGTGTGCTGGTGCCTGTCCTTCTGCAATGACACGGCCACACGGTGACACTGGCACATCACCCCCTAACGGCTGCATTTGCATGGGAGGAAATTACTGAGGGAATTAATTGGCAGGAGGGTGCTGGGTGGCATACAGTTGGGAAGAGGCCGGCACTGATAATCAGAAATAAAAATGCTCACTCCTGAGCTTTCTCTCCTAAAAAGGCCACACTAAACACTTGTCGGCAGAAGAGGAAGAAGTGTTTCAACAGCAGCTCTCGGGACACTGGGGAGGAAGCAGAGCAGCAGGAGATGTGTCATCTCTTTGCTTCTCCCAGGCTCTCTGCCCCAAGGTTAGCAATTTTTCCAAGTGTCCCTTCCAGGGCAAAATCCATTCCCTCAGAGCTGCTCCTCCCGATCTTTAATGTGTCTTCATTACTGAAAGAAAAGAATGTATCTACGACCAGATTTCACTGTTGACTTTTGGCGGGGCCCAGTTAACCTCTCTTGGCTTGAAAACACACTGAATTAATTTGGGCTGAGCAAATACAGACAATAAAACAGACTGATTTACAAAACGAGAGGGGTTACCCTGCATTATTATATCTAAAAGAAAAGAAAACTTGCAGCCACTTGAAGACACACCTCCCTTTCCCAAGGGACATTCTCCAAACAGCCCTAAGCATGGGAAGCGGCCAGGCCAAACACCAGCTCTCAGCCCAGCAGAGGGAAATGCTCGCAGACCTGCCCACCTCCTCATCAGCCCCCTCCACCCAGAGGTGCAAGGTGAACGGCTTTTGTCACCGCTGGGGTCACCACCAGTTCTCCAGGAGAGGCACGAGAGCACCCAGCAGAGCTGAGCCGAGCGGGCCCTGGACACCCGAGCTGAGTCCTGCGGCACTGCTCCCCTTGCACCAAGCTGCACAGCTCCTCGTCCCCTCCCACCCAGACACAAACCTTGCTTGTCCCTCCCAGGGGGAGAAAACAGGGCAGCGGGTATAGCTTTGCTTGGAGGTGGAAAATAAGAGCAAGGGGTTAGCGTGAGATGGGACAGGCAGAAAGGAGAGCGAGGAGATGCGCTGAAAACAACCGGAGACAGGCTGCGAATAAGCAGGATGGGTCTCTTGGGCTGAGAGCAGAGAAATGAGAAAGAAACATACAGCAAAGGAAGAAGTTGCTGAGATCATGACAGGTCTTTCCTACGGAATGCACACACTCCTGAGAGCTGCTGTGTGTTCGCTTGTCTGCACCAACCTTGCTGAGCACACAGTTAGATCGGCATAGAAGGAAACAGCAAGCTGCAATCAAGGATATTCAAAGAAAGGGCTAACCAGCCTCACCCAGCCCGAGTGACACATTCCTCAGGCATAATCTCTTCTATTTTTAATGGATTAAGAAAGGACAGCAGTGTCAGTTCCCTAGTTTGCAGAAGTAACAAATCAAATGCCTTAAAACTGGTAATTTGTAGATTAAATTATCAAAGCCTAGCCTGTTGGTTTCCACGTCTGATAGTGCTTTGATCTTGTTTATATCTTAGAAATTGTTTCATGGACTAACTTTGTTGATTATCTTCAAACTGTGACAGGTTTTATTCCATCAGCAGCTCAGTAGCCTTCTGAGCAGCAGCCTGCTCTTTAAAGTGCAAATTAAGAAACGGGGAAGAGAAGAAAGGATGGGGCTGTCTGAAGGAGCTGCTGGATGTCAACAGAGGTCAGCGCTTTGGTTTTGATTTCTTAACTACACGTGGACAAATGACCCAGCGCAATCCAAAATTAAAAGCTATGGCCAAGAAAGGAGGAAGAGCCGACTGCGGCGTTCTAGCACCGTGAGCGGTGGCTGATGGATCTGTCCACACCAGCCCAGGAAACGCAGAGAAATGCGGCTGACACCGCTTCCAGTTCTGCTGGGAGCAGGAGAGGTTTGGAGAGACAGCCACCAGCTGGCCACTGCTGCAGCCGGCTGGGCTTCCCGAGGAACTGCCACCGCACAAAAATCTGCTCGTCCTGTGAGAGCGATGCTTGCCCTGGGCTCTCCTGCAGGCTTCCTCCAGCTGCACGTGGCCCCGTCTGCACAGCAGTCAGTGCAGCCGGTCCTTGCGGGTGCCCAGGCTCTGCCCAACCGAAGCCTTGGGCAGCTGTCTGTGACAAGCTCTGCGGGGCTGGTCCCCAGGCAGTGAGCCCATCCAAATGAACGTGCTCTAAAGGGGATGAGCAGCCGATGGGAGCCTGGCTTTTTGAACTAGCCCTAACGCCGCAGAAAGATTAAATCTTTATTTTAACGAGATTATTATGGTTTCCTAGGCAATCCAGTGCATACAAACAATGGGACTAACAAAACATTGTATGAAGACGAATCCCTTCAATTCCCACATACTGCAAAGTATTACTTGCCCTGAGGGAACTCTGTGGGGAAGATGAGAACATTTCAAGAAAGTTATCGCTGAAGAAATGAGCTGGAAACTTCAAGTCTGAACAGCGTAAACATGTTTGAGACTGTGCAGCTGACATACAGTCTCCAGCCTTAATGAATGTCCTGGTTTTGGCTGGGATAGAGTTAATTTTCCTCCCAGCTTCTGGTATGGTGCTGAGGTTTGGATTCAGGATGAGCATGGTGCTGGTCACACAACCCACAAGTTTTACCTTTTTTCCAGTTCTCTGCCCTGTCCCATGGCGAGGGGGAGCACCCGGTCGCGTGGTACTGTGCTGCCAGCCGGGTTAAGCCACGGCACTGTGTGAGGCACTTTGCCTCCGAGCCACAGTTTTGCCCAAAATATGTGAAACTTTGCTTAAAGACAATAAAGAGAAATGATTTGCATAAGTGCACATCTATCTTAAGAAACATGACCCTGCACCTGAGGCCCTGCTTTTTGACTTTTCAAGAGGTTCGACATGACCTTTATTGCTGTTGTTGTTTGTTTTCCTGTGCTTCAACTTCCACCAGCAGCAGTTAAGAGTCGACTTCCAATTACCAATCACACCAGCGTACACAGAGGTCCTGAGGGCAGGCCACTAGATGCCAGCAGGCAGAACCTGTTCAGGAAAGGAGTATGAATCTATCCAGGGCTGAAATTCAAATCAGGTCTACTCTTTTACAAAGCTCTGACAATTCCTCCGTCCCAGACTTTTCATGAACTGATTGAATGAATTAAAAATATCTGACTAGAGTCATTTTACACCCTAACTGGCAAGTCTCTCCTATGCTTGACACTCCTCATCTCCTGTTCAAGCTGTGGCCAGTGTTCCCAGGGACAACCCACAAGCTGGCACCAGCCTGGTGAAACAATTTCTCTGCTGCTCACGGGGGTTTCCTCCTCTGCAACAGAACCAGCAAAGCATGGTTTACAGCGTGACTTTTTCAAACCACCTCATTGCCTTGAAGAACAGACTGACTTGGGTACTGACTGCACTCAAGAAGATTCTTCTGCAGAAGTACTCAATAAACTTTCGGTGCAGTTTGCTAGACAGAAAACTCTCAGTTATATTACCAACCAACCACCAGCTCCCAGGAATTTTGGTCCCACCTAACATTTGAGAAGCACCAAGAGATTTGGCTGAGTCACAACCTGATTCTCTCCTGTGGGATAAAAACAGCAAACACAAACACAACTGCAAACAAAACCAGGGAGCTCCTCTCCCAGAGAAGTGAAAGTGCAGCCTCACACAGAAAACACTGGTTCTGCTCACGCAGGGTTCAGGCCAACCTGAGCTCCTGCTCAGGAACACTGACACCCAGGGGCCAGCAGGTGCAAGCTCTGCTAGCACATGCCACGCACTGTGCAACACGTCACTGGGAAATGAGAACTGCTTTTGCGGGGTTTTGATGGGGTCCACTCAATGTATTCATTCTACTTAGTGTCATCAACTTGTACAGGAGCTAACCGTAAGCTGCTCATAAAGACTTTACATAGCTTTGGTAAAGGAGACTCCTCATCAATTTAATGGTTCCACTCTTTTTTTTTAAAGAAACCTCAGGAGACATCTGCTTTCCTTAACTGACCTGATCTATGGGGTCCCATGCTAACCAATCCTTTTCTTTCTTCAAAAGCTGATGGCAACAATAAATTGCATTTCCCCAGATGAAATCAATGCATTACAGAAACACTGCAGATGTTGCTCTTAGAAGAAAAGCCTCAAAGAACAGCAGCCCATATAAACCAAACCCCACGGGACTCAGTAGCTGTTGGAGAAGAGAAGCACCTATTTCCCTGCTAGACAGGTCTGCCTCCACGTATTTCCTTCACATAGAAGCTAGCATGGTAAAAGCTGAAGATCCTGTGATGTATTTCATTAAGAGCAAGGATCTGTTCGACGAGGCTTGCAACCAGTCCTCCACACTGCATTGATAATATAGGTTTAAATGTTGCAGGCTGTACAGGAACTGAAACCATCAGACTTGCTATGCTTGCTCCCAAAGCCTTTATCTTTCAGAGCACTGCATCACCCTCATCTTGCAACGAGTCCCTTAGACGCAGCCTGTCTCATGGACTGAAGCTGGATTCTGGGAAGTAGGGCACTTCCAAGAACAAGCTGCTGACAATGAAATTCAAGTCCCCATCTGCATGATGCTTTCCCAGCTGCAGAGAGCCTGCATGCAGAAGTGCCTGGAGGTCACAGAGCCTGACCTTCTTTCATGTCACAGGCAGTTAAATTCCATCAGTTGCATCACAAGAAGTGTAGAAACTTGTATTTCTGGTGGGGAAATGCTTGTCTAAGAGTTTAGCGGAAAGCAGTTTCTCTCTCTTTAGGATACTGGGAACATCTCAGACACCAGGGACAGAGGTGAGGGTCACCATCGTATTCTGGAGCAATCCTGTCTGTAGTACTTGGCCAACCAGGATGTAAGGCATGTTTTACACAAGTATCCATGCAATTCCTCTCTTCTAAATCATTCTAAGCCTGCCAAAGTATCAGTGATGCTGTGATTGCATCTTTCATATTAGCATTTCCACCCCGTCCCCTACTGCATTTTCTGTGAGGACCAAGGGCTGCTTCATTGTCCTGTGCTTAAACAGCACCCACTACATTTGAATTGAAGCTTGAGTAAGTGTTACATCTCTCTCTCAGCACACATTCAATCCTGTTACAGAATCTCTCAGCAACAACATGAACATTTATTCTATTATGTTTATCTTCTCTGGAAGGATATATTTATTTCTTTTACACCATGTGCTTGCAGTTCTACAGCAAATGGTGCCAAGGAATAGTAGAAATGCACTTCTTCATCCCACACCTCTTCAACAGTTCTTTGCCCTCCCAAACAAGCCCTCTTTTTCTCCAGGACCCGAGTGCTGGTGCCCGTGGTCATTACAGAAATATTCCCAGTACCTGCAGCCTACCAAAGCTGATGACAGCTCTATAACCTAGGTGGAATCAGATATGTTGTCGTGCTTACACCAGCTGGTTTGAGTTGTAGGTTTCAGCACAGCGTGCTTTCTAACTGATGTCATCCCCCATGTTTTGTCTGAAAAGTGTGTCTTTTTGTTAAGTTCTTTCGGATCTCAATGAAAGAAACCTGTATTTTTCGGGCGCTCCTTGGCAAGCGCTGACAGTTGGTGAGAGGCTGCCACACGTCATTCAGAAACTCAGCCTCAGCCCTGGGCAGCATCAGAGCACCTGCCCACAGAAGGCTGATTTGCAGCTGTAACAAGCCCAAATTACTGCCTGACCGTTTCAAAAAGATGCAGCCATTTAGAAGCAATAGAGATCTGTCAACCAAAACTCAGTCCCTCAACACATCAGCTCCTAGTTGTTTGCTACTGGATATTTACCACCTTGGAATAATGTGACAAGCTTATCCCACCTGGGGAAAGCTGGCACATGCTGTTTTCTGAGCAAGGCTGACGTGCGTATCCCAGCCTCACTGAGAACACAGGGGCTGCTCCTTCTGACCTGTGCCTTTTTCCGTAAAAAACAATCCCCAAAATGCCATCGGTCTTTTCTGCTTGCAGCTGCGGATTGCATCCCCCCTCACTCTGCCAGGCTCCATGGTTTCCTGTGGCATCCAGCTGCTGTGGAGGGGGAAAACATCTCACACCTGCACAGGGCCAATACGGTGGCTTGGGGACCAGCCCACGGCCACCCTGAATAGAAAATGGGAAACAGAGGGCCATCACCTGTCATACATTACAGCGAGTACAAACAAAAAAGTCCTTTTCTCTTCCTGAGCAAGACACCAGCATGCTCCGTAATACAAACCAGCAAACCTGGGGTGGATAGGACAAGGGGTAATGGCCACAAGATAGAGCGCAGGAAGTTCCGCACCAACATGCGAAAGAACTTCTTCATGGTGAGGGTGACGGAGCACTGGAACAGGCTGCCCAGGGAGGTTGTGGAGTCTCCTTCCCTGGAGATACTCAAGGCCCATCTGGACGCCTACCTGGGCAACCTGCTCTAAGGAACCTGCTTTGGCAGGGGGGTTGGACCCGATTATCATTCGAGGTCCCTTCCAACCCCTTCAATTATGTGATTCTGTGAAACCAACCATTTCATTTGTTACCGATGCATGTTTCTGTCAAGGGAAATGTACATTTAGAGCTGGGTGAGAATCACTTCTGAGTACTGGGCAGCAGCACTGGAAATTCTTTAGTCCTTTAACCTACTTTTTAAAGGTACCTTTATTCAATTTTAACACTCAGCTACAATTTTTCCACATAACTTTGGATAAGTCATGCAAATTACCACCTTACTGACACCGCATTACCAGCAATCGGCTCATAAATCACAAAGGCTTGGCTTTTTCTTACCAGGTGATTACTGGAGAAATGGGGTTTCAGAAGGCATGTACCAGCCTAGCCTGCACATAATGCTTTTTTAGGGCTGACTTTAAGACCTAGCAAACAAAAGCAGATATAGCAGCAGCTAAAGGCAGACAGCAAACTTTCCATATGTCTTTTTCACTCTGGGCAGCTCACTGAAAACACAATATATAATATAACCCTATAATGGAGCCACTCCTGAGTCTTGGCTACTAATGCTGCAACGCTTCCCAAGCATTGCCCCTTCATGCCAAGCCACTGTGTTTCACAACCCAGCAAGGTATGCAAGGTTTAAACAAGCAAACAAAAAAAGAAGCAACTGGAAGTGACCTCTGGAACCAGTGAAATATTAATTTAGCTATTGTTTTACATGTTGTCAATAATTTATCCACGACCTGACAAATCTTCCTTGGGATCGTCAGCCTAACTGTTTGTGCCCATGCCTGCGTAATGCATGCTCAGCTGCCTGCGCTCCTCTTTACCTGTTTCCATCTAACAGAGCTTGATGGTTTTGACGGGTCTACATAACCATTTAAGCAGGGCAAAAAGTGGTGAGCCAGAAATACAAGCTATTTGGTGAAGGTGAAAAGAGAATGAGTGAGAAGCTGCCAAAAGATCCGTTACATAAAAAGCTGCAAGCGTAGGTTGGCCAAAGTGAGGTTGAGGGTGGAGTGCAGTGGTGAAATTACAGCCTTGCTGATAGTGCTCAATGAGCGCTGTGCAAATGCAACAAGATTTGGACATATCAGTATTTAATTTTGAGTTTAATTTCCCAGGAAAATTTCTAGGGTGTATTTTACATATGGTATATGCTTTTGATTTTTTGTTGTTGGTGGTGTTTTTTTTTTTCCTTAAGTTCATATATATATTATGCTGTTTCATATATATGCACATAGATACAAAGAAATAATAATGACAAGATTTGGGTTTTAACAGACAGGATTTGGGGTTGCTTTCATTACAATGTGTCCATTACATACAAAGCCATGACTAAAGTATTGTGGTAACCTCAAGGAGAGCCTCCGGGTGAGGCTGCGTAATTCAGGGGCTTGCTAAGCCTAAAGCTACCGAGAAAAGCAGAGTATTAAAGAAAAACATGTTAAAAAAGCCCTCTTATACTTAAATCTCGTATTAGGCACCTGTTGTGGGGGTTTTTATAAAATGCCCATCAGGCAAATGATTCATAACATAGAGGCAAGCGACAGACAGATAAGAAAGAGAACAAAAAAAGCTGATGTGAAGCTTGGCGGTGCATTGCTCAATCTCACACAGAGTACAAGCCCCACTACCCTGACACACCCTCCACGTTCCTTAAAAAATGGCATGACTCAAAACTCAAGCTACAAAAACATGTTTCATAAGAAATAATGTGTGATGGCAAGTTGCCTACAGCAACATTTAATATTTTTTCTTCTTCAGCAGGAAATCTGGAATTTGCGCCTTTGCCAGATGAATAGTGTCCATGCTGAAAGCCAAGGGCATGGAGGGCTCTGTGGTAGGGAATAACACTTCTCAGTTGTTTTCATTAAAATTACTTACTTTTCACAGTCTTTAATGTAATTCAGCTTGTGCATCAGACTTCTCTTCATAACCTCATCCCTGTACCCAGTTGAGAAAACTAATTATATCCAAACATTTAAAAAGCTTCCTGGGAGTGTAACAGATGAGCAGTGAGGTCTAAACCTCAGGAATACTTCTGTGCATATGAATGTTCCCATGTCAGCTCAGATCTTTTAATTTTTTGGTGATGTTCTGGGATTTGAACCTGTACTTAAGCCAACATTTTCCATTCTTAACTGTTCAAAACATTTTTTAATAATTAAATGCAAGCGATGCCACAGTGGGAACCACTTGGATGATGAACTGCTATACAAGTGAGTCTGTCAAGATGAATCAGTTTGTTATGTATCAGCTCAGAAAAATAAACTGTATTCATGGCAGAACCCATTTTAATGTTAACAGAGGATTACAGACACTTCCCTTAGCATGATGCTCCTTAAGATACGGTTATATTTTTCAGCAAAATCAGATTTGTAATTGCTGCACACAGGAGAAAAAAAAAAAGGCAGCCAAAAAAAAATGTTTGAGCTGCCCTTAGAAATAAACACACCCCACATGTAAAGCCAGATGCTGCTGCACATATGTAGTCTGCTGAATGTGCTCTAATTGTGTCTGCGCTGCACACAGTGCTTTACATAAAGGCATTAACCAAACCATAAAAAAAGTCCTTAATGCATGTCAAGAAAGAAAAGAAACACAACAGATATAAAAAACAGTATAATAGGTTGAATGAAACAAGACACTGCTAACTACTTAGCGGTAGCTATTTTTGTGAAAAGGGAGGCAGTATTCACAGCTAGAGGTCCAACTGAAAACAGAAGCATTCCTATTAAATTCAGTGGGATTTTGGAAAACATCCAGCAGATCCTAAATTCTGCCCATCATCACATGATGGATGTAAACATATACAATCATTAATACTCAAAAGTGTTTCCTTTTAAAAACTTTATAAACAAAAAATAGGAGAGGGTAAAATGAGATAAGCAAGAGGAACTACTGAACTAAAAATCAAAATTAAAAAAATGGAAACAAATCATTAGCACTCTTAAGACTGACTGGGTAGTTTGGTGATGGGGATGATGGGGTTGATGGGGAACCCACCTCAGAAACAGATGAAAGCCTGAGCTATGGCTTCAGGTTCTCACACCGTAAGACACACAAATTCAACTACAGGATTCCTGGTATGCACACAAACCTATTCAAAAGTCTGGGTTCAGAGAAACGGGCAGAAAATTCACTGCTTAATCTCATATATTCAAGCACATCCATGTTGCTTTTCTTATGCTGTTCACATTTGTCCTTCCTACTTGCTCTTTTGATGCTGCTGTATTTCCATGTCCAGATGAGGTGCAGGAAAACAAGCTGATACAATAGCCATAAAAGTGTTGTCCGATTTCCAGCTCTCCAAACGTGCTTGTGCTTAGTTCAAGTTAGAATAAAGAACTTGGGATGGATTCTGATTTTGTTTAAAGTGTGTTTCCTTTTTCTTACTTGAAGTTTTCTCCTTACATCGTAAACAGTGTTCTAAGCAGTCAGGTAATTAAATGCTCATTAAAATAGCTAATTTGCGTAGCACCAAAAAAATATGAGATTTTTATCCACTGCCTTAAGGGTTAGGGTCTTCAGAGGGAAAAGGATGCTGATTCAAACCAGGGAATTGACAGAAAATCAAGGCTTCTAATAGAGTCTCAACTAAAGTCTAAGCTGCAATTGATGTATTAGAATTAAAATATCTTCTGTGGTCAGCAGCCAATGTTATTGCACAACTTCAAAGCTAAACACTAAGTACAGAAGAAAATAAATATTCTTCTGTACTAAGAAAGGGATTAGCACATCACAGCTAAGTCTGCAAAATAAATATCTAACTTCTAATTGTAGCTCTCAGCATTATAATTACTTATTTGCCCACCACACACACACACCCTTTGCTGAAAATTGCTATGTGGGTCTCTGCTCACTGACTTATTCCACATGAAGTTGGACGACCTTACTACGTGTGCACTGATTACAGCTCACAGCAAGAGAATGGTACTGCAGAGATGCTGAGCACAGAACCAGTTCAGTTCTCAACACAGACGGGAAGAATGGGCAGCCTCACAAGCTCTTCTTACTTAAAAAATAAGAAAGAATGCAGAGCTTTGCCCTTCGTGTATAGGATAAGACTTATTCTGACAGACATTTTTCAACATCATTTGAGAATAAATGCTTTTACAAAACTGCAGAGACTGCATTTATGATATGATAAAAAAATCAACAGATGACTGTTAAGTTATTATAATGAAGAACTTGTTCGACGGGATTACATTCATTATCGTAAGTGATTTACATCCTATAAATCACTTCTTTGGGGATTTAATTTTCCTTTGGCTGGCAGTGCTACTCATTCTATTACTGCTATTCTGGAGATGAAAGTTTGGAACATCTCACATATGTATGAATGCACAAATATTACGGTTTAGACCTCACTGCTCATCTGTTACATCCCATTTCACTGTGCTTTGGGTTTCAGTATAAACTTCACATGACCAGATGCAAAGGCAGCATTTTGAATGGTATCTATTCTGCTTCTGAAACCCTTTCCATGTCCCCACAAGGTGTAGTGAATGATACAAAACACAGAATATTAGCTAATTTGGACACAGGAAGTATGATATAACTGTGTATCAGCCTTACGCATTAGGAAAGGTACTTCAGAATGAAAAACTTGAGAAGTAATGACAGGAGGGGTAAAAACTGGTATCAAACTCGAGGAAGTTTCACCTTGGAAGTAGCGCATTGGGAACCATAGGGATGAAACAGGCTCAAGTTGAAGGGGAACTGCACTACCTCAACAAACTGACCACGGCCAAGTTGCTTGAGAGGATCAAGGAAGGCTTGCTAACACCTGCTGGACCCTGCATGCCAGGCTGGGTCCTGATGGGAAGCAAAAACAACAGTAATGGTTCTGGATTAAATCCCTACCTACTCCTCAGAAAGGCTTCTCCACATCAGAAATAACATTACGGAAAAGATGAGCAGTGTCTAGGAAGGATCTCCAGAACTTCACTCTTTCCTTATGCTTTTTCTTTTTTCCTAAGAGCAGCCAGAATACTGAAAAACCTAAGATAGCCAGCACAAATACCGTGCCTCCAAAACTTCCCTACCAGCTGGGGTTTGGCAGACAGGCAAGCTTTCCAAGGGGCCACAAGCCACACGTCCAGCTGCTGACAAACCAGTCTCACCATCTCAGCTTCTGGTGACAGCACTGGGAGCCGTGGCTGTTGCTGCCCAGGCACCTTGCAGGCCTGCAACAGAAGAGCTGTGCCACGGCAGCTCCCGGCTGACCGCCGCCATCCTGCTCCCAGTTGCAGAGGGGGCTGCGACTGCTCCTCTCCTCCATCTGGAGGAGCAGTTGGACACAACACGCCGAAGGAAAAAAATGCCAGTGGGGCAAAAATAAAAATCTCTCAACAAAGTAATTTTTATGCTCAGAAACATTACCAACCCAAATCCCATAGGGTCTTACTAAGTTGTAATTTAATTATTGAAATCCTTTTCCGAAGGCGCAGTTTTTTCCCCTTGAAGAACAGGCTGGTGACCAGCAGCCCTGTAGGGAAGGGAATGTCTTTGGAAAAGGATTTTTTTTGCTAAAGGATTTTTATTGCACCAGCCTTTTTCTGGTGCAATAATAATCAAAAATACCCTCCACGATGGAAAGGAATGGCCGGTCACCAGAAATACTCGTGTCTTTGGCCACAAGGCTGACAAGAGCCCTTCTCGTACCAGGGGACTGCATCACCCTCCTGTTTAAAACCTGCAGCCAAGGCTGTCAAGCTCCTGAACATGTGGCTTACTCTTAAATGAACAAACACATTGGCCCTATATTTCTCCTGGAAATGTGTGTTGTTATTTTTAGAAAAAAAATATAAAAAGATATTGCTTTTATTTTCAGGGAAAACCTCCAGGAAACAGTGCTCGTATCCAAAAACTCTGTTATTTCTCAAACAGCCAAGAGTAGCTGCCTTCAGCGGGGCTGGTCTTGAAATTGGGATTTTCCCCAAAACGACCCAGTATCTTTAAAGTGACGGACAGACGTGCCAAGAAAAGCAGTTTAAGGAGTGTGAGGGGAAGAGCAAGACATGGCTCAATGACACGGGCCCCACCAGCACATGGCCTCCCCAGCGCACCTCCCTCCGCCAGCAGCCCTGCCCCAGGGAGCCAGCCCAGAGCCCTGCCGAGAGCCCTCTGTTACCGAAGCAGCTCAGCGATACCTCTGGTGCCTGGCGTAGCGAGGGCTTTGATCACTGCAGAGCAAGGAAAGCGTGCTGCCAGTTCACACTAATGAGGTGTACTGCATGAGAGCCAGCTTTCCTCTCCTTCCCTCTCTGACTTCATGGGATGCTCAAACAAGAAAATGGGTTTTAAGTTGGAAGTTAATGCAGAAACGCGATCTTTAAAAGCATCAGATGATTTAGAAAGACGACTTTTAAGAGACTTAATGTGTCGAACCTTTGTACCCCTCTGCAAGAGAAGAGCGAAGTAAAAGCTGTTCCCACACTGGCCTGGTCCTTCCAGGCACAGGACGCACGGTGAGCACGTGTTGCCGTGGTCCTGCTAACACATCTGTGCTGTTATCCACCCTGATCCAGCTTTCAGCGAACGCAGGATTAGAAAAGCAGTCTGACTTGCGTCCAACTCTCTCAGTACTTTACTGATGTAGAATCTACCCAATGAACAGTGTCAGTGCTATCTGTACTCAGCACTTAGGACTGCACTTATCTTTTCTCCTGCTCAGCCTTCCTTCTGCATACACTGCACGTGTTTTCAGATGGGCCTTTCACTTCTACTTCCTGCCTCAAAAACCAAGCACAAAGGAATCAAATGCAGTCCCCTGGTGACACCATTCCAACCACACAAGTTCCAGCAGGGAACAGCGTGAATGGGAAACCCGCCTGATGACCAAGCGTAGACTACTGTAGGAATCAGCTTCTCCTTACCAATGAGTAAATTGCAGCATAAATCTTCTTCCATCAAACCCAGACTCACCAAAACAGTGCAAACTCTTTTGAATTATTTTCTGGACATGTTGCTTTTATTGTACAAACATGCCTGCTCCATCTGCTTAGCTACAGGCACGTTGCTAACGGAGTGGCAACCTGAAAAGCCTCCACTCCCTGCACAAAGAGCAAGGTGACTTCAATGATGAGGTTTCTGAAGGGAACTGGTGCCAGTAGGGGAAACAAGGAGTTCACCATCATGAGCTAAAGAATAGCCTGGGAGTAGGAAGATACCAAGGACTCACCAAAGAGAGCGCACACATATGGAAATGGAGGCTTCAGAGAGCATAAGAAGTTTGGCAGAAGCAGTTGCTAACATAGTAGTTTGCATACTTCAGTTCTGAAAAGTGTAAATGAAAGTAGGGCAATGAATACAGAAGGTTACAGGAACAAATGCCTCGATAAACTTGTGATCCTGGAACTGTAATTGAGGGTGAAGCATGTTTCCCAAACCAAATGCTTATTCCAATTGTTCCTAACATGTCCACAAACATTTAG
Source organism: Anser brachyrhynchus (assembly GCF_964034855.1). NCBI lineage: Eukaryota > Metazoa > Chordata > Aves > Anseriformes > Anatidae > Anser > Anser brachyrhynchus. The sequence goes on along the minus strand of NC_137703.1, from coordinate 14,243,898 downwards.
GAGCTGAGAGTGTATACAAGCATGCACAAGCTGATTTTGGGCTCATCAACCTGCCTGGCAGCTGAAATCGTTGGTGTGCCCTAGCTTGCTAAGACCAAGCTGACACAAATGGCAGCTATGGGATGGGTCCTAGTTTCCTGATGATCCTCTGAACGCCCAGCTTCTGGGGACGGGCCCATGGAAATACACAGAGAGGGACACTGACCTTTTCCTCCTCTTGAGAAAATAGTTCCTCTGGGAAAGAAGACCTCAGGACTTCTTCCACGGTGGCTTCCCACCTCTCTGTGCTTTTCCCAGCAGCCCAAGTAACACAGCTGCCTGCTTTGAGCAGTGTGCCAAAGGAGAAGGCATGGGCACAGCTTTTTCACCAAGGGCACCACAGGTTAATTCCCATCTCTGAAAACCCACATAACCAGTAAGGGCTCTTCAGAGACCACTGGAGAGGTGAAACAGAGAATATGCCTGAGATATCCCTGGTTGACTGAGCCTTCATTGCTTTTTTTTTTTTTTTCCTTCATCATTCAACCTTCCCCGTTTTTGGAAATCTGGAGCAAAATCGAATCAGCTGGTATTCAGTCAGAGAAGCCCCCAATACACTTGGAGCAGATCTTTTTGCAGCTGTATAGAACTACTTGGATCAGAGGAGCAAATCTGCAGTATAGCTTTGCTGACGTCCAGTACCCTTTGCCAGCCTCCAGCAGCTAAGAGCTGGTAGAGCACAGGTCAGCCTGATGGAATGCATGGCTAATGTTCCACAACATCCTATGAAGTCAAAAGCAAACACAGCAAAACAAACCAACAAATGTAATAAAAATATTATATCTTGGTTTGGTTTCTCCTTTCATGTGCATTAAAACGAAACCAATAATTACTGCAGATGACTCCTGCAGTGCATTTTTAAAGAGGTTGCTTATCAAGGACAATTGATTAAAAAGCCTAAATGCTGAATGTGCCCCCAAACTTTTGCTATCTATCTTATCTGTGGTTTAGAAAGAGAACTAGTCACTGTTGTTACACCAGCCTCATGATAAGATCACAACCTTCCTTTTTGAGGAAGTTCAAGCCTATGCAGTGTCATGCTATTAAAAATACTACAAAATTCCAGTATCAAAACAGGCATATCAAACCAAATTAAAACCTCTTATAACTGAAATAGACAAGTACAAACAGAAGGCATTTAGAAAACAATGTTAAGTTTTTATGTATTTTTTCTATGCTCGCTTTTATTGTTAAATACTCATGTTTGAATTCCCCCTCCACCCCCCCCAAATTCCAGATTTCAACACTGCAAGGAAGACAAGAATAACAGGGAATACGCATTTTCAGAAGCAGTAGATAAGGGAAGATGTCAACGTCCAAGTGACTGGACAGAACATAAACTTAGGAATACAAAGCTTAAGCCTCTTTGTCGTAACCAACAGTTTGAACAGTGCAATGGAAGTGTGCTATTGACAGCTGCCTCAGTACTCCCCAGCCAGATATCGCCAAAGAGAAATCAGATAAAGAAGAATTACAGCGTGTTCTCAGGCTGAAAGAAGAGGGGGGAGGAATGGGGAAAGTGACAAGCACTCGAAAAGCTTAAGAGAGGAGAAGAGATAAAGATGACTGGGCCAGAAAGAAAACAAACTGGAGAGTAAGGAAGGCAGAAGTGCTGACAGCACTAATATAGGATGAGATGATGCGGAAGACAAGGAAGACGCTTCGTGGTGAAAGGCAGGATTCGTGTATCACATTTCTGGCACCACTCCTGAATATTTCTAAGGGCACAACCTCCAAAGAGAACTAGGTGTAGAACATATCCAAAATCCTTTGTGACCTGCTTGCTGCCCGAGCTATGGGCCCCAAGGTTTCCACTTCCCCAGCTCAGCAATCCTGCTTGTTTGCTTGACCCTAGCTGGGTTTCAGAAAGCAAGTTTCGCCTCGAATTAACAGGCTTGCTAGTTACAGCCCATGATGATGAACACTCTGAATGCCTTCAACCAGGATGGAAGCTCTCAACCGCTTGGAGAACCTGGTCCATTTCTTTGGGAGTCCCTCAGCACTGAATGGCAACCTGTGCTCCCCCAGCTCCTGTGGAGTGCACGGCACGTATGGTCATTGTTTTTCAGAATGGTTTGTGCAATAGATCTTAAAACCCCCTAGAACACCACGGGTTGCTGAGATCCCATCGGATTTGAGAGAAATTCTTTCTCCTCATTCTTATTCCCACTAATATGAAAGAATAAAAAAACAAAAACACAACAAAACCGGGCATAAAGACTAGGTAGAGAGAAAACCCTTACAAGAACAGCCTCAGACATCAGGCAGGCATTATTATGGTCCTCTGTGCTACAATGATAAACCGGCGTTTCTTTGTTAAGGGAAATGTCACAGCCATTGCATGCTTCCCCCAGACCCGAGCCTTTCAGCACAGGGCAGTGCCCAGTGAGCCTCCTCATGCTGTGCCACTGAAATGTGACCTTGGGGCACTTCAGGTGGTACAAGCATCTGCCGGCCAAGCTTCAGACACTAAACGAATGTTAGTTAAAAAAGCAGTAAATAATCATTTTGTTATCTACAGGTACTGCTGCACCATCACGTCTGAAAAGCTTCCCAGAAGCTCTGAGGATCCGATGGGCAAAAAAAACCACCATGAGGAAGAGTTAGCCGTGAGCTTCATAAGCTGGGGCACTGTCAGTCAGCAGCTTTGGCCTCCACCATTTGGACTATTTTTCTGTAAATATTGAATCAGTTGCTAAGGGATTTCACTGGACAACATGATATCACTCTGTTATTGCACCAGTGACTAGAGATCATCCCTCAAAAACAGCACAGCGTTGTTTAAACCCAAGCTTCATTTCTTGTCAATACAGCTGCGGTGAGAAAGTCTCAAGTGTTCCCTTGGTGAGCCAGCTCCCTTCAGCTGCCAGGCCCACCAGCGGCACCATGTGCACCAGGAGAGGCAGCACCTCCCTGGTGCAACGCGAAGTCCTGGGAGAGCCGGGAAAGGGCTGCAGACGAAGGATATTCTCAACAGCACGCACAGGCTCCCTGCTCCAAGCAAATAAACAAGTCGATAGCAAAAGGCATGTTGCAATAACACAGCACTACCCAAGAACAGACGTGCATTCCTGTGAAAAGCTAAATAATAGGTTTTATTCCTGTACAAAATCTGACTTAAGAACCTGTGACATGGGACAAATATCCGTGTTACAGAGAAGAAAAACTAGACTATTATTTAATTAATGATCCTTCTTCCATACTTTTTATTTCCAGATATGTAATATATGGGCTTATATATGTCTTATATGTCTTTTTATTTCAAGATATCTAATATTTCTTATGAGCTTTTTTAATTTTAGTACCTATAACACAGACTGTTTGCAAAGAACTGTGGCCTTGTATTATGAACTCCACGGAGTGCTGGTCTCTCCAGCCCCAGGTTCAGCTCCCCAGCTGGATGAGAGGACCTGAGAAAGCTTTTCAGAGGGAAATGCTAATGCAAACAGAAATGCTTGAGTGGGCACATTTTAAACTCTCTTCTGCATGGCCCTGTTGCAAATCAAGTCCTCTGTCTCAGCTGCGCAAAGGAGAGAAAATGGCTGAAGAATAATGATTTCAAAGCACAGACACTGAGGGCCATCACTTAGCGATACTTGCAGTGGGCTGAGACACATCTGCACGCATTTCTCAAGGGTTTTACAGGGCCAAAGTATGTTAAAGTTTACAAAAGGTCGTCTTCTTAGAACCGAAGCTTCCCTCAGGTTTCCCAGCGGAGCTGGATTCCTCTGGCAGATACTCTGGCTCCCACCCAGGGGCGGGCCTGCCCCTTCATCCTCTTCCTCCTCCTCCTGATGATGCAGGGGGCAGCCCACTTACCTACAGGTAGCACTGGCTTGTTTGGAGAGGCAGCTTAGAAGAGAGCACATATGGCAAGTCACAGATGAAGGGTACATAATTAGTGATAAATAACTTCCTAACATGACCAGCACATTTGTTCTTAATTAGCCTTTATTCACATTAAGTGAATTTATGTTACTGCTGTTATTAAAAATCTTTACAGAGGACAATCGATATAAATTTATGACAGCAGAATGCTAACAGGCAATGAGTTATACGTGGATGCGTTTTGGTAATCTCCATGCAGTGTGAAAATGACCTTCAAATTGTAGCAAAACAATATTTGCATCTCAATAGTCTTCCTAGCAGAACGGTTTTTAATGCACATTTGGGCAGATCTCCTCCTGGTACTCCTCCCTCTAAATTATTTCATGTGATGGAGACAATCAGGATCACTAATCTGCTCAAGTAGCTATGAATTTTTCTGACAGGGGAAAACAAAACAAAACAAAACAACAACCCCAAACAAGACTTGACCCAGTGCTTTAAGGGCCTGGACTCCTGCTGCGTGAGACACACAGCTAAGGGAGATGTGCAACTCTGTGAGTTTTGCAGAGTGCAAGGTGTGACCCTATTACTAGTAAAGCCTTTTAGTTTGTGCTGAATCAAAGAGTGCATTTTGCTAGGTGAGGTTTAAAAAAAGCAATGCTCAAATGCTCAATGCTCAAATTCTTGCTACTGAGTCATGACCTAATAGAAAAAGTAATTCAGCTATTTCACGTTATCTGGGAAGAAAATCATTTCAGACAGTGGATACAGATAGGGATTATCTAAATCAAACACAGAGAAACATCTCATGACTCCTGGTATTTATTGGGCATAAGCATGCAGTGCTGGGATGGTCACTCCTGTACAACGCTCCGTACCGGATTCAGCTCTATGGCTCTGGAGCTCAGCACTGCAGGAGCACAATACACACCAAGGCTCAGCAAAGTCCAGTTATTTTTTTCCCTTCCAAAATGCTTGACCATAGCTGACTTCAATCAGCATCAAAAAAAAAAGGGGAATTCTTTCTACTGAAGAGAGCCCTGGCCACTGCTTCCAATCCCTTCCCAGCACGGCCCGGACCTTCCTGGAAAAGACACAGGGAGAGGCAGCCCCAGGGCCAGCCAGCAGTACACAGACAGTGCCGTCTCTGCTCTCAGCACAGCAGCATCACAGAGACACGGGAGGCAAGAAGGAATGCCTGCTCTTTGCTGCCGTTCACAAAGAGGACAGGAGAAGAAAGGGCTGCCGTGTTTGCTGATTAGCAGCACTGGGTGAACCCTGACGCATGAAAACACCACCTAGTCCAGAGACCAAATTAGCATGCCTTCAGGAGTATTAAACAGAGATAAATAAATTCTTGACAAACCAAGTAAATTAAATAGGTATCATCCTTTTTGACGTGTCAAGGGCGGTACAGCGGAATACAGGCGGGTGGTGAGGACCAACGTACATAAACTGACTGGCTTAAAAAAAAAATCAATAAAAACTTAATCACAGAAGAATATAACCTCCGTATATCAAATCCACTGAGACTTTCACAGGGGAATTTCAGTTTCAGCAATAAAGCAAATTCATTTCAAGTTAAGCTAATATGGACATCTTGAATTTATTAGTAAAAATGAAAGCAATGTGAACTTTAGGTTTTCAGAAGCAAAAAGACATTTAATAAAATTTCTTTCTTTTTGCCCTGGGACTAAGGAAAAATTCAATAACCTATGCAATTTTGATAAGTTATGGATTCTTATTTACAACACATTTTAGCATAATTTCATCTTAATATTTTGTAATGATTTGCTGTCACAACTGAATTTTTTCCTATTGTTAATCATTACCCCAATGAAGAAAAATTATTTAGTTTATAACTAAGAGAACACAACTAGCTATTGCTAGTACAGACAATGTGTGGGGCTGTTGCCTGGGGCTGGTATGGCCATCACCCTCTATAAAATAACAAATATGGATTACTTTAATTTGCCGTGGTTTTTTTTTTTTTTTTAAATGGAAAAGGATGGTAAAATTTTTCTGCAGAAACTTGTAGTGATGGAAGAACGCTTTTGATACAGACAGTTTGAAAAAGCGTCTTTGTCCATGGAAGGAGCCAAAGCTGAAATATTTCAGTCGGGACAGCACGTGAGAGGAGCTGTATGTAGTTCAGTGTCCTCATGTCTACCCTCCCGCCTGCGGGTGTGCAGCCCAAGTGCATCCCTGGGGCCGCCGCACCGCAGCGGGCAGCGCTGCCTCTGGCCCTAGCAGGCGGCCGCAGCTCCTGGAACCGCTTCCAGATAGCAGCAGTCTGAGTTTTCGCCCGATGTTTCATTTGCAATTACATCTGTAATGTTCAATTTGCAGCTGAAAAGACAAATATGTTTACAGAAAACTCTGACGCAGTTTTTTTTTTCTTTTTTTTTTTTTTTTCCCCTGGGTTCACTGAAATATTCCATAAATTCAGGCCTGCTGACAAACGGCCTCTAAAAGCAGTGCTTAACAGGCTTCAACCTGCTTGCTTTTTGGGATGGCAGCTCCTTCCTGAGCAAACACTTGTGACGAACAGGCCCTACGGTGTACCTGTTGGGCCGAGGGGATTCAGGTCAGGTCACTGATCCCATCAGCCTGACGTCACGCAGGGTTCCTCAGATCTAGCTGAATGATGTCTCACAGAAGGACGAGAAAATGGTATTACTGTCTCATTTCCAGCTATTAATATTTTTTTTCAACTCTAAGAATACATGTGATATTGGGATTTCTTCTTCAAGAGACAACGTGATGAATGGCATTAACAGGGAATGTGATTGGAACGGGGAATAACGAATAAAAACGATCTGACAACAAGAGGCTCTTCCAAGACACTAACACTCAGTGACAGCAAACATCCCGCAGTTCAGGGAGTTCACTTCTGAAGCAATGCTGACACAGCTGAAGTGACCACTTGCTACAGTTAAATTTTCTTTTTCCCCAATTACTTTTGAAAACCAGCCCTGAATTTTAAAGTATATTTACAATAAATGTCTCTACGAGAAGTCCTGACAGAGCATTCACACAGGACACCTGAGAAAATGCAGGCCGTGCACCTGCCACGTCCAGAGCTCTTGAGAACCTACCCCGATGGATCAAGTCCATGCTTTGCAATGCTGCAGTAAGAAGTTATCTGGACTTTTACACTTGCCAGCTGTGTGGCACCACTGTGCCTGTTTGCTCCAAGAGACAGCACATCCCCAGGGTGGGACGGCGTGCCCAGCTTCCAGTGCTGCCCGGCACGGTGCTGCGCCTGCCGTGTGCTGCTGCCCGGCAGGGTGCTGTGCCCACTGTGTGCTGCTGCCCGGCAGGGTGCTGTGCCCACTGTGTGCTGCTGCCCGGCAGGGTGCTGTGCCTACTGTGTGCTGCTGCCCGGCAGGGTGCTGTGCCTACTGTGTGCTGCTGCCCGGCAGGGTGCTGTGCCCACTGTGTGCTGCTGCCCAGCAGGGTGCTGTGCCTACTGTGTGCTGCTGCCCAGCAGGGTGCTGTGCCCACTGTGTGCTGCTGCCCGGCAGGGTGCTGTGCATGCCTTCCTGGCCAGAGCTCTCCTCCTGCTTCGGGGCTGCTCTGCATCTGCCTCCCAGCCCCTGTTGTGCCGCAAGACACACCTGCCATCATGCAGAGCTGGCCTTTCCAGGCCCACGTTTCTAAGTCATTTGCTCAGCCCTACCATGTATTTATCCTTTACAAGAAAATAACAAGAAACCTTAAAAAAAAAAAGCCATGAAAAAGCCTTTTCTTTGGCTGCAAGAAGAGCCCAGTGTGAGCAGATCCACCAGACATGTAAACAGCAGGTTGCACACCCCATGTTTGTTTTTCATCTCAAACAAGGAGGCTGTGCTTCGGGATGAAGGAGGCTGAGCACAGACTTTTTATTCACCCACTTCTGATCTCCCCGTTTCTCTTACACATCCCGAACTGCCCGAAGGCAACTCAGAAATACCCACAAAAGGCGTAAGGTAAATCCTCAAAGCTATGTTTGTTCCTCTCACAGTCATCTTGCGCTTTCTTCCCCCACTACTCCCTTCCTCCTCCCTCTTCTCTTCCATTACTCTGCAATTTATTGTGTTTTTTCAAAAACATGCTCCCCGCTGTGTATGTGTCTATGCAGAGCTCCGGTTATCTGAGGTATTTTCTTATTCTACACCTTGCACCCACCCTGTCTTCTGTACTGTTACAGCTCGTCCTGCCAGGGAAGCCTGTATGGCATCATTTTGCTGTGTAGTGCCTGGCACATGGCTGGGTACTGTAAGAAATAATGATTTTTAAACACTACACAGCTGTGAGACAAACACACAGTCACAAACACTTCTCATGTTCTCATCCACGAGGTCCCAGTGCTTAAAGACAAACATGCGAAGGGCCACAGCGAGGCTGCCGGTGCTCACCAGGTTCCTGCATGAAGCAGTGCTGAGCTGCACCACACCATTTTTATTTCCAGCCATGATGTGGCTTCTGTAAAGTTCTGGGGTCACTCTGGGGATCCCAGAGGCTTTGGTTGAGGCTTGTCTTTACTTCTGACACCTCGAGAACAATGAAACCTTGTTTAATATTTAACACGGGCCTTAAAAGTGAACAGGCACCTCCCTTCTCCCTGCTTAAGCATCTTGTGCTTTCAGCAGGGTTCAGGCAGCCTCTCCTTTCTGTCACACACGAGCGCTGGCTCGGTGACTTTGCCTTTTGGACGAGCTTTCAAGGAGCGTCAGGCAAAGCGAGCAATGCCGTCTGTCAGCATCGCAGTCCTGCACTCCAGCATTCAAAACCTCTGACAGAATAGTCTTCAAAGTTCATGTTCAAACGCAACATTACCTCAGGGTAGGAAAGACCTTAAAAAAACATCTTCTCCAGTCCTCCTTGAAGCTGACAGTGAGAGATCTCCTTACTTGTCTCTCCTTTGCAGCTGCTTATTAAAAATAATAATTACTGTGGACTGTAGAAGAATGAAAGCATGACCTGAATAAAATAGGTGTCCCACAGAATTCCTTTGACAGACCCTCTGAGTGAGACTTCTTGCATGTTTATAGCCCCAACTGGCCCATGCTCCACTGCAGAAGAGAGTGAGAAGGAGAAATTTATAGCCAGAAGCAAAAAAGACAAAGATTTTAAGAAAAAAGCTTAAGGATCCTGAAAAGAACCTCCATAATTACACGGAGCTACTTCTGTGGAGAATTAGCACAATTGCCCCGGATAATGCGAAGGAGACAGTAATTTTATTTACTCCTTATTTAGAAAAAAAAACAGATGAATGCAACGCTATCACAGGTTGATGACCAAGTATTTCTCATTCCAGTAGTAAAGGTAAAGCAGTAAAAACTGAAATAGCACATTAAAAAAAAAAAAAGCAACAAAAACTTAGGCTACACAGTATCTGTGATGTCTAAAACTGCCCTGGCTTTTATAGTTACTTTAGTAACCCATAAAGCACTGGATTAATTTCAGAAGAAGGAAACTGTGTGTGTTGAACAAAAACTTAAGGAAATATACGAGTAGATACAGCCCGATGCCAGTGCCCCAGCTGATGTGGGGTTTGACTCGTAAGGAATTAAAAGATGAACACTTGTGTGGGGCCTGCCAGAGCAAGTCAACACAGGCAGTTACCTACAAAAAGCTTTTCTGCCAGAAGAAAAAGCTGTGATGATAGCCAGTGACTAGACGGTGAAGAGGATTAAGTCATGTGTTAATCGTAAGGGTAAAAACCACCTGAGTCACTCTGCAAGCTACAGCTCAAAGCCCCATTGCAAGAAGGGGGAGTGCAGCCTGGGCATTCTGGCAGAAGCGGGATCTCGCAGGTGAAAACACAGGTCCAACAACATCCCCAGGCCTCTCCCTTGCCCCGTGGCCTGGCCAGCGGTGACCTCTGAGCAGTCATGTCCGAGCGGTGGGGTCTGCCCTGCTGAAGAGAAGAGCTAAGGACATATATGAGAGACGCTGGAGGGATGCTAGAGACAGGGCTCCTCTGGCCTCTTTATACCCTCTCTAGTTTCCTAGGCTTCTCAAACGCCATTTCTTTGTCCTAATATTCATATCCATTTGTGTTCTCTTCCTTGTTCTTCTAGGTTTAAATTTCCCTCAACCATTTGTTTTTCATGTGGATTTATTTAGAAATCAGTTGTGATATTCCCATTTATAATAATCCATACTGGTGAGATAACTCTTCTGTGATCTGTATCCCTTCCTAAACCTAAACTTCATCCTACAAAATCACTTCTGTCTTTTTACAGACACAGCCAGCCAGGTTCTTGCTATTCCAAAAGGTCGATGACATTGCTAATGTGTATGTATTACATACAAGCAGAAATCAATGCTGTCTGCCGTACATCTGGATCAATATCATGGAAATAAAAATGAATTCTGGACATATGAATACAAAAATATTTATGACAAAAAAGAAACCAGAAAAATCTTTAAAGAAACCCATAAAATGAAAGCAGAAAAAGAAGCAACTCCACCACACAAGTACGTAACTTACTTGCAGTGCAACTATTTTTAGGTATTCCATGTTAGTCACCAACCTGCATTTACACTAACGTTGTGGGTTTCGGTGGTTTTTCTTTCAACTGCCTGTGGAGGCTTTTGGGTCAGATATAGTAACGAGCAGTCCCCACAGTAATTTTAATTAACAAGCTCTAATAAATTTGCACATGTTGCAATATACTGGTCTAAAAATACCCATGTGCATCCCCCAAGACTGTGGCCAGACTGCTCAGCATCCCAGCTCCCGTGAGGCACAGCCTATTCTTTAAAGGATGGATTCAGTCCCTGCACTGGGACCGCATCCCGGCCCACGGTACCTGGGGCCAGGGAGCCCCCAACCCGCCCCGAGCCCTGCAGCGCAGCCTTGGCACGAGACCCCCTTCACCCACCACATCAAGAGGCTCCCCCAGGCCCATGGCTGCCTCTCATTTCGCACAGATGACAAAACGGGCTCCCTGCTCTGGGTTCATCTCAGTCATTTGGCTAGAGCCAGCCTGTCAGTCACAGGCCTGACTCGGCACTTGGCAGAGCCACGGCTGTGCAGCCGTGCCAAAGAGGGGGAAAAAATAAATCTCGTTCTTGTCAAAACCTTCCAGTTTTCACCGAAATTGTTCAGTTCACTGAGCAAGAACATTATATCTGAAGAGGCAGTAGCTATATTTTTTCCTGCCTTACACAGCCCCACCCCTCCAAACCGACTCCTTTGGTATGGACACGTCACACACCTTGAGGAGGGAACCAAAGCAGCTACAAGCACCAACTGCAGCCGCTCCCCCTGGTGCACACCATTTCCAAACCTGGTGCCAGCCACCTAGGGCTGAAGCTGTCCCACCAGCGTCAAAGAGACCGGTCCCCCGAAGAGCAGCTTAACAGGATTAGGCTCTGTATTTTCAAGCAAACCACAGCATGACGATGTGGAGCTAGGCTTTCCCAGGACAGCATTTCCAGCCTGGGCTTTTCACAGCTGCCCGGTGGGTGTCCCAGGGCCCTGCCGGCACCGCCATGCTACTGCACGCTCCTGAATCTGCAAGCTCACATAGGTGTCTGAACCATTTGCACAAAACAGCAGTGGATCCAGCAGCACTCTTGAAAAATACAGAACCAGAGCCAGGGCCGGGGCGGGAAATCCGGCAGCAGGACAGGAGCAAGCAGCTGGGGTGCAGCATGTGCAGCAGGAATGCGGGTGCATCCCAGGAAGCAGATGTTCCCGAGAGAGAAGAGAGTTCTTTGGGAGCACCTGTGCAGACTAAAATTGCTTATGATATGCAGATGGTCAGATGAGACTGAATAATGAAAACATGCATGATCTCTGCTGCATGTGGCATGCAGACAGCTGGACGGCGTGATACCCCATGCTCTGCTGGGGCTTTTCTTTTCCAAAGAAAAGAAATGGTTGCAGACAAATATTATTTCTTATACGTACATCTCTCACATCACAGATATCTTAGAGGTGGTACTGATCAATTATCTTTTCTCCCACAGTAACCTGTTTTTCATTTGAAGGAAAGCATGCAGGGAAGGTTATAATGTTCTTACTGCATATCAGAAATATCCAGCCATATCATCACGTTCAAGTATTTAGAACTAAGCTATAAATGAGAGAGCACCAATATGTGCTTAAGAGAAACAGAAGAGCTGCTGCGAGGTTTTGTGAACCTTCCCATAGTTTGGAGAACTGCAGTGAATTATACCCTACCTAGACAGCGACGAGTTCACAAAAGCTTTTTCTGTGCTGTACATCGTGCCAGCATATGGGAACGTTGTACTGATGCTATTAGCCAAGACTCTTTTGACATGATGTAAAGCATCTAATAATTATACAGCAAATATGACGAGATGGAATTGAACCTGATCTCAATTAGCAACCAGAAGTATCCTTCCAACTGAGATTAATATTGATTAAACCATAACAAGACTAGTACTTGCCAATAAGAGCTCTATAAAATCAAGGAAAGGTGAGGCCAACCTCTAAGCTGGGAGCACTTTGTCATAAGCTGTAAAGACAAGCGATTCTCCTATGGCCTAATTTGTCCTTTTCAAAAGTGGAAGTTTGGCTCTGTATAATTCAGGAAATTACAATCATTTCAGCAGACAGATAGACTGGCCAGGTGCCCAGAGCAGAGATCAACAACCTCTGGGAGACGGCTCTGTTTTCCTTGCAACTTGCTGTATCCCCGGAACGGTATTTACCACACCAAACCCTGTTCCTCTCTCCCTCTCGCCCCTCTCTCAGCTATTCAGCCTGAGATATTGTTCCCAATATTGACGTACTGTATGTCCAAAAATAGGTTTGTGTTTTTTAATTCCCCCCCTTGTGCCAAATTAAGTGGGGTACTTTGGATCTGAACAAATATATTGGATTTATTGGCTCATCCCTCAAGTGAGGTATAAGAGTTCCACCGATCCAATCCTACGTTTCCTTTACATGGAAATGATTGAATTTATTACTAGCCATTTTTAGATCATATTAAGTCAAACTGTAACAGCTATGCACCCTTCAGGGCTTACCACAGATTAAAAAATGCTGCTTGAAAAACAGACATGCAAGGGTACGAGAGGCAACAATGTAAAGCTTACAACAAATTTTTTTTTCAAGATTTTTGATCCTATTTAAGTAATGTTTTAAAATGTTCAGTGCAACTTCAGAGAACTCTTCTACAGCTCAGAAAACACTGACTGCTAATATTCTGCAAATTCTAAGAATACCTACAAACCAAATTAACCAGCAAGTTAAAGCAAATTTCTCTGAATAAACTTTTATTAATACTTTTTCAATAAAGATGTTCTTGCAAAGAGCAAAGATCAAACTTGACAATTATTAATTTACTTAAAATGGGGGTTGGAGGCAGATGAAGCCTGGGAACCTCTACAAGCTATCAGATCTTGACTTGGGAGATAACTTATGCCCGTGTTCCCTGGCTGCCCGAAACAGAATTTCTGTGAAAGCTGTTGATGACTCAGATGAATTGGGTATCGGAGCACATCACCCCAGGAAGATACTCTACACAAAAATCAGCCCAGCCACCCAACCTTGCGAATGCTCCTCATCCCCACCGAGCTTCCCCTGCCCCGTCCCGTCCCTGAGGGCCGGTGCTCCAGGGCTGTGGGCAGCTCCCGTGCAACAGCCACCGCGCTTCATTAACACCAGCAACTCCAAGACCTGCTCCTTGGCACACTCTGAAAGACAGACCTTGTCTGTCTTCCCTGTACTCCAGTGAGGAAATGTCTGTAGTTCTTTAATTAAACAGAAAAAGGCACTTATTTGGTATATGCCTCATTTCTGCTTATTATTCTCAGGTGGTAGCCAGTGCACTATTCCCCCCTCGGCTGCACAGCTATGGCACTAACAGCGAGGTGGAGGTGTGTGACTGGGAGCTGGCCTGTGCCCCCCGCAGACAGCCCAGTGGGAAAGAAACCGGCTGGAGGCTGGCACGGCTGTGTGGAGATAGCCGATACTGTGGCAGTCCCTGCAGGCAGGAGCAGATAATCTACTTCCTGCTGTGCTCTGCGCTGGTGCAACCTCACCTCGAGTACTGTGTGCAGGTCTGGGCATCACAGTACCAAAAGGATGTAAAACTGTTGGAGAGTGCCCAGAGGAGGGCTACAAGGATGGTAAAAGGACTAGAGGGGAAGACGTATGAGGAGCGGCTGAGGTCACTTGGCCTGTTCAGCCTGGAGAAGAGGAGGCTGAGGGGAGACCTCATCACGGCCTACAGCTTCCTCGTGAGGGGGAGCGGAGGGGCAGGCGCCGATCTATTCTCCTTAGTGACCAGCGATAGGACCCGAGGGAATGGTGTCAAGCTGAGGCAGGGGAGGTTCAGGCTGGACATCAGGAAGAGGTTCTTCACCAAGAGGGTGGTCGCGCACTGGAACAGGCTCCCCAGGGAAGTAGTCACGGCACTGAGCCTGTCAGAGTTTAAGAAGCGTTTGGACTGTGCTCTCAGTCATATGGCCTGAGTTTTTGGGTAGACCTGTGTGGAGCCAGGAGTTGGGATCGATGATCCTTATGGGTCCATTCCAACTTAGGACGTTCTATGATTCTATGATTCTATGCTCTGGGGCAGGGCGGGCGGCATCGGCTGGGCGCCGCGTCCTCATGCTGCCCGGCAGAGCCAGAGGGGCGGTGGCTCTGAGCACACAGCCGGTGGGGTACGAACGGCGGGGTGCAGGAAGGATGCGCTCCAAGGAAAGCAGATGTGCTGGGCCAGATGGGATGAGAGTGGTCCATAGCCAACATTTACCTTATTTTGCAGTATGACATGCCTGAGAGCCCAGGGCAAAGAGGCAACAACTTTTCCAGTCTGGTACTGGAGAGATCAACTCTAAGTGTAAAGTATTAAGAATTAATGCAAAATATAGCAGGCTAGTGAGCAGTCATTAGGACAGCCAATGACTATTATCATGGAACTTTTCTGGACTCTTAAAATTTCACCTGCACATAAAATTGCAATTCCTCACATCCAGGAGCAGGCAAAAATCAGCCTAACACAGTGCGGATAACAAAATATAATACAGAAGATTATTAGGAAGTAAGCAAGTCTGTCTCTGGCAGGCCATGACAGAAGAGCATCAGGAAGCCAAGAACAACCAAGATGCTTTTTTCAATTGGTGCAGCCACTGGGACTTCTGCAGGTGCCTTTTGACAATGGCACAATACCAGTACGGCAACATCCAAGTGCAGCAGAGTTATAAAAGAGCAGTAGCTGCTCAAGTATGCACTCAGGCTTGCTAAGCCTCTAATCCCAGCTTTGATTCCTTTTTCCCTCCACAATCAGTTCAAACGCAGCTAGAATTAATCACTGCTTGCATACATAAAGCTTGATTTTCTTCTCTCCTCTGCCCATGATCTGCCGTGGGTCACACACAGGACTAACACGGGCGTAGGGGATGAGACGCAGGGGTGAAGACAAGGAAGGGCCAGACTCTCCCTAGAGTCTGGCAATCCCCTAATGTACACTAACATCCCCAGCAATAATAACAACACCACCAACAATAATAATTATAATAATGCTGTAGTGATGAAAATTGTTCCTCTTAGCAGTGGCTCTCATTCAGGGGCCACCTTCTCTCCTGCCTGTTCCCTGGGTCCATCCCTGAACAGCCCCTTACACCACCACCACTTCTGCTCATCCTGGCTCTAGTCTAGCTCTGTTCTCACTCACCTCCTCCATCTTCTGGCATAGTTTTCCCCCACTCTATTCCACCTTCAACAAGTCCTGGCCCCACAGCCACATGCCCAGACAGTACCTTCTTTTGAATGCAGGCCAGCTGATACTCGTTCACATTATAGAATCATAGAAACTCCTGAGTTGGAAGGGACCCATAAGGGTCATTGAGTCCAACTCCTGGCTCCACACAGATCTACCCAAAATTTTAGACCATGTGACTAAGTGCACAGTCCAAACGCTTCTTAAATTCAGACAGGCTTGGTGCAGTGACTGCTTCCCTGGGGAGCCGGTTCCAGTGCGCGACCACCCTCTTGGTGAAGAACCTCTTCCTGATGTCCAGCCTGAACCTCCCCTGCCTCAGCTTGACACCATTCCCTCGGGTCCTATCACTGGTGACTAAGGAGAATAGATCGGCACCTGACCCTCCACTCCCGCCTCGCGAGGAAGCTGTAGGCCGCGATGAGGTCTCCCCTCAGCCTCCTCTTCTCCAGGCTGAACAGGCCAAGTGACCTCGGCCGCTCCTCATACGTCTTCCCCTCTAGGCCCTTCACCATCTTCGTCGCCCTCCTCTGGGCACTCTCCAACAGTTTAATGTCCTTTTTGTACTGTGGTGCCCAGAACTGCACACAGTACTCGAGGTGAGGCCGCACCAGCGCAGAGTAGAGTGGGACAATCGCTTCCCTCAACCAACTGGCAATGCTGTGCTTGAGGCACCCCAGGATACAGTTTTCTCCCCTAGCTGCCAGGGCACACTGCTGGCTCATATTCAACTTGCTGTCAACCACAACCCCCAGATGCTTGTACCTTGCTTTGGAGTTCAAATGGAGATTTTGGCCAGCACAACTTCAACTGTTTTCCAATTCAGGTCACCTTCACGTCAGAAAGAGGATCTGGCTTCAGTCATTAGGTCCACTTGCATTAATGAGCCCTTTGCAACTCTTCTCCACGGTATTATATTCCATGCTCCTTTGGATTATCCCAGAGCATCCCGTTTCTCGTTATTATAGAAAGTCAAGAAACATAACACGAGCATGGCTCTTAAAAATGAGATTTATGCCCAGCTGCACTGTGCAAGCAGAATTATGGTGCAGAGAAAATTACAGGCAATAAACAAACGTGTATATAGACAGGGGATGTCTTTTAATACATATCTGCAAAACGTTCTTTGGAATGCTTAATGAGAAACCTATTTCTGGTCCTCTAAAACTATTTTCTTAAGACTCGGTGTGCTTTGTGCTTAACTAGGGTTAGTGGGCCAGCAAACACAGTATTTTTCATTTCCATTTCAAAGGATTCCAGCAGAGGCAGACATTTTCAAACATCACATTTGCAAAATATTGCTGCTATTAAACCTGTAAGAAACTAATTGCGTCCCACCCCATAGAAGAGCTCAGTTTCATTTGGTATGCCACTGGAAATGCCGAGGGATGAAGGGCATCTTTCCAAAGTACAGGTTACACCCATAAATCCTCTTTCACTCAACCCCTGAACTTCTTCATCTGTTTCTCTGGGATCATGTAACACTTCTAGAGCTGACTTAAAAACATCCCTGGAAATAGCGCAGAATCCACAATACAGTTTTTTCGTCCTTGTTTTCCACAGTATTATGAAGCAGCCTGATATGGACAGACTGTGCTAATTGATAGAACTGCCTACTAAAATCATCATTTAAGCACATGCAAACAGCAAAGAAAGCACTGCTTCCTGTCCAGTGCCTGCATGTCAGCAGGGAACATCCCAGCATGTGTCGCAGTTAGCAAAAGTCTAAAGATACTCACTTAAGTCAAACACACAGGCCAGAATAAGGCACCGTAATCAATAAACAGGGCGAAAATGTGGAGAAAACCCATGGATGGCAGACAACCAGCACAAGGAAGAGTTAAAGATGAGGATGCAACATCACACTAATTTCACAGCAAAGAGGGGTGAGGGGTAAGAGCTAAAACAGGCAACCAATAAGCACTGACGCATTTAAGTTGAAGATATTATCATGAGAAAATTAAGGACTCCCAATGTATCAAGAAAACGAGCTTGAAAAAGCAGCGACCAGTTGTACCAGTAATTTATAATCTGTCAGCTGCTGAGATCGTGAACAGTGGCACTTTGTAATCTTATAGGGAAAAGAGCTCTACTGCCATATGGTCATATATTTCTGGCCAGGATCATTTAGTGGAGCCTGTAATGAAAAGTTGCACATCCACCTAAAACTGAATTATGCCAGCTGTGCCCCTGTGTCATTTGTGCTTTCAAGGAGAAGGACAGCTGTCATTCCCTTTCTCTGAAGACAGGAAGCAGACAGCCTCGCCTAAGAGACCTAATTTTTCTTGGATTGCCCTCAGTACCTTACCTGTTGCTAGGAAAAGAAAGGGTGGAGTCCCTGATAGCATTTTTGGTTTGATTTTTGCTGACATATCTACACCTCTGGGTTTCTATATCCACCTTGCTGAGCTGCTATGAAGAAAGTGACGTCTGGACCTTGACTCTAATCTGAACTGAAGGCAGTTTGAAGAGAGCACAGGCTCTACAAAACCCAGCAGACCTGCCTTGGCATAAAACCAGTTTGAGAGAGGGTGCAGTTCAGTTCTTTGTCTTCACCTCTCCTAATGAATGAGATATTTCACATTTTAAATATTGCCGCAGCAATTTATTGCCAGTTTTAAATTGCTCTGTCATCTCAGATTAGCACTCATCATTCATGCTAATGTAAACTAAATGGTATCTCTCCTGAAATATGTGAAAAATAGATGGGATTACAGTGAGGGTTGCAGGGCATGAAATTTCTAATCTGTGAGCAACTAATTGTTATAAGTACTTTTTGGTACTTTCATCCACTGAGCCATCCATTTGAATCTATACATTTGCTATTTTGTTATATTAAGACCAAATCTTGTTTGCCTAAAGCACACAACTACTCCCACTGGCTCCAAGAGTCTATTTACAAAAGCAAAGAGCAGGATATGTAACCTCAAACAAATAGCAAAGGAGATACCACCACCAAACACCTGCTGGACCCTATAGAGCAGACCTATATACTTTGGGGACATAAACTAAGAGTGTGCCTTCAAAACTACAGCCTGTCTAGACCCCTCCACCTGCTCACAAGGAAAAACAGCAGTTGGGAGAATTATAGCCTAATACTCAGTGTGACAGGAAGGAAATAGCATTGGGAAATGCTTATTTTAATGACAGAAAACTATTTGCCAGGCTTGGGCTTAGCTGCAGTAGAAATGTTATTACTTTCCGAGCTGGAAGAGGAAATATTTCAAGGACTATTTTTTGACACGTTCACTGTGGCTTGATTTCTGCATCTATTAAAAAAAAAAAAAGTCTATATAGCCTGTGCTGTGGATGCTTTGCAAATCTTTGCATACAACTCCACTTGATAAGGCTATAGTGTGATAGAATTGCATATAATTTACTGCAGGCTGAACAGCTAACAAAAGTGGGTGTAAATGAAAATATTAAAATTGCCTCGGTTTTGTTTCCAGAATTAATGCTAAATCCATTGTCTTCATTTTATTATTTCTCAGAGTATATGGAAGCAAGACAGAAAAATGCCCCATGAAGCACTAGTGTGTAAAGAGGCCTGACTGCATAGTTTCCTTCCTAATGCATAAGTTTGACAGCATTTTAACCCAAAATATCCTTAAAATGTGAAGAACATAGAAAGCTTTACTTCCTAGAGATTTAGTTTCATCTTCCCAGCGTGCTTACGTTGAGTGAAATCCACTTACAAACACCATCACTGCAAGCACTTCAAAGCTTTAGGAAATGTCTTTTAATCGTAATTACTGTGCCCGTCCTGGGCCATCCTGAGCCTCCCTTTGAACACCCATTGCTTTTGGTGGGAGTGTAGAGCACCCAAAATGACACCAGCGAGTACCTGAGCTCTGTTACACACCTCTGAAATTAGGCAGAGAAGAATCGATATTTCTGTGCGGTAAGGCTCGTATAACCCAGACAGTCACAGAAAGCTCAGTAAGTGAATGGCTTTGTAAGCTGAACATTTACAAACGTAGGACCATCAAGCTCTGGAAATTACCTCACAGAGTTATGATGATGTCCTTTAGGTTCTCCCTCATTCTGTACAGGCACGTTTTTAGCCTGATTTCCAGGTTCTGGGCCTTCTGAAAGGAAACAGTCACTTTACTTTGGAATACAGAGAAATGAGAGACAAGAAAAACGAGGGAGAGGCATGTCTGCAGAAACACTTCTTAAGATGATTTCTCCTGGCTATTGCTTATTTCTCAACTGCTCCTTTTTAAAAGAGTTATTCTCTATTTTAAACACATAATGTTACCCTTCCTGTATCCCACTCCTTCCATGCATAATTAAGTACATCTGAGATACTTATATGGCTGTTGTTACTAAAGGATGCGTGCACTTTTTTAGTCTATCTGTCTTCATAATACCTGTGGGAGCTGGGAAAGTCCTATTAGAGTCTCTGGCTCAGAGATATTTAGGGGCCTGCCACTGAGATAAATGGGATTAGCTGCCCCATGGATTTTCTAGCTCTGAGCCTCCACTACGTCCCTAAAACCACAAAGGACATCTTAAATGAAGCAGGGAACTCTTGAGAGTCTCATGACTGTGGCTGGGGGGCTCAGTTCTGAACCTTTTGATTCAGTCTCACGTTGCTAAAGGATGAAGAAATTAGATAAGGTTAAAATCATGTCATTCTCTTCTGCCTGCACATCTCTCTGTTAACAGCTTTCAACTGTTGGCATACACTGGATACAACTCTCTTGACACACTCTGCTTTACTTCAGCTCAGTTTTCTCCTCAAAGGCTCTGCATAAGAGTCCACAAATAACTCTAACTAATCTCTTATTTAGCTCAACACTCCTGATTTCTTTTTCTACAGAGCAGCAAATGGACGTTTATTGCCCTTTGCACCTTGCTTTGTTCTGCAAAAGCGCTGGTGAAGCGGCTTCTCCGAAGCGGAGTGTGCCCAGGCCAGGGCTGGGCGGCCGCACAGCACCTGCACGTATGCACCCTTTCTGGCACAACTGCCTTAGAAAGGAAATTTCCATCTTCCCTACGGAGCTCTACCAGTTCTCTGCCCAATTCTGAGCAACAGATGTACAAAACAGGCCAGCCACCCACCCGGGGAACAACAGGAGCAGTGTAGCTGCTGTCCTCCACACTTGGGAATTCATCTAAACATACCCTGCTTACAAACAAAGGCATCTATTTCAAATGTCAGGCTTCCCAAAAGCAAACAGGGAGCCAGTTTGCCACGAGGTAACGGCACAAGGTCTGCCAAAAGACACAAAAGCGATCAGTCTCAAAGCTGTGTTTCACGCACGCAGCTGCTGTGCACCTCTCAGCTCAGGCAGAGCACCGCAAGCCTGCTGACATAAAGACACCGTGCCACCTGCAGGGGCTAGGTGTTCCTCTGGACAACACGGGTGGAATATTTCCTCTTACTGTAACCAGAGGAAGATGTGATTTGTTCCTGCATGGTCACCAAGGAGCCTAGAGTAACCCCAAATTACTGTTCCGTCTTAATTGCTGCAGGGACGCACCTTTGGATGAAGAAGAGATGGTATTTTCCACTTCCTCTAAGTGATTACCTCTTCAGATATATGAGTTAGTTCAGTCTTCCCAGGATTTAAATTAAGACAACTATTAAATCATCCAAAGCTAAACTACCTGAACATTTTCAATGTCTTTTCAACATTTGAAAAACAGACGGTCTTGGATGCTTGTTACTTAAAAGCCATAGAATTTTGCCTGGGAATTGAATTAAATTCCCTAAAGTGGGAGTTAAGAAAAAAAAAATCTATTTCCAGACTAAGATTAATATTTTATTAGTTCGTGCACGTGTGAAAATTGCCTTAATCTTGTAAGGTGAATTTTTTTAATGAACTTGAGGTACTCTAGGATGTTAAAAACAGGGGGGGTTATATTAGGCTATGAACACAACTCTGACATTTGCATGAGCATTGCAGGTATGCAGGATGAAGATTGGAGCTTGCCTGTAAGGGATTATATAGGTTGTTTGGACTTGCACTGTCCACTTTGTCTCAAACATTAACTTGCTAGTATGTTCACAATATTGGTCCCTCAGAACATGAACACAGCTCCTGTACAACAGATATTCAATGCTTGTAAATAATTACAAATTGTTCCTTGGATATTAGTTTTGCTAATTTGACAGCGTTGCAAAGTAATTTTATTCCTAATAGGAGTTCAAAGAGTGACTGCTTCCTTGCCTGAATTGCATGTTTGCAGCAATCTGAAATGGAGGTATTTTATCAGCTTAGCTTAACAGAGCAAATTTCTATTATCAGGAGAAAAAGAGTTCCCAACATTTGATTTTAGGTTCCAGACTGTTTCAGTTCATTGTGAATCTCTGGAGAGAAAATGCGCTTTATTTCTAGTTTAACAGTTCTATGAAATACCCTAAATCTATAACTCTACAGAAAAATGTCTGGGTTTACATACAAAGAGGACAAAACTCTAGTGAAATAATTAGCACGATTTACTGCAGGGCTCTGACTGCAGGAAAGGCCTGAAAAGATTTAAATGTGTTGTTGGTGGCTGCTTGCTTCCTGGGTTGCTTGGGAAGCTTTGGTGCAGAGCACAACAAATATCAAACAGTCCAATTACAGTGATGAAAGTGCTCAGTCAACACACTGCGACCCATCACTCCAGTCTGGCAGGGAAGCGTTTTATCCATACTGTTGTTTGTGGTTTGCACTGATACCGTCCGCTATCAAAAATGCCCGTCCTTTTAAAATACATTGCTTAAAAGAGAGCTGCAAGTTTTCTGACAGCACAGATTCCAAATCTTTCAGTCTTTTTAAAGAAAATTAATCTTTTTTTTTAAACTTTTTTTTTAAACGGAAAAAGACCAAACCTAAACTATGCTGACAGTGTTCTGTATATCACTCCGAACTCCTTTTAATGTGCTTTTTATGTTTGCAAAACATATCCCTTTTCTCTCTTTGCCTACATACCGCAACCCCGCAGATGTCCCAACATGACTACTGCTCATCACGCTATTTCCTCCTGATTGGTGTCTGCCAATGTCTTCCTCCTGTGTGCTCAGGATTTTGCCTCTAAAAAGCTGGAATCGAGGGTGTGCAAGTGTTACTGGCTACAGGTTATTTATATATTCTTCTGGTGTTAAGCTACCCCCATCTTCAAAGAACAGTCGCCTTCCACAGAATCCTCCTGATCTGTAAATGCCTGTGAAGCCACAAAATCCTCAGCCCCGATGCCCAGGAGGGACACCCTGTTAAAACCCAGCCTTTCTAACTTCCTCACGTGCAAATCTCAAGGTGATTTTTCACCTTACCCACGCCGTGCCCACAAGGAAGCACCCCTTCAGCAACTTCCACAACCTCTGGATCAGATCCTTGCGATGTGTCCCATTTACTTCAGCAGAAGGGAGGCTTCACACCCCGTAAGAAGGGCCGTGGGACTAGCGGTGTATCTACTCAGTTAGGAACAAAGAGCAGAGAGAGAACTGTTGGGATGCCTGGCCAGTTTGCTTCCATAGCCTTTTTTTGGTGGTGCACATTTCTGCCTGCTGCGGGGAGAAGTCCGAGCTCCCCTGACAGAGGTGCCTGGCCATGCCACACAGCCAGGACGTGAGGCAAGCTTCCTCCCCATCCCTGCACCCCACCAGCACCCATGCTGAGGCAAGCTCAGAGGCTCCCGGGATCACTGCCCTCTGGCACTACAACCACTTAATGGCCGTACCTGTATCCCTCCCGCAGTAATTCTCACCACAGTGCTTCCCTCTAGTGTAATAAAGACGTTTATACCCACCGCTGTATTTCTGTTATTACTGCTCGCTCAGCAGCCAGTTTGATGGGATGATTTCTTGGGATGACTCATATTCCACCCTCACCCACCTGGGCATGCTCCCAAGGCAGCTGGGCAGCAAGAGCAGGTTTATTGCAAGCGTTTCGAGCTGGCTGCCTCCTCCCTTCCCTCTGGGGACCCTTGAGGCAAGTGCCCACCGAGCCTGGCTGCCAGCACCTCCAGCAGGAGCTGCTGCCACGCGTCCTGTCGGCTCTTTCTGGAGCACCACCGATGGCTGACTGAAATCCCCCCGAGCCCCCACATGCTGAGGCTGTGCAGCAGTCCTGCTGGCAGCACAGCGGGGGCGAGGAACAGCCCAGAGGAGGGCTGAGAAAACCCTATAGCAGCAGACGGCGCGGAGAGCTCTGCAAGCCCTACAGGCATGCTCCCTGAGCTCAGTAACTACAGACCCAAGTAACAGGCAATCAAATCCTGTAAACTCATTTTCTGTAGCTCAGCTGACCAATAGTTTCTCTCCTCTGTCTTACACATAGCAGACAAGGATTTGTTCCATTTTCTTTGGTCCTGAGCGACAATATTTTATTTTTGCTGCTATGTATTTAATTTTCTGGGTTTCTTTCAGAATGATATCACCCGTCACAACTTTATTCCCTAGTGCAAGCCTGAAAATCATCAGGCCATGTTCTAACCCAGTTACACTGACTTGTTCAGTGCCAAAACACTTTACAGGAAGGGCCCATCGGTAAGTCAGCTTCCCACTGCACCTTCAGGGATGTAAATCTGCAGGTGGATCCTGCCATGGTGTGATACATGCATGGTGCTCTTTCCTTGGCCAGAAATAAAAGAGAACTGCTTCAGACACACTCTGCTTCAGCTGTACAAAATTTCTCAATTAGCATTTTTCTGTTTCGTTTTCAGAAATAAAAGGAAACAACAACAGACTCCAAATCTTTCTCTTGTTCATTACTGAAGGTGTCCCGCATAATTAAAGGTAATTGTTAGCTTCTTAATATCTTTGGCATTTTCCACTGCACCTTCTAGAGGAGAAAAAAAAATACAGACGGAAGAAGTACTGAATTGTGAACATTCATTCAGCACTCTCAGTAGGCAGCTTCCTCTTGCATTTAAGCCAAAACAGTAAGTAATGTAGGCAGGAAGCATAGAGAGCAATTGCTTACTGGTGACCAAAGGTAAGAGAGGTCAAACGTTTATTTCCTATGTTGTTCCTATGCTCATAGCGCTCAGAATCTTTTAATTATATTTCATGGTGCTCTGAACTTGTACAAGGACATAAAATATATTTATAGCTCACTTAAACTCTTGGTAATGAAACAGCCATCCTACACAAGACCTCTGCTAATCAACTGAAGACTTTTGGGGCATTAACTTTAAAAATGCAAAAAAAAAGCATTTGTTCATTCTCCAGCAGAAATGCTTATCACAGTTTAAAGGAAACTACAAAGAAAAGCTATTTTTTGGTAGCAGTTTGAGTCTCTATCAGTTTACCTGTGATGTCTGAAGTACAAAAACAAAATTTCACTGGCGATGCACATTTATTATAATTTTTATAGGCTGGAAGCTCTCAACACCACTGTGCCAAACACCAAAGGAACATATAATAATAATAATAATAAAATCACTCCCTCTCCAAAGCTTTTCCTATCTAAATATGTGTTTTTCTCTCTTTTAGACAACAGCAAAAAGGGGGTAATCATATAAAGAGACCTTTAAAGATTTCACTTAACTCATCATACTTGGTGCAAACTTCTGACGAGCAGACTGAAAAGCCCCCTGACTACTCTGCTCCTGTTATTATACGACCAACAGTGAACTTTTGTTACCCATTTTACCCAGATCATCCATGTGGGAGATCTGCATTAGGCTGATTTTTTTTTTGGAAAAAAAACAGCAAAACATGTTATGGCTGTGAAAAGGTGAAAGAGTTGGTTGTTACAACAGTACCTGTTAGCTGCCTTTGCTTTTTGATAAGGCAGCCTCCCCAGTTCTGGGCAGGGGTTGCTGCAGCGGTTTAGCCCCAGCTGTTCGCTGCTGCCACAAACCAGAGCCTCTGGGCTGAAAGCAGGGCTTTACATTATCTCTGTAAGGGAAAAGTCTCATCTTATAATTGCAAACCAAGCTAAGTATGGAGACACTTAGGGAAATGAAAAAATTCAAGTAGGTCCTGAACCCTTAATTCAGCTCCCTGATGTGTATGCATTATGATACAATCCTTAATTAGCCTATGAGGAAATTAATAATTATGTACCGAGTGCAGGATTTGGCTGCTGTACAGTAAATAATGCACCATGCTACACAATAAATGATGATGATTCAGCAGGCATCATCTATCATATGCCCTGCAAGAGGCCAGAGGCCTGTGGAAAAAAAAAAAGTCTAGGATCACATTATTAAAGAGTGAATATCAGAGTATTGGTACCAGCGAGGGAGGTACAAACTGAGACTGCACAAGAAATCTATCTCAGTTCTAGTCTTTTGCCTTCTAGATCTTTCATGATGGACTATGCAAACATGAAAATATTTTGAGTTTCTGATCTGTTTTGTACAGCAGACATGGTCAAACATAAGCTGCACTGCGGAGCAGCCCAGTGACCTGATGTGACAGGTTTGGCACTACCAGAAAGGCAAACCCGCCACCGGGCAGGGCTTCACCATGAGCCCAACGTGGCGAGGGGACGGGGGGAAAGCTGCCCAGCTCAGCTCAAACGTGTCCTCTCCACCCTGGCTAAACCCCACTCCAACTGACACGAAGAGCAGAGAATACCGAGTCCTGCAGAAACAAGAACAATCGCATTCCTTTCAAACAGCTCCTCAACATGGACAACATTTAGGTTTGAATTAGCCATGATTTTTCTGAGCTTCAGCAAACATGTGCCCAGAGTTTAATGTGCTGGTTGTGTCCGTCGTGGGCAGAGCCTTTTGTGTTGCCTGCGTTTGATGCCATCGATGTGCTGCCGGGTATGTGATGCCATTGACACAGTGAGGGTTGGAGGAGGAGGAATGCCACGTCTCTGCTGTTCTTAATTGTGAGGAGCTAAATTGAGAGTGAAGACCCAAACAAGTCCTCAATTTACGGCGAACCAAGACAAACAGGATGCTCTACTTCTGCCCTCGAATGTTACAAATAAAGCACAGAGCCAACAAATTGTTGCTATATGTTATTCTTGGATATTTCTACCTGAGGGAGGGGAGGATGTATGCATACACACGCGTATGTGTAAACACACACGCCTCGAGTGCAAACGTACTTCTCAGCTCAAAAAAACCCTGTCCAAACTGATGCCCTTCTTCCTTCGTCCCCGCTAGCTCAGACAGATTTGCTCCCAATTTGAGGGAAATAGCTTTTGGCTATCACTGTCTGTAAGCTCAGTGGTCCCATCCGAAGGTCTGGGTGGCTCGAGGGGGCACCCCAGGGCTCCCTCCTCACCCCAACCCTGCTGGCAGCCACCCTTGCCCCAGGTGACCTTCGCCAGGCCTTGCACATGCATGCTGGCAAACCCTCGCCCCCAGCCCCACCTCTGCTCTCATGGCCCCGTGTCCTCCGTCTCAAGAGCCCCCATGACAGAGAGGCCAAGCCACGTGGGGCCAGGGGTGGCCCTGCTTCGACCGACCAGGCGGGCAGGCTCGGGGCATGGTCCCACCACACCTGAAGCGAGCCGAAATCCCGCGCTCTTCCAGCTATTTCCCCTGGGACAAGTTTAATACATGCCGCCGCACAACACTTTCATTGGCATTCATTAGTCCTCGAGGACCAATTTATTCCTTTTTAGCAGCATTAAAACAGAGGTTGCATTTCACAAGTGAATTGCTGTACTGCTGGGGCTGCAGGAAGCCGCTCAATTATCTCCAGTGTATTAACAGCTGAATCCAGACCTTATACTGATCTTAAACGGTAACAAACGTTATTTCCCAGAGCCTTGATGAGCCAACCAACAGTCTGATCCACAGCTTGCAGCTGCCTCAGCATTTTGGGGAGAGTGTTGGGGAGTTGGGTTTTCTTTATTTTACCACTGCCATGCAGCTTGGAGTAAGAATGAAAATCCAAGCAATTTTCATAGCTCTCTTTATGATCATTTCTCCTATTTTGTTTAGTTTTGTTTCAGACCATCATTTGGCAGCTTTTATAGGTTGAGCCAGGGAAAGAGATTATGCCTGTTGTTTTAAGCAGCAGGTGTAGCAATCAGCATTGAAATGTACGTATCCCTCTTGGAGATGTAGCTATGGCAAGCGGAGACAGTATTTCCAGCATTACATGCAAAAATAAAGCTAGATAATTAATAAAGATGTGTTTCAGAGGAAAAAAAGAAGAAAGCATCCTTATTTCTTTTGCCTGCTAGTGAGTGCTCTCTCACTGTCTTCCAGCCAGGGCTCTTGCACAAGCTGCCTCCATGCCAATCTCCAGGCAAAGTGTGTGCTGATGTTACCCCTCGGTCAGCAGGGATCACTGCTGAGCAACATGGAGAGACTTTCTGCAAGGACAGCTCCCGCTGGGAGAGCAGTGGATCAGCGGGAGAAGTACTAAAGAGAGACCCTTACAGGCTCACAACCGAATTATCATATTTACATAGCTTGCACTTGAGGAATCTGCAACTCCAGTTAGGCAGATTCAGGTTCTTTGAAAGCTGGGTCAGCTGATTCCCATTTCTCTTCATGGTGGAACAAACCCAGCTCACTGGTATCTTGGCCAAATCTGCCATGAACTGTAAAAAATTATTTTTCCCTCACTAACCTGTCCAATTTCAGAAAATACAAGCAATGGAATCAAAACGCCCTGACACAGCCAGAGCTATGGGAACTAAGGGAAGTGAGGCACTGGAAAAAGCTCTGCACACATTACAGCATGTTAGCTGCGCTCTTAAATCTGAGAGGCTGTGTTGGTCTGAAGGGAGGAAATTAAATGAGAACAGGAAAGGGAGAGAGAAGGGAAGCATTTATAAGCAGCCACGGCAGATGTAAAGGTGAAATTCTTGTCAGTGAAGCTATCCTGCTTCTTTCTATCCCAAAGAGCGATTACCTTTGACTCTCCCTATAGATAAATCATTTCTTGGCAGTTTTCGTAGGCACAAAGCACCTTCAAGCTCCTGCTTGTACTGCTGTTACTCATGCTAATCTCTAAAAATCAGCCCAACTCCCCTAATCTCACAGGGTTCCATGTGCCAAAAAACTCTGTCCCATCCCTGCACCCATTTCTACAGGTTGTTTGCAGACCTCTCGCATGATTTTGAACATTACATACACTTTGGAAGGGGCCTTGCGAATAACCCACACATAACAACAACTAAAGGAGCATTCAGAAAAAGTACCTATTTTTTCTTAGGTGGGAGGTGCTGAGAATGAATGTATGGAAATTTGATAAACCCTTGTAAGAGTTGGGACGACTGGAAGTGTTCTGCTCTCTTACAAGAGGATCACTGATTTTTATGGATGAGAGGGACTTCTGGGGACCCAGGCTCTGTTCCCTCTAACACAAACCTACTGCACAATGCATCACTTTCTCCACAGTCCACTCACCCAAACCTGTTTGATTTAATTTTTTTTTTTTTTAAACAAAGTCTTTGGACCATAGATTGAGTCTCAGACAGGCAGGATGCCCTGCGGTGCACTAATGTAACAAGAAGCTTCTTGGCTGAATGGATGTGCTTCTTCAATGGCAATAACTAATAAAGCAGAATCAACAGTTTGCTGCGAGCATTTCTGGTTAGAAAGAACAAAGTGCTTCTATCATCTCAAATGAGAACAGATATCTCGAAGCACACAAAATAGCACAACCTCCTATGTCAGGACACGCCACATACTTCAGTATCGTGTTTTCAAGCTTATCGTGTATGCTGATCTCCGTGCTGGGACAGCACCTCGCCTCTGGAGCCCTTGATGTTCCCAAACTACCACAGCACCTGACCAAGAACAGAGACATGATTCATGCCAAGCTGTGGGGGAATTACCAGCTCACGAGCAGATTCAGAACACCTCCAAGTCTTTGCAGTAGCAGTAGACCAGGAAAGTCCAGTATTTTCCTCTTATGAGAAAGATGGAACAGCAGAGAGCCGAAAGGGGGAAACCACTTCATGTAGAAATTAGTAAACTAATTGGAAGAAGGCTGAGTGTAAACTGGTTCAAGAAACAGGCTCCTCTGCTGAGCCACGCAGAAAAACCTCAGCTGTTCACCTCCTGTTTCACTGCGCTGCCCTCCATTGGGCCATCTGACTGAAGCCTCTGTGCAATGCTGCCTCAGCCACCGAGGGCAGCACCCAGCATTCGTCATAAATGCCTGGCTGATGGACTGCTGACGGTGGAAAATTACAGGTTTTCAGAGACTCATGCATTGATTCGTGAACGGTAAAATAAACTCTGCCCAGACTTTTTTCTCAAATGACTACGTGGCCATCACTAATTTCCTGCAAAATACGCCTG
This sequence comes from Anser brachyrhynchus, assembly GCF_964034855.1. NCBI lineage: Eukaryota > Metazoa > Chordata > Aves > Anseriformes > Anatidae > Anser > Anser brachyrhynchus. The sequence continues at coordinate 14,214,169 of NC_137703.1, read as the reverse complement.
CGGCATTCGGTATCTCAGAAGAGCAGGTGATTTCTTTTATGTCCTCAAGCAGATGCATATTTCCATGTTTTCTGAGCACTCGTAGGGAGCTTCTTGTGTGTGTGTGTGACAAACACGGTGACAGCTGTTGATACTGAGATGCCTGATCTACCTTTTCCCTTAATCTGACTTCTGCAGGGATGAAGTAGCTCATCTCTTTGGGGTGTGCAAGTCGTTTCAGAAGGCAGCCCGATTCAGTGCCCCTGTCCCAGTGCCACTGCCTTTTTTATTTTTTTGTTTTGTTTTTATTAAGGAGAATATTGTGCCTATGCCATCTGTTAAGAAAAGTGCTGCACATACGTCGCGAGATACCCTGCAGCACACAATAGAGACTTGCAGATTAAATGTGAAGAGAAGTGGCTGTAAGGAGAGAGAAAACTCCAGGTGCTGGAGCTGTTACAGGTGAGCCTAAGCATTTGCCTCCCTGAGGCAGCTACCTGTCAGGAGTAATCTTGCCGAGCCCAGGAATGCACCTTGATAGATGCCGCACCCCATTCCAGGAAACCATAAATACCAACCAAGAGGCTCAGCACCACACATGAAAGCATCTTCTTGCTGCGGAGCACAATTGCAGGGACTAGCACAAATCCCACCTCATGCTGGGGTTTCCTTAAGGTGGCTCCCTGAGGGGAAACAAGGGAGGGAGCAAATGCACGTGCTTGCTGCCTTCCTCCTAAGGAGGCCTCCAAGGGCCCCCCTATTTGTTCCTCCATCCTTGAGCCACCTGGCGAGCTGGGACCCACTGCCACCTCCCATCTGCCCGGGGACATCCCAGACATCAGCTCTCTCCTGCAGAGCTGAGCCCACACACCGAAACCACAGGGGCAGAGCCCTGGCATGGGGAATTGCCACAAAAAAAAAAAAAAAAGCATCCCCAGCTAATTAGGGGCTTCTGGGTCAAAAGCAATACATTTGCAGTCCAAACCCAAACGCTTCGCTCAAGGGAGCAGCCCCAGACTGCCTTTTAGGGACTGAAACCCTACACACTGTTGGTCAAATAAGTCAGTTCCTCTGACAAAGACATATTTGGTTGAACTTTAAAACAGAAGCCTTTAGAAATCTCTAAAATTTTACCATCAGTGTGTAACAGCTTCTAGGATGTTCCCCACCTTGTAACATTTAAAACAACGATTCATTTTCACAAGAAATATATAACTGTCTAAAACTAACTCTCAAATAATGTTAATTATCTGTACAGTCTGTGTTCCAACATATGCGATATCCAGCTACCACCCGTTGAAGTTATGAAAGCTTTTACATGACATCAGCTTTCCAATGGGCAGCTACCTATAAAATGCATAAATTCTAATTTGCAATTGATTGCTACAGCTTAAAAATCACAGAATTTGTAAGAGCTACAAATAGTTTTTAGACTGTGCAATGTGGAATAAAAGCAGAGATTTTTGATCCAGCCTGTTGATACTTCCTAAAAAAAGGAAACAATTCTGAAAGGACAGATTTGCTGGCTCACAGCTAAAGGTCAGCAGTCACACAGTGAGTGCTTGCTAAGTGTACCAAATGATTGGGAAGGAAAGATTGGCACAATATTGCAATACAGTTAAAAAATTACTTAAATGGGGGAAAAGGGAGAGGAGAGAGAGAGAGACAGGCACGGATTAGACTCATGACGAGTGAGCTTTCACGAAAACCAGAAGAACAGCCCTGTGCCTTGCTGCTCGCAGTCCCTCTCTCTGTCACCCCAGGTGCCACTTGCTCCTGCTCTGTTTCTGCCACCCCAGCCTGTGTGGCTGTCCCAGCAGATACGTGCTTTCAGGCTGCACTCGCATCGTGATCTCCTGCACCCAGTGCCAAGTCATCAGCCATCACTCCTCCAGCCCTTCCTGTGGTGCAGAGGTCTCTCATGCTGATTTCTAACTGCTTACAGAGGCACAAGTTTCACTGAGAAGTGGGAGTTCAAAACTCCCGTGACTTTGTGTAACGCTGACATACAGCTGTGTGATACGCCAGAAAAAAAAAGTTAATTTTCCCATGGGAGATCCCCACAGCCTGCCCAGTGTTTATAACCCACTCTTGGCACAATTCATGAAGCCAAAGCACTTCAGTGGCTAGCTCCTCTTCTCTAGCCGGCAGAGGGGGCAACACGCAGCTCTCGTCCGTTTCTTGAAATCATGTACTTGAGCAAAGTTCTTTGTCAAAGTATCTCATTTTATAATATTGTGTACTGAAAGTTTCCAATCCACTGAGATGATACCAGTTTTAAAACAAGCACATTCTGCAGTTAAAATCTCAGAAGTATTCCTAATGTTGGTAGCATCTTTAAAACAGCATTTGGTACCATTCTCAACAGAGACCATCCCAGCTCCCGGCAAGACTCCCAATATTGTTATCACCCGTATTATTCACAGCTTGCTTTCAAGGTCTGGGATATGTACAATTTTCCAGGCAAATAAACTCTGCCTAAAACCCACCTAGCAGCCTCCAGTATCATGGGCTGCTCCGTGCCTGAGCAGGAGACCTGGGACGTCACTATTAACAAGGCATCCGCGCACATAATCCTGCTAACGAAGTACCACTACTCGGGGATCTCTGTGTCTGCCCTAGCACTTGCTTAACAAAAGCATATGCTCTCATCACTTGTGGTCTGTGTTTTTGTGTGTGCGTGTGGTTTTTATTAATTAAAAACGATCGGTTGTGGAGCAAAACACTAGCTTTTCAACCAAAAAGGTTAACAGCAAGGCAATGACCGTAAGCATAGCTCAAATCTGATGCCCCCACATCCTGCTAACTAAACTAAAGCAAAACAACAAATGCTCTGGAAAGGAGATACGCAATACGGTAGGATGTTAAACTTTAAATTTAGCCCTGGCAGATCCTCAGGAAGGACATCCCAGAAGCCATGTGTACTCTGCTATGCAGGGAAAGCAGTCAAACCATAGGATCCTCTTCCACGTATATCAGTTTTATATACATCTCTACCTATCATGTCATCTGTATTTCATATATATTTTCCCTAAAAGTACTTTGTGTAAGAAAAAGGACAATCCACTCTTGCCCACAAAGTGTTTGTCCCCAAAGCAGCCAGTGAGACCAGAACTACAGATTATATAATTCCTTGTGATGGGACAAAAACGTGGCTCAGAAAAGAAGCCCTCTGATAACTTAAGAGCTTTGCAGATCACCACCTGCAGGATGAATTATTCTCCAATGCAAAGTGTTGAACAGCAGCATGGAGAATACTACTTCAGAAGCAGATTGCTGTAGCCTTGCTATTTTCTACCTGGAGCTTCAGGGCAATTTGCAAGTAGGGACTATTGCCATGATCAGCAGTGAGATTACAAAATCAAGATTTGCTGTGATGAATCTGAAGAAGACAGCTCCAGGCCTAAAGTTCTATGTGCCACACCTGCTAGTGGAGAACATAAGAATAATCTGACCTCCAGGCTGCAAATAGTTTGAGGGAGGGTTGGACGTCCCCAGCCTGTGGAGCCCTCTGCTATGTCCTCCTGCAGCCAAACCAAATTGCAAGTATAAAGACAAGCTGTGCATCGATATCTCTGCAACCTCAAAAGCTGCACTCTCCCCTCCAGGGCAAACACAGACATGGGGAAAGTGGAAAGGAAAAACCCTTCCAGAATAGAACAGACACGCATCTGTGAGAAAGCAATATCACATTATTGCCAGATGAAGGGCTATGTGCAAAACAAAGGCAACGAAAGGCCTCCGTTATTCAAGTAGCCACAGAAACTGCTGACAAGAAAATCCAGCAAAACCAGGCATCCAGTGGCAGAAAGCCTAGATCTTGTGACATTAAAAAGATCTTCTATTCAACAGCTTTAAATAGCGCTACCTGCAAAAAGTCTTAGTAAGTGTAAGGTGAATCTGGAAAATTGGGTGGTTTCTACTGCAGTGTTTCAGCAGTTGGTATGATTGCACTGCCACATCACCAGAACTACCTTAATTTTAAACCATCTATACAGTAGCTACAAAAAAATCCAAAACCCAAACAACTGCTTATTATAGGCAAACTTGTGCTTGAAATGCAGACAAAATATGATGAATAGTGTTTTTTTTAATCTTGTCTTGCATAAATTATAAGCTCTCTATTGATTGCAAGGATAATTATCAAACAGAAAAAGGTATAATGGGAGCAGGAAACATTTTCCTGGCCTTGAGGGCTCAACTGAGGTTATTCCCACTGCAAAACACCCGTGATCAGTGCATTATGGTCTGTTAAAGTAATACTTCACTTATTGAATGTATATATTGTTCGATGCTTAAAAAACAAACACACACATAAATCAAAGAAAACCTCAAACCCTTGGCTATGTACCACAGAAATTAATGTCTATTTTTGTAAAATACTAGAAAAAATAGAGAAAACCCTCACATCTCTAATTGGCTTCTCAACATAAGCATCCCCCCTCTGATATGCTTGTTTTTGCATACTATTATTTTTATTGCTGTTATTATTATTAATCCACCAAACCATCACACTCACATTAAACTGGTCCTTCACTAGCTAGTTTCTGCTCAGCAACATGATCCTCAAAGCTTTCCACCAAGTTTTACACTCACGTGATACAGGTAGAAGGATGTTCTTTGGAGTGTCTGGGGCAAAAAGTAAAGGCCAGATGTACCAGCCCAAACCTGCCAAAACGGGCGGAAAAGGGAAAGCGTGCTGAGGTCCGGTGTATGTTCTGCATTAATCTCTGTGAGGGGTTGGATTTCAGAGGTCAGCGAGAGTGCTCGGCAGCAACAGCTACATCAGGGTCCATTCAGGTGCCAGCCTGAGCAACCAGCACTGTAAGGCTCTTTTGAAAATCTTGGCCATCGCTTTTTAATGCAGGTGAAAATCAATTAATTTTGAGCTTTTAAAAGAATGCCTTTGCTGTGGTCAACCCTGGCCACACAGTCCCAATGCATTTTGCAGAGATGCATTGCCTTTTCTTTCTATTCAGTGCAAAAGCACTTAATCTTGGTTATCAGCTCCCTGAAGGTCAGGTTTATTTCTTTAGATCTATTATGTACTGCTTGAAATTTCCAGTTCCACCTTTCTGGCTATTATAGCTTCTTTCTCCAACACCTATTCTTCTCACAGTAACTCCATATGACGACTGTTGATAAAGTTAAGACGACCACGATTCTAAATGACCGACCTTCTTTAAAATCTGATAACGGATACAGTTTCTGAATCATAGGTCATCTCAATTTTGCCAATAAACCATTTATTTCCAGCGGCCTTCAGACCCTGAGGCTTACTGTGCACTGCAAAATGTTTTCTTCAGGGAACAATAAAAGTAAGAGAGACATCCTTAGCCTTTACTTAGCACATTAGGAGGGATACTGTGCTTTGGAGGGCATGTTTGTCCACAACATCTAAAGCGCAATGACCTCTAAGATCTTTACTGCTGTACACCACTTTTGGATGTTTGTATGATGCTCAGAGTTATAAGCAACTAATATGAACTTACCTCCTTTTCATTTGCAATCTGTATGGAAAGAACAAGAAAAATCCATGCCTTCTTAGATCCTCCCCCTCTACTGAGGGCTATCCAGTCACCTTTACCATATTCTTCAGATTATACAGCTCAAGGCACAGTGCCAAGTCTTACATCACTACCTCTGATGTTATGCTGCTGTGGTAAGACCTGATTACGCTATGCTTGTAAAAGCTGCATCTGTGCCAAGGTACACAATTTGTTGGTATGAGTGCCAGCCAGCCTCCTGCCATGGCTTCACCCAAGTGGAGTTCTTGAAATGACTTGCTCTCGCAAAGACACAGCCTGAGGTACAATTGCTATTGAAGGTCAACGTTTTAGACGAACTATTGAACAAGATGCAGAAGAAGGAATATCGAACACGAACCCCTCGCTCTAACAGCACCTGGGAAGCTACACAGTGACTAGATTCTGAGCAGAAAGTGAACAAATCAGGTGTTACTTACTGTCAAAGCTTCTGTACTGTGCCGTTAGGATCGTCTGCACAGAGCGACCGGCCTCTTTCATCATGGCTTCAAATTCACTTCGGCTTTTGTTTGCAAAGTTCTCCTCCATCTCGCTGGTGCAGCAGGTATAGCCTTGCGGGCAGATTCGTAGGTGCTCCCCTAAAATGAGAAAAAACATAGGTGAATGGCCAGCTCTGGAAAGGGAAGGACTTCAACCCAGCTGAACTCAGCATAAAAACATTCCAACTCCCTGGTACCTGGAGCTGCTTATGTGCCTACCCGCTAGCTTGAGCTATCCTTTATTACTGTAGTGGTTGGTCTGAACACGGGTAGAGGTTTTCTCACTGGAGACTGTGAGGGAAGCAAAAGTGAAGGAGATAAAATCCATGTGTTGGGCCAGGAAAAGGGAAATAAAAGTAACTCCTTCTCTGTCTGCCCTACACAGAGCCCAGAAGACATGAAAGTCTCTCATTAAATGACACATTAATTGTCCTTGTTAGACTTCACGTCTCTTAGAGCAACTGTTTGAAACTACTTTGCCAAAAAAAAACCAAAATGAAACAAAAAGCAACCTCCCTAAACACTATCCCTATTCTGAGAAGGGATTCCCATAACCAGGAGAGATGAGAATAGAAGTTTTCAAAAGACAAAGGTATGCTGAATACCACTGGAACTTGGTTGACTAATTCCCATCCATACATTTGGAAATCTGTCCATTTACTCTTTTCTTTTTGATTAAAAACCTTATCTCCCAGAAAGAGAGAGAACCGCACAAAAAAAAAGGGTGCTATGACAAGCACTGATTGAATATACCCCTCGCTATGGAAGAAGGACAGGAAAGGTAAAATGACTCAGATGTTAAATTAAAAAATTCTTCAGCATGGGAGCTCCTCCTGTCCCTCCACAACCTCTTTGTTGTGAAGAAGCAAGCCTTTACATAGGCAGAGTCAGCATCATTTTGAAAATAATTGCCTAAGTTCTTATGAGTCCTTACAAACAAAGACAAATCCACCTGAAAATACACCCCACATTTCTCCTCACCCAGCAGTAAGAATTCATTTGAATGAAATCAAATATCACAGTTGTTTTTTTAAAGAATAAAACCCCCCTTGTTTCAAGCACGCATGTAGATAAACCAATTACAAAGAAGTTAACGTGCTTAATGTAATTTGATTGCGATTGCCAGTGATTTTGCTGGCAATTTTACAGGACTGCCGTCTTAATGTCAGAGCTGAGCTGAAACATATATTTAAGATCATGTTTTATCTTGTGTGCATTGACAGCTTCAAATCCCGAACCTGCACAGTCCTCCAGAGCTTCCCATTAAAGTCCCAAGCTATATCCAGCACAGAACCCTTAGCAAACGGGTGCCTTGAGTTAAAGGGTCTTTACAATTGGGCATGGGTCCTATCCTTGTCAATGTCATGTAATTAGGGAGAGCAGAGGGCCCTGCACCACCTTCACCCGATATAAGAACAGAGTCAAATATGAGCACCATGTCACCCAAGGCTTCCCATACCAAATGAAATTCAAGTTATAACGCTCGGCCGAGCCTTTCTCTCATGTGTTTCCTTTCAAAAAGCAGATTCTCGCAATTTACTTCCGAGCTCACTTCTCTCAAGCTGCATTTGTACGAGAAAGTTGTTGTGAGGACTGCTGACATGCAACAGACAGGCATGAAAAGGGAGCTGGAATTTTTTGACAAGACACAGCTTTGTTTCCTCTCACAGCAAATTAAAAACTTTCTTTTTGCCCAGCCTCTTCTGTCTGGTTTCTGCTTCCACAGGATTCCTGACGAGGATCAACACTTTATTTCCAGTTGTTTTACTGTGGTACCCCGTCCTTCCACACTGCCTTTATCGTCTGAGGCCTTGTCAGTGCCAGGCCGCCTGAAAGGCCTGCTGAGCCGATGGTCCCAGCAGCACCACAGCCCGCAGGTTCAGCCTAGGCCACCACCAACCCTTTATAATTCTCCACGTTTTGGTAAGCCAAAATAAAGCGGTGGAAACCCAACACTTGGGGAGCCCCCTTTCTCCTGACCCGCTGCCAGCATGTGGGGCTCAGCCTTGCCAGGGCTTCCTGCCGCTCTCCCTCAAGCCGCAGCCAGTTGGGGCAGGGGGACAGGGCACCCAGACAGCTGTGGTTGCCAGGTCTGAAGCCATGGAGAGCAAACGTTGGACTCCAGAAATGAAACAGAGGGAGAAAACGTCTGTGGGGCCTGCCCCGGAGGAGGAGGAGGAGAAGGGTGCCCTGGGAGGAAGAGCCCCATGCTGCGCCCAAGTTCCCCACCAGCAAAGGGGAGCAGCACAAGTCTGAGGCGTGCTAATTAAAACGTGACGTGACCAGACAGAAACCTCCACGCTCCCAGCCCGGCCTGAGGCGCAGGGTGTGTCTCAGCAAAATGGCATCGGTCCAACCCTTCGTTAACAGAGCATCAGATAACCTGCAGCCAACAGATAGCAAAGAACTGGAGGGGAAAAAGGGAAAGAAAGAAAGTGAGAAGTAACTAAAATTGCCTAATTTTACACAGTTTTGGGAAAGGAACAGATTTTTTCAAAATGCTTAAATTCAGAGCAGTCTCAATTCCTTTTGATGCAACATTTATTTTAGCTTTCTACAGGCGTTCATACGGTACTCAGCACCACAGCATTTTATCTCAGTGGGAAGCAAAGTTTTCATCATTTGTCTTTGTATTTCAAACTTGGTGTGTACAAAACACAGTCTTACAGTACTACGAGAATGCTTCACTTGCTTTGCTTTTTAACCTGACCCACCCTGGAAACACTCACTATTATTATTTCAACTTTTTTTTTTTTTATTGACTTCAAAATAAACATACTCTAGGCCGTACTTTTGCTTTCCCTATATATCAAAGTTCATTTGTTTGCTAACTTGCCATTATGTCACTGCCGAAGCTATGCTATAAATACCTCTGGGTTCACTTGGCTGGAGATTATCTGCAGATATCTACAGAGAGTTAGAGGTGTTTTATAAGGAGTAAATCTGCAAGACACAGCGTGCTTTCCTCTCTGTTGCTGTGTCAGAGAAATTTCCCGTTGTCTGCAGCTGACACACTGCGAACCACTTGCTTCATAGCGCATGCTCCCAGCCCGGGAAGAGCTTTGCAGAAAACAAGTGAGCATGACAGAAGCCAAACTGGCAGCGAACAGAGGCTGGTCCAAATCCCCTTGAAGACGATGGATATACTGCCCATGACTCAGACCAACTTGGTGAGGCCCAAGGGGAATTACGCTGTCCCATGAGAGCCTTTAACTCCAAACTAGCCTTCTCTGCCCAGCCTTCGAACTGGAGCAGCCGCACAGGCTGGGCAGCGTGGCACAGAGGCACCCGGTGCATCTTGGGTGGCTCAGGTAGCACCAGCTCTGCGCTGCCTTACGCGCTCCAGATTTAAGACACGAACCTGTAAGTATGAGAAGCTGCACTTTGGGATACTCAGCTTTCCCTCACAAAGCTATCAGCTTACCCGAACATTAAGCAGCCAAAAATATGCGGTTCAGAAAGTGGCCCGTGTCCCGCTGGAAGAGCTGGCTCTTGCACAGACGTGGCAAGAGGCTGCTGAAGCTGGGAGGGGACGTAACCCACAGACTGCACTGCCTCCTAGAAATGGAGACAGGGCAGAGCATGCATGAGAACAGCATCAAACAAATATCTTGCTTATGATTAACTGCCCTTGAGTGGAAAGGAAGAGACAGGAGGCTGATGACAAGAAAATATCACACTGCCTGGTTACGGGCTTGGATTGTCCTTCAGATACCCTCTCAGCCAGCTGGGTTAACAGATTGTTTTGTCTATCAAATTCATTACTGTGTTTGAGAGTGCTGACTATTAAATCACTTCACCACTTCCTCCTCAGGGACAGAACCGGGTGCTTTGTGCAGGGTCCCCAGGAAGAGCCAGGATGGGCAGGAAGGAGTGGGTTCAGCACCCCACTTCTCCCCAGGCCCCAGGGCAGCCGCAGCCCCCAGCCCATGGGAGAGAGAAGGGAAGGCCCAGGAGTTTACCATGCAATGCTGAGAGCAGAGTCCTCAGCTCCCTTCGGCCATGTAAACAGTGCTATTTCTATCCTACATGACGTAGGAGATTGAATTCATCACGGTGCTTGCAGAAGGTTTGGTGTTTTTTGGATGTGTTAGAGTACCTAAATGCAAATTATTACAAAATTAAACTCTGGGAAGAATAATTTATTTCAGGCTGTGATAAATCCATCGCGAGTCTTCCCACCTATTTGTAACACTCGTCCCATTCATTTTCCAAACTGCTGCAGAAACTCATCTCATGCTCCTAATCCAAATCTGACCACTGATAGCTCCCTTGGCACCTCCCACCCAAACCCCCTCCTCAGGGTGGGCAGGTCTCAGACAGCCCAGCTTGCTGAAATCCCACACTGCTGAGACCCCTCCTGCACGCAGCATGGGCAAGCCAGGACGCAGCCCCGGGGCTAGGTGCAGCCAGGGAAGCGCAGCGAGAGCACACGGTGAGCTCCGCTCCTCTCCCACTGTCCCTGGTAGGCACTGGGCTCAGTGGTCTTCTCCCTCTGCTCCCCTAAATCCCATCCAGGCCAATAAGCATCAGAGGCAGGAACACAGTGTAGTTCAGATCATGCCTTTTAAAAAAAAATTTTTTTTTTTTTTTTTTAACATGTCACAGTGCCTGCGAAAGATGCAAAATGAGCCTGGAGGTGGTACAGATGTTAAAAACACCTTGCAAAGAGTTAGTGCAACGAAAGTAAATCCCCTTCCTTATGCCTCTCAGCTTTTCCTGTTTCAGGTACTCCTGTCCTCATCTCTCTTGAAATACCTTTACTTCATATACTTTAAAGGGAACATGGTTCCCAGAGTGATTTAGAGCATGCCGATTAGTAACTGACAGCATGGCCTTTAACACTGGTAGCACAGCGCTGCCTGGAAACTAGTCTTGTCACAGGTAACTCCTGCAGAAAATGAGGGTACCCAAAAAACATTTGACTAGGACATGACCCTGTGGCTGACCCTCCTAGGACAAGCTCTCCATGCACTTTTCATTCCAGATGCACCAGCTGGCGAGCCTCTTCCTAACACCATTGCCCCGTAACACCTGTGTAAGGTGGTGGGGGATACAGTCGGTCTCTCGCAGTAGCTGCTGGCATCAGACTGAACCGAAAGCCACGCTGCTCTGTTAAGGGGAGTGTGACTCAGGAGGTTTCCCATATTGCAAAGGCTGGTGTCAGCTAAGCGCTGGGCGGCCAGCTTCTTTGATTTGCAGTTAGCTGTTGGCAAAGTGTGCTATCTTCTATTTTCAGGTTATGTATTAAGAGTATTGGCCTGTTCGGCTTTGCTTTGCACATAATGCCAGGGGAGGCATAGCAGGCCTGAATATTAAGTATTGCGTGGCAAAATTTCAAGCTTTGATCAAAATGCACCAAGCTGTGGTCTTAGCAATACCCACGGACAAAGATGCACATGGGGGCTGGCAGGGGCTGGTCAAGAAACAGGACAAAGAACACAGGTTAGCGAATATGGGAGCCAAAGCTGTGAGGGGCAGCTTTGGCTTATCGCTGGGGGTGAGGAGAGCCAGCGAGGAGCTGTCTGATTCTCCAGCACCTGGCACGAACCCCTCGCAGACCTCAGCACGTAGCAGGACTTGGGTTAACCTCAGCCGGCCAAAGGCCACCTTGGAGCAGTGGCACGGCTCACGGGCCGAGGACTGCGGGGCAAGGCAGGTGCTGCCCTGCCTCCTTTGCCCACGCCGGCCTCCCCACGCGGGGGGATTTGGCTCTTCCGCAGCCGATCCCTATTTCTCTGTGCTGCTGCTGAGGGAGCAGCTGGGTGTCTCAGGGGACTGACAACAAAGGCATGGAGTCTTTTCAAGCTGCACACCACAGGTCTGAATTTGTCCTGTGTCAGCAGCTTTTATAATAATGCCTTACCATCTGATGGCTGATCAAATGGCTTGTGCTATCTGAGATGAACTAATGTTTTCATTCCAGATAAAGAAAACAAGCACTATGTTCCACATCAGTGATAAAAACAGCAAACTGGAAAAAAAAAAAAAAAGCCAGAGAATATGCTGCTTCTGTTTAAGCAATGCACACGTCTAAGACGAGACATCAGCAAACACTGAATGCTTGTTCACACAGCTCATCATTCAGACCAGGATTATACCAACAAAAGTGAAAATCCAAGGGCAGATAATCCGTGAGATTTGCTTGTTCCACTCCTTACCGTTTTACTCCTACCAAGATTTAATAAACTATCAAAACACTGTTAACCAAATAAGACAACTTAATCTGGCTGCTGGGTGGATTTGGCTCCGGCCCAGGGCAGCACTGCCCTGTAATTGCATTACAGTGAAACCCAGAGAGCGAAACCCTGACACAGGGAAGAGACACAGGTATTTCTGAGAAAGACCACAACTGGCATCCTCGGGGCACAAGACCAAAAACGGGTGCGAGGCTTTGGGGCTGCCCCGTCTCCTGCAGACAGCAGCCCTGCACACCAGTAGCCTGGCTCTCGGGGAGCCAGATGGGACAGCGCAGGTAGGGCTCAATGGGAATTTCCTCCTGTTTGCTCTGTTCTTGTATTGAAATACTTCAGACTCCAAGCTGTCAGCTCAGTGTCATGCTCACACATGGGAAGTGTGGTATCAATTTGTTTAATCCTAGACCCTGATGTCAGGAACTTATAAAGCAGGCAAACATGGGCAAAAAAAAAGTTAATTAACAGAGGAGAAAAAGCCACCTTCACGTCCTAGAAAAATATTAAGTACAGAGTAGGTAAGAGAGCCTTCACAAATGACAGTCTGACAATCCTAATGTCATCTGTGTATGTCTCCGTGGCAAACTGCCCAAAGGAAGGGAACAGAGAAAATGTCACAAATGCTGACAACAGACTTGATTCTTAGTGAAAAGCTCTGCATGAAAGCACTTTACCCACTCATTGCTCCTTTGGGTTTTGGGAATACCATTCCAAATGAACACACCACTCCAGAATACCCCTTCCCATCAACTCCCCCTCCCAGTTTCTCACTGGGTCTGGATCTGCCCTTAGCCACAGGGGCCTGACTCTCCCTCTGACTCTGAGCTGCGCGCACGCAGCAGAAATCAGTGCTGGGTGCAGTGATCCAAGCCTGTGTTTAAGGACAAAGCAGGAAACGCTTTATAATTTGCAGTAGAAAATATCTTTTTCAGTGGTTTGAGGGAGGAATGAAGGAATGCTTTATGGCCAAATCCGCATGTACCGCGAGCAAGGTAACCCCTATTTCACAGCACTGCCTGAGCACACTGAGACCTAGTGCTCCTGAGATCCTCTCCCAGACACTGGACCCACTGACAGGGAGCTGCCAAGCAATTCTCTGCTCCAGGAGAAGTGATCCGACATGAAAGGCTTCATAAGGGAGCCATGTCATGGTCTACAATTAGCACCCTCCAAATATATCAGTCTTGGAAGAAGCCCTCAGTTCAGGCTAGAAAAGTTGCAAGGATCACGGAGGAACGCACAGGGACTTGACTGTTACGTACTTTCCCTTCCTCTAAAAAGCAGAAAACTCTTTAAAAAGAGCCTCAGACAAGGGAAGAATTATCTTGTCTCTTCAGATAACACTTGTGGGGATGTATTGAAGCTGTGTGTCATAATCCATCACTATCAACCTCTTTCAAAGTTGTCTTGAGCACATCAGCTTCTTGCCAGATGTTTTCATTTATTTTTTTTTCTTCTTCTTGAAACAAAGAGTCCTTTTATCCTCAGTTCGCTGCAAACTAAAATAAGATCAAACTGGAAACCTATCACTCTTACCGGATGCAGTTTCATTTGTAACTACGTAAATATGTTAGCACATAAGGGGCAAAGCAATTCATTAACCAATCTTTTTCAATTTCTTTTCAGAAAAATTTCTACTAGCTTTTTTCCATCAGTCTGGAAAAGGAAATCTCGGTACTAAACTAAGAGTAAAGATGCAGTCCCCACTAAGAGGTTTAAGAGGTGATAGGGTGATAGCTTTTCGTTTAGTCTTGAGTAACAAAAAACAAACCAAAACAAACACGTAGCAGCAACCACTTCAAGACAATTATTCATATAATCCATGACTTGGGTTTGGTCCAAAAAGAAAGGTTTCTCCAGTTCCCTTGCTGAAGCCCTGCAAGGGAAATGGTAACACTGCACTTTGGGATAAAGAGGCAGAAGGGTTTTAGCAAGGCTACAGGACTGTTGCTCAAGAACAATGAATGCTTGTGGCCACTGGCCAGTCCCAATCATTTCAGTGGAAAAAACAAGAACATCTGGACTCATCTCTTGTACAGGAGTTACCACTTACGGAACATTTCCTTTTACTCACAGCACAGCTACTCAAGCAGTAGATACTGGTGCAAAGACGATGACAGTGACCTTCCTGGGCTTTAGGCACGTGCCAAGCACCCAGCTCCTGCAAGGCACCCCTATTTCTCGGCCTCTGTCACCCCACAGGATGCTGCGATGAGACGCTCCCAGCAGAAGAGGATGAAGGCAGGACAGGACACCCAACAGAAGGCTGCCCCAGCGAGGACCAGGCACTGCCTCCCTCCTGCCCAGCGTCACCAGGGCTGCAGGGCTGGCTCGTTCCCTCCCTGCAGGAGAACGCATATGCCTAAGAAGGATCTTCTCTTCCAGCAGCACAGATCTCCCAAGGGAAAATAAACACAACTAAAAAACCCAACCGCTCTGTCTGCTGGTAAGAGTGAAAATGACTCCTGAGCATACAAAAAAAACCGGTCTTTAAACAGTTATTAAACAAATGAAGCTATTGGATCAGAATCTGATTTTAAGTTTGCAAAAATAAAATGCCTATGCCTAAAAATTAAAGAAATTACATTTAATGACAGTCATTAATCTTGAATTCCATAAATGTGTATTCTTTATTTTGAAAGTATAAAGATGCACGTAATGAATTGTCTGAACGCCACGAATTCAAGATCATCCTTTTCAGATCTCTGCAAAAATTTAAGAGACTTTTCCTATGCAAATTTTTGTTGGTTTATGCTGTAAATGAGGAGTGATTATACCTCTTCTAAAACTGTTTGCTCCGTGTGTTGGCAGGGATGTAGGAAGGTGCAGGACTGGGTGGGGGAGGTGGGGGGGCAAGTTCTGGGTGCAGTGGGCTTTTTCCCTTTACAACTCAAAGCTTTTGTCAGCTCCAGAAACGCTCCATTTCCCCTTAGCTATTGCTTTGCTTTGTTTTGCGAATGTTTTGGCAGGCAGCAAAACTGCAGAGCTCTTTCCTACAATTTAAGCCATCATGAAAGGAAATGGAAAGTATGGGGTCATCTTGTGGGAACATGAATTGCAGACTTCCAGTTGGACCAGACTCATGCAGCTGATGCAGAACTTAGAGAAACAAGTACCGTGATCAAGGCCGGGGGCCGCAGAAGCCTCCGGCCACTGCATGCAAGAGATCTGCATCGGTAGGAATTCTGCTGCCTTTCACCCCTGCTCGCAGAAGCACGTCAGTGAAACCCATGCCATCGTTCTTCTATTTATGCCTCCATCTGATCTGCTGAACTGCCAAGCAGATTACAGAAAGCTGTCTATAAACCCAAAGGTGGTTTCTACTCTTAAAACTAATCCTGGGGTATGAAGAGACGAGGGCCCTGCTCTAGTCATACCACCACTATTTTGTGAACGGAGTCCCTTTCCACAACAGTCAAACATCACCTTTCACCCCTACGTGGTAAGTCAGAGGACCAGGCTTAACCTGGCTCAGCACTAAAACTCCAACGTGCTGCTGGATCTTGACGTGGCTCACAGTGCATATGCCTAAAATTTTACCAGAGAAATTTATTTTAGGCAACTTCTGTTTGAAAACTTAATGGAAGTGTAGTTGTTCTCCCCAGAGCGTAAGGAACAGATGACTAAGAAATGTTGCCAGTATCTGTCTTTCAGCGAGATTAGTGTTGGGTTTGTGTGGTATCCTATTTATAACTTTGACAAACAGCTCACCCAATCATTTCATACTTAATCATAGCTGTCTGCCCAGCTCCCTCCAGAGAAATGCTTTTCAAGAAGTATCTGCCAACATCATACGAACAAAAGGAAGCAAACCACAGTTAAAAAAACCTTGCTCCCCAAACCAGCACACAGCAAAAGCTCACGAACTATATAGAAACCAGGTCTTGGGAAGTTACAAGGCATAATTACAGCGTCATTATTCATGGTGCTGCACAGCTATAGTTAGTCAGTGTTTCCACTGTAAACCCCTATTTTCATAGAGGTTTGCAGCTCAGCTGCAAGAAATTAGGCTATGATGAAATCTGGCAGTAGAAATTCTAGAGCATGGATTTTTTTTTAAACTATTTAAAAATGTTTTTCCCACTTTTCAATTCCTCCTGTATTCCTGGGGCTGTAGCAGTAGTAGTAAAAGAAACAGAAAAACGCTTCTTTTTGATGTCTGGTTTCTGTGCATCTCCGTGTGGTTAATGGGACCAAAATGTAAATTTAGCTGGGATCTCCAACTACAGAAGTCTTAAAAATTTTAAGTTATGATTCCCACAATTACAACTCAATTTTCCTTTGGACACGTTTCTAAGTATTACTATCTAAGGTACTGACTGCTATGCATTAAGGTGCCTTTACTTTCAGAGTAAACCCTGCATATTCACCTAGCGCCAAAGATGGCTTTACTCTTCATGGGATAGAGCTGTTGATTTCTTTACATTCCTTTACATCCTTCTTTGAAACAACATTTTCCAGGGTTTATGGAAGATTACTTTCTGCTGGACTCGCCCCTAAGCCCTACATTCCCCCAGCTGCTGCCTCCCACCCGCCTGGCTCTTCCCTTAGGGCTCACATTTTGACATGTACACAGGCATGGCTGGGGCTGCTGAAGAGTAAACAAGACAAAGGGAAAGGAGAAATACCTTGATGGGACATTTCATCCCAGGCAATATTAAATAGAGATTTTCACGACACTTTCATCCATTCATGAGAAATTTACTGCTGTTTGCATGCCTAAGAACATGAGCAAAATACATTTTTCTTCTCCAACTAGCTCTGGGTGAAACCTTGTGGAGATTGAGCACCCCCAGCTACAAAAGAGTTTTACTTTCACACACACGGACCATGCTCTAGCAAGGTGCAGCAGTCTCTGGGCACTATGCCTGGCTGTTGCTGTGTGCCACAAGCAGCGCACATCAGAAGGTAGCTGCTTCGAGGGCAATCCCAGCTCAGAGGGGTGGAACAGTTACGAGCTCAGAAAAAACCCAGCAGTGTAAAATTGTGAGCTTGAAGACTTACAAGACTCAGTCTGGAACTGTATTAGTGTGAATATGCTGAGTATTCATACTGAAATCTTTGGTACACGGGCTTTTAAAAACCTGTAATTTGTCCACACAATTTCATTTTCCAGTGAAACAGATGTCATCTGAAACACCACATTTCAAGCCCTGTGCTCCTGGACTTTCATGCTGGCATATAGGAAACTTGTCCACCTCTGAGGTCTGAACACCTTACAGTACTCTTGCTTTCCTTGGGGATCCCTACGCTGGCACTGAGCCTCCTTCCCCTCAGCTAACCAGAAGTGACAAAGGTGAGAGTGCCTGAAAGGCACTGTGCAGCTGCCACCAGCGCACTCTGCAACCCCAATGTACTTTTCAGAGGACTAGAACCAGGCCTCACAACACTATATCATTTCTGATTGGGACTGAACGTACTTACCTATACGACAAATTTTAGCAACCACCCTATTTATGTTGCAGTGAGGATCTGGACTACTGCCGTGTCTTAAAAAGCACAAGGCAAAATTCCCAACTACGCTTGAAACTGCTTTTCAAGGTGGTAGTTAGGAATTCAGAGGCAAATGAACTCAGTAAGATTGCTCATGTACCTTCAATCATTTACAGGAATGTTAGCAAGACCTTGGCTTCAGAGGGCTGGATCACACTTCCCACTGCAACCATTATTATCCTGACATAACATGCTCTTAGAGTAACAGATGATAACGATGCTTTAACTAGTCTCCACAGAGAATAGTTATGATTCGGGAGTATCTTAGAGAAACTGTCATTCATTAAGTACTCTGCTAAATGCATAAAGATGGGTGAAAGAAAAGCTCTGCAATTCCAGGCATTTAAAAACTTGAAAACAGTCCATTCTTCACATTTTGGTTATTGGGTCTTTTTCACTTGAGTGCCACCAAGGAATGGCAGATTCAGCTAAAATAAAACTGCACAATTTTTTTCTTTACCGCTTATCCCCAGAACACAAGCTTTCAGTATTCAGCAGCCACCTTAAAAGACTTTACGGGCCAGTCAGTAAAAGATAGCACTTTTAAAACATGAATAATGAAAAAAAAACAAACCACGAAAACATGAATTTAGCTCTCCCAGTACTGTATATCCAAGTAGCTATGTTACCTCCATTTGAGAAAATCTGTAGCATTTCAAAGTGTATTTCATATACCAGGTCCCAGATACTTAACTAGCCTGAAATCCGTGATCCCAGTAAAACTGGCAAATGCTCCCTTCTGATCCTTTGTTTTAGGAGCTCACTGGTATGTTTTTCTTTTGAATGATCACCAGATTTTTCTTTCTTGTCCTAGCAAGAAAGAAGGGACCATCCCTAGGATTCAGAAAGCAGTTTTGTCAAGTCTGCAAATTAACTCCACTTCCAGATTCAGCTAAGCCAGTTAGAAATGTCCTTGGCACTCTTGAAGATGCAATCCACCATCTCCACATGTTCACCAGTCTGGCCACTATTAACACTGATCTAATTCATGAATGTAATTCAAAAGCACCTTTTCTTTTTGTAAGATCCTAGAAGAAATATACCACCGGTCTGACCAGTAAGTAAATGACACTACAACTACCACCACAATCAGTATGTTTTCCAGCACTGCCCTGCAGTATTCTTTCCCTGCACACCTCCCAGCTTATTCCTAACCTGCTGATATAAAACCAGGTATCCACAGACAGGCAAAGGCTCCCAGAGCAAAGGGCTGCACTCTGCAGAGCAATCATACTTGTGTGCAGGTTGCTTGCCTCCCACCAGTTAGCTACGTGGCCTTTACTGACCAGCTGGATAGCAAACTGGAGAGGATTTGCTTCTCTGAGCACCCATGGAAGTAACTGCTACACAGTTCTCTTGGTTTAGGTGTTTATAAGCAAGTCATGTTCCAGTCTTCAGGATTCCCCAGAGTACTGCTACGGGACTGTTCCCCACCCACCATATGTGCTCACACAGCTTGAATGCCAGTCACAGTGAGCTGCAGTGAACCTAGACGGGAGAAAATCCAAGTGGAAATCTCATGGGAACAGGTGCTGTCACTGGGGATGCTGAGAAACAGGCTGGGCAAACAGCTCTCTCTATATTCTACTGATCAGCTCTGTATTTGCTGCGTTCGCTGAGATCACATGGTCTCAGAGTACTTTTTCATTCTCCATTTCCCAAGGCGTTATGACCTGTCCATCTCCCTGACTGTGGCGTCAGGCAATAGTAGAGGTCATAAGGGAGGCTCTCGCAGCTTGTCTGTGAATGCAGACAACAGATCCATCAGGCTGGGACAGCGACAGTCAAGCATACTTAGGCAGCATTAGAAATAAAAGGGAGCAGCAAGATCTGCACTTTTACTCGCATCCTCATTGCCTGTGACAGATGAAAACCCCTTCATTAATTCACTTCACACACCATTTTTGATCCTCGTGAAATCCTAACCATCAGCAGAGCACATTCCTCCCGTTCCTGCAGAGAGCCCCCCGGGAGGTGTGATGTGCACCGCTTGTTCTTGCTCAAGCAGCGGACGCCCCTGCAGGCTACAGGATAAGCCCCTTCCCTCTCTGCGTATGACTGGCTCCCTGAGCTTCCTCAGTGCTTCCTCAGCCCCTACCAACAACTAGCTCTTCCCTCCATGCTCTAACTTTTGCCTTCGCCTTAATGAGATACTTATTAGGGTGCACAAATAACAAAACCCACACTTCGATCAGTGCTTGCCTCAAGCCAACAGACACACTGAACTGCTGACTTCTGAGGCAACAGCTGACACGGGAAACAAACGTGAATGGATCAGATCTACTTGCAGAGGAGCTGCTGTTAAAAATCCAGTGCCTTTCCAACATGATGCAAAGCACTAGCTGTAACTTCACATTTTTGCCCACCCAGCACTGGAAGCTGCTTCCTTTAGGGTCGACGGCCTAACTCCTGCTGACTTCAAAGGCAGAGGGACAGGGCCCTCAGTGCTTTCAACTCTTTTGTGCCCCACCTATGTGTTTAACAGCATGTTGGTCAAACTAGGAAGAGCTTTCATATCCATCAACCCTTTTCTGAACAGCAGAGAGAGGTTTGCCAAAACACAGGGAAAGCCTTTTGCTCAATTATTTTAATCACTACCACTACACAGCAATTTGTCCTGATGTCAGGAGCTTGAACAAAGTGCCATGTTTCAGAAGGGAAGCATGCTGCAAGTAAGATTCTCTATAAACACTCTTGGCCAAAACCAACATTTCCTCCAAGACGGACTTTGCATTCTCTGCCCCAAGCAGCTAACTTGTTCCTAGCTATGGCCCTTTAGACTCTGCAATGAAAGGAACTGGGAAAGATGAGCTTCCTTCACAAGTCATACTTTTGCTTGCCAAAAGGGCCTTCTAGATGGATTTTAGATTATTTTTTTTCAGCCTGAAACTTGACGGTTTAATAAAGGAATGCAAGGCTCACAAGAACAAGTTAACATACTTCCTCAGGCAGTTCAAAGCTACCAAGATTCCAAGTGAAAGCAAAACAAGACAAGTTTCGGGACAGGAAAATGATCTCAAAGCCTTATCAATAACACTGGCACTTTTCAATGTGTCCCTTTTTCACACTGTCCCCTTTAATTCCTAGTAAAGTCCACTTTCACTGCTGATTTGTATTCAGAGAAGCCATACAGAGCAGCCTGCAATGCAGCACAAGCACTGTATTTTTCAGGACTGATGTCATTTTGGAATACCCTACTCCCCCTCTGCTGCTGCCCAGATGCATCATCATAACAACAACAAAAGTCTATTCTAGTTCTGATGGATCTCTGTTGCCTTTGGAAAACACTCTCTACCATGCTCACACATTCTCCTAACTAAGCGGAGAGTGGGAAAGCTGTTCATGTAAACCTTTTCTCTAAAACCCCAATATACCAGCAAGTACCAGGCCAGGACGCTCCTGAGCACAACAAGCAGAAATAAACCAAGGATTAAGTACAAAGACCACTTTCCTATTCATTTTCTGTGACATCGATCCTGGCTCCCCTTTCCATACCCTTCAGGTTACTTATTTTCTTAGCTCCCCCTGAACACACCCTCACTGCTCATGGCAGTGGGTCACGGCTCCCTTTTCAGAAGGAAGGTTTTGCTTTAACATGAAATTTATCTGCAGTGATCCTGTGGTTCAGGTCATACAGGAGGGCACCCCAGAAGATCACAGCCCTTGTGGCTTCACCACCTGAGACCTTCCTGGTTCACTGCTGGGAAACTTCTGCATTACAGCAACCTGTGCCATTCAGTCAACCTTTCCACTTCTCGGCAGTCTGTCAATCTCTTGCATCTCTTGTCCATCTCTCTTCCTCCACTTTCACACATTCAAGCTTCTTTGTCATCATCTGTCCCTTTTTGCTCGCCTCATAAATAAGCAGCTGGACAACGGCACACTAGCAATTTCAATTACCTGAATGCAACACTGAGGTCATTTGCTTACTAGGATGAAGTAAAACCCATCAGCTGCACTGCTATGAATCCATTGTCTCTGCAAGGCAGAATAGGCAACCCTGCAGTGCTTCCTTCTAAAAGGAAACAAACTTCCCGTAGGAAAGCTCTCAGCATCTCAGAAAAGAAACATTTAATGGAATGGGCTTGCTGAAAGTGCATGTTGCACTGAGGTTTACAGTCAAGTGGTTTATAACAGTAAATTGTGCTTATCTTCACCAAAAAAAAAAAAGGCAATGCAAAGGCACCACTTCCCTACTTTGAGCTGCAGACCTAAGATGTAGTGGTGCTGTGCATCCTCAGCCCCCGGCAGGCTCGGGGGAGCCCCCAAAGTGAACTTCTGCCAGCTGGCACCGCACCCGCAGACCATCCACCTCAGGTGAGAGGCATGGTGCTGGTTAAGGACTTTGACACCATAACCATTTTGGATGCAAACAGCAAATTGACTGGAAAAGACGGTCATGGACCAGGAGGAGGAAAAAAAAAAAAAATCACCACATCCCCATCACCACATTCCCCATGGAAATCTGCCATGGAGTTAGGGGTCGCGTCCGCACAGCCACCCATCCACAGGCAATGCAATTGTGCACAGATGCACACCCGTGCCATTGTCTTGTGCAGCGATTCCCCCTCCACTGGAAAAGCAGCTGGAGAACCCAGTAGGAACAAGCCCAACAATTCCCATGTGAACGTCCAGTCTGCTTATACAGAGTGGACGTGGGGTGGGGAAGCTGGAGTATGCACAATCCGCAGCACTCTTGACATAGTGAGCAATAAGTCTTTCCATAATCTGAGTGAAAATATCACTTCCCCAAGGAACAGGGCATTAATTACAAGCCTACGCAGTTTTAGCAAAGCCTGCAATGTTTATTTTGATCCTCACCACCACACACATACAAACAGCAACACCACCTTTCCTTGGAAGCATTAGACATGACGAACCTTGTTTAAGAAAACGGATTTTGCCAGCAGGCCATCGGAAAAGTAAGAAATAACCTGTCTACACTACAGGCCATAATTGTTTCAGGATTTAGCCATTACGCCTTTTGTAGCCTGCTAGGGTTGGGAGATAGCATCTATTTTAATCATCCTTGCTCAAGCCCTTCAGAAGCTGCTTAACAGCTCTATTCAGACCTAGAAAGCACAGTTCTGGGCTGTCATTCTTGCTTGTGATCACAATTTGTTTCCTGCATAGTAGAGGGTTGCTGTCAGCTAGGCTGTATTTTTTCTTTATCCTAACTGATGAAAGTAAGATTCTGGGAGGCCCTTACCAGAGCTTAGCACCCTCGCCTTTCCCAGCAGCACAGCCCCTGCTTTGCTCTTGGTTCAGCTCCCAGGCCAATAACCTCTGTGCCAGGAAATTAAGCAGTATCTGGTGTTTGTATCTCCCACTGGTCAGTCATGTTCTTCCCCCAGGGCCTTACTAACAACAAATGCAAGCCTAGCTCCAGAGCTCAGACTTTTCAGCTCGTGTGTGTATCCCTCACATCCTTCAGATCTGCATGTCTGATTCAGAGTCTGTTGAAGTGGGATCAATGAGAAAAAAAGAAGTACTAGTGGGGAAAAAACAGGCTGAACACCTCACTGTCCACTCATGCCAGCTGGGGCACAGCAAGGCCCAGGCTCCTGCCCTTCTGCCTGCTGAGGTGAGGACGCAGGCGGGCCCTCAGCACGCTCCTGACAGGCCCGCTTCCGACACGCAGGCCAGGCGGCTGGGCCTGGGACGCTGAGTGAGCAGGAGAAGAAAGCAGCGTGGCGGCTGCCAGATTACCTGGGGCATGGCTCCCTGGCAGGCGCCTCACTCGGCACCTTCAAAATCCCTGCGGACGCAAGTCACCCGCAGGGCGCACCTTCCTCCCTCACAGCACAGCGAGGCAGCGAGCAGCTGCGCTGAGACAGCAAAGCCGAAGTTCTCGCCACGAGGGAAGAACAGATCTTCTCCGAGCACAACGAGGGCTGCAACGTGCTTCGAGCTGCGCTTCCCAGCCAGGACTCAGCCATGCAGGCTGATCCCAGAGAGGGGCACAGCAGAGGGTGCAGAGCAGGCGTGCCGCCACAGCTCCTGGCCGAGCAGAGGCTTTGGATCTGTACTGATTGGGAATAGCAGATGTTGCTCGGAGACAGGAGAGAAATCACCACACGAAGCCTTTTAGAAAGCACCAGGGAGCTAAGTGGTGTCTTTAAGGACAGCGGTAGGCTTATAAGTGATGCTGCTGAGCCCAAATCACGTTGCCATGAGCTGAGCAGCTCTGGTTGCTCAGGAGGGAGAACGCCACGCTGAGGGAAGCCATCACCCACCACATGGAGCCAAAGCCAGCCCAAAACTGCTTCCCTCCCCACACACCCTCCTGCTCCACCCTGGGTGCATGCCGCAAGCCCTGGAGGCATTGCTGGGTCATTTGGATGAGTTTGAAACTTTCCTCAGACAACTGCCAGGTCTCCACAGCGCATCTCCCTGTCCTTATATCTGTTCCACTGCTCACAGCCTGTGGAGACAAGCGAGAGGCTGTGCTCTGCAAGCAGCGGCATGCCACCTCTCTGTGACAAGGCCTTGTCTGATCTCCCTGATGTGAGGGTGACAGGGAGAAAAGATGAGGGAGGAGAGAAATCTGGTCCTGCAGAGCCACGCAGACAACGTTGTTGCCAGCTTCCCCAGCCCGCTGGCCCCATAGCCAGCCCCTGTCCTGCAGCCATGCCGCAGAGCCACCCAGCAGTGTCCCCTGCCACAAGCCTGGCTGCTGCTTCCCCCGTGGGGAGCGCTGCTCCTGGGCGGCTCCAGCTTCATGTGCTGGCTCATCTCCGAACGAGATTCTCTGTAGTCCTGTGGGGGTAAAAACCCTAAGCTCATGGGTGCTAGCTGCACACTCGGAGCTGAGGAGCCTCTGGGGAGCTTCGTCTTAGAGAGCAGACTGCAGCTCCCATGGCAGCACGAAGTGCACAGTGAGCAAACAGTCATAACCAAACAGGATAGTGGGCAGGCAATATCTTGCCAGTAAATGCCCCTGACTTTGCCATCTCCTACATGACCTCCTTAATTCAGCTGAAATGGGTGTTCTTGATTTAAGGAGCATTTCAAGCATATACTGTGCTAGGGTTTTTCGTAAGGTGACAATTTGTGAATGGCATAGGAGGGAAAGGTGTGAAGTCCAGATATAGTGGGTATTCATTTTATGCTGGTTTTACATATTTTAATAGACTAATATAACAAACTATAGTAGCTAAGTTGCAAAGATAGTGCACGTGGTGTCCAATGGCTCCCAGGTAGAACTGGCTTGGTTTAAGCAGTCATAAAACCAGCATTCTTGACATTACAATAGCAGGCTTTTCCCTGAGCTCACGTTGCTTTAAAGATATCACCTGCCACTGCCAATGGAAGTTACTTTCTAAATTACCTTTTGGGAAAATGTGTACTAGGACACAGAGGGATAGTTTGCTCTTTGCTGTTTAGGTTTATCCAGAGGAACAGCTCTGAGAACAGACATCCACTGGCCACACGTTCTTGTACGTGACACAGCTATGCACATCTAAAATGTTTTTATCACTTCTTTGCTTAGGCTATATATAAAACAAGGAATTTACATGTAAAGAGAGCATTTAAGTCAGTAACTGGACTTATAAAATACTTGCAGCTTCAAAAATCCAAGAGCAAGAACAAAAGCATCTGAAAAGCCCTTTCTAAACCACCCAAAGCACTTCAGACTACAGCATGTGCCTCCTTCCCTACCACCCCTCAATCTGCCGAAACCACAGCACCCAAAATGCAGTCTTGACTCCCTTTATTTCTGCAGCCTAGTTCTGCCTCCAAGACTCCCTCTCACATGCCAACAATATCTGCAATTTCTTTCTCATCTCCCATCCAAGCTCTGGACAGGGCTAGAACTGCTTTGCTTGCAGGATTAGCCACAATCCTGTGCATTCAGCCCAGCATGGGCACTGCAGATCAAATACACTGCTTGTTTCCAAAGACATCGCCTCCCCTGCGTTCTTTTTTCCAGTGCCTCTTTTCAAGCCATTATTGATGAGATTAAATTCTCCTCATCCACCCGGCAGCTCACTTCCAGCAGCACACACCAGGAACCTTTCAAAACACCATTTCAATTCACTGCAACGCCATGAGAGAAGTTCAAGAACCAACACTTCATCCTCCCCCCTGCTTTCAGCCTCTCTTTGCCTCGTCTGCTGACCACCGTGAGAGCAATTGCATAGCCACTGTTCAGCTGCAAAGGCACGCCACGGAGTTAAGCCTGTATATCTTCTTGTTTCATCCAAATCACTCAAGTGGCAACAAGAGACAGCCTTCCTGCCAAATCCCCAGTCCCCCAGTGCTCCCCTGGCACTGTGAAAGCTGTCATTTGCATCAGGCGTTGAGCAGAGTTCCTCCACGCTGAATACATCTCTACCACTGCCTTCCTTAGCACCTGTATAACATGCACTGCACTGTTGTTTGCAGCCTTATGCCTGTCATGTTTCACTGATGGCTGTTTCACACACACAGAGGCTCACAAGTGAGTAGGGGCTGACCCTCCTTCCCTCCAACTGCAGCGTGGTTGCCCTGTTCCTGCAGAGGGCTTGGGGAAGAGGCGCACACACTCACCTATGTGTGCAGGCACACGTGTGGCTGCACTCCTTCCCTGGCTTGTTATCTTTCAAACTGAAGAGTCATGGGAGACTCCCCTTGGTACCCCAAATCTGCTGTAACTACTAAACCAACGGAACAAACAAAAGGATTCAGCAGGCCTGGTGCAGTCGCACCATTTCCTGGCTGGCACTGGGTAAACCCTATCCTGCAGACACGAGACCAAGAAACAAAGCCTGCTCATTCTCAGGGCTACGGAGGGCTTTACCCATGCAGTGTGCGAACAGCAACATTTGCTTATTTTGCCCTGTACTTCAGGAAGTCTGACTCTTAATGCAGCCTACCCGCACATCTAATGTACACAGTCGTTTTTCAGAGCAGAACCATTCTTCAGGATTTTTAAACAATTGTTTTTGTTTAAAATAAATCATGTAAGAGTCCCTTGCAAAACAGCAGTGCACCCAGGCAGTTACTTCAGGGCCTATTGCACATAAACTGCTTCAACTCTACCAAGGACCCAGTACTGGTGCCACTAAATGATCTCCATGAATGTACATGAAAGCCTAATTCTTCCAAGTTTTCCAGAGGGAAAAATCCTTGTCAAACAACATTACAACCAAATGATAGAGAAGATGCAGCAGGCAGGCTGGCAGCACAGGCTGGGACACAGACGGGTAAATGTTTCTGACTTAAATTCAGCCGTTTGAGCCCCACAGCTTTTTGCAACCTGCGATTGTGACAGCCCAGTTTGAAATTGGTCAATGTCCTATAGTCCCCCAACACAGACCATGATGCTGAATTCGTTACACCACTTTTTCTTGTGAACTTACCATTCCTCTTTCAATTCTGCCAATGCCATCCTGAAGGATCACAAAGGACATGTCCCCGCCAAACTGCATGTCTTGCCTTCTGTTTATTGCCCCCCCAAATGACAACGACAGCTGACAGATAATTGTGATTGCTCCTGACCATTAAATACTTCACTGGAAACCACTGCATGCTTCACCATTCAGAAAACAACATTTAAGAAATGGATTTGTTTTTTGAAAGTATCAGTTTACTTAAATTGAAATTTGACACACTGTGTAGGGAAACATTAAGATTCACAGTCCAACGGAAAGAGTTTGTCATCTTTCTACTTTCAGCAACTTCTGTGCCCTACGTTTCTTGTTCAAAGAATTTTGTGTCCTTCGTGCAAGGCCTGACTCCCTGTCTTTTGTTTGTACCTTCCACTTACGCTACGGCAAAAAAGCCCTTGCTCCCCAAGGAAAGTCTGTGCTCAGCTGCGGACTCCCATCCCGTGGCTTTCCTTCAGCTCACTACTGGTGAGCACATTTTCAAGTCCTGGTTTCCATCATGCCTTCCCTGTCCTACACCTGTCTGCTCTGCTCCTCCAAGCTGACACGCTACTGAAGGAGCACAACTCTTGTACGTATTGATAACCCGCCTGTGCCACAGACTAAGCAGGCTGACCCAGTGGACACCACGTATGTGTCTCAGATGAAAAGCAAGCTCAGCACAGAGTTGTTGGATATGGGATCTGGCCCCATTACCAGTGTGCGTGTTGCTGCTTTAAAAATTCATTCCTCTACACCTGGACTGATTTTTATTTTTTTTTGAATAATAGTCAAGGATGGCCAGGTGGGTGTCAGGCCCAAATCTAACCTTCATTTACAGTAACAAAAGCAACAGCCTGTTACTAATGGATGCAGTTCTGATACACAGAATTGGCTGGTATAAGCCAGAACAATTCAGCTGGCCCTCATTTGCTAATAGCTAGCATCCATTAATTATCCTTATTGCAGAGGAGTGTGTATAACCACTGCACAAATGCAAAGGAACTGCACTGCATCATTTTCCACTGTCACAGACTTCCATGGCAAGGGCTAATCCCAAGCAAATCTCCTCCATGTCTCTGCCAAGGAAGAGCTTTTCATCTCCTTGTGCATGGATTGGAGAGAGAAGGCATAGATAAGAGATGGTTTGGAAGGAGCTGGGCGACTGCCTGGTCCTTGCAAGACTTGCTCCAAAGTCCAGGGGAAGATTCTGGGAGGGTAGGCAGATGGCGAAGCGCTCACTCCTCATGAGCAATTAGTTCACTTCTGTCAGAGCCACCAACCTAATATGGGATCTGGCTGGATGCTTGTATGGACACACAGAAGTGTTTTCTGAGCTCCAAAAAAAGTCTGTCCACATACCAAAGAATTTACAGCCTAACTGGACATGACAGGAAAAGGGCAGATGAAGGCAGAGCAGAAGGGGTACCAACTTGCTCAAGTTTACACAGGAATTCTGCAACAGAGCCAGAAAATGCAGAGCTGCTGCTCCTGCATCTTCTATTTGCCCTTTAACCACCAGGCTGTTCTTCGTGGGTCCTTGTGCTGTGACTGACAGAAGTGTACAAAGAATGGCCATCTGCACAGGTTAGGAAAATGCAGTATATCCAGCTCCAGAATCTCAAAACTCCAACTTTATACAGAATTTTTGTGATAGAAAAAGGTTCTCTGAATGTCAGCATTTCCATATTATCACCGTCTGTACACTGATTGCTATGGCAGTGGGAATTTAAAAGACTTAAAAAAAAAAGCAATTTAAAGATTAAAAAACAGTTTGGAGTTGACAGTCTCGAGCAGTTTCAGACCCTTGCATTTCTCATCACTTTCCATTCATCTGTTTTCTTTTAAACACGTTCAACAAACTCAGATGGTTGGAAGGGAAGTGCAGTACCACAGAATGCACTTCGGCACATCCCCCCTGGTATGACAGCCCAGAAAAAAATGGCACACCTAGCACAGGGGAAGGACATCTCCTGTACCCAGTGCATACTGCACTACATTACAAACCATAATCTCTGCTTTACCTTTCCCATCCGTTGCACTCACCCAGCTGCAGCAGCCTTAACAGCTGCAAAGACTACAACAGCAAAATGCTAGTGTATCAGCTGTGCTCCACCAGCAGAGCACGCTTGTCCTGCAGGAGTAAAACATCCAGGGCCGGCACACAGGTATTCTCAAACATTAGGTATGCTGGCATCAGCGAAGAAGGGGCATACACAGCATCATCAAAAACGAGATTGTGTCTCAATCCTGTCTACATCTTCCTTTATTGCCATTTTGTGGATTTACCCCACAAGCAGCTTTTTTAGTATTTTATCTGCCAGCTAACAAAAGACAAAAGGCCAGGAATACAGATAAGCAAGTAAAATGATCACAGTAGTTATGACAATAGCCACCTTCATAAAACCATCTTGCAGTACTTTATGATAAGATAAAGAACCAGAAATTTGAAAGCACTGACTGACTGATATCGTCCTTTGTCCAAAGAAAACACTGATTCCTGATAATTGGAAAGGAGAGCTGGAAGTATAGCTCTTGAGATGGAAACCATCATGTACATTCAATATGGCTCTCCTGGCACAAGCTGAACTCTTAACTACATTGCAAATGAGATAAGCAGAAAGCAGCCAGCCCCGGTATGCCCACTGAAATAGCCTTTCCTGTGCTGTACTTTGAGCTGGAAGATTGAACTCTCTTGCTTTACAGAGAGGCCCCATGTTTATCTGCAGCACTGTCAATTCCAGTTCTAAGATATTCTCAGGCTTGTCCATACCCAAGGCGAACTGCTTCTTACATGCTTTCATGGTGCTTTTAGGTGACCTAGAACATTTGAGAGGTGTTTCAGTTGAGAAAAATACCCTGCCATATTCTGAGATTTTATGTCTCTGCCTTTGACAGAGTCCACCTCTCGACTTCTCCCTGCATTTCAAACAAAATTATAAAAAGAAATGCCTCCACGCCCTCCAGCTGTGCACGTTTAGCCTTTTGATGAGAAGCCAAGAGCAAAATGGCTCCATCACAATAGGTGTGACAATGAAAAGCTGTCACGTCTGCTGCAGTATCCACAACGTTGACATGCAAACCCAGCCCAGTGCCAACCAAACACATGTGCCTTGCGGGCTGTGAAATCCAGGCACTGATCTATAAAGGCCGGAAAAGGAAAGATTTTTCATGACTCATGTCAGCACTGAGACTTTTTAGAAGCTGCCATCTCGCTTGTACCTCTAATGCCTCTTATATCTGAGGAAACTTCAGTGAAATCCAGATGCTGCAATGAGAGGGGGAATCCACTGCGTGGATCTTGACTTAAGGCTATTTGAGCCGTTCAGTCCTGGGAGGGAGATGGCAGGTTACATCAGTGTTTAACATATTCCAGAACAAAGCAGCACAAATATTGTATAAGGTTGTTCTCTGTATAAAGTGGCATGCCATATTTCTAAGCATATACCATGCATTAGTGATAGAGAGTAGAAAGCTCACAGTCCTCAGTATATGGGATACCATGAGCCAGACTTTCACATGTTTGAATTCAGCGGAGACCCACTATTATGCCAATTTAAACTATCCAAAAAACCTTTGTTCCTAATTCAAAGTGGTAGAATGAGTAGCAAGTACTATATCTGTGTTCCTAGTGATCAGAAACGAAGTGGTACAGGTAAGGAGAAACTGTAAAACAACAATGTAAGCAGCTGAATAAAAAAGGAAAAAATTGCTCATCATTTGCACCCCATCTGCTTTGAAAGGAAATAAAACACCATTGCCTTTTGTACAGGAGGGTTTGCATAAAACATAAGCAAGGTTGTACAAACCCTTGGGGTTTTTAATTTGATTCTAGTTTATCTTTTGATCAGCACATCAAACAATTGTGCAGCATCTTCTCCTCCTCCCCGTTTCTAAAAGCTGTCTGAAATATCTGTACTCTCTCACCAGGGCAGTGCAGTTAACGCCAATATGTTTAAAGTGAAACCTCTGCCCAGACATCCAAACACAGGGACATCATGCCTGCAAAAGGTTTCAAGCAGTGTATTAAGCATGCCTGTTGGTTTTCTGAGCCTTATTCATGAGTTGAGAGACTATTACTAGATGGAAAAGAGGAAGGAGAAGGCAAAATTATTAACCATCACAGAGATTGCTAGAGGCCACCTTTCTGCCATCGACACCAGCAGAGACGTAAACATCTGTGACCTTTCCCCACCATCTGCAGGTCAAATCATGGTGGATTTTGATTCTGCTCACACACTTTGGACTGCAGTCAACGTCATTTTAGTGGCTATTTTAGAGTCTTTGACCTCTCAGCATGAGCAGAAATCCCAGCCTGCCATTTGGGATACGCGGCAAGTCCAGAAGGAAGCGTTCTGGACCAACTAAGGACTAAAGGCCTTCTGGGAGAAGTGGCTCGATGGTGTGATCACAGCTTATACAAAACAGACTGCCTGGCTCATTATGTGTGTGTCTGGACAGACCTTGTAACTCACACAAAAATAATGATGTAATAAGAAGAGAGGATTACGTTTTCTCACCTAGCCTATAAACTGCACAGCGAGAACTAAGCTTTCCAAAGAGACTCCTGAGGACAAAAAGCCAGGAAATCTGACTGAGCAACCAGGGACAGTGCTGCCACAGCTTGAGGCAGTGGGAGAAGCACCTGGCCAGTTCTTACTACAGCTGAGCTAACAACTAGAGCACTCCAGGCTCTCACAGGGGGTTATACTGAAAGATGTTGTTTTCTGAGGTGTAAGGCCAAGCTGCTTCAAAACAGTTCACTTTGTGCGGAAATCTGGTGCATATAGATTTCTTTCCTTTTCTTTTTTTTTTTGGTTGCTAAATTATCTTTGGTTTAAATTACCTTAGTGACTTCTCTTTCCCGCCAACGTTCTTCACTCAGTCTCACACAGCCACAGGTGGGCACATTCACACCACTAGGAATACACTTCAGCTTTACCAAGCATTTCGCCCAAAATTCAAATCATCTTTAAACCTAATGCAACATTAGGTCCTATAGAAGGCATTAATGTTCCAAGTCCACAAACGAAAGCCCAGAGCCTTTTACTGACAGCGTATGAGTGAACCCAATGCACAGAATTAGCTGTAAAACTCCTAACCTCAAGGTGTGGCAGCAGTCAAGGCCTGGCTGACTCCCACTGTCACTAACAAGTCCTGTGCTGGCTTTACATAGCAGAATGTAACTTAGAGCCCTTCAGCTCTGAGAGCCTTTAACAAAGCCCTCCAGCCCCGAGCACTGTGCTGCCCCCACCAGCAGAACACCCTCATGAGGGAGGTGTGTAGGCCACGGCACCCACGGCCTGCTGGCACACACTCCCCTGGGCACCATGGCGAGCCGAGAGAGCTGTGCGGAAATCCTGCTGCTTGGAAAGTGCCTTGTTGGTGACACTGTACAGGGGACGAGCAGTCAAGGCAATGAGCTGTTCCAGGGGCAGAGGAGGTTTCCTGACCTTCTGGGTTTACCAAGCTCTCATGGCACCTCATGCAGGCCTACCTGTGGGTGGTAGAGCATCAGAGCAATACAGCAAGCAGAAGGCACTGCAATTCGTAAAGCAGTTTGCTATGCTTTGTGTTGTATTCAGGCCTGAAAATATATCAGACAGATTTAGCTCCCCCATGCTGGGTACGGGCTCATTTTAGACATGCTTTGTTTCCCATTTTCATTCTCTTCATACTTCTCATAATCTGGTATAAAACTCCAGCTTTGCTTTCAGCACCTTCTGTAACTTGATTTAAAGGCGAACAAAGAGCACAGTGCATATTTTACATTTGAGGATAATGGGAAAAAAATCCTACATTTTTATGACCAGAAGGGGGCCACTGGATCATTTAATGTGACCACCTGTAAAGTACTATTTCCCTCTACTGAGCCCAGTAACTGCCTTCAACTTAATTAGAGTTTGAAGCATTGGCAGTTCTGGTATTCCATATAAAGACCAAGCACAATATAAAACAACTTAATAATAATAATAATAATAATAATAATAATAATAATAATAATAAGTTCTGAAAGCCTCCTGGGTGTTCCTCACAGGAACTTAAAAATTCCTTAACAGTCCTTGC
Source organism: Anser brachyrhynchus (assembly GCF_964034855.1). Classification (NCBI taxonomy): domain Eukaryota; kingdom Metazoa; phylum Chordata; class Aves; order Anseriformes; family Anatidae; genus Anser; species Anser brachyrhynchus. The sequence continues at coordinate 14,181,062 of NC_137703.1, read as the reverse complement.
AGTGTTTTTTCATGCCCTAGTCACAGTTTCTCCGACTAAAAGCAGGCATTCTTCATTGACTCAAACTGCAGTAATTGTAAAAAAACAAACAAAAACAAACAAACAAAGTTCATCCTTCTGGGGTTCACTGCTCCTGATATTTAAGGGATTTCTTAGACAAGTCATTTTTAAAACCTTTCTACATAAACATTCATGTGTTCCCATGTTCTTAAAAGCTCAGAGAAACCACAAGCATGGCAAATTATATAAACTGAAGAGTTATGAAGACAGAAGCAGGACTCTTATCTCTGCACTTAAATTCTAATGATAAACCCTCTGCTGAGGCCACTTCCAGCTCCCTTGTATCAATTTCCTTGTCCCTTGTTAAAAAAAAAAATATCACAAATCAGCTCAACACAATAAGCATGCTGACGCATGTGCCAAGCTGCATTCAATTTCTGTCCTCACTAACAGGACCTAAGCTGGCTCTACTGCCTGATGGCTTGGCGCTTGCCCCAACTGGGCCACTTTGTGGAACTTGCTGGAGCTGCCCCAAGCCCCCTTCCCAGCCTTGGAAATAAATTTTAAAAAGAAGTTATTCTTTCCCATTGTATCTGCTGAGATCACTCCAATGCCTCTGAAGAGCAATGAAGTGCCACTCTGCACGGACAGCGTTCTCCACAGCTCGCATCACCACTGTGACCAACCCCCTCCAAATGCCACATATATTAAACGCCTCACTAAGGTATCAAAGATTGAAGCCAGCCATGTACATATTGTTCAGCAAAGCCTTTTTCTTGTTTAGAGCTACCAGGATGCACAGAATTATTTTCCTCTTAAATATTGTGTTACCACAGGAAGCTCATATAATAAACTTTCCTACCAGGGCTGAAACATCACAATATTCTGTGCTGGAAACCACACCATAAAGCAGCAGCCACCTCTGACCTTGCAATCATTAGGAAGAGTTAAACCATGTTATAAATCCTAATTTATACGCCAAGTGAGTGCAGCCATGGAGCACGGTATCAGATCTAGCACTCACAAGTAAAAGCCCATAAAAGGGGGAGAAATGTGTCATTAACATTTAGTCCACAAACAAGCAGGCTGGGCGAGAGTGGGGGTGTGATTTTCATTACTAGGCCACGGCTTGCAAAATTGCAGAATGCTATCAAGGCTCACACACCGTTCTGGAAATCAAAATCTTTGTTTAGATGCACAACACTAATTCAACTCTGCCTTGCTGAGGCCAATTAAAGGTCGAATATAGATTTAAAATCTTATTTAAGCTTCTTACTGCCTTAATATCAAACACTGAGTTACCAGAGGGTTTACTTAGCTGGGAACCTGTTTTGAATATATTTTAGTCAAACACATTATTTCCACTATCTTGTTACATCAGCTATTAACTGAGAGGTAAATTTGCCGGTCACGAGCAGGAGAGCAAAATTAAACTATATTCCACAGAGAAGGGCTCACAGAGCCCCCTTGGTAGCCAGTCAACAGAGTTAATGAAATGAAGGAGATTCATTTATTGGGAAAAACTTTTCAGACAGTAATCAATCACACTTTTTATTTGCTTACTGTGACAGGAGAAGTGACACCATGCTGCTCACCCTACCCATCAGAAACAGCACCCTTTGCCACTGCAGATAACCAGCGAGGAGTATTTGGACTGATACCCTGACTAAATTATTTAATTAAGCCAAAAGAACAGCAAGCACCCACCATGCAGGCTCAGGGAAGCGGCTTCTCCTCCACCTGCTATTCCACGCCGAGGTCTCCACAAAGGGAGCAGAAGCAGGAGCTGACAGATGTGCCCCCACCTGGCGTATCCCAGCCAACCTCGCTCACATGTTGGGAGAGATGCGGAGAAGCCAGTAACTCATTGTGGAGGCCAACAACAGGAAGAGCAGGTCAACTTTAAAGGCAAAGATTGTTACAAGAAATTGTTCTACTAGCTACTGGCAAAGTAGATTGTGACTTGCATGCAGCAAGTGTGACAAATTCAACTTCTACCAACCAGAAACGTGGGCAAAGTCAGGTACTGATCCAATCAGATATTCAAAATACATGGTACTGTACAGGAGTGCGTGGGGGAGGCTGTGTGATCCACCAGTTAAGACAACATTGCTGGTGACTGCTTTCCAAAGATATTTCAAAAGCAAAGATAGCATTTGAAGATTTATTTTTCTTCACTGGTCTCCCTGCCATACAGCCATTGCTTTGATATTATAGTGGCGACTGAACTGGACATGACAGTGATATAACTCTAGGCCCTTATAACCTCAAGAAGGTCAAAGGACAACCAATACATTTTTTTGTTGTTTTTGCTTGTTTGTTTTTTACATCACTGGATTATGACCACTATTGATGGGGGAAATGGTGGGCATTATCTAACTCATCTTAATATTAATGGCAGTTTTATCTGTTGAATCCTGAGTCCGGGACCATACCCATTCTTATTTTTAGCTAGACTACAGCCTAGCAGGAGAACTTGTAGAAAAAACAACCCCAGAAAGTTCTAAGTAATATAAATGCTTATGGATAAAATGATTTTTTTTTTGGACAGGAACGCAGACCCGGTACTGCCTGGGACGCAACAGCTTATCTACGAGGCCAAAACCTCAGCCTCCTAAAGCAGGAACCTCTCCTGCCGGAGTACCAAAGACATGCCGCCTGCTCTAGGAAGGCTGCAAAAGATGGGTGGAAGCACACACATTGCCCAGCACCAGAACAAGGCAAAAGCCGGTGCTGGGGGGCCTGGCACTGTCCATCCTGCCACACAGGCTGCTTTGGAAGTACCCCATTTATCATTCCTATCAAAGTAAGTGGGGCATGACTTGACACCTACCAAAGATCTCGGAGAATAATGTTTGTTTGTCTGTCTAACTTCATTTGGTCAGTCAGCAATACCTTTTAATTATGTCTATCCTTTAGTTCGCTGACTAAATGGCAAGGGTGTCCAGCCATATTTCTTCTCCCTTAATAAAAAAAAACAAACATGCTTGATCCCAACAAAACATAAACACAGAGTTCATTAGAGTTGGGAGGAATTGTCCATTGTATAAATTAGCTTCATTTCTCATTCAAAGCTGTGTTTTAATAGCAGATAAAATTAAGTGAATTTTCTCAATTATATAAGGTGCATATGGTGAGATGAATTTTGTATCATACAACTACACATAGCTTTGGGATTCAAAGAATAGCTCAGTACTGCAAAACTTTCAGCAGAGAGAAGCCTGGGGCTGATATTAGTGAAATTGCTTATATAACTTGCTCTTTTATTAACATGAAAACACAGACTATGATTAAAAGCTGGAAGCTGGAGAAAGGAACTATCTGAACCAGTTTACTAGACTAATGCTGTTTATTAAATTCTCAAAATAGGATGTGGGGATTAAGAAAGGAGCTATTTTGAAAACTGAGATGCACCATTTCTCTACAGCGGTTGGCTTGGTTGTACCACCTGAGCTGCACTTGGTATGCGCTGTACGTATTATGTGTCCATTTGAGTTCAAATAATAGCATTTCTGCTATGTTTTCAGAAAATTAAGGAATCAGAGAGTCAGTGCTGCCATTTTGTCTATGCATCAGAAGGCTGAATGAGGACTGGTGATTCAGCTGCGCAGCTAAACAGGAAGGAAAGGGCACACAACTACATAAATCGGACTTGTGCATGGGACTATATTCTGGCCTCCGCATCACAAAGGCCATTTCAGAGCATCTCCAACAGCATCGGCACGCATGCATAACTGGGTACCTTGGCTTCACATGGAGCACGTGTGAGGGCAGGTGTCTGTCTTAATAAATTAGACGTTTCCCATCTACGCATAGGTTAAGTAAATGATTTTCTTTTGGAAGATGCATGCGCTTCACAGACTGACTAGCTTTCTGTCCATTTACATTTGTGGCAGCTGGAATTTTCCAGCTAACAGTTCACCACAGCAAACATCAGAGGAGGACAGCATTCCTGGGAACCTCAACTCCCTTCCTCCCTTAGACTGCAATTAATTTCCTTTAGCTTATACTGAAAGGTCTGCCTGTTTTTTCTCAGGCTCTCCCTGTGGAATGGAAAGAGAATTTAACAGGGTTTTTGGAACAGATGTTTGGGGAATCTGATATTTAGTCTACGACAACTGCTTTGTAAAACCAGTCCTTATTTTTGCATAAGCCACTTTATAACCCAAATAAATAAAAAACACTGTTCCAAAGTTGCTCTTGTTGACTACTGCTGCACTAAGCACTGCAACTTGAGCTTGTATTAAGCCAAAAAAAGAAAAGAGCTTTTCACAACGTTACAAAGTGGCACCATATAATTAGATCAAAATTATATCCACTGTGCTATTTGTTATCTTGCTACAAAGGCACTGAAGGTCAGCTGTTGACAGAGAAATGTGGTATCAGCTCAACATCCATTCCGTCTGCAAAAATAGAAAATCTCCTACATTAAGTGAGCTACTAACAACAAATTTCAAACCTGGTTGTAGTACTGCTTACAGGCTGACTCACACCCAGCATCCCAACAAAATTTCCTTCAGCGGTATGAATTAAACATTAACACCATTCATATTTCTGAACATGCTTCAGGGGACTCCACCCAAGGGCCACAGGAAGACCCGCTCCCATGGCTGTTCTGCCACGATGGAAAGTCCTCTATCTATGGAGATTTTGGAAATCCAGGCACTGAAATGGGGCTCCAGTGAGAGCTCACATTGTTGTACATGTAGAAAGGGCAAACAAAAAGATTTCCACTGGTTAACACAATGTTAATTCCCCGAACACAGACCCCTTCATGGTTTTCAAAGCTTCAGAAATAAACCGTTAAGATTTTGAGTGCAGAAGTTTAAAATTAGAGTCATACCAAGAGATATACAGATTTCTGGAGCCTATTGAGTAGTCTGCCCTTCTGAAACTGAGTGAAATACCTCAATTTGGGTCAAACGAGCCCAGTTTCAGTTTTCCTGCTTGAACATCTGTATATACAATACACGGTCATGTCAAGGTTACTACAAGCTCTTCCAGGGCAGTGCCTCAAGCTTCACATAAACCATTATACCTTCAACCTGAAAGATGGTCTGACAAAACTGGGAGTAGGAAAGAAAATCAGAAAACAATGTTATAGCTATACCTGTGGTAGAGTTACCTGAGAGGAAGAGGTGTAAAGTACTGTTCATCAAAACCATGGACAAACCCAACTTTGGACTTCCGATGTAACATCACCGAAACACGAAGGCTATTAACCAGCCCTAAAACCAAGTGCTTCTTCAGGTATGAACTTAATATCCTTTATGCCACTGACAAACAGGCAGCTCCCCATCTGCCTGATTTCTCCCACGTCCTATTTTTCACCTTTATGGAGGGATACCTTATCTACCCAAAATAAGTAACCTTACACCTCTGAGCCTGTGGTGAAAGCTTCCCCTCCCGCCGCCTGGTGGGAAATCAGAGCAGCTGGGGAGGCATTCAGGGGTGAAGAGCCAAGCCCTTGAGTCCTTGGTCAGCTCAGTATCCAAAAAAGGTTCTTATCTTCGGTTGGGCTTTTCTATTATCACTTCTAAATGCAATGACTTTTTTGGTTGGTTGTTGTTTTTGCCTTGTAAAGGGTAAGCTCAGCCTATAACATCACAACCTGTGACCAATCACTGAGAGTATACTTTTCCTTTCTTTAGCAAGGATTCTGCAATAGTCAAGAGAATTTTTTCAAGCATGGCAGATATATTTATTTTCCGCTTTAGAGTGACTTCAATCACATCTGTCTGAACAAGAAAATTCATTAAAACACATTCTGATCTTGCTTCATGTTTTAGCTAACTCCCCTACCGCCCACTCCCCACCTTTTAATATCATGTAGGCAGGTTTCACAAACTGCTGAGAATCACCGATGAACATCCTGTAGAAAATAAAACCAAGAAAATTGAATTTAACAGCTTCTAGGGAACAGGGACACCCTCCTGAAGCCATAGGCTCATAGCATAAGGCAGACGAGATGGTTTTCTAACCATTTACAAGCCCTGTCCAAACCTAACAGCTTTTCTAAACTGTCAGCTGCTTCGTGTGACATATCTTGTAGTAGGAAAGCACAGCACGGCTACAGAAAAACTGAGATAAAGGCAGCAACACAAACAGAGGCTGACTGTGTTTTCACTGCTGGAAAAAAGAGAACAAATAGTCCACTTAGTCTCACACTATTGTCAAAGACGGACAGACCTCTAATCTTCAGGGGAATGGAGCCAAAGGCGTGCTGGGGGAGACTGAATGCTACAGAAGGCAAGGCTTTGTGTAAAACTCTGTCAATGCTGTTTTCATATGAAACAATGATGAAAATACAGACAGCTAAGGAGGAGAAGCCTGCTCCTTCCTCCCAACATCATCCTAACCCTTCAACTGTATCCACTGCTCTTCAGCTACTGAACTGCTGATGGGGAACCCACACAAGGTGGTCCCTCACATGCCTGCCAGCTCATCCTCACCTCTTAAAAATACAGGCCTATCTGTAAGACAACAGCAAAGCACTGTGCCAGCCTGAGGCCAGTGCACAGTAAGAGTAATGGAAGAGTGCATACACCATGTTTCCTGCCCAGTGCACAAAGGCATGCTTGGCCTTGGAAATAAGCTGTCAGTCACATCCAGCTCACTCCTCTGCAGGCTGGGATTATGGCAGCTACAGATCACAGTTACAAGCGGGGGAAAACAACCCAAAGAAGTAGAAAGGCTCCTCAGCTTGGAAAGGAGCCTGCCACATTCTCCAGAAAAATACTAAAAGCCTTCCAACTGGGTTTGTTTTTCAGCAAAGACCTCAGTTACAAAGCTGTGTGGGAGAAGGAAGGAATAGATGCCCCTGAGGCTGTTGTGAAGAGCACACTTCAGAGCAGCTGCTCGCTCTGTTATCTAATCTTAATTTTAATTGAGGTTTTCTTCTTTTGCCCACGGTGCCTGGATCCCTCTGTGTGCTCCTCCCAGGGCAACCAGCGCCAGCGTGCCCACACATGTCGGCACCACTGCAGCCATCAGCGGCCACTACGCGTCCCTACCGCGTGCTGGGGCTGCCTCGCAGGCAGGACACAGGCTGGGCTTCACGCATGCTTTGTGCAAGCTCCCTGCCGAGACTTTCCCTCTAATGCCATCCCTTCAGCTGTTAAATGTCTTCAGATTGCCAAATCCCTCAGGGATGCTAAATATTAAGCGAAAAGGGTTATTACAATACAGCCAGCAACAGAAACTAGGGTGAGGCTGATGGTCACGGAGAGCCTGAACCGGAGTTAATTAATACATGCTCACTCAGGTTTTTTTTCCCCCGTTTTGATAAAGGACAATTTAGAGTTGGCATAACTGTCACAACACCTCCATGACCCCGAGTCTAATTATAAAATATAATGTGGAACCACCAACATAGGATCCCGGCGAAGAAAAGCCCTGGCTTCTGCAGCTTCCACTCTCTCCCATTCCAGCTTTCTTTTTCCAGGGCGTAACTGCAGCTCCGAGTGCATGGCAAGTGCAGAACATTAACGTGTGTTTATTTAGAGACACCTCTAATGTGTTTGTGTTGTGTGTTTCTAGAGTTACAGACCAAAACAGGCAAGGTAACATCTAACCAACAGCAGAGCAAATCCCCAGAGGGGAAGACAAGAAGGGTTAGTTGCTGAATGCATCTTAGTCAGGGAAAAGCTGGAGCTGTTTTAATTGTTCATCAATCAATTAACAGCACTCTCAAATGTCTAATTAAGCAGACAACTGGAATTAAGCAAAGGGCATCTTCGAAATGCCAGCCCTCTTGGCGAAGGCACTTCTTACATTCAAGTGAGTACTTGATTAAGGTGTGCTTGTGTAGAGAGATGTGTAGAAAAGTCCTCAGCCATACGAGTAGTAAATCTCTCCAGTAAGCCTACGTGAAATCAATCCTTCGGTAATAATGCAACTTAACCTTCACATCCAAGCAAGCACTTGAGGTAGGCGGCCAAGTGCAAAACAAATTAGTCTCATTTAGCGTGCAGGACTGGCACAAACGCTGCATGCCCTCAGCAGGCATGCAGGGAGGAGGCAGTGGTGACTTGGAGGGTGCCAGTGCCGACAGAGTGGGGCAGAGGCTTGAGGCAGGCAGTCCTTCCAGCAGGCTCAGGACGCAGCAAAAAACTCCTGAGGGTTTGCTCTCCTTCTGCAAGCCCCAGGCAGTCAGTGACCCCTGCGAACAGGGCAGCAGCTCTGGAGCCCCCCCACCAGCTGTCAGCACGCATCAGCCCGGCACAGGCTTGTGGTGGGACGTCATCCGCTGGCAGCCGAAATGCCGCTGCAGGCACGTCAGCAAAGAACCATCCCGGGGGGGAAATGAGCCCGCTATCTCCGTGGAAGAAGGATGACAGTGAAATGCTTGTGATTGTTGGAAACGGATGGCTGCTCAGCTCCTCGGGATTCACTGCAAAGACAAGTTAGAGAATCGGAAAATGCTGCCACCATTAACTATCCATACATCAGGGACACCACGGACCCAGAGCAAAACCATGGAATGAAAGCAGAGCAGCAGGAGAAGATGCAGCCATGTATCAGAGAGACTCAGAGATCCTGCTTTTCTTTAGCGCTCAAAGGGATCAAGAAGTTTCCACAAAGCCTTCACAACTGGTTGCACACACTGCAGGACACTGCAGATGTTGCGGGTCTGTGCCCCAACTGTTTAGCATCACCGTTTCCACAGCTGTGTCCAAATACTTAAAACAAACAAACAAACAACAACAACAAAAAACAACAAACGTCACATTGACAGGGTCACTTCCCTGGAAATCCTTGACCAACGGGTGAGGCTGCTCCTGTTCAAAGCTATCCACAAAGCAGCCTGACCAAGGAAAAACAAACAAACAAAAACCACCAAAGCTGTCCTTTGCAAAGAGGATGAAAAGTGGCAGAGGTCCCTTTGGCCTCACGGTGTACATTTACCTGCACAAGAACTCCTGAGTCTCTCTGTGCTGGGTTAGAAAGACCCTAACAACAACATCCCAGTGAAAACTGACAGAGCTATACTCAAAATCTCTCTCCTGGGCTTGGTCCCGAAGTGTGATACTTTGATACCGGCTTTGGCCTCAAGGTGAGCCTACCAGCACACACCAGTCCAGGGAGGTCTTTGTTCTTTCATCTTCATCACTTTTTTCTGTCCTGGCAGATACTCTGTCTTCTCTTCTGCTTCTCCACTTCTTCCAACATCACAAATTACACCAAGACTTGCTTTGCAAACACATAAGCTGATAACAACGGTTAGATTTGCTTTACTTTGTAGCAAGGGAGCTGTAACACTAGGATTTATATTTCTCAACAGATTTGGGTGCTAAAAAGACAAAACAAAACCAAGAAAGAACAAAAAAGAAATCCCAGAAACCCCCCTCATTGCCCCCAGGTGCTCTTGCAGTGGGCACGTAAGGGAAGAACAAACTGCAAGGTTACAACAGCGGACATGATCTTAATACAACAGCTTTCTCACGTATATAATCAAGGTAGAAAGGCTTAAAATGTGAGCACGTTTCTTATTTTCCTTAAATATTTACTGAGAATTCTGGTAATTATTTATGCTGTTGCTTCTGGAAGGAAATACTATCACAAGTACGGAAAACAACAACAAAACAGTCATGATAGCAGCTCCAGCACTTCCCTGGAGTTCAGCATCAGTGAATTAATATTGATGTGCTGCAATATTGATAGATTTTTGGTTTCATTTAAAAAAAAATCTGGATTTTAAAACACTTTTTAGAAGGAGTCTAGATGGAACAAAACCATACCTAAATAAGAAATCAAGCAAGTTCTTCCACAAAGGAAATTACTATCGGAATTGATGCTTCCTGCCATGTTAAAATTCCAATAAGCATTTATCTCAGCAAATCCTCGGCAGTCTGTGACATTTCTATTATTGGGGCTGACTGGGTTCATCCTGCCCTTATGAGAATAAATAATGGAACAGAATGGGGGAAGGGAGCAGCTACAATAATATGCCCATCAGTCATAAGCTCAGAGCACCTCTTTGGCAATGAGAGAGCTGGCTTTTCTCAGATCTGATGCCAAGGGGAACGGAGAGGAGAGGACAGATTTGGCAGCTAGATCTTGCCAGTGTACCCAGGTGATTATGCTGGTGATGTCCCTGAGCCTGTGAGCCAAGCAGTGCAGTGTGGCTGGTCTGCAAGGCCTCCTGGCCGTGGTTAAGGACGCACCAAGAGCTGTCCTGCTCCTGCCAGTGGCCACAGGAGCCCCTCATCCAACCCATCTCCGGCCCAGACACCAGGAAACAGGGTGGCTGGGATGGACTTGGTGGAAGGACCAAATGTGGGATGGCTCAGGCCCACACCCAACATGATCCAGACCTGACATCTGTGCTTGGCATCTCTCAGGACCCGGATCGTTTCAGATAGCAGGGAAGGCTGGAGGAAAGCGGACAGGATGCAACAGAGCTAAGAGGTAAGGTGAAGAACAGAGGTGCCAAGCAAAACAAGCCAGCATGGGTGTACCAAGGGAAAGGCGGCCCCTGCGTGAAGCCTGTAGTAGGCAAATTGCTCTAGAAGAGCAACTGAGGGATATGAGCTTATTTAGTGGCTGTCCCCATCATTACGAGGGGGCAAACCACTGCCGTGTGGACTGTTCACCCTGAGCTGCATTAGGCAGCTTGTTACTTCATGACTCCTTTCTTGTAGATCTACAGCCAGTCTTAATTCTTCGGGGAAAGCAACAGAAACTGCCTTTCATCATACATTTGCTCTTTCAGAAACAGGTATCCTTATTCTTTTAGCTTTCCTTTCTAATTATAATTCTTTCAGTTCCTAAACTTAGTGGTCAGATTGTCCTTAGAGTCCATTGCAGTACCGCCAGTCAGCTCAGAGGATGATACTGTGGATTGCACTCATGCTCTAACTTAAAAATCAGAGAAAAACAAGCAGTATTGTAACTTCTTGGCTATTCAGAAATCCTTTTCAAAAGCCACTTTGAACACAGAGACTCTCCAAGGAAATGAATCTGTGTTCCTACAGTGCTGCCATAGCAGACAGCTGCCCACCTCTCTCAGAGTCTGTTTAACCACTCTCCCAGCCTCAACACAGGCAGTCCCAGGCAGCATCCATGCGAGCGCCCAGAGACTGCATTGAGCGGGGACCTCTTTGGGAGCACAGCACCCAGAAGGGCTAACAATGAGACACCCCTCTTCTGCATACACCTGCCTGCATAACCACATTTCTTTCTCTAAGGGATCTTCAGGGCCAGAGAACACAAGGGCTTGGCTTTGCCAGTGGTGAGGGTGCAGTTTTGCCTTCCTTGGTTTACTGTGTTCACGCAACAACACCTGCCACGTGGGACGGGGAGAACACAACTCGCTGCTCTTTGTATACGCAGCAGCCTGACAGCACTTCACAGGAACAGAATCCCATTAAGATAACGCATAGGCGATACGGATGTCACAAGATAAAATGCCAGGGGCTGTGATAAGCTGCGGTGCGGAGGTCAGCACATACTCTGTCGGCGCCTGTTTGCGTATGCACGTGCCAGGCGCACTCCTGCATTACTGGCCGGCCCACGACAGGAGGGCTAGCAGATCTGCAGGAAAGGGCTTCCCCCAACCCAAATGCATTCTAGTCAAAAGAAACAATAGAAACCCAGAGCTTTATACCCTCTAAAGGTGGTAAAAGCAATTGGTGCAATCCCTGTGCTCAAGGCTCCTCTCAGACCTTGCAGCTTCCTTGACTAGATCTGAATCCCTGCTAAAAAACAAAGAAGGACTTTTTCTTCTTCTTCTTTTTTTTTTTTTTTTTTTTTTTTTAACTGTCCCTTCTCCCACCTGACAGAATTAAGCATCATGGAAGGTTTTAGCCCAGTTCATCAAGATATTAGGAAGGGGATCAAGCAGGATCAAGTCCACTTATATACCAAAGAGGATGTGGTCAGCTTCATTTTGGTGAGAGAAGGCTCAGGGTATGTCATCGGTGTGCACAAACACCTGAGGAGAAGGTGCAAAGAGGATGGACCCAGGCTCTTTTTGGTGGTGCCCAGCAGCAGGACAAGAGGCAGCAGGCACAGACTGAAACACAAGGCTCTGTGTGAACAGCAAGAAATGTGTTTCCCCTCTGTGAGAGGGGACGAGTGCTGGCCCAGGTTGCCCAGACAGGTTGTGCAGTCTCCTCCTTCAGAGAAGGAAAAAAAAAAAAAAAGCTGAAAAGCTGCTTGGTCCTGAAGGCTGGCTCTAGATGACCCTGTTTGAGTAAATGACCTCCCAAGGTCCCTTCCAACCTTGGCCATTCTGTGATTCTGTGAAACGATTAATGGACATCACAGGCATAAGAGCAGCTTGGCAAATGCAACGTTTTTCAGGTGAGCACTGATGGCCTGTTAACACGGCAAGGAAATCCAGCTGTCACAGCAGAGCTACACTTCCAGCATGAAAGCACAGATACTTTTCTGCAGGCCAAAGTTAACTTTGGTGTCAGGAAAGCTTATCACTGCTTCGTTTCTCCTGAAACAATGCTAAGTACATTTTTTCAATATTCTATGTGATCAGAAGGGGGAAAGTTAAAGGGGTTCCTTTTAAGACATTTGTATACTTTGCAAACGAAGGGTATAGTTAGGAATGAGCTCCAGGAAGCTCAGAGAGAGCTGCTCCCTCTGCAAACCCATGCTCCATGGCAGAACATGAGCTCCAACTGTGCTGGCAGCTGGGCAAGTGTCCAGTGAGTGAGGTCAGCATCCCGTCATGATGGGCCGAGCTGTCACCAGGCAGAGCACCCAAACCTGCTGGCTCACCGCTTTGTAGTTTGGCTCCATCTTGTAAGCTAGGTACAAACCTTCCACTCTGCTGGAGTACTCTTTGACGAGGTTTATTTTTAGCTCGTGTGAGTAGGCAGCAGGAGTCAACTTGGCATAATCTGGCAGCCACTGCACTCTGTTCCTCAGACAGCAGCAGGCCTGCCTCTAGCTGGATGCCGGTATCTTCTCTGCTACCCTTGCTTTAGGAGCAGGGAAGGTTCCTTTTCCCTTCCGAGTTACAGCAGCAAGGAATTCTTCTTTGAGAACTGACTTAATGCACCTTTAACCTTCAATGTTGAGGACACGTGTTCAGACATCTGCTCTGCAGCATTTTATCCAAAACTTATACTTTTCTCCTATCATAGAATCTTAGCAAAAGGGAAAAAATATGTTCTTGTAACACTCTGCCTTTACTTCCACACATGCCCTCAGATCCAAAACCTCCAGGCTTCACATATCTGTTTGAAGACAGTTGCAGAACTCAACAAGTCTGTACCCTTCTATTTTCACATTAATTTTTCTTCTCTACTGATACCACAAAGCAGTCTCTAATTCATAATCATATCCGTGTCAGGTTCCCAATCTTAAGAGAAGCACTTGGTACTTTAATCTTCAAGCAGATTACACATTTCCTGTTCGAACTTGAAATCTAACTCTGTGCATGTGTGCGTGCCTGCACATTTTTTAAGGTTTACTTAAAAAAAAAAAAAAAGGGAAGAATGAACAAAGGTTTAAGACATCTCTTTTGGGGGGTCTGGAATTATTTTCACTAATGACAAAAAACTAAAGCAGAAGGGGCCACTTTTCTCCCACTCTGCTGATGTGGCACCAGGGACACTTTCTGCACTGAGTCCCAGTGCGCTGACAGACCAGCCCTGTCCCCTGCTCCTTACCGCGCACAGGGAGCTCCGAGCCCTGACTCCTCAGGGGACCCTGCAGCACTGTAATTACACAGAACACAGCCACTTCAAAATTAAGTCTGGCTACACAACACGGAAAAGCTAACTATAGAGGAATTTAGAGAGGGAGAAAAAGTCCAAACAGGACATTTTTGACTGCAAAATGCTCCACAACTGAGAGACTGATAAAATAAGTTTTGGCTGCTGGAATGAGCTGGCATTCATGGGGCTGCAGAGCCACCAATGTCCGGCCAAAGAGGGAAAATAAAACATGATCTCCCCTCTAGCAGGGTCTGGGGTGTAGGAAGAAGCTAGAAACGAGATCTTGACTCACGTTACTGGAAAGCTGGCGCAAACTCTGCTAGAGGAAAGCACACAGGAGATGAATGATACCAGAAATACAATAAAGATTTTTGAGTAGTGAAATCTGACATGTTAGTAACTGCTTTCAAAAATATATTCCCCTTAAATCTCTGCTGGCAGCAAATTAACAGCAAAGTTACTGACACCTAGGACACACACCTCATAGGCAGTGTCGAATCAAAATTCTGTGCACTACTGTGCTTTAATCTTGACCCAAAGGGACCGCTTCTGGCACCTGGAATCCTTCACGTCTCCAGGTCCCTCCATTCCCTGGCTTCCCATCTGAGGCTACCTGTAACACTGCCAGGTGGGTATTGCTGTGATGTGGAAGACTGTCCGCTAGAAACTGGAGCAGGGTCGGTAATTCAGAGCACATACTGGATGCAGATGAACACCCATTACACCGCTAAACTTCTGGTCACCACCAATCTGGTTCTGATTCAAACCAGCAACTGCAATTCTGGAACATAAGCAGCACTTTTATAGTCAAGCAATGGAACGACCAACTTCTTTCATGTCTGACCAGAACGGAGCAGTTTTTAGCTAGGGAAGAAAGTACCTTATATTAGAATTTTAAGCACATGTATTTTTTTTCATATACACATGGAAAAGAACAGGATAAACATCTCCCTTCCTTTCAATGCATTTTGCCAGGAACTAAGTACAGTTCCTAGGTTTTCAGCTGTGTTGTGGGCTTGCCACTCCTCAGCATGACAGGATTGTGCTGACGGCTGAATAATATTCCCTCTCTTGGGGAAGGAGCAGAGGACTGTCAAGGCAGGGAGGCTTTGACTAAAGCTGTGCCTGCCAGCGAGTCTGATGAGAAAAACATGGTGGTACCTAAAAGCTAGCAGTTATGGGACATAGCATTTCTTTATACACTTATTTTCTGAACTATTATAATCAAAGAGTGCTCTTAGGAGCTTGTTTTGTTCTATATAAATGGGGGACAGAGGCCAGCAGAGTGGTTTGCAGTTAATCATACAGTGCAATATGAAGCAGTTGTTGGTGACCTGCCCCCCACGATATTTACTGAAGGAGGAAATGCTGCGAATGCCTCCTCACTGGCTCATCCCTGATCGGTGTGGCATCTCGTGCCCCTAATTCCACCTAAACAGAACAGCCTCTTGTTAGGTTTCCAGCCCCAGTGTCACAACCCACCAAAGAGGTGCTGAAATAGTGATTGATATATCGCAGGCAACAGCCTGGTGCAAGACCCTGTGAGCTGCTTTCTTACAGCATATCCCAGATGGAAACTGGACTGGCTCACAGGAGAGGAAAGAACAGCTCAGGTGGAATAGTAGGTTGTATCGTGAAGTAAAATATGATGAAAACAACCAGCAGAAATAAATTCTGACCAAGCATCAGGGAAATGTAGTGCTGAGATGTGTCAGACAACACAATGGTGTCCCAAAAGTACTGCTAATAAACAGCTAGTTGGAACTGGGCTGGAAGACAGCTAAAAAGATACCACGGTGCTATTTCAAATCAATATGGTCTGCAGATCTTATTACACCTTTTCAGTCTCTGAGGCCTATGAAATATGTAATCACCTTGCCCATTTGCTCCCTGACTTCTCCATAAAGTCAGGCACTGTGAAGGCCAATTAGTGCAAGGTGAGGCGTGTTCTCCTCTGCTTTACATCTCCTCGCCTGGAGTTGACCCCACTTCTCCATACTGTTCCACAAATGCAACTGAGCATTTGTAAGAGAAGAATGGGACAAAGGAATTGCTCACATAAGTGGCAATCATTATCTACAAGGCTCTTTTTGCACATACACGCACACGGACAGACACTCTGTACTTGGCATAAACAGCCAGATCTGATCCAAACCAGCACATAAGCAAACCCCTCGCACACAGAACAGGCTAACAGACTCAAGAGAAGGGCATTCAGGGCCACAATGGGACACGAGAAGACATAGGTTGAAATGCTGACTTGTACCATAAGCACACCAGGAACCTAGGAAGCAACTACCCAATATTCACCAGAGGTCTGCTATCCTACACGATTACAAAGCTAAGTCAGGCAGAGGTGAAAGCGAGCTAGGTGCAGTCATTGCACCTCTTGGTCTGGAAGAGATTTATTCAGGTCCATCAGAAAGAAATGAGACAGGACTGTGTGACCTGACTTGCAATAAGCTTCAAAAAACTAAGTCATGACTAGGACAGGAAATTAATTTGGCAGAGCCCAGAACTCTAACACAAACCCAAGACCTGATACTGACCCTTAGCTTCTTATTCATGTTCTAAAAAAAAGAAAAACAAACAAACAAAAACCCATAAAAACAACATTCGTGAACTTCAAGGACTAGAAACCAAGTTGAACCAGGACAATTCTCCAAATGAAGAATCTTAAGTAACAAGGCTTATTATTGCCTCTGCTCCTTGGATCCACACCCAGAGCTAAACAAACCTTTATCCAAGAGAGTTTTTACACAACAGTGTTATTTATTGGTTTGTTTTCAAACATTTATTTCCTGAGATAAGCCTATGTCAAATTGAAGAGCGGAGGAGTAGGAAATGAGTCTGGAGATGCATCAGTCCAGTAATTCTAGAATTATGTAGCTCTTTACTTGGAAAGAAAAAATATTTAAAAGGCTCAGACTTTTATATGCTCCCACATTACAAAAATTAATAATTTTCCATAGACCTAGATGCTACTTTCAGGCCATCTTCCCTCACCTAAGTTGGTATTAATCAAGAGCTGAATTCCTTCTTAAATTTTGGTTTTGTTGGGTGTGAGCAACAGAGGAGAAACTGACCTTTGGAGAAGAACTGACTCATGCAGCCCACAACAGCACAAGCACAGAGGCAACTGCTAAATCTCCATCACCTTGAAGAGAGCTGATTTTTGGACTTGGTATTGCAGCTCTAATGGAAGATGTTCTAATCCCCAGAAGAACCTCCCAAGCCTGTATATCTGCATCCTAAATTACTGAGCAAGTGTAGAGGCCATTTACAGTACACATTATTCAGTTGCACCTGACGCTCAGCATTGAGCACTGTGTCTAAATTTACCTTTTCCTAGAACAGGTCCTTGGTCTTGCAATTGACAAAATCCATTTATTCTGCACTAATGCAGTGGTTTAAGTACTAAAGTGCCATACTCAGCTCAGCACACACAGGGTCCTGAAGTCTCTGTTTCACATTTATTAATAGGTAAATTACGAGAAATACATCAAGTTTGCAGATGACACCAAGCTGAGTGGTGCTGTCAATTCAGCAAAAAGAAGGGATGCCATCCAAAGGGATCTGGACAAGCTAGAAAAGCGGGCCCACGTGAACCTGATGACGTTCAACAAGTCTAAGTGCAGGGTGCTGCATGGGGGTTAGGGCAATCCCACCCATGAGGACAGACTAGGTGGAGAACCCACTGAGAGCAGCCCTGCAGAGAAGGACTTAGGGGTTCTGGTGGACGAAAAGCTCGACATGAGCCAGCAGTGTGTGCTTGCAGCCCAGAAGGCCGACTGCATCCTGGGCTGCATCAAAAGAGTGGTGGCCAGCAGGGGAGGAAGGGGATTGTGCCCCTCTGCTCTGCTTGTGAGGTCCCACCTGCAGCACTGTGTTCAGCTCTGGGGCCCCCAGCACAAGAAAGATATGGGTCTGTTAGAGTGGGTCCAGAGGAAGATAATGAAGATGATCAGAAGGGTGGAGCACCTCTCCTGGGACTGTTCAGCCTGGAGAAGAGCGACCTCATTGCAGCCTTTCAGTACTTCAAGGGGATTTATAAAAAAAGATGGAGAGCAACTTTTTACATAAGCAGATACTGACAGGACAAGACAGAACTATTTTAAAGTAAAGGAAGAGAGATTTCGATTAGATGTTAAGAGGAAATTCTTCACTCAGAGGGCAGTGAGGCCCTGGCCCCGGCTGCCCAGAGGAGCTGTGGCTGCCCCATCCCTGGAGGTGCCCAAGGCCAGGCTGGGTGGGGCGGGGGGCAGCCTGGGCTGGCGGGGGGGTCCCTGCCCAGGGCAGGGGGCTGGAGCCAGGGGATCTTTGAGGTCCCTTCCAACCCAAACCATTCTATGGTTCTGTGAAGTCTAGTTGCTTCGTCCAAACAAGTTAAGAAAAATGACAGCTCTCTAATGTGTATTTCAGTATGCCTACACTGGAGGTGCACTTTGCAGGACAGCATGCTTCAGGGACCACCTTCCTGGCATTCCCACCTACCGTGCTTTGGCTCAGGAGGTTATGGTGACTGTGCAGCGCACACACAGGATTCTTTTCAACTGAAACTGAAAAGAGAAATGTGCCAGGAGCACACCAAAAATGTATCCGCTGCTAGTGGGCATTCAGTCTGCAAGCCAGAACTAGTCTGTGATGAAAGCCCTCAAAATGCATACAGCATGGACATTTGGTCCCCAAGACCAGCTGCTTTGCTCTGTGTGCTGTTCTGCTCCTACATACAACGTTATCTGCTGAGGTAGCTCCGACCTCGAAGGTCTCATCCATAGGCACGCAGCACATACTGGCAGGAAACAACAATTTGCCTGTCAGTTTGACCTTATTCCATACGCTACTTGTAAAGTAGCGCACAGAAGGCACACTGAGCACATGTGGCAGTGAGGTCTCTGCCCATCTCTCTGTTTTTCTTGTTATGGTCTTATTTTTATGCATTCCTGCTTAAATTTTTCCCCTTTTCCAACTTTTGTCTTTTACTCACCTCTTTTCCTTTTAATTCTTCTCTCTTTCCTTTCTTTTCCCCCTTCATCTCATTTCCTACTATCTCCTGCATTCCCCCTAGTGCACAGTTCCTCTTTCACTTCTTCGTCTTTGCTTTTAATTTTTTTTTTCAAAATTTGACTTTTATTCCTTTTACTTCCATTAAGTCTCTTCTATGCTGCATCAGTTCTTTATCAGAAAACACTTTAAAGGGACTGCTGTTAGGAAACCCCATTTATGGGTAAGGTCCCACAGTGCTAAGTGTTGCACTAAGCTGGAGCATTCAGCTCATTCCTCTACCAGGACTTTACAGCTGAGACTTCACAGTCCTCCATCTGTTTGCAGTGTACTCTCTAAAGAAGCCACACAATGACACTGACGTTAAAGTAGGGGGCTGAGATTTCCTATCACAGCTGGGTGGGGGATGGGGCTGCTTTAAGCCAAGCAGATTTTGTGGCTGATGGAAAGCCAGAAACCTGTGGATACTGAGGTTAGCCCTCTCTTTTAACCTTTAACGCTAAGCACTTTAAATAGCCACAATATTCCAGTATTTCCATAAGCACCCAAAGGCACTGGACTTACGGGAAAGAGCCACATATTACTACTGCCCCCTGAGAAAACAGGTGTTTGCTCTCCACATTTATTTTCATTCCTTCTACTTCGCTGCAATTCATTAGAGACTAAACCAAAATTCATTACCAGAGCTGTATGTTACAAGTGGTGCATGGGAATTTCACTGTTTCTGCTTTACCACTGAGAGGAGGGACAGCGCAAATAAGCTAGAAAATAAAGTCACAAGCATAGCATCTAGAAGATATATAAAGGCACAAAAGAGCATTCTATTCAAGATTATCCCAATATATTCACCAGCAATAACGTGAGAAACTGATGCCTCCTCAAAGGAAACCAGGTATGCAGATGACCCTCATTACCTTTATTTCTTGTTATTTCCCAATAACCAGAAAATACTCCTGTGGTAAAACAGTAACACGAACTTACGTTGACCTTTGATATTTGAATTTGGGCAGAAAGAGAATAGGAAGCACGGAGTCCCAGAGAGGCAGAAGTGAATGGCACTATTGATAACCACGCTCCGCAGGGAGGCCGGTGAGCGGCAGCAGCCCCCAGCCCGTGCACTTGGGCCGCGTTCAAAGCTCCCCCTCCTCCGGGGGGGAGCAGCCTGTGCTTATGCTTTATGGGCTATGCAGCATGCCACAACCGCCACCTTCTTCAATACATTCATGATGACTACAGGTTGCATTATTTTCTCTTTTTTATTTCCCACCCCCAGGGGCCAGGTTGCATGTTTCCATTGCAGAGCCCCCTGCCACACAATGTAGGGTGTGTGGGCCTCGGTCTCCACACAGCGCCAATGCTGCCTTCGGTTGGGTGGCACACGGGTGTCAATACTGCCACTGGTTAGTTCATTAAAAGGTACTTGTGAGGGCAGCCAAAGAAGAGCATTAACTTCAGAGGCGAGGTACCCGAGGTAAATTTGATCCTGCATTCCACCTGCACCAAAAAAAAATCACGGCAACATACAATATGCCTGCTAACCTTTGGCTTCCTACCACCAGACTAACTCTTCTTCCTTAGGTACCTCATCTCAACATGCGAGAGAAACTCTTCAAAGGACTCTTTGGGGGTCAACTTGTCTCATTTAAACTGAAGGTAAGTGATCTCAAGAGGAGAAATCAGTCAAACTCAGTTTCACATCTGATCACACTCATTTGTCCCAACAAGAGCCTTTGCTACAAATGTATTTGAAATTTTAAGGATACTGCTGACTTCCTAGGGGCTTAACACAAAAAGGGAGCTGGTGGAGATGCCCTGAGAGGAAGCTAACTGTAGAGGGAAATTAAAAAGATCTTCTGAACCTTCAGAACCACAGAATGTGAACCATGCCAAAACACACTAAAAATTTTCCTTCGTAACCTTGTAAAACACATGAGAAAGTCGGGAGTGAGACAATTTCTCCTCTTAAGAGGAAAATTTATTCCACTGTAATTCAAAACGCGAGCCCCATTAAATTTATAGACTTCACATTTAACTTTGCTGTAAAATTCCTGCCCTTATTTGCCAGACCTTGTCCGAGCCCTTAGCCCACACCCGGAGCACTGTGGTGGTGCTGGTGCTGCGCTGTGCTGCAGCTGGAAGGGGCGGGCAGGCAGAAACCACAGGCATTGGCACCGGGGCCTTCTTCCAGGTTACCCCACCATGCAGGAAAAGAAGGGATCAAACCTATTTTTCAGCTTCCCCCGTGACAGCTTTACCCCGTCAAAATGAGGGTTTTCAAACAAATCAATTCTCTTGCAATCTGACCAGTTGTGGTACTGGGGGAGAGGGAAGATGCAGGCAGGGCTCAGAGGTCGACGGCCCTCTCCTGGTTGCTGTCAAAGAAAAGCCAAGGCAAACTGGCTCTGCAGCCACCTGAAGCTCATTTCAAGCAAAAATTGGATTACTTGTGGGCAAAGCGTCCCCAGGGAGCACGGTTTTGCAAGATGAACTGCTCTAGACATTTAGTTCAGTTACCTCAAACTCAATTCTTTTCCCTAGAGCCTGTGGGAGTTTGACTCTATGGTATGGCATCTAAAGGCATCCGCTAAGGCATCTAAGCTGTCAGCATGCTAGCATTAAGGGTCGATCTTCCTGAGCTGCTGAGCAACATCAGATGTCTGTAATAACAGCACTAGAGAGAGGGCAGCACAGATCCTAAACATTTGTCTAATAACATCACACACCTTACTAGAAGTGTTAAGAGCACTACATCAAATCTAGTAGCCAGTGAAAATACGCATGTTAAGAAGATGGAGATAGTCATAAAAACTGCTGTTCTTATGGCCTAGGAAGTAGGTTTTCTGGGGTCTAATTAAGTTCAAAGAACACTGTTTGATCAAATCTATTTATCCCAACAGTAAGTACTGCAACTCAGGGTAGGCAAACACCATTTTTAAAATCATGCTGCCATTCAAAAACCTCTGTTTTTGAATGAACAAAGCGGTTTGTGTGCTTCTGTCATGCTGAAGAAGCCATGATGCTCTTTCTCTACATTAACACTGCTGTGTCTTACTATCCAACCTCCTAAGACAGTTCTTTCTTTCATTTTATTAGATGCTGAAATTATTTTGCCGCTTTTTGAAGGTGACACATGCTTAGGGGGGACAAGAATTTCATGCACCTTCTTCATGATCTGAGTAGCTCTTTGCAGATAATTCAGTTTTCAAGTCAATTTGATTACAGTCTGAAGTTATTGCAGCTAAGGCTTTCATGTACAAAGGGAAGAAAATCGAGCAAAAGCAAAAGCCATTCTTTAATCCAGGCTGGCATCAGTAGGAGTGGCATATGCCATCAGACTATTCTCCCCACCTTAACATTCAATCTTTATCTCACTTATTATGTGAATCAGGTGGTAAATATTTTACTTTCTCTAAACTACAGTAACTCTTATGATGAGTGCAGAGGCAGCTTGGTTTGTTATACGGATTTCTTTCTTCCAATCTAAAACGTTCCTGAGCAAGATTCCTGACAGTATTAACTGCCAATGTGGCAATGATTTACAGAGAGGATGGGAATAAGAAAAGAAAGTTTGTTCATGAAAAGAATTTCTTCCTCCATAGTACTTTAAATAAAAACAATAATGTATTCATTCCTCTTCACTTTTCATCATCTCTTCCACATTTGAGGAAGCTGCATCTGCCACATCAATTGCTGCTGGAATTTAATTTCTAAAGCTTCAAGTCATTAAGATCACAAGGTAATTTTCAGCCTGGCAGGGGTAGAACGTTACTATTTCAAGGCATGATTTGTTACAGGAAAAAAAAAAATATATATATATATCCATGAAACCCCTGCGGGTACAAATTCTGCAGCACAGTTAGTCTGTCTTCTAAGAGTGCAGGCTGCCCCTTGGGAGGGAAGATGTGAGCCTGCCTGCAGCAGCGAGGTCCCCATGCGAGCAGCCCATGCAGAGAGGATGCTCGCCCACCACACACTTAACCTTTCCTCTCTGAACAAACCCACAACGCTTTGAGGGTTTCCTATTCAATATTGCAGCCAAAGGCTATTCCAGAAAACACTTCAGTGTTTCTGGCTTAGTTATAATGTGGCCAGCTGCGATTTTGCACCCACAGCAGGGCTGGGGGAACATTAACAGCTCTCCCAGAGGGCAGGTACACAGGGGTTTGTCTGAGGGCAAGTGCAGGAGGCTTGCAAGGCTTCGCACCTGGTGCTGGGCAGCGCTCCTGAAGGCTGAGAGCAGGCAGCCGTGGACATGGCTCCTTTCACCAGGCTGCATCATCCGTCCAGGGAAGAAGCACAAAATCCTGCTTCTCCTCTCCCCTCCCTGAGGAGAGGGGAGTTTGTTCTGACAGAGCCGCACCACGAAGGCTGGCTTCAGCGGGGGAAGCACAAAGGGGGAAGGACTGAGTCTGGCATGGAGCAGCACCTCGGCACAGCTCCCGGCATCTCATCAGTGCTGAAACTGGGCCCTGAGGCTCCAGTAGGGCTGGGTCAGGGCCAGCAAGGAAACCCCTGCACCCCTGCCACCCGCTGCCCCCCACTGCAGTGGTGACTGTGCATGTGCTGTACTCCAGACAGGCTGCAGCCACCCATTTATCAACAGCCAAAACCAAAATTAAGTTTGTGGGATAGTAGCAAAGGTTCTGAGCAAAACTATGACAGCAGCACCTTAAGTCACGAACTGCCATCTGACCGAAATGGTGGAGGTCAGCACCCATACTGAGCATGCTTTGAACCACACGTGCTGGCAGGGCCACCGCTACTGTCACCACTGCTCTCATCTCCAAAGACAGTGGTCTTTGGGGAACAGGTGAGATTATCAAGCAAGCCGGTATTTCTCAGTCTGTGAACAGACCTGCCAGGGACTAAGCCCCATCACCACTCACGGCCTTTTCACAGCCTGCGCAGTGCTCACAGTTCCTGGAGTTACAAGGGGCTGCTGCAGCCTTGTGAGCTGCAGGCAAGACTTGTGCTGAGAGGCAGCTGGGCAAGGCCGGGCACAGCCAGCGCTGAGACGGGTTTCTGCTCGCTGCCTGCCCCAGGCCTGCCCCACCTGCATCCCGCTGGCTCCCCACCATCTGCTCCCCCCGGAACCCCTGGCAGGGAGACCTGGGCCCGGCCGACTGCTGGGGGCAGCACTTGCCCCACACTGCTGGCTCCAAGGGTGGTGGTGGGAGGTGGCAGGAGGTGCCTGCAGTCCTGCTGGCATGGGGAACGCACGGGGCCAGCTGTGGGAGCAACCAGGCAGCAGAAGATGGCAGGTGAGGCCTGTGGTTGGCACTCCTGTATTGACTCTGCCCCGCAGCTTGCTCCCTTCTCTAGTTGCACAGAGGTCAGTCCCCTTCCCAAAGACAAAGCAGGCAAAATGAAGTTCCGGCAGCAGCTTCTCACACCCTTTGGGCCTCATTTCAATGGGAATACAAGAGCAAGGATGGGTTACCTGCATGCTTGTAGTGCACGGGGCACAGCTGTTCCCAGAGACCCCCGTGCCACCAGCAGCACACCCAGCGGGGCCAGGGCACAGTCTGGGCCCCACAGCCCCCAGTACGACTCGCTCTGCGCCTGGCTCAGCAACCAGAAGCCATTACAAATTCTCTGTTACCAAAGCAGTGACCTACCCCTGCGAGGTGACAAGGGGGGAAGTTAGTCTGGAGCAAATCCTTGCCCCAGCTCTCCCAGCTTCCAGGCTCCGACACGGCCCCCAACACTGCACTACCACCTGCCCGACACTTTTCCTCCTCCTTAGCCTTCCTGTCAGCAATGACAGTAGCTTCAGCCGCTCTGCTGAACGCTTTTCAGAACCAGAGGAACTCTTCAGCTGAAGACAGGTGTCTTGACCAAAGCACTTATTGGAAACGTGCTGTAATTGAGTATAAAACAAAGTGGAGATGAAGAAACCTGATACAGCATTTGTTACCTGGTGAGCAGAGGTCTGCACGAATATTGCTCAAGGTAGTTTAAGGTCTCTATGTTTATTTATCATCCTGTGCTTGCAGGGGAGAGCCGTTCCTTCGTGTTTTATGCCAACACAAGCCAGGCAGAGTTCACTCTAGGAGCTGTGGGAACAGAGGACTGACATCTGCTATCCAAGAGAGAGGGGATTCCCACACCCCCTGAACAAATTCAGATATGAAAGTGGATGGATACTGATTCTGCTTTCAGCACCAAAGCGGCAATATGCTCTGTGTGGGCAGATCCCACTTCAGCAGTGCTCACTGTAAGATCACAGTAACGAAAGCAAGTCTGAATGAATGGAGAATGTCACATCTAGCCACAGTCTAAAAGTTCAACTCAATTTCTGTATAGGCTTTTATATGAAATTCTTGATTACTTCATATGCCAGATGAAGATTTTTATTTAAAGTTTCATCAGAGAGTTCTGAAAGATAGTATTCATTACATTTATTTAGTTCCTGAATCCAACCCCCCCCCCCCCAAATCTCTTTCTCCTACCACCCGTTATCTCCATCTAAGCAGTCTGTCATTATTTGTTCAGCAATGCGTAACAGTGCTCTTTCTTTTTAAAATTACCCTCACTTGATTGCAGTGATCAAAACCAAAGGAATAAAATGAGAATTTCTCTATTCAGCAAATATGGACAATCAGCAAGACATGCCAAAGGAGAGTGTTTTCAAGTGATTTTTTGAAAAGGACCCCAAATCAGCCCATTTCAGACTAGGTCTTGCAGAGAACCAGAGATGAGTATGAAGAGTGTGGAGCATCCACCTGCCATCCTGCTGGAAGGCTTCCACTAAGGCAAGATGACCAGCCATGTGCCTGTCTGGTTCGTCAGTGACAGCAACACAGAGGGACAGCGTACCTGGCACCTCTCCAGTGCCACCGCATCAATACGTGATCCGCTGCACTACATAGCCACTTCTGGTACGGGAGCCAAGGGGTACCTGAACCAAAGTCAGGAGCCATCGGGTTGAACCCTGTCCTGCCTAGCTCTGTCCATCCCTTCATTGTTTTTCTGGAAGTGCAGCACGTCCAGCAGAGAACACCAAGATCCATCTTTACAGAGACGAATATTTCAGTGGAGCTGATCCCAAGAATTATAAAACCGAAAACACTCAAAAAATGAAAGGCACTTCAAGACCTTCAAAAAATATATCAGAAAATCCCAAGATTTAAGCAAATTACTCAAGGGAATTAAAAGAAACAGCGCACACACACACAAAATAAATACAAAAGCAGCATTGTATGGTTTATACTTTCCTTTTGTAAGTGCCTTCCAGAGTTTAATGCTTTGGCTTGTATCTTTTAACTCTTCCTCTTTTTCATGAGGAGGTTGTGTTTCCTATTGGACGAGGTTTTGTTTTACTCAGTCAGACTTCTCACAAAGCCCATTCTAGGCAATCAAATGTTCCCTATCATCAGGCTTCTGATGAAACCTCATGAGTTACCAAGTGCTGGAACTTACGCAGAGCAGCAGAGTGCAAAAGCTTCCCATTCAGAACCTGGCCGCAGCACGGCTATGACAAAGCCACACAGTCACACAGGTAAGCACGTGCATAAATCTGGGCTGTTCTCACGCCTTGCACTCTGCCAGCCTCCCGACACACGAATACCACCGCTTTATGTAAACCCCAACAACTTTCCATCAATAGTTTTTACTTTGATGAGGAGGTCCTCCTGAATGAGGCATCTGCAACGTGAGTTTTGCCTAGTAACAGCATTGTCACATGAGGGAAGAGCATTTCGTGACGTCTCCAAAAGAAAACATGTCCCAACTAAATTTGAGATTTGATCTAGCTTTTGGTATCACCTAGCCCCCCCCAAAAAACATAAAAAAAAAAACTAAAGGAAGAAAAGAAAAATCATTAAACTATTTAATTTATTTACACACTCTTGATCACAGCATTTAAAAAATAAGAGAGAACCTCCATACCCATAGGCATACCTACAGACAGCACTGCTGAGACGAACTGATTTCCTGCTTACACACTGCAGAACACAGCACATCTCAAACAGAAGATGTCTAGTTGTGAGCCATTAGAATACATTCATCCAAAGGAATGCAAGCCAGGATGTGCTGAGGGAATGACGTTACGTGAAGCACACAGCCTTTGTAGCATGCCAGCATGCGTCCCTTCGCACAGACAGCGGCACTGATGGGACTGGTAGCAGGAGACTCCAAGGAGGTGCTGTGGTTTCCTCCCCCATCTGCGATGGGTTTGTAATACTGCTGGTCTCCTCGACGCGCAGGGCATTAATCAATTACCATCCTCCCTCCTGCACTTCCATTCTCATGGCAAGTGTTTCCAAATGCATTTCTACACTGTGCAGAGGGGAACTTCTGCCTTAAATGTGAAACCCCGATGGTGCAAACACCGGTGAACTCTCCCCAGCCATGGGAGAGACCAAAAGGCAGAGCTCTCTGTGGCTGGACAGTGCCATAGGAAAGGGTCTGTTTAGCTGATCTATGCAGGCATTAAGGAGACATCTTGAAGTCTGAGAGGTCCAACTACAGCTCCAGGGAGGGGATTTCTACCTAATAGCAAGTCATTTCAGATTTTCAAAACAGAACTTTGTCTAAAGACAGTAGGAGCTAAGCCCTAACTATTTAATTATTAAACCTTCCTCTACAGAGTCTTGTTGTGCTTTCCTTCTATAAAGGGAGTAGAGAGCATTTCTCCACCGAACAGTCCAGTTTGCAGTTAAAAACTGTGCCAGTACAGATGGGCTCAGAGAAGGACTTCAGCAGACATATGTCTAGCGGCCATTCACAAAAAGATGCTGCACATCCTCACCTCTTTACGTGACTAAGCACCAGCCGTTGTCTTTTGGGCCTTCACATCCCGACCCTGCTGTAGTTCATAACCAGCAGGAAAGTCACTTCAACAGACTGAAATTCAGCATCTTCCTGGTGCTGCTCCTGGAGCTCTCCATGAGTAAGCACCAAAGACATGCTGGAACTAGGCTGCCTCTAGAGAAAACCTGCAATCTGCTTACATAGCTCCACAGCCCAGAGAAAACACTTGTGGCTCTGCACCGTAACTAAGATATAAATGGGCTCCTCATCACTGCGCTGCACCTGGCTATCATCGTTAGCATTGTCCTTCCTTGCTTGTCCACACCAGCTTCTCCTCAAATCTCCTCTTTTGTCCAGTGACATCACCCGAGTTACTGAGTACGATCCTGGCCCAAAGACCTCCCCATTTTCCTCCCCAGTGTCCTGCACACCCGTGTTGCTCCCACGGCACCTCTCCGTCCCTGCAGCCTCCTCAGGGCTTCCCCCTCGCCTGCAGCTACAGGAACCAGCCGATTCATGGGGACTGACTTAAGGGTAAGTTGAGGGAAGCTGTCACATGTTTCTTTGGGAAGTCACCGATGCACAAATGTCTCCAGGGGTACTCTGAGAGAAGATGTGGCAGTGATGCGACTGTTTCAAGGATTACACTCAATTTGTGCAAGAACAACAGAGAGCCAACAGCTCAGAGAATGTCTTTAAATTAAGTCTAAAAGATGACAAGTTGCAAGTTACCCTAATGCAATAGCAAACGACAGAGGTGGGATGACCGACACCCACTCCAGATCTCTCCCTCTACAGTCATCTGATTACAAGCGTGTTTAACAGGAGGTCAAGACCTCCATGCTTCCCCATAATCTTCTATTTCAACTTGAGCATCAATGAGGCAGCAAATTTTATCAGAAAGATTATTTTTTCCTGATACCACCTGTCTTGATACTATAATGTAAGCAGTTAAAACATAACTTCAAGCTCTGCAATCTCCACTAAGAAACGCTGAGGGAGAACATCGATCACTGGGCTGGGCAGAGTATCTGTGTAATTCTGTTTGTAAAAGCTCTAACCATTGAACTTTGAAGGCTGTTAGACCACAGTGAGTAAGAAGCACACAGCTGAACTGACGGACACAGGACCACAAAATAGCTTAAGTATTTTCAAGTATTCAGTTGCAGTCCATATTACAGCACTATTTGCAAAACGAGGAAAGAACAATTCTACTAAAATTGATGAATAGGATAGGCAGCCTAACAAGTCCTTCAGAGATAAAAATTCATAGGCTGTTTCATCTCAATGAACTGTAACAAGCCCTCAGACTAATATACAGTTCTACATATCATGCATGTTGCATAATGAAAGCATCTCAACAAATTGGCCATGGGGTGGTATAAAGCCTTGGAGCTGAATTTGAGAGGCATTGAGCACCCACTGCCCATTCTTGAAGGTAAGAGGAGTTGCAGGCACTCAGCACGTCTTGAGATTAACCTTTAGGAATAGCAACTTCACAAACGCACAGCAGACTGACATTGTTAAGTCAACTGGTCAAATTTTACTGGCTCAAATGGCCACATCTGTAGCTCATTAAAAATGAGAAATTAAAAAAAAAAAACTTAACTAGCAAAATATATCCAAAATGGTTTCATCCCCAAGGACCTGAAAGAAATTAAATGAGACATATGCTAGTTATATTGCTTAACACGCGGTTGGAAGGTACTCAAAAACCACAGTGATGGCAACATCAAAACCTGAACAGAACAGATGAGACAGCTGAATGTCTCCAGGGAGCATTACAGTGCAGCCTATGCTCAACATCAAAATAAGTAAAGAACATCCCAATTGACTGTGCGTATCAGAAATTGAGTAAGAGATCTATTCTGCTTTCAAACAGTACAACTAGAAAATCCCTTAATTCTGCAACGAGGGCCTTAGATATTGACTTATTTATATGATATACAGAATTACTTGCAGGGGTTGCCCTCATAAATGCCAGTGTCTGACCTCTTGATCACTTGAGCTACTTCTGGATTTCCAAAAGCCATAACCAATGGTTACAATCAAGGTAGTAGCTGTCGCTTGGGATCGCTACTCTTATGTCAGCTCCCAGTGTTTTATTACATGAATTTTCCATCCTCTGAAAGCATAAGTTATACTGTCAGCTACCACTTTAGCACCTACGGGCACCAGCAAGAAGTGCAGAAGAAGCTGAGTCGAACAGAGATCGCTGAACAGCAGCCGCTGCTCCATTCAGATGTTTGAGAAGAGACTCTTGATGCAATTTGCAAAGTAAAAACAACCAAACTTGCCAATTTGGCTTTATGGGAATTTTGAACCAAACCTCACTCACTGGGACCTCACTTGCTGGAACTTGCAACTCTTTGATGTTCATGAAGACAAAAGATGGAAGCTAATAACTCTGTTCTCACTGTGATGAAATCTTCAGAAGATGTGATGTCAGCCTGGTCTGGCTGCAAAAAGTCCAACAGGAGGAGCCTTAGAGGCAGGGAGATGCCATCAGTGACAGAGGATGCTGCTGGTTTACAGAACGAAATCTGAAATACTCAAGCAAGCCCATAACACAGAAGCCTGTATGAAAGCCAAAAGTGCATAAAGTGAAACCACTGTATTGCTCATAGGGGTTTAATTACAAAACAACTGATTAGATATTCATGCAAAACAACACAAAAGACCATCATTTTTTAAGTATCTCAGTCCGCATTACTGTGTGGAAAACACAGTCAAATGCATAGGCCAGATGGCAGACCAAAGTCCCAACCCAATACACAGCGCTGATGCTAAATGTCCACCAGAACTGACATTGCTATAAAGAGAAGCAGGGGGAACACCACTCATTTCCCCTTTGCAAAGGAGGACTTGTAAAACACTCTTTCTTACTGCTTAAAAGGCAAAAAAATACAGCATATACAAACATTGGCACTAAATGAAAAATAACTAAATGCAGGAGGAATACACTGTATGGAGAGGTATCATTATCAGCCTAATGGAAAATGACAAACTTCCAAGGTCACAGGTCCTCCTTGAAGTCTAATACTGAAGCAAAAAAAAAAAAGCTAACTACAGATTAAGAACACTACTTATTTTGATCTAGTTTAAGAGCAAAGTGCTTCTAGAAAAAGAAGGGAGAGACCATCTATTACTGTCCACATATCACGGATAAATGAGGAAGACTAGAAGTGCGGGTAAAAAAAAATCCCACAATATCACAGAACCCATCGTCTTTACTGCATCTAAAAATCATAGATTCAGTGGAGTTATGAATTTTCATTTACAGATTTGTTTCATTGCTCTCCTATGATGATTGCTACTGAGAAGAATGAGGTGGTGTAGTGGTTTGGTGAAAAATATTCTCCCACGAGTAAATGGGTATTTCCATCCTCTATAGATGACTTCAGAGTTCATTCAGTTATTTGCTTTCATCCACAACAGTCTCTCAAAAGCATCTGGTACAGCAGATGAAGTATGCTAAAGTAGCGAGCATATCTTATTTCAGTGATTTTGATGGTTCTATTGAAAATGAGGAGTTTTTCATAGCGATGGTTGTATGTTTACAAGTTTTATATTCAATGATTTGGCATGGTCTGCTAATACTCAAAAAATTGCCTACTATGACAACTGTAATAATATTGAGGGTGTTGATTGAAGGACAGCTTGGAGGAACTCCCATTTGAGACCTAAGGAAAGGGTAAGGAGCTGTGTTTTCTTAACTTTATTAGCTGGTTTTGGGAACATATTACATTCCCTGCAAAACTAGCCCTGCTTACGGTCTTAGGCTGTCATACTCTGAACCAGCAAAGATCAGTAAAACTGGAAGAAAATACACCAGAAAGCCCTAGCAATACATCTCTACATCATGACAGAACAGAGCAAGTTGAAACACTGCTAGAGATGAGCAAGAAAGACAGGCAGAAGTCTGTCCCCGTGGGTAAGAGCCAGACCCAAAGGCCACCGTCTCCATAGCGTCACTCCGCTGCTTGCTGCAGGCGTTAACTCAACCCTTAAGCTCCTTCCCAGAGGGGACACAGATTTATCTTCCAGAGGGAGTGAATGGGAAGAAGCAGCTGGAGGCAGAGGTTAAAGAAAGCATTTAACGCCACTTTTAACAAATGGGTATTTTGCTTAACATGTCGCATGTGCCCCGAAACAGCGCTCAGCAGGCGGGAGCTGCCAGGCGCAGCAGGAGCTTGTATGCAGGCTCCTCTGGGAGCTTCATGAGCCTCTGGAGAGCAGATCCAAACGGCAGCACAGGTGTCTGCAGGGCTCTGCCCTTCGCCGCACGTGGCATCCCTGCTCCCCACACACCAACCAAGAAGTCCATCAACTAGGCTGCTGGGGAAAAGCAAGGCAGCAGCTATATTTTCTTGAGATGAAAACACCCAACACATCCCAAACTCCTTCATGCAAAACCACGGACTGTTCTACAGTGGTGAGTGACTGCAGAATTAGCCCTTATAGCTTTTAGGGGGAAAAAGATTGTTTCACTCCCAAGTACCAGACTCTTATTATTAACTTGTACTACAGAAGCTTATAGAAACACTGAACAACTTTGTGTGAGGATTTTGCTGTACAGGGCATAATACATATATGTTGTAAGAGCCCATCTTTGAATGCAGAAGCTGTTTTTAGGACATTCTCCAAGAAGAAAGACAGAGTGATCTGCATCTGCTTTGCAGTTGGAGGCCCAGATGCTCCCAGGTGTCAGGCAAGCAGCTGCTTTGCCACTGCGTCGTGACCAGCGGAGTTACACAGCCCCTTCCAGCAGGGCACAAGCACAGCTCCAAAGCCTCCAGCACGCCAGTGACATCTCCATGCAGCTCTGCACGAGGACAGGAACAAACATGGGGGCAGGAACAAACATTTCTGGGTGCTGGCTACACAGTCCCTAGCACACTGCTGCACAGAGCCGCAGCGCTGTGGCCCAGAAGACGCATTCAAGGTCACGAAATTGATCAGAAGTTACAGAATCACAGAATTGTAGGGGTTGGAAGGGACCTCGAGAGATCATCAGGTCCAGCCCCCCTGCCAAAGCAGGTTCCTTAGAGCAGGCTGCCCAGGTAGGCATCCAGATGGGCCTTGAATATCTCCAGGGAAGGAGACTCCACAACCTCCCTGGGCAGCCTGTTCCAGTGCTCCGTCACCCTCACCATGAAGAAGTTTTTTCGCATGTTGGTGCGGAACTTCCTGTGCTCCATTTTCCAAGTTGCTCTCAAGCTTCCAAGATCCCAGCTTGGGAAACGTTGGATATCATGCAGCAGAGGAAAAAGAATTTGAGGAGAGGATGTGGGGAAAGGCAGGACCATCCCTCTCAGCCTCCTACAACTAAATTAGGTTCAGCAGAATGTGAAACCACACTTCCAGCCACCCCTGAGGAGTCCTGTAGCTGCCGTGATGCTGACACTGTCAAGTAAAGCAGAACAGGAATGACAGCTACAAAGAAAAATGGAGAGTGATAAGAGAAGCTAACAGCAGCTCTAGCAACCGCCTGAGGACACACTGGGAAATTTAATACATTAAAATAACACTTTCAAATAATAGTCTAGTTAATTGATGCTAAATTATAGTTGAATGCCTGTAGAAGTACTTATGACATCTGCACTAATACCATTTCAGTTCATCGGGATTAATATTATTCTAATACATGCCAAAAGAATGATTAAGTATTGGTACTTTAAAGTGATGCTTTGAAATAGTTTAGCTTTCTTATCCCCCTTCTCCTTCCTCTCAGCCCTCATAAACGCTCTTTTGCAAAAACTTATTAAAAATAGAGGTGTTTTCACAAATCTCATTCACTTGAATGATGTCGTTCTTATTATGCTGCTTTCTACACCTGAGGAGCGGAGGAACACTTCAGTTCTTGCAAACACCTCAAAAAGAGGCAGGCCTGACACAAAAATAGGATCCTGTTAAGCAAACATGCCAAGAAATGAAAAGAATGCAAGACCTCACCTCTCCGCCCCCACAGCCATCAACAAATCCCAAAATATTACCTATTGACCACGCTATGACTGCAGTAGTGAAAAACCCCATGCTTCACTCTTCTGCTCACATACCTCTGGTTACAATGCCACCCTCCCACTATGCCCAAGGGGATGTGAGAACCAGGAGGCTGGAGGAGAACGGTGAGCACCAGTCCTCCCTTTGGGTGACAGGCCCCACCTGCCATTTAAGCTACCGCAGGCGCTACGGCAGCCAAAGCACCTGCACAGCAGTTCAGAGGGCTTGGCCCGGGGATTGGCTTCCCCCCGAACTCCTCGCAGAGCGGCCACTGTTTCAGCTCCATGGCCGCACGCTGGGTTGCAGGTGTTAACTTGCAGGCTCTCTGCTGTTATCAGTCTTGAGCGTTGTTTTTCAAGCAGTGACACATATAGAACTGAATCTAAGTTCTCATTAAAATTTAACATGACTCAGTGCCCTTAGCTTGCTGCTTCAGAAGTGAAGCCTCTATCTCAGATAGTGAGTGTTGTTATTTTCATACATCACAGTGCTTCTGAGTACCACATGCCAGCAGAATTCAGAAGCTGAGAATCAGCCCTTTATACCTTCCACTATTCATCACCTTTCACACTCTTCCTTTTGGCAACTGCTAAAGGCGATTTCCTTTTCCATTTTTGTGTTTATTTTTATGTCAGCGTTATCCTGTCCTCATAGTCCACCTACTTCTTCAGAGAGGCCTCTGATGTCAAAGCAATACTGGAGGAAGCTTAAGACAAAGAGTACAAACCATTAATAAATGGGGACCTACAAGGGAGTGTTTAAGGCCAATTTGGCATTTCTTAAAACTACATCGTTTAGGGGGGCTATTCAGGCAAAGACATTCAGGATGAGGCAGTATCAAACTCAGTACAGAAAACCCAAAGTCCTGTTGACTCTGATAGGCTTGGGATTAAGAGACTTCTTGTGGTTTCAGGGTTTGAGTAAAGAAAAGCACGTGGAGTATTAGTGTATAATAAGAACTATTTGCTAGCTATTAAAATACCCCCCCACACACATATCAACCGCAAAACAACCGCCCAGCTTGAACAGACGCACTCCCCAACTTGGGTGCACCCTGTCTAGGTGTCCCTTATTTTTAGCTATGTCTCAGTGGCTGGCATGTCAGAATGGTGGAAAAGGAGAAAAGTCTGGCGCATCTCTGGTGATGTCAAGACTGACATTTAAAAACTATTCCACAGCCTCATACAAGACAGACGATAAACGCCTGCAAAACGTGGCCAGAAGGGATGCAAACCTACAGGAATATTGCAACACAGCTTCTAATTCTCGAGCAGCAGGGTCCATCAGTTATGACCTTGCTCTGTAACCAAGACAGCAGTCCACATTTCAGCTGTACCACCAGTCAAATAAGTGATCGGGAGAACCTTCCACTGACATGTTCCAACATAATATCAATATAAACACCAATGCTTGCCCAGTAAATGACATGCCTCCTACTACAGCACAGGAAAAGAGAAGAAAATAATAACCAGATGACAGTTAAAGTTACCAAATAGATGTGGCATAAACACAAACATGAAGGTATGAGGCACTGTAAAATTTGGAGAGTTTTACTACAAGGACAACTCTGTAACTCAACAGTGGCTGTCCTGCTTGGAAGTCACATGCTAGTGTCAGAACCATGGCAATAAAACAAACCTAAATACCCATAATCACCTCATTAATTTTCTCCCCTGCCTCCATATATGTAGATGCATTTTATCAGCATGGAAAAGAGAGGTTCAAAACATTTTATGAAAAGCTAATAAATAAAACTAGGCATGAAAAATGCTTCAAACAAGACTGACGGCTTAACGAATCATACGAAGCATTTGTGCTACAGAGCAGCGATAGGCAAGGGGACACACAAGTGTTGTGCTAAGGTTTAATTGTTGCTGTAGGTGTGGGGCTTGGGACAGTGCAGAGCTGCCTTGCCCTAAAGCAGCACCGTGATCCCCAGCGCGCAGAGCCCCCTGAACACGGTAAAGACTGCTACGCCCTCTCAAACATGGCTACGCACCCTGCCTTCGATGCAGAAACCATGAATGTGGACATGGCCACCAACCCCACTAAGCAAGTCCGGGAGTTAAAGAGAAACATTTAGCTATATATAAAAATAATTAAAAAACACAAATCAATTTAGGAGCCTTGAGCTTCAGTTCTTTGTATAATGCGTTCCAGTCAGATTGATACACTTGACATATTACCATAAAATAAGTTTAATTTTCAAAGTTTTTTCCTCTCTCAGGTCATTTTCCTCTTGTAGAGATTATTATTTAGCCATTATAAAGCACTTCTGCGACATATGCGCATGACAATTGAGTCTCTTCCCTTTTATTCAGTGTAAAAGAGTAATGGATAAGAGCTACCCAATGCACTAGAAACAGGACCTTAAGAACAAGCTGTCAGCAGGCCGATACATTGCGCTCCACAAGGCTGTCGCTGTTTTGCTGGCGGCAGATGTGTCAGCAGCAGGACGTAGGTCCAGGTACACAGGCTGAACTGCACCACTTCCACAGAAATTGCAATGAGATGCATCTCAATGCCAGGAAAAGCTGGGGCAGCATCAAACGTGGAAATCCTGGAAGCACGGCGGTGTGCCATGTTGATTCACACATACTCGTGCTGTTTTTTCAGCTCTGCTGTTTCCCAGCAGGCCCAAAAGCCGAGCTCTGGGGCTGAGTGTAAGAAGCTAATACAGAAGATTGAGCATTACACAGGAGGAGTGCAACCCTTTTCAGCCCACTTATCCTGCGAGCTAAATGCAGATCGAAGGGGAGAAAAACAAATACTCTTTCTAACAAAACCCCAGTTGATTAAGGACTATAGGGAAAGTATTAAAAAGGACCCCTCCCTTCCAAGATAAAGACACAAACATAGCAAGCCCTGATAGATGTGCTTGCACAAAATGCCTTTTTTCCTGGTTGCACCGAGGCAGCAGGAATACCTGCTGTTGGTGGGCTACAACACCTCCAAGCCCCACACTGAGCTGTTCTGAACTCTGAAGCATGTGGAGGAGAAGTTTAAAAAACTCAAACGCGCTGTGGAACTGATTTGTGGTTAAAGGAAGGATGAAATGCTGAATCTGGGGCAATCAATAGCCCTGATAATGCTTAGGGCAAGATTTCCTGCTCCAGCCAAGCCCCATTTTCTTTGCCTTGAGACCACCGTCCTTATCACTGGGAAGATGACTTCTGTCTTCCCTCCTGCCACCCCATTCCTCAGCATTGCTGCACTACAGCATAGTGTCTGCAATGCCACTGCCAGCCAGCTGACAAACCCTGCAGGATGCTCATTTCCCACTGACATCCCCGGGAGTTACGCGCTTTTCACTGGGAAAAAACAAACACAACCACAACAAACACACATCCGGCACTTTTAAGGGTAAGTTCACTTCTAGAAACTGGGGGCCCGAATGGCCTGGGCTCTGCTTTCCTTTCTCCCCTCCCACCCCAGACAGCACTGAATCTATGCAACCTGTTTACAGTCGGTGCTGTGAGATGTGGCTAGACCCATTATTATTTTTAACTTATAATAATCCATAATAACAGCAATTAGCCCCCATTAAGCCAAAGATCTGTATGCTTCCACTTTGCAGGAACAGATTTTATTTCTTCTCTTGCAGCGAAGTATTTTTATTAGCCAGATGGATCATGAAATTATTACAAAAACTGGGATGTAAACTCTTTAAAAGCACTCAACTATGCACGCTTCCTTTTAAAGTAATTAATATTGATTTATAAACATTCAGAATTAGAGAACAAATACCTAATTCATCCCTAATCCTTCAGCCAGCACTGCTCTGTATTCATCACACAGGAATATAGATTAACCAGACTGAAGTTTTTAGCATGGGAAGGACAGAGCTGGGCAGTTATGCATAGCACCATGATACGCAACATGCTTCCACCACAAATTTACTGTAACGTGTGGGATTAAAACAAATTCAAGAGACTGCCATCTTCCTGTTCCATTTCTAGCTTTTCCCATAAACTCACAAACACTGAGATTAAAGCTATCAAATCTTTAAAGAGGATCAAACCAAACATCTTAAACTATGAAACGGTGCACTACATTGGGAATTAGCGCTAAAACTGGTATTACCTATGTATTATTTATTTTTAGTCTCATAAGAACCACGATTTATTCATAGCTCTGCCAATGACTTGTTTAACGACCTGGGACAAGACACATCTTTCCATTTCTGCATTCCTTCTCATCCTTTGCTCACCTCCTCTGCTCAGCAGTAAGGACTGGACTGCTCAGGCGGCCGCAGCAGAACTGCGCACGGTGTCATAGAATCACAAAGGCTGGAAAAGCCCCCCAAGATCACCTGGTCCAACCATCACCCCACCACCAATGTCACCCACTAAACCATGTCCCTAAGCACCATGTCCAGCCTTGCCTTGAACACCCCCAGGGATGGTGACTCCACCACTTCTCTGGGCAACCCATTCCAATGCCTGACTGCTCTTTCTGAGAAGAAACGTCTCCCTGGCCCTGCTGGCTGCACTATTCCTGACACAGCCAGGATGCCGTTGGCCTTCTTGGCCACCCGGGCACACCGCTGGCTCGTGTTCAGGTGAGCATCAATCAGCACCCCCAGATTCTTTCCCTCTGCACAGCTTTCCAGCCACTTTGCCCCAAGCCTGTAGCGCTGCATGGGGTTGTTGTGGCCAAAGTCGAGCCATGCTGAACATCACTTGCTTTGAACAAGGCCACCTAGTGCTGTTGCAATACAAACAACTAATTGTAACACAAGACAACATCTGGCAGTATTAACCTCCATTTCAAGGTACATGTCAGCACAAAGCATACCGCTTCGAAGTCAGTGCAGTTTTCTGAAAGGCTACTAGAGACAAATCACCACGTCAGGAAAGTTTTATCCTCTCCCCTCCTCCTAGCTGGTGGTGCCCTTCTGTTCCTGTGGGTTGTGTGACAGCTTTAAAAACAAAATGTTTGCTCTGCCAAGAAAGGTCTTATTTGCTTCAGTACTCTATCTAAAAACCTATTATTGGACAAACCATAACAGAACTGCCATCCTGTTGCATTATATCAGAGCGATTATTACACAATGAATATGGCTAAAGCCAGCTAGACAAATACAGTAGAAGGGAGGCTCATCAGATCTGCAAAGATACTAACAGATTACTTCCAGGTACAAAGAACAAGGAGAACAGGAGAGGAAAAGTCACACAAAGACAGCAAATACACTGTACTCATACCTGTTGGTAATTCCAGTTCATCCAAGCATTGGATGGAGCAGAGAGTCTTGGAAGAAAAACCCTAGATCATATACTGTCCTCCTCTGTGAGGAGCAAATTTATTTTCCTAGAGCAGCTGTGCACTGGCATCATCAAGAGTTAGTGCTTCATTTAGCACAATCACCAGTTCAATGGTTTCAGGTGTTTCACAGCATGACCTCTGTCCACAGAACTAACCCCAAGGTCACCTGCTCCTACTCCTTTCTCTTAAGAAATCTGCCTTTAGGTGAGCTAATATTCCTTAGGATCACTTTTCACAGCATCTTCCCCACAATAATCAGATCTCGAATTTTTACAGTACTTAACTCTTGAAACCATTTTGGTGTTTTATGAATTTAACAAGATAAAATACACAATTCTTCATCCAATACCAAGGCTCGGGAACAAAATGCTGCTGCAGTTAAACAGTTTGCTACGAGTTTTACAGCAGCAAGAAAATACCTTTCTATATATCAGAAACTGCATTTTGACACTCAAAACTGGTTTTCACTCAATGTTGTACATCTTGTATATTAGAAGAGAAAGAACAGTTGTTTACCAGACTTTGAACTCCATCTCTAATATTGTTTGCGCTACCATCACAGCTGCATACCATCAACTAATTAACAGTGGTGAAACTACCCTTAAAGTTTATCACTAGAGGCTCTTTGAAAGGCTACCAAATATTCCCCATCCACATTTTTTTTAATTTTTTTTAAAGCAACACAGAAAACTGTTGTAAATAACACAGCAGAATTATGTGTTTTGCAAAGTATTGTCTCCTCAGCCGATCTACAGTCAGTGGCAGCTGACAAATCAAATTCTGGACAACACAGGAAACTCCCATTTGCTCAGTGGACATCAGGTCTGTGTTTTCAATGTAAAGCACATTTCCCTTTCTCCCAGGTCATCTCTCTACCCTCTATCTTGTCGCTTCAGATTACTTAACCACCACTCATAAAAAAGCATCCCCGATTGCCTACCTCTGCTGCCTGGAACAGCCCTCTTATCTGTCAGCTACATCAGTCCTCCAACTGCTTCCGAACTGTCTTCAAAACCTTCTTTGTTCTCTTCATTTCTTTTTTTTCTCTGTGATTTTGATGTGGTGGTTTGACTTAATGGAAATTTTCCCCCAGAAAACTGGGTATGTGCCACCAGTTACCTTTTTCACACACATTTTTAGATCTCCAATCAAATGAACAGTTGCATATAAAATAATACTTTATTTATAAGCTGCAAGCACTAATTCCCAACACTTATTTCAAAAATTCAAAGGAAAAATACCCTTCTCTATTGCTTTGTGTAGTTGCCATTAATACTAGTGGACATAGCATACCACCAGCGAGGAGAGCTTGCTCTGCTGTAAAAGGGTTTATTTGGGCAGAAGTTTTAGAGCAAGACAGTCATTTTATTCAACTCTGAGTCTGTTTAGTGTATCAAGGCACTACAGACCACTCAGTAAAAGGAGTCGTCCCCATCCCATGCAGTTTTGGGCGATTTGGGACTGGATGCCAAAGCTGTGCTTCCTCACCACAGTAAGTTTCTTTCTGGGAGAAAGAATAAGGAGCTTTAGAGGTCAGACAGGAGGTAAACAACAGCAATTTTTTTATACACTGCTACATGGAGCCTCAGCATAAATACCTCAAGGAACCTTCTCCAAACCAATGGGTTGGATTGCTCTGTGTTAGATACAGCAGTTTCAGGACTTCAAAAGCCAATATGCCTGGGAGACTGAATTTATACCTGCATTTACTGTGCAAGCCACATTACACACACATGCAGGGACATAATGAAAAAGATTTCCATGTTACTCCTTGTTCTCACAGGTGAGAAAGTAAGTCAAAGTGAAAGCATTACAGGTAAGTAAATGATAAATATACAGTAGCATCGATTGCATAAATATTTACCTTGACAAATGTTAAGGCTCCATTTTAGGAGGCTAATTTCCTTGTATAATTGATGGAGACAGATCAGAATCTGGACAGCAGGAATACCCAAACACAGGCTGGCCTGTGTAAAATACAGGGAAATGGCCTTGTGATTAGCTTTCTGTGTACGGTATGGCATCACACGTGAACAGTGGTAAGTCCTATCAACTCCAGATCAGCTCCCCAAAGTCACACTGACCACCAGGACCACCCTTTGGTTTTTCACCCTCTCTTATAAGGCAGAAATTCAACATGCAGAAACACATTTTGGCCTCCAGTCTCTGGCATTATAGGTAATCTTGTTAAGTATTTCAAGAATTCCCTATACATTGTATGCAATCATCAGGTTATGTAAACACTATAAACTTCCAAAGCTCGGCTTGCACAGGTAAGAAAGGGCACATGCATCGCTTAGCAGTCCTCTTCAACTCCAGAGCCCTTTGGTGAAGCCTGGAAATACAAGCTCATCACTCAACTGTTTGCTCTCATTTTCAGCCCAGATATTTGACACAAAGGCCTTATAGACTTGGTGTTTACGATCAAATAAAGCTTACTGAATGACAGGGAAAACTCCCATGCGTATTCAGTGCTTCCCATCTTCAGGTGAGCGATGTCCTTCTAGTTGGTAATGAAAAGGACGCTAAGAAGTCCTGAAAGTACTGAGTGCCGAAGAAACACAAACTTGTGGATCCTATTTAAGCAGCAAGGAAATTCACTGTAAAAGCCCACAACATAAAGCACAATAGAAACTAGAGCCCAGATGTGCCGGGCACAGAGCCCTGCAGTAATTCACTGTCACAGCCACTGGCTTGTCTTAGCTGACTTAAAATGGAGGTGATATGAGGGACAAAGTAGCAACGAATGTGGATAGCCATATAAGTATGTGCTCCCAGTCATCAGTCCTACTTACAATTAAAGTGAAGAGAAACAACTGTCTCTCTGCAGTGGCACTGCCTGGGCGCACTCTCTTATGCTGGGTCTCTGGTTTCAAAGGGGGCCCGTGAAAGGAGGTAAAACGTCTGTGTAGTATGTCACCATGTTTCTGTACCAGCATCCTGGTGGGGCTTCTGCCAGCCTCTGGAGCTTGAGATGGGTATTTGCTGTGCACTTTCATACTGGTCATGAACTTCATGACTGACACTCGCTGCAAAGCACCTTGTTATGTTCTAATGAAAGAAGCCAGGAAAAATAAATGATAGAGTAGTAATAGTGCCTTCTAAAATGAAAATCTGGAAAGTGTCCAGAGAGATCTATGCAAATTGTGTATTTTTAACCATAGGATTTCTGCAATAGTTTTCTATTAACCATCAATCACTAGTTTTAAATCTTGTCTTCCTTCATTATAAACCAGAAACAGAAACTACTGCAGTGGTCATTCACACTAAATATATTGCGCCCTGAAGCTGCAATTTACCTTACTTTTTAAATAACGATATTTCTCCCAATGCCCAATATAAAGAATACTGCAAATACAGCAACACTGTTATTTATTTGCAAAGAGAATGGAAAGGTTAAAGGCGAACACTATATAAACAGTTATTATTTATAGACCACAATGGTGTACTTTCTACTGTAGAAATGGAGAAGAAGATATTGTCTATTCCCCAGAGAGATTTCATTTTAACTGAAGCAGAAACAATACAGAACAGTCATAAATGGTACATACAGCAGAGGACCACATTTTGAGCTGCCCTTATTTCTACACAGCAATACACAGTGATTATACCTAGACTTATAACCTCTCATATTTTCTATCTAAGTCTGTGTGCAGGTTTTTAAAGTTGAGTGCTGTATGAAGAAGTGCATTTTAAAAGGAGGGCTTTGTACAGCTCCGTACTGCCAACATGAACAGGTGGTGCTTCTCAGGTTAAAGAAGCACTAGCAAAGCCCAGCTCCTCATTTTGAACGGTTTCAAATTCCTGACTTATAAAAACAAGGACAGTATGCAAAAAGGACCAAGAGCATTAAGAGGCTGCAGGAATTAATGACTTCAAATCTGTCAATTCAGATCAGACTCCAACAGGCAGTACAGCCGTGCACCAGCCA
This sequence comes from Anser brachyrhynchus, assembly GCF_964034855.1. NCBI lineage: Eukaryota > Metazoa > Chordata > Aves > Anseriformes > Anatidae > Anser > Anser brachyrhynchus. Next base: position 14,138,426 of record NC_137703.1, on the reverse strand, counting down.
GGGCCAGGAGCATCCGTGCAAGGTAACCTTTGCACTTCGCCTTCTTCATGATATGCACATGAAATACAACAGCTAATTCAATACCTAATGATATCAGGATCTTCTTGCATGACTTTGGAAGTTAGGTGCCAAAATCCCATGTTGCCAAAATCCCATGTTACCTGGGTGAATTTTGGTGAAACGTGGAAACACTTGCATTTGTGGAAGTATTCCTGAGTTTTACAGACAACCAGGTACGCATTCAAATGCAACAGTTAACCACTACCAAATGGGGGCAACAGAAGTATTTTCCCAGCACAACCATCTCTTCAGGTTTTAAATTCAGAGCAACCTAAGATGATTTCTTGCTCTATAAAAATGCAAAATCCACAGCCTCACACGGTTTTTGCTGCGTAGTGCTGTTGGGGTACAGGATTTTTACCAAGTTTTTTCTGTGAGTTTGGATGTGCTTAAGCCTATGATAAAAAACACTCTTGTTAGTGCTAATGCACTTGTATTAGCAGTGAAAGGCACTGAAAGAGACAAACCTCATGAGTGATAACCCCTCCCATTGTCCAAAGGCAGCACAGGACACGTTTACAAGAGGCACAGTTGGGATCCGAGCATCTTATTCGCAATAGCTTAGCTATCTTCTCCAAAAAAACAAGGCAATTCTGCAACCACAAAAGGATAAAAATAATGTCCTCCTGTGAGTTTCACTGCTGAGGCACTGAACTATTGCCACTTGCTTCAGTAGCTGGAAAAGAAATGCAGGTTCACTGACCTTTTCTCTTTTGTTGGTACAGAACGTTCACATCTGAAATAACAAGAACACCTTCGGAAAATCTCCCAAACCGAGCAACTCAAATGGGCAAATCTTGTGCAACTTTTCTGAATGTAGGGACTCTAAAAGTGGCATGGGATTGCCAGGCTCTGCTGTCTAAAAGATGGGATTAGCACGAGGAACAAAAAAGCACTGGTTACGTGGAGCCTCATATGCATCACTGTATACGGTAGGTTTGAAAGATGACCCAGTGCTCACCCACCAATACCTTCAAGGCACTCACCTGAGTATCACAAGAAACCCTGGAGCTTCTCTAAGCCACAGTACCAGCCGTGCAGTGCTTGGTGGCTTAGGGTGGGGCGGTGAAACCCTCCCTTTTTCTCACAGCCGCAGCTGTGTCTGCATAGTACTCAGCTCTCTGTGCTGTATGCAGCCACCCTATAGATTTGGTGTTTTACTACTACTTGGCTAGGATCTAGGAGCTCCAGTCAAAAACCTGGATCCTCCCGCACTTGCTCCCAAGGCACCCAGGACAGACATGGCTCCTTGCCCCAAGGACGCTGCTCATGAGCCGCAGTGTTCCCATTACAGCCCAGCTCTGCTGCGTTATGTGATTCGGAGACCTGGGCAGAGCTTCAAAAGCTGCAGCAGTAACAAATCATGACACCAGTTACTCCTATCTTGCTGTAACGTTAGGAGAACAAACAGAAGTATTTATGTGCCCAACATGCAGAAATTGCCACCTCCTCCACACTGGGCTATAGCTAGAGCTGCTGCTTGCCTTAAGCAGGCAAAATATAAAAAGACTGGAAGGTTGAACAGAAGTGAAGAAAATGACCAAAGGAACATAACCCGGTTCCTGTGCATGCCAAGCCCATGCTTGGATACATCAATGGCGAAGGGATTAAAAATAGCAAGAAAAAGAAAACCCAACACTTGAGTTTTCTACTCAAATCTTCAAGTCTGGGCTGGCTGCTGCAGTAGAAATACTTTGAGAGGAATTAGGAGGGATCAGTTAGTACATTGTCAAATACACATCTTTAAAAACCCTGAAAATAAACGTGCAGTGAGCTTCCGGTCCTCCCCAGTGAACTGCTGAGTTTTAGATGAGGACATTCCCACCAAAGCAAATGGGATTAGCAAGGTCACACTGCATCAGTTTATGATGATGTGACACCAGTTTTGAAGAGTAACTGGCTCATACAAGTCTCCCAAAGCCTGACCACACAATTCAACTCTGTAAGTCTATTTTGTTTCTATACTCAATACCTGCAGCATGCCAATGACTCGCACTTGTTTAACTGAACATGTTTGAAGTCTGTTTCTCCCAAGCAACCACGTGTTCATCTCTTCACAAGCATAATGGAGGAAGTCAGCACCAAATGTGTCCCCTTTCTTGCAGAGAGCTTTCAGCTATCCAAAGTTTTAATTAAGTTTCTGAGAAGACACAAAAGCAAGACCTCAGGTAATTATGCACTCATTTTTCCCTTGAGTTCAGTATTTATTTATTTTAGAACGTCTAACAGCTCTCTGGGGCTTGCTTTACAACTCAGGAAAAAGGATTACTTAGTCCCTGAATCTACAAACTCTGTTTTGTGTAAATTTTACACACAGAGCAATGCAAGGTGATTAAAGAAAGGCAGATTTTATCAAACTTTCTGAAAGCTTGATTTGTTTCATGGCTCATCTATCTTCATAAAACCCCCTGATGGTTGAAACAATGGGTAAAATTTCAAGACCAGCACTTAAGAAAAAATGTGTTTAGAACCACTTAACTTTATTGATTTTGATTTTTATCTTGTTTTCCTTTCATAATAACTGCTAAGTGCTTTTGTTTACTTTTTTAAACACACCACCTTAACACAACTATTAATAATAATTCACAGCCCACAATCCTTCGAATCTTTTTGCAATTCTCCAGGGAACAATGATCCATCTGAAACAGGGACAATCTTCCTGGCCTTAAAATCTACAAGCTCTTGTACAGACACTTAAATTTACACACACAGTTCACAGCAGCTTGTCTCTTCTGGGGTTTACAGCTTTCTTCATAATTAGGACCACCTACCCCTTACGTTTAATGTTGCTATCACCATGAGATAGGTCCATGTGTAAAAGCAGATATTTTCCCACAAAGGTGCTGCCCTGGGGGTCCATTTCTGAAACATTATAGTGGATATATGAAAGTATGGAAACATACAGAGGGTTTTTTTTTTGTTGTTGTTGTTAAGGGCATTTCATAAAGTGTTGATTCAGCAGCTGGAACCAACTCAATGACCAACTCAATGACCCAGGCTGAAGGGGATATCCCATTAAGATACATGACAAATTGAGCATTTGTGTTGATATAGGATATGCTTTTCTCACGCTCTAGGAAAATATGGTGTATTATCTCTTTGTCTGTAAATTGAGGGTAACCAAAATGAGGATTATGTCATTTTGACATGGACCTTTGCCTCCCTCCTTTCCTTACAGGCTGCATGTGTAGTTTTTACCACTGTTCCCAACGCTTCTCTCCACTGCAGCTGGAGACCAGCAAGCCCTGCACAAAACCACCACCGCAGGAGAAGCTGAGAAACATCATTTGCCTTTAGTTCAGGCAGCAGGTCACCAGGAGGCTGGCAGTCTGACTGCAGCTGTAATGCATGCCATACATGACATGGGCTCAATGAGAAACGAACCCTGTTACTCCCTAGCCTTCCCTTCCTACCCATAGGCCTGGCTCCTCTCCTGTCCTCACACCAATGTCACAAATGGACCGGAGACACCGTAGCTACATGGGACACATGGAAGGAATCTGCCCCTTGCTTGTGAGACAGTCAGGAACACTGCAGCCCCTCCACCACTTGGCTTTCCCGGGGACGTGCTAAGGGTCAACTAGGCAACATATTTCTAGAAGGGGCTTATTCAGAGCACCAAACGCCCCAGCACAGGTGAGAGGTGTGCTTGCTGCTTAGCTGAGCTGCAGCTAGAGGAGACATCTTCCACACAGAAATGCCCCAGAGTGCAGTGATGCCCACAGGGGCAGCTCTGCGTGGCTCAGGTCCCTAGTCCTGGCCAGGAACACAACACAGATTCTCATAGCATCAGTGAAAAATGGTTCTATCTATTCATGGTCTGCACTAAAGGCTAATTAATTTCATGCTAAACTATAAATCATGCAAAACCTGATTCTCACTTAACATTAATTAGCACCACCATAGCTGTACAATCTCATTTATTTAGCATTCTAGCATGTTTGTTTGTAGCACAGGTTCTTATCCGTTTGGGCTCTTTATGGCATCCCTGAATATCTGGCCTATCTGGAGCCTCTTCTGCATCTCCAGTTTGGGAACAGCTGGATTCAGTCAGCAAACCTTGCCCTTCTGGTGTCGGGTGACATGGCCAGTCATGAACCCTGCTGCTGTCCTGAGACAAGGCAATGTTAAATGCAAGCCTAAAGCTGCACTGGTACAAGAGGAGAAATAAGTATTATTTCTGTGTTATCTATGTAGCAGATATAGCCCCATTTTATTCTTAGCCTGTCTGAATCTCAGATCTCTCTCTTAACATCCTGAATCACTAGTTTTTATCTGCAGAAACTTACAAAGCTCGAGAACACCATAAACAGTGAAACCATACTCATGGAAATCAAAGAAATTCAGAAACTTCAATTCTGAACACTGAGCTCTCAACAGAACCTTGAGCAAATCATTTCATGTCACAGCAACTTCATTTCCCAAACCACAAAACAGGACAGCAAATAACTTTGCTGTTACTTTAGTTAAGCAGCCATTCTTAAGTCTCTTCGGATATGCTTTGCAGATGGAAAACTCAGTGAGGAATTTATATATATAAATATGTATGTATGTATGTATATGCACGTATAAAACATTCAAGTGCCTGAACATGCTGGGATTCCAACATGGTAGAGCAGCAATGCAGTAAAGGAATCAAAAAGAAAATTTACTTCAGGACAGTAGCTCCGAAAGTATAACAACACGAGTTCTTTCCTCCCATAGGCACAATTACAGCCCATAGCATGAAAACCGTCATGCATAGGTGAGGCAGGATCTTATTTTACCAGCTTGAACCAGTTCCTCCTTATTGCTAGTCACTAGAAACACCCCTGTTTTACGGCCTGGAGGAACATGAAAAAACAAATACCTTTCAAAGGCAGAAGACAGCAGATACTTTTATGACCTGTGGGAACAGAGGTCCTAATAAGCCTGCAAAACATTGCATAAATGTCTCCAGCTAAAATTGTTAGCACTAGATGGAGTACATTTCCTAAATGCTTAATTTTGAAATTACCTCCCAGTAGACTTTCTCCATCTTTTCTTAAACTATTAAAGGCAGGCAGCCCAGGTCCATGCAAGAACCTTTAACAAGGAACTATTTAGTCAATTCAACCACATAATGAAGATGGATTTTGAATGGGAGGCATGTGGAGACTGCTGAGGGCCAGAAAGTGAAAACTGTATCAGTGAGGGGCATGTCTTAAGCAGGATTTCCAGGGGCATCTGGAAGGCCAAGGCACCAGCAAGCCACAACAGCTGTGCCAGCCAGGAGCGAAGCAAGGGATGTTTCTTGCTCAGGTTCACACGAATGCATCCACGAGGTCGAAAGGTGACAGTGCTCCTGTGGGCTGCTTGCACTGAGCAGGGCACAACCAGCCCTGCTCTCAGCGATGGCCAGGTTTTGAAACGGATGGTTCAGGCAGGACAGAAAATTGGAACTGCTAATAGAAATCAACAAATTTGAGCTTAAAAATGAAAATAAAAACAGTATTTCAGGATTACTTTATAATGCAGACATAAAACAGATGATACTATTTAAAATACTTTGTAAAAGTACTGAAACTATCTTCCTAGCAGCAGAGCCCTGACAAATCGCCCAGCCACCTACATGCATTTATAGTTGTGGCTGTCCAGGAATCACTTACAACTACATTAGCAATGGAAGACATTAGACAGGGAATTAATTCCAAGAAACTAGAGTCTCAACAGCAGAAAGGGAATGAAGAAATCATAATTGCAGGCAACGGGGCAATGGGACAGTGTATCAGACATCTCCTTGATAAAAGAAACGTGAATTGTTAAAAAAAAAAAAAAAAAGTCACACAGTCAGCAAGTGGCAAAGACAGCCTGAAGAAACAATCCTTATATCCACTTTAGGCTGCAGAATGCACACTTAACACTCTCCATTTGCGGTGGAAGACACATCTGGTCTCTGAAAAGCTGTGAATACGGACTCCTCAGCCCGAGGACTGCTTCTGCCAGGTGTAATTGTGCGGCTACGGCTCCTTGGGCTACAGGCAGCCAGCACCTGTCCCAGGGCACCCACCGCACAGAAACAGAAGAGCTTTTCTGCAGCAAATTTCTCTCTTTGAAAGAAATTTAAGGAGACTTGAAATTGAAGAGTATACCAACTGCACTTCTATTTCATGTGCTTGGTTTGACAAAATGGGATCTGGTATTTTAGATGGGCAGACCTCTTTATTTACTTACTCTCTGACAGGATGAAAGAATTTGTGCAGTAATTCATGTGCTGTATTTCTCTGTCCCGAGGTAGCAGAGAAAAGGTGCTTGAAACTGCCTTAATACACTGTGCAGTATTCGTTCTGCAGTCCTAAAGGAAAATTCCAAAAAGGCTGTTAAACCCTGACATACCTGTAGCCACAAATCTCAAGTCTGTTAGAGTACTGTGGGGCAAATAACCCCAATACTCTCACCCTGGTCCTTCACTCCTCTTCACAAACCTCTGTCAGTGACAGGGCTGTTTGGTCTGATGGAGTATCCCTGCTCTCAGGCTTTCCTTCCATTGCTGATGTCTGGCTCCAAGCACACACACGATGGCAAGAAATGAGCCCAATTTCAGCCCAGTTTCCTTCAGCCCAATTTCCAGCCTGCTGTCCCTATGGCAGGGCAGGTGTGCAGCACAGAAAGGAAATAACCAGCAGCCCCACCGTGGATCTCCCAAGCCAATGAGAAGCTCATGGAGACAGCTGTGCCCCGAGCAGGAGAGGAACAGCTGAGCACTGCAAACCACAAAGGCTTGACCAGATGGAGGCCCTTACTGGTGGACATGTGTACCCAACTGAAGTGCCTTTCTTGTTTGTTTTGTTCTGTTGCTGATGAGTGGGGCAGAGGAAACACACTCCAGATACAGGTGCACACCTGAACCACAGCGTGCTCTGGGAAGAGTTCAGACCCAGTGACAGCCAGGTCTCTGTGGCCAGAAGCCTCTGGTCCACATTTCTCAGCCTTGAGATGGTGACAAACTTCTGTGCGCGACACAGTCAAAATCCAGAGCAGGTGTGGGAGCAGCCCTGCTGGCACTGCCCACCTGTGCACACAGGGCAAACCAATTCCCCTCTCCTGAGGGGCAGACCCAAACTCACGGCCTGCCCTCCACCCCTGTGCGCCAGGTTACTGCCTCAGGCAGTGCTGATCGCACAGACCAGTCTTCATTTCGGTCAAGATTTCCCACTCCCTCCTGATCCTCAGCTCCCTACTGCTCACCTCCCCTTCCACAAGCACAAAGTCACGTCCCAGCTCTTTCCAGCACACGTCTTCATTAGAGACAGAAGTCCTGAGCATAAGCAGATCCTACACACGTGGTCCTCACGGGAACAGAGGCACGAGCATACTGCCTCGCCATCTCGCTGTGCCAAATCACCAGACCAAACCCTTTGAAGCCAAGCTCTGCTGGTGGAGAGACACTCGGGCAGCCTGTGCCAAATCCACTATTTGCCACACAGAAAGTTAGAGATTAGAGTTTTCTTGATGCTGTGGTAGTACTGTATGCATTTGTTAGTAGATTCTGGTGGTTCCTATGTATCGGTGACAAGATGCTTCACTAGCACAGGCAGACGTGTGAGTGGTGATTTGCATGCTCCCATATACGCGTCGTGTCTCTGGCAACAGGCGCAAGGCTGAAACTGCAGAGTATGGCTCCAGCCTAGCTACAGATTGATCACAGAAGCGACTGACTTGTATTTAACTGACACACATCCCAAGCCTCATTTTCAAGGAACAGTCAGCTTTTCAAGGGACAGACTGGGGCAAGGTCATTCAGCAGGCTGCAAGAGCTAGGGCCAAGCAAACACAAGGATCTGTTAGAGTGGGATTGCAACAACGGCTTCCAGTGAAGTCAAGAAAAGTGGAAACAGTTCAGTCCACACAGGTGGTTTTGGAAAGCCTGCTCCTGAAGTGTTTTGTGTGCCAGTAACTGAGCTGGCCAACGGAGAAGCCTTAAGGCTTCAGCCCAGTTGCTCTTCCCCATTTGTTCCGAGCACTGGACCTCCTGCCTGGCCCGAGCTTTGATAGCTGACAGGGGTGTATGTGAGAGGATGCAACAGAAACACGAAGACTGACGTGCTTCTGCTCAAAGTTACCAGGGAAATCGTAAACCCCTGCCTGTGACTCTGTTGCAGAAAGAGAAGATTTCTGGCTCCAGAACCATTAGTGCGTATCCTTTCCTCGTGACTAAATTCAATAAAACTCAAGCCCCTGACCTTTGTGTGTGACAAGTCAGATTTTCACCTTGTCAATCCTGACAAAGGGGCTTTACAGACTGTCCTTGTGCACCACGGGCAGCCCTCCTGGGGCCTCATCAAATGCTGCAGAAATACTGCTGAGAGCAGAGGAGCCCAGACAGACAGCTGGTTTGGGAAGCCCTGTAAGCTGTGATCTGGACAAGCAGGAAGCAGCTTCAATTTGGCTAGACTTCTGGTTTCTTTGCATGAGACTGGTGTTTATGTAAACAAAGTGAAAGCAGAGGCTGCAGTGGTGACAGACAGCCTTGAGAGCTTAAACAGAGGTTAGGATCTATGATCAGGTTGTGCCTTAGAAGCGCTTTTTAAAAGGAGCTGTTAAACTACCAGACTGGACAAGGTAGAGAGCTTTCCGTTATGAATTATAGATAAGCTCTCTGATGTAGCAAATGCCAAATATCCTGATGCTCAGATAAATGCAAGGGAAGAGGTAGAAAAAAAACATGCAGAGACACCTCATTCTCCAAGCTGGTGTGAGTTTATAATCAAAGATTTTTTTTTAGAGGCCAAGGGCCAGACTTTCAAAAGTACTCCCATACAGATCTTAACAAGCAGTTAGATCTTCAAAGAGCTCAGCTCTGATTCAGGCACATAAACGAAGTGGACAGATTAAAATAAAACAAAGCAAAACTCACGCTGACACAACAGCAGCTGCCCGTGTCCACAAGCAGCTGAGAGCGACAGCTGAGAGAGAAACGTGGGCCGCTGGGGAGAGCTCTGGCAATGGCACTTGGGTCAGAGCCGCCCAGCTCCGTTGCTCCCCCTTCCACAGCCTCACCCCGTGACGCTACTGGGAGAGGTCTCACTCCTCCTGTGAGGTGCTGGGTGCAAAGAGCCTTGCAAAATCCTGCCGTGGGAATGAAGCTGGAAGAAAGCACCACGGGCAAAGCATCAGAAAACGTAGTATGCTATCAAGGGAAGACTCAGAGGTGGTGAAGTGGCCTTGGAAAATAAGCCCCATTTTGGGGTAAAGAGCCCCATGGGATTTGGCAACTCAAACGCATACATTATATTGCAAGCAAACACCCCAGCTTTTGCAGATGTCTGTGAAGTGCTGTCAAACAGCTGTGGAGAAGGAATACGAGGAAGTTGCCCATAAGAAAATGCTTAATTCAGACCAAAAAGGCAGGAGCGAAAGAGCTTGGCAGAGCTTCTGAGAGTAAAGCTACAAACCCCACTTACTGGATTTCCCAGTATCCAGACTTTCAATCTGATAGAGTTGAAAGACACTGCTCTGGCCTGCCAGAGCCCTGAACCAGCCAAGCTCAGCCCAGCTGCTGCTGTTCACAGCTACAGCAGCACCTCTGAACGGCGAGCTCCTAGGGAAACAGCTCACACCAGGGACAGCTGAGCAATGCTGGGTAACTGTAAACCAGTTCAAAAAATGTATATGCAAGTATACTTACATTTTGGGGAAAAAAAAAAGTAATTTAATCTATTTACTTAATTTTGTTGTTGTTTGTTTTGCTTGTTTAAAACATTTATGTTTTTTGTCCCCCACCATCCACTTGCATGAGTCCACCTGAGAGTTGAGGTGTCTGTGGAAGTAAGAAAAGTTACTTTTGAAGAGACATCCAAGTCTTCTAGTGGAAGTATTAAAAGCTGATATCCTATTGCTGGTGTTATGCTTGGCCCTCTTATCCTCCACTACCAGCTGTCATTACCAGTCAGCCTAGGACTAGGACCTGGCAGACTTCTGGTGGACAAAAAGTCTGAAAAGTTGAATATTTTACCAAGGTTCACAGATACCAAGAATCCTTTAATTTTCCTACACAGACCTGACTTCCACAGCACTGAGGACCCACTGCAGGATGGCCTGCCCTGCCCTGAGCAGGATAACTTACACCTGCAAGTTTCCTGGGTTACAATGAGAAGCCCCGGGTCAGAGCGGAAGCGTTTGGTTGCACTGTGGATAATTCTGGGCTCTCAGGGACATCTTTGATGTGTGTGATGAGGGGTTGTCAGCACACTGCACTTCAGAAAGAGACCTGCCTTCAGGATGGCAGATATTATTTGCAAAAACCAGCAGCAGAGCCAAGACAGTGCACAACCTTCCTCAGTTTGTACCACCGTAAACATCTGTCCCATGCAGTGGCAAAGACAGGTCGTTAGGAGAACTGCACAGTTGCTGTCTCATGAAGGAAGGTTAAAAGACTGGGGAGCTCTTCTCTACAGTTTCATTTCTAACATGTACCAGGACAACAGTCATGCTTCTCATCTGTCATCTCTTCTCTTCTGACCTTTGTTATTGGTCTGTGCAGCATTTCATGGCTGGTGGTGTCTTGAGTACATGTGGAGACATTCATCAGATCTTTGTGCATGAGGCTGAATGGGATATCACAGGACTACTTTTCACAATCTAGTTGTTTTTTTCCCACTCTACGTATATACGAGCTAGCCTGCCAGACTTAATCCTTCTTCTCTGAGGCAGGAATGAAGTCCAGTAAATTGTACTTACCAAAAAGAATCAGCTACGCTGTAAAAAACAAATTCAGAATAGGCAAAACCACACGGAGAGTTAATTTCTGGGTATATTAAACTCATCAGGACATCTCACTACTCTGCCTTTTTCCAGATGAATTTTACAAAACAGCTTTTTGAGCTGCTCCAATCATGTTTCTTTATCAAGGAGCATCCTTTCTTGTTTCCACAAAGCCAAAGCCTGCTCTGTAGAGAGTCCTGAAAATAAGAGATAGGTCCTGAATATCTGTCACTTGAGAGGTTAGCTTAGATTGTTTTTAATAGTTTGTGGTACTCATAACTGGTTTTAAACTGACAGGGGAAGATGATGAAAAGAATAAGATCTGTGATTCTGAGCTCACATCAAAGAGCAGCTTTAAAGAATGAGTAAAAAGGCTGTCAAAATAGGAAGGCTTACCCAGCTGCCTAACAAAGTAGGCTTCAAACAAACAAGAAACAGTGGCCCTAAACAAATTAACCAGATAGGGGAAAGTATTAGTTGAAATGTAAATATTTAACAGCCCCCTTTTCTACTAAGAGAAAGACAAAAAGCATCCCAAAAAAACTGATCACAAAAGAGATTTTTTTTGCTGTACAAAGAAAGCACAGCCATAGGATTTGGAAGTACTTACAGTTCTTTTCTGCACTACTGCCTACGTTAAGTCATCAGCCTGAGATCAGCTCTCCATTACACCGCACAGTCTACAGACTATTCACTCCCTGACACGAATTTCTCCTACAAGTCTTCTTTAAACTTCCCTTTGTACCCCCAGCTTTTTAACTGCCATCACAAACCTTCAAGATTTAACCCTAGGAGACAAAGGAGCAGTCTCCTGATGCAAAGATTAATGCCACTCTACAAAGAAGTGCAGACACATGAATTATCCACAGGTCTTTCATTCTGACAGAGCCTTTTGCCCCCGGCAGTTTGCAAGGCAGGTACATGCACACACCCTGCCGCTGGAATGGAGCCGCCTCGAGGGTGAAAGGCAGCAGCCGGCAGCTCCCCCTTGGTTTTGCTTCCCTCTGGATCTGCAACGCACAAAGCAACAGCAGTTTCCAGAGCTTTTCCTCCTCCATGCTGAGCTACCTCACAGCAGATGGTGTTGGGTGCTTATACCTGGAGTAGTGCTTAGCAATCCCAGAAATACGTTCCCTAACTTGTCTTTGACATTTCCTAGACTAGTTCAGCTTCAGAGATGAGTAGATTCGCAGTCACCAGGCTTGAGGAGAGACCATCATCCAATGCAGGCAAGTACTATTCAGTGTGGGAGCAAAATGCCTCTGGCAGCAGCCACTCCTGTTGCCAACCACGATCTTCTAGGTCCTCAAACAGCTCCATTTCCTTTTGAAAGCTGTACCACTATGACCATCTGGTATTGTCCTCTTCCCCTGGTCATCTCCCTGGGGAAAAGATGGTGTGACCAGACCATTCCTTAGCATTTAAGCTTTATTAGTAAAGTCCTTTAATGGACTTTACTAGTCCATTTACTAGTCCAGGGGAGGGCTGGGGAAAAAAGTCACCCAACACACCGGTTTTTATGTCTGATTTGATGTGCTGCATGTGTGATTACTGCAGAAATCAACGTGGGTAATTAGGGCCATCTGCACCCAGTGCTACCGTTTGTATGTGTATTCATAGTAACTGCAAGTTAGTTAGGCATGCCGCTGCACAAACATATTAAACAGCTAATTAATTAAAAAAACAGACCTCTGCTTAGGAGGAGCCCATCACCAACTAATTACAAGGATACATCTTCTCCATCTGTTAGATATTTGCCCCCTCCCCAAGGTCACCAGGGAAGATGCAGTGGGCCTGCAGCCTCCCCAAGGCCGCGCTGGGGCTGTGCGTGCTCTGCCCAAGCCCCTTCTGCTGCGCAGTGAGGCTTCAGACCATGCCTGCTTCTGGAAACACGACCCTGGCACCTCCACAGAACAGAAGAATGCTCTTGGATTACCTCAGGTGCCCTTTGGGTTAGATGCCAAATGTCTCTGCACCACTCCCAGCACGCCACTGCCAAGCACAGAAGAGGCTAATTGCATGCCCATTAACGGGGCAGCAGAGCAGCAGCCCAAGTGAACATCCCATAAAATGCTGGTTCCTCTTCCCCCTCCTGTTTCTATGGCAAACTCCTAATGCAACAGGAGATTATAAATACACAGAGGACGGCTGTGCCCCAGTGCTTCACTGGCATATGGTTCTGTCTTCAGTCAGAAGCCACGGATTTAAATTTAGGGCTGGAGCAGGAGGTTAGGTTTCAAAATTCCAAGATAAATCCTCAGAAAGAAGGCAATAAGACCAGAATTTCCTCTCTCTGGTACAACCTTAGAGCAGATGGGAGCACGGAGTCAGTGCTGTTGAGCAAACCACAGTTCTTGTGCAGCCCTGAAGTGCTGCATCCAGCTTCTCAGCTACCTGGGGACAGCCGCAGCTCTGGACCTTTGTCCCAGCTGCTGCTCCCCTGGCACTGGTCGAGTGGCCTGGGCTCTCAGGGGATGACCAAACTCTAGGGAGCGAGACTTGCTCCAGCTTTTGACTTACAGCAATCCCTTCTGTTACAGCAAAGGCTGCCAATACTCCACTTCAGGTTGAATCAGCACTTTCAATATCTCCCCATCCTTTTCAAAAGGGGTGTCAGTGTGAAGAGGTAAGCTACAGGCATAACAGCTCAGGACTTTTTCACTTGTGATAAAAAAGGAACACATACATTTCAAATCATTGTGAAATACTTGTGAAACAAACCAAACCCTTCTTCCACGTGAAATGCAATGCTGAAGAAGCCACTACAGTCCAACAAAGTGCAAAATGCTTTTATCATCTGGCACTGTAAATGCTTTTGAAGCATAGATACCCTAGTTATTGAGTAGCTCAAGACAACTTCACAGATTTTACTTTGCTTATCCTAGAGCTAAAGAGGCAATTCTCACTAAAGAAAGGGAAAAAAAACTATTGCTCCATGTGCTGGCACACAGGCTCCAGCCAACGGTGCTTTATCAAATGATACCTATGAAAATACCACATGTGGATCATCACACTGTTGACCAGCCATTCTGATGGCTTTACACTTGCTAAAAAGTCTTCTGACATTCCCTGCAAAACCCCCAAATTTCTACAGCTTCAAATGTGTCCTAAACTCTGTAGAGCAGAAAAAGGCAGAATGCCATGCTAAAGATCCTGTCTGCAGCTCATCTCAACTGCTGCAAAGGGTTTAGGGCAGGACTGAAGCAAGCGAGCACCACACACAGGCACTTTGAACAGTTCTGGATGATTCTGCTGCAGGACCACGTCAGCATCACTGTACGAGGGCTTGCTTTACATGTAGACACACTTTCTTTACACTTTCCTCCAAGCACTGACTTTACCATTGTACAAAGCACAAAATTATTCTGACAGGATCCACAATTTGGTCCTTCTAAACTAAGGAAAATACCTTCAAATAAACTTCATTCAACGTGGTCTGAACAATGTGTCTTCTCCCACCCCTTCTCTGACTGCCCCCTCTGCACCAAGGACGGCACACACCCTGAGCAAGCCTTTTGGGATGGTCTGCAGCCTTCGGAGCTCCTGCCTGCTCGTCCCAACCAGAAGGAACTACTCTGCAGGCCAAGTTTTCCTCTGGTATTTTCCCCTCCTTATGTTGCTTGACCACCTTAGGCCTGCTAAATCAAAAAAAAAAAAAAAAGAAAAAAGGTCACCTAAACAAACCCCTCCATCCTCAGTTCCTTAATCATATTAGAAGCAGCAAACATGCTGAGTTAAGCGCAAAGCAAGCAGTATTTTTATTTGGTTAATTAGAATTGCTCATCAAATGAAAACAAAGGAATGATTTACCGCAGAACTGGTACAGGTAGTTGTTGCATAAGTACATTCCTGCATATTTGGCTACTTCTGGAATATTTTTTAATTAACTGTTTCTCCTTGGCTAAAGCAAACCATAGAAAACAAGGAAAGAGGAGTTTCACACAAGGACACTGCCGAATCCCTCAACTGCCAGCTTTTTTTTTTTTTCTTCAGGGAGGATTTTAAATTAAAAGCAGATTGTCTTCATTAGTGTTACCAGAAGCCATGTAACTGCCAAAGCTGACAGAAACACAACTGCGATTTGTAAATTTGGCAAGTGTCATTTTCTCTTTCTACAAACGCTGGGTAACATCATTCATATTAAGAGGGCTTTTGTGGGGGACACTGTGCAAAGAACAACTCCTTCCCTAGGAGTGGAAAAACATCTCCAGAGCAGCAGCTTAGTATTCTAGGATGCATAGGATCTCTCCCCTTGCTTATTTCGCAAGGAAGCCTAATGCATTAAATTTGGGCTGAAAATGGTCAGACAGTAAAAGTGCTACGAACTGTCTTCTCCTGATGACTGAGCAGAATACAGTAGCAAGCCCATAATAAACATTTCAGCACTGATCTTCGACACACAGCCGTACTCAACCTTTCCGTGACACGCTGCCAAACCCTCAGCAGCCATTCAGAGCTGTTTCCTACAGAAATCTCTGTTCTCTTTATCTCAGTCTAGTTGAAAAAGCTGATAATACCCTGATAGGAAAATTATATTTCTAACAACAGCAACTGTGTTTGCAGGCTTCGTGGTCTTCTCCAGAGCCTCAGCTTCAGCGATAAAGGGAAAGCTTTGGTAGTATTTTTCCTCTTTCGAATTCCTGTATGAATAGCTGCAGAACTGATAGAGGCATGTGTGCGCAAAGCAGCCTGCCAGGGCATGAGAGCAGGCTGCAATTAATGAACAAGCTCCTCCTCGTTTTTAGGGTTACTCCGCACATACCCTGGTACATCAGTCTCCTACTCACCAGTAACTTCTGGCATCCAGCTTTTAGTCTTAGGAAGAAGGCTAAACATACACAAACAAGGTGTTTAAAAATAGGCTGATGTAGTTGAATTTCTTTTACACTCCACAGTGCAGATGCTGGCCTCAGGGGCTGACCGGAGGTGCTGACGTGAAAAGGAAGCAACGGGCGTGACCCCGATGCTTTCTTGGGTCAGCAACAGCCTCCTGAGCACCGCCACCATGGCGCCAAACACATCGCTGGCACGACGCAGTGCCACAGCCCGAGCCTGCCACGCGTGGCTCACCAAGTCTCACGATGGAAAGACTATGACAATTTTAGGATGGAAAAAAATAGAGAAATGGGGAATCTATAAGCACGTTGCACATGCTCAGGGGCATGGCACTAGAGATTGCAGCACCCCTCAGTTATCTGTTCCCTTGGCTATAGCTGAAATGGGAAGGTCTGAACACTTCATTAAACTTTGCAGGAAGCAGTTTAACACAGTAAGTATTACCACAGTCACAAATGGAAAGTCTGTCTGTGATAATTAGGATTCTACTACATATGGTTTTATTAGATGCTATCTTATAACCAAGATAAAAATAGCCGGCTACATAGCAGTCACCAGTCTCTCAGCTGACTTAAAAATAAAGCAACAAATGTAGTGCAATGCCAGGCACAGAACCAACCGAAATAATGTTAACCTATATTGAAGCCTGCAAAGGTACCAGCTGTACACCTACACTTGAACATAACCCAGAGCTAATGTCCAGTGACTCTGCGATTCTGGTTTGTATCTTCAGAAGAACTGGAGAATCCAGCTCTCGTTGTGTAGTCCAACTTTCTTCTCCCACAGTGAGCAGAGTTCATTATCTGCTAAACCAAACACTAAGCAATGAGTTAATGATAATTAAACTGAAAGAGATACAGATTCGAGGAATTTATTATCATCTGATCTGCTAACTAAATTTAGATACCTGTAATCAATTAATAACAATGGAAAACAAAAACAAGAGAAGAGCCACCAACAACAGGCTTGTAAAAATCTTTTTAGTGAGGCCCATGCATCTTGGTTGGGTTGAACAGCACAGCATCTTAATAAACCAAAAAAATTGTCTTTATAGATGAGTAACAGAGGCAGAGCGTGGCCCTAAATTATGCCCTTACTGTTTATTATTCATGTACCATGGGACTGACAAGATTTATGGTCCCATTGTGATAAGTACTGTATAGTGAAATATAGTGGAACAGTGAGATGCAGTACTCCAAGACTTTGTAATTTAAAGACAAATTACAAACCCAAGATATTATAGTTTAAAGATGGTAACGCACAGATGGGGATTGGAGATACAGAGAGATTAAGCAACTTGCCCAAGGTCATGCCAGATGTGTGCCAAAGCAAAAACCTGAACTCCCAACTCTGGAGTACCAGTACAGCTTTTGTCTTACATATGAGAACATTGCTTCTCCCCTGTGATTTCACTAGATATCGTATTTCATAAACTAACAAGTAAATTCAGAAAACACAACCATTGCAGGGTATTACTGGAAGGACTTCCTTTCACCCCTACTCCTCTGAAGACCTTCGTTAATTAAGGAGCTTCACCTACGCATCCCCAATTTATCCACGTGTGGCACGACTGCACCATTTGCACAGAATCACAGGATAATTAAAGCTGAAGGGCCCTCTGCAGCCATCTAGCCCAACCCTTGCTCAGAGCAGAACAAACCGGAGCAGATGCCCCAGGGCCCTGTCTACTCAAACTCTGAATATCTTCAAGGATGTATATTCCCACCGTCTCTCTGGGCTCTTGTTCCAGTGCTCGATCAATAAAGCTGAGAAAGTTTTTCCATGCAAATAATCTCCCTGGTTCCAACTTGTGCCTGCCACCTCCATTCTGTCCCCACACCCAGCTCTGTTTTCTCTATTCCTGCCTGTTCAGTAGTTGCACACAGCAGCAGGATTTCCCCCAGCCTTCTGTTTTCTAGACCTTACTCCTCAATGCTGAACAAGTCTAGATTTCACCGCTTCCCCTAGTACATCACGTTGTGTAGCACGCTAGACATCTTGGTGGTCTCTGGTGGACTTGCTCCAGTACAGCCATACCTTTCCTTTACAGGATAGCCCCAAACCAGGCATCGTGCTCCACATACAATCTCACAAGTGCTGAACAGAATGGTACAATTTAATTGCCTCCCCCCCCCCCATTTCTTTTGCACAAAGCATGCAAATAGTTATTTTCTTTAATCAATTATTGTGGTTTTGTTTCACTTCACAAAACAGCACAGGAACATTGTTTATGTATTCCACTTCTGGAATTTCACTTTTGCTGGGGTCTCAGTACACATAGACACATCAGTTTCTGAGAGCAACCGCTGCTCCAGCGGAGAATTCCAGAACAGGGCATTTGGGATGCCTTTTTCTCTAGCTGGCAAAAAGGATAGCCCTATCGGCCTTAGTGATGTAACATGTTCAAAATGTATCAGTGACAGCAGGGTAACATGAGACACCATGTTGCTGGATATACATGTATCAGTAGATATATTTAGGAGTTTGTGTCCCAAACGCTGTTGCATAGTGCATTGTTAACAGTAAAAAATACTGAATTTATGACTGTGACAGGAGATTGCTTCAGTGCAACACAAACAGTAGTGGCAGTGTCACTTATTAAGACACAACTCATGCCCCCAGACAGCTGATCCAGGGTGCTGGGACAATACAGCAGTTAAACACAGTGGCTTTCTTTCCTGGTTTTCAATTGAAATGCACCCACTATCAGAAGGTATTTGCTCTCTGTTTGTTTTAGTAGGAGCAAAGTCACAGCATAATCTTTGCTAGTACCTGTGAAGATTTACTGATTAAAATTTCACTTTAATTATCTCTACAGAAGTGATGTCAACATTTGTTTTAGGTTTCCCCCTAAAGTACTGTCCCACAGAATAGCAAAATCAGTTCACCCAGCAACAGGCAGTGATCCTGACACAAAAGGCATTTGCGTGGCAGATCCCACAACTGAACAGAGCAGTCTGGGTGGACAAGGCAAAACAAGCTGCCTCCCATGCTGCTGCCAGGATGAGACAACCAGTTGGGTGTCAGAAACGTGCAGGGCTCTGTGTGTAACCGCTCACCTTCACGCTAGGAGGCCTCTGCAGGTTGGAGAACAGGCTGGGCTGAACCAGCAGCACCAGGAAGAAACAAGCCCAGAATAGGCCACATCCCCTCACCCAGCCAAAGCTGACAACAGACCAGTTTACATTGCTCAGTGGGCTCAAAAGAGGCTTGTCAAAATTCCCCTTAACCCAGGAATTGTTTCATGGCAATATGTGGTAACCTCTCTTACGGCATTATTTCATACAACAGCAGCCGCCAGATTTTCAACGAAACCTAGCTGTATGTTCTGTCCCTTTGAAACACAAAATTGCTTCCATTGCTAATGGCACCAGAACTGGAAGTGAAGCACCAGAGCCCTGGCTTTGCACTGGGATGAATCCTTTCAGCATTTATGTACACGTTTAAAGCCGTACCAATGGCTCCTTACGCACACTACTAGATCCCAGGTGCATGCTACATCTAAGTAGCGCACCATACGCAGTGGTGACTTACCCAGTTGCTTGTTTATGAACACAGGGCTCCCATTCATCACAAGCCCAGCCTATATCCAACCATGCACCTACAGATGCTTGTATTTTGGGCACAGAACAGCCAAGCTGCAGGTCAACAAGGCAAGAAGTGGCTCTAAAACTTCATGAATAGAAGAGCAAAGGCTAGGCCACCAGCCCAGCATGTGCCTGAGGTTGGACATCA
Source organism: Anser brachyrhynchus (assembly GCF_964034855.1). Classification (NCBI taxonomy): domain Eukaryota; kingdom Metazoa; phylum Chordata; class Aves; order Anseriformes; family Anatidae; genus Anser; species Anser brachyrhynchus. The sequence continues at coordinate 14,119,073 of NC_137703.1, read as the reverse complement.
GTTACCTCAGCAAGTCATTCTCTAGCACGATAACTCACTTCCCTCACACTGCAGCCCATCAAGTAAAATGCTCACTAGGTAAACCAAACCTGAACAGCAATTCACAGCACTCTGCCCTACTCTCCCACACCTCGTTCCATCTTCCCACGTCTATCACATATCATCACCAAAATAAACTCTAGCGCACAGAATAGTTTAAGCCACACTTCCCATATCCAGACTTCCTGCCCCTAACATTAATGTGTAGCAGAGATACTTTAGCCGTTGTTTACTATTAACTGATCAAGTAAAATCAAATACAACTTCCCAAGACACAGCAAGTCCAACAGTCACTGACCTGAACCAGCATAATGCAGAGCCTAGAAAGAGGACAAATGCACAGACTCACCTAGGAAGACGTAACACAGTCTCTGACCCGTAGTTGCAGGAGGTACCTGAGGGCAGTACCTCCGTTGCAGCACTGAGGAACAAGGTTTCCCTACTCTTGCTCTCCGTGCAGGTACTCTACTACCCGATGTGTTACAGAGATTCATGCATATATTTATATAACATCGTATCATCACTTTTGCTCATCTGGGCTTAAATTAATTTACGGTACACGCTAGCGGCAGATGAAAGGAAGAAGCGTTCCAGTTTGCTTTTTCTGACCTCCACAGGCACTCCCCTCTGCCCCAAAGCACAAGCAGCCAGGATGCTCCCCACCAGACAACAGGAGGGGGCACAAGCCCTGGGGAGGCTGTCCCTGAATCAATGAGACTTCTGCCCACGGGTTCCCACTATTGTGCAGCCCTTCCTCAAACTCACAGCAGATGAGTCTCAAGTTTGGTTTGGCCTTAAAGAGCCTCCCTAATAAGAATACCAGCCTCCTTCAATGCGTAAGCCTCTATGAGACCTCCCACAAATGAAAGGGGAGTGAGAGTTTTGCAGGGCCTGTTTGGATTCTGTCACAAAGCCAAACAGATGTTTGTGAAATATAAACTGTTATACAACTGTTTTAAACTCACACAGCTGTGCACAGCCAAGCAACTGCATCAGGGAAGAAGAACACCGCTGCTCTCTTAAGGTGTTCTAACATCTAGGGACTTGATATACAGCTTAATAAACCAAACTTCCTGTAAGTTATTCACGCTATCTCATCCCAATATAGCATTTACACTGGAGGAAACCACCGAAAAGAAACAACTGAAGAGGCTTTTCCAGGTTGACAGTGAAAATCTGCAACCAGATGGGAACCAGCACTCAGATGTCCATCCCACCAGACCCTGGGGTAATTATAGCACCTGACTGCCACCATTTTTATGATTTTGGCTCATCTGGGAAAACAGCAGAAACAGACGGGAGATGCTAATAGAACAGCCCTGCTTTGCCACTTGTACAAAATTCCCCCAATGCTCCACGTGGCCGTCACTGCAGGATCAAACTGTACAACCCCAGCACTGCAGGATTCACTGCAACGATATGAACTGGGACCAGAAGAGACTGAAGTAGTTTCTTATCTGTATTAGAAATGTAAAATTAATTTTAATTCCTGGCAGCACTTTTATATTTTTATTTATGAACAAAAATGTACAACCAAAAGAATTTCTAAAATGCTTCTATTTTAGAAACATGCCTGTCTGCTCCAGTTGAAAGGCAAGAGACTTGGGTAAAGCTAGTGGAAACATGCCAACTAAATTACACAGTATAGTTTTACAACCCTATAAAATACCTTTTTTTTTTTGCAAGCCAAAACTATTTGTCATAGAGAATTTCATTTTAGTCACATAAAAGATTGACTGCGTGTATAAGTACTATCACATTGTTCCCAAAAAGATGTGGTAAAAGTGAAACTTTTGTTGTTGTTGTTTTTTAATACTTCAGAAGAACGCATAGCAATTTAAAAACTTGTTTTACTCATGTTGCCAGCATAGGAGTTCCTAACAGCTGGGTAATTCTGTCCTTTTGATTCACTCTGCACTGTAAATGAAAAGGCACAAAACATTATATTAATCACCATTGTGCATTGTGTAATACAGAGATTATAAAACTAATTTATTTTCTAAAACACAGAACTAGAGCACCGTGGATAACTTTCACAGCACAGTCTGCTTACTCAAATTGTATAAAAGGCAAAAAAAAAGTTTTCCATGTCTGAAAAACTCCACATAAGACAGGAACACATTACTGGGAAGATGTCACAGACCCAACTCACAGCTCTGTCACATCTAGACAAGCATGTTAATTTTCTGCAGTCTAAAGCTTTGCTATTTTTTGTGAAACAATCTGGTAATGGAGGTAATCTGATTCCCTGGGAATCAAATCTTTCTTAAAGACAGGTTTCACCTGTAGGGATACAGCGTACTGTGAGCAATAAAGCATCAAAGCACATAGGCATCGCAGAAAAGAGTATTCTGTCCTTCACATGTGTAAAAGTTAAAACCAAAAACACATAAGTTTGTGTTTTTTTTTTAATTTTATTTTTGGTAGCTTCAAGGGTAAAGGTCCTAACACAATTGCAGCTAAGGCAACTTTCTACAAACTACAAGACAGGATGGAATAATTTTCTAGCAACTACTACTATAATTTCGGCAAGCTTCACGTTCTTACTTCTCCAGGTCTCTCCCTAGAGATGAGACAGATCCATTCTCACAGCTGTCAGGAAGACACTGTCAATCCCCATTGAACAGATAAAAAAAAGCAAGAATGCAATTCTTCCAGGAGGATTTAAAGATGAAGGGTCTGTGCACCGACTTGTTTCATGCCACCACCCAAGCAAATGGTGTGTCCACCCCAGCATGCTGCCCACTGAACCACTTTTCTTCTTACAGCCGTGACTGGTAGTCAACTACTGCACATTTAATAGACACCTGTGCATTTGGATACGCGCTGAAAAAGCCCAACTCTGACCGTAATTATATAGGTGGAGACACTGAGGTGAGGGACTTGCTTAGGATTTTTTAGAAAGACTCAATCTAGGCAAACAGTTCAGAAGGGACAGATGAAAGCGAGCACTGCTCACCCCCCTCACCTTTACTGGCACACCACCTGAAGCAGTGCTTCCAGCGCTTTTCTGAAAGAACACCCAACTACCACAGACACTCTTCCATGGGAAAAGCAGAATAAGTGACTCTATACATTTGCTATGTGCCTGCAGCAGCACAAAACATTCAAGTGGATACTGGAGGACCTTTGCCTACATCAAAGACGATCAGAGCCCAGCCCAGGTGGCACAGGCAGCAGCTGCGCAGCCCAGCGAGCGCAGGGAGCTCGGTGTGCACAGCTGCTGCAGGATGGGGTGCCTCACTGGAGACAGCCTGCTGGGGGGGGGGCTTCATTACTGCTTCTCTGAGAAGCAGCAACACGTGCACACACCAACTTGGGAGCTTCTTGCAGGAAAGCAATTGCATTTGGCGGCAACACATGCCCCAGCACAGAAGCTGGGCAGAGCCAGCAGGGCCAGCTGAACACCAGAGCAGCATGCTGTTTTGACACCATCCCCTTGGTACGGCTACCAGCTACTAGGTGTACAAAAAAGCAACACACAGGACAAAGAAAGAAACCCAATATACAGAAAAATGTTGTGTTCAGTAGCTGCCAGGGCAGCAAACAGCAATTAAAGCTGTTTTCTCCAAGGAAGCCTGCAGGTTTGCACAGAATTGTGATATTTGTTTCCCTGTTTGAAATTCCCAACCACTACTTCCAGCTCAACAGAATACAAAATAGATGTAGGAATTCTCCCTATACCAGCAACACCTGGCAATTCCCCCCCTACCTACTTTGTTCTTCACTTCCACAATCCCACAAAACAAGCAACAGGAACACCTGAACTACAGCATGGTAATGCTCGACCCCTGGGCCAGCTGCGAGACTGAAGCACAGCACTGACCTGGGCACACAGTGCCAGGACTGCGGCGCACAGCAGGGGCAGATCACTCCTCAGACCAACAGCTCTGTGAGACAGCGGCCATCCTTTTATCCTGCCTTCATTGTCCATACTGTACCCAAAGCAATTTGGTGCTGCACTAAAAGCCCACGATGCTCAGTCCCCCACCCCAGGCGGGTGCAGAGCCTGTGCTCAGCAGCTGGTGATGGGTAGGTGCTCTGTGTCCCCTCTTTTCAGAGAGTGCTGTGACCTGCGAGGAAAATAAAACCTCTGGCTCTAAGTAGACGTTTTTGATAATCAAGTTAGCAGCTCGCTCCCTCCCTGCCTTTGGTTAAGTCAAAGCACACTTAATTATTGAAATTACCCAGAGGAATACCTCTATCCGGTCCCCTCAATGCGAGGCAATTGTACTGAAAGCGATAGAACATTAAACCAACTGTTTCACGATCCCTGCCAAAAGCTGCGCATCTCCTATCAAACACATCCGGCATATCTAGAGATTGACTGACATCTGTTCTTACACAAAGCAGGGCATTCACAGGGCAAGAACAGAAAAGGCAGAAACAAGGTGAACACTAGTTTCACAGGGTGGTAGGCGTCTCCAGCTATATATGCATGCAAATTTTTTGGAAAATATCAGGCTTAATCATGTTTTGCTTCACCAACAAAAAGGAGCTGTTGAAATAGTTTTGTCAGACACAGCTGATAAGGATAATTATGTGCTGAGAGCTTAGTCATCCATATCACAGTGACAGAAAGGCAGCTTCTCTTAATGTCACCAACACAGAACTCTAAAGAATATCTAAGTATAAAGCTTTCCAGATTTCAAATGTAGCAGAGGCAAGCTCTCGGTCCGCTAAAACACACGCTGCTCCGAACGATAGCTAACCACTAGAGGGAGCCCATTTTTCTCCATAAATCTAATTTTCATAATTGTTTTGTATGCACACATTCTGTGCTGACAAATTAACACAACAATCAAAGTGTAAAACAAACTATACATATTCATATAAACTTGTATAAGTTAAACAGAAATGGAGATACACAGTTCAAGCAAAGCCTGCTCCAACAGTCACACCAATATATTTGCCAGATGGAAGAAAAGGCACAATTCAGTGTGCTTTGCTTCATCAAAAATAGCATTCTAAACCCAGCAGGCTAAAATGGCCATTCCAATTTTCCCTTAAATTAATTAGCATAAACTGGTTGATATTGCATCCAGGAGTTCACTGTATAGCAGCTAACCTTGAGAAACCGTGTCTGCCTCGAGTAATCAGAAACCAAATGTGGCAACAACCTCAGAGAGGCTCCCCTTTCAATTAAGCAGTAAAGATCCTTCCTTGGGAGTGGAGGAGCCCCAGATTTGATTTTTTGAACCACAGATGCAGGTTTGCCCATCTTTGTATTTATGTCTTTTGTATTGCATCTGTCGGAATTCAAAATGCCATCCAATATTGTATTTCATTACCCTCTTTATACTCCGAGAGCCTCGTTCAGCCCAGCCTTGTAGCCAGACCTGTTCTTTACTTAGCTAACATTCCACCAAATGACTCTTCACACACGTGCTTGGCAATGCTTTCCTTACGGGAAGGCATTATGTGGCCTATAAGGACTGGAAGATGAAAACAGTTTGGTTTTGACTCCTTTCAGCTAAGGAACCAGGGAAACACAGTCTTGTGACACGTAAGTGGACCAACAGCGATACTGCTGCCTGGAGTTCTTCTGTGCCCTCCTCTTTTGACACATTATACCCATCCCCATGTCAACCAGCAAAACCCAAGGCAAGTCAAAGAAGGATTAATCTTTGAAATAAACAAACCGAAGCAAAAAGCACAAGTCTAGCCTAAACAGAGAGCAAGGGCCAAGGATATCCATGTCGAATTAAAATTCTTAAGTCTTCTCCAGGACAGAGGAGAACTATCACAGCTTGAGACACTGGGAGCAGTCACCATCAACAACGTTAAGGCACTCACATCAAGGCATCAGAGAAAGCTGGATATGCTCCCCAAAGAGCAGTATTTTCTGCAGTAGGCTCTCCCTTTTGTCACAAACCTTACTATGAGCCCAAGAAGACCACCAGCCCTAGCACTGGCACTAAGAGGTAGACCTAGAGCAGGGCTCTGTAAGCACCCTCAGTCACCAGAGGAGACCTGCAACGGCACATGGGTAGCGAGAATATGGGAAAGCAGAAACAGAGGTCTGCCACCTCCAGAAGAGTCAACAGAAAGTAGAACTGGTAGCTCTTGAAGCTTTTACCCATATTTTTTAGGAATCACTGAAGGTGGGCACAGGTCACCCAGCCAGTGAGGTGGAACACTCCCACCCAGGAAAACCTTGCTCCAGATAATTTGGCTTTATGGGAGCAAATGCTGTAACTTTCCCAAACCCAAGCGGCAGGGAGTGCTTCCCCCAGCATCAGAAACTCTCTTCTAGGCAGATCTGCACCTGAGAATCTGGGTGTACGTGGGCCTGTCAGGATTACTAATACGAACAGACGCTTCTTTCACGTTTGGGAATTTTGCCATTGACTTCAAAGCAGAGATATAACACCTTGCATATTCCCTAAACACACTTAATAGCAGTACCTGACACATTTTAAGTGCTGAGGCACGTTAAAGGCATTCTGCACTAGCAAAAAAAACAGACACCCCTGTCTAGGTGTTCTGTAAGAAACGTGGTAGGCCAAGAGTCTGTCCCTAAATCAGATGCCTATCTGTTAGCCAGCTAATAATTGTGTGACTGCTTCTGTAACTGATCTGAACAGTCATAAGCAGGGACTACCTTCTGCTGAGCTGTGTAGACTTTGTATTACTCATAATCCTCTTAAATCATAACAAAGAACACAGAAGGTGTAAAGCATGCAGTAAATATGCTAAAACCAACATAAACTCAGCCATTTCAGCCTGAGTCACGGTCTACATCATGGGAGCACACTAAACTCCTTTTGAACTCCAGCTCCGGGGGTGCAAGCAGCGAGTGGTTTGGCTCCTGGTGCCAGGCTGGTGTGACAGCACCCACACCGAGCAGCACCTGGAGTCAACTGAAAGCAGGGAGGAAGACAGTCAGCCCAGCAGGGCAGCACTGCTTCGGGGACGAGGCCACGGTGCTAAGAAATGAGTTTTCCCCTTTGCAATGCAATGGAAAGAGAAGGAATAGAATGATCCTCTTGGAGAGGGGGGAACAGAAGGGCTGTTGCCTCTGGGGAACTTGGAAATGAGATAAGAACATGGTTCTTGGGGGAGCTCTTGAACATCTCTAACAACACAGAAAAGGCCACCATTAGGAAACCTGACACATGTCCAACTGGAGCCATCAACGAACCATCTTCAACAGCATTTTAAAATGTAGTCCAATGGCATAGGCACTTCCAGGTGTAAATCACGTGCAACTTGACAAGACTCTCTATGTACAGATTACAACCCCCATCATCAACAAACTGAACCAAATCTGTTAAAACCAGCCTTAAGCGATCCATCGAAGTGTAGAGTTAGACACTGCATGATACCGTACTTACTACTTGTGGGGATACCACAGGAAGGTCTTGAGATTCTTGCTTTTGGACAACAAAACCAGCATTAACTTCTGCACTAACCTGCACAACTGCTAAAGGCATGGACAACACACAACACTACATTTTAATAGGAACGCTTATGAGGCTAGTATTAAAGCACGCTGATGTTTTAACTGCACTGGGTGAGTACTACAGCAACAGAAAAGGGCGTTCCTGGATATTTATCAGTCATAAGATACACATGATAATTACTAATGAAAATCATTAAGTCCGTTAGCCATTCTAAAGACCAGGCTAATAACAGCAGCAGAGCCAAGTTTGCACGTCAAACCTTTTCCCCCCACAAGCACTTCTTTATATTATTTTCCATGTGGTATTTCTCAAATTTTTATAGCATTTATCTGTAGAGTTTCCTTGTTTACAGCAACAACCAGAGATGCCCATTTTGATACTACAATTTTAACTACTGATGCTTAAGACAAACAAGGTGAGCACTCAAAGCACCCAGGAGACAAAACTCCTGATTCCTAGAAGCACTTGTGTCCTGTGTTGCTTTTTAAATCACAAAAACATGTAGGGATGTTTTACTCACAGCTAACCTCTGGTCTGTGCTGCTCATAACCGCAGCTCACAAGATCCTGACTGCCCCCCCCGCCCCCCCCCCCCAGTACTATCGCTGCATACAATGCTACAGCCATCTCCCCAAGTATTTGTAAACAAGACAGTTTGTCTTCCACGAACTTTCCACTTGAAACATGACTGCTAATGTATTCACATTTTTAATAAGTAGATGCAAATTTATAACAAGCCACCTTCTTGCTTAACTGAATTACTGTTCTATTAATAGTGATGTTCAAACGATTTTGAAATTCTCCATTGTTTAACCTCAAGGACTGTTCATTTTATTTTGGATATTCACTCTTGGTTGTAACTTAAGAAAGTATTAATTTGTTCACATTTATGAGGCATTTATATGGTTCAGCCTTTTCTACTCATGGGTCAAACAATAAATTGGTTTCCCTGTAAAACTACACAATGAAATATTCAACATAAGGTATTCTGTAGCTTAAATGTGAACTACAAACTGCAATTTTACTGGGATGTCCCTGTAGGTTGGCTTCGGCACGTACGCCTGCATGTTTTATGCTTTGTCTGAAGAAAGAAGCTCCCGCAAGTGAGGAGAAAGCTCTCAGATATGGGTCACATGTTAGCGTATCAAAACTTATACAAGATTAAAAAAAAAAAAAGCCTAAATATATTTTCCCTAAGCTTTCTGAGGGAAAGCATAGGGAGGAACAACAACAGCAATAACAAAAAAAACATAAATCAGACCTTGAATATTCTTTGGTAATTCAGAGGTTTTCTGTAAAGAAGATGAAATTAACCAGGATTTCTCAGAATACCAACAAAAAAAAACAAAGGTAGGCAAGAAGACGCACACTGATGTAGGTTGCTCAGGTTTCCTCTGTGTTTTACACACTTGACACAGGGTCATTTTACTCCCATTTCATTTTTAACAACTGCCACGCGCCGTTTACGGGTTTGTTTCCCATCTAAGAGAAGATTAAAAAAAAAAAACAAAAAACCAAACCAATTCTTCTCTCTCTCGTAAGCTCGGAGCATTTTCCAGCTCTAAGACCGAAACTCATTACAGTTTGATTCTCCCGATTTCTGCCCCCAAAGCCCAAAACCGTTTCGGCTGCGCTCGAAACGGAAAGGAGACAATGAAAAAAGCGCCCCGAGCCCAGCCCCGAGCCCACGCCGCGGTCACCCCGCTCCTCCCGGCGCCGTTCGCACCGCCCAAGAGCCGCGGCGCAGCCCGAGGTGCTCGGGGGGAGCCTCCCCGCCGCACTCACCGGAGATCTCGGCCTGGGGCACGCCGCTGAGGCTGAAGCCCTTGGCCCCATACAGCTGCCGGACCTCGGCGCAGCTCCTCGCCTTGCTGCCGCTGTCACCGCGAGCCGGGGCGGAGGCGACACACAGCAGCCAAAATCCCCACGGGAAGAAACGCATCCTTCTGCGCTGGCCCCGCCACCTGCCGTGCGAAGGGCAAAGCCAAGGTCCCGCGGCGAGGAGGCGGCGGGGGCCGGGGGCGCGGCCCCGTCCCCGGGCAGCCCGGCGGGACGGCTGGCCGAGGGGGAGCCCGGCTCCCGGGAGCTGCTGCCGGCGGGCGGGGAAGGCGCCGGGGAGCTCAGCCCGGGCGGAGCGCAGCGGGCCGGGGGGCAGAGACCCCAACCCGGCCGGGCCGCTTCCCCGGCGCGCTCTGAGAGCCCGGAGCGTGACCGCGGAGAGGGCTTTTGTTCTTAGCGCGGCTGCATCCCCGGGCAGTCCCGCCGCGATGCTGCCGTGCCGAGCCGGGCCGGGCCGGGCCGGACGGGCTGCGGGGCTGCTCCCGCGGCTGGGCTGCGCCGCGCCGGGCCGCTCCGTGCGTGCGCCGGCACCGCTCCACCTGCGCGCCGAGCCGGGCGGCGGGGACGCTCCGGGGAGGCTCCGGGGAGGCTCCGGAGCGAGGCCGGGCTCCCCCCGCCGGACGTGGCATCACGCGCCCGGCGCCAATCCCGCGCCCGGCCCGGCCCCGCGCTCCGCCCCCGCCCCCGCCTCCCGCCCGGGCCGGCCCCGCCCGCAGCGCGCCCGCCGCGGGTCCCGCCGGGGGGCCCGGGCAGCCCGCGGGCTGGGAGCGCCGCCGCCGCGGACCCGCTGCCCGAGCCGAGGGCGCTGGGCGTAGCCCCGGGCCCGGCAGGCGGCGGGGCGCCGGGGAAGGGGCTGAAGGCAGGCGGGAAGCACGCCCCGAGCGGCGCGGTCCGGGCGCTCTCGGCCCGGAGCCCCCGACTTTCCCCGGCCGTGGGGGGGGGGGGGAACGCAGAAGGAGAGGCCGAGTTCTCGGCCGCTTTGCCGGGTCGACGTGCGGAAAACAGCTTGACCGGGAGGCAGCAAGGTCCCGGAGAGGCGCTAAGTGCCCCTCTCACAGAAGAGAGCGGGGGAAGCGAGGGGATTTTCAGCTGCAGTCCCCGCTTTGGAGTTTCGTTCTCAGGGCAGAATGCCGTCCTGGAGCCGGGGCTCTGTGCCTCAGCCAGCCGGGTTTCTGCCTGCCTCCCGCAGAACTGAGGCTTCTGTGATCACCTGTGTGTTGGGGTAATGGCCAAGCACTTGCCGACAGATGAGCTTGCAAGCTTTTGGCCACCATCTAGCACATCTGACAACACAGAGAGAACCCAAAGATTGCTTCTCCAAGAGCAGTTGTTGTCGCTGGAAAAAGGAGGGGGAACCTACTCGTACCTTCAGATGAAGCACTTGTATGAGCTTACACCTCAATAAGCATCAGAAAACCCTCACGGAAAAACCACTGCCGCCATGCACAGGCACCAAACCAGCACATTTTTTCAGAGATCATACCTTTCGGACAAATCTCTCAGATGTGAAAATTCACAGGAAAGCTGGGTCATCCAGCTTGCTTCTTCAGAACTGCTTACTCTCTGGAGGAATGAGTAAGAGAGAAGTGACAGCAAAATAATAGCCCCGCGGAGGAGAAGGATGGCAGTAAGGAAGAAGAAAGTTGTCGCTTTCCTAGGAAATCGAATGGTCACGCCTGCTGGTCTCCTGCTGCATCTCTCAGTGGTGCACACGGTTTGGAAACCTGAGGCTTGGAGTTGCCTGAAGCTTGGTGCGTCTCAGCCAGAAGCTCACTTTGTGGGCTTTCTAGAGCATGGAAATAGGCTTTGTTCCAGAAATACATGGAAAAATATGCCATGGATAATGTAAAGTCTGATCCAGCCTGTTTGTAAAAAGGACCTCTTTTGTAAGCGCAAGAGCACTGCATATGTGACAGGTTACCAAGTATGTTACATGATGCAGGGTTATTTCAATCCTCACTCCTGGGTGTTTATTCTAATTTTATACTCATGGGGACTTGGTAGGTCAGGTTGATGGCTGGACTTGATGACCTTGAAGGTCTTTCCCGACCTAGGTGAGTCTATGATTCTCTCGCCCTTTTAACACCCCGGGCTTTGAACACAGCACTTAAGAGACCTATCTCAGAGATCTCGTTTAATTAATCCAACTGCTATGACAGCAGACTACAAGCACCAGAGGAATCCGTACAAGAATCTATACTGCCAGGACTACAGAACACCAGGATCTTGGTTTCTCCTCCTGGTACTAGAGGGAAAATTAAATACTTCCAGACAGACCATTAACAACCCTCTCACTTGGGGCTGTAGAGGGGAACAGACTCTAGGAATACAAACTCTGAAGAGACAAAGTACTTGATAGTGAAGAAAGGCAGAGTCAGAAACCTCTTATCTGGTCTGGCTGATACACAGTGACTCGGGATCACACAAGGGACCACAGTAATACCTAATTTTCTGTTCTCCTTCTCAAAGCCCGAGGTTGGATAGTTGCCGTTGCTGTCTACAGTGGGCTTGCTTCCAACTCTGCCTGGAGTGACCTTGGGGAAGCTCTGTGAGCTACAGCTGCACCCTCGGGTTGCAGCACAAAGCCCTCTGCAGTCATACAGCTGCTGAAGTGCATTGAAATATTAACTGCTGACAAGGAAAGAACTGGGACTGAAACCTCTGGTTTTTGGCCTTGTGAACCATCCCCTGAGCTGTATATCATTTCCTAGGCAAAAGTATTTCCCTTGTTCATATACATCTCACTTCCCCAAGCTGGGTGACAACAGTGCCCGCAGCAAGGACTAAAGTCATGTCATTGCTGATAAAATCCTGAAAGACCTCAGCACACACCGCTTATTCACATCCACTCTGCTCTTCCTCTGGTGAAACATGAGGCTACCAACCGCCAGCACAGATTACACTGGTAACTCCCCAACCACTTCAGGAGGTAGAACTAGAAGTACAAGCTCTGCCACAAACTTTCTTGATCAAATGATCATCATCAGGTTACTTACCTCCTAAATAGGGATAACAAGGCTTCTATCTGATCATCTGCCTGTGAGATGCTCACATAATATCATAATGAGCAGCTTATAAATAGACAAAAAAAAAAAAGAAGTCGATCTAAGCTTTTTGACAAAGGACCTATTTGTAAGTCTGACTAGGATCCAATCCTGGGCAAACAAATCTTAAATCACATGAGGCACATCTGTTTGTTTCACTGATAAACTTTTTATGCATACCCAGGATTGTGGCTAGGTACATTTTGAAAAAAAAACCAAAAAACAACAAAAAACAAACAAACAAACATTGAAACAAACATCTTCAAAGCATCATAATGAAAATGTATTTGTGTTTTTGAGGACCAGATCCACTTTCTAAATACTCTCAGTTAAAAGAATGGAGCTTGGAAAAATATGAACAAAAGATTGTCTAATGACTAGCAGAAAGAGCTAGAGCTGGGGTAAAAAAGAAAGAGCAAAGTAAAACACAAGATGAGTAGACAAAATGCAGAGGAGGAGAAAAGCACACAGGCAGCCAGCAAGAGTCAGGGAGACAGAAAATCCATCCTGCTGTGGAGATCACTTCTTGACAGTCCTGACAAAAAGTGATGTCCACTGAAAAGCTGATCCAAGCATTATGTAGAGACAAGAATGATGAAGAAGAGCCAAATCATCTGGCACAAATGGGGAAAGCTACACTTGAAAAAAGAGCACACGTGAACTGAGGCTTTATACAACCTCAGCTTTCACAGGGATGTTTGCTGTTTCTCTAGCGCTTTGAAAAAGTTTTGTATTTCAGTGGACATCTCTATATTTTTCATATTGATGCAAATCAAGAATTGTACATGCAGCAAAGCTATTACACCCACCAGATCTCCATCTGGTTCTAAAATGGACCTATGCTGAGTTACTGCAACCTGGAGAATAAGAGCAAAACCAGAGCAGCAAAAAAACCATGTACCTTATCAAACTGCATTGTATCTCTGATGCCACATAAAAAGAAAAGAGCATTCCCACTTGAATTTACTGTGTCAAGTACACAGCTGGCACAGAACGAGGAGGAAGAAGGGAAAGATGTGCAAAATCCAAGTGGTCTGTGGCTTCCTCCCTCTCACTGATGTCACGTAATGAAATCCTCAGCACCTTTCCCTTACTTTTATGCTACTTCTCATTCTGTAGAAACATCAGAAAATCAGGTGCCTTCAGATTAAAAATCTTCATCAAAGTAGGAATATCTCAGTCACTTTTCTGCCTGTTTCTTTTCATCTCTGCTATATCCTCCTCCTACAGGAATTCATGAAAGCTCTCCCCATTCCCCCCCCTTCCCAACATTGGCTGGTGTTCAGCAGAAGCTGGACATGTGTTTTGCTGAATCAAATCTAATTAAGTTATCCAGAGGATTTACCAGATAACACCTTGCTATCTACAGCTGCTTACTTCTTCACGGGATTTTCCTTCTTTGCAAACCTTCAGTTCGCCCCTTGAAGCATATCTGCCACACGCAGGAAGAGTGTCTGTTTTATATGGTCACCAAAACCATCAGACCAGCCCCTTGGAATTGCTGGGGGATCTATGTACAACCGACAAATCCAGTTTGATCTCAGCTGTCTCGGTAAGAAGCCATTTGCCCTACAGAAATGCTAGGACTCGTTAGGATTTGTGTGTCCACATTAGTTAATCCAGAATATCACTCAATGGGTGTACAGAGCTGGAGATTCCTCCCAGATCTCAGGGGAGCCAGACTTGGGCTCCAGGAGGATGATCACAAACCTGGACGCTGGGGGGCCACACTGAGGACAAGTGCAGCAGTGTAAGCCAAGACTCGGCCAACCTGCTGTTCCACCCTTGAGTGGCACACACCAGTTCCCTTTAAATGCAACGCTGAGCTCCTCTGTGTGTGGTTAGTACTTTTCGGAGGGAGATTACGAACAACCAAATAATTTCAGACAGAGAATCTGGCTAATGTAGGTAATTGCCACCCCATGCTGTATTTTGAATTGAACAACCCAATTTTTCAGCAGTGACTGAAGGGAACGTGTTGCTTTACTGACCTCTTACAAATCACTCCATCCTTCAGGACTGTAATTGTGTTATACATAATGCAGAGATTTCCCAGTAGAAAGAAGTCTTAAAGGCCAAAAAAATAAATAAATGCCATAAACTCATTAGAAAAACTGCTGCTAATTGGGTCTGCCCCAGGAAGTACATTTCATCCTTTGTGGATATGACTTTCAAAAAAGCTCCCCCCAGTTGTGTGCGACCGTGAATAAAGAAGACGGACACAGCACTGAACCTACTTTATGTTTGATAAACAGAGCTTAGCTCGATAGTATGAAATGGCTCAAAATAGGTCCCAAAATTACTAGGTTAGAAATGTGATTTTAGCACACCACTACAGGGCAAAATTTCTCCCACTTCCTGCACAAGTCACAACTGGAGGACTTCCTCTTATCATTTAAGAGGTTATATACAGAAGCTGACTATTTTTTAAAGGGATTTATCAAGTATAAATCTCCCCTCATTCTCACTATCATCAATCTCTGGGCACTGGCATAAGAAAAATGCCTGTGGAAACACACGCTGTTCTTATGAACACGAGTTCAAAAGAAGCATGTCCCTGAGCACTGGTCCAGTGCACACGGAACTGGGATAGACATCCCATAGCCTTCAGCGAGAAAAAAAAAGTACAGCCATGAAGAAGGAAATGTGTACAGTTGCCATACAGGCATCTGGCAATGCTAATGGAATTTCTCAGCTGACACTTTATCCTCAGCTGTTGCTACATTAAACACTACAGACTAAAGTACTTGGATGAATTAATGCAATTATCTTAGGTTTTGCTCAAGTGTTTATTTTTTCCCTCACACAGATTTAGGTACAACATAACCTGTTTTTACAGAGAAATTGACTATGAGGAAAGTGACAACACTGTACTGAAAAGCACCAAATACCTTTAGTTGCAAGCAGAGGCTCTCACATGCAGACACTGTCTGCGCTAAAGAAATTACCCAGTGTTGAGTAAACTAGGGTTAAAGTAAAGCAAGCTGGCAGGACAGCTAACAGCAAATTTTCGCAGACTTTCACATGCAGAGGAGAAAATCTGATTTTGAGTTTGGAAATGCATCCTTCCCATGCATTTTTCTCTGTGTTGTTAGTAAGATGATGAATAGGTGACACAGTCTTTGATGGGTGCCAGCTTCACTCCTGATGTAACTTTACATGTGAATAAAGTTACATCTGGAATGGACCTGGTCTAAGATGCTTTTCATTTTAAGATGGATGCATTTTGCAACAGCGTATGAATGTACATTTTTAGGTGCTCAAAGGCCAAGCCCACTGACAGTACAATGTCAGTGAAGGTACACCAATTTATTCTGGCTGAGGATTTAGCACTTTTATAATCCAACATCCTCTTGTAATGTTACTGTCTCGCTCTGTACCACTTATTTTGGCAGGACCACAGAACCATGCTGTGTCAGATTTTTCAAAATGCCAGGCAACACGTGCTCTTAAGATCAAAAACAGAGCTCTCAATCTGGTTGAATTTCCTCAACCTGCTAGAAGCCAGAATACAAGGAGATGCACAAACACTGGGTGTAAGAAATGACAGAACCATCCAGCACACTTAGTTCTTACTTAAAAGTTTTTGTTTCTTTGTTTTTACAGTGTTACTTTTGAGCATAACCTAGAAAATAAATTATTTGCAATATCTATTTTTATATCACATGTATTTAATTTTGCCTTAAGCAGCACTTTTCTTCTGTGGCTGACGGAGCAAAGCTTAGTTCCTTTGCCTCTATTGTGGCAGATGCAGGAACATTGCTTTTTAAAGCAGCTTAAATAGAAGCTGGTGGACTGGGAGACTCTGGATCTCACTTTCAAATCTTCCTTGCTGCCTTACAAAAGCTAAGCAGCTAGGTGCAATGACTCACTCACGCTGACATTTTTGGGAGAGAATGATGCCTTTTATAATAACATTGATATTCCCCCCTTGATGTCTCAACACTGGCTAATTTAGAAAAGAAACATGTAGTGCAAGGTTGAAAGGTCACAGGCCAGCCAAAGAACTCATGAGATCATGGGACCATGAAAGAGGCTCCGGCTTTAAAATAAAATAGCCTTTTTTCTTTCTGTTTCTTTTTTTTTTTTAAGGAACAGACAAACTTTTCTGAAAGGCCAGGAATTTAATCTGAACTCTTCTTTCACATACTGTACAAATAAAAACTACACTGCAGAACTACTGGGGGGGGTAGGGGGTAGAGTTTATCTCCAGAGGTCACTTTAATCTATATTGAATGGAGAAGGAGAGGGAGAAGGAAGGACATGCACTTACTTTCAGAAAGCCGCCAGACCTCTTTAAACTCTCATGTTACCATTGTCAAGTAGACACCAACACCCTTCTTAGATTATTCTCCCCACAGTTTGTTATGCCTCTGCAGCCTAGTGATTGTGAAATTAAATAATGAAATATCAGACTATTTGTGGCTGATGTGTTGTGCTCTATCCACACTGTTCATTTCCCTTTCTTAGCCTACTGATTTTCCCCTGTCAGAGCTAAAGGGAAAGAAGGAAAAAAAAAAACCACCTTATAATAAAATACATGTAATCTCGTATTGTTCTCCAGACTGTTTGCACCCTGAAAAGATTTTAACACAGATTCAGGCTTGAGACTAAAATCTAGGCTAGATTTTCTGGATTTGAGTTCCTTCCAGGACTGCTAACCCACGAAGCATTCCTTTTTTTTTTCTTTCCCCCCAGAAGAGGATGCTATTTTTTTCTTCCAAGTATTAAGTGTATATAAAAATAATTACAATCTGATAGAGACCATCTTTCAGATTCCAAATTAAACACAGCCTTCTTTCCTTTACCAAGGAACCCAAAAATATTAACAGTGGATGTAGAAATGGATGTACAAAAACACAAGAGGCCTAATGTGCTATGTTCCCTTTTGCTTCCAGTGCAGCAGCAGCTAACAAATATTATTT
Organism: Anser brachyrhynchus; assembly: GCF_964034855.1. Taxonomy (NCBI): domain Eukaryota; kingdom Metazoa; phylum Chordata; class Aves; order Anseriformes; family Anatidae; genus Anser; species Anser brachyrhynchus. Next base: position 14,101,821 of record NC_137703.1, on the reverse strand, counting down.
GTTGATGCAATATACATAAACCATACATCTTTAGAGTATGAGAATTTGTTATTAAACCAAAGCAATTAGGCACTGCGAGCCTTCATAACTATAGCTCCTCAAACTGAAAAAGACAAAGTGTTTGCCTAATGGGACATGCAATTGATAAGAGAAGAAATTATTCTTTCATACTTCGTGTCTTCAGAATTTAAGAAAATAAAGAATAGCTCCTGCAACGAAGCGCTGTACTCTTTTCTTGCTGTCCTCACAGTTTTTCATAATAAAACACAACCATGTATTTCACAAGCCTACTTCCATTTCTGTGCTTTCTTGGTTCTTGAATTTGTCATGTTAACAAGGATCATTAACTCTAAGATAACCCAGTATAAGGCAACTGTATGGCAAACTGACCAGTAAGAGTTTACTTATTGGGTACATTAAAAAAAAAACAAACTGTTAGAAACTGCATGCATTTGCTTAACTGAGGACTTCTACTGGATACCTGTGTATCCATAGTGTCGACAGCTAAGGAGATGGATCTTTTGCAATCTCAGATAGATTTGCAATCTCTGAAGGGCTGTCCTTCCCAGCTCCAGCCTGGCAGCAAACAGGAAACCCTCTCATGACTCTCTTAACATACAAGCACACAAGTTAAGCAGCCCATACAGTACTTGGCTATAAAAAGTTGTAACCTGCCTTCCATTGTGACATCCTGTTGTGGGTTTACCCCAGCAGGCAGTTAAGCAACACACAGCCTCAAAACCACCCTCAAGCATTCACTCTTTTTCCTGGGCAAATGCTGTAATTCCACTGCCTTTTACCGTGTCCTTCTCAAAGTGGTGCCCCGTGTTTCTGGGTTCAGTTAGCTGCACAGAGAGTTTGGCAAAGATATAACCCCAAACCATTCCAGCCCATGCAGCACCCATCACGAAAATAATTCCAGAAGATCTCAGTTTTCACTCCTGTGACCCTCCATTACGTGAATGAGAGTGCTTATGGCCATGTAATGAGCTCTTAAGCCCTCATAAATGTTGTGGGCTCTATTTGCGAGCCAAGTCACTAAAATATGTTACTTGCATCTGCCTGATAGCTCAAGTTCGATTACAAAAATGAATGTTAAAATTTAAAGTGGTTCACTTACAGCTGCTGTCACTCCCATTTCTTCAAGGCAGACAAGAGTTGACCCATCTGTGCATGCCATTGGCTTGATTCATCATAAGGTGAAAATACTGTGCAGTGTGTCCACAATGGCCTTCCTAGGTATAAAAGCATAGCAGTGTCTGTAAGTCCTTATAAATTATACAGGTAAACTATCTAACCTCCTTATGCAGGCTTAGACATTTTTTCCTATTGCTCGTTTTCTGCAACTCACAAATGTCTGTTTCACACAAGAAAGAAAAATGAGCTGGCAAACACTCTGTCCATAACTCAATTTTGAGGCAGAGAAATACAATTTTCCCCCAATCTTTCCTTCCTCATGTTTTGTGAAATGAACTGTTCAAAACTATCTATTTGAGGAGCTGAAAATCCTTCCCTCCAAAAAGAAGCCTAATAAATATACTCTTTGCTCCTCAAGAGATGCAGCATAGTCTATGAGAGAAAGTCCTTGTTTCCTCTGTTTATGGGTTTTGATTAAATGTTCTGTTCATATGGCTTTGGAATTTTTGATGTCATGATTTTAACTGTTGCTTTTTGTATAAGAAAAGCAGAATTGGAGGTGGCCAAATGCAGAGAAAAATCGTGCAAAATTATTGCTTTGTTTGCTCAGTAGATATGACTGGAATCTCTTTTCTCAGGCAAAACTCCCCCAAACATCAGTGGGAATTTTACATAGCTATTAAACACAGATATCACTCTTGGCTGAAGAGATCCTGAGGCACAGACCGCTAAAGCTCTGCTGTACCATCTTCCACTGTGTGGAGGCACTGCTGTACGACCTACCCTCTAAGTCCACTAGTGGTCATTGCCAGAAGCAGCCTCTTAGTCTAACACACTCTCATACACTTTACAGGTCTAACCTTACTAATCCAGTTATCTGAAACCATTTAAAGTTACAGTTATATAAACAACAGCATTAAGAAATCAGGTGACTGCCAGGGAGGAGGCTCTTTGTGCAGTTAGGTGCCTCAGCAGAAGCACACGGGTTTCCTGGGGTCAAGCAGCTCAGCTCTGGGCAGCCTGCACACGTGGGACAGTCCTGCTGGGATGGCCTCCCACCTCTTTGCCCTGTCCTGCAGTGTGCAAGGAGCCTCCCTGGAACGTCTCAACTTTCATGGCAGTCCAGAGGAGAGAAGTAAGCTTGCATGGTGTGATACTTAGGAATACCTTCGGGGCAGTAATGAGCACAAGAAAACCTCTGAGGTATCTCAACATCTTTGGCTCCTCTTCCCAAACTGCTTTTTGTTTGTATAACATACGTATAATGATATCAGCAAAGAACACATTATAAATATCCAATATATCAGAATATCAGAATACTTAATTAATCCATCACAATGGCACCTGTTGACCTGTCTGTGCAAACCATTCAGTAATTCTGTGGATTGTCTCTCTTTTCTCCCACAGAGAAAGCTCTCTTCCTGCTTTCCTTGCCCACCTATTTTGCTCTTTACTCAGCCAGATGGACTGCTGTTAGGATGCTCTATCTCCTGCTTAGGCAGATTGCTTTGCCTTTCTAATGCTTCTTCTGATTCTGCCAGTTCAGGGAGCATATGAGGCCAAGAAAAGGAACTGAATTCACATCTTCCTGACGGCGATCACAAATACTGAGGTGCATGAACTTTCAATCACCTTATTTTGTATTCATTCAGCAGTAACCCATAGCCATGAAGAGGTGTTGGTTTTGTGCAATAATCAAGCAAATCAGGAACTCACCACAGAACTTGCCATGGAAGACACCGTATCTCTGACTCGATGATTCATTTGATTGATAGGGTTGATAGAAGATCTTAGGGGCACTTCTGAGAGTCAAAATCAAAAGAAAATAAATCCAGATATGAAGGTGTCCTATAGCTTTCTAAAGCTTCTCTTAGTTGGAAACTAAGCTCATCTACTTCTAATTTCATATAATGAAAAAGTACAGACTTACCTTAGTAAGAACATGGCAAATATTAATTAAGAAGTAGAAAGCAAAAAGAATGGCAATAGCTGCCAGGGAGGATAAGTCTGAAAGTTTGGGGTTTAGACTGTATGAGGTTGAAAAAATAGTAATAACCAGGAAGCGTGGAAATTAAAAGTAGTACTTGTTAATTAGAGAATATTGAAAGCAGCAGCATAATAAGAAATGCTCACTTTTCACCTGCAACAAGCAGAGACAACTGCTTCCTAGAATTAAATCTCTGGTCTCTTTGCACATGGTCCTACTGGTTACTGGGGTCAGTTAGTGGGGTACTCACCGCACTGCTAGGGAGGAGGGTCGCTATGTTAGATCACACAGTTTATTGTTCACAAGCATAGGATTGTGCTTCAATGTACTAAGGGTTCTACCCTAAACCACGTGACATTTGAAGGCTGACCTCATGGAGCTGAAATACCCATTTGTAAGAAAATCTCTAATAGGAAGAAGTTGAAATTCTATTATTGTTCCTAAACAGCAGAATTTCTGAGAGGACAGCTGACTTACTTGTATCTGTGGCTTCTTTTCCTGCTGGGCTAAAGCAGTTAAGAGCAACTAAGGATTTGCATCACACTTCTGATTTTGGGCAGAAACCTATTCTATTAGGAGGACAGAGACAAACAAACTATAAATAAAACTGCATAAAGGCTTTACAAATCAGTGTTTTAAAGAACTCAACTTTTCATCAATCTATCTATTGCTCTGCTCTCTGTGATGCCACTTTATCTCAGCAGAGATACAGGCAGCCTGTATTCTTTTAACCTCAGCAGGCTGTCACTGGTCTTTGATATAGCAGCTGTCTCATAGCTACCACTAGATTTCAATTAAACCAGCCTATATTTAGGGTGAAAATAGGACTATTTTAAACTGCCATACCTGCCAACTTTTATTCACCTTCAGCAGTAGTTATTTTATTTGATGTTCCCGGTTTTAAGCTGTGCCATCCGTAAAATTAAAAAGATAACAGAAATTGTGACGTATTTTATATTCACATCACCAAATATCTATCATTAAAAGCAGTACTTCTTCAGAGAAGAGCATGCTTAAATATGATAAATAATAAAATGCTCTCTACTCATAACCAAGGTTGCTATCACAGACTTGCCATGGTGGGACAATATAAACGATTCTCCAGTGCCAAGAGGAATTAAACTCAATACATTTTTCACTGATCACAGGGGTCTATTTCCAACATTAATGCTTCCACAGAAAGAAATGGTGTGTTGGATGTCAGTGTAACACTTCCATGTTGTCAGACACAACGCATTTGTCTTAAGAACAGATCATGTGATTTAGGGTAAAACAGCTACGTCTCCTCACATCTCCATGTCAGACAGTCATCCCTTTCGTCCCTCTCTATCAATATTGCATCATTCACATCTCATCAGCAGATAACACACACAAGTCTGTGCTGCATTAACACAATTTAAATGGAGTTCAGCCAGCAAAGAAATGTTGGGAGCACTCCCGAAGGCTGTTACAACCCGTTGCTGCTCGGCCAAGCACCACCTCCTTCTCAGCCAGCCCGCAGCGAGCTGAGGCGATGGGGGTGCATCAGTGCGGCTCCCCGGCCCTGTGTGGGGCTGCCTCTGCGCCTCAGGGGCTGTGAGGGGGGCAGTGCCATGCTCACCTGGCCCCAAGGTGTGCAGGTGGGTGCTCCTGGCCCCAGGAACCTCTCCCAGGAGGCTGCGAAGTCCTGCTGGTTGGGAATTTGTACCAGGGTGTCAGCTTCCTCTTGTTGGCTGTGTGTGTCAGCAGGCAGCCCGTGAGGCTCTGTGTGAGGAGGGTGTGGCGCGGCCCGCAGGACACAGCTGGTCCTGGCCGGTTCCAAATGGTTCTAGAACGTTCTGCTGCTGGGTGGGCCTCAGCCACCCAGGGGCCAGTGATGCCTCAGGGGAACAGATTTAGGAAAGATTTCGATGCTCATTTCTGCCCGCTAACCATCAGGCAAATCCTGTCAGCCACACAGCCATGTAAATGCACACAGGTGCTCTGCGGCTGTGACTCCTACCTGGCATTAAGAGCACATCTCTGTAAGAAAGTGTGTGAGGAACCCACATTTTTAGAATGCATGGTTCCTGCATGGAACTGATGGTGCATATTTTACATGAATACAAAAGAAAATCTTATTTGATTCATCTAAAATTTAATGTGCTAGGCACACAGCTAAAGTGAAAACTTTTTCATGCAAAAGCCTGCTCATAACCAGTCTATAATTAAATCCGCTGCCTTTTGGTTAAAGGCATGGACTTTATTAAGCACAAGAGCTGTTTTTCGGAGAGAAAGCCTATTGGAGGGTGAAGTAAAACAAGCATGATCACATCCTGACATGCATAAAATGCTGATTGCTTCACTTTTCTTACATGTCAAGTGCTTACTCTCGCAAGGTATTTGGAGCTGTCAGCTCCAGCTGAACGCAGCGAGACAGGGGTGCTCAGCACATCTTAAAAACCCTTGGCAGCGGGAACAGGCCTCAAATACATGTTGTGTTTGCCAATAAACCATACCACAAGAACAACAGCAATTGCAGAGGAACTATTCCTGTAATGTCATGGCATCCTTCAGAGAAGGCCGCTGGCGGAGCCTGTGCTCCGCAGAAAAGCTGCAGCGGTGACTTGCAGACCGGGCGCCTGCTGTGGCACCACAGCAAGTAGGCCTTTGGCTCACCACATGCAACACAGCATGGAAACAGCTCTGTTTAAAGGGTCAAAAATAAGAAGAACAGAATTGTTACACCTATGAACTCTGCTAAACATTTGGACATAGCCTTTAGATATATGTATTTGGTGCATTAATCATCTACTTCAGCTGGGGCATAAAATAGACAGTGCATAAGCATTGGGTAGTTATTCGACATTTTGGTTTAACCCTGTTCCTCTCAGCAAGGCCCCCAAAACTCTGCGTTGCATGCTGTACATTCACCAAGCCCAGCTTTGAAGGCAGAACTTTTTTTTTTTTTTTAATGGCAAGATGGTATCAGAGCACTTCAAAACATCATGGAATTTATTTCCACACCAAAGATACACCTATGGTTGTCAAAGCTTCTTTTTCTTTAAACATTAGAAACAAACAAACCAAAAGATGTGCTTCCCTCTGCTTATTCTTGCAAATGACTGAATAATTTTGGCTGAAAATTACAATAAATAAATAAATAAATAATGCAGCCATAAGCATTCATTTAGCTTAGAAAATAACCCTGACTGGAAAATCAACCTAACTGGTTCCAGTTCGACAAAATGATTGATAAACAACTGTTAAGAAAAGAATCCTACAGTGGGATATGTAAACCAACCCTTATAGATGGGAATCAGAATGCTTTGTATTGGAAGGGATTTTAAAGATCATCTAAGTCCAACCCCCCTGCCATGGGCAGGGACACCTTCCACTGGACCAGGTTGCTAAAAGTCTGTATCCCTGAGACTCTTTAAGAGCAAGTTTAGTGCTAAATGTGTTTGTGGGAAGGAAATTTCTCAAACCAGACATCTTCATTATCTGGGAGAGAAAGGCATAACAAAAATCTTTGAATAGGAGTAATACAGATGAGATGAGATCCTTTTTTTTTTTTTTTTTTAAACCACCACATGGAAGGAGCTCTGCGAGCAGCCCATTCAGGGATGTGTTGCAGTTTCCATTTCTTGAAGTCTTAAAATCCATAACATATGTACATCTAAAAATACATCAGTTCTAACAGATGCTGGGATATCAATGCTAGGATCTTCCAGCAAAATGGCCAGAGCTTTGTAATATGTTGGGCTACAGAATCCCTTCTGCCCCAAAATGTTACTCTTTCCACATTTAACACACTGAATAACAACCACTAACTTTGGAAGTAGGGATTAGATGAGATTTTTTTTCTGAAATGTATGGCTACTGCTTTTTCCTAGTCAGAAGGCTGCTAACCTTTTCCCCTGTTTAATGTACAGCCCAAACCTCTCCCACACTTCCACCAGAAGTGATGCTCTAACTGCAGCTGACCCATGCGGGAAATAGGTGCAGCAGCACATTGCTTGCCAAGGTTTCTGCACGGCTGTACTGAGTATGAGCCTAGTTTGTATGAGTATAGCTTAAACTGTGTACCCCAAACTCACTCCCATGTCTCTGCAGCCACAGGTAGACACACAGCAGTTATTCTGCAAAACCTCACAGCTTTCCACAGCTTCTGTTCTAGTACTAACCAGTGCAGCTGACTGAAAAATTGTAATCTTGTAATTGATTACCTTCATTTCTGTCTCTTCCTGCTTCCCTTTGCTACAGTCTAGTACCATCTCTCATCTTATCCCTTTGGTTAGCAATGTTCACAAATTCTTTGCCTTTTGCTATAATTTAGAACAACACCTGATGTCTCAGAACTTGTGCAGTTTAAACTGCACGCCAAATACAGCTTTAATTCTGTGTTGGTTTTCAGGGCTCCTGAGCTCCAAGACCTTGGTGTTTTTTCTACCACTCCTTCTCAATTTATTCCACCTCTGATCCCCGTGCGCCTGTTGCCAATTTTCCCCCTTGCTCCTTATTGTGAAGCTGACAAGGTGCACAGCAAAACTGACACAGCGAGGCACAGCAATCCTGTGGGAACAGCTGCAAACTGACAAGTGACAGTGGAACAAGCAGCAATGACCAGGTTTTAACCCCAAGATCTGATTTCACATTTAATGTTCCTTGAGATGGCGTAGGAATAAACAGGTATTTCACTTTACTCCTTTTTGTGATGCCTGCTATAAAAATATGACTACTTTAGAGTCATTGCCCAGAGGAAATCTCAGTTTTGCTGGGATCATTTGACAGACTGGCTTGCTGTCTTGCTCTCATTTCCTGAAGCCAGAGCAACAGCTATGTGAGGGGTGGGACTTTGAGGAAGGCTGGTGGCCCTGAGAAAATCTGACTTGATGTGATTGTAATGAGGGACCAGGCAGAGACAGCAGAAGATGAGTTTTGCTGACTTGCTGGAGGCTCATTAGTGTGCCAGATCAGTTGGAGGCTTTGTCCACAAGCTCCCAGCACCTCCCCCATCAGTACACTGAGCTGTCCAAGTGACAGGGCTGGGGGGTCTTTGGTGCAGTTCCCTCAGTGCAGAGCAATCAGATTACAGAGGCACCTTGGGGCCCAGGCTCCTTGTGCTCCACCTGCCTGGGGACACCCAGAAAACACAGAGAGGACCTGGTTTTGTCACAAATAGCAGTCACCCACTGTAAGCACTGTCTTTGTTCTTCCCTGCCCCCAGCCAAACATGTACACTTCCACAGCAGTCCAACCTTAAATCTCAAATCACAGAATCCTCTAGGTTGGAAGAGACCTCCAAGATCACCTACTCCAACCTCTGACCTAACACTAACAAGTCCTCCACTAAACCATATCACTAAGCTCTACATCTAAACATCTCTTAAAGACCTCCAGGGATGGTGACTCGACCACCTCCCTGGGCAGCCCATTCCAATGCCTAACAACCCTTTCAGTAAAGAAGTTCTTCCTAACATCCAACCTAAACCTCCCCTGGCGCAACTTTAGCCCATTCCCCCTCGTCCTGTCACCAGGCACGTAGGAGAACAGACCAACCCCCACCTCGCTACAGCCTCCTTTAAGGTACCTGTAGAGTGCCATAAGGTCACCCCTGAGCCTCCTCTTCTCCAGGCTGAACAATCCCAGCTCCCTCAGCCGCTCCTCATAAGACTTGCTCTCCAGACCCCTCACCAGCTTCGTTGCCCTTCTTTGGACTCGCTCGAGCACCTCCATGTCCTTCCTGTAGCGAGGGGCCCAAAACTGAACACAGTACTCGAGGTGTGGCCTCACCAGAGCCAAGTAAAGGGGGACAATCACTTCCCTAGACCTGCTGGCCACACTGTTTCTTATGCAAGCTTCCTGGGCCACCTGAGCACACTGCTGGCTCATGTTCAGCCGACTATCAACCAGTACTCCCAGGTCCTTCTCTGCCAGGCAGCTTTCCAACCACTCATCTCCCAGCCTGTAGCGCTGCTTGGGGTTGTTGCGCCCCAGGTGCAGGACCCAGCACTTGGCCTTGTTGAACCTCATACAGTTGGCCCCAGCCCATTGGTCCAGCCTATCCAGATCCTCCTGCAGAGCCTTCCTACCCTCGAGCAAATCGACACATGCACCTAACTTGGTGTCGTCTGCAAACTTACTGAGGGTGCACTCGATTCACTCCCAAATCCCAAGGGACAGGGAGCTCTTTGAGGACTCCAGGAGATGGGTTGTGAAATTAGCATTTTTGTCTCATTAGTTTTTGAAAGCAGCAGTTACAGCACAAGGGACTTGGCCCACTGATGTATCTGCATATGCATAGCATGCTCCTTCTAAACCCATTAGACACCATGCCTGCCTAGAGTACATTTTTCTGGCCGGAGCCCATGATGTTAATTTCTGCTATGTCCTAAATCCAAGAACTGTTTTTACACCTACCGTTGTAGGAGATGTTGCATGAATAAAGGGATTTGTCATTCTCACTCTTTTTGCACTCAGTTCCAGCCAGGCCAGTTACTCTTGGTTCCCTAGAGTGCTGCAGGACCTGTAGGGGAGTTTGAGAATAACATGAGGACCAAGGCAACAGACACAGCCCAAAAGCACTGGGAGGGGTAAGGATCAAAACGTGGCAAGAGAAAAGGATCACAGAAGGCAACAGTTTTGGGGTGCAGGAGATGATGGACATGCTACCTGGAAGGAAAAGGCTGCAGTAATGACCTTTTCCTACAAGAAGCTTGACTGTTAGCACACTGAGTTGTAAAACATACACTTAATGATGGGTGCAGTCACTTTCATAAATATCATACATGGACTTGGAGACTAATGCAAATAGATAATCATGCCAGCTGTGCTTGCATTAGGGCTAAAAGTTTAAGCACAAGTTCCCAAAATGAATGTCCATTTTCTAAAAATCTTCCATGTGGCTGTTACCTTGGCAATAACCACTGCAGAGATTTTGTGTCAGCTTATAAAGCTATTGGTTCCTTTGCTAGCTTGACCTGAATTACTAAGGTGGGGTATTGGAGTTTAAATTAATGGCAGCATGCTGCAATTGGACTCACCAAGTATGCGCAGGTACTGCGGATACATTCATTGCAGTTGCCACAGTGTACTGAATCTGCTTAACTGTGCAGTCCAGCCTCGTTTTCTATGGATGTCCCTCCCTTGATTCTCCATATGTACCTGCAGTGTCAAAAGGAGAGCTGATAGCTAGCATCCCTAGTGTAGGCCTAGCCTTTGACAGAAGGCTGGAGTAGATGAGGTCCCTTCTAACCTAGTCTTTTTTATGATTGTGTAAGAAACAGGAGGATAAACATTTCAAGTTACTTCTGAAAAATTGTGTAGAAAAAAATGTGCAGAATACAGAGTTCTGGATAAATCTGGTGAAAAAAAGGTACTAACTACCTTGTTCTGCTAATGTTGAAGTTTCTAAACAGTTACAAAATTTGATTAACACATCTAATAGTGCCTAACAGCTGTCAGTGCTTATTTAGCCTCTGGCTGGCTTGCTGATCCTGAAAAGATTAAAGAAGTTGCAAATCTTCACAGTGGAGTCAAGGAACTAAATAAGATTATTAGCCTTTGTGAGAATGAACTCTTCACCAGTAAAGATGGCATGGGAGATCTTAACTTTCATCTCTTGTGCGAAACAAAGTCACTATTCTTTATAATCTTAATATTTTACAAATGCCAAGATCTGGGGAGAGCTGTGGTATCTAGCTAACTTCACAGAAACTATATTTCCCAGTCATAGTCACATATACTGTCTGTGATACAGTGTATGAGAACTGGGCATGATTGCACATGTTTTGCCAGGAGATGGAGAAACGCCATTCACAGGAGCTGGCTATGCTTAACAATTTCTTAAATTATCCTACAGAGAGCAGAAGCTATTCTCAGGAACCTGTTTGTATTGTTTTGCATAGTGGATATCTGTTATTAATCTGATGACATGTTTGGGGCTGTCTACCTATCAATTTTACTACTTCTCTGTCTGTTAGCAGCAGGGTTGCCATTAGCACAAATTTACTTCTAAAGGTTGGTATATGCTGAGTCCCTATCCTCTGAGGAAGATTTATGGCAAGATTTTGGGTCAGACAGTGAGAAATACTGTATTCCCTTTACAGCCAAGAGAAGCCAGAGCAGAGAGATGGAAATGGTTGGAAAACAGTCAGCAGGGAATCTAAATTATTAACAGAAAGATGGCTCTGCCAGGCAGTACCATACAAAAGGTTACGCTTGGTTTTCAGTGAGAGACTACACATTTAAAGTAACTTCCCCACTATATAAAGCTGATTACAGAGATCTACGAAGTCAGTGCATTACCTTCTGATTACATCTAGAAGACTGCAAACATCCCAGAGACAGGAGCTTTCCTCATCCACGTATTTGCACAGCAGGCAGGACCAGCAGCACTATCTTTGTTGGGAACTCAAGACTGTAATGAAATACAAACAAGAGTTACCAGGAGATAACTGCTTGGTGCCACTGTCACCTTAGGCAAGCATAATATTTGCTATTAACTGAAGAGAAAAGTGAATTGGAAACAGCTGAATTAACCCACATCTTCCACTGCTCACCTCTCTTAAAGGAACTTGTGAGTCAAACACATTTCTTTGTTACCTACTCACTCAATTTTGACGTCAAGGCACAATAGCATTAATATTAACTGATTCCCCAAAGGGCGTGAGATTATTTCTTTCTAAGTAGGCTAAAAAAAAAAAAGAAGTTAGAAATTGTAGTCAACGTTTTAAAACTCAGCATATAACTTCAAGTAACAGTGATTAACTGGAACACCAGAGCTGGTGGTGAATTGTCTTCCCTAGCTTCTTTTGTTCCTTTTACTCATTGTTTCCCTCTTAGCAATACCATGAATGGCGGGTGACTGTTCGTATTCAGGGGGGTACAGTATTTAGGCACCTTAGGAACTGTAATTTAGTGCCAATTAACATCCACTTTAGATAAAGTTAATGGCCAAGGTAGTTGTTCATTACACAAGTGAAACTGGAAATTAGAGTCTGATTGTCAATGCAAATGTTCAAAATGTAGCTGACAATTTTAGTTTTGTTTTCCTTATTTCAGATAAAAACCTAAGCCAACATGCAGACGCAGTACAGAAATTTATTTTTCTCTTTTACATAGAGCAAAGTGAAATACACTGATTTTCTTTTAAGTTTAAATCTCATAAGGAAATAAGTGTTAGCTGGGCTTAGCAAAACCATGGCATATTTGTGGAATACTAATTAAGAAAACCCAACTCAAAACATTCTCCCCTCTCTTTAAATAGAATGTTTGTGGATATCGAACTCTGTCATCAGATATTATTCAGATTGAAATAGGTCAGGTCCCTGAACACCTGTAAATTAGCTTGGAAATTCCCTCAATTAATGAAACCTTGTCTGCCTGAATTTATCCTGTCTTCCCTGTAACACTTGGACAATCATAGCTGTAGCATGTAAAATTAATCTTACTCTGTTACTTTCTATGGAAGTGCATTTTCACTGTGCTTTGATCCTCAAGAGAAAGATGGGTACTTTTTCATTCTCCCCCACATTTTGTTCAGCACATGTCCAATTCTGCAGTCTGAGCTGGCAGCCTGACTTGAGTCAAGTGGGCTCCAAACTGTCCCTGGGCCCTACCAGCCAGGATGCACAGCCAAGACCTGAATTTACAGCTCCCCACAATGCATGTTCTTAAAGCAAGATGCTTACAACACATTAGAGAGAAATGTATCTCATTGTCTTTCTGAAGTTTGCTGCAGTCTTTTCATAAGGTTTAATTTTTCCTGCTCTGGGCATAAGGAGTTGTGCCAGTCCTGTCCCTGGGAAGGGTGTAACAGGGGGATGCAGAAGAAGCAGGGAGAGAAATGGGAACCCTGGAGACCCGGGTCCTGAAAGGGAGGTGAGGGTCTCTCCTCCTGCACATGGCTCCCTCTCCGTGTGCCTTGAGTTACTGAGTTCCTATCAGCAGAGCTCTAACACTGAAGCACAGGTGAGTTTACTCTTTGGGACTGCCCGAGACTCGATCTCACCCAAGTCCATCAGCAACGCAAAACCTTTATCACTCAAACTTACTGTTCAAACCTATTCAGTGACAAGAGAGTCATCTCTGTTGTTGTTGCTATGCTTTCATTTAAAACACATTAGTGGTGATCGCCGAACAGCTTTGTAAAAGGAGGTGACGCCTCTCTATCTGTGAGTATGGTGAAAGCACCACAAAGATCATCGGTTCCTGTTTGCCCTAAATGCACTTCCGTAAGAACCTAATTAATGAAAAGAAACAAACAGGAGAATTTTCTAGTGTTTAAGGTTTTCTCTCCCAGAGTACAGGCGTATGACCGATATTAATGCAAATAATACCTTGTTATTGCATTCACTAACAATGATGCTATTTGTAACTCATTCTTGAACCATCAGAGATATGAACTACAGAAACTGAGAGCGAGTTAAGTGAAAGATCTTGATGAAATAAAACATTGACAGATTCCCCTAATAACATAAGTAACACAGTAATTAAAAGCAAACAAGAAAAAAGATACAATGCAAGTAGCTGAAGTTTAATGGTGCGCCAAGTTAAGCACATACATATCAGCAACTCCTCTGGTGTTGTTTTTGGTTGGGTGGACTTCAACTCCATGGAAGAGAAAGCTCATTTCCATTTACTGCCGATGCCCAAATCCCACCGCCAGGATAGAACAGTCACGTTTTTTTTTTTTTTAAATGTACTGGGTTAGCTTGACAGTAAAAGACTTTGTTGAAATAGTGGGCTAGGATGAGAAAAATCCACCTCACCCTCAGCCTGACCAGAGTGTGCTTCCCACCAGGCACTGCCTGCAGCCTTCCGCATTTATACGGAGGCTGTGCTGGCCCCGGCCTGGCTCTGCTGCATGCTTTGAGGGGGCTCTGGGCCAGGCCTTCTGCTTGCCACTCTGTTTCCTGTCATGAACACTGGGATGCTGCTCCTTCTCCTGACCTTATCCCTTCCGTTCCCAAGTTCTTACATGGCAAGTACGGTGTCTGTGCTTGCCGACTCCTTCTTCCAGCATGCTCTCAAAATGGAATTCAAACCCTTAGGCCTAATTCGATCACGTTCCGCCAAACTCTGGTGTTGAAGATAACTGGTATTGAAAATTATCAAGCTGTTCAGTTTTCAAGGGAGAGTCAGTGCTCCTCACTGCAAAGAAACTTGTACTTTCCCTTCTCTTCTAAGTATTTGAAATGCATTGTAAGCCTCGATTAAAAATGATTTTTATATAAATGGAAATGGATATACAGTTATATACAGATATGTTGGCCCTGAGCCATCAGAAACAAGCTGAAAACAGACCTGAAATAGTTCAAGACATTCCTGGTGGTCAGGAGCCAGCTGAAATGACCTACGTGCACTCGTGTGATGTGGAACAAGCTAGTTCAAGTCACTTTCACTGACTGCGAGGCACCGCTAAATCTCTCTAATGGGCTAGCCAGATATTCAAGGAAGTTAAAGGAGAATGTCTAATTTGAATATATAATTATGCCAACCATATATGCAAATTGGGCTCCGATGGCCAGCCCTTAAAGAGGCAGGGGCAAAAAGATGCTGATGCAGAACCTGGGATTAACTGGCAAATTCAAACTCCTGCGAGCACAGAGCTCAGCCCTGTGGCCAAGCAGAGCCCCTCTTTCTGAAAAATGCGTCAGATTACGGCACATCCAATCTCAGGCTCTGATCCCGCAGGTTACAGGGACTCCTTGGGCTCATACTGCGCATCCCCGAACTCGGACAGTACCTACTAGGCTGGCTATGGAAAGAGCCGCAGGCGACTGCGCCGCGCTGCAGGGTGGAAGCAGGGTGCTGATGCTGCCTTCACTGCAGGAACATCCCTTTCTCTGCAGTGTGACAGCTTATCCCAGGCTGTGTTATCTCCAGACAGTAAATCCAAGAGTTTAAGAAATGTAGAGCATTTTGGATGGGAACTGTCCCTCCCTTGAGGTTCACCCTGCCCCGTTCAGCTGCTGTCCTAATCTGTACTCTGCTGGGTTTTCTCTTCATGTTCTGAAATTGAATTGGCGAGCAGCAAATCATAGCTACTGCAAAAAATCTCTGAGGGAGAAAGCAAGGAGGATGCTGTATGATGTGGTTAGAAAGAAAGTGCTTTATGGCTTCCTGGGGAAGCTGCAACCCTTGGTGCACAGGGGTCAGAGACAGACAGACAGACACCTTGTGTGGCCATTTTAAGGCTGCAATTTCACTTTGCGTTTAGTGCAACCCAACGGTGGTTTCTGCTCCTTCCACCCAGTTGTAGTTCCTGCCTTGTACTGGATCTAGCAATCACCAGTTAGGTCTGTTTTAAATCCAAAATTTTGCATTTGAATGCAGCACATCCATAAGAAACACAAACACCAATGTCCTTAGCAATGTTTCTCAGCAGTGAGCTGTCCCCACCTGTCAAAAACACACACTCAACTTTTAATTTAAATTTGTCTAGTGTTAGCTTGCAGCAATCGGTTTTCACTATGTCCTTCTTTGCTGCTTTAAAGAAATCTTTACTAGATGGTTTCCCCCTCCACGAAGACACTGTCCATTAAACAGTTCTCCTCTTCTTCTTTTAGATAAGCTAAATGCACCGAATTCCCATACATACATTTACCTCTAATTGCTGTCTTCACTGGAGAACCAAGAAAACCTTGAATCTAAAACTGTAATCTTTCTTCCCTTTAGCTTCACAAAAAGCTCTTCTTACTAACTTCCAGTTTCCTTTTTTTTTGTTTTGTTTTTTTTTTTTTTTCCTCTTCATTTAAGTTCTGTCCTTTTCTTTATTTGGAAGAGAGATGGGCCCTTCTGAACCAGCATTTCAGGTTGAGACTGGCATATATTTGCTCACAAGCTCTAGCATCTATTCCAGGATTGAAGTAGTGTTTTACTTTCATAGCAAGAGCCAGACAGGACTAACCTGTACTGAGCATGATGCTTCTTGTTTTAGAAAAAGTCCACGGTACTTGAGTGCTAGCTGTGACACCTGTTCTGTATACCTCACTGCAGGGTGCTTACTCTCCCATATACCCAAGTTTTTGTTGTGTTGCCAACAGTCATCCTTCCATAAACATCTCGTAATGAGTTTTGCTTGTATCCTCTAAGTCTTGGAGCTCAGGTGCAGAGATGAGAGCGTAAGAGCACCCCAAGTGTATAATCTGTGGCTGTGTAGGACTTAGGACATCTTTTCTGCATGAGATGGAGTATATACATTCCAGAGATCCCCAAGTTAGTGAAGGATCAAGAGAGGGGAAAAAAAAAAAGTTGAAGTTTTGTGGTGGCTCCTCAGCCTTGGTTTGGATGCAGTTTAACTGTGTTGAGCTGTGTGGAAACGACTAAGCTCATTCTCCCAGCAGATCTTACTACCTCTCTGGCCGTGCCTACCCAACACCCATGTCTAGGCAGGAACTTGCCCTCCCCCAGCCAGCAGCACAGGCTCCTCTGCCTTTAGATCCAGCACAGCATGCATAGGTCCAACCTCTCTGCAGGTATAGACAGAGCCTCAGCATCATGCACTCACCCAGCAGGCAGCAGGTGACAGCTCCTGTCCAGAATGCAGACCGACGGGTGTCCCCTTGGCAAGCTCTCTGACTGACGGGCTCTGTTCCTGTGGCACCTGGCACCAGAGAGACAGGCAGCCGGTGCTCACTGGGTGTACCTAAAGGGCTGACATTATCAGTATTAAATGAGCTCTGAAGAACTCACTGTGTCTAGAAAACGTTCTGAAAGGGCTGGATTTCCTACAGCCGAGACTCTTTGCTTCAGACTGTTTTCACTTATTTCACTGTGATGCTTGAAATTCAGTTATTAGGAACGTTCAGCTTATCAGTTAAATGGATTTTTGAGTAGCTCTTCATCACCTCCCTTCAATATTGTCAGGTTTTGAGGGAAGATGTTTATAAGCCATTATATAGAGATATCTTTAATGTGTGCTAAAGAGCTCTTTCTCCAAGATCTTTACACTCACACTCCAATGTATAATCAGCTTTTACAACTATATTAAAGTCTTCAGAATAGGCAGTTGGTTTTTACAGTGGAAATCCCTGGTATATCCTTAACTACACCATTGCTCAATACATTTTATATAATACATACAACATTTTATCATGAAAACTGCAATTACTTTCAACAGAACAACAGTTTACAACAAGAAATGCTGACCTCACTGTTCCTCTCTCAGGAAATGTTTAAACCACTGCTTACACATCGTAGGACTGAAAGGAATCTCTTCTTTGACAGGAAAAAATATAAAAAATAATGCTTATACTTTAAATAGCTTTAAATGCTGTATAACATGGGTGTAAATTAGGGTACCATTAGCACTATACTTATTTACACCAGGCCACTAACTGCCCAACAACCCTGTATAACTCTAGCATTAATTACTGGTGCTTTTTTAGTGAATGGCCTCATTGTTACCTCTTCAGCAGGTGGGCTGCATTACTGTGTGGATTGCCTCTCATTCATCTGATACACTGAAAGTTATGGCATATCCTATGCTTTCCCACCAAAGGAAATCAGAATCTTACTTAATTACTGTTTCTTACTAAATTAAAAATATATTTTCTTTGTGTTTGAGGAAAAAGAAGGAAGAATGACAGTAGTTTATAATACAGAGACTTTTACTTTGCGATCAGATTTTTGTGACTTTTGCTGCCATCGCACAGTGCAATCATTTCTCACAAGAGAAAAAACAGCACTGTTGTTTCCCAATAAAGTTCGGTACACAAATCAGCCAAGTCTGGGCATGCTACATCTACCAGTCTGGTTGCTAGCTTATATTGATAGTTAATGTACGTGTGTCCTTTCAGGTAATATTTGTCTAACACCAACATAATCAACTGAGAACCAAACATAAGATATTTAAATCTATACTTAAACTCTGTACATTGTGTGCATTTTGTCACTATCAACACTGCTGAATGCTGTGAGGCATATTAACGAATCTCACATGCAACTTGGTGCTTCTTTTAAAATAGCTTTCTTGTAGAAGCTCTGAAGCCAATTCAGTGCATGCATGAAGTTAGCAGAACAACTCATTTCCTACTACAATAAGACTTCAGTCTCTGGTTGGGATGCTTGGTTGCCAGAAGAAATGGCTTTCTTAAGAATGGAAGCACACAATTGCTTTTCCTAGCTGCTCTATTATTCATTGTCAGTCTAAAGACCTTGCCATTTGTTTCAGCATTTATTTGGAGTTTTCTTTTTCATTAAAAAGCAGACATCACCTTCTGTTCTCTCTCCCTCCAGATAACCATTTCTTTAAATTAAGCTACTCATTTTCACAACAGCCCCTTAATTCACACTTGCATCCTTCTCTTATTTCTCCCTGCTATTTGTGTACGGACCAGCTCCCCAGCCAGCAAACACTGACGCAACGCGATTCCAACTGATAAATACTGTCAGCCGAGGTTTAGCATATGTTCCCCCAAATTATCAGGTACCCACCCTGTCAAGTCTAGTCAAGGCCCTGCATCTCAGTACATGAGAAAATAAATAATCCAGAACTGCTGTTCATACACTGATAGTAATTAGGAAGGTTCATACAGCAACCAACATGGTCCTGTCAGGAGGACATGCAACTTCTGTTAGTCCAAAACACGTAAGCAACTTCAAGATGGTCTTATTTACTCCACACCTTTTACTGTATCACTTGGTCTAATAAAACCATTTCTGGTCTCCCTGCCAACCTTTCTGATAATTAGTAATCATGAGCTAACTGGTGTTATCCTTGGACATCCTGATGAGACTTGGGATAGAAAGCCATAAATTAGGTCACCTGTCCTCAGTGGACTCTCCATTTCCTTTCTGTATTTTTACTGCACTTTTACAAATTCACTTAGAAAGAAGAAAAATAATCTAATTCTAAGAACTTCTTAAATATAGGTTAAAAGAGGTAAAGAAAAAATAGGAGTATCTGAGCATTTTATGTGATTGTGCTTCCTAGGGCATCCCTCAGTGAGGGGATTTCTTCGTCTGTGTTTATTTTTCCAGGACATCAATTTAATGTCACAGTCTGAGTCCACTGTGTTTTCACCTATGGTTTTTTCTCTTCTTTGGGGGTTAACTAGAGCAGTGTATTTCTACACCTTAGGTATATATAATCATTTTCAAATATCTATCACTAGATGAAATTAGAACAGTCGTTTTGTTATCATAACCATTTGCTTTCTTTTATAGTTTTCCTGGCTGCTTGAGGGTAATATGATCTGAACAGGAGAAGTTTTGCAGTCTTGATATTTACTGAAAATTTTACTTTAACTTCTCTGACAGTCTTCTGTTACTGCATTTATCTGCACATCTGAGCAATGCAAAAAAACCTCAACACCATCAAGTATCCAATTCACTCCTAGCAGAAAAAGCACAATTCCCATGGCCTTTAATGCACAATGTACCTAGTAATACCACGGTATGATCTGTCTCCATTTTCTTTCTCAACACCCTCAAACAACTCGAGGAACATAGCAAGGTGCTAGATCTTGTCACTGACACTGAGCCTTTGCTTCTCTCTCTTCAGCTGCATTGGGACAATAAAGGATTGTTTCTGCTGCCACACTCAAAATGTTTGCTCTTTTTATTGTTTTCAATTTTAACTTAAGGAAGTTGTCTCTTGCTAAATACATCTTTCTTTGACTTCCTGTCTGTGTAGAGAAAATGGAGTCCAGTTTGTTGAAATGGCTAGAATCAACTAAATAGCATGAATAGCTCAACTCTACCCCCTACACACAGAGCAGGCACAGCACTAGCTACTGATACACATAATGGAGGATGGCATTTCACAAATAATGTTTCCTGACCCACACAAACTTGTTTTGTCTGCCCTAAATGTACTGAACTTGCTCGATCTTCTCTAAAGCCAAGTCAGTGCATTTACACAGTTTGGGAGCTAATGAATGCAGAAGTGACAATTAACCATGCTTAAAACCATACATTACAAAGACAAGCATTTCTCCAACTGTGCTAAAAATTTCTGAGATAGCACTAACTTCAACAGAATCACAAATAGTCATCTCAGAAATAAGCAGGTATGGTTCACTGAAAATGCACAGTAACTTTTTTCTTTAAACCCTTAACTAAAAAGACTAAAGGAACATCCCCAAGACCAGGAAATTATTCATATTAGTTGGACAGGGTCAAAATACTTTAAAACAATGCATATTGCAATATTTTGTTTTATTTTTTTAGTGACATGTACCTTTCTTGATACCAATTCTCAGAACAGAACATCACAAAAATCACTTCTGAATATGGATTAAAAAAAAAAAAACAGCATAATTCATTTCCATATAAAGTCTGACTCCAGCACTTCTGTGTGACTCACAAGTACTGACACAAAAGACTTTGGCTTACTATCGTTAAGAATGAATTAGAATAAACTGTGAATCCCAAAGCTGCAGTTAATAAAAATATAAAGAGAAAATTGGCAGGTTAGCAGTTAGACAGTGGGCTGACCGGCTGCCATTGACAATGCCTATAAATAGATTTTTTCAAAGACAAACACTCATATTTTATTGCATACAAGCACAATGCATTTTCCACTTTGGGCTAGTAAAAGATTTCAGATTTTCAAGAAACGTGAAGAACAACTGCTTTACAAGTTTGCCTTGGATTCAGTCACTGCATTTTTATGCAACTTCCCACATGCCCCACATGCCTTTGTCCTCAGTGCAGACCGACACACTACTGATGTGCTGCTCCAACTTTACCTTAGACATACGTACCGTCAAACTACATTTACAGTGGGAGCACTTTAAAAGTAAATCCTAACTGTCTCACATCAGCAAGGGTGGGTCACTTAGTGCCACTCTCGTAATGCTCACTCCAGCACGGCTTTGGCAGCAGCCCCCACTCTGGGAGGTGCAGCTGGTAGCAGTGCTCTCAACATCCTTATTCCTTAAGGCTCCTGACAGCAGGATGACTGTGGAACACTTCAGCGAGATTTTCAAAACCACTTGGCATTTGTCAAACTTCTTTCCATTGAGGTCAACAGCAGTACTATCATTGCTGATAGTAAAAGCATATTTAGACCAGTGCTAAAGTGCCTTCAAATGCCTGCTGATGCCCACACACAGCCACTAATACAGACACAAAACGAAGACTGCCTATCCAGTCACATTAAATACCCAGCCAAATACCAACTGCAGATTACTTTTAACTTGGATTCAGGCATGTCAGCTCATCAAAGTGTCAAGGAGATGGACACAGAAGGGTGTCGTGCTCTCTTTGTGAAAGTCCTAAACAGCCCATGTGGGGGCATGGATTTACAGTATTTCCCCGATTAAACCAACCTGAGACCTGACCACACTTTGTATCATGCCTTATTCTTGAATTATTCCTGCCAGCTTAGTGGGCTAGCATAGAAATAAAATGCTAGTTGTAAAAGAATACAGCTCCTGGTAAATCCCGTTCAGGGAGTAGTAGGATGTCTGATTTCCACCATTGCCAGGCATACAAGAACGTGGTCTGCTGATAAGTTACTGGAAGATGTTCTCACCTTCAGAGGAGAAACTTGAAGGAGGTATAGAAGACTTAGGAAGAGATAAGGAAAGAAGCACAATAGTGGGTGGAACAGAAGAAACAAAGAGGTAGTATTAAAGAAAAGAAAAAGGGTAAGCAGGACTTAAGGAGAGCACAAAGCAAGGATGTGAAGCAGAAAAAAAAGCAAGTCTCTTGAGCAACCTTTTTGTTGTTGCTGGTTTGCAAACAAATATGTTGATTTAGCAAGCTTTGGAGGAGTTTTTCTTTGTTCATTTTTACCTTTCAGAAATCAACAGCTTTCAGCCTCAAAGTCTGAGCTAAATTCAAAGGCTTCAGAGCACAAGCAATAAAAAATGACATACATCCAAGAAAGGAATATTGTGTTGTAAGGCTAAATACACCATGCAGACAAATATAACAACTCCAGTTTCAGTATATGACCAATCTCAGAATGGCAATACTAAAAGAAAGATAAAATGAATGAATTTCACTGAAAAAAATCCCTGTAGTTACACTTCTGTGCCAAACAAAGCCAGGAACCAAAGGGTCCGATGCTTCTCTTTGGACGTGACATAAACGAAGAGTTTAAGGCCAATCATACCTTCCTTTTCCTTTGCTGTACTGAGGCAAATGATTGTAAGAAATCTGTACCACACATCAAACCTGCAGCAAAACCACAATTCAGGCAATAATCCTGTAGATTTCCGTTACAAACTGGACTATTAGGATTAATGTTTGTGGAGGTCGTTTTGTTTAAATGCTTCAAAATATTGCTTCAGTATGAGCTCATGTTGTTCCAGTGGTGGGAATGATGACTATTCTGAATGCTTTTAGATGAAAGCCACAATTAAGAGCTAAAAACCACTTATGTTAAGATGTGGCCAGACACCTGAGCTTGGGAGAGAGGCAAGAAAGGCTGGATACTAATCCCTGATCTGAATAGTTGACTTCACAGTCAGGTTATCTGTATTTGACTCAATTAAATGCCTGTTCTGAAGACTACTGGAATGAAGATCTCCCTGAAACTATACGCAGTTTTGGAGCAGACTCTCAGACTCTCAGCCACAGCATGGCTAGATAGAGTGACTTGTCTTGATCCAGTTGCTTCTCAGAGAATCTACATTCAGGTACACAACAAAGCTCTGTGCAGGCCTATCCCTCATCCCCAGGGTAATCACTGTTCATTTCAGGTATGTTGATGGATCATAGGACAACAGCTGTGGCACAAGGGATGAGCTGTTAGTGAGTTTGTCCCATAAGTTATCAGCACTTGAGATAGAGAGGAAAAAAAGTTTCATTTGCCTTAAAGGCAGAAATGTTCCACCAGAGTGGGATGATTGACTGACCTCGGAGCACTGAGGCTGATCATTTGGCACTAGCGTAAATGAAAAATTCATCATTACCAATGATTTTTGACTGCCCTAGAAAAAACAAATATTAATATGGTTTAATACAGTACAATTGAAAATCTAGAGTGCAATAAAAGTTTCATATCATGCTAGCACAGGGATTTCTTCGTGGTGTTCATTCAAAGAGTAGAATATTTTCCCTCTATTTCAAGTCATTCTTTCTGGGTCTGAAACAATATGGTATTTCATTTGAGTACCTTTTATTACCCTTTCAGTATAGAGACTCATAGGTATTCTCGGTCTTTCATAAATGATGAAACTTTTGTCTGCATCCTAGCACAAATTCTGAACACGCAGTCCTTGGATTATTTCCTGAAGAAATACTTTGATACATGAAGCATAAGCACAGTGGTCTATGAGCTACTTTGGCACTAGGAAACTCCACTCCACAATAAAAGCAGAGAGAGAAAAAGGGATGCTTTACTGATACAGGTGATGGGGACCTTTACAGCTTAGAACTGAAAGAGCCTAAGCCTATGACGTACAATCTCTGTACACAAGACTCTCAAAGGTTGCAAGTCAAAAACAGCATTTCATAATTTTCTTAACCTGAAATTGGGAAGCCAGTTGTAGAAAAGAAATAATAGTCTACCTTGGAATACTGTGAAGTATGAATTGGCCACAGGGGATTCACAGTTTCTAATTAAATGCCGATTAAAATCAATTAGAAAGCTATAGCAGTCCTGCACTAATAAGGGAAGTCATATTATTACCTCTGCATTAAGTACTGCACCATCCTCTAATTCCACTTTATCACAATGAATTTTTGGGTTAATACAAGGACCTAGGCTAATATTGCAATAGATTTAAACAATGAGTCATACTGGTTCAGTGTTTCCTAGACAAAATAACACATTTTCCTGTATACTACATGTGATGGTGTCTCTAAACAGAATCTTGTGAAAACTGTAAGAGGTAACACCTCAATTTTTTTATTTCCATATTTTGATAGTGTTTTTGAACTCTACGGATTGCCAGTAGTAAATTTCATTTGTCCTATTAAAATGCAGACAGAATTATAAGTTGGATGATACCAGATTTACAAAACTTTTCTATTGTGTCTTAAGTTGCTCAATAACAAATATGAAAAAGCACAAAAATGAAGCCAGTTTGCAATCTAATAGAATAGAAATGGATATATTAATCCAAATGGTAAGAGAAGAGACAAAATGACCCAAACCTCCTCAAGACCATATGATGAACTTTCCAAACACAAGAATCGTGAATGGGTAAGAAAACAAAGGTAGATCACTCCATTTGGCTTATAGAAGGAGCAAATCATCTGGTGGCCTGGGTAGCACAGACCCAGCTTCAAGCAAGGATAAGAAAGCCATTCCTTCAAGAATGCTCCAGGACACGTTAACCCTCAGATAGCTGATTAGCCACCTCACAAGCAACTGAAATGCTGCAGAAGACGAGGATCTTTGTTAACCAGAATTAACTCTAATAACATGTTTTGTTGTTTTTTTGCTTTGTAACCTGGCCCCATTATCACAATCTATGTGTCTGGGTAAGTGTAGTCCTTTACACCTAGCAAACAATGAAGCTGATTCTCCGTAAAAATCTACTGGCAGCAGGGTCCCCGTGCCTTCAGGCAAATGCAGATTACTTACTGGCAAATTCCCGGACTGCATCTTCCCAGTGGACAGAGGGCTGGGAGGTTTCTAAAAGTCTGCAGGAGCCTAACCCAGAGCTGCACAACTCTGCAGGAGTTTGACAAAGCTCGCCAACTTGTGGAGAAGAGAGACCTGAGTCTCCTCATCCGTCAGAACAGAGAAAGGCTGGGGCCTGAACCTCAGAGCTCAGGCTTTGCGTTTCCCTTTTTAGTTTGTTGCTGGTGTCTCATTTGTAACCTTGTTCCTTGTTGGATTCACTTGTACAAAACCCCTCTGGCTTGTTAAAGCTGCTGTATACCATATAGAATTACAGAATCATGAAGGTTGGAAAAGACCTCCAAGATCCTCCGGTCCATCACCTTCTCACTCTTACCAGCCACTAAACATAAATGTGTCTTAAAATGCTTGATAGCGATTATAGCACTAGGCTAAATGGTGCTGACAATTTATTCATGGTTACTGATACGATCATTTTTTGTGTGATCTCCATGCTTCATCAAGCTTTTTCTTCCCCCTAAAGTGCAGTCCCTCTGTAACCACATGCTTCTTTGTGCCATCATTACAAAGAAAGTTGAAGCAGAAGATCTATAACTATGTTTAGAAACCTTATTGAAACTAGAGTGGGAAAGGGAACAAATGCTGCCCCACTGATCAGCACTGATTTTCACTTAATACCTGATGGAGAACAGGTGCGATCACAGCACTGCTGCAAAGTGTCCAAGAAGCTGGGAACTGCCCGAGCGGCTCCCTGCTGGGTGGTCTCGCAGCCCCTCTTCTCAAGGGTGTCCAGCACCAGCCATGCCCGTGCAGTCACCCGGAGCGGCGCAGGAAGGTGGCAGAAGCTAGGTGCTTGCACTAGTGTAGAACTTAAAGGCACCAGTGCAGAGCCAGAGTTCCTGGCAGGTGAAGGAACACCACATTTTATCTCCAGTTTAAACAGAGCATGGTGATGTAGAGAGGATAAGCAACTGATCCAATGATTTGTGGTTACTGAACACGAGATAAATCCGATAACAAGACTCTCACAAACCTACTGAGTACCGTATGACTCCGAGTGTATTTATTACCCAGACCCTCCTCAATGTTGCTGGCATCCTGGCTACAGGAACATAGGGGAATGCTGGACCCTGGCATGGGGCCCCATGGTGGGAGGCCACAATCAGAGTTCCCAGACCTTCGGGGCTGCAGTCCCACTACCCTACCCAGTCCCATTACCCTACCCCTACCCTGGAAACCAAGGCACCGCTACTGCAACAATCCACGGTTTTGGGGTTTGGTGACTGAGAAAAAAAATCATAGAATGAAAGAGAGAAGCATTAATGAGCAGACTAATGACCTGTAAAATTTCATTAAAATGAAACCTGTAGTGTTTATAATTTCATTCTTTGGAAAATCATAGCCTCTCTAAAACCCTCTATCATAATCACAAAGCTTACAGCCTGGGCAATTCAAAAGTCTTCTGTTTAAAGAGAAGAAACTAGTCCATCTGAGTTCTCCTCATTTTGGGACGAGCCTTTATGCCTAGATAAAGATGAAAATCCAAAGAGGAATTGGTAGTACAACATGCTACTGACAGAAACAGCACTTCAAGTGGTGTACATTATCAGAAAATTTCCATTTGGGCTTTTTATTATAGAGCTTGCTAACCCTTGCTAAGGCTGACAGAAAGCCAGAGATGCCACGCGGCACTCAAGGCACATAGGGCAACTGTGGCTGTTTAGAGCTCATCATTTTTCCTCCCTTTATTATTTGTCAGCCTGCTGGGGCTGACACTATGCATAACCAGTCCACAATCACCTCCTTATCACATTTGATTTCCCATGTTTCACACCGCAGATTTTGTCTTGCTAATGAAACCCAGGCTATTTGTCCTTAGGTACTTACGTGGTCCCTATCGCTAGGGAGTCTGAAGACCTGAACATCTTTAATGGAGCCTTACAAATTCCACTGGCTGCTTCTGAGCCACCCGAGATGAAAATAAAGACTTTAAGTCATTCAGGCTGGGTCACTGGTGTTGTGTATCAATTATGCAGATTTCCTCAAATGGATTCTGAAAGCATCTGTCACACATGAAAGAAAATCTCTGAGAGCCTTTGCTAACAAAAATGTCTTTTGTTCCCTGACAACTCTGTACATAAGGGTGTGAAACAATATGGTTTAAAAAGGCCTTCCTTCTACATCGAGCAAGCAAAGCATATTGCATGGATGTGTGGTAGATAGTTTTTCATATATTCTGAACGCTGGATGGGATGGAGTGGAGGTTGAATATCCCCCTCCCCAGGACTCGCCCTGGGGCAGTTCTCACTGGGGGAACAACATAAAGGGAACTCTGTTCCTTCCATGTGCACACAGGAACTCTCCTAGAGGAAACGTGTACAAGCACAAGGCTATAAAAGTTTCAAAGACTGCATAATGAGAATGATATGCTGATAATCAGCTTAATTCCCATTTCAAACACCTAAGTCCCTTTGTGAATCTGGACCTATAGACTTAATCCTGCGTATAGCTTAATGAGCTTAATTGTTGACCACGTCTGGTAAAGGGAGGATGGGCAGGACAAAGTACGCTAGGGAAAATGTCCACACCAAGCAGTCAAAGAAAAGCTTATAGTAGATGTAGTAGATGGGGCCTGGAGGGCTCTAAATGGAAATGGCTTTTTTTTTTTTTTCAGAAACAAAAAGCCTGGGAAGAGGCTGCAGAAGTTTGTGTTCAGATAGGCAGAAGTAACTGGGACTGAATGAGGAAGAACCTTTTAAAGTTTTTCAGGACCAGAATGATCCCATGCCCAGGGCACTGAGGATTGCTTTCACATTCCCGTCTCCAGACCAACACCTAATTTCACTATTTATGACCAGGAGAGTGAGCATGTGAGGATCTCATAACTTACTTCTGTTCACTTTGGAAGAGCATACCTCAGGCTTGACTGTACTTCCTCCAGGTGCCCCTTTTCTTCATACTTTCATGGGGACAGCATAAACATACTTGTTCTTCTCCTGTAGCTTTGGACATCTTGCAGAATCGTCACACTGCTTAGCAGGATTCACACCACTGACATGCAGGAAAAATCTGAGGCTGCTACTGAGGCCCTCACGTGGAGGAGACCCCTAGAGCCACAATAAAGGCTTTAGGACTAGACCTGCTTTTCATGCCTTTGCAAGGACAAAGGCTGCTGCATATCCCCTCTGACACCATGACTGATCTCAGATCACTACAGATCAGGTCCCTGCAATCACATTTTCCATTACAAATTGCTGAAAGCCTGGCAAAACTGTCTCCCTCTCTGTAAGAACAGCAACACAGAAATTGGTGTTGTCTGATGAATTTCTGGAAAGGTATTTTCTGCTGCATACTAGCCTGCAGTTTTACTTTACACAGCAGAAGTCAGGTGTGTAATTAACTGAATATCTACCTGTGACTAAGTAGCCATGCAAACCTTTAATGAGGTGATTGAGAATACCAGAACTGAGGTTGATTTTGGATTTTATTTATTTTTTTGCCCCAGTATACATGGTTAAATGAAGAGAAAGTTGGGTCTACCAAGCTGTCTGTTTGTAGAAGACACAATAAAAAATAAAGTAAGCTATCCATGTACAGTGAAGAATCCATTAAATGTAACTTCTGTAAATATTTACTCATCTAAAAAAAATTCTTAATCCAAAGAGTTTGAGAAACATACTCTTGTTTTACTTGTCCTACTATAAAAAGCAGCTGAGCCTGTCCAACCTGATCAAGCTGCCTTTCTAATATTGCAAACGCATATGGAATTTTTTTTTTAAAAACATTTTCCCACGTTGTCCCAGAGGACAGCATCATATTGCATTATACACCAAAGCCACAAGCATTTAAACACACTAAGTCATCCTGGCTATTAGCTTGTTATACAGTCTTTCAGGCAAGGCAATTGGACTGGAGTCAAAGTAAAGAGCAAGTATCAGGAATTTCAGTGAAAAGAACCTTTCAAGAGCACAGCAATCATCAGCCATCCAAGATCTTCGTAGTGCAGCTGAACTTACCTCACTAACCAATACATTTAAGAGTTCAGAAAAGGAGAAGCAATATCCCTACAATTTCTGTCCCTCTAGCTGTGCTGTTGGTGTGCTTTGCGTAGCTGATGTTTCCTTGGCTTTGCAGCCCTGGCTGGAGCTCACGTCCTCCTGCCTAGCACAGCATACGTCGGGGGCAGTTCTCCCCAGGAGCTCAGCAAGGCTGCTCACCTACCAGCCAGGTGCTCTTTCCCTTTCAGCATGTGTCATAAAAGGTACATCATCTGCTCTGAGGCCTTATTCCTGAAAGCAGCATGATATATATATATATATATCA
Source organism: Anser brachyrhynchus (assembly GCF_964034855.1). Classification (NCBI taxonomy): domain Eukaryota; kingdom Metazoa; phylum Chordata; class Aves; order Anseriformes; family Anatidae; genus Anser; species Anser brachyrhynchus. The sequence goes on along the minus strand of NC_137703.1, from coordinate 14,072,920 downwards.
TGTATAGATCAGTATAGATATATGATACATATATATCATGTATATACCAGTACAGATCAGTTTGAGATAGTCGCTGTACCTATCAAGAGAGAGGCTGGGGTCTTCCAGACACCTAGAGCCAAATGCTTTAATGGTTTAAACCAAAGTCTGAAGACAGGAACACCAAATAGAGCATTTCTAAGAGGCCAGTTTCATGCAGGACCAGTGTCTTTGAGTGGTCATGTTTTCAGAGTTGTTCAGCTTCGTCTGTGCTATGGGAAACTGCTCTCTAAGGCAGCCCCCCGAGAACACGGGCACTCTGTTTAAGACTCTCATTTCTCCGTACGTCTCGGTTAAATTAAGCAAAGCAGCTGTCAGATACTCCACCCTGGCTACTTCATCTCTCTTACTTTGGCTCCTCACACCACACTCTTAGTTTAAAGTAGTAAGTATTAGCATGTCTTTTCTTCCCCCCCTTCCAGTGCTTTACAATCTGTTCTGCCACTTCAGACAGGTGGTCTTTTTTGGTAGACCATGCATCTCACCATCTTCCCTGTCTCAAGAGTCTTTGACCTTCTGTACGTGCTTTTCACGCTTCTAGTTAAATGGGCATCTGTTTTCTCCTCCTTCCTCCTTATGGGAAGTTTCCAGCTAAGTGCTTATCAGACTCGTCTCTCTAATAGCCAGTTGGTAACTCAGCAAGTAAGAATTTAGTAGAATTTTTTGACAGTTCATACAAAGCCCCCTTTCCTCTCCTGAACACACTTGTTGAAGCTTGTTTTGCACTTGCAGTTATTCCCATAAAAGTGGATGCACGCAAAGAAGGTTCTTTTGTTGTCGTTTCTTTTTGTTTGTTTGTTTCTTTCTTCTTCCTGGAAGAACTATATTGGAATAATGGATACAGCATTCATTAGAAACATCCTCATGTATTTTTCCATGACAAGACTGTGGTCCTGATATGCAATAGGCACTCATTACAGCAAGCTTAATTGATGCTTTAACACTGGATCCTATTATCATTCACTGTATGCTAACATAGTCAGTTGCTAGAGTTTATATTTCTCACAGAACTAGTATTTCATTTTCTCCCAGAGTTACCCACCACTACTGGATTTAGCTTATCAGAAAATGCAGCAAAACCCACATGCAGCTCCCAGCCTCTGCCTGGGCCATGTCGATATTTTTCAGCTGGAATAAAACAGAGAAGTGAAGGCAGCTTTTTGAAAGGCCCCCAAACTTAGTTTCTGCCGATTGACATTTTAAAAAATAAATATTAATGAATAAACATTTGGCACAAATTCCTAGGACATGGCAGCAGAGACGTTACTGAATCCAGTCCCTTTCACTCGGGCAGGGCCACCTGCTATGTCCTCAGGTTGCAGCCCTTTTTTTGCTGTTGTGCTTCCCTGTTACTGGCTGCATGAATGGTTAATATGGAAAGGGCCCACTAGGCTCAAGAGGTTTTACAGGACTGTATGTCAGCTTAGGGTTATTTCACATCAAAACGATGCAAACACTTTGCCCTTTTGCATCATGCTAACCAAGAGGAGGACACAGGTATTTAGAAAGCTGTGAAAATCTGCCAGTGTTAAAGCTATTTAGAGCAATGTTTCCCAGGGGGGTGATCTAGAGCTTCTAAAGCAGGAATAGAGAGAAGGATTCTGTGACGGGTCCCATGGCCATGACTGATGCCAGTGTGCAAATCTGATGCCAATAAGGGCCAGCAGTGCAGGCACATATCCGTGCTGCAGCCTGCAGCATGGTGTAAGCACACCAGCGCTGCCAGGGCCACTCTGCTTAGTGCCCCCATGCTGCGTGGCAGCGTGTGTGGGAGACACGTCTGTGGTCAGAGCATGCAGCTCAGCACCATGGCGCAGAAGCCATGGGCAGCGCTTACCGCTGGGCTCCTTGAGCAGATCTCCATGCTCCCTGCTCCTCCCTCTCACAGGAACTCTGGGTGTGTGGTCCCCACGCTGGACGGTACGGCACACTGCTGCTGCTACCTGACTTGACACTCATGAGGTCCATTTCTGAATGTTAGGTTTTTAAACTGGCTGGAGCTATGTAGACTTCAGTTACTCTTTTGTCTGTTTTGTTTTCAGCAGAGAAATACAGAAGCAGCATGAAACTTGTTCTGAGACCATGTGGGGAACCCAGAGAATCCCAGTCATTTCTGAAGAGGATTATCTGTGTCCTCGTTCCCCTCTGCAGGGACGACAACAGACACTACTGCCATCAGGCTGTCTCCAATGCGCTGTCACATCCAACAGACCTGTTCCCTGCTGACACAACTCCATTAAAATCAAAGGACTTTCCTTGTCAGAGATTATAGTCCTAAAACTGTTTGCAAAGACTTCCCCAGAGAAAGAGCACAGATTCGCTTTCAAAAGAAATTAAAGCCTTAGTCACTGATCGGCAATATCTGAAACTCAACAAATGGATGCGCAAGGAGGTTCAACACCTGGAGAAAGGGTCCCACGTATTCTACAGAACGCATCGTGCCTAAAGACAAGCACACACGGTTTTATGCTTAGTCCTCAGAGAGAGTACTGGAAGGTGCAGTGTTTCTGAATACACGTACCTGTATCGTTTCTGAGGTCTGACATTAACTGAAGAGCCCACAGTAGACAAGCTATATAAAGATATGGGTACTCACTCGATTACGTAAAATACATTACGCACAGTCCAAACATTTAAAAACAAAAACCCAAACTGAAGCGACACAATGTTCTAGTAAGAAAATTTCACCTGCAAAATTCAGATTCTTGCATTTGAGTAATTCACATTAGAAGTTAACGTGGTTTAACTTTCCCTGCTACCTCTGCATACATGTGCCTGAATCATACAGTGAAGAGAAATCAAACCTAGAGCTTCTTTCCTTCCCGCTGTAATTGCCAACAAAACCGAACACCCTCTGTTGTTCACCAACACTGTCACAGTTGCATCAGGGATTTATTTGCAACCTCATGTTTACTTTGACAGGGTAACATGTGGAACCAGATGTGTGCAAGGAAAAGACTACGCAAATTAAACAGCTGTGGAAAAACGTGAAGCAGACAGGAGAGCCCAGTGCCTTGCATGCATCTTGAGCTGCTAACGGCTAGAGGTGCAGTTACAGTAGGAAGGCTGCACCAGGGTGAGATGGAATCCATCCCCAGGAAATGTTCTGAAAGCTGTCAGCAGTACGCCTGGGCTGGATCCTATGTTAGCTAACCAGCTTAACCAGCCCCTGCCTAAAGCCCGGAGCACAGCACCTCTCCTTCCACCATGCTTCCCTCCTGAGATCAAGAGCGAGGAAGGAGTCCGTCCACACATCCGTCACTGATTCCAGGACACAGCCCTGTCCCCGGGTGATGGGGAAGGGCAACAACACATGGGGAGCTACACATGGTGACCAGAAAATTCACTATGCAGGGAAGAGCCTTGCTGCTCAGGTTAAACACACAATGTGTCTTTGCTGCGTACTGACAGGCAGCCTGGCTAGCTGTTGGGTTTGGATTCCCCAGTGTTTGCAGATTTCAGTCTGTTTGTTTGAAACACTATTAACAATACCAGACGTTGAGGACTCGGCATGGTTTACCAAATGGGTGCGCTTCCCTTGCAAGACAAGCAACAGAAATACTTTCCCTCCTAGAAGAACTGTGCTGCCGAGACCCAGCAGACCCTGCCAACCCTCCCAGCCCTGTCCCCAGCCACCAGCTCCTTGTCCAGGCCCAAGGACCAGCAGAAGGAAGAGACCTTCCTGCCTGCTGAGCAGCTCCACCAGCCTCGTTCGCCTTAGCAGATCAGACTCCAGCAGATACTTGATGAGGGATGAGATGAGGGAAAGAGATTTGGTATTCTGCTGGGTTGCTGGCTGATCATTTGAAGCCTCAGCAGATCAGGTAGTTACCAGTTAAGTATAAACAAACCTTGCATTTGCAGAAAGGAAGAAGAAAGAAGAAGGAAGAAGAAAGGAAGAAAAAAGTTTTGGTAAAATAAGAAATATTTGTGTATTTTGGCCCATGCAATGACGTGCATTTTACAGCTAAAAAAAAAAAAAAAAGCAAGAAGAGATAAAAGAACCTCTTTTTAGGAAAAAAAAAATGCAATACTCTTTGCAGTTACTTTTAAAAGCAATTTTCACAAAATAAAAACGTTTCCTTTCTGAATGTTCCCTTCCCTTGCAGTAGCATAGAGATATGAAGAGAGAAAGAACAGAAAAGCTTTTTCTACCCTGTTTTCTTTCCCCAAGACATTTGATCACTCGGAATATACAGCAATAGGAAAATCGGGCTGTTTGCAACAGCCAGTGGCAGCAGCCTGCAGGAGCCACTGTGTGAAATGTATCTGAAACATAGGCAGTACTGTGAAAAGAGATTTGGGTCAGCGGCAGTCATCTGGCCTGTATCTATGCCCCCAGCAAGGACATTTAGAGAAGTCATTCACAGCAGAAAATATGCCTGAACTGGGCTGAGGAGCACTGGCGTCAACGTTTTTTCGCTTTTTCATTATCTGTTTCGGCACTGGCTGGGATGAGAACCCAAGCGCATGTCTACATTCTTGGGTGGTATTTTCAGTCTGATCTGGAAACACATTTTCTTAAAGCTAGCTCAGATGAGTTTATGAAAATTGCAGTCACTCGGGGGTTATTTTTAAATTTTCATTTTCACATTATTTGCTGCTTCTCTTCAATTTGAACAGAAATAGGCGTCTCATCCACTTTGGTTCTCCTGCAGATCCCCTTGGCCAGTCGTAAAAACCCTGCCAATGTGACACCAAACAGCTTTCTGCCTCAGTTTCACCTCTGTAAATTTGAGCAAAAAAATCTCCCTACCACTTCTCCGATGTAAGAAGATGTAAGAACCCTTGCAACCACAACAGTTCTCTTTAATACCTGATTGCCAAAGAACAAGGCCTGAAGCAATAATCAAGACAACAGCTTTGAATGCATACAAATCATGCCAGCCCACTTGACTACAACTATAAGCTATAGTTTATTTTTGGTCTGATAAATATTTCCCAACAGATTATATGTTATTGGCCAGCTACCTTCACCCTGGGTTCCTTCCAGATGCTCAACAAAAGTCTTAGTTACCTTTACGGACAGTTCAGGCACATTATCTCTACATCTACACAAATGATTTAACATACAGTGCTGTATGGTCGGCTTTACTGGTATGTACGATATTACATTTGAATATGCAGTCAAAATTTTTGATCAAAGCATAAACAGAATGAGAGATCAACAGCTTCCATGAGATTCTGCAGCTGGGTTTATTTAGCAGTTGCAGAGATTGTATAGGAGTTTTCACTCCAATATAACCATTTCAGAATGTATTTTCTCTATATATCCAAAATTTATTCCAGGTTGTTTATTTGTTTTACACCTATGCACCAGATACAACGTATGGAATGAAAATAAATTCTGGGAAAGTCTTGCTGCTGGAAGAATATGGTGATCTCAGAAGAGTGATGTTTAGCCTTGTCATTTTGCCATATAGATATTATAGCCATAATTTCTTCGATGAAGCCAGGGAAAGATGCTGCTGGTAAATCAGAGTACAGGTTTGCAGACTTCATTTGTACAAAAATAAATAATAACAATAAAAAAGCCACTACTTTCTCTTCCAAAGAAAGACGTATATATTGGCAGAAATAAAGCAACTCATAAGATAACGCAAAGATAATGCAAAGCAGCAAGCACAATCCTGGTTAATGCACTATGTAACACCAACAGGAAGGGCTTGGGATATAGGAAGATGTTTGTAACACAAGACTCCAGTTTCACCTGCAGTGATTCCATAATTTAAAAAGGAAAAAAGAAAAGTAAAACGGAAAAAACGTGCTCAGGGAAGCACAGAAGAGCTTTGATGCAACAGCAAAACAAATCAAACACTGATCAATATCACTGTGGTCACCTTTTAACAAAGACTTGTGATGTGTTTTGAATGCACTGTGTAATGAAGCCATATTTTCCCCTGCTTCCCTGATGCCTAATGGTAATGAAACACTTCCAAAATCATTTCTGGAAGAAGGACAGAAAGCTGGTCGTCATCATCCTTGTCCTCTTCCTTTCATGCAACCTTTGTGGTGGTGCCCAAATTGCAGATGGGGCTTGGGAAACAGGGCTTACAGCTAGATCTGACTGAAGATGATAGAGAGCCACACAGATGACAGATCTGAGGGATTTCAAAACAGGATTCAAGCAGAGTCAGTTCAGTCACATTTTGGAGCCATTAGTGCATTTGTTTCAAGTGGCTTCTGGCCTTCCCTCTCCATTCACACAAACTGGAAGGCAGTTTTAACTTTCCTGACTGTGGAAGCCTAACATGGAAGAATTTCCTCTCACATACAAGGACGTGAATTTTAAGATCTCAGTCGGGCTCTTTTGTTGATAAGAACTACTAACAACCAAGTGAATCCTGTGTTTGCTCACCCCGCTGCCAGAGGCATGCAGTTTCTCAAGGTAGCAAAGCTGCCAGGCATTGTTGAGAGGCTGCTGCTGCTGCCTCGCTAACGTCCTGCCAGAGGAGCTTTGGGGAACGGGCAGCACCATGCACCAGGGCAGTGCTCCTGCCCATGCGCCTCCCGAAAGCAGCTGGCCCAAGTGCGGGCGCCTCTGCTTTCAGGAGCTGACACTGACCAGCGTCCCCACCAAAGTGGCACCTACAAAGCCGGGGGTCCCACCGTGCTGGGCTCTGCGCTCACAGAGCAAAGCTGCAACTGCTTCTTATGCAGCTCAGGAAGAGGATGACAGGAGGCAGGGTTACAACAGGAATTGAGCAGGTGATGCAGAAAAATAACAAAGCAAACCACCCCTGCCCCCAACAACAGACACTCAGTGCCTCTGATTTCCCGTCGTAGGAGGAGTCAGAGCCCCTACACAGCAGTCCCACAGCATGACTAACAACAAACCTTTTAATTGCAGGTTGAGTCTCTGCTCTGTCAGTGCAAAGAAAGATCTGGAAATGTGCGTTTTTGACTAGTCTGTACTTGCAGGACATTAACCGAAAGCATCTCCCCATTTCAGATGAATACAGCTGTGTGCAAGACCCTCCTCAAGGAATCTCCGTACAGAACTGTAAGACCTTTGCTCATGAATGCAAGACACGCAGGTTTATGCAGCATATGGTAAGGAAGGAGAATTTAACAGTAATCAAATCAGACTCAAATGTTTTACAGAAAAAAAAAATAATATATTTTCTTGGAAGCCTTTGAGCAGTGGCAGCCTCTCTCCCTCACCTGTAGCTGAGGATTCAGCAGCAGAAACATCCCCACATGCAGGGCTGGCAACCACCCCTTGACAGACTGACAAGGGTGGGTTCCTGCTTTTGCCCAAGGACTGCACTTGTCTCCCTGGGCCAGATAAACACTTGGAAAAGAAAAGGAGAATTTGTACTCTCACCACACCCTGTTCCCATGAAAAACTAAGCTGCCAAGGAGAGCTTTTAGAAAAAGCTTGGCATAGAGTATACAAAGAAAAAAATCATTACGTTTTCCTGATTGCAATGAGTTAATAAAAATACACTATACTCTACAGGGTGCTACTCAGTTCAGTATCTTATTCTTTAAAAATAAAATAAAATCCATGGCTTTTTTTGGAAACCGTCCGTATTTTTCTTCAGCTACGACTTACAGTTTGTGGTTTTCAATTTAAAATATTATGAGAAAGTTCTCATTTTCTGGGTAGGTTCTCATTCCCACTTGAAAATTTCTGTAAGGCGTTTCAGGTAGGAATTCTAGGGTGTCCATGGAGGGGAGAGTTTTCTCCAGTAATGGTGCGAACGATAAGGGAAAAGAGATGACCCATTCCCATGTAATAGCAAATGCATTGGCAACAGACAGAAAGAACAGGTGGAGAAGAGTCCCACACCCTATATCATGGTGCAGGCCAACTTATCTGTGACTGTTCTGCTCACGAAGACCTGTCTCCACATAGTTTTCCTATGATTTACTTGAAGTATTTTGTTGTTTAACTTAAGGAGGTGATTTCTAACTTTATCCACGGTTACTCTGTGTATTAGAAGAGCCCACAGGAAAGAAAGTCAGCACAAGCATGCTGCCTCTGTTGGAGATAGCTGAAGACAACCCTACCAACTCCCAAGCTTTGATGTTAAAATCTGAACACAGAAAATCCAGGTATTTTTATATATCCTTCATTGTAGTATCTCCCTTCACAGGCTCTAAGAAAATCCATGGGAGCCTTTCCTCCAGCTGACGCAACCAGTGCCCTTCCAGCTCCTGAGATAGCAGTCATTCTCATAGACCAAGGTGACAAACTGCCACCTTCTGCAAAGAACAGTATTTGGGGATGGCAGGGAACGCATGGCAGAGGCACGAGAACAAGGGACAACAACCTCTAACACCATGTAGCAACAAGCTCGTATTGGCTTTGGCCTACTGGCAGGTAGCACAAAATAACTGTTCACAGCCATGCTGTTATCTTTAGGAAGATCTTAATGAAACAAACTTTGTAGGAAAAGGTAGCATCTTTGATCAGAATAAATAATGAAGCTGGGAAAAAACAAACAAACAAACAAAAAAACCACACAAGTTTTCAAGCACATAAGGCTTTGTTTGGGTTTGAAATAGAGAAAAGAACACAAGCAAGCTTAGGATAAACCTGAGCCCAGGTCAGCTGTGGGAGGGACGTGCACACATGACCATTTCGGTTGTTTTCTTTTTGAGCTCACAGAATAACTGACCTCGGTGGGAAGTTTTCATAAGGACAAGTAAAAAATCACAAGCAGCTCTCTGGAAGCAGAACTCCCCAAACTTCAGGGTTACTGTAACTATCGTTCCAGCTTTTTGTGAAGAGAGCATATCATAGCACCTGCCAAACTTCCTGTTGTTCTTAGTAGAAGGTCAAAGTGCTTAATAAGAAGAGATCTAGCAGATGTCCTTTTGTCAAAATTGCATTTTTGATCTGGCCATTGGTTTTATGAATGCCATTCTAATTACTTCATAAAATTTCACCAAGATTTAATCCTAATTGTGCTTCCAATAATTTACTTCCAGCTATGTTTGTAATTAATTTGAGATGTAAAAAAAACATGCTAAAATCCCTTCTCAGACAATAAAACATCTTCAAAATAGAACACATATTTTACCACAAAAAGCTCTGAGGAATCATGTTTCTTTGAGGTAGACAGGGACAGATTGAAGAAAGAACTCACCCTGAATTCCTGAGCACCTGGACCCACAGTTTCACACCCAACCTTCATCTTGACCTAGCACACAGCATTGCTATTCCAGCTACAAACCCAGCCAGAGGTTTCAGAGGTGCGGCGCATCCTCCTCGTTGCCAGACAGAACCGCTTCCTGCTCCAGGTGCACCTCTCTTGCAGCTGTAAGAACAAACCCTCAGAAGACAAAATCTCTTGTCACACGGACAGTCCTTCTCAGGTGATTCCAGTTGCATTAGCAAGCCTGGTTAAGTCTTTATTCCTCTCTGAGTCTCTCTCAGGTCAATTCCTGACTTTCAGTGAGTTACTGCATCCACATTCTGGTTTGCGTAGTTTCAGGGGCTCCTTTGCACGTTGGGTATCGTTTCTGATTTCTCACCCTGCAATGTCTGAAGTTCTCTTTCAGCAGCAGCACCTTGACTCTCCAGAGCCTTGACACATAGCAAATCAACACAGTGAGGCAATGGCTCTTTCCCTGACCTCACCAACATGTTACCTAGGTAAGAGCCTACTTCACTTATGCCTAGAGGGGGATTCAGGTATTCCTGTCTTCTAGATTCATGTTTATAGGCAGGGATTTTCAGAAGCAGTACAGAATCTCCATTGGCAAACAATTCTTTTTTTTTTTTTTAACTATAAAAACGTAGCTGTCAGCTTGCAGAGACATGGTTTTAAAAAGCAAGGAGAGGAACGATCTCAGGTCCATGGCTCTGCGTGGGGGACACGGGCACTGGTAAGCTGGTCACAAGGCAAACAAGTGGAACAGTCAGACCCAGAAATTTTAAAGAGTTTGAGGAAACCTGCCCAGATATGACATACAAGCTGAAACCTGCTCTCTTGACCTCTCCTTTTGTTTTCAGACGTCCTAACACAGCACCTTGGTGGCCTCAGTCAACCCCCACTCAGACATTCACTGTCCACCTCCTGCTTTTCCATTTGCGCCAGGACACTGAACATCAAAGGTATGTTGGTGTGTCAGCACGTTTCTTAAAAGCTCCTTTGCTTTGCCATACAGAACAGCGTGGAGGGAAGAGCATATGTTCCTCGGTTTGCAGCAGAGAGGCTCTTTTCCTTCAGGGATGCCTGGCAGACAGTCTCTCTTTTCAGAAACAGTTTTTCTGGAAGCGATTATCTCCGATTACCCCACAAGTACCTGATGCTACGTTTTAGCAATGAATGCTCGATTTATCCTCTGAACAGGGAGGGCATGCCTCTTCTCAGCCTAAACGCAGGGGGTTTCATGATGTTCTGCATCCTTTCCTTCCAAATCCTTACCTCACACAAGCACTACTGGTTTGCTTGCTGCCACCACCACGTATATAGTAGAGAGCAAGCTCTGAGAAGCATCCTGGAGAGCTCAGAAGTTTACCCTTCTTGAGGGTAAACGCTGTATGAACATCCATATCATGTCAACCCCTATTCTGTGGATCTTGGATGCTTTTTAAAAGGCAGCCCGGAGGCAGGAAGTCCTATTGGTATGTTACCATTTCGGTGCTAATTGATGATCTGTCTGAAAAGAACAAAGCTGCTGCTTTGGTTTTGGTCTCGAGACTGACCACAAATGTTCATGTCCCAAGCCTGCTGGATTTTATTTGACTGCTTTAGTAACAAAAATACTTTTATTACAGCAGTGCCAAGAAGCCAGACTGAAACCATACTGTACTCAAGACACTGCACTGAGAGAAGAGTACAAAAAGCCAGAAAAAGAGAGAGGTGAAGTGAATTACCATTTGGTAAAGCAATGAGCGAAAAAGCGCGAGGCTGGTCAGCAGAGCCATTAAAAGCACTGACAGCTTTTCCCTGATGTGCTTGTTCTCTGCCAGAGCCACTAACAAAGTGATGTTTTTCTGGGCCTCACCTCGCTTAACAATCTGCCTTCTTTATTCTTCTGCCTCCATGGGAAGAACGGACAATCAAGATTTCTATAGGATGAAGGAAGTTGAGAAAAGCTTTCAACTGGGAGTGGGGAAAAGAGAAAGTGACAAAGCCCACTTAGCTAAGAGGGCTGCAGACAGAAGGAGTTTGGAAAGCCCCATATGCTCTCCCCTCTCCCCTTTCTGTAGCTCCATCTGTCCCACACCCTCCCTTCTGCAGCGAGGCCATGCCAATGTCATTTTGGGGCTGGAGCAGGACAGACATCCCCAGAGCTGCACAAGAGCAGAGGGACACTAAACGATGCTAAGGAGAATGTGAGCAGGGGTATTCTGGAGTTGGGGAAATGGAAAAAGATCCACACTATCGGGCAGATTTTGGGGTGAATCTCTGTAAGATGATCTTGTCTGGGAAATTCTGGCAGTATAACCCCAGGCATTTTATGCTTTACATTTCAGAGAGCTGGCAAGAGGAAAAGCGTGTGCCTGTGGCAATTTCAAAAGTCAAGTGGTCAGCTCAAATGGGGCTCACAGCTTTTGGGCCCCTCATCAAATCAGTGTGGGAGGTCTGACGGAGGGATCTGACACGTGGCTGTGCTCCCAGCTCGCCTCTCAGAGCGCCCATTTGTACGGTCGCCCATGTGTTACACCCAGACTGCACTGAGATGGATGTGCTCGGGCGTGGGGATCAGGCTTCTGCCTGAACACAGCAGGTAGCAGGGGTACCTCTACCTCCCTCAACACTGGCTATAAGCAACTTTGTAATTTCAGACTTTGAGCACTAGAAAAAGCACAATAAGCTCTTATTCCTTATGTAAGAATTTTTGAAAAAGCATTTTAAGCAACAAGGCAAATTTGATAGAAGGTTGATGGAGACATCTTTTCCCAAACCCGTAGAGCCCTCCATAGCAATCGGAACGGGATATTCCTCTGCGTTCTCATTGCTTTGGACAATGCTGGGCAGGGCATCTGCCGAGCAGTTTCCTACACAGCACCCTTGTCTCCATGGGGGACAAGCACCAGGGGCAGCTAACGATGCAGGGAGAAGACCTGAAGGAGGTCAGCAGGACACCGCAGGATTACATTATTATGCCAGCTCAGTCATTCAGCTGAATACGTGTTAAATTCAGCAGCTGGCTTGTGGCCAACCTTCTCTTTCTCCTCAAGTCCGAATAGCCACCAGCGGGCTCGCACACAGTCACCCCTGCACCAGACAGGCTGGCTGGTGCTGTCTGAGAGTGCTGCTGGGGCTTCCTCTGCACTGCACAGCCCTCGCCTCAATGGTGACATCTGCTGAGGAGCAGGGTAGGCAGCTCCCGAGGGGGCTGCTCCTGCGCTCCCCTACATGAGAACAGGAGGTTTTCCTCCGACTGCACTGGAGAGGGGATCGGGCCCCCCTTGCTGAACAAGCGCCTACCAATTAGTGACACTTACTGATCCTATCTGTGGAGAATCATTATGAAAAATGCAAAGCATTATGCAGCCACTATTAATCTTCTGCCTTTGTTGCATTTGCTCATGGTTTATGGCCCTCCAAGGAGGATAAATGATCAAGGCATGTACTCACATTGTTATTTGTCTATTTGTCTGTGCAACAATGCACGTGCTCAGCACTAAGTAGAAGTTATTTTTCATGGGGAATGCAGCTTTAAGGCTTTTCAAGGTCAGAAGGCTTTGAGAGAAAAAAAAACAAACACAAAAACCTGCAAGTGACTCTGGCTCATTTGCTGCCATCTCTTCCTTTTAAAGTTACAACCCACACAAGACCATAAGTGAGCTAAGACTCAAGGAGGAATGGCCACAGAAGCACTTGTGTGTTTTTGGCTTTTGCTAGAGTACAGCATGGCACACAGATGTGTCAGTACGACAGATAAGGTCACTGCTGCCAAATGACAATTCTTGTTTCAATGTATAGGTGGAAGACGTGGTTCCTCCCTGCACTTGTGATGCTAAAATCTCCCCTCTCTTTTCTGCTCTCCTCTCTGGCTTATATAGCTCATTGTGAGCAAGGACATTTCAGTCCAGTTTTGTTTATGGTTGCAGGGATACATTTCTCCAGCTCAAGTTCTGGCAAATTCAAGCGGTCATACATTTACAGTGATGCTTAACTAGTCTGCAGGCACTCACAGATAGCACTAAGAAACATTCTTTGGCGCTGTATAGCTCTGTGTAAGAATGGCCATCTCCATTACGAACACAAAGTACTTAAAATAATATTATTTCAAACCTGGGAAAGCAAAAGCAATACAAATATTTTAATAGCTGGTACAAAAACTAAGTTCTAGCTAAAATGATCAGATTTCCACGTTTACTTTGAAAACATACAGACGTAAGTATAAGCTTTTTGTAAGTTTTTACTCAGAATATAGAAATGTGGTATTTTAGTAGGGATGGCACTCTGCAGTTTGAAAGACTAGAAAGATAAGAAGCAGTATTTTAATCAAATAGTTACATGGCAAAGCACAGCATTTGTCCCTTTCTTACTCAGAGAAACTGAGAGGCTGAACCTGGTCCAAAGCCAACTGGGTCAATGCAAGTCTTCTCAGTGACTTCCACAGCTTTTGGGTCTGGCCTGCTCTCCTCAAAGAACTATAAATACAAAACATGGCTTCAGCACCATGTCACACAAAACAGGCAAGGAAAATGTGTTGCCAAAGTAGATATCAGATAATATCAAACATCTGCTGCTCGAATCCCCCAAACAATGCTCCATTCATGCAGAGGGTAGTATCAAATATTTATAAAACACACAGTCACAGAGGAACTCAGATTCACACCTCCTGATTATCGTTTGTTCTTGTATTTCTTCCTCTCTGTTTTAAGTCAAACAAAAATAGCAAGAGAAATCTGAGAAGACGACTTTTCCCCAGACACTTGTTAAAAGTATCCTTTAGCATAGTTTTGTTTCCAGAAAACTATTCAGATTGTTCACATTTGCATGTATCAGATTCACTGAGTCACTTCCACTGGTGGATCTAGCAGTCATTAAGTTAGAGCAATCTCATCTCAATAACACTAGATGTGAAAAGAGCAAAGCTGCTTAGGCATTTGACAATAAATATTCAGACATCATGGAGGACAGAAGAATATTTCCAAACTACTTAATGATATGATTGAATGCATCTTGCCAGCTGGAAAATGACCACTGTTTGAATAGCAGGTGGTTTTCAGAATATTATCAATGTTATGCCATAAAGACTGTATTACTAACAGTAAATGTTTTGACATAGAACCATGCATTTATATATAAATCAATCAGGCACTACACTCTCAATTATCTATACTGCTAATGGTTCAATCTTCTTAATTGTTGTGAATGGTACCTTGATCAAGTGTTTTGTCTTTTATAAATCAGAACGGTTCATTTAATACTTCCTTGGGCAGATTCATTTAGCCCAGTGAAAACGCAAAGATGTGAAAAGAGTACAATTTGGCCTGTAATGTTCAGAAATGAAGGATGTATCTTAACTGAAAGTGTTCCCTCCTCCTTCATTGATGGCAGGTGCTGGCACTGACACAATGTCTATTCTGACTCCATGGATACTTACAAGCTCCAAATTTTAGTTTATATTGTTTATTACAAAGGTGTAAGGCAAGAAAATCTGCCAAACAGTTCTACTTACTCTTTGAAAATTACAGTGCTAACACCACATAGCATTTTAGAATCTTTTTTCTTTAAATATAAAAATATATTTCTTATTTCATTAATTGCTGTTCGCATTTTTGATATTCTGAGTTACCTACACTTTCTCCTGTTAACTTACCTATAGCTTCTGTTCTTCTGGACACACATGGAGAAAGGCTATTGCTTCCATGCTCTGATGACATGTTATCTTTGCTTCCAGAGATGACAACTGCCTTGACCTTTCTACCTGACATTTTGCATTGCACTGCAAGGTCATATAATTTGCTGTCCACTATCATTTTTGGACTGCACATCTCTTTCCCTTCATTCCACTGAATCTCTGAGTCTGGAGCTACTTTTTCTCCCAGATACCCTCCCCGGCTTTTATCCAAGCAGATTCTTATTCAGTGGCTTGTGGTTCCTAATTCTACTACCTATATGTGCTGCTGTATCTTTCCTTCATCTTGAGTAGCATCCATATCAAGTCCACTCCGGCATCATATTCATGCTATCAAGCTCTTTTTCAGATTAGTATAAAACATGTTAGGCAAGAATAATTACAAACTCCAAAACATTTTAAAATTAAATTTATGAGTAAGACTTCACCAGAAAACATATCAATATCGAGCCAGGTCTTCTTCACCCACAATAACCCAGTTTTCAAGCCAGGATTCATTCTTAAAGCCCAATATAAAGCATGTGATTATGATTCTGCTGTGGATGACACGCTTCAAGGTACCTGCTTGAATTATCTCAAGTGGAAACCTCTTCTATATGAAAAGGAGAGATCACCACCCCTTTTCCAACAGGGGCCTGAGACAAGAAGAACACTACTTAAGGGACACTTTACAGGTTCTTTTCTGGAGTAGGAGCAACACCTCCACTGGAGTGATGGCTCCAGCTGGCCAGATTGCACTAACAGTTGCCATGGCAAGAGCCATGCGCCCTTGCATATAGGCACAGTCCTCTCCTGAGACACATGTGAACTACCCTGAACATGTTGAACACGCACCCAGATTATGGTAAAGGAAATCCTACACAGTAACAGTTCAAACAGTGTCAGACCTACTACACATTTGCAGAACACCTTGCAGTGGGTCTGCACGTGCACTTGTTTTCATTTGGAAAACCCCAAAGGAAATTTGTTTCCCCATGCAAGAGCTTTTTTTGGAGAGGATTTCACACCAACCCATCTCTGTTCCTTACACTTCCCTAGCAGAACATGTGCTGGTGCCTGTTACTGCAGAAAGGACTGGGTGCCTATGCTGGTATCAGACCAAAGGAAAATACAGAAGGGAAGAGGAGGCTGCTGGGTCTCAGACATCAACTGGTTTTGGAGGATGGGTAATTGTCAGCTGGGGCTGACCTTTGTGGTCATCTCTGTGCTGATGCTTCACTTTAAAAAAAAAGAGCACAGCCTGCTCCTAAGTGCTGCCTTCTGTGCTGATCGGCAGTGTTTTTCCGTGGTCTTACTAGAGCTTGAAATTAGATCTACCAGACAGGAACTGCCAGGACTTTCAAATTCTGGTATTTCTAATACATTCACAAAATGCTAGGCATGTCTCTCACCTACCTCATACATGCTAGAGGTCAGAAGAAAACCTCAGAAAAGCATGACAATTCGGAACCAAGAAATAAAAGCTGTTGGACAGTGGAATTTTATTACAGTAATGAAAGTTATCTGACAGGAATAAATGAACCTCTAACAGCATTCTCATGTACAAACACACTTTGAAGCATAACCAGCAGAGGGAAAAGAGAGCAACAAAAATTCTGTTCTCAAAGGCTCCTGTTATATCTTAACTTTTATAACTTAAAACCCATACTAAAAAGCAAGACGGACAGTGGTCCTGCATGATAGCTTGCAGAGCTGCCAGCACAAACCTTGTCTCCTGGTCATTCTTACGCTGCAGCACACAAGCAGCCTGGTGCCTCAGAGAGTACCAAAGCCATCTGTTTCTGCATATTAGAGAGTCCCTCACACAGAAGGCCTCTGGTGACAGCAAGTGGCAATTGGAGATGTGACCCGTGGTGTAGGAAAGAGCTCCTTCCTAAAGCATTCCTTCCAGCCAAACTCTTCTTGATTCTGCCACAGAGAGATGGTAAAGATCCTGTCACTGCAAGATTCAGCTTCCCCTTTCTGCAGAACCACCCTGTGAAGCTTTATCCTTCCTATCCCAAACTCCTCTCTTTCTACAGCCTCCTCCCCCCAAGCCTTCCATTACAGAATCACAGAATCGTCTAGGTTGGAAGAGACCTCCAAGATCACCGAGTCCAACCTCTGACCTAACACTAACAAGTCCTCCACTAAACCATATCACTAAGCTCTACATCTAAACATCTTTTAAAGACCTCCAGGGATGGCGACTCAACCACTTCCCTGGGCAGCCCATTCCAATGCCTAACAACCCCTTCAGTAAAGAAGTTCTTCCTAATATCCAACCTAAACCTCCCCTGGCGCAACTTTAGCCCATTCCCCCTCGTCCTGTCACCAGGCACGTTGGAGAATAGACCAACCCCCACCTCTCTACAGCCTCCTTTAAGGTACCTATAGAGAGCGATGAGGTCACCCCTGAGCCTCCTCTTCTCCAGACTGAACAACCCCAGCTCCCTCAGCCGCTCCTCGTAAGACTTGTTCTCCAGACCCCTTCACCAGCTTCGTTGCCCTTCTTTGGACTCGCTCAAGCACCTCCATGTCCTTCTTGTAGCCAGGGGCCCAAAACTGAACACAGTACTCGAGGTGCAGCCTCACCATAGTTGAGTACAGGGGGACAATCACCTCCCTAGCCCTGCTGGCCACACTGTTTCTTATGCAAGCCAGGATGCTGTTGGCCTTCTGGGCCACCTGAGCACACTGCTGGCTCATATTCAGCTGACTATCGACCAATACTCCCAGGTCCTTCTCTGCCAGGCAGCTTTCCAACCACTCATCTCCCAGCCTGTAGCTCTGCTTGGGGTTGTTGTGCCCCAGGTGCAGGACCCGGCACTTGGCCTTGTTGAACTTCATGCAGTTGGCCTCAGCCCATCGGCCCAGCCTATCCAGATCCTCCTGCAGAGCCTTCCTTCCCTCGAGCAGATTGACACATGCACCTAACTTCGTGTCGTCTGCAAACTTACTGAGGGTGCACTCAATCCTCTCATCCAGATCATCCATAAAGATATTAAAGAGGACTGGCCCCAGTACTGAGCCCTGGGGGACTCCACTAGCGACCGGCCTCCAACTGGATTTGACTCCATTCACCACAACTCTTTGGGCCCAGCTATCCAGCCAGTTTTCAACCCAACGACACTTACATTGTATTCACCTGAAAGCACCCTAACAGGCTTTGAAATGAGGAGACTGTTCCTCTGAGAGGAGTTGTGTGCCTACTGCTGAAACAGCAGGTTTCAGCACACGATACACACAATGCATTGCCAGGTGACAATTAGCAATGCCTACCAGATGGGCCCTAAATTCTGCACTTCATGCACTTGATTCCAACCCCAAAATTTAGAGGCCCAGATGGTCCTCTGGGTTATCTTCATCTGGAATCACGTGAACAAGTATTCAGATGTGGCAGGTGTTGCTGGTCAGATCCACTCTTATTTCACACCTACTGCCCTGTCTCTGAATTTCTCTGCTTTGCCCTGTGTGTGGAATCAGCCTCCTTCTTGCCTGGGCTCCTTCTCTCCTGCATACCTAAATCAGAGCCTGGGTCCACAGACGTCATTCCTGAGGCATGCTTTTCTCTGCACTGTCGCTGTTGGCACCTACAGAAACTACAAGCTGATGTACACTTTTTCTCTTGTGAATAAAACCTGCATGTCTCTCCATGTGCTAAAGCATCTCATTTAGTTTGCCTCTAGCTCTTCAGCATTAGGTGTGACATAGCAATTAATTCATCCTTTATTTTTCTCTGCACTGATAGCTGTACCATATTGAAGTTTGTATCTGAGCGAAGCTAGTAATTCATCAGCACTCGAGTATCTCTATGTACAATGTGCTCATTTTGCTATAATGTGTTTTTTTTTAATCTTGCTGACAATTGAAATGTTGATATTGTTAAGGTTAATGACCCACTGATAAATACCAGAAAACACTTTAACCCTCAAATAGTTTTTAGTCATGGCTGTTGCAAAGTGTGACAAGAATGCTCTGTGCCTAAATAGGCTTTAGAAGCAGTACTTTCTGAATATCTGAAGTTCCCTTTTACTACCAAAGTGGTTTATCTTGACAGTTACTAGGCTTGCTTCTGTGCCAGATTCTCTTAGTTTTATTATACTGAGTTTGTGTATGAGCTGGCTAGCTTTTCTTTTGCACTTCTTAATGGTCTGCATTGTGTGTTATATGTGCTGAGATGCCTTCGATCTGTACCTTACATACGATGAAATCAATTCAATCAGTAAGCAAGCTAATGGAAAGAACTGAAAGCCTGTGAGTTTTACTGGGGTACAGTCAACTAAAAGGTACTCTATCAGAGAGAGTACATCCAACTACAGTGACGGGGTCATAAGAAGGCTAGAAAAACACTGATTTTCACATTTTAACTGTACATATTTTAACACGAGGTTGCTTGTGGAGAGGTGTTTGCATTATGCTAAGAAAAAGGCATGCCCAGGTAATTCATGTAATCGCTAAGCCAGCATGCAGAGAGGGATGGAGAAGTAGTTTCCATTTTTAATTAACATTGTTTTTTGCTGGACTTCTTCCAAGCATTGAACCAGCAAAAGAAATATGATGCACTTTACATTGTGTTCTCAGAGATACTGCCCCAGCTCTCTTTAGCCAAAGAATGTCAATATAGCTTCATTGGAGCCAAAGCAGCACGTGTCTGTCAGCTGACAATCTGACCATAAACAGATTTCTGACTGCATAAGCTCTGTGAAAAAGACAGCAGAGTTGTATATCACAGTATGCACAGTATGAATTGAGGGGAATACAAAAAGCAAATTCCCATTCAAAGCAAACAGTATTTTGCAGCAGTGAATGGGTTCAAGTAGGGAAAAAGAATCCAAGATAGGCAAGTCTCACAAATTATGTGTGTGTTATCTACATGAGAAAAAAAGCGTTTTGCTTTGTCATTTACTGCCCTTGATTTGTCCTGTTAATTCCAAAAAAGAGTGACTGTAAAAACAGCCAGTACTTACAAGCACTTTTAGATGAACTGAGTGTTTCAGAGCACATTAGCCAAACCCCACTCCAATCCACGCTCACCTCACACTGAAGCCAAGCAACTGAGCCAAAGAACAGCGCTGGGAAGGACAGTGATCTAATGGAAATGCCAGAGATGTATTACCTCTGCAAGTAAGAGGCTCAGTGAGAAATGACTCTTCGCTATTTGCATTATGAAGTATAGCTCCTCTGGAAAAGTAAAGGTAGCCATTTTCCCTACACAGTCTAGCTGATACTTCTTATCTCTGTTCTGAAACAGCCTGCGCTACTCATGCCAGCGAGAGAGCTCCAGAAACTGTCCACTTCTGTCTCTGGAATTAACAGGGACTGGACCTGTAGAGCCAAGGCTCAACCTAGCAACCTGCACTGCTCAAGTGCAAGTTATAGGAAGAACATGAGGCCCTAGGAACTGCCCTCCTGGAGACCTAATGGCTCACCCAACCCATGATGCTGTCTCAGATAGCGGTGACAGGATGAGCTATTTAAAGAGGGCACATGAGCCTAGTCGTTCTCTGCACCCCATTTACTTTGTACTCCACCAAAGCTGTTTCATCAAGGGTGTTACAAGTTACTTCCTTGCCCAGTCCTCTTGGTATCCATCTATGAACCTTTGGCCTGTGAATTTGTCCTATCCCTTTTTGACCCTGCTTGTACTTTCTAATTCTACAAACTCCTGTGGCAGCAAGCTCCAGAAATATACCACCAGTGTAAAGAAGCACTTTATCTATTTTAAACTTTTCCTACTAGCTTCACTGACGTCTGTGAACACTTGAAGGGTTTCAAACAGTAGCCCCTGCTGCATCACAAGATAACAATAAAAATATGTGGTCCCTATGCCAGAAGGTTAGAGTCCTACAGAATGGCTTATAAGTCTCCAGGAACAAAGAAATAAACACACTTTCAGACTGATTTAGTTCTAAAGCACACTACTAACATTATGTTGGTTTAGCCCACATAGCAGCACCCAACGCATAGGAAAAATTAAAACAGCTCATTTTATGTATACATACCCACATGCACCAGATGTTCTATGTTTTTAGCTTATCTGCAGGTGTGTGTAAAAGCAGTTTTGGGACTCATTGATTGTGGAGTTCTGCTAACTGTCTTAAGCTTGTATAACTCCAAAAAAGATATAGTCCTAAGAGCCTTACTGCTAACAAGTTAAGCATTTTGCAGGAGCTGGCTTTTGGTTTGGCTACATTTAGCTCAAACTGTGTTATTCTCTGCTAATTAAACTTTTGAAAAGGAACACAGCTGACAAGAAGTTGCAAGTAATTTGCTCTGTCCTTGACATTACTCAGAAGTCTCAAAGCAGAGGCCACAGAAGTCCAAGGATACTAACCTCCAAGAGACGAAGCAACAGTCCTTAATTAGCGTCTTACCTCTGATGTTGCTGTGAGGCATGAGCTGTAGAGATATCAAAGATGTCCAAAACACAGATGATTCTGGTGGTAAGCAATCAGTTCAGACACACTGTGGCTGCTGAATCCCTAGAGGCAAAAAAGAAATGGAAGAAATTCTGAGTATAGCTTGGAGACACAGATGCAGAGACTTGGCATTTGCCCTGTGGAATTCTTGGATGCACTTGAAAGGTTCCTCAAGGATGAAAGTGCAGTCTTTGTTTGTTTTGTGCCTGGAATGAACTGACACCATCATATTATCTCAGATTCATTGGCAAATAGTCTCTTCCAATGGCTGCAACTGTTATTAGATTACAAAATATGCAAAACGACAGATGGCTGCTAAATTTGTTGCCAAATGATTAACTGCATGTTAACGATGCAGGAGTTTAAGAACAAATTTTAAGGGAAGCATCAGGTACGAAGGAATATCTTAAAACTGGAAAACTGCTCCCATCTTCATGCCAACAGAGGCCAGGCTTGTTAGCCAAGGAGACAAATATTTTCTAAGTTGTGAGCCACACATAAATTTCCCCTACTCAGAGCAGGAATTAATAATTCAGGAACACTTCACTCTGTCCCCAAACTTCAGTGGAAGTCTTTGAACTTTTTCTTTAAGCAACAAGACTTGCTCCCCTCCCTCACTCCACCTAAAACTACCCTCCAGTAGATCGTCTAATGCAGTGCTTGTGGTGACTCAGAGACACCCATACCATTTTTACCACATTTTGTGCATTAGTACTGTTAATCTGACTGTTTTTACAATGATCTCCTTCACACACAAAAAATACACTGAATTATTCTGCTCATGTGACTGTCAAGCTGCCCAAATGCTTAGCAATCCCTTGTATGATGAGGAATCTTGATCTAGCTACTGGCCTGAAGTATACAGAAGAAAAACATGAGCTCTCACTTGGCTTTACAGGATTTGGTTACGTTTGTTTTGGGACATGTCACTATAGTCTTGTTCCTTTTAGACACCATGGCTGCTCGAGAGAGACATGACAGAACATCTGCGGTGCTTGCAGCTCTCGCTCCCTGAAGTACCAGACCAAGAAAAACAGCCTGGCAAAGAAATCAGCTACCTACAAGGTAACACACAGCAATTTGTCTTTACAGGCTCTTTTTGCCGCTGTTTAAGTAAAATGGTTGAGAATCCTCACAAAGACACTCCTACTTTTCTTGCTTTTTTTTTTTGAATGGTGTTGGGGTGAATATACAGATGAGGAGCTGAGAAACTTCCTGTCTCATCTCAGCACGCTGCATTCCTGAAATCACCTTCAGTTCCCAATTACACAAATTCCTGCTTAGCACCTTAGGGAGACTGATGTGCATTAGGCTCTCCTAATCTTGTCCTGCAGTTCTGAAACAGAAAGAGCTTCCTCCTTGCTTCTGGAAGTGCTCAGTGAAACGGCCTCTGCCACTACACGCAGAGTTGTATCATACGTCATCTGCTTTGTTTCCACTGCTGCTTTCTGGAGAACCCAACTGCCTGCAGTTACAGGACGGAAAGAAAGCCGTGAAATGTAGAAGACAGACAGTTAAATTTCTGGTTGGGAAGAGGTGGGACTGATCCCACAGCAAACACTGGCTACTGTCTTATTTTTCAAGAGCTTGGAAAACTGGGGAAAAAAAATCTACAGAGAAAAAAGTCTGTACATCAATTGTAACTGTGGTAATGGATCACAAGCGGCCTTTGGCATTCAGCTGAAACTTGTCACCCCGAGGCCAGTGAGATGGAGCAGTGATGTCCAGCCACAAAAAAGACCAAGAGAGGCCAATAGGCATGAAACAGGGAGCCTCAGGAATCCAAAATGGTATAAGTCCAACAACTTCACAACTCCAGGCACAAGCAGGCTGGATGTCCTGCTAAAAAGTCATCATATGCAGGGGCTTCATCTCTTTAAATATATCTTTCTACATCGAATGGCTCTTGTAGTTCATCTGTGTGCCATTTCGTATTGCATTAGTCTGTATCACACCGTCTGGCAGTAAAATGATATGCCATGACATATGATACATAATCTGTGGCATGTCACAACCTACATTTACAGCATTTAGTATATTTGATTTAAATATATGACCATCTTGTCCATCTTTTTCACACTTCGTTTTATCGCAGCTGATGAGAGCAGCATATGGACAACTGACGTGATAATCAGGATCTACAAGTAGAGGAAGAATGACAGTCTAGTTCCAGTGACTTATTACTAGCAGCATTGTTTCACTTAACCTTGCATACTTCCAATTCCCCTCTGTGTCTGTGAAGCGTCCCCTCTTGTTATAATACCAGTTAATACCATTAAGCCTGGATAGTCGCTTGCTAAGTCTTGAATAAATCAAAGGAATAATACTGAATTTTATTAAAGCTGTTCACCTTCTTCATTTGGTCTCTTGCTTCTTGCTTCCTCAAGGATATCCCAAGGAATTTGATTGTTTGCTTCCTGCCAGATAAGGTCTTTTCTTTCAGGCCTGGATTATATCCAGTTCAAGATCCAGTATATGATGTAAGAGCTTCTGTTATATCTATATATATGATGATGACATATCTACTTTGGTGAAGTCTTTCTCATCTAAGGTAGGACATTTCAGGACAGCCATACACTATGTACTGTAATAGCACTCTGAAATCTCTCCTTGGCACTTATCAGATCAGTATCAGTAACTGGAAAGAAACTGGTTTGGAGCAAAACACGAGGATACAAACTTGTTATGATGCTGATAAGCCTTCAAGGAGAAGCACACTGCCACGGTAGTGAAGAGACTTGAAAGAGCTCAGACAATACAGCACCATTTCCCAATCACCTCAAATTCAAGTGCTTCACTTCCAGCACACCTGTTCTTCGAGACTAATCTGTTCTTGGATGAAAAATTGCACAGAATTAAAATTTAAAAAAAAATCTACATCACTCAGAGTCACACTCACAATCGATCACAATGGACAGCCAATAAATGTAATATATTGCATCTTCGGTAGAAGACAGAATAAAGTTAATGAAGATGCCCAGACTGGGCACTCATATGCAATCATAAAAAATGTGGTCAAATCTCTCCTGATAAAAAACAAACTTTGTACAGAATTGTATATGGCCATGCAGGAGCAGTTTCTGTGAAGTTTCTGTGCTACAATATAGCAATTTAACTGCACACAGCAGCCTTGCTTGGCAGTTTATGGAGAATCTATAAGGGAGCACAATACCCAAATAACATGTCAGTGGGGATTTAGGTGGGCACAGCGCAGTAACTGGAATTGGATTTGGGATGCTCTCGCAGCCTCACTCAAGATCAATTACAAGGCCCTTTGGAATTACACCTGATCAAAATCTTGGTTCGTCCCTCCCCACGCAGAGGTAGCTCCCAGGAGCGGATGCTGCAGGACTGGGGATGAAGCAGCCACAGTCCCTGCTCTCCTTTGACCTGGCCAAAGCACCTGCAGGGTGCAGGCACAGCTGAGCACCTGGTGGCAGCCTGGGGCTGCCTGCACCAAGCCCAGCACCCATACTCCTGCCAGGGGCACAGGCAGGCAGGGTGACCAACTGGGATGTCTGGTTCCGCACCTTCTCTTTAAAATCTCAGCAATAAAACAATTCTTAGCTTCAGATAATGCCTTTGACTCTCTGTTTCTTTAAACAACCTTTTCATGTACACACAGTTTACGTTATCCTCCCTTCTCTCCCCAACTTAACAGGCTGTGCTAAAAGGTTGCAACGACCTCCCCAAAGGTCTTTTGCCATTTAAGAATTAATTAGCATTCAAGAAAGGACTCAGTGAAGTCCATCAAGCGTACCCGCACGTCAGATATGCTGATCATCTGTGTTGGGGATGAACATGTATGACATCTGATGTCTTCAGTCTATTTCTCAAATTCATTTCAAAGAGTGCATCAGCAAATACTCAAACAAGCACCACAAAGAAAGCATGAGAAGAAACAAAACACAACCAGTGCCTGGGCAGCAGCTCAAAGATGTGCTGAAGGAGCTCACATAGCCAAAAGAGTTAAGTGACCCCATTCCTCTCCAGACCCAGAAAATGTGCTCACTCACTCTTCTAACACCCGTATCTGGCAGAGTTCTCACCCCAGTACATTTAAAAGCATTGAACCTCTGTTTTGTGAGAGGGAGCCATCACTCAAGCCCACTTCTTTACGACTGCAGTCTTACAGTTTTTGCAGCAGGTGGGTCTCTGTGAATGCTGTGGCACCAGGCATTCGTGGAGATGCTCTCAGGGAACTAACTCCTCAGGAAGAGTGTCTGTCAGAGACATACACCACTGCATGGAAAACATCCGCTAACTTGGCTTTGCATTTCTTTAATATCACATATTCTATACTTCAAGCCATTTCTTGGGGTTTTTTTCCACTGAACCTTTTAATCACTTTCATTTTACTGCTTGATGTTCACAGGCAAGTCTCTCACTAAAGGTTCACTAAATTAAAATTTGGAACATTTTTCTGACCCAAGTGGAGTTTACTAGGTTAATTTTCATCCGTGTCAAGATGTTATAGCCTCTTGAATCAACAGAAGTGTTTTGTGCCTACTGCTTATTTCAGAGTTAAAGAAAAACCTGCAAGGTTAATGAGTAACAGGAAGCAATTCATTAAAGTTTTGATAATGTAATGTTTCACAGCAATTTAATTTCATAATATATTATACAACCCAAAGGAAAAAATGAATCCTTGAAAAAATCTATGCCTAATGTAAAAGACAGACAAGCAGAGAGGACTTCACAGGACTTCTAAGATTTTTGGCAGCATTAACACTGGTTATGGAATTGAGGCCTTTATTCAGAAGCGCTTATTTCTTGAATTGCTTTCTTTAACGCAGCTTTTACAGATAGTATTTCATGGACATAGAAGTTTTGTCATCTTTCCTTCACAAATTCAGTTCTGTGACAATACATGAAACTTATCTCCAGGAGTTCTGAGTAACTTACTCTGTGTCTTGAGAATGAAATCTTGCCCGATAGTGAAAGTTTCTATACCACGATGTATAGCACATATACCTTCTGACACACAGGGTGCTGGCCACTCCAGGAGACACAATGCCAGGCCGGGTAGACATAAAGTCTGCTCTGCTGAGGTGTTTTCTCCAGCACCAAGAAGCAAGAATGAATTTCTGCATAGCCCTGTAGAGGACTCGACAATGAGTCCATATGGTTTTGCTTTTCCTTTCCTAATCAAAATCATCAAGTTTAAATTAACTTCCCAAGCTGAAAATCCAGACACTGGCCTTTTTAAGCGAACTAGGATTATCAACTAGAAAAATAAAATTTTGGCTCCTACTTTTTTCATCTGCACAGTTCCAGGAGTTGCTCGGAAAACTAAAAGAAACTTCTGTCTTGACCTGTGAACAACAGTAAAAATACGAACGTAACAAGAAAATTTGACAGATGAGAGCTCTTGCAATAGCTGTTGAAAGCTAAGGCCCCCAGCACAATTCTACTGAATGTGCAGCTTTACTATAGTTACAGATTAGAACAACAAATTTATTTATTTATGCAGTGATTATTATGCATTTAATGCATTGGTAACTGGCACTTAAATTCTGGAATAACAGCTTAAATCCAGCCATTACATTCATTTTAATTAAATGTTTCCAAGTATTTTTTGCTATACTACGCAGACAGCCACTGCTAATGACCAGCTCCGTGTAGTCTCCATGTAACATTATTTCCTCTGGTAAGACCCTCACTGCTTTGCCTGCCCTGGTTTGGGGAGGGTGACAGTGCGTTAGGCTTTATGCACAGGGCCTAATTATCCTGCTGCTGAGGAAAGACACGTCATTCCTCACACTGTCACTGCTCATCGTTCAGCACTGCAGGGATCAGGATCACGTACTCCAGGGAGACAAAGCAAGGGAGGATGGAGCACAGTTTTCTGCATCACTGCTGTAGTCCTCAGCACCTCTGCTCCCTACGGACATTTCTTGCTATCTGATAGGTTTGAACAAAGCTCTTAAGTGTTTACACAAACTTAAAGTATATATCTGATTTCCAGAAGCTCTGGATTCGGCCTGTGCTTTCAAAAAAGCCATTGGCACACCTACAGGTAGAGGCACTCCCATCCCCTGCTCAGATGCTCACACTAGAATTGCCAGAGCAACTGCAGCCCCCGCCACCTTTCCTCCTCCCCAGCCACCCCATCGATCCCCCCCAGAGGTACGCGAGGGAGCCGACTCAGCAAAACGGCTCTTGAAGGCTTTTTAGAGGCTGCTGGCACAGCACCTCTCCAACGACAGGCACTTTGCAGAACAGAATCACCCTCGTCACCAAGTATCACCAAGGCTGGTCCCCTTCTTCTGCAGACATCTACATCGAGTGATAGCGTTCACAAAGATCTCTTCCCACTGCACAGCTACAGCCCCTCGTTAGTCCTACAGGAGCTGTCCCCAGACTCACTGCATTTAGAGTGGAAACTTCCCCCTGCTCTCCAGCACTGACGTTTGTTACTACCCATTAGTTTCTGCCCCTACCCAGGGAAAGGCTAGGTTTGGATGGTTAAGAAGAACTTCCAAAAGGTGGTTTATAAGAACTTCCTAACATTTCTTTACCTTTGTCACCTCTGGTACTATGTAATTTCATTGCAGGGTGGGTTCCAGCTGCAGCTCACCCACTGTACTAGCTAGTAATCTTTTTTTAATAGAATAAGATAGTTCCTAGCTGTACCACAGCAGAGAGAAATTACAAAGATAATTTTAGTCTACAGTCTGCTTGGTGTTAGAGAAGAGGAAGGCTAAAGTACCAGTAGGGACGTGTGGGGAGAAAGAATATCATGGGTGATAAGAAAATCCCAAATTTTTCTCAAGAAGAGTTAAAGACGATTTTGGAAGGAGTTTCACAGCATCTGACTTGATAAAGCTCTCCATAAACTTGACAAATAAAATTCCATCAAAACAAGTTGAGAAATGCTGTTTTCACATGCTTAAAACACTCATCTCTGGAACAGAGGGACTATTAGTGGGAGAGTCGTTTGTCTGCAGCTGCCAGAAACACCAGGAAGCAGAGAGAAATGGCATTCCCTGCTGCTAATGGATGGGAGAGGCTCCTTGGGTACTGGCAGAATGGTAGGAAGATGAACTCTTTGCTTGCATAAACAAGCAGCTACACCAACAGCTACCATAACTTGCAAGAGAAGTCAACAGGAGCTCAGAATTCCCACTTTCCAAACCACATATTGAGCAGCTTCTGCTGAAACAATCATGAATTCTTGGGTGCTCAGCGCTTTTGAAGAGCAGGACTCCTGTTTGGGAACAGATGAAGGGTGCTGGCACGAACATGGTGGCACAGCAGCAGGCACACCACTGCTTACCCGCTCCTGTTCAGGCACCAGCCCCTGTTCAGCACATGCTCCCGAGCGTGGCATTTCCTATGGCTACATTCAAGACAGACTCCTCTGAATCCTGACATGACATCCTGCAGAAGAAGAGGGTTGCCCCCTGCCCAACCATACCAATCTATCTGGTGCAAGGTAGTAGCTTTGCCTACAAACCCCGCTGCCCAGCATCTCTCCACACCCCATGTACGGAGCCCAGGCACCTTGCTTGTGTGCTGCTGCTGCACCCAGGCTTATGGTGTTCAGCTCCCCTGCACAGATTCTGCCATTTGCACCACAAATACAGTACCGGGGTACTGAGCTGTGAAGACACTAGCCTTGACCTTCTGCTTTAAAAGAGGAATATTTCACATGAGCCGATGGAAATGAGCAATTTCAGCCACTATGGATTTGTTGTATTACTTTCTTCCAAAACACGGTGACACAGGACACAGAAGCTGCATGCTAGAAAAAAAACCCAACCAACTCCCCCCCCCCCCCATTTCTAATTGATTCAGTTTCACATCCACTGTGATGAACACTCTGAGGTTCACTTTTGGAAAACTAGAAATTACTTTTTGGAAAGCTGAAAGGACCTCAAGAAGATGGGAGATGGACTGAAGTTTTTACCTGTCTTTAAATCACCTGTGACTTACGAAAGAGAAATGATTTGTTCCAAACTCTTATGGGTAGGAAGCCTGAAGGGCTGACTTTAATTTATGTGCAATTTCTTGTAATAATCTAATTTAGATGTCAGACAAAGTTCTGGGTTATTACTTTTCACAGAGAAATTACAGTGTAATTGTTATTGTTTTCTTCTTTAATTATTTTGATGGCGTTAAGAAAGAATATTTTTAATAAGCTTTTCTTATCTGAAATATAACACTTGAACTAACATAATATGTTCATTCGCTGTCAAAGTATTTTCTGTAGACATATTCACAATAATACAACAATTCTGATAAAGAGAAACCTGTTCCTGGGTTGATTTTGCATCTGGCTATATTTGCATATTTTATTCAACAGTATGAATTGGACAACAAAACCTATGCAGCATTAACAAGTGTGCTATGGTTTTATTTAGAAGTTCACATTTTAGGCAAAGTATTACCACCTTTCTGGAAGACGTCACAACATATTCCCATGTATTTCAATGAAAATTACGAGACAGAGCTGCACAGATATTCTGTCCCTCAAAGCATATCCTTGACTGTAAGGAGACAGTGCTAGCCACTGCTTTCATACTGAACATCAAATGTCAAATTTGTCAAATACACTTTGTAGAACTGATTGCACCGGGAAGCATGTGCTACAACATTAACACCTGCATTTTTGTGGAAACACTGCGGTATTTCAGCATAAATGAAAGTTTATAGCCTTGTTTTCACACATCTACTAGCTTGGCAAGCCATTAAGCAACACAGAGTTTATTTTTTTAAGGTCTTAATTTAAAATTTCAGATTTTAACACTGCTCCTACTTTGTTCTTGCAGCAGCAGCCAGCATTCTGATAACCAGATTTGCAAAGAAGTCTAAGGCTCAGCATGAGCACACATGTACATTAGCATCCATGTGTCTGTGTTAACTACAAACCATACAGTAAGCTTTCTCGAGGAGGTTCAAAACCATCCTCCACTGTTTGGATGCTATTGCATGGATAATCTCGCTCTCAACCTCTGTGGAAAGGGACTGTCCTCTGGAAAAAATCCCAATAAGGGCTATGTCAGATCTACAATACACAGCAGTATTTTCACAAACTTAAATCATGGGAACTCCCACACGGTAGTGACCTATGTTTATAGAGCTGAAGATTATGAGCTATATATTTTATTATATGACTGTCTGAAAACCATATTGTAGTGAGCACCCTGCGTTGTCATGAATCACCGTGAGAATAGCTGAGAAAATGTATAGGCTTTTCTCCTTCAGGGTCAAGAGTACATTCCTCTGTGACCCTTCATTTTAACATGAGGCAAGGATGTAAAATGCCAAAGGCTCTTTTTCCACTGACTTCAGTTGAAACAGTCCAGAGTTTATTAAACAGCAAATAATTCTGCTATCAATCTAGCATCTTAAAATTGGAAACCACCTACAAAGAACAAACAAGTATGAGGCAACATTAAAATGTAGATATATATGTACAAACACACACAAAGTCTGCTATTCAAAGAGGGTGGCTTTCTGTTGCCTGAACGACTGTGGTCTTTTTTACTTTAACTATCCTGCCCAGTGAATTAAGGCAATGTAAATTATTCAGGTATGTCTTGTGAATATTTTATGAAGAACCTCTGTAACAAAAGAAAAAAAAGCTGGACATGTAATTTTGTCCATCTGCACAGACCTTCCCTAATTCTATTTAAACACAGTGCATTTTATTAAAGAGAGAAATCATAAAGTTAACATCTCATTTGATTCTGGGCAGCACATTTCTCAAATACTAAGAATAACTTGGACCAAACACTATTTTTACTGTCAGATTTTTACAATGAGAAATCCAAAGGCTGTGATACATTCACAGGATACTTGAAAAAGCCTAGATATTCTGTATGAATAGCAGTTAATTTTTGAGAGTGAAGAACATGATCCCCTCTCTTTCAAGGATCACAGGTTTTTAATTTAAAAAGACAGGCAGACATCACAGAATTTAATTTCACAAACAAAAATATTATCTTCTTTCACCTACTGTAAGCATTTTAGAATAACCAGAGGAGTTATGTTTTTATGTATTTCATTAGAAGCAAAAATATTTGTCAGTGAAGAGGTAATTGATAATTTAATTTTAGAACAAACCAAACGAATGAATATAAATGCTTTGGAGACAAAAGATATGGAAAGTTTAAAAACAAAACAAAATAAAACAAAATTAAAAAAAAACAACTAAAGTTTAAGAATTAAGTTTTATGAAACGCTTAGAATGATTTGGCATGATTTAACCCATGTAAGCATGGGTTAACTGCAACAAACCTGAGCGTGGCAATGACCTCTGCCGGCTCGCACACGGGACAACGCAGGACCCATCCACATGGGCTACAACCCCTGCTCACATGGAGCAACAGAGAAGTCAGTGCAGTCCCTCTGAGGGTGAGGGGCTTCCCCTGTTCTGTGGCTTGTGTGTTCGGCCCCACCATTGCCCAGCACAAGCAGGGACCCCCTTGGGAAGTCCACCTTAATCCATTGGGCGGTTACTTCTACTAGCAGGAAATGAACGCTTGAATCTTGTAGGAAACTATGATTTTTTATTGTGGAAGTTTATGAAAGTAAAGGCTAGTCTGGAAACATGCTTCTAGGGAGGCTTTCCGAAACAGCAGCCCTCTTGTTTCAGGCCGGGTACCAAGGCAGGGATTTGCAATCACTCACTGTATTTTCTTGGAAAGCAACATTCACAGGGAATCATGAGATCGGGTCTCAGATTCTTCAAAGTTGGCTCAATGATGGATGTTGGCTTTTGTTTTTGTTTGTTTTGCTTTGTTTCAAATGGGATTCTAAATTTCAATGCACAAGGCCTTACTTTAGACATCCAAATAAGCAGGACTGGTCCTCAGAAGCTCTTAGTGCAGTTTGAACAGACACCACAGAAAATGCTTTCAGAAATCTAACAAATATTCACGTGCTTAAATACAGCTTTATGCTTCTAGTTGTAAAATATGATTGCTAGGACTTGAGTTTTCCTTCTCCTGGGTGAGTGGCCTAGTTGCCAGGCTATAAAAAGTCATTTACTTGCTCAGTCTAGCCCAATTAATATTTAATTATGTCAGGCAAAGTAGAACAGCTTGAATGGAAAGGCTTGAGGGTCCTTACACAGTCCAGAGTAGCCCAAACTTACAAATCCATGCAGCACGACAAAAGCAACAACTGAATCCTGGTATTCTGAATCCTAAGCAAGTGCCCTGCCTCCCGAAGCGCTGGAAAACAGGGAACAGCATGGCTGCTTCTGTCAGCTGGATGGAGGTTCTGCGGAGACCAAACCATGAAATTTGGCCCAATTTTGACTCAAGTTTCAAGTGAAAGGAAGGGGAAGAGAAAAGTATTTCATTTTTCTGAATACCTGGTCTTCTAGCTGTCATTTTGTGTTTCATGTCAGGTGTTTTACGTGCAGGATGTTGCAAAGACAATAGCTTGGTGTTTTACTCGTATCTAAAAGAGATTTTCTAATGCTTCCTTTGTCTCCCTCAATTCAAAACATGTGCCACCTGGACTGGAAAACACACATCCTTCCCAGGGATAAAAGAGAAAGCTTTTCAGTTCCCATCACTATTTTGTAAATTCAGCTTGTAACTCCTAACAGAAGTCAGACTCTTTTTATGCTGTTATTTTACCCTGTATCTGAAAGCTTTAGGCAGTCTAGCACTAAGGTGAATTAACTTGTTTTTGTCTATTTTTCAAGGGCTCAGAAAAAATGAAACGTGGATGCAAAGGTCTACTACATATTAACCTGAAGGGCCTAGGTATAAGAGCATCCCTTAAACGTGAGCAAAAGCCTGGACATTTAAATGGCACAATTCTAACCTGAAGACTGGGGCTTGAGCTCAGAGGCTCTGGCCATGTGTCAGTGACGGCAATATGGGGACTGGGATGGAGGGGACAATGCGCATGCCCCCCCTGCTCCCAAGCCAGCATCCTGGGTACAGACACGCTGCAGGGGTACAGCTCCTCGTAGTGCCCAGACCTCTCTGCTGGAGCCCACTCCCAGAGCCTGCAGCTCCTCTGCTCTTCCCATGGCAGAAGTCCGGTTCCCTGAACCCTCGTTCCAAATTCACTCCAACCCCAGCCCACCTCCATCCTTTTTCTCAGTACTTCTGAAAACTCACAGTCGTCTACTCCAAAGCCTCTCCCATCCCACACACCCAAGACCCTCACTGCTCATGTGCTGTGTCTCCCACTCCCCTCTCTCCCCAACACCTTCCTGTCTCGCTTCTCACCCACAACACCCTTTCACTTTTACGTCTTCGCTCTTTACAGCCACATTTGTCCTCCACCAGACTCCCCACTCCCTACCTGAGGAGCACAACAGCCGCTGGGCTCCCAGAAGTCCCACCTACGCTGACATTTCTGCTCATTTTGCAGCTGCTGCTGCCCCTCACCCAAGCTCAGACCTCTGCCGGCTTTCACAGCCACCCAAACTCACATTTTCCCGGGACTTAGCACATGGAAGGTTGTGCAGGCAAGCATTTCGAAAGCCTAAATGCTGCCTACACTTGCCTGAAGTCTGCCTAGGTCAGCTCTGAAGCAATTAAAAATAAGCCGCACCCAAGAAGAATAGGACAAATGGTAGCTGTAAAGATCTCATGGTGAGAACCAGCTGGTAGGCCCCCAAAACAGGTGCCTACAAGTGTAAATTTCCTGCAAACATCACTGAAAAGTGGTTTTGTTTTCAGCGCACGCAGTTGTGTCGAGCGATTGGTCAGAGCTGTAGAGGTATATATATTCGAACTGTGAAGAACTGTGATGCCTATTGCTATTTCTTTCACATTTTAGAAGCTCTCACTATAGTGCTAAGCTACAAGCGATGCTCATGGGCTTCGAGCTGCCACAGCTCAGTTACTGGCAGTGACCACTTCCCATGCATTACAGAACTCCCTTTTGCCTCAGCAGTTGCAGATTACTGAGGGTTTCTTTTTGTTTTTATTTTTATTTACTTTTTATCATGTACTGCACGTTTCCCAGAGCTCGGGCCTGGAAACGAGTTACCTGCAGCAGCAGGCTGTTAGCCAGCCCCGACAGGCAGCTGAGCGCTGCACGCCTCGTGCAGATGCCCTCACCGACCAGGCTGACCGCGCTCCCACCTCACCTGCCGATGAATCCTGAGCACCACGAGTACAAATACCAGATCACGTTTTGCAAGGGCAAGAAAGTGGTGCCTAATGCTCACAACCCCAGTGGTCAGTCTGATGGCACAGACCACGAACACTTTAAGAGATTGTCATCTAAGGGTAGCAGTAGTGCACTAACACCGCTGTTCATACCAGTACTTAGTCAGCAGTTAAAGAAACCTCAACATCCTGCTGGTGCTCCGCTGTCAGAGGTGTTTCCTGTGTTTGGTAAACCATGAAAATATCTGAAGAGCTTAGTGGTACAACCATTGCATTTTAGGGCTTCTTTTAAGTTCAGTATTCTCAAACAGGTACTAACAACGTCTTGATTTTAGTTGATCTCAACTCCCGTCCTGCTTTCCAGTCATTTTATTCATTATAGGAATCTTTATCATTATTCAACACCTTTTTTTCCCCCCCTAGCTTTCCCCATGCCTACAAAGAAGATTTGGAGGTGTGTTTCATTTAGACAAGCAGGTAGTCAGATTGCTGTTAGTACTGGTATTCTCTGCTTAGTTAGGCTAACCTGTTACTCAGTACTTATGGTAGATCAGATTTATTCTTTTTTCAGTAAGAAAAAAAATACAGGCATCTCAGCATTAAAAAGAAAAGAACGAAAAAAAGGCTAGCATGTACATTATGGAAAATGCAAGGCAACTAAGCGTTTTTAATATGTTTGCCCTTTTCTTGAGAAAAGGGACACTTCAAACACCTGTCCTATTTGGGAGTTTGCTACTGACTCAGACCATTAAACACATTCATATGAGTTTTGTTACTTCTAAGAATATGGGGCTTACAAAATGAGTAAAACCTGGCAACTTCTGAAACCGTTCTTTGAACTACCTGTGGCTGTCACATCAACATTTCAGATGTTCGGCCCCAGAGCGGGGCAGGCAGTTAAAAAGGCCTGCTGCTCATGTGTGTAGCACTGTATGCAGTGCTCAGAGCGTCACAGCAGCTCAGCACCAGCAGCTGCTGCTGCAGAGGGCAGAGCGACCTCCAGCAGCTCGCTTCACATTCGCATGCCGCCCAGCGCCCACCCGAGTTCTGTTCAAAGAAGCTGTAAGTGAAGTCACACACAAAAATCTACCTCAGGACACGTCCAAGGGATGTAGTACTGTGCATAACAGGATGCCTATGCAGTTTTCAATGGCTGCATTCAAGAGGCTGTAAAAAATAGATACAGACTTATACAGACTTCCCTGTACTTAGAAACTTTATGGAACTTTGTAGCGGTTTTATATAATAGTTTAGTAAAGGGCTGAATCAATAGAGAATTTTTATGAGACTCTTAAGACCAGCTTGTATTAAAGCAGTAAGTATTTCATTTTCTTTATAAATGTTCACAGCACTAAACTACAAGACACCACCATATAGCACTTGGGTGGAAACGCATGCTGTCCTGGTGTGTTTGGGGAAGGGAGGACAGCCAGTGGAGCAGCAGGGCCAGACACAAAGCTGAGGCTCGGTCTGACCTCACAAAGGAGCCTCCGCAGGGAGATCCTCACTGCACCATCCCACTGCCTCGCATCGCCTCTCCCGCCGGCACCACCACATCGCCACCGCTTTGCCCTCACCTGAATCACTCCTCCTGCGGCCACTCCTGCTCTGCCTGCAGGACGAAGGCAGGTCTGTGGCAGGGACTGCTTCCCCAGCCTTCAGCTACAAGGGCAAACTCAGATCACGGATTACTGCGAGCACGGCAGAGGGCCTGGGAGCACCTCCAAAATCATTTTCCCTGCGTCTGTAGCACAGCAGGAGCGTTTTCCCCATCTCTTCTATACATGGCAGAGAAGGAACTCACGCTGGCACCAGCATAATGTCACTCACGAGTAATTTTATCCGATTTATTACATCTAAGTGCTTCAGTAAATATTTAAAGAATCTGATTGCAGCATATAGGGTTCTAAGAGATTAGAAAGAAATAAATTACCTTACATTAGCATATAATATTATTTACCCAAGATAATTAAATCAGCTCAGTTAATCACTAAATCAACTAAGTTTTCATTATCATGACAAGCTTAAGGAGTACAGGTGACATTTGGTTAGAAATGTTAAAGTAGTAATAATAACAGTTGCTTGTTCAAGCTGAGGTAAAGCAGTATTAAAACACACAAAGCATCCTTGCCGTTAATCTTAGACAAAAGTCAAGTTTGCACTGTCAGAGGGGAAAGCACTCACTCCGTTGCAAAGAAAAAAGTATAGTTTAAAATGTTTACCACTTTATCCTCTACAAGTATTAACTAAATGCCACAGTGCCATAAAACACTCCACAGCTGGGAAACCAGTGCAAGGAGGCACGCACCACCCAAGGCGAATAACCTTGCTTAACCAGCTGGCTGCCCAAGCACTGGACAGCATTTCCTGAGCTAAGGCAAGCCAGACAGGAGGGGTGTTGAAGCGCAGGAGAGCACAGAGCACCGAAGGCAGCGTGGGCAGGATGCAGCACACACAGGTTGTCCATCAGGAGCAACACTCATAGGAACAGTCTGAGCAAGGACAGGGCAGTGCCACCAGCAGCAGCCAAAACCTGCACGCTCTACACGGCCCAGTGCTGCTGCATGGCCCTGCAGCTCATCCTGTCTGCGCTCTGTTACCCCGTGGCACAGCTGGTAACAGCTGGGTACTGCGCTGGGGGCTCC
Organism: Anser brachyrhynchus; assembly: GCF_964034855.1. Classification (NCBI taxonomy): domain Eukaryota; kingdom Metazoa; phylum Chordata; class Aves; order Anseriformes; family Anatidae; genus Anser; species Anser brachyrhynchus. The sequence goes on along the minus strand of NC_137703.1, from coordinate 14,035,963 downwards.
GGCAGCTCAGACACAGCACTGCACTGCTGAGGTTTTTCCCGGGGAAAAGCTGAACCTCTGCAATTTTACGGTCCCTTTCAGGATGCAGCTTCCAATTAAAACTTTTCTTCCATCAGAGCCATTCACCGGCAGCACTAGAACTGTGGCTACCCAGCAACATCTCTGTACCAACTGAAGGGACTTTGCTCGCAGCTAACAGATATAAGCTTGTAGACTGCATTGTTCCAACCTTACTGCTTGCAAATGGAAAGAATTCCAATTTTTATTGCTAGCCACAAAAAAGCATTAAAAGTTTTAGAATATTTTATAGTTATTAATAAAGTGAATTGTATTTTTTTTTTTTTTTAAGGCTTTAGTATTCTGTGCACCCCTTTTCTTCCACATCCCATGCCAGCGTCATTTATTTGTTCTGTTAACACCTCTCTAATATCTATATTCCCCTGTATTCTTCCAGTTGTATTCTTGGGAAACAGAAACAAGGTCATTTCATCAAAGGCAATGGAAAAAGTGGTTCAGAGGGAACTAGGAACAAACATTCATTTAAAATCATGATTAATTTATGTAATTCACTGGTCGCTGCTTGTGAGGTACCTCCCTTCCCCTATGCAGACCCATTAGGTCTGTTAATGTCTTGTAACTGTCAGCTTGAGAGCCATCCCCTCACACATATGCAAAAGCCTTGTGCTTTTAGCTTAGATGTGCTGATCCAGGTGGCATCCCCTAAATTTCCATCCACTGGGAACCCATCCAAGAGGAGATGGAAACCTCCTCAGCCAACTGCATTGCAGGAAATGGGCCATCAGTGAAAAACCTGGGCTGAGCACCACTGAAAAGCAGCTAGTGGGGCTCCTGTGAGCCCGTCATGTCAAAGCTGGGCGGGAGGGAGAAGCAGTGAGAGCAGGAGGCTTGTCAGGACAGCAAGGGGTTCAAACCAGATACGGAAAGCAAGACTACCATGCTTGCAGTGTTTTCATTTGAGGTCACACGTTCCTGGTTACAATGCAAAGTCTTACCCTTGTTATTTTGGGAACAGTAGATCGCAGGATTGGATGAACTAGGGGGATTGCTACATTTCAAATACTCAACACTTGCAGTTTAGATTCACCTTTCATGGCTCATCCTTGTCAGCACTTTCCTTATTTTTTGTTCTAGTATTTAATATATGGTTTCTATGCCTGTATTCTTAATCACCTTCACTGTATAATTTTCTTAGGTACTTATCTACCTTCTCATCTCCCTGCTTTGCCTAATTACCTGTCCCTTTCCTTCAGATGGTTCCTTTATTCCCTTCTTGCTTTTCAGAATCATTAGCATTGCATTATTATTCTTAACAGCAGTACATTTATGTTTATTATGCAGTGTTTGCAAATAAATAGCGAACTGAACTTCTGGCTGTGTTTACTTAAAGTTAAAAGGAGAAAATGCAATGCAGGTTGAATTATCATTTCACTTGGTTATTTTTGGAAGGAAGAATTTTTAATGACTTAAGACCTCTGCTTTGCATCCAGTACTTTTTACAGCTTTGGTGTTTAAAGGAATGTTGAAAGCATTTATCAAATCCTATCTTGTGTATACAAAAAATGTACTAATATTGAATCCATTTTTTTCTTTCTTTCTTGGATACTGCTCTTTTCCTTAAGGCACTATTTGCAACTAAATCAAATAACTGCAACCATCCTTGCTGAACTGTGATGTTCTGCCCTGTGAAGCAGTTCTATACATTTGGCTCCATAATCTTTACAAAAGGATAAACCTACCCACCCAGCGTTTTACTTTTCTAACCCATTGTTGTTGGCGTTTTCCCTCTTTTTCTCCTCAATTCTTACTTGGCTGCATGGTTGTGCTGCTGCTGTCTTAAGTAGAATAACTTGATGCCTGGCCTTTTTCCCATTGAGGAAAAGGACACCCTCCCACCGATTTCACTGAAAGCAAAGTTAAGATCACCCAGCTCTCCAGCTAGGTAAGCATGCAAGCAGATCTTAACTGTGTACTAGCCACAGTTAAGTCAAAAGTTCAGTTCAGTGCATAAAGTTCAGCACAGACATCTCTTCCTGATCAAGGCCCAGTATGCCTGCTGTATGCTTGCAAATCTACAGATTCATGTGGATTTTCTTTTGTACAAGAAAAAGGAAGGCGGAAGCTGTTGGAGTATACTACTGCTTTGTTTGAGCTCATTTTAGTCAAAACTAGCTCATGTCATTGTGGCTTTGTATAAACTAGTCTCGCTTCCTGCCAGCCTAAGCCCTGAGTGCCATAGCCACTGCAGGCTCTCAGCCAGACTCTATTAAAAAAAAAACAAAAACAAAAACAAAAAAAAACAGTCTTTGAATGAAAAAGGCATTCTGTCTTCCTCCAGGTTAGGCAGCAGTGCTTTTAATTAGTCAAAGGGGAGCTTCTTCCACTAAAGAAGGACCCAGTGCCCAGGTCTTTGTGCACCTCTCCACAACTCCATTCCTCTTTGCACTTATCTCCTCTATGTAAACCCATCAGCTGTGGATTGTGGCCCTGGGCTGCTTTCAGCTTGACGGCTGCATCTTATCATAACGTGGAGTCTGGTGACAGACCAAGCCTTTGAAGGTCCCATATACCGGTTATGTTGGTATGAAAAAACTGTTGCTAAACACAGAATGCTAGACATGAAGTGACCCCAATACAGAAGTATTAATCCAAAGGTAATTAGATTTCTGACATGTTTTCTTTCCCTTTCCCCAGCAAAACATAACTACTGGAATCCTAATGGGAATTCTCAGCCTTACTCATTAAATTCAACGTTGTCTGTGACTTCAGGATCAGGCTGTGCTGGGAGAGGAATGGTTTTATGAACACAAGATGCTGGTGGCAGCTGTGTGGTCCTCCCAGCACAGGAACACCAGTCCCAGATGCATCTGGGTTTGTAGGACCAGTATGTGTCCCAGTGCCAAAGTGCCAGGCGCTGCTAGCTTGTGTGATCACGGCTCAGGAGGACTAGGTTGAAGTATTAGAGTGGAAATTACTGCTAGTGCTTCTCCTAAGAGGCATAACTAAGCCCAAAGCTGGTGTTTCTACCATTTCTCATTTTTCACATTTTATTCTTTATGTCAGAAACATTACAAGTCAGCGAATGCATTAAATCATATAGGAAGCAAAGCACTGATGCATCGAACTTTCTCTGAGAGGCTACAGTTGTGTTTTATTAACAGAAACATTTCAGTTTCATAAATACTTAATGAAGTGACTGCCTATAGCAGAAAGTCACTTCAGAGCTAATTGTTGCTGTGGTCAAACCACCAAGCTGTTTAGCATTTACTTGCAGCTTCACATTACAATGAACACAGCTGACAAACTGGTTATTAAAGTATTGGAAACATCTCCTCAAAAAAGTGATTGTTTAGTTAGTACAAGCCAGTCACACTGCCTCTGGAACGATCTAGATCAAATGTCTACTGAAATACTGTATAAAATAAAAAGCAAGATAACGAATATATCATATGCAGTAAAAGAAAAGACTACAGACTGATGTGAAGTGTTGTTGACAGTTAATTTGTCCCCATTTATTTCCACGATAGCAACAGAATTACCCTTCTGGTTTATACTGGTAGGGCAGTGAGCTACAAGCCAGAAGGTGCTAGGGAAGCACAAAGGACACTTGTGGTCACAGGGGAGGTCTGAGCGGCACCTAAAGGCATGCTGCCAAACGCCCGGGCGGTACAGAGGAGTTGGGGGCAGCTCAGCTCTTCTGAAACTAGGCAACACAGTTTACCAATAGATTAATGCGGATAAAGGCCTTGCACAATTAAGATATCAAGAGAAGGAAAAGAGTAAAACAGCAACTAGATTATACAAGCATTAGGATTCGAAGCTGTAAGGTCAGCAAGCGATTTGGACAGCTAGTGAGGGATTCCTTGGACTGAAGATAAAACAAATTACGTGCATTGTCTTTACATGATGATGAGACACATTGATACAGCCAACCATACATAATTTACTCCAAGATAATCCCTGTCACATACGCATTCCCACACCTAACAGAAGGCACTAACACCTAAAATGGAGGTAGAATGCTTTCTTCCTTCTTTTAGCCCTTTTATTCCCCACTGTCATTACTGGTGAACAGGGCTGCACTGTTCATTTTGGTTTGCCCATGGGATGAAGCCTGACTGATGGCCTGAGAGGATGGGGGTTTGTGGCAGAAGCCGAAGCATAGCCTAGTGCTTCAACAGTCCTGGGTTTACATGGCAGTCCCAAAACAGCCTCATCTCCTGCCACGGTAGTGCTGGAGAACAAGTCCCCACCTCCGCTCCAAGGGCACCACAGAAGTGATGGAGCAGTTACCAGCCTATTTGGGCCTGATGCCTCCAAAAGCAACCATCTGCTGGCATTCCTGTGGGACGGGTGATCTGCAGATGCTGTGAATCACCAGTGGCCTTTCGGTGTGACTGCTAGAATTTTTTGCCATTTCTATCACTACTGCTGCTGCTACACTACAAACTGAGTCAGAATTCATGGTTAAAACATGGTGAGTCATACCAAAAGTCACTCTCCCCAACCTACAAAAGTTAATATACTCGTTTTCCTTTTTCAGAGAGCCTTGCTGCCCATCCACTGCTGTTACAAGGCATACAAGTCAGCAATTTGACAGGGCTGTTTTAAACACTGATCCAAAAAAATGCATACGCTGAATCAAGCAAAGGAAAAGAGCAAGCATGAGGGAAACCTCAGCAGTGAAACATGACTTAGAAAGAAGCAGAAGATTCTGTGAGAAAGTGATGTCAGGTTTAAGCGTGAAGAACTGAGAGGCTGCACTTTGTGTTCTCAGAGGGGTTGCATACAACAGGCGGTCTCTAAGAGTACAGGATCATTGCCAAATATAAAGCATTTCAAAACAATGAAGGGTATTACAAAAATATAAAATGGCATTGAAACACTCTCCTGAAGGAAAAATGTGCATGGGTGGTTGAAGGAAAAATGCGGTTGGTGATTATGGCAGAGGGTATGCTAAGTATAGACACTTAAAATGAGAAAACAGCGTATGAGAAAATAATCCATTTAATGCTTCGCTTTCATGTGGTTCCATTCCCTTATTCATCACATTTATATCTCAACCAGCAAGTTCCTTCGTAACTTTTCAAAATCAGCATAACTCCATTGAAATCACAGGAATTACACCAACTGACTTTAAAAAGGATATGATTTAATCCCAGCCAGTAGAATCTACTTAGGTTAAGATCTGAGCACGCAGGTATTTGGTGACAGCCCAAACCAATCTGATTAAATGCAATTCTGACTTAACTCCAAAGCACAGAACTTTAGTTCAAAGACTTCTCACAGACCTAGGGGCTTAGAGTACTACCTGACAATTCAGTAGTTCCAAAACAGCTAAAAATAAAACCCACGGCCTCAGGTTTAAAACCCATCCCTTGGCCTTAAACAATATCAAGATTGGAAGAATGGGCACAACAACTGATCCCATTACAAAAATCTTTTCACAAACAGACCAGACTTTATCAGAGTTACAGGTTTTGGTCTTACTATGCCTACACTTCTTTTAAGTGCTAGACATCAGTCATCAGATCCAACTAATGTTTTGTGTTTTTTTTTGTTTTTTTTTAAATGGAACTGGTGGTACACCTAGCCTCTGACATTACCCCACAGCATATCCATAGAGAACAACTATTCTGCCAGAGCAAACCAGCTAAGTTTGCTTTGTCTTCACTTGTAAGGCAGGTTTTCCACTCCCCTAATGTCCTAGCAGCCTTTTTCTGTACCTCTTCCAACGTGAATTAGTCCTTTCTGAACACAAATTGCTAGAATTATTCACACCATTTAAGATGAAATTAGCTCAGGACCTTGCGCATAGCCCTACCTCCAGTGGAAAAATACTGCCTGACTTATCTTAGGTGTTTACATTCATTTGGCTTACAACGTCAGTCATCCTCTGATCAATGAATTTGTTTCTGCCTTGCTCCTCCTTTTTCTTTTTTCAGCTGTAGAGCTCCATACCAGAAACTATTACGATTAGTGCCTAACAGCACACACTTTTCCTGGGTGCTGTTCATTTCTGCACACTTTGCTGGTTTAGTCCTCAGAGCTCTCCAGCTCTCCCTGTGTATTTTTATCCTCTCAATTTTGGACCAATTTTATAAGTATATTCCCACTTTCCCATGCCATTAATAGGGATATTAAACAAGATCGATCCAGGCCCATTTGTAAAGCCCTTCTAGCCTTTACCCCCTGCTTCAGCAAAACCTCCTGTTCTCTCGCATTCAGCCCACTTAGCAATACCTGCCTTTGTTCCTGTGTTCATTGTCTTGACTGAGTTACCACGTGGCAAAGCCAGACAGGCTGTGCACTTGCTGACGCACAAATGCACACCCTAGGAATAAAAAAACTGACTGTTGAAGATGACAGAATGAAGGCATGTCTCCTTTTAAGCATCATCAGTCCTTCTTACTTTTCTGGGTGCTTTAAGGATGAGTATCTGAAAATGTGAATACTCGACCATTAATTTTTGTAATTACAGTGTATGATAAAGTTGACTTTGTATGATCTGTTGTTTCGGCTTCAGCTAAATCAATGTCACAGTGCACATGTCATTTAAGTGCTATTTGGTGTACATCTAGAGATGATGTCTGAACAGAAATCACCTGAATGGGACTTGGGAGACTTAGCTTCACTTGTGTCAGTTTGGTTCCTTTGCCAACTACGTCCAGTCCTGTAAAATGGGAACAGCACTTGTTATTTTCTTTGTTCAGTGTTCCCAGTGCTGTGAATGCTACGTGAGCTGCAGAAAGGACTATGTTCTTAGAAGCATCTGCTTTCCTACTTAATCTGTGGAAAAGCATTTCCTCTCCACATAGACCCTGCCTCACTCACAAGCATTGCTCATACATAAGACTTCAACAGTATGTCTTCCAGGCTGTGGTAGTAACAACATATGTCATTCAAGACAGAAAATATGTAACATAAAGAAAAGAGAAGCTAAATTGCCCATACCTACTGAGGTTACGTAAAAAAAACCTTGCCTTAGGGGTTTATTACACATACGTACCTTTTTGACTACCAAATCGTAGAATCATTAAGGCAGGAAAAGCCCTCCAACATCACCTGGTCCAACCACCCCCCTACCACCAGTGTCACCCACCGAACCATGTCCCTAAGCACCACGTCCAACCTTTCCTTGAACACCCCCAGGGACGGTGACTCCACCGCTTCCCTGGGCAACCCATCCCAATGCCTAACTACGACGACAAATCCCACATGACATGAGGAAGAGTACTTGTGCCTGTTTTGTTCACCCCTGTTAGGAGGTGTGTAGGCCAATGCACTGTAAGCTTGCTAGAAACTACGTGTTATATATCAGTTATCATTGCAGTGCAGAGGACTACCTGCGAGGAAGTTCTTCCTTGTGCCAGCTCTGTTATCACCATCTCTTCAATGACGTGTTGTTTCTGCTACACCGTGTAAAACACACTCAATGTGACTGCCTCTAAAGAACCAGAGATTGACACCCAGAGGATAAATGGGAAGAAAATAAAATGCTGTGTTGGTACTGCCATATCTGTCTATTTAGATTACAGAGTGCATCTAGAGCAACCTCCTGGTAAGGGAAGGAGAAAAAGGATACTCTTGCTAGTAAGCTCCTCACACTTACCCATGAAACACTGATTATAGATTCTATTTTATCAGGAATAACAGGCCATCATGAATCAGCAAGCTTATTACAGGAGAGGCAGCAGACTGAAAACCTGTATTACTTTTGTACAGCTTATAATAAACAGAGTGCTAAAGACCCGAACCTGGAAGAACATTTTTCAGATATTTGTGAATTATTACATTTTTCTTAAAAGCCTCTCCCTAACCTTTCAAAAAGTGTGAACCAATCTGCTAATAACCATTGCTCTGGTATATTGTGCTTTTATATCAGGTTTTACAACCCGTGTTATTAGCTTCTTAAATAAATGCTATCATTAAATTGCCCTGTGAACGTTTAGGGACGACACATCTCAGAGGTATATTAAGCAGGAGATTATGATCTCTTTACAGACTATTTTTCTGACCAAATCACCTGGCTGGCCAGGGGAGCATCCAAGACAGCTGGCACTTCGTGCAGCAGCTCATGCTGGCTAATGTGCTCAGGCAGCAGCGAGCGGGGCAGGCGGGAGGGCAGCTGGCTCCCACCAGGCACCGGAGCCAGGCAGGGCCAGTAGCTGGGAGGCACGGCCACGTCCCGGCCGTGTGCCGCGGTCAGCCCTGACCGCATGCCGCGCTCAGCCCCGGCACACTGAAGGGCACAGCCCTGGGAAGTGAGTGTGTTACGAAGCCTCGTGCTCTCACCTGACGCTGCATCTCTTGTCAAGCCCCCCCAACAAGCACAAACAGCAAAGCAATGACCACAGGGCAAACACCCATCTGCCAGTTCGGAGGTGGAAGAAAATGAAATACCTTGTATATTGAGATCTTTTGTTCTAGGGAATAATGTGCGTGCTCTAGTTAAACAACCTACACCTGGCAAACACTCATTCCTATTGTTCCCAGTTCTTCGCAGGGTTCCCAGAGTAGAGAAAACCTGCACGGCTAATGTTTCGTTTCACTCCCCTCTGATGCGTGTTGTGAATGACTTTAACTTAAGTCAAACACACCCCTACTGGGCTTAAAAATGATAAATTATTATAATCCTTCTCCTGGAGGGCAGAACAGTTAGCAAGAGTGTATATGAAAGGCTGGTATTTCAGCACAGCAAGTAAATGCGAACAGAAGAGGGATGGAAATTTGCGGACGCAGTTGCTCAGGAAAAAGTGCCGTGATTGATAGTCTTGCTGTGAAGACAGTAAAAAGCCACATGCCACCTGGAAGAACTATTTATGTTTTTAAGGACTTAAAGAGAGCAATGCCTGTTTCTATTTACCAGCATAATTTGCAAAGCAAGACGAAAGGAACATAAAGAGACTAAAAGCAGCCAGTAAGCTACAATTACAAACAGGCGTTCTGTTGTGTGATCTCACAATTTCTTTTAACAATTGTAGTATTTTCCTATTTTCCGTTTCTGCTTCTGAGACACTATAGACATGTTTTGTCTACAGATGACATTTTCCTACTGCCAGAATATTCTCTCAGCTACATGTGCTAAATGAATCATTGTAACATGGAGTGGAGGCTTATTTACAGCCATTAGGAATGATTCCCCAGTTTTCTCTGGAAACGGTGGAGGTCACGCATCCTCCTTTACGCAGCCCCCAAACCATGTTTGATGTGAAGCGCACACTTCCTGTTGAAGAGCACTGTGCTCTGAAATCCATCTTATTTCTAAGTCAGCTCTGAAGCCTGGCCTTGACAAGCAGATCCTCCACTCCCTAAGCAGGCTTCCTCAACACAGGACCAGCAAAGCTGCAGGGTCACTGGCCCATCCCAGAGAAAAATAATTCCCTCCCAAGTCCAGGGGAGAAGCTTGGGCTGGCAACACCAAATCTTCTGGGTCCAGCTGCTGCTAAGGGTGCAGTACACAACCCATGTGTGTTTCTGCGGGGGAAAAAACAGAACAAAACAAAACATGCGCCTGAATAGCCCACGCTCTTGTTTGCCGCTACTGCTTCATCAAAACAAACCTGCACAGGTCTTTACTGAGAGCATTCCACTCTTCATGGTTCTGATCCAGATCTAGAGATCTGCCTACAAGCTGTTGAGGAGCACGAAGATTCAGGCTCGCAATGGTTTCTTTGCTTGGGCTGCAAAGTTAGTTGTTCTACTTAGAGGAAAGTTTAGCCTCTGGAGAAGTTGATGGCAGCACCAGAAGCCTCCCCGGAAACTACTGTGCTGGCAGCCTTCAGTTCAGGGTAGAAAGATTTCACAAGTCTGTCAGAAATGAACCGTGCTTACTACCTGACTTCCAGGGAGCTCATATTGTGACGCCTGTTACTTTCATCTGAGAATGTCTTACACTGATGTTTCAGAGCTATTAGTAGAGCTTACGTGCACCTATTTTGCAGTATTTTCCCTTTGCTGAGCGTGGATCCCACACCAGTTGTGTGTGGGTGCCTGTTCCCAACCTGTCAGAAGGCTAACGAACCCCTGAGCTGCTGTGCTGGATGCCCCCAGCTTGGTCTGAAGCTGCCACTCTGCAGTGCCGCTCTTCTCCTGCCTCTGGTGGCTTCTTCTCGCTCGTGCCAAGAACATGGCCAAGAACACGGGGCGCCCAGCTGCCCCGTGACAGCAGAACTGCTGCACTAGCACTGTCCCTGCACACAGCCAAGTCCTGCTGGAGTCCCTAAGCAGAGGTTGGAGCCTGCTGAGTCTCACTGAACCATTCCACTCAATTTTGTGCATAGGTCTCAATCAGAAGGATGCTTCTACAGCCTTCAGCACAAACACCTTTACATAAGAAGGATCTTGGTTTTTTTCAGCACTGTGAACTTCAGCTAGAGGCTTAATGAATGTTCAACAAAGGAATTTTGGTTCAGGGACTCTGACTTCTTCAGGCTTACACATTCACAGCTCTTGAAAGATGGCTTATTGAATAAAGCTGCAAAGTGTATGAATTGTAATCAGGAGTAATTCCAGACACCTTGTACACAAACAGTTCTACTTAGCAAATACAACCTATATGCTACCTATTTACCTTGTAAGTTTAACAGCCAAGTAGTTTGGACAGCTGGCATTGTTGGTCTCGATAATAAATGTTAAGAAATCTGTTTGGTTCAGATCTTAGAGTTTAATGAGGCAGTAGGCGATTAAGGTGGACCGAGCAGCTTCCTCCTCACCCCTCCTTCCCAAACGTCAGCTCTGTTTCGCAGCCTTTCCTGTGACAAAGAATACTGGGATGGAGCATTAATAACATAGTCCAGATAGGTGCAGACCAGGCAAAACAGAGAGCAAATATCTTGCAGAGCCAAAGGAGACAACTGCTCAGTTTCATCACAGAAGAGATACAACTCAATGCCTTATACGCAGCAGCCTTAGCTAAAGGTTGGCTATCAGCTCAGCCCATAACAACGTTTAAAATCATTAAGTACTAGTCCTGGCAGGCAAGGGGAAATCAGCTAGACAGGGTCTAATGCGATGAAAGGATTTAGCGTGTGCTCTGCGTTTTAATTTTTCTCTGTATGAACTCTAATTCTAGAAATAGTTTAAAAAAAAGAGAAATATGACATCCTTATGACGGAATAATGAAGTCAAATGAGGCCAGCACAGGCATCAAGAAATACACAGAAAACAGTAACAGGATGTAGTTAGAATGTCTCCTTCATTGTGCTCTGCGAGAGAGTTTTAAGTAAAAGCAGGGACACCGATGTTTCCAATTCAGCTCACCAGAGGATCCAGAAATGGTTCTTAAAAAGCAAAGGCTCAGTCAGTGGCCTGCTCAAGCCTTATTACCTCCTTTGCAAGCACCATCCCCATAGGAACCAAACCCAAAGGCATTGTACATAGGCTAGAAAAAATTCAGGATTTCTTTCCTATGGGAAATGCTGATATTTTGTGAAAGGCTTTGTTCTGAATTAGAACAGCAAGAAGAAACTTAGAAATATCCAGAACTAAGGACTTTTTGGAGAAAAATAAAAGTAGGAAAACCCAAACCATTTTTTTTCCCCTCAGTGAAAAGGAACAGTTGATTGTTCCCAGCACTGGAGGATTTTCTGCATGCTTTCTTACGCTGGGGCACTTCCCATGAAGACCTTGAAAGTCAGTGGGACCCTACAGATGTCGGGAAGGACAAAGCCCCAAACAACGGCTCTCGAGGCTCTCTGCCAAGGAGACCAGAGTAACCCATCTCACACTCAAGCTGGGAAGCCTGGAGCTTCCCATTTCCAGACCTGCTGTCAGGCAGCACAGAAGGCCTGAGGTCCCAACCATCCCAGCAGCCCACACACAGAGCCTGCGCTTGAACCGGGAGTCCCCAAGCATCAACAAGGCAGTGAGAAACCAGACAGCTCTCTGTTAGCAGCCCACGAAAATGTCAGCAAGAGGTTGTCAAACAGCCAGGTTTCCTCAAACATTTTGGTTTTGACATAACTGACATTTTCCAACAAATCCCTTCTCTTAGGGGGAAAAAAAAGTGTTCTTGGAAAGTTCCCATCCAACTGTACTTATGATACATACCTACAGAAATAGCGTTGCATTTAAAGCCCTTTCACGCTTAATTTATATGAACTCTGCAAAAAAGGAGCATGATTGTATGTGATGAGTGCCTAATAGTACGCAATATCTTCCTGCGAGAAACCATCTCAGAGCACAGTGTATCTACATAACAGTCATGTATCACAATCTGTACGTGTCTGGCTCTTAGTCACTGAAATAACACCTTGGTATTTCATTTTTGTGACTGCTAATTAGAGCGTAGTACCTTCCTTTGTGGTAACATATTCTCATGCACAGCTTGACGTTGAAGTACACACAGATTGCCCAGAGAAACGCGAGCTTTTCCTTTTTTTTGGTGTGATAATTGATCTTAACTTGCCTGCGTTCATTTCCCTCAAGATGCTTCAGATTAAGTGAATGAATCTTTTGTCTGAAGTGCTGAATAAAAGGACAACACGCGCTGCAGAAGGCCCAGTACTCCTACAGCCACAATCACTTTTCCACGTTCCCTCTACCTGCTTCTCAAAACACTCTCCTCACCAAACGCCAGCCCAAAGCGGAGTTCTGCTGAGTTCAGAGGCAGAGATGCACCGACACGCTTTGCTCAGGCAGACCGCGTACTCAGCAGCACTGGTCAGGTTAATGACCTAATGATTAGCAGCAGAAGACACCTTTGCAGGCAGATGAAAATGACAGTGAACTTTGCTCTCTTACAGTTTTATACATCGCTGCACCCTGGGAAGGAGCAATCTCCTCCCCAAATCATGACCGGCCATTTACCAGGGGTGTTTGTAACCTAACGAAGGCTAGGCAACCTTTCATCTTTTTTTTTTTTTTTATGAGGTGGAATCACTGTCTTAGCAACTCTGAAATGATTTCTAAAAAACGTAGGATGGAACTGGCAATTATATCCACTGAAAAAAGGTCATGAAATGGCAATTGCTACAGGTCAGCAATATAGCAGATTTTGCCAGCATTCGAGCAAAGGAGATGCTGGCAAACAGATTAAAGAGACGTCACCAGCAGCGGGTCCGATATCCTCAGCTCTCATCACAGGCCACGCAGGATCAGAATTATACTCTTCACAATGGACGTCGCTCCCTGCTCCAACAGGCCCCTGGGGTATAGCTGCAGACTCAGGGACCCTTCCGTCCTCTTGGCCCCTGCCCTTTATTCCCCCAATGTGCCAGCAGTACCCGAGTCAGGCACAACTTCCCCTGCCCACAGAACAGTTTAGGAGACCATCTCCGCCAGCTCCCCAGCCAAAGCAGGAGCAACTGTACAGTCTGACCAGGTGTCTCAGGGCCTTGTCCAGTTACATACTGAACGCCTCTAAAGGCTGAGATCCCACTGCCTCTCCAGTCACCTATTTCACAGTTTAATCACCCTCACCACAAATCATTTTTCCTTATATTTAATAGGAATTCCTCTGCTACAACTCGTGCCTAGTCCCTCTTGTTCTTTTGCAGAGCACTTCTGAGAAGAGCCTGGCTCCAGTTCCTCTACAGCCAGAGGCACCCACAGAAGACAACGAGCTCTCCCCCACCGTGCCCCAGCCCCCCCTTCTCAGGCTGAAGGAACTCCTCACCCACCTGCTGGGCTCTCTCCAGCCTGTCCCAGTCTGCTCTGCACTGGGAAGTCCCAAACTGCAGGCCCCTTGTGCAGCACCCCGGCTGCTGCCACGCAGGGTTTCTGATGGTGCCGTGGTCCATGTCCTGTTGCACGTCCCCACCATCACTGTGCCGTTCCAGCTGTCCTGTGTGGCTGGAGCAGCACCTCTGGGTGTTTTAGTGTGCTCTTCGCTACTCAAACTGTCTCATTGGCAGTTTGTGCTGGGCTACGCTGGAGACAGACAACCAGAGCAGTGAACAGGAGACTGCTTCACAGCAGACAATTACCTGGTCACTGCTTTAAATATATGCAGCAGGTGGTATTTTGCTGAGCTGGAATTGAAAAGTGTTTCCAGTTCTACTTGCTAGAAATAAAGAAGCCATCAAATCAGCAGGAATCACAGGCACACAGGCATTCTAATACTGACTTATCCTGTCTGTATGCCAGAAATAAGAAAAAGATTCATGAAAATTTTTCACACACGCTCCCTCCCTGCCCACATCTCCCAACAAGACGAAGAGTCATCCTGCAGCCACGCTTTCCTGGGAGTGATGATTTAGATATGTCATCCCACCCTTCCCATGCATGTACACGCACAAAATCACCAAAACAAAGGTCAGCATTTTTCAGGAGTCCCCAGTCACGGCCACCAGTTTATGCCATCTCCGTGCTTGTACGTTCAGATTTAGCACAGGACCGCCCACGCCTGGCCTTGCTGCACTCATGGCCAGAAGGAGACCACCCGATCCCATGGGAAGTGCAGGGGCACTGTTCATACCAATGTCACAAGCACAGCAAAAACACGGCCCAGGAACAGAGCCAACATTACCACTTTCACAATGAGAGCCGTCAGACCAGTTCTTGCCTCTGGCACTGGGTGCACAGAAACCCAGCGTGACACTACATCCCCCAAATCCACGGTAACACAAAGCCTGCTTTGCACGAGATACAACATAAACACCTGAGAAATGAGAAGGGCAGAGGGACAGAGGCTAAGTACTATCCAAAACACCTTTGAAACCTACTCCTTGTATTTTAACTTTACCACCAGATACCTGTTTCTGAAGGACATCAGCTATGGCCATGCAATAAGCACCTGCGTGTGTGGGCTGGGGGAACCTTATGCAAGAGAAACAGGTTGCTCTTCAAAGCTTTTACATAATATGGCTGCAGAATTCCTCCATGGCTCCTAAAACACTTCAACCAGAAAAACACTCTGGATGACTGAGCAGCACAGGAGGAATGAAGTGTAGCTCAATTCCCAACCTGACATCTGTGCATCTTTTAATCTAGGAGCAGCACGGGAGTCTCTTGTGCATCACATTCCCTTCTCAGACTCCCCAGGGAGTGCCCTGCTGAGGAGTCCCAAGTGCCCACATCTTGCTGTCACCTGTGGGCGTGGGCCAGAGCCAACAGGCGGCTCCAGCACGCAGAAGGTGCGAGCGTGGGCACGCAGGAACACCTTTTTGTATGGCGCTGACTGGAGTGGTGGCCTTTAGGACACAGTGGCATTTAAAAAAACAGACTGTGCTTACATAGCAAGGTAACGCTGAACTCTTTTTCTTCCAAGGAGATAGGTAAAACAACATAGAGAATGTAATGGAAAAAACGTTCTGGCAGTAAACTTTTGACAGCCAAAACCCAGCATAAAAAGGCTTCTCCCCACCCCCTCCCCCCCCACCCCCTTTTTTTTTTTAAGGGAAGTTTGTACTTTTTAATAGTAAAATGTGGTGTCAGTTTTATCAGCATTTCCAGAAAGCCATTTATTAACTAGCGCTTGTGTGAATACCCTGTGCATATAATGGAGCTCTCCCCTGTGGTTTCTCACAAGCAGATCCCAGAACTAGAAAAATTCACCTGGAGGTCACCTCTCGCAAGGATGCAATTCTCTGCTGTCTGAAAACATGATAAAGCTGCTTTCCATTCATTTCTCAGTGAAGTGCTGGATTTCCTGCTCTATTCTACTTATTCAGGACAGGCTCCCTACTTAGTGCAAAGAGCAAACTGTCGGCTAAGCAAAGAGCAGGGTTGGAAAAAATATAAAGAACAGGGCTGGAAAAACCCATTTTGAGGAATGGAAAACATTGACTGTTTCATCAAATCAGAACCAGATTAGGAGTGTTCCATCTGAAGTACTGAAAAAATATAATTTAGCTACAGTGGTACTCAAGTGAGTATCAATAAGAGCTCTCCAATACAATTTCATACTTCACGTTGATACATCTGTTCTTGCAGGAGATAAGCTAGAAAGGGAAATCTATTGCCATAGCATACTAACAAATACGTAACTCCGGTGAGTTGTGCGCCGAGCACGTTAGCCTGAGAACAATAAAGCAGCAGGAACCTGGGAAGCAGCAGTTCCCCGGCTGACACCCACCCCAGGTCCGCACCTCACCCGAGTGGGTGAGGGGGCCGTTACCTGCAGCTGGGGCTGCGTGCCACCCTGTCCTGCCTCTGGCAGAGCACAGGTTCTGCTCGTGCCGGCAGACGGGACATTTCTGCAAGTGGCACGTTCATTAGCGGCTCTCGTGGATATGTGGATACAGGCGCTCTAGGGCTGGTCTAGAAGTGGAAGGAAAAAAAAAATAAAATAATCCTTACTCAAATACATCCATGCACCATGTAGCGTAAGCGAAGACTCTTCATACCGACCAGTGGTAAAACAGGTAACAAAAAGCAGGCAACAGAAACGCTCCTCACAGAGCGTGGCTTACGCAGCTCTCAGAAATACGGTCAGGCAAACAAAATAAATTGCCAATACGTTGGCAATTTAAATGAAAAGCCTTGGCTCAAGAAATACAGTTTAATGCCAGAACAGTGCAGAATATGTTGTCCTCTGGGCAAAACAAAACCAAGAGTATTTTTCTCTGTTTCTGCCTTAATTACTTCTTCGGAAAGAAATGGCCACTTCAAACTAGGTCAAGATGACAAATCACAGTAAATAAAGCCTGCTGTGTTGGTTCATCAAAATTAGGCTCTTCAGCAGTTTTGGGGGCTTACTGGGATCCCGCAGAACTGGTGAACCTGGCTGGGAAGCCCACGTTAATCCACAGGAGCTGGACATGAGGCGCAGTTCATCACAGTGAGATTTTGGAAGCTGCACCGGTGCCTCCAGAACAAGGTTAATTTAGCATTCTGCCTTCAGGGGAGGAGTATTTCCACAGACCAAACTGAAGGGTTGTTAACACTGAACAAAAAGTACAATAGCACTCTTAAGTAGAAAAGAGTGATTTGCCAGCAGTGGCAGATGAAAGACAACATGCCCCATAACACAGTGTAAAAACATCCTCAAACCTCCTACTTTACAAGCGATTCACTGAAGAACTGTATGTAAGCAGGAGAGAGTCAGAAGCTACAGTGCGAGAAGTTGGTGTTTTAATAAAGCACTAAGCTCATTTGGATAGTTAAGAATCAGTGGGTACATACACACAGCAATAAGATAAATAAGCAAGTTTAAAAAAAAAGCCTTTCACTACTTCTACTTGTCAGGAGTCAAACAGGGAAAAATATTTTCTATATACACTGATGAGATTATAAAAATGTGACCAGATGTCTTTTATGCCTCATAATACCCCGCGAACCTCTGAGACATCTGTAGAAAATGCTTTGAGGATATCATTTTGAAATGCTGCCTTCTGCTTCCCTTCACTAATATTATTTCCCTTAACAGTGGACACAGATCGACTTCAAACAGATGTTCAACTCAGAACAATCCGATTCTCTTCATTTTAACAGGATAAGGAGGCTAAAATAAGTATATTAACTTGAAGGCCCTAGAGGAATAGTTTCTTGCTTAAATAGTACTTGTACTGACTAACAGAATCAATAAAGAATTAAAAAGGTAGAAGCTGCCCCTACCAGACCATGTTTGTATTTCCAGGTTAGTTGCATAGCATCTTCAAAACTTTATTTTTCAACATTTTTCATGTTGAGTAGCAGAACTTATTCATACCGTAAGATAAATTTTGTCTTGTTTCATTTTTTAATTCACATGAAGCCAGCAGTAAAGTCACAGATGATTTAAGGATTGGCTCTATGCACACTGCCTGATCCACTTGAACCAACTGCAGATGAGCCACTGGAGCTAGGTCAGGAGTAATTGGACTGCTCGTTACTTGAACAAGGGCTGCGAAGACAGCTATTTGCATTGGTTTGCCCCCATCGATTATTTGCTGGTTGGCTAAAGCTACTTTATTTTTAATCTAATTTCAGATTGCTACAAAAAGTTTACTTTTCGTTTTACAAGGAAGCTAGAAATATTGAAGCAAACAAAATGTGTATTCAATTTATAATAAAAATGCATGTATAGAACCATTTCATAGTTACAAAGGGATATATCCTAACTTTTTAAATTTATTTTTTCTTCTTCTTCGAATGATAAAGTAACAGAAATTCAGTATGAGATTGCAAAACTTTGTGGTGGACTTGAATTTTATTTGGGGGGGGGGGGGGGGGAGGGAGCAGCAAATTCTGGTGAAAAAAATTTCATGTGGCTCTTCTTGGAGCTATGGAATTCCTGTGGTACACACAATGGAAAAATTCTTGTAATGATACAAGTCTGAAGGCAGCAACAGATTCCAGCTGGGTAGGTCTGGCATCCTCAGGCTTCCTGATGGTCTCTTACTCAAATTAACGAAACACATACCTTTATGAACCATGCGGCACGTTTCTGTCCCAAACACAGCTAAGAAATGTGAAGGCACCCCATCACGCCAGAGAGCTGTGCAGCAGCTTTGGTTTTGCACCTATTCTTTGCTCCAGCTCTTTCTCCTTCCTGAAAGATCTCCAGGGCTGCCAGACAGACAGCAACACTGCTCCAACCAACGTGAAATGGACGCTGCCTGTTGCATGCTAAGGCAACCTCCAGCGATTTACTTCTGTGGTGCTGCAGCCCAGGGGTCTGCGGAGGATTCAACAAGAGCCACCCCATATCTCTTCGTGTATCAACTTTGCAAAGACCCAAAAATGGAAAGGCATTTGGCATTTCAAGTGCCGGACAGATGGATGGGAGGAGTGGTACTTGGAATGTCGAATAGTGTGAATGAAGCATTTGGGGATGGGATGGATTTAAAACATTACATAGTGAGCATGGTGTACTGACAAAGTCATTGGCAGTAGGAAATCTGGTTATGTTTCAACAGAGCAGCCAATCAATTAAGATTTTATTCTGGTTTTGGCTCTAGGTTTGCCTCTGTAGCCTTTCACTAGACACCATTCCTACTAAAAGTCAGTTGTATTTATACCACGGTTGAAAATTGCATTGGTGAGTTGCTATGACTAATTTTATAAAGAACTGACAAAGTAAGTTTTAATGAAGAGAGCGGAGAGCCGAGTGAATATTATTTAGAGGGATGTGGAGGAGTAAATCTGCATGCAGCTCTCAAAGTCAAGATAACTTTGCAGCTAAGGATTAATATAAATTCTTCAATTATTTTTTTCTGCATATGTCTGCATAGGGATGGGAGAAACAGGAGAGGGAACTAGGAGACCAGTAAATAAGAGACAAACTGAAGAATATAGTCATTTTGCACTATTGGCAGGATACATGAGATTAAAATAATTTTTGTCTTACTCAGATTCAAATCAACAACCAGGGGATGAAAATAGTTCAAAATGAGCATTCTGCAAATTGCCATAATATAAGTTGTACTTGTGGACTATAGGCAGGTACCCTATCAAGCAAGCTGGGAAGCATACATCTACAGAAAATCTATTTAGTCCCTCTTTCGTATTGTCTGGACTACTGTAACACAGCTCTAGCTTTCAGTAAGGCCTCTCAAAAGCCTGTCCTGACTAAAAGCTTCCTTCTGTATTTCATGCTTGTACACTACTACCAGTTGTTACTCTACAAACCCTCTTTCACTTTCTGACCATTAGGTTAAAAACACACTGACAAATACAACTATGAGCACATTTTCATCCTTCCAGGTTTACCAATGAATGTGAAGTCCAAAAAAAATGTTCCCAAACTAACCTTTTATTTCTGAGAAATCAGATGAAGACTCTGCATCACTGGCATCCACTCTGGACATGCTGCTGTGATACTGCTGCCAGTGATATGTGGATCAAGGAGGAAAACTCTGGAGTTTCTAGATTTTCTTTTTCATTAAAAATTTTAAACAGCCAATTATTTTGCCAACAACCTCTAAATGACCTCGCACAAGCTGCTTTCTCTCTTATATCCCTTCTATTCAGGATTTATCATCTTTACAGAATGGACTGTCTGAACAGGCACTGTGCATACCACGGAGGATCCCTTATTTCAAAGTAATAAGTAGTGATACCAAATGGTGACAGAGGTCACACAAATTAGAGAGACAGAGAAGATAAAGTGTGAGTGATTTATTACTGCTTCCTTTGAGTCACAAGAATTTTCCTCCTGTTAGGTTTAGGGCTAGAGCAAGACAGATCCAACAGTGCTTTTACAACTCATCTAGGCACAGAACAGTATTTTATATTTACTCATCCTTTTGTTTTATCCATATTTATGTAACAAGTTTGTCTGTGGCGAAAAGTGGGAAAAATCCTTAGTAGGGTGCAACAGCATGTCTCACACACAGTCTGCAGGACAAAGAGAGTTTTCGCCTCACAATGAACTGAATTTCCCCAATGCTTTTCAAGGCAAATTCACAACCGCATGAGAAAGCAGCAGTAGAGTGCTGCAGAGTGCCCCCCACACAGCTGGCCCCCAACTTTTCCAGTCACCGCTTTGTCCTGCGGTCGCCGGCCTGCACCACAAGCCCCCTTCTGCTGAGGAGAGGCACTGGAAACAAGCCCAC
The DNA here is from genome assembly GCF_964034855.1 of Anser brachyrhynchus. Lineage (NCBI taxonomy): Eukaryota > Metazoa > Chordata > Aves > Anseriformes > Anatidae > Anser > Anser brachyrhynchus. Next base: position 14,015,525 of record NC_137703.1, on the reverse strand, counting down.
CTGGTGGTCCTATTTCTTAGACCTATGTAGCAAGGGACACCATACAGCATGCCCCGAGTTTACCCACGACCCTGTACAACAGATGAAGCGCTTCCCACCAGGAGCGGGGAGGGAGCCCCACAGGGCCTGTGGGGGTTTCAGCCCTAACCCAGCGGGCCCCATCCCTGTCCCTGTCGTGCTCCCCACTCACATTTTTTCCTCTGCATCAAGGTAGCGTCGCGGCTTTCCCTCGGGAAGGACAAGGCAGGATCGCTCTGCATCCCCGGGGAGAGCTCCTACAGGAGGACAGCGAAGCGAGGCACCTGCAGCTCCCTGGCCCAAGCCCCCTCACCCACCTCCCCCTGCTCCCCACAGGCCCTGGGGGCGGCAGCAATGTGCCGCGCCGCGGGGAGCCGCCGTTAGTGGGGACGAGTCGCAGGTGAGAGGACAATGAGCACCAGGTGCCCCGTCAGCATCGCCTGTGCTGAGCTGAAGATGGCTCTGGGGCCCTTCCGCCCCTCCTGTCCCGGGCGAGGGCGCCTCACTCGCTCCGTCCCTCAGGTGAGGACGGGACTCCTCAGGCCCTGCCCTCGGGCCGAAGGGGCCCCAGGGAAGGGCTTGAAGGCGCAAAGCCCCAGGCAGCGGCAGCGTTGGTGTCCTGCACGCGATGAGCAGCAGGCCTTTGAGAGGCCTTTGATTTATAGAACTTAATAGCTCAAAACGCCAAGAAAATCAAAGGAAATCCTTCACGGTATGCTCTGGGGAAGAAGGAAATGAAACCTCTTCAATACAGTGGAAGGGCAACCTGATATTTTTTTTTATGATTTTTTTTTTTTAACTATTAAGCATATTTTTCTCTTTTGCTGTGATCTGTCTTAATTTTGTGTTTGCTTTTCTGCTGGCTCGTGTTTGCTTTTAAGGGAAGCACTGCCCCATTGAAGGCAGCTTCAACAGCTGCCAAGAGAAGCCCAGCTTTGCATGGAAATTTCCCTGTCAATTCCACAGCTGCACCTGTGTGTTAGGGACTGGCAACTTTTTTGGCACTTGGGACAAAGCTAGTGGGTATTTTCAAACCTACTTTTGAGCCCAGAACTGTCAAGTTAAAAAAAAAAAAAAAAAACTTTTTTTTTCTCCAGGTGGCAGTCACTCAAATGAGAGGACTACAGAAATCCGTTCCAAGTTAGGCCCAACTTCCTAAATGTGTTTTTTATAGGGATGTACAGCATTAATAGGGTCTGTACAACTGCTCTATTTAAATTCCTTTTAACTATTCCCATCTCTTTTGATGTTTTTGTGAAATTTTGTGTGAAAAGAACTCAGCAAACTTAGTCCTGGAAATCAGTTTACAAGGTATTTTTCCATTATCATTTTCTGTTCCTGTTTCCTCAGCTAACCTTCTTTTCCCCAGTATTTGTACCTCACTTTGTCCAGTCCTTTTGCCGTTGCTGTCTTAGTTACCTTCTGGTTCTGTGTTCATCATCTCCTATTGTCTCTCAGAAGAGAAAAAACACCGCACGATGCAACTGTTCAGTAAGTTACTTAAAAATAAATTATTTCATTTCTATCTGGGAATAAATCAACTCAACAGCATTGTTTTTTTGTTTGTTTGTTTTTGTTTGTTTTGTTTTGTGTTTTTTTTTTTGTTTTTGTTTGTTTTGTTTTGTGTGTTTTTTTTTTTTTTGTTCTTGTCTTTACCTCTTTAGAGGGGTTATCTCTGCCTTTTGGTAGCAAATGAGAGAGTTTATTGCTGAAGAAGCAACAGATAAACTAATAATATTTATTTTTCATGTTGCCAATGACTGTTCATTAGTGCATCTGGAGAAAGATGAGAAGCAAGATTAAAGGGGTTTGTATACGTGCATCTGCCTTAATATGGAAGTGAGCTTGGTCCAGCTATCTGGCATTAGAATAACTCAGTACAAATTGCTTTAATTAAATACCTAAGTCAAATGTGGATGCTTCCACATAGTAGGGCTGCTTAAAAAGGGAAATACCTGAAGGAAGCTATTAGGAGGGGAAGAGAAACTGAAAGACTAAGGAAGGTTAAACCTCACTAAAGAAACCCTGATAAAATAAATCCTCTCCATCTTTTCCCCTGCTGCACACACAGATGTTTGCCAACCCCAGTGGAACATGACAGATTACAAAGGAATTTCTTCCAGAGGATATCTTCAAAGGATGTTCACAGATGCGTTTTAAAATAAATTGGGTGGGTATTGAATTCACATCATTATATACTGCTCATTTCTTCCTTAGTGGATGACTCTTGGGGATCCCTCTCTCATTAGGTCCCAGACAGGAAAAACACACTTATTAATTAACTGGAGGACTGTCTAATCTGTTTATTTTTATTTTATTATTATGATTATTTTTTCCCATTGATCAATTAGTCATCATCCACAAAGGCCATAAACTCCAAAATGCACCAGTTTTCAGTCTCCCATGGATAGTCTCTCTTTGGTGAAAGCACAGTCATTTTCAAGTGTTCTTTACAAAAGAAAATGTGAGTTAAAGGAGAACTTAAGCCTCCACCTCAGCTGATGAGGTTGTAAGTGTACTCTCAACTTCTGAGTGGAATAATAAGTTTGTTCCTCTGTACAATTTCTGGCGTTATGAAGGTAAGAAAGAAAAGGTGTGAAGCTCAGCAAAGGTCCAAAGCAGTAGTCAGTAGTCTTAAGAGAAAATATTTACCCTTCAATAACATAGGCAAAGAATTCAGTTCATATTTTTCTGAGTATCATGAATATCCTGATAGGATGTGAATTTTCCTTCATATGTAATAATATAATATAAGGTGGAAATAGCAGGAGTAGAATCTGGGAATGCTTTCTTTTGCACTGTAACTGTGATTCTTCTCCAGTGTCAGAATATAACCTCCATTTTGCTCCATAAATGATCTTTTACAACTTGATGCTTAGTTCACTCAGTCTAAACCAAACTTTTCTCAATATCTAGGACAAACAAAGAAAGAAAGATAACTTTAAGCGGTTCGATTACATTCTTATTATTATGATCTGCCCATCTTGCTTTTTTTTTTTTTCCTGCTCCCCTCGAAGATATTTAGAGAGGCTATGCCCAGGGACAAAAAATATGTGGAATTTGGAGCTGGTAAGTTTAAATGAAAGCGTGGAACTGAAGGGAAAAAAATCTTTTATTCTGTTGCTCACTGGAAGGAACATTTTGCTTTCTTTACACTTGCTGTGCATACAGTCTAGGACCCTGCATATGAGCCTGGAATACTATCAAAGTCATAGTGCTCTCCCTCCAGATGGCTTTGTTCATTTCTAGACCTGCCATTAGAAAGGAAAAGGTAGAGAAGACAACAGAGTTCAAAGACAGGTGTTAAATATTGATAAGAGACAGAAGAGGCAAACCTCTCTTGGTGGAGAACTGAAAAAAGATCTACAGCTATTATTTCACTGATGGACTATTTTAAAGATGTAATGATTAATAAATACCATGCAAGAGGTTAATGAGCATCTGCTGTTATTCTTTCTCTGAATACAAGAATTAAAAAAAAATCACTTCTGGAAGATAGCTTGAATCTAGGAGCATGATTTAAAACAGCTGGGCAGTTTAAGATGATAAATGGAAACATAAGTGTTTACAAAGCAAAATAAGAGGGGGATGGGTTCTTGCAATGGTTCAGGGAAAAGTCTGGAACTCTGAAGGGAATATGCACTGTGCAGTGTGGTACAAGGATGTATATTTATTTGCGGGATCCCAGATCCATTGTCAAAGCAAATTGAGAGTACAGAGTTAAATCCTGGAGGTAGAAGAAATGTATCCAATGCATGAGTGATTCCATTTTTCTCCTTTATGTTTTTTGTAATTTTCTCACATCCTTAGTCTTTGCTATTTTCTTTCCTGGGGTAGGTTGTTTTAGACTAGAGGTGGTCCACTAGTCAAATCAGAAATTGTACAGCTTAACTCTTCTCTCATGGGACAAACTGGTAACTTTGAGTAATGCATTTTTTCTTCATTTCTGCTCATCTCTTTAATCACAATTCTTTCCATTTACTGACTTCCCTTCTTTTTAAGCTTTATGCTTATTGATTTTTGAAGATAACCATTAAAGACATGTACTCATTTCCATGTACCGTGAAGTTAGTTTCGGAGTTCTCAAAAGAACATCTGCCGAAGTAATGAGGACTGACAGTTCACTGACCTTTGCTCATGAGACAACACAAAGTGCTGTCTTATACAATCATAAAAGTGAAGCACCTTAGAGTCATTTATTAAATCACTACCTTGCTTTGTTCTCAATAAGCAATGAATTAACCCTTCTTATATCTAGGAGTCGATAATTCAGCCACTGTTAGCTTTTATGCAGCTTCATGTCTCAGTCTGGCTCCCTTAGAAATGCTAGCAGAAATATTCTTTAGTTTTTCTCTGGAGCATGTCCTAGATATGCTGGGGACTAGAAGCCTAGGTACCCACAGGTGAGTGTTCATTGTAGCTGGCCAGTATTAAATGCTCCAAAGTGGTTTGTTCTTTTAGCTCTTTAAATCACAGCCACAAATTATTTCTTGGTCTTTTTTTCAGGAGAACAAAACATGACATTGGCAGCAGTAAGCACTTCCATCTCTTGTCTTAGACTCTATGAGAACCTACAGCCCTTTACACAAAGCAAGAGATGTGCCCAGAAATGTATGCCAAGGAGCTGCCTAGGCAATGAAAGACTGAGGTGTGTCTTAAGCTCTTTCACTGGGACAGAGATCCATATTTTGTAAGTGGTAAGGAATTATGTTCTTCTCTTTGGAATTCACTTTGTGAAACCATCCCTTCTGAGTCTGTTAGATGAGCCAACCTTTCTGATAAAACCGTTACAGAACTGAAAAAAAATGCTGATACATACAGGCTTTTCTGCACATCTAGGTATCTGTAGATGCAAAGAAATAGGTAATAGTACAAAACTGAGGTGACACTGCCCGTTTGTAAGACAAGCCTCATTTCTGGAGAACAGCTGAGCACTGAGGGATAGGAAGGCTCAAGATGATTCCTGGCTGCCAGCATGGAAGAAGGACAAAGATTAAACAACCAAATAGCTGTGCTCTGCATCATTGTGGGGCCACCTTTAACTCTAGTATTAGTAAAATAGTTTTGGGGATCTCCGTTTTTACTTACTGGGACAAGACAGATAGCACTTTGATATCTAGATGTTTCAGTCAGTACATGTTTGAATCTTCCTGTTGTTGGATATGCTGTTAAGTATTGGTCTGAATGAAGCCAATGCCTCGTTTTTTTGTTTGTTTGTTTGTTTTCCCAATGAAGGGAGACTGGATGATAGCAGGCTGCATGAAACAGGAGCAATCATATTCGTATTAGCTCATTTTGCTCTCTGGTAGTATCAATCTTATGCTTTTGACTTGTTTTTCAGACAAAATAAGCTGCCACTCCTAGTTACTTGTGTATCTGTGGGTACGGACATAATCTTGTAGGCAACATTAGAAACTCAGTATTCACCAGTGCATTTACTTCTGCGAATTCCCACTCTGCTTATAAGAAAAGGTCAGGGTAGTTACCACTGTGTAGTAAGTTAACACATACTAATTTTTCTTAATTTGTGTTGATTTTTTTCAGATTTCACCCACAGTAAATATAATTTATTCTTTGCAAGGAGAAAAAAATTAAGGCTCTGGGAGGTTAATGAACTTGTTTGTTCACACTGTTCTAATAGATTACATGCCAGAGTAGGAGCCAAAAACATGAATTCTGATTGTGTTCTGAAATGTACTTGCAATGTAAGAGTACAGTTCCCTGAGGTTCATTTTCCCAGACAGACAATGAACTATGGGTCTCTTCTGAGGTTAATTGGAGTCTCTGTACCCTTCCTTAAATTAAAGAAATGCCCTGAGGAAATTGATGCGCCAAATGTGTCTCAAGAACTTTACATCCAGTTTAAGGTGGAACTCAGAAGGTAAAGTGGTGAGTGGTGACCACAAGCTGAATGCAGCAGCAAAACAGAGCAGTGCATACCAGGTATGCAGGTAACACGCATACATTCCAGGGAAAAGCAAAATCACTGCCATTCTTAGCAGTTTCTTATTCCTGAAAAATCTTGAGGAAATCCGCATTTTATACACAATACAACTAGGGTATTTTCTAGAGCTGCAGACTGAGTTACTCTGTAATGAAGTATTGATTTTGCAGCTAGAAAGGTCTGCTCACTTCTGGCTGAGAAAAGAGAGGACAGACACCTAAACAGTTTGTGCAGTGCAATAAATGGAGCAGGTTCCTGCTGCCCCAGCATTTGCTGGAGTCAACAACTAATGGGTTGTATGAAAAAAAGAAGGCTTTTTTTTTTTTTTTTTTAGGATAGCTCTGAAACTGGAGGGTTGTTTCAAGCCTAATTCATCCTTTTTAAATCCTACTTGGATAAACATTAGCCTAAACCACTAGCATGTTCCAGTGCAAACCCTGAGAGAAAACATGGCCCCCATGAGAGGGTGCTGTTTTTTCCCCAGGGATCAGAGAGAATAATGCCTGCTGAACCGTGGGAGTCAACTCTATAACAGATGAGTTTTGTCTTCTCTGTGGACATTTTCAAGTTCTAGGTGTTATCTTGGACAAACAACTGGGGAGCCAGAAGGCCTTAAATGCTGAGTAGCCACTGTGAGTGAGCAGGGCTCACAGTAGTAGCAGTATACAGTACTGTTACACAGTACACATCTTGTGTAATCTCCTCCTTGCTCTGGCAAACTGCTTTCATCTGTGTGTTGTTTTCTTGAAAACATGGATGATGGGAAAAGTAGTAATCTGTCCTGTCAGACCTAAACCTGTAGGTGCAGGACATGGGTTTCTGTTGCTTTTAGAATTTCTTCTTTCTTGTAAAGTTAATTCTGGGTACACAATCTCCTTGGCATACAATACATGAAAATAAAACTCAGCTCTTCCTTACACAAGCAGGAGTGCTTTCGGTGTGCTCTTTTGAGATGGTTTGTGGTTCATGTTGGGTTCCTGAGTTAATAACGATTTCACAAGCGTACTTTAAAAAAAAAAAAGCTGACTTTCTCAAATGTAAAACTGAAGTGTAGAAAGACTTCCTCCACTAGAGTCTTACTGCTTCTGTTAGTATCATAAAGCTAACCATCAGTCTAGTGAGTCAATGGTTGTATTTGGAGCTACACCATATTGGAACCCCTACAGGACAAGCAAGGTGACATGCTCTCCTTTTTCCCAGGGTTTCGGTATGACACATTCTAGACATATTTCAGAGCCAAACTCATTAAAATCAAAACCAACCAACAACAACAAATATGTCAGGAAAGATTTGGTTTCCTGATGGGAAAAGCAAGACTTTCAGTCAAAGATGAACTCTAATACCACTGTTAGGGAACACTGGTGAGGCATCTCATCAGATCTGATATATTCTGTGTATCTTTGGAAATTAAGTACTGAATCAGGTGAGAAGCAAAGCCTTTTAATAACCTTACAAATTTGAACCGTCAAGGAAGCACTTTTTCTTAACATCTCTGGAAAAAGAAACAACATCCTTTGAAGTGGAGACAGGTTGGATTTCAGAATGAAGCAGTTTCACAGATTTAGACACCTGCTTAATTAGAGGATGAATGCAAAATCCTTAAACTTTAAAAGGTTTTATGAGGCAGCACTTCAGAGAATAAGCATTTCTCTAGCATTGGCAGAGAAGAGCTGCTAGCTATTATCTTTGGAGATGGATCAAAAATGAGTATATTAGCAAAAAGCACTCTACATAGATGGTGAGAAGAGCTGTATGTAATTCCCAAACCTCAAACAGGAAGTGTTTTGAAAGAATCAAGGAAAACTGGAATCATGGGTGCTTTAGGAGCACCACTAAAATCATCATGAAACCAGAAAACAAAATGAGTAAGAAAAAAAATGAAGAAACAGGTAGGTAGATAGCAGGAATACAGTCGTTTAAAGACTTTTATTTTGAATATTTATTTCATAATACTGTTGTGGTTCTACGGTCTTTACCCAGCCCATTTTGGGAATACTAGCAGAACCTCCTAAATATTACCAAAACAGGAGATAAAAGAGATAAGCAGGAAAAAAAGAGCCTTTCTAACAGAACAATGAAAACAAGCTAATGAGAAGTAGCTCTAACAAATGGTTGCAAGAGCTAAGGTCTCTGCTCTGTCACTTAATGAAATGGTAGAGGCACAAGCACTATAATCAGCATCTGATGATAATAATACAAGATTAAATTTTTCTCCTTCAAAAGAAGAGAAACTGCGATGTTCATAACTGACAAGCGATGAAAACAACCAAACAGCAGGGAGTTTCCTTTTTCCAGTATAGTGGCCTATATGAAGACAGAAAAGTAATGCAATCCTAATCAAAACAAAGGGCAAGGCTTTTAATACGGCACATAGTTATTGCAAGACCTCAGTCTTGCTCAGATCTGATTGTTTATGTAGGAATGGAAGTTTTGATGAAATGAGTCCTACCTGTTGTGTGGAGGTATGCTGGCATTTACCCAGGAGACTGCTGCAAGTATTGTGTCTCTTCAATAATATTAAGAGCTCCCAGAAGAGCTTGTAGGCACCTTTACATCTCACTGTATTTATTACAAGAAGAGCAAGAGAGTAGTTGCATGCTGAAGAAATAAACCATTCTTTGCCAGAGTATGGCCAAAGTATTGACTTCTCTAGCAGTAATCAAGGTCTATATCCTTTATTCAGAATGTGACCTGAGCTGATTAAAATCTTATTTAAGATTTTTCCATCTTTCTAACTTACGAAGATGTTGAAAAACACTCAGAAAAAAATACAAAAATTATATTAGAAGACAGCAATTTCCAGCTGTGGATTATTTGTTTTTATTCCCATTCATAGCTCACTGTCCTTTACAAAACACAGTTTCCTTGAACTTTTCAAACTAACCTTGTTCTTCAATGTCTTAAAAGAAGAAATATCAGACTTCTTTTTTAAATTGCCTTTATCATGTTCAATGCTGAAAACAAACTAAAGAAAACCGACAAATTTATTCAATAAAATATAAAGATATATACTGCAAATAAAATGTACTTGGGAAACAGAAATAATTATTATAGCTTGAATACAGCTTAGGGCAAAACCAATATATTTTGGAACTTAAAATACCCAGGATGCAACTAATGTAAAATACAAATGTAAGCAGCCTATTAATTCCTGTAAAATAAAATGAACTAAAAAAGACTAGGAGGCCACAAACTAATTCTTTAAAAATCTAAATGGCAAAGCACGTATTTTGCTGTAATATCTACCCCAGTGTAATGTAAACATTCGTACTATATTAGTTCTGATATTGGAGTACAGTAAATATAGTAAATGGTGGTATGATGCAAGGTATAGTGTGTTGACTTCCATTTTTATTCCAATACTGCCCCATATAATAAAATGGTATACGATAAACATTTCGTATATTATTGCTGCTATGTTACCCTGCTCTCTCATTCAACTATGTTATTTTGGGAATAGGTTTCAACTGTATTGTTCATCCCTAATGTGAAAGCTCAAATATTCCAGTTAAATTCCTTTTCTCATTTTTAATGACACCACCAGCAAACATCTAAATGTTTTCTTCACTGCTTTGTGGACTTGTCAACAGTTTTTTGACTACACATGATTTTAAGCCATATACTGTAGTTTTCCTGAAACAAACAAAAGAGCCAAAGGGGGAGGATATCCTCTTTCACGAGAATTGGACAGACTGTTAGTACTACGTGTACCAAGAACAACTCCAATCAGGGGAATTTGTGTCTCTGTGAAACCCAACATCCCATTTTGGTTTTCTTCCAAGTATGGATGTTTTGCACAGAGTAAAATACAATTTTAAAACAAACAAGAAAACTACCTTCTTTTTGTTCCTACTCAGGAGGAAATTTCCTTTCTTCTCTGTAGAATAACATAAGGTTACAGGAACTCATGAATTTGTCACTGCTAGCCTGGAAAACGCCACGTCATTTTTATCTGAAAATTAATGCAAAAATATATAAGCTTCATCAGAAGCAGAATATGGTTGCTTTCCTTCTCCGCTGCTTAAGTTTCTGTGAAAATATGAAAGCTGCGATCTGTTCTCTCCACCAAGTCTCAGTGAGTTCCTGAGGCCTGTTTAAGACCTGGATCTTACATTTTAACATGAAGCAGAAAAATCAAACTTGATCTGCCTCAAGGCCTGATCTATATCAACAAACCTCTGAGAAAGACTTTCTCCCCTAAAAGATACTCACAGTATGAACATCTCCTCTTAGCCCCCAGATCGTACCAGCTGCTTCTCTTGAAAAGGCCCCTGCCATGCCCCTGGAAATGGAAAATGCCAGAAGACTCACGGCATCCCATGTGTTACGGATTTCCTTTTGAGGCATGATGATACTTATCTGATCAATGGCCCAAGGAATGTAAAACTGTAATGCAAATTTTGTAATCTCTGCAGTTACTCTTGGATTTTCTGCACCTGCAAAAAGATGGGAAGGAATTCACATTCTTGAGCTAGATACTAGGCTGGGGTAAATTTACATAGCTAAACTGAAATCAAAGGAGCTGTGCTCATTTATAGGAGCTGAGTCTGTTGCAACATTTTATACCCACAGAGAAATCTCAAAATCTTTTCGATTTCCTAATTTCATATGTGTGGTGGTTGTAAATATTTCATATTGGCATTCTTGTTAGAACGCTTCAGATCTCGTTTTTAGAAAGATCAAATGATCTTAGTCAATATACTCTGCATTTAAATAGAAAATTAGTGTTTACCTCAAAGCTTGCTTACAACATTGAAGCAATCTGCTTTAATTTCCACTACTTGAGCCTTGACACTTCACCACAGAAATGCTTTGGATAGTCCCTAATTAATTAAACTTCCTAGTTCTATATGCATATACAGAAGTGGGAGAGTTACATTAGGATCTATATTCTTGATGTCCCCTTGCTTTCGTTTTCATTACAGAATACACTACAAATCTGGGATAGGTTACTAAATTATGCAAGAGAGGTATCTGACTATTTCCATTTGAAATGCATTAAAAATGCCAGCACCTATTCTAGATGTAATAGCCTAAGAGCCTAGCCTACCTCGTAAACACGGAAGACATATGAAAACATGTTCTTCTATTCACCTGGAAAGTAAATTTTACAACTGTGTATTTATAAAGAGTTCATGAAACTAGCAATGCATTTATTTTTCAAATGAAATGTCCATAGCCTGTAGAATAATTCAGACAGGTGCTAATTAGGTGTACAGAAAGGCCACTGAGGATAATTTATATATCTCCCTGCAAAAGAAAAAATGAATAAATGTTAATTGCTTATATTATGCAACAAATGATTTTTTAGAATGGCACTAAATTAGCTGCAAATATTATAATTACAAAGTAGTGGGTAATTTACTAAAGATTAATTGAAATGATTAAGTGCAAACGGCATAATTTTGCAAGGTAATATTAATGCATTTTGCACAGAAATGAAAAAAAAACCCTCAGTGGTTGTTACTGGCTATTTAATGAAGTACTTTACATGCCTCATGAAAGCATCAGTAGCCTCTCTCTTGTGTGCCCTTCTCTAAAAAGGGTGTTATATTTTTGCAGTGAAAATCATTGTAGTGTTGATAATAATTAGAATGTGTAAACCAGCCTGTTATAAAGACAGACCTGAACTCAATTACATAGGAGTGACACAAAAATATTGTTGCACAGTCTGTGTCCAGCAGCCTTTTCTGAAAGCTGAAGCAACTGTGAATATTTACTATATAAGAACTTAAGCAACTGCAAACACTGTTTAAATACATTCCTCATAACCAGCCAAAGGACACATGCTTTAAGCAAGATTTCAAAATACTACTACATAGCAATAGTTTAAATTCATTTTCCTGAATTCAGTGCAGCAGTTTCTTGCATACAGGCTTCATATTGTGCTGTACGTAGTGCAAGGGAATGGGGCTGAATCTGGAGAGAAGAAAGGGTCTTGAAAAATTGTTTTGGTCCAGAATGGGTTTCTTATTTAGGCTTATTCTCTATTTCAAATGCAGGATACTTTTCTGAGTTTATCATCTATTTATTACAATCCTTTGGTCAATATTTATTTTTTGTGGCTTAATATTTAATACAACTCAAATGTTGTTCCTTAGAGAGTGACAAAGCAAACCAGAGAACAATTCCAGGCTTCAGGGGCAACAGGAGTTACGACATTATCACGTTCTTTTTAACTGAGGCATGCCGCAGCTATAATGACATTGACTGTCACATCCTTCAATTTTCATTAATGCACGTGCCCTATGTCATTAAAAACAACACTGTGAATAGTGAAATGCTGTAAATGAAAATAATTGTCTCAAATGCTTTTGGCTAGCTGTAATGTGAGCACTTCTGATATCATGCTGGTCAATGTGCAAGATACATTTTAGGAAAGGCTGAGGGAGCTGTGTCTCTTTAGTTTGGAGAAGAGGAGACTGAGGGGTGACCTTATAAATGTTTATAAATATACTCGGTGACATCCAATGATAGGACAAGGGGCAATGGGTGCAAGCTGGAACATAGGAGGTTCCACTTAAATATGAGACAAAATTTTTTACAGTGAGGGTGACAGAGCACTGGAACAGGCTGCCCAGGGGGGTTGTGGAGTCTTCTCTGGAGACATTCAAAACCCGCCTGGACATGTTCCTGTGTGACCTGATCTAGGTGTTCCTGCTCCAGCAGGGGGATTGGACTAGATGATCTGTCACGGTCCCTTCTAATCCCTAACATTATGTGATTCTGTGAATGTCTCCTATATATACAGACCCATATGCAGAGAGATGAAGAAAGATTGTGCATTAATTACTTCCCACTTAAAAAATTGGCTGAAATCCCTTTGAACCCACGTTAGTTAGGAATTTTTGACCGTAATTTTAGCTAAGCCTTAAAATCTGCTAAATATGAAGACCCCCAGTCAGCAACATAAGGACTTTCTGGATTGTTTTCCTACTCAGTATCTTACTTTAATGTGCTTCAGCTCCTTTCACTCGAACAGGTCTTGCTTAAACCTAATCATGTGCAGTATTGAATAAGAACGGTTCAGTAAATCTGTGCAAAAAGGCTCATCTAACATTAAAAAGAAGACTGCACACAGCATCATTAGGACAATATTGAGAAGACCCATACAGCATAAGAGAGTCAAACTGAAAAATTATGATATGTGTTACAGTCCTGGTAACAAAATAAAATAGGGATATATTAAATACAGATCTGATTTAAGAGATCAAAGAGATGTGAATCTCATAGCCAGATACCCATACCCAGAGCCTGTGAAGTAAATGCAGCTGGACATAATTATTTGTGTTGCTCTATCAAGCTCTGACAGATATTTATACCTCAAAAGGTTCATTACTGTGTGAGAGATCAGAATCAACAGTTCTTTACACAATGACAGAGTACCTGGTTCAGGACAGGACATAACACTGGCAACAGGCAAGCCAGAAAAAAAAATCAAGGCTGAAAACAAGATGCCAGTTTTTGTAGAGCACATGAATTGCAAAGAAAGTGCAATTCATAGCAGGTGTCTGTGAAGTTGCCTTAAGATGCAGTCTAGGTTCTCCTGCTGCTCTTTGCCTGTCCAGTCTCTGTGCACAAACATGGAGAGGTGTAAAAGCTGTTGAAAATTAGAGGGGAACACTCAGCTCAGGGCCTTGGAAAACACAGCGGGAGGTTGCCATGCAATGGCAACACTGCAGCCACAGGTGCTTTTGTCCATCTGTGTTCACTTTTCTCCCTGATACTTCCATAGCCAGGAAGGAGAACAGTGATACACAAACCACTTGAACCTCTCACATGAACCTGGTGTAACATGTTGCCCAAAGAACAGCGAGACACTAGGAACTGACTGTATGTCCATGGCAACTTTGTCTTATTTGTTAAGAAGCCTACATTGCTATCAAGAGAAAATTATAGATTGTTTTTACTTACAAATGCATGTCAGCAGTTACTTTCCAACGCTGGCATTCAGAAATGCTGGCACAGCAAAATATTAAAAGAAAGTCATAGCAAAACAATAAACATTCAAAAAGCAGTGGCTAAATAAAATTCATAACTGTTAGGCAAAGCTACAGCAATGCTCTTAGACTGGTGTGTTATTTTACGTTGAGATTACACAGACAAGTTCAAAAGTATTTTGAATTTAGACCTTTGAAATTACTGAGAATTACAGTCTTTGATATCAAACTAAGATTTTGCCAAATAGGCATCTTGATCATTCAAAAAGAAATGCTTCCTGTTTGACACAGGAACTTTATTTTGCCTTTGCTAGTACACATTTTTTTTGTTTGATGGAAAATACTCTTTTTTATATGTATGTAACTGATCCTGAGAAAAATAACAAACTATCAGTAAAAATATACTGCATGGCTCTTTACAGCTGCACCATTTCTGATGCACGTTATGAACAGATTTCATGCCAGCTTGGCCAGAACTCTTCTTACCGTGTAAAAGTACATCAGCGTGAAATGCATTAATAGCTGTTGAATCCTCTGTTCTGTGCCTATTAAAGTATTGACTCCAACAAAATAAATTGATGAATCTACCTCATCCCACTGTTTGAATTTGTTCTAGTTTTGTCACAGCAACTTGAAAAGGGTTGTCTTGTTTAGCTTCAGAGATGAATGCTACATCATAAAAATACTAACCAACCCCAAAATTCAAACACTCAATTTTTCACATTTTTTTGATTAGCTATATTAAAGGTTTAGCAACAGCAAAAAGTTCCCTGGGTGAGTTATTCCATACACACTTACTTTCAGGGTTTCTGCACTTGCCCTGCTACAGCTAAATACTAGGATAGCTGCATCACTGGTCTGAGCTAAAACCACAGAACTTTTAAAGGAAAGACCTCAAAAAGACATGCAAGTTCCAGGTATTCAAGTTCCCACTCTGCAGGTGTGAAGAAGAGAAAAGGCCAAGCTGCCCAGCAGAAATCTGTTAGCTTCAGAGCTCAACCCTGAAACCACACCTCTATCCACAGGAATCCTGATGGAGACTTAAGTGTGCAAATGCCAATGTGTGTGCCCGAATAACAATGATAGTATCTCAGTTATGAGAATACTAAATTAGGGGTCAGGTTCACAAGCATGAAAAACCTTTGAATTTCTTCAGTGAAGCCACAGTGATCAGTATTACCTGAGGAGCTGGTGACATGTTAGCACCAGAGGTACATTTCTGTGTGCGCACAGAGACCAAACTGTCTAACAGCAGCCGTTGCAACCGACCCTTTAAGACGGCAGGAATGATATTGTCCTTTCATAGTACAAATGACATGACTTGCACACCCCCTCAGGTAAAAGTGCACTTTTCCAAAGGGCACTGAAAATGAATACAAGTTGCACTTTTAATTATGGTTCAATAGACTGGTGCAGCTCAAAACTCCGGAAAGTACAGGATAGACATTTTTGTACCTTTGGGAAAACTGATTTACATTGATATGATTTGGAAAACACTATGTAGTGATAATAATATCCTTTCCATTTTGAAAAATCAGAACTCAAAGTATTTCATGTTAGCATAAGTATCTTCTTCCATTTTATCTCCTTGTTCCAACGTGAAAGTTGAATTATTTTAGAAAACTTAGCTCTTTTCATTTTAGAGACAACTCTTTCACAGCTGGATGGTTCTGATCACACTTTTATGTCTGTAAATATGAACTCATAGCCCAAATTAAAAACAAAACTGAAGCTCCACCTCTGCAAATATATTTAGACATGTTCACTAATGCTATCTGAAAACATACAAATATAGCGAGTCTTTGTCCACTTATTGTATACTTGTCTTGTATTATTGCCACTTTATAAAATGGCACACAGTAATACTGGCACATGGCACTTTTTTTGAATCAGCATGTCTTTCATAATCAAAGCTGCCAATAAAATGCCTGAAGCTGTAAGATACAGGGTTCTTTCTTCTGACTGACAATGGCTGTGTGGCTCCAAGTATCAAAAGTGGTGTTTTACAAAAAACAAAGGTAAATGTTTTACATTAAATCTTATAAAACTGTACATAATAATAGTCTACAACATGAAAATGGCCATTAAACTGTTGTAATAGTTATGAAATGTAGTACGTATAACAATTATAATGCTTCATAAATTTATCATTAATCACCGTATTCATACAGTTGTGTTTGTATATATATATCCAGTGGCACTGTAAACATAGTTGTAAAACACATTAACTCTTAACCCATTAGAAGTTATGATAGTACTTTTCATCTGAAAAGTTAAAATGTATCAATGTATCATTAATTTTTAAAAAAATAGCCTTCTAATATAATGCATATTTTGGCATTTTCTAGGATAGCAATCATGATGAGACATTATAGAGAATGTTCTAGATTTGATTGCTTTACATTTACAACTATCATGATACAAAATTTTAAACATTAAATGTAATTAAATAATACAGAGCTTATGAAACAGATGATTTGAGAGATCCTCAATGCACAAAATCTAGTTTGTGTGTAATGGGAGTTCCTGGTAACTTACATCTCTGGGACCTTTATGGAAAATTTAAGTCATTTTCTCTTTAACATCACATATGCAAAGTTTGAACTGAATTATCATTTTTTTTGCTCTGTACAAAACCGCATTCAACTTCACAAAACATTATTATGCTTGTATTTCCTGTTGCTGGACATGGATCCAGTAAGCCTTTAGAGCATATGCTTAAGCATTTGGTAATGGCATTTTGTAGGGCAGGGAAACTCACTATCTATCTCTCAGTAAACGAAGTGTTTCTAATTTTTTCCATGGTTAAGGCAACTATACTGATATATTAGACACACCATATGCTTTTATGTTGCTTCCTACAATCTAAACAGTAAGAGTGAAAAGTTTCAAACATGCTTTGATCTTCTTGACCACTTAGGAATTTCATCAAGCTGGTAAGAGTACTTCACTTTAACATGGTTTACAACTGTAGACATAGCTTATTAGCTGCTCCTTGGAGAAATAATGTATATATTGGCTTAAATTTGAATACTCACCATTCATTTAATTTATCAGAAAAAATTAAACAAAACCAGCCAGTGCGATTCCAGTGAACAAAACTGAGAAAAACAGTAACACACACACAATTTTTGTGTTCTCAGTTATTTCTACCCCATAACTTAAGCTACTCAGACTTCTGTCATCATTCCCTCTGTATCCTGGGTAGGCTTTGTCAGAAGCTATCTTCAGACGCTGTAAGTGATGACACTTCCTATCTGCCAACCCCAGCAGATTGTTTAATATTTATTCTAACATATCGCATAAACTAGAGAGCCATTTAACTTTGTTTTCTGTGGGTAAGGCTGTAGGTATAAATGACAGTGAACAGAAATGCTTGTGCAGTGGCTGCATTGCAATGCAGCTACAGAGGACAATGCCACAGAACTGCTAGTGCTGTTAAAATAACAAGTGAGCAACTCATGGCTGGATTGCTCCCGCTTCCAGTTACACTGTGTTTAGAAGATGACTTGACAGTGCTTGTGGTGGTTGTGGTGTCAATCTTTTTCACAGTTGGTTTTGGTTCATTTCTGTTTTCTGGATGGGCTTTCTTGTCCTTGAGTATATCTGAAAACATGAAAGTAAATGTAAGATTAATCACATGTCTTTCAAATAGTGGCTTTAAATCCTGTCTATGGCTAGAACATGTTGTATTCCAGCATGAATAACTGAACCAGTATGGAGAGTGATGGGCACTTATATTAATGTGGCCCAGTGGCTGCAGCGTTTTGCTCAGCACCCACTGTTTTGCTCAGGAAAGTCTTCTCTGGTTGGCCTGCTCTACTTGTAGAAACAGCCGAAACCCGGTTTTAGAACCTGGCTTTCTCTCATTAATAATACATTCGGTTTCACCTGGTATGGGAACTGGCTCATGCTTTAAAACATGATGCTAGGGTTGCCTGGTTTTGTAACATGTCCCAGTGAAATACCTGTCAAGTTGTTGAGTTGCCAACAGTCAACTAACAGTAAACTCGCCAGTTTCTTTTTGCATTGCCTTAACCTTAAGGCAGTACATGACCCCTGGACAGCTTGGCAAGATAGGCCATGGACACAAAGAACCACAGAGGTGTGTCATGTGCCTTATTCATCGACACGGGCAAATAAAGTGGCTACAAAGAGAAAATGCTTTGAGTTTTGTTTCATAGTTTTTCCTAGCAAGTACAAGGATTTTGTTTGTTTGTTTTGCTTTTGAAGTATGGAACGATACTGGTGTTTTTTTCTCTCTTTAAAGATGCATTTTGGGGCAATTTGGGGCATCTTTTATATAAAGGACTAGATTCCTAAGACAGTAGCAGAGTTTCTTTGCAGAAACATGTATGTTTAAGATTAAGAAATGACTGATAAGGGTCTCCAGTTATCTTGACATTCCCAGGCTACTTGCAAGTATTATTGCAATCATATTATTATTGAACCCTTCACTAGCATTGTGGGGAAAATCAGTGCTTCCTCTGATGATGGAATGATCTGTAACAGCATAACCCAGTGCCTGGCAAAAACAAACAAACAAAAAACAAACCAACAAACCAAAAAACAACCAACCAAAAAAACCCCACTACCAACCGACCAAAAAAAACCCCACAACCAACCAACCAAAAAAAAAAATTCTTACCTGGAAGAATTTAAAAATTAACAATAATTGTTCAGGTCCAAGCTTACAGGATTTTGTGTGATACTAATGAATGCAATGCATATACACACAGAAAGCAAATGACATAGGTTTGTAGTGCAAATTCAACAACAGTCCAATCTTAAAATAAAAATTCTGAATCACTGAAGTAAGTTCCTGACAGAAACTGGAAAGACTGAAAGTATTCCAGAAATGTAGATGCAATCTGAGATCATTGTCTGCATGTCAGTATTTCTGACCAGCCACCAATAAACCCACTTGATAATAAAAATGAACTATTGTATTGAGAAAGCACGCGTTGTTCTTGCCAGTATAAACTGTAAAAGAAATGTAATGAATTCCTCCATTTTATCATAATATCAACATTAATTCCAGAGGAACCTGTGATTCCTAGACCTGATTCAAGGCTGACTGCAAAGAAAGGACACTGGCTGGCAAGGAATACAGTGGGAAAAGGACAGTCTGCTGCTGCACTCAAAATTCATTATGGCAAACTGCAGACACAGTTTCTCTTCATTCCCAACTTGCGATGGAGCTAACAGGAGGGGGAGAAAAAGCATGCTATAAATGTTTAGAAAATATCAGTATTCTGAGGACGCTTAAAGAAAAATGGACAACCTTCAGATTGTCATTAAAGTAAATTAAGAATAAATCATGGAAATAGGTGTGTTCTGACACTGCCGAGACTCCTTTCCATCACTGTCATTCTCCTTTTCGACTGCGGTAAATGCACTATTTCTCTGCTGCCTCTTATATCATCCCAGCCTGCTGACTTCAGCTCTCTGGGGCCAGCTGATTAAATTAAGACCTCACTCAGGTAAATCTATTCCCCTCTTTCACTTGGCCATGTCCAGCATTGTAACTTGATTGGCCTCTATAAATCGGGCAGACTGAAATGTATTAATTCATTTATTTTCTTAATATTGGCTTAACCAAAAATCTAAGGTAGGATTTAATACTATCAGAGAGGTTGTTGGTTTTTAAAAGCTTTCCTCCCAGTGACTGCTAAACGCACTACATAACAAGCGTTAAATAATACATTAGAAAATTCCGCCTTTATCCATGGGAAGGACTAAATTCTGAGATCTTTGACTTTACAGTGGAGTACTGGCCATGATGTTATTCATGGCCAATTCTAATTTAGGACTTAACTGTGCAAAACTGGTATTTTATTTCAAATGCTCTGTTTTCTCTCTTCTTAAAATTAAATAAATAAAAATAGCCTCAGTCTTAATTCAGTTCAAGATCTTTTTCAATCTTATATTTAGTTTTTTAAATGCAAATTTCAGCGGTGTAAAAATTTCATGTTTATTTTTCCAGTTTGCTGAGCGTTCCAGTTGCTTACTCACTCCAGGGTTTTGGCAGAGAGACTCAAGAGTTAAATGAGTTTTTCTCTCAAATCTTTTTCTCAGAGTCGGGGATGGTTATGTTCAGTCTACTACTGACATTCAAAAGGCAAAAAATAAAAATAAAAAAACCAGTGAATATGCTAAAAAAAAAGTGTGAAGACTAGCATAGAAATGAAACTCCAGTCTCAACAAAGCAGACCCCAGATGTTCAATACACATGAATCAACCCCCAAATCATGACTTCATAAAACCAAACAGAGCCCACAACTTCTGTTGACTACTGGTCTGTTCTAGTATTTACCTTCTGTGTTTTGAAGCTATATGGTTTACAACTAAAAGCTTTCTCCACCACCAGAAATTTTCTTCCCATCATCATTCCTTCTTTCCTTTCCAGAAATGGTGGAGTTTAAATCTTTGAAGACTTAGCTAACCTCAGGCTGATGTACATGACGACCTTTGGATCCTGGTATATGATTATTCTACACTGTTACTTTTCTAATGTGATATATTTATTATTTCAGTATATAGTTATTATTACATTCATTATGAAAAAAAATAAATCTGTGTTATACTAAATAGCGATGGTAATGCAGCCACTGTAGCAGCTACTGTGCTGTGCCCTTAATCCAGGCTTCCAGTGTGAATACTCAAATCCTGCCAGAAGGGTTACACAGTGAAGGCAGCTGACTGCCCGAGCACCCTTTGTGAACAGCCTTTTGGGACTCTTGCCAAGGATTAGGTCTGTTGGGGTCATGGAAGATTGCCCTGAGTCCCCTTAGGCACCATGGTTCCTGTAAGTGCAGAGAACAGCACCCTGAGTTCAGAAGATTGAGTCCACTTCCTTAGCTGAACTTTCATACATGTTAACTGCAGTTAAATTCACATCTTGACAACATAAACAAAGCACATAATGAAAATTACTTGACCTCGATGTTTAGAGCATTTAGGATTATCTTCACCTCAAAGATCTAACCGCAGATTGCTACCCAGTAATGCATGTGCCCCTTGGATGGCACTAAACTTCTCATAAATACTTACGTGGATCAATACCATTCCTCAGAGAGACTAGCCAGGATAAAAGGGAGAGTCAAACCTGTCATTGCCATCTAATTTAGGAACACAAAACCTCCCCTACAGTGAGGGCTCAGCATGCCTTTCAAAGGTGTTTGGTGCATCACACATTAAAGCACACCTTAATCTTAGCCAGTAATGACACAGGGGAAAAATAATGTGTTTATTCTTTTTTTAGGTTATCAGGTTATCTGACACAAGTTCAAACCATATTGGCAGCCCAGATGTTAGTTACCCTCCTTAGTGTAAACCTTTGGCAGTTTGCTGCCCTGGTTCTGGCAGAAGTTATCAAAGATGTAACTATTGATCGGTGTACTGGCATGCTATTGCTCTGTAATGAACAGCATCAGTAAGGCCTACTTAAATGTCTGTAGAGGTTTCCTATTGTCCTGCCAAGGGATGAAATTCATCTGCTTAACAAAACACCCTTTTCCAGTTTTGCCCTTCTCTTAACCCGAGTTCTTTCTCTGTGATTGCAACCCATCAGTGTGACAAGGAGTGTTCCCCTAAAAAATCTGCCAGTGCCACTGAACAACGCTCAACAATATCTCCACTGGAGTGATGGGGAAATGTCAGGACTCTCTGGACAGGCCACCACTGCTACCAGCACTGAGGAAGAGAAGGAGACAAAGATGGGAGGGAAGGGCAGCTGAGCGGAGTGATCTCATGCAGGGGGAAGCTGGATTACCTTTTGGGAAGCTATGGATCATCACACCAGGCAAATGTACGTATCGTCACAAGTGTGCAACCCCGGTGAGGGTATTTTGAATAAACACAAAACAGATTTGCCAGACTAGTCCTGTAAATAAACGTTCTTCCTAGGCTTTCATGCAAACATTGTGCTTTGAAAAGCCTGAATGTCAGCATCTATGATGGCATATTAATGCCCTGGTCTTGAATGTCTCATCAAGGTTGTAATGAGACTGACACCACAGGTCTGCAGTGGACTGGTCAGTCCCTGCATTTACTCTCCATGTTGTACCTCAGTTGCTTGATAAGTTTCACTTCGATCATCGGCTTGGTTTTGGCTGACAGCTTTGGGAGAAAATTAAAGCAAGGTGCAACTCGGTGGAACAGGCTCTTAGATTACAGTAGATGCTGCAGTGTTATTATTAGCTTTTTATCACCTCTGGTAGCAAAAGCTGAAATTACTTTTACATATTCAAAGCAAGGAACACTGAAATTGCAAAACAATGCTGTCACCATGAAATGTAACAATTTCCAAATCATCTATTATCTTGACATTAAGACCAGCACTAACTACTTCCAGTTATAGCTGCAACAGCCATGGAAACAGAGACACTGTGGAAACAGGAACAGGAGAACTCCCAATGTGTGATGAACTCACGACACAACTCCCAAAATTTGGGGCCTGCCACTACCCACTATATAACATGAGTCAAGATTACAGGGATTAATCAACCTGTTCCATTTTAGTTATGCAATCTTTCTGTTTCTCTTTTTAGGGAGCATGTAACTGGAAGAGAAGTTGGCTTAGGGAGAGCAGTTATAAATCAGGGCTCAGATTGTCTGTGTCCAGTTTTTAATTCTGCAGTAAGCTCAGTGCGATCTTTGGCAGATTACTTCCTCCTGAAGGACAACAAGCGAACTACTTTATTTTGTACACACTGCATTCTGAATTTAAGTTCTTCAGCGTGAGAAGAACCACAGCCACTCTCCTCAAGAAATAACACTGGCTGGGATTTTCAGGAATTGCTATTATAAAAAAAGTCAAATGTAACAAAGAAAAAAATGCAATAAAGAAAAGCCAGGAACAACTGCAAGACAATTTGAAGTATCTGGTGCCTGGAAGCCACAATTATGTTGAATGACAACTCCTTCCCCCATACCAAACAATCTGTTGTCTATATACATTCAAATGCAAAATATAAATAAATATAAATGTATATAGAATTACACATGATCTCAGCTGTACTAGTGTAAGGAAACCTGTCACTGTATTTGTTTGGCTTTTGATATACAGCTGCCATAGCAAACCCTGCATGATTTTCATGAGCCACAATAAAATTCTATTAGTTCTGAGAGCTGGAAAGTAAACCCACACGTATAACCGCCTCAGCCCCTGCAATGGTAAATGTCAAAATGAAACAATCCATCTTTTCCTTGGGAAGAAATAATCTAACCTAACAAACCTTGTGTGATTCAGCAATAGTTCCATTAATCAGTCAGTCACTCGCTAGAAAAGGTTTCGTCATTTTGTTTATATTAATACAGGACTTATTCAAATTCAGACAAGCTGAAAGTATAGGCTTAAAACATGCCAAACATCTTTTACATTTCCTGGAAACATCTGTTTTTAGTCTAGTCCTAGGCACATGTTTGTGGTTGTATGTTTAAGCTTGTTTAGTTTGCCAGATACCTTGTACGTACTGCAGCACAGCTGACATGATATCCTGAAACACAGCATGGAAGTATCTGTAAAACATGATGTTCCCAGTAAATCTGTTGAACTTTTGTTGTAACTTTCTTGTAATGAAAGAAACAACTAAAAAGCTCTGTGACAGCCTCCTGCCATCGCTGTATGGTGCAATTAATTAGTTAAGTTTAGAAATTCTGTACATGCCTCACTGGTAGTATCCAGAAGACTGAGAGCGATCCTGACACTGCATGCCTCACATGCTCAAACCTCCTATTAAACTTAATGGGAGTTTGGGGGGATGAGAGGAATGCAGGATTGACCTTTATGGTTAAAGATGAATGTGCGCTCTAGACTTCAAAGATTAGGTACCCCTGCCAGTCTGGAGTGTGCAAGTGATCAGCACGCCAAGTGCCGAAGGCATCTGCTAAATATCACACCACAGCTCAAAGCTGTGTAATTAAGAAAAATATAAACTGGCTCAAGGAAGAAAAATATTAGTAATAATTGAAAATGCTTTGGCTGTTGCTTTTGTCCTGATGATCTCATTAGTTTTGGTTACAGAAACAGTTCTCACACTGGCTGACGTGGGGCATGCTTTGTTTGTGTTCTCATTCTACCCACATCTTTCCCAGTTAACTTTTATTGCTCAACACAAAGGTCAAATCGAAAGCTTAATTAACTTGTATATGGGGAAACTATAAACTTATTTTAGAAGGGAGTACAAAAACATTTAAGGCCATCCCATCTCCTCTCCCCCAGACACTCCTCATTTTCTTGAGAAGAACAAGAGCGTGTGTTGTTGGCATCCTTTCCCTTAAGGGGAAACTGCACCTTTTCTTGCTTGAAAATTTACACGTTACGAATATCCAGCCTTTTCATAAGCTGGTAATTGTATTTCCAATTGACATTTGTAACCAGGATTTTAATTTAGCTTCGCAGCTCTAAGCAGACAAAGCTCCATTTTATAAAAAGGTTTGATATCATCTTATGCTAGCAGCAGTGTAAGCTTCAACTTACAGCGAGGATCTGAACTTCATCTGCTTAACTTTAAACAAAGGTTGTACCACCGAAATAAATACTGTTACCCACCTGCTTGAAATTAGGCATATGTCTCAGCCCCGAGGCCTAAAACTGAACAGCAGTTTCTCTCTCAGCTGAAAAAACTCACATATCATACAAGCACCCTTTACAGTTTTTCCATGCCAAAGATGAGAAGATAGTCACACAGCTTGAGAGGACGGTCAGGTCTGAGTATGCTACAACCTGTAGACCAGCAATGCCAGTCCACAAAAGGCCTAGGCCTATGTGTGACAATTTTGCTGCCACTGAGATTCATGATTCATGAGATGAAAGCTCCTGTTCAGCCACTGTCTCGTCCTAGGGGCACAATTCCATGGATGCTTCAGTTTCCATCTCCAAAAGACCTATGACATTAAGGTTTCTGCAGCTGACTATGCGGGCAGGCCCTGGGGAGCTGTGAGCCCCGCGGTCCCGTGCCAGAGGTGGAGGAAGGCCTGCAGCGCTCCTCTCCTCTGCCAGGCCCTGTCAGTGTGGGCTCACAGGACCACACCAGAAGCTAAGAGCAGACATCTGCCAACAAGGGCAGCAGTTAAAATGTTGACAGAAGGTAGCTAGGCTCAGATCCTTCCCGTGGCTGGTTTACGAGGGGTGCTTGAACCCAGGTCTCTCATGCCTTATCCTGTCACCTTTGAGACAGGTGTCTCCAAGTGAAGCAGGCTCTGCTACATGTTCTAAGCACTTGGGTCTACCCTGAGAGCAAACTGGACTGACATACACTGGAAAGAGCTACTCAAATTAATACTTAATATCGGTACTCAACAAATTAAGACAGCAAAAACAGAAGAGATGATAGAAACTGCTCCATGCTGCTTAGTGAGGTCCATGTGTCTCCCTCCACAAGGAGATGCCAAGAGGGCAGAGAGATGGGCTGCTATCTGTTCAGGCCACAATGCTCTCCCATTTTAGCATAAGCAAGTGTCGTATCTGTAAGGCATGGGCAGAGGAAAAAAAATGACAGAAGAGTTCCCCACCCCCAAAGAACTCAGTGACGCATGGCCCTTTTAACTCACAGCTGCCTCTGAGAGGCAGAATGGACTCAACACATGCATTTCAAGCAGCCTGACTAAATCCCTGAATATAATAACCACAAACAAGGCATCAACTTCCAGCATGGCAGTCACGAAAAACCAACCACAAATATTTCTAAAAGACATCTGAAAGGTTCTTCTCTCCCTGCAAACACAATGCTGTTATCGTTCCTCACTCTTTAAAAGCCAGTGAAAATTTTCCGGTTATTTCCATTGTTACTTCCATTGCTCCCTAAAAACTTGGACAGACGTGATTCCTGCCACAAGATTTTTAAATCACTGGAACCCAATTTCCTTCATACTAATGATGGTGTCAGTGAGAATTTCAAGTGTTTTCTGTATGTCTGTTATTTTTTTTAGCAACTTTATACTAGCAATCTTTTTAAGAGGTTCTGATAGGATATAATCATAATTGACATTTAATTACACAATAAACACTGAAATTATATCAATCCGTGTATCATCTGATTTCTTTTAATGTGGATGACAAAAAAGATTAGCTGTAATGCCAACAGATAGTTCTGGTCCTTAAATACATCAGTAGGAAACATTTGTTTATTGAATCTTGCCAGCCTTTCATTTCAGTGAGAATTGAAATGAAAAGAAACTGTGGCATGATATTATCCGAGATTAATCATTTTAGACCTAATATCAAAAGCAGTAAAGGAAAACATCACAACATTAGACTTGCGTTGGCTCTAGTATGGGAAGTTTAAATTAGTCGTTTCTCCTGCTCTAATCTGGCAAATACTCAGCATGCATATCCTCTATTTCACATTGCTAGGTTTATCCGGCCAACCAGAACCCCAGCTCTATCACAGCCGACAGTTATTGACAGAGAGGATGATTAGAGCCATTACTCTACTGAATATCTGTAGCAAGAAGAACATGTTTCATGGAAAAAATACTGAGCAGCTTAAAAGCATTATCTTACTAATAGCATGCAGTGAAACTGATGAACCCTTATCACATTCAGCAGGATGAAGAATACCCAAATCAACACAAATGTAATGGAGATACACAACTGAGCTTAAAAAAATAAACATTTCTAATAAAATGTCTTACAAAATGGAGTCCATTAGCATATGCGGAAGACTATGCTCAGTCTGTGTTCAGGCTGTGCAGCAAATTAAAGGAAGGAAATTCCTGTCCAGGGCAGGCAATAATTTCATTCCCAAATTCTGTCCTGATTTAATGGGAGACATCTACATCAAAGCTACCAGGAATGAGTTTAGCTCAGTCCACTGTGGCACATGATAGACTGAGGGCTATAAATCTTCCTCCTTTTTCAGAGGAACGGCATTGCTAAACTTTACATTGGTCAGCAGTGATTACTTGCTTCTCCTATTTAGCCATGTGGAAAAATCACTTCTGGCCATAATCCCACACATCTGCCAACAACTCCTTAAGATACTAATTCCAACACGAGAATAAAATAGAAAAATAAAAATAAAAAAAACACCACTATTTTGAGAGTGATGAATATTGCATTGGGACTCAAACGCCTGCAGCTTTCTACTGTCTTCTCTAGACAGATGGGCTTAAGCTTGACTCCCCAGGGGGGACTAGTGAGAATGCCATTGTGGTTGCCAAAGCCCTTCTCCTGGCACCTGCAGCACCTCTCCAATGGATTGTGCCCAGGTGCTGAGGGTGGTAATAAGAAAACATATCAGTTTTTAAGCAGGAAGAATTTAGACAGCATGAAAGCATCACTGTCTTGCTGTAAGCTTGTGGAGTGTGATAGGAGACTCCAGGAGATGGAACAAACTGTCCTATCTAGGTCAGCTAAGACTCTAAATATCCTAAGTACGTAAAAGACCACCTCCACTTGCTTCTATGCACAGAACTGGCATGGATATAAGCAAAGCACTTCTTAGGTGACTCAGCATGTAGCTTGTGTGTGCTTCTACCCAGACAAAGAAGCTTTGACAGGCACTCAGTCTTCTCCTTGAGATGTATCAGTTATTGACAATTTCTTTGTGTTGTAAGAGCACCAATTGAGGGAAAAACCCACTAGAACGTCATGAGAGCTGACACCATGTGCTGCAATGGATCTGTTGGCACTGCTGTGGTCTATTATGCAAATATGCATCAGTGGACTTTGTAAAACAAATTATGTAAATGTCCATTTAGAGCCTCTTCAAAATGCAGATTATTTGCCTGATGTTTGGGGACAATTAACATCTCTGTCGTGAACCTGCACTCAGGGGATGCTATGCTACAGCCTGTGGATGTCAAGGCCTAGCAAAGTGTATTCTGCATGCAGATTCAACCTTAGTGTGAGAGCCTTGGGCTGTAAAAGTCGACTGTGTCATGATCTACTTAAGCAGCGTATCATTGACACCATAGGCTTTCAGAGACCCTTCAATTTGCAGCATTCTGAAAGATCTGATTCAGGTATGCATATGTTCGTTTGGGATTATGAAGGGGCTTCCTGTTTAATTAAGACTTTGTATTTTTAATTGATACATGCCAAAATGTGCATATGTCTACACGTGCAATGTCTTTATTCCCCTGGGGGGAAAGGGTGTGAGTCCTGGTTCTCTCTCTTCAATGCTGTTCTTGTCCCTTGGTCAGGCAGGAGCCAAAGCCAAAACATAAAGAGCACCAACAAGACTTTGGGCTTGACTAGGTGCTCAGGCCACACGCTTGACACACTAGGTAGAGGTCGATTCCTCACAGTGCTCAGCATGCACTCAGAAGGCTGGGCTCCCACCTAGGAATTAAATCAAGCAGCTTTTTCTGAGCGTACTAAGCATCTTGGATTGCTCTGTAGGCTCATCCCAGGCTTCTGAGATCTTGCAAAAATCCAGGCCAAGCAATATTTACTTTGCAAGAAAACATGGAGTATCTACCTGGGTAAGGAATTTTCAGAACTGGGATATGAGTAGTGAACTCAGCATTTGTTGGACTTCCTTAAATTCTTGTTTAACTTGAGTTGAGATGGGTGAAATTAACCTTTATACCTCAGCAGCAATCTTTCTATTTGAAGCAAATGAATCAAAGTAGCTTACCAAGGGCATCTTTCTACTTATAACTTCAAAGAACATTTATTCAGCGATAGCGTATGAGGATCACATAATTGGAGCCAGCTGATGGAGAAAGGGCTGCATACTGAGCTAGCTGGGGAAAAAGAGACCTAATTTAAGGGTAGGCTAGAGATCTGAAGCAAAGTTCATAAAGACTGGTGTGTTACAAAGAAGAGGTAATAGCTTCCCAGACTGGCAGAGACAGTGCAGTACAAATGGAGGTGTGCTTCTAATCACTGTTGGCTGAGTGCTGTTCTCTCAGCAATGAACTAGTTCCTACAAAAAACACAAGGAGCTCAGAACACATTTGCAACCACTCTAATTTCTTTACTAACCTGTTGAGGCACTTCAGAACATTGACAAAAATTTCCATGGATGTATAGTATCTAAGCACCACAGGGTCATGATCTTGACTGAGGTATTCACGCACTGTTGTCAAATCAAGAGCTACAGTGAATCAAACATGGGAAGACAAATACCTTGATAATTAGAGGACAGTAAAGAACAACAGTGGGCAATTTAAATTTAATTGAAACCTAACATTTACTGGTATCTGGAACATAGACTCACAGAATCATAGAATCATGAAGGTTGGGAAAGCCCTCCAAGATCCTCTATTCCAACCATCCCCCTACCACCAATGTCACCCACCAAACCATGTCCCTAAGCACCACGTCCAACCTTTCCTTGAACACCCCCAGAGACGGGGGTGTTCCTCCACCACCTCCCTGGGCAACCTGTTCCAATGCCTGACCGCTCTTTCTGAGAAGAAATGTCTCCTCATTTCCAACCTGAACCTCCCCTGGCGCAACTTGAGGCCATCCCCTCTAGTCCTATCACTAGTTACCAGTGAGAACAGTTACAAAGCTACCAGCTATTTAGTAAGGCTGCAACCAAATGTTAAAGTAGAAGCTCGATAGATCTGTAGCCATCTAGTTACAAATTTAGGTCAAAAACATTCAAAATAATTATAAAAGAAAGACAGAAGGACTACTCATTTCACTCAACCGTGTTCAACTGATATGCACTGGGATTTGCACCGAACAATGCCATTCTATCACTGGCTTGGTACACTCAAGCAGTGGTGACTAAAGACATCTTAAAAGCTTAAAAGAAGTCAAGACAAGCTGTTTAACAGGAAATATAAAATATAAAAAAAATATAATATATAAAATATAAATCCTGTGATATGTCACCACGCTACAAGAACCTGTAAGTTCCGACACAGCTATTCTGTTGAGCAGAAGATACTGTGAGATGAGAGCTGGCAACAGCCAAAGTATTCACTTCCAACCCTGACTTAGGAGAAGAAAATACAGGATGGACAACCTCACATCTGTTTCTCTGCAACAAGTTGTTGCACCTCCCTGAAAATCAAGAGCAAGTTTAGTTTTGCCATTAATAGTAAATGAAAAAAATGCTGTGGAGTGACAGTGCTTTCCAGTGAAACACTAAAAACAGTTTTCTTGTAAAATACAAAGCAACATGTGTCCTGTTTGTTTAAGGATTACCAAAATATTGTCCCTTAAGAGAAAAAAGTCCCTTATACAGGAGCTGATGCTGAAATCTTTCTCCTGCATTTCCACCAGCTTCCACTACAAAAGCAGAATTAAACTGGTTAACTTGTAAATTTATAGTTCTTACACCAAGGTGAGTTTGAAACTGGATTGGGAGAAGTGCCTGAAGCTTGGACTTCATTTTATTACTGTCCAGTTGTACGGGGAGGGTTTTCACTAATAGCTTTTGCTTTAAACTGAGCATCTGAAAAGTGTTTTACCAAACTTTCTCCAGCTAGTGAATCAGAGCATGACAGTGGACGTGCAGGCAGGAGAAGAGGAGGCAGAAGGCCACACATGGCTCAACCAGGAGTCCCCTGTTTAGTCAGACAGGAAAAGTGGAGGTACAGGATGGTGGGAATGGGACACATGGTGACATCCAAGAGACGAAAACCTCCTTTTGCACTGAAATTGGCAGGGCTGTAAAGGGCGATCAGAAGGGCTCATCAGCAGTGAAAGTGAGACTAAGAAAAACACATGCCCACTGATGAACGAGATCAGGTGCCAGAGGACACAGAAAAGGCAGCAGTGTTAGAAACCTCTGCTATGTCTTTACTCACAGGATCACTGTTCAGGTTCCTGTGACTGAGTCTGGGGAAATGAAGTACTACCCAAGAAAGAAGAAAATCAAGGTAGGGAGTGTGTGTTGGGGCTGGGATGAGGACCAGTATTAAAGCTCCACAGATAGCTCTGTGGGACGCTTCAAAAACTCTGTCATCGGAGGTATTAAAAACCAATCTAGACACATTGGAATGGTTTTGGTAGAGCTGACTCTGGCTTGGAGCACATATGCACACTAGATAAGCTTCTTCATCTGTTTTCAATCTTCTGATGATCTATTCATTTTGATGAATCTATTCCATATGAAAAGCAAATGAAAATGAATTATTTGATCAGTTTGTGACTAAATTTGCAACTATCTATAAAAACTGAGGGTGAACATCTTGTAAAAGAAATATACATTGGCAGCTATTGCTGACGAAGTGCTATCGATAAGCATTAAAGCTGCAAATGGCAAGGTGTTGGCAAAGCGAGAGGAATTGCTGCAGAAAGTAAAAAGCCAATCTGTATGATGAACGGAGTGTACATAAAGTAGAGCAAATTACCAGACACACAGACATGAAGAGTACAGAGGCATGGGAGCTGATTAAGAAGTCCTTGTGAAGAAATCTTGAAGGCTGGCCAGTTCCTCCTAATTCTCTGGCATCCGTTCCAGCCGCTCAGCTAGTGAAAAGAGCACTGTCTGTGATGTGAGCACACACGTGGTCATGTATTACAGGGAGACGATGGATGTGCAATACCACTGCAAATGGCTGCTTGGGACTGCCAGCCCCCTTTAAGAACAATCCTGCTTTTCAAAGCCTCAGTCATCTTGGGTAAATGCCAAGGAGGGAGACTTGAAAGGCCCAACTCCTGAATTCCTGAGCAAGGAATAAGCTGGGTGTGTGACTGGATGCACTGTGTGGCACTGGCACCTCAAGTGTGTGACACTTGGAGGCTCTGCTGCTGGGGTTCTCATTTCTGAGCACCTTATCCCATACAGCTGTAACCTGAGAGAGTTGGGATAGCGACCAGCCATCACAAAACATGGACTGCTGTTTTCCTTAAAATCAGAAGCCAATTTTTATTTATTTTTCTCTTTTGGAGTTTTCTTAAGACATTCATTTTCCCATTTCTTTCTAATTAATTACAATGTCCTTCAATCCTCCAACTAGAGAAAAAAATAAATGACTTTCTGCACAAGGATGCGTGTTATGGACCTGTAGTAGTTCAAATGCTAGAAACCTGCAGCAGCTAAGCAGTCTCAGCATTTTTTTTCCCTTTGAAGAGAAAATATGAATCATTTGAGCTTTGTCTCCAGTTGTGTTAATAATAGCTTGTGCTAGGGAAATATTATTGGAATTGGGCTGAATTTGATAAAACTGAGAGCTGAGTTTCACTTGAAGCCATAAAGTAATCAACTAAGCTCAGAGTTTGTACTGGGAGTGTATTCTCTGCTTTACCTGCTATCCAGGAAAATTTCAAGGCTTAGAAAAATCACGACCACGACCAACAGTCTGATTTACATGCCCACTGGTTCTTTCATTCTTCCCTTTTGTGAGACAGTCTGCTGTAAATGAATGCAGAGAATGTAGGGGTAGCCTGGTAAAAATTCATTATCAACTTTTTGTCCCCAGATTGCAGACAGGACTGCTTTAATTGGGGATTCTGGAAGCTGCAGCATTGAAAATAATAAAGCATATATGAGATTTGGATTGTTTAACTTCTATCAGCTTACCTTCTTCACAGGTCTATGGTTGAAATAATAGGAAATGGGCAATTGCAAACATTAGCCAAATGCTTTTCCAAGGGAGCATCTAAGTAAGTTGTCTTATTTTCAGATAAAATGTGCATCTAACTAACTCCCACTGAAATCAAGACCTTGAAATGCATCTCGGAGCAAATCCAACTGCAGTGCTATAGCAGGACCACAACTATGCAGGACCACAGCTATTCAGCGTTCCCTACAGTGCACTGCCAAAGCGAGGGAGCAGTGCCCAGACACACCTCTCTGTTGTTTCCAGTGTATCTGCTAACAGGGTGTGTCGCAGCAGCTGACACAGAGGACTGAACACAACTCATTTTAGCAAGTTCAGTATCTGCGACAGCTTTTCTTGAGTGCATCCAAGGGAGAAACCATCACAACCCCAGAACACATCACAGTAGCTGCCAGAGTACCAACAAGACCCCAGCAGTGGCA
Organism: Anser brachyrhynchus; assembly: GCF_964034855.1. NCBI lineage: Eukaryota > Metazoa > Chordata > Aves > Anseriformes > Anatidae > Anser > Anser brachyrhynchus. Next base: position 13,982,724 of record NC_137703.1, on the reverse strand, counting down.
CTCAAATACTGATTTGAGCAGCAACGTTTTTGCTTGTCATGAGTGGAGTGGGCTAAGAAAGGGAGATTGTGAAAGACAGTGGGGAGATAGCATCAGGATGGGCAGAGAATACAAGGCTACTTTCCACAGATCCCTAGTATGACCTATATTTTGGTCTTGATTGGCACAGCACACAGTTTCAGTTTTATTTAAAAAAAATAATCTGGCTCTTGAAATGGAAAGCACACTGTGTATGCAGCCATGGGGCCCTTTTCCACTTCTCTGCACCACACATAGTTACGTCTGCTGAGCTGATGAAGAACACTGCTTACTGCTGTAGGTGCAAGAGAAATTGCTTCTGGCTTTGCAGAGCTCTGAATGACTACCTTAAGTTCAAGGCACTTGTGAAGCAAGTCTGAATATTTTTTTCCGCATTTCCACCATTAAAAGCTTCCCTTTGGTTTGGATAGCAACATAGACTGGGGAAACCACAACTTTAGTACTACACAATGCGCTCAGCCCAGCACAGTACTGCTCTGCAGTGCCAGCGGGATGGCGCAGCAAGAGCACCTACCCCAGCACAAGCAGGGAGACAGAAAACCAACAGACAGACTAGCAGATACACCAACATTTCCAGGTATAAGTCCCTTTTAAATCAGGTGGTACCATGCCCTTATTTAGCCTTTGAGCCCATACAATTACAAACACACTTCTTGAATAGCTCTGAAGCTGTGCTGCTAGTGCATTATGTAATTTCTAAAAGATCTGCCTGTAAAACATGACAGAAAAATGAATGCTACAAGACCCAAACAAGACCCTGCCTCCCTCCCAGAAACACTACATCCTTTAAATCCTAGAATTTTTTAGTGGCTAAAGTCATACTTCAGTTGAATTCCCAGTGTTTGGGTAAAATTTATGATACAGCGGACAAGTAATTTATTTTCTTATTTGTAATGAGCTTTCTAACTTGTGCTTTACTACAGATGTCAGATTCTATACTATATTCTATCATTTGCCAGTGAAAGCTTTTCTTAATAGTTAAGACATTCAGATGAATCACGTTTTCTTTGCATCTTTTTTACATGAAAGGTTTCCTTGTCTCTGCAATTCCCACTTCCCACCCTCCAGTTTCTGTTGCTTTCGCTGTACAGAGCCAGACTGTGATATTTATTCCCTTACTCAACAATGAATAGTACAACGTATCAGTGAAAGCCCTTCTGAAGTCAGTGAGACAGTTTATGGGGTATGGTCCTACTCACTGTGAGCAGAAATGTTTCAGTCTGGCCCGAAGAAAAATGCAAGATGACGTAAGTTGAAATGAATACGGTTACTCACCACTATAATATACATGTTAAATGGAAAAGACCTGGGCAGATAGCATACTATTTCATTAGCTGCCAAATATTTTGACCCCCTAAAGCAGGTATTGAAGGATCATAGGAACTCTTAAATCAAAGCATTGCTGTCTTGACACTAATTCCATGAAAATGAATGGCAGACGTAACTTTTTACATTTCGAAAATGCCCTTCATTCCAGAGTCCTAACAGATGTTACAAACAGGGAATGCGGCAGCATTCCTACAAGTATTATTCCCATTTTTCAGATCGGATAACTGAGACATGGAGAGGCTAAAATGATCTAGGTGGTTGTCACTGAGGAAACCTGCAATTACACTGTGAGTCAGCAAGATATCTGCATCCTTCCATCACAAAACTGATGTAGGCAGATGTCAATTCATTCTAAATCCAGACATTTACTAAAAAGTAATTTACCTTATCTCCAAATCAACACATATTGCATAAATAATATTATGCTGGTTTTCAAGTTTGTAGCTCACATGTGGCTTGTGATTCTTAGCCCACAATATTTACCAAGAGATTGTCTTTGTTCTCTTTCTACATCTCTAAGGACAAATGCGTCCTGATCTAATGCTGGGGCACCTGGATTACACAAAACGTGGAGTATATAGGGCATTAACAATTGTTTACTGTATTTACCTAGAGGGTACCAAAACTGAATGGCTGATCTGGCTAAGAACAGGATGGGCATTAAAACCAGAAACTGTAGAATACATTGTTGAACGACATTACATTTCTTAAAAGAATAAAAATAAGAATAATCAGATGTGATGGTAGAAGCATGTAACTGTTTCTGCCGATGCGAGGTGCAGTAAATTACAAGTAGGAAGCATCAAAAGCAGTGTTATACCTGGGAAAGCTTTCAACAAACAGGCGTTGAACAGTGTAAGATAAAATAGCCTTCCCCAAATTATGCAGCTTACTAGAAGTTTCATGTCTGACGTGATACAGGTTACAGGGAGACTCTGATGAGATCAGTATTTTGTGTGGGTGTGGTGCTGATGGTTTTTTAATACTTCCTACAACAGAAATAAATGGTACCAGGTTCCTGAAGCACTTCTTGACAGGCTTACTGCAGACAGCTATTATTTAATTCAGAAATTCTCACCTTCTACGGGAAATCACAAAGCCAACTAACTTTTGTCTAAGAAGTGAAGTTACCCAATGACAACATATGCCTCAGCATCTGGAGATTACCATACAACATATGCAACAAATGTGGTCTGCAAAGACTGAGTGAGACAGTAACTTGTTATGGCCTGCCTACTACATTGTTAGATTATTATCATCAAAATATACTGAATGCTTATGTTCACATAACTTTATGCCTGACCAAGTATACAATGCAATTAACATTTTAAAGCCATTTGGCACATGTCTAATCTTATTGCTGTCTTTGTATTTTCTCTATTCCCTTATTTACAGATATTCATTTCTTTTTGCTCTAGGCCTATTCTGAGCTATCACACACGTCTCTCAGGTCAGAAATGAAGGGTGAGGTAAACTTGGTTACAAATACCACCAAGAAATGCAAACGTCATCCATAACCTCTTATCATGGGAATGGAAAGATTTGGACCTAGCACTCTCCAAAGGGCACTGTGTTCAGTGGCTGCAAAACGTTCAGGAGGTCTCACACACTGGACTGGGCCAGAAGTAAATGTGAGCCTCTCAGTAAGATGCCCTGGTGAGTGTGGTGCAGGGTAAAGGAAGACCTGAAGACAGAAGATTCCCTCTTGCTCAGAGCTGCAGGGGTGCTTTGATTGCAGCAACAACAAGCTAGTGGCAGTGCTGACATCTGTACAGCCAAAACAGGCAGTAAGGGCTTGTCCTGCTACAGCACTTGGCACAGAGCAGTCTAGCCGTCAACCTTCATCTTCCCTTCTCTCCCACTCTCGTCACTGGCCAGCTCCTCGCCTTCTGCGTGCTTGCAGTCCTGGATGCTTTCCATGAGAGATGCTGAGGGCAGAAAACACCCATGACCCCGCATTTCAGAAAAGAAACCAAACATTATTCCTAGGCCTTCTCAAAGCAATTTGCTTTTTCTTCCGACATCTCTGCTTTTATGCACATCCCAATTGCTTCCCATAATCAGAGCTGTTTTTCGTGTTTGCTTCAAATATTTTTGGGTGCCCCATGTGCTAAAAGAACAGCTCAAGTTCTCTGACAGGTAGGACAGCCTGGCATTGAGTCACAGTAACACCTACACAGCAGCAGAGCTCAGCCTTTATCTACGATGGGCTGGCATGCAGGGCTCAGAGACCCCAGCAAACTACCTATACGTGAAACCTTTCCCACTTGTCTTGCTTCTGAAACAAGAAAGAACATATTGTCTGACTGATTAGTACACAAAAGTGTAAGTATAATCTGTTCTAGAAGGTAAAAGATGGTTAAGATTTATAGGGATAACTCAAGCATCTCCTCGATGTCTGCTCCCTGCGGAAGTGAATGGGGTGGGCTTCTGCAGGTACGTGTGCCACAGGAGGGACTGCCGTAATGTGTTACATGGCAGTAACTGGCTGGTGGAAGTGAAGGAATTCATTTGTACACTTCTAAATGCAGCATTAGGAATGTGCAGTAGCATGCAGAGCAGTCATTTCAATTTTACTTATATACCTCTTGTAAAAATAATCATTTATGGTCATTATAAATCTGCTCTAATATAAATCAAATGAAGAAATTGGTGTATTATTGCTGTTTGCTTTGGTTTAGTTTCTCTGGAAACTGGGATTGTTAGCACTGTCAGGAATCAGTGCTGTCAGCCAGCCACCCCAAAAAGGGCATTAAAGAGAGGTGGCTGACAACGATGCTGAGTGCTTACAATGACTGGCTGATCATCCCTCTACGTGCAGGAGGCAGGAACGGAGGTGGCAAAGGATGCTGCCCGCAGGGTTGTTCACAAAGGTCTGTGTGGGCACACGACCTTGCGAGGGAGGCTGCTGCCAGGAGGCAAGGCTGGCAGCCTGGCCTCCATCCCCTCCCACCCACCTGCCATGCGCCAGGGAGGTGCCTGGGCTGTGCCCTGTTCCTCCTGCAGTACAGCGGCAGCTCTGTGCCCCCTTCTGTGACTGATGAAAGCCCTCAAGCCTCAAGAATTCAGCTGTCAGGCGAAGAGGAATCAAACACACCTTGTTGCAAGCAGTGGTTGGGCCAGGCCACAACAGAGATACAAAGTTGGATGGCCACACGCTGTACGGAAACACCAGAAGCTTTTTCTCCATTACAAACCCAAGGAATTGCATAAGTTCATGTGGTACCTGGCCCTATCCTCTGATAACCCCCTGCTTATTTCCTCACAGGCGGCTGGGAATGGAAAGAGCTCTTCATCTTGGTCACACAGTGGGGCAAGCCAAAGGGAGGGGACCAATGCTAAAACCAAAAGAGAGAAAAAGCTTTTGATGAAGAAAAGCTTTCCTTAAACATTTCTGACATCTCAGGATATGAATTACTCTTATTTATACTGGAGAAATGCCTAGAATAATCTGGGGAGAAAAAATGATCTCTGACTTGCTCAAAGTTAACAGCATTATTGAGAGGAAAACTGAAGGTGCTTTTTGCTTGTATCCAGCAACTTCGCTATGCAGACTGATAGGGATCGTATCTTGTCATGAATGAGCACAAAAAAAGAGCACAGAGGAGCCCAGTTCTTAAACAGAACCTCAAAATCCCCAAAAGAGTTTTGAAAGGATTTTTTTTTCCTCTTGAACTAGTCACTCTATTTGCTCAAAAGATTCCCTGTGTGGAAATAACCCTTCAGAACCCTCCAGCGAAAACCTTCACCGCATTTCATTCTTCTTGAAAGACAACCTGTAGTGCCAAGGAGGAAAAGCCTGGAGACCACAGAGAGAAGCACACATACCAAAACATGCCTGGCAGCAACCCTGTCCTGTGCCCGGCGACTTGTCCCCGGACAAACCTGAGTGGGTTGCAGTTTTCTGTGGGAATGTGCCACCAGGCTGCCAGGTCTGCTTTTAGCCTTCACCTACTCACAAACAGCCAAATGACTGAAAGTACAGGGGGCAAAATAAAAATAAACCAACCACATTTAGACCCTCTGCTGCCACCTGCTTATCCGCCTCTATCAGTGATACAATTCACATCTGAAACATTTTTTTTTTTTGGTCTGGTTCAAAGTGGAAACAAAATGTAAAAGCAAACAGAGTACCTCTCATTTTTATCATCCCTAAGAAAATGTGTCACAAGATACTGAAATTCTCTTTATTCCCTATACAACGTTTTGCACAGTGCCGTTTCCTGCTCAGCACCTTGCTCAAAATGAATACAGGCAAGTATTTGCTCTCATAATTACCTTCTGATGGCAGGGATTATATTCTGTCTTGAATCTGCTATCTCCCTCTAGAGCAAACTTGGCTGGATGAGTAGCGTTCATTAGAAATGAATTTATTAGTATTTTGACTTGACATCAATTGTTTCTTCGCTGGTAGTTCAAATACAAATTTTTATTTAGAAGGATATAACAACTCACACTGGCATTTGAAATAATAGTGTCACCAAACCTCAGAGGTTACGAGGCTGTGACTTGTAGTTGCAGCAGCAGAACCAATGCACACATGGCCAGCTGCTGCTGAATGTAACGGCGCTTGCTTGATCCCCGAGCAGGAACTGGCACCTTGCACAACACCATGCTCTGGGAGCAGCCAGAGCTGGGTATGAAGGAGCTAATAGGGCTGCAGCCGCAGCTGACAAGCCCCACCGCTCCCTGCCTTGTTCCTTGCTTTTACTGCTACCATTTGACTGAAATTTCCCTTTACGGGAAAAGAGTCTGGTCTTCCCCTTCTCAAGTCTTTGGGCCCAGAGGCGATGGGAAAAGAAGTCCAGGAATTTGGGCAGCAGTGTCTGAGCAATGCCTCCTTCATCACTGTCTGGGAATCTCAGAAGAGGCAGAACCACGAAGGACCTTGTAGTGGACGTTGCGCAACAGGCAGCTCACAGAGAGGGCACCTCTGGGAGCAGGAAGCTACCGCCCAGCACGGCCGCACCGCCAGGGCCGCACAACACATGCCCAAACCATAAACCTGCTGACACTTGAAAGCTAAACGCAGCATTGCCCCAGAAGAAATGACCTCCCTAACAAGCATCTCCTCCTGCCAACCACCCAAAGAGAATCAGCACCACATGTGGCCGGAGCTGCTTCAAACCAGCGTGTAAGCACCTGAAGGCATGCTTCAGGGAACGTTCCTCCACAGGCCCTTTAAGGAGGAGTGCACTGAGATAGGGATTTTGGTGGTCTGGATGGACCCCAATATTGCGATCCAGGAATCAGTTGTTCTGCTTTACTAAATGATTACACAGGATCATTAAAATAAAGTCAAAACTCTTCAAAATGACACGGTGAACACTTCAAATGAGACTAGAGGAGCCCTGCTCCATCTCCCTGACACCTGTCGGGACCCGCAGGTAGTTCTGCCTGGAGACGTGGGGCCAGGGGAACCGCAAAGCCCAGCCAGAGGCAGCTCCCCGAGTCACAGACACAACGCAGCAGATCTCAGCTCCTCAATCCCATGGAAGGGCAGGGAATTTACCTTCTTCAGAAGGTTGCAGAGATGATAAAATCACTTCGTAACCGATAGATGCACATATACCACAGCAACGTGTCTATAGTCCTGCAAGCATGTCCTACATCCTCTCCATGGCAAAGAGATTAATTCTGAGGAACTGGCACTGAAAGGTTTCTATGAGCAGATGACAGATATGTTCCTTCTCCTCCTTCAGAAAATAAAACAGAGAAAGCACAGGAGACATTGGTGAAGTGTTCATCGCATCCCAATTTTTTCATGTTAGCATTTGATCAAAGGGCTGGTTTCCTCAGCTAAAGGGGGACAACTGCATCTTTCTTGTCAGAAGTAATTCCAAACAGGGGGAGTTTTAAGAAGGGCTTCTTCAGCGCCTGTGCCAAACTCATCAGAGAAAATCGTACTTTCTAGCAACTTCATGAACTTCAAGGAAACGTGGAAAGTTTGGTATACTACAACTTCTTTACTTTTATATATATATATATATATATATATATAGTATGCAGGAAAATGTCGTTGCAGCATATTTAGTATATACAAGTAGACTTGCTAGCTGGGAAGTCTTATCTATGGAATAATTACTAACCGAAAGTAAGTATTCGCCAATACACCAGAAATCTCATGAATTTAATTCTTTGTTGTAAATGACATAAAAGCAGTGATAAACTTGAATAAATGAACTGAGGGAACAGAAAATTCTTCCAAGATTTATATTTCAGCGATTTGCTAATGCATTGAAAACAAGAAAATAAATTAAGGGTCACACCCGCACTGAAATCAAAGAGAACTCCACCACATATTTACAAATATTATGGGAAACATTCTTTTACTGAAGTTGTCCAAGAGTTTGATTTTATCTAAACCACATTACTGAAGAAAGCATATTTTAATTAAAATCCTTACTGCACCAAACTCTTCAAGTCAATACTTACACCCTATTAATATCAAAGAGATGCACTTCAATGCTTTCCCAAACAGAGAGGGGCTGCTGAATTTAGGATGTATCTGCAAAGAATCAGCTTCCACCAGGTCCACTGAAGCCTCCTGACAGCCTGTCACAGCACTCGAGAGCCACTAGGACACCAGGAAGCCACCCACCTCTCGCTGCCCTGCTGGAGATGTCTCCACACAGTCACAGCACCAGCAACTCAGCTTTGTCAGCTCATTGCAAGTCACCCAGCGCATAACCACCACACCAGCAGGTGCCCACCGTGACCTCCTACCTCGTCACGAGGAGACAAAGGGACAGATGGACGCTCCATGGCTGCCAAGGGTGGGAACGGCCTGTTGTGACACAAGTGACTCAGCCCGTTTTGTAGCAAGCACCACACCAACCACCTTGCGGCGCGGGCTTTCACTGCTGGCTTGGACAGGCAGTTCCTCTGGGGAGATGGTTGCACTTCTGGATCTCTTGCACAGTGACAGCTACCAAGACCGCTTGGGAGGCTTATGCAATGAGAAGGGCACTCAGCACCTGAAAGGCTATTTCAGCCTAGAGTCACGAGGCTGGGAATGAAAACAGGTGGCTCAATTTCCTGATGCAGATGAGACTCAGATATGCCACTGTATGTGAGCTGGAAAAAGGATCTAAGTGATCCAGTCTAGGAAGGAGATCACATGGGGTCACTGGCCATCAGCAGCTGGCTTTCCTTCACCTGTTGGTATTACCAACACCAGCAGCAAAGTGATCCTCATGGAAAGCCAGAGCAGCCTGCAGGTTGCTTTGAGCTCAGAATCACCCTCTGAGTGCTACAGACATGCAAGTGAAAAGAAAATGCTTTACTTGGCAGCAGATGTTTACTTAAACCCAAGTAAAAACAAAAAAAAACCAGACATGTTTACTTTTGTTGCTGACAAGACACTGGCAGACACCAGCTCTTCTGTCATCGTTAGAAAGGTAACAGATGAGTCTGCAAGTTTCAGGAACCTCTTATTAAGGAAATTGAAGAATTAAAAAATGTAGATGCATTAAGAAATTTTAAATTCCACCAAAAGAACAGAACAAGTAGTAATAAAATGTTTAAAAAAAGAAACTATTTGTATGCAAAGATTCAACTATTATATTCATTAAATTATAACTGCTACACAAAAAAGGCATTTAATTGCACTCCCTTCTAAAGTTAGTGTCTATTTTGTTTGTGGAAAGGAAGAGCAGCACTAGGCTGTTTTGGATGTTGGACTATCACTTGTATTTGTTTCGAGCCAGTTTTAAACATCCACTGGGTTCAATGGGAAGACTCTTCACACTTCGCTTTCAATCAAATATTTTTTGATTTTCTTCAGTGAGAATAAACATTTCCTAGGATTTCAACATTCTTTCTGCTCAGACAGCCAACCTTTATGTCCTTGTTCCCAAACTGATTGCTGCTTTCTGCCACTCTGGGGGTTGGGACACTGGTGAACGCACCCACTGGTTTGAGTGTGACCATGGGACCACCAGAACCTTAGGCCAGCACAAGAGATGTTCAAAATGCCGGAATGGCACACACATAGTGCCTGTGATACTTTCACACACACATTTCTGGCTGGAATATGCTGGGTAGAAGCAAAGCAGCCTGTTCTTAGGGGCCTCGGCCCGGCAGCCAGTGTGGCTAGCAGATTCCAGCACCTCTCGGGACTGGGCCCATACATTTTGAAACGGGGCATGCCAACAAAACATCTGTAACACATCACCTCTCTTTGTAGGTCTCTAGTGACTAGAAAGCAGTAGTTCAGAGTTCAATCACAAATCTGGCAGAAAAGCAGTAGCTGACTCAACAAGTCGCCTTGGGAACAGCTCCCTTCTGCAAGCCCATGCTGACAACTTTTGAAGTGAAGAAACTGAATGGCACAGACTGTACAGCTATTGTTGTTGACTTTTATCATCATAGTTACAAGGAAATATAACTTCAGCTGAAGAATCTGCTGAAAACACCCACCAAAATTTCCATTTAAAGTGCACCCTTTTCCATTTAACAGCGCTGCGATGTGGAGTAACTGGCAAAGACTGCAGAAGCTCTCAGGTAAGTGAGGACCCTTAACTTCACAGCAGTGTTGTCACACTGGTGTCCTCCAAAGGTCTGTTCTGTGTAACTCTTGCTGTGGTAAAACATTTCCAAGAGCAGTTTAGTAGTTTAATCAATTTTCTCTTGACATGGGATTCTTCACAGAGTGTATTTTTCCCATAATTTTGCCTTACAAAGATGACAGTACTCTGATAAACAGACCGGCTTTGTATAATTCATCAGCAGTTTCAACAAACATTGTTTCAAACTTCTAATTCCTTCTTCTTAACCCCTGTGGCACATTCAAGCTAATAACTCTTGACATATGGAAATCCAAGAGCGGCTTTTGGTTCACTAAGCTCTAATAAAGTCTCTCTGTACAACATTTATATACAAATCCTAAACCAGACGCAAAGTATGCGATTTTAATGGTCTGAGGTCATGTTACTGTAGGTACATAGCTCGCAGTTTACACGATCTGCTGGCTGCCTTGTTTATCGAATTATGTGGTACTGGCTAATTTTATTTTATATGTCTGAGTTGGGCTGGGGCAAAGGTCAGCTGGAGCAAGCAGCCTGGGGCTGGGATGCAGTTGCGGTAGTGGTTTGTAGTGGGGAGGGACAGACAGAGAGCAGCAGGCTTGTAGCCATACAGCCTAAGCCTTGGGAGCGGGGCAAAAGGAAAGACTGAATGGAGAGCATGGGACGCCTGAAGCCTGGAAAAGGAGAGATGTACTTTCCTAACTCATCCGGCAGCAGGAACCACAGCCGAGCGTGCCGCAGGCAAGAAACAAGCGGCAGAAGAAAAAGCTAAGAAAGAAAACCCTGGGAAAGCGTGCAGGGCAGTGCTGGGGTGAGCAGAGAAGACCCAGAAGGCAAACGGAGGGGACAAAAGTGGAGGGAGGCAATAGGAAAAAGGGGGGACGGGCGAGTCGCCAACAATAGGGCGACTGTTGTTGAGCGGTAGCTGTGACAAACACTTTGGCCTTTTGATCCAGTTACAGACATTCAGAGAATTGCCTTATGCAGGCAGAACTGGGCACGGGGCCAGGACAGAAACACAGGGCCTGATTTTGCAAACCTGCTTGGTGCCCTCCCTGGGAACAGCCCTCGGCTGTAGGAAGAAGGCTCGTGGCTTCTGCCACACGCAGCCTCTGTGCTGGGCTGGCTTTTGCCTTAATGCCAAGTTAGCTCCCAAGAAGATCTGGTGCTCAGCACCTCTGGAAGAAGTACTACCTGAAATGCCAAGGGGCCTGATTTTTCTTTATGCTTTTTTTTGTACATCCTTCAGTTGCTGGAAGGGGTCTGCTTGGGTACTCTTCTTGGGTACTCTTGAAAGTTCTCCTCTCCTGTCTGCACCCGTAAAATGGCTTTGAAAATGTGGCCCAAAACACAGATTTGCATGCTTGCAGTCTGACCTCCAAGTTTGAAAATGCCGACAAAGTTCCCTGGGATAGCCTTGGGAGTCTGGTTTAACCTCAGTATTTCCAAGAATGCTGCCTTAATTATGGTAGGAACTTCTCCAACCAGGAAAAAAAAAATCTCCATCTCCTTGAAAAGAGTGTTGAGGTACTTTGTACTGAAGACTTTTCCAGAGTAATTCTGAAATGGACAAGGATATACCATGTACTGCCACTAGGATTTCCCAGACCACTATTAGGCTATGGGGAAATTGGTCTGCACCATTTAAACTCAAAGGAAAAGGCAATGAATTAGACAAAAAAATAAATCCTTATGCATTTGTCTGGATAGGAGCAGATAACGGAACTTTGTTTGCTTCCTATAGAAGAATTTTAGTAAGATTCATTTAAGCCAGTCTTTAAGACAACATGTGAAGCATTACAGAGAATTACATGTCTAATACGATAAAATGTTTGCATACATACATCAGTACATCTGTGTATACACATGCTTATAAATTCTTGTTTATCTTGAATAGCTGCAAGTTAACAGGTCCCTAAAAGTGTAAGAATCGTCCTCAGCAAGTGGGTACTTTGAGTTCACCACCTAATACCTGTAAACATTTGTTACAGAATCCCTTTTTTCTTTACAAAATCCTCATGCAACGCACATTCAAGCTGCCTATTTAAAAAGAAACTGTCTACTTCAGATAAGCCGCTCCCTACACATTTCTGCATTTATCAAATATGACTTAACCGAGGAAACAAAATGAAAATCTATTAGCTGCAATTCAAAGTTGTGACTGCAGTGTAATGGCTTCATTATGAGCGGGATGATAAACACTGCCAACCGCAGGCTCTTTCAAAAGCAGCTTCCAAACATGAGCCTGCACTCGAGCAGCAGCTCTCCTCTCTCCTCTCTGTGCTCTCAGTGCCCTGGGGGCAGGCAGGGCACCCGGCTGGTGGTCCTGGAGGGGGGTCCCTTCCCTGTCCCTCGGACTTCCAGGGAGCCTTGGGAAAACAAACTCTTTTCTGTCTCTCCCTTCCCACCCCATACAGGAGAAGGGGGGTTACTTGACAGTTCCCCACTTTGCAGGTATGCAGGGAGAATAAACGCAGAAGAGGACTATGAGGTCCTCTTTTATTGCAGCAACAGGCCATGAAAGGATCTTCAGGACTGTGAGCATTTACACCACAATGTAACTGAAATCCTTGTTCTCCAATCCTTTTTCATTAGCCCCACTAGAAGAGGCCTGAAGAGATACTGCCACGGTTAGCTGAAGTGGAGCTGTTTGCCTGAGAAATTAGAGGGCTATGTTTCATTACACTGTGATATGGCCCAATGCACAGAGGATCAAAATCCATCCCTTCACTGCAGCCCCTTGCACTCTGCTCGCTCCTGGTCTGCCAGAGGCAAACACAGAGCTTAGGGCCAGCATCTGACCCGTGAGTAACTTGCTCCTCTGATCCGGGAAGGAGTCTGCAGTAGCTGAGAAGCAGCCATCGTTCGAGTGTGTTTAGAGAAAGGTGCAAAAATACACGTAGCATTCAGCTGCCTTACATGCATTGTTTGTATTTGGCCTAAATTAATTGCTTTAAAAAAAAAAGAATTTGCTAATGTATTTGCCTGTAAATTAGAAGCTTTTACAGCATACATGGGCAAATTATTTACTACCCACAGAGCTCAAAGCAGACCTTTAATAGTAGCTAGAAGGCCAAGTCCTGGGCCAAAACACCACCAAGCTTACATGATCTGCAAACAGAGTAAAAAAGCATGCTCCTACTCTGAAGAACAAATAAGGGGGTTATTCAGAGAATGCTGGAGGGGCTGGGAATGGCAGCAGGCTCCTGCAGCCAGCCCTGTGAAGGTGTTGTGAGTTCAGAGCTAGTACGCTAAAGCTTTTAACCCAAGTCAGGACAAAACAGAAGATTAGAGGGCGGAAAAAAAAAAAGGCAAAAAAAAAGCAGGAAGCTGCAGAACGAACTTGAACCTACATGGTTAGACTGAAGACCAAACAGACCACGCTTTAGGTAAGCACAGCCTAGAAAATAGCTAAGTTTACACCCAGTCTACCCAGAAAAACAGCAACGAATTAATTAAAACCACGTTCCTTATTTGTAATCTTGTTGCTTTATGTTGCTCATCAGATATTAAACTACCTCTGCCCTGAAGCCATGCAACCAGGGCACTGAACTCAGATTCATGCTCAAGGTCCCACCTCCAGGTGCAGCGAGACCTGTCCATTCCTACAGCACAACATCAGGAGCACAGGGCAAGGTGCAGACGTGGTGGGCAGGGTTGTCGGCAACACCTTGGAAATTATAAGAATCTCAGTACAAAGATTCTTTTCTGTTAGATTTTAAAAGAATTAAACTCCTTACTTATCTCTTGTGTGTATCATGAAATTAATTTGCTTTATTCCACAATTCCATAGTTTCCACGGCTGGTGTTTCTAGCATACGTCATCTTCTCTAGAGTTAACTCCTCCAGCTCCCTCCGTTCCTAGTGGATGTTTGGGGTAAATGACATTAGACTAACTTGGACACATTGGTCAGGTGCACTCACACAGTGGGATTACTTTTCTCAAAATTCTTAGGTCCCTGTTTCCCTTTGGCTTGGGAAGCCCATCTACTTGCTCTTGGAGAGGAAGGACACAGCCTGTCTCCCTAAGTGCACAGGCTTCTATAAGAAAACTTTTAAGATGTTTCATGTTTGCAATTAACTAAATGCAATAATGCAACTGGAGATTGAGAAATCAAGCATTTAGAGATCGGGAAGTATTGATAGAGGCTGGGAATCTTAATGTCCAGACTGCAATTTGGAAAGAAATCATAATGTATGGCAAAAATCCAAGAGTGGCTAGACAAGGGAAAAAAACAAAGCAAAACCCAAACTCTTTCAAAAATACAGAAGCAGCAAATGACTAAGGAAGACCCTAGGACAGAGATTGCTGGAAACTGCGAGAATACACTGAGGGAGTTGTCAAGTATGCACTTGCAAGATTTCTGTCAGAGATAAAACAGACAGTCAGATCCCTGACAAAATTAAACTGTCTTTATGCTACTATATTCAGATTCTAGACTTTGAAATAAACTTAAATGTTTACCTTAAAGAAAAAAAAATAGAATATAGCACTCCTACCACAAGTGTGTTTCACGAACCTGAGCAATTTGGGCCAAACGTCCCTGATTTAAGGCCACCAAACTTTAGCTGCATACTTGACAGGGACCACCCGAATGCCCTGGAGAACACAGACCTTAAAAGTTAGTTGGCACCTTCAGGTATTATTAGATCAACTCGCAGAATTTCACTTCTATTAAACACCTCTTAACTACTTGGCACTAGCAGAATTTGTTCCCATTAAACCTAATTTATGCTAATTAAGAGCTGCTCATTATCATTCTCTATCATTAGGCAAAATCAGTTTTTCTGGGAAAAGTCATAATTAAGAGGCAACTTCATTTCAGAATATTCCGATTTTGAACAGCATTCTGCAATAAAACTCATTTACAGAGTGACTCGTTACAACCCATCTTCCAAATGCCTCGTGTGGCACTGCTGGGACCCCCTGGGGCAGCAGCAGAGCTGGGGTGACAAAGGGAAGGGCGATGGGGTGCCACTTTTTCAGGGCTAGGAGGCATCAGTAGCAAGAGCTTGTCTGTGCCAGTAAAGGGGTAAGTGGCACGCTTGTTAGCAGCGGGCAGCTCCAAGGTACAGCACGATAAGGACTTTGAAGGGAGAAAAAGGAGAAGGAGAAAATAACAAGGTGCACAGTCTTTCCAGGAGGAAAAGCAGCAGGGGAAGCAGTGTGAGGCTGTGTGCTCTTCAGAGTAAAAATCTGCCTTCCCATGACTGACTTTAAGTCCTTTTTTTTCTCTACACTCATTTAATAATTGGTATCTGTTACTTTAAAAATGCAAATCTCACATCAGCTGAATCGTCCCAGCCCTTTTTCCCTGTAAGCTTATAGTCATCTCAGGGATCCACAGAGTGCAGGAATACAGTATTCCAACTCACTGTCCAGTCAATAAAGTGAAAAATGCCATTCCTGTTTTAGCAGATGGCAGCAGAAATGCAATACAAGGAGCAAGAACACTAATATAGAAATCAATATCTATTATGGTTTAAATCACATTGCAGTCCTGAAACGATAATAGCAATCCTTTAAAAGCTAATGCTGATCCTGTTTGTATTAGAAATCGGTTCAGTGTGTTTCAGGTTTTAATTCTGTTACAAAAATAATTACCTTTTAAGCTAGACCCTCCAACCCCAAACCCCTCCTGCTTACCCATAGCCTGTTCCCACAAAGGAAAATAAACAAACCAGCAAAAAAAAAGCCCCCAGACAAACAAAGCCAGCCTCTTCCTTCCTAACTCTATGACTAGGAACATAGGGAAGGTTTTTTCATAAAGGAGAAGACTGGGAATTCCCATGACACTCTAAATGCAGAGGCATCATTCAGGCAGCTCTATTATTCTGTGAGGTCTTTTCTGGAAAACTACAAAATATCATGAAGAAGGAAGAAACTGAGCCTTTATAAACTGCTGACAGAGCAAATCCTTCCTTCTTCGAGAAAATTTGAAGTATTTATGCTACAAAACTATCTTTTTGATAATAATCAGAAGAGCTACATGCACAACAGTGTTGGCAAACCCAGACTTTCTCTGCTTGTTAATTGTCTGCATTCAGCCTGTAATTAGTACCAAACCAAAGTTGTTTGATGAATCATTTATACAATAAACAACAGAGAATAAACACTGGGGAAAAAGAGCAACACTCTGTGTGCTGCATCATCTGATAAGCCTGGTAGCAGCTAAACAAAGCAAGTTCTAGGCATGCACAGAACAAGTCCACAGGGTGACTGAAGTGTTCTGGCAAATCACGACCTGAGCTTGAAAGCAACTATGGCTACAAGTACTGAAGTCCTCTGAGCATGTAATGAGAAAACTGAGTAAGTTACATTACCACTGCATTTACTGCCACTACCGCTAGCAAAATACAATGTTCAGCTTTGGCATTAACATATCAAGAGAGAGCTTGATAAATTGCATATGGCTCTAAGTTGTGAGATTGATTAAAGGATGGGAAAACACATCTTACAGTGACAGTCTCAAGAAGTTCAATTTATTTAGCTTATCAAAGAGAAGGTTAAGGTGAATCTGATCTCAGACCAAGTAAATATTTACTTGGGGGAAGGGAAAGCAATAAGACAAAGCTTTTCATCCCAGCAGTCCCATAGGTGCAATATGAACCAGGTAAATTTTGGCTGGAAAAAAAAGTCACACACTTTTGGTAAGAAAGGAATAAAGCACTCGAGGAATTGCTGGACATTTTAAAATTAGGAATAGATGTTTCTTTAAAAGATACACAGATATACTATACCACAAGGTGAAATCCAGGCCAGCTCATAAAAAAAAAATAGCATAGCAGATAAGGTAATTTGTTATCAGTCTTCTGATTTTTCATTTCCTCTGCATCTTAACACTCAAAAGAAGTTGTTTGATTCAACAAAAAACCTTGATGTTATATATTGCTTATAGCTCAATTCTGCAATTCTGCCTCTCCAAAACCCATTCCTTTCAAGTTTTGAGTACAAGCCCGCCCCAGTAGGTCTTTAATAGGTACGCATATACACTGCTGTCTTTAATGCTACATGTATTACCACACATGCTCACACCTCTATCCATACCTGCTCCCACATGCTGTTTCCTCAAGCGCTCCTTTACTCACCCCAGTGCACAGCAGTTCTTGAGCTCAGCTTGCCCAAGCCCCAGCAGGTCCCTGGCTCACTGCATGCTCCTGCTGCAGCCCTGATGGTTTGCATCTCCTCTAACTCCCCACAGCTGGTGACTCCTCTAACTGCCCCCTGGAGGGGCACAGCCACTGGGTTTCTCACTGCCCTCTCAGGCCTATGGGAGGCAGTTCCTGGTATCTTTTCCTGGGTTAGCTGTGTGCTACAGGCAGCGAAGGAAGAGAGAGGAAGGAGAGTAAGAAAAAAAATCTGCATTTTTTTCCCCAGGAAAGGCAATAGCAGGTATTCTGGGAGCTGGGTATCTCTGGCTGCCGCACACCTCTCCAGTTGTTCCCCCCAGATGTTGTGAGGACATGGCAGGGCAAGGCAGCCTTTCACCGCAGGGCACTGCAAGCCAGGCCCCTCTCACAGCAGATGCCTTTCAAGGCTTTCTCATCCTTCGTCAGGACTTCCGAAGTCCCAAGAAGTTCTTGCTCCATTTTGGTGACTTCCAGTCCCTTCCAACAAGCAGAGGTACAGGTTCCCCCTGGCTCCCACGCTGCTCATGACTTAGGGAATAGGAAGCTTGCGCTTCCCTTCAGCTCCACTCTGCTTCATTAATTGCACTGACCCCAGGGGTGGCTGCCAGGGCTCCTGCCACCTCCCGGGGGGTCCCAGTGTCCAGACCCAGTCATTTGTTCCCAAAAGCCAAGGTCCCTTTTACACATCTCTCCCCAGATTGCAGCTAGCAGAGTACAGGACCTTCCCCTCCGAATGCCCTGGGCTTCCCCTTCCGTCCCCTTTCCTCCTCACCCACCCTGCTCCAGCCCAGCCTACCCACAGGCCCAGGAAAGCACTCCGCTTCCTTAATGCACCTCCTTCTCAAAAACAAACCTTCACCCACAGCTCTCAAACACATGGACAGGCAGGGCCCGAACCCCTGTGCCTTGCAGAAGTCCCTTCACCTCTGACAGGGCATCACTTGTAGCGCCTGGGAGCAGCAAGCAAATGAGATGGGCTCAAACTCTGTTGAATGAAGGCTCTTTGTAAGAAACAGCCAAGCCAGCAGAATGTGAAGATGCCAGAGAAACCCTCCACGAAGCCCCCAGAGCTAGGCAGACGAGCTGCCGACCTGCTGCCAGCCAGCCAGGGGCTGTGCCAGCCCCTGTGAGGCAGCAGACAAGGCCCTGCTGGCTGCGCCGCTCAGGCTGCCGCGCAGCCTCCCGCTTGGCAGTCAGGCTTGGGACCTTTCAGAAGCACGGAAACGCTTCCACCGTCTGGTGTTTGTGCAATATTTTGAAACTGAAAACCAATTAGAGTGTTTTGTTTGCCCTGCTTGGGATAGTAAGAGTATCAAGAACGGCATCACCACTCCTGCTGCTCTGCCTGCTGGGAACCCCTGCCCGGCCCCGCACTGCGCTCAGTGGGATGGGGACCAAGTCCTCCCTTGGGTCTTTCAGACATTTCCCTGAGAATTTATTCATGTGAGATGCAACATATTTATTAAATCTACCCGCTGATTTTTCTAATTGAATGACCAGTCTACATTTGCCAAAGCCATTCCTTCAGAACAGCAGGGCTGGCCCAGGAGGCGGCCTCGGAGCACAGCTGGGCCCCAAATGCCTCGGGAACAGAGCGAGGCTTCACATCGCAGCCAGGCCTCAGTGCCACGTACAAGCCCACCTCCTCTGCCTCTCGCACTGGCAATGCTTTTTGCAGAACTGAGTTACTACAGCTGACAAAACCTGGCTTGGGGGCAGGGACCACTTTTTCACTCGATGTTTTTTCTCTGCCCTGATCCGTGACAGCAGTTCCGGCGTTCTACAGGGACAGCAGTGACAACACAGCTGTTAGTCCACGTGCTTTTGCCCACAGCATGCTTCACAGCAGAGATGTGAGAAACCAGTGGACCCTAATGTGTGCTACGTTACATGTGTATTGGGGCTTTTATATTTGCTTATTTAAAAGCAACGATGACAACAACAACAACCCTCTGTCATTATTAAGAAAATCAAAACTTATTTGCTGAGATCTTGGCCTCACCAAAGCCTGGGAGTTGTGGGTCTATTTTCCTATTTTCCTCTCTTTATCATGAGTCTCACATGGGAACAGCTGAGATCAGTCAGCTACAAAACTAACACAGTGACTCAAAAATCAGCTCTGGTAGCCTTTGGATCAGGACCATAAATAATGATTTTTAAGAAATCTTGACAAGTACTGTACAAGTAAAACAAACAAAAGGGCTAATAGGTTGCATACATCACTTAGTATAATAAGCCTCAGCTGATTTATTACGTTTTTAATTCTTGCAATGTGCAAAAAGGTTAAGTTAATCATTTCTGCAGAGGTATAATAATACTGGGCTCAAATGACATCTCGCTGCAGTGCAGTTTGCCTGCAGGACTAATAAAAACAGATCATTAAAACAGCTGTATTTGGCTTTGTTTAGAATCACCATAGGATAAAGGGAAGCAAATTAATTACAAAGAGAAAAATGGGTAAAGTAAATGAAATAGACAGATAATAGTGAATACTGTACATTAGTATTTACTGAAGAATTAGAGAGTATAAAAACTTTTAATATGGCCAGCAATGAGGTGTGAAATACTCCACATTAACAGGTTACTTGCTGCTGTGAAAGAATATAAAGCAACGGGATAAGGTGCAATCAGAGGTCATTTCCATCCTTCTGCACTTAATTACGCTCTACCCCATTTGGAAATACAAACAAAGCTTTTAAACAGAACCACACAAAATAATCACATATACATGTATGAAAAATAAAATACTTTTAATGGTGCTAGACTGAGGATCAAGTTTCACCACTGGACATAGCTCCCACCATGATTGCTCCTATCACATTTCTTCTGAACGTACCACTTCACAGTCAAATCTGTTTTTCTCTGCAAAGTGACAGATTTCTACTTGAAAAATTACCAGCTGCTTCTCTAATAAAAGTGACAAAATATTTAATAGGCGATCAAACACCAATTTTTTTTTTTAAATTAGCGGTTCCCCCTTCTCCTTTTCAAATTAGTCCCACTTATGCCTAGAGGCAAAGAATATTTTAATTTACACTTATGAGTTTTTACAAAGGATTTCTTTCTAGTTTGCATATACCCTCCTTTCTTAACCTACTAATAGAAGGAGAAACTGGAAAATGACCTGCTCTGCTAAGGTAGCCCGTCCTGTTAACTAACTGCCATGAACTATCTCTAGAGTTCCTCACTCAAATTTGGGACCTCATTCTATGAACACCAGAAGCCGTATTTTACAAAACATTACTTATTAAGTAGCAGTTTAAATGATTTCAGCAGATGTCATCTTCAGAAAAGAGATGCTTGCACCATGAAATATTTACAGTCCTGTGGAGTTAGAGACACACTAAGAGGTTAGTTTTCCTAGGCGTCTTGTACAGCTCTAAAGGTACCCACAGAAGGTGATTGAGAGCCAGGACTGAATTTCGGTACTCTGAAGTACCTTTTGAGAACAGAGATTCTCCTGCCATTCACTGTCTGCCCGTGATGTGTAGGGAGAGCTGCTTTCCTAAAACAAGCAGCAAGAATGTATCCTTAATGGCTCAAAATGAAAAATGGAGGATTTCACATGTGACTATGTATTAATAACTCTCTTGGCAATGTTTTGAGGAGCTTCCACATGGAAATCCCATTGACTGAACACCCTCCTTATGGAAAAGCAGATGGATCAAGCTCTAGAGACAGAGCTACTTGTTTTTTGACTTCTTGAGCCCTGTACACGCACTACAGTTAAGCTTTGAAACATCAATATAACTTTGCTTGACCCTGCACTATGACAGAAATAAAGGATAAATGCCTCTTCCCCAAGGAAGGCAATTCTCACCAGACCCTGGCCAAAACGTCAGATGTGATGCTGTGAGCTGGGATGGAGCTGACGCCCATGAGCAGTGAGAGTTGCATTACCTCCTTTTCATCGACGTCGCTACCGGTGCCGCAGCACTAACAAAGAAGTAACGAGCTATTTTACACACCTTTCTCCTGGCAATACAGACAAACAGCTCATCAAGGAAATACGAAACTAGCAGTGGTTAACATTTTAGGAAAAAAGCAATCCCAAATCAATGTAATAACCATAACTCCTACTGTCAGTGCCACTGAAGCCACATTGATTGGGTTGCAGCTTTTTTAGCCACTTGGGTATACAGCTGAGCCACACAGCATGACCCAAAGGTTAGTGATCCTTGACCACTTAAAGCTAGGACTGGATATAATGCCAACTGTAAGCCCAAGAAACATCCATTGATTAGTCAGTGGAGGAAAATATGCTTCAGAGCCTGTTTTCAGAAGGTCCATTGAAAAATACATATTGAAACTATATCTACATCCTTATTTTATACTGTAATTGGCAGCACTGCACAACCCCCCCGAGCTGTCACAAGAAACAGGACTGGAGACCCAAGAAATGAGCAGCTTTCACTCCAGACCAGTTCAAACTTCATCATATGCACACACGCAGAATTATGCTGAAATAACAGGAGGGGAGGAATGGGGCAGGAACGAGGAGGTAGGCTGCCTCTTCAAAATCCTTTTACTCTGCATCTCTCGCTCCTGTTAAGAAAACAAACAGCTCTGATCTTGAAAACCTCCCTGGTCACTATATTGTCCTGTTAGAGTGGAGATTCTCAAAATTCAGTTATTTCAGCAGGATGGCACACCTGAGAGAAAGGAAACATTCACCAGAGGTAGGGTCCAAGAATAGCAGAACTACACACCTCACCTGGCCTGTGCAGACAGTATAAAACGGAGGCAGAAAGAGAAAAGCAGCTAACCCCAGTTTAGTAACAGGTATGATAAAATACCTAAAACATATATGACAATATTTAACTGCTTAAAATATGATTCATGGATTGTCTTTCACTGTTGTTGTACTTTGTTTCTACTTTCATATGCAACACATTTACAAAAAACATGGTGCAGAGTAAGACATGCTATTGATATAATAATAGAGCAATGGAAGAAGAAACCAAAAATGGGAGAAAAACCGAAGTGTACACTGAGTTTCAGTAAGGGATCTTTCACTTCCTGTGGTAACAGCAGGTAAGATTCATATTTTTACAGGAAAATAAAGACTTGCTTTGACAATAATATTCTAAGTAGCATATCTTTCTTATCAGCACATCACAGTGTCATCTCTTAGAAACTGAATTAGATTATCAGGACAAGTGTTACTCTTATGCTGCAAAGAACCTGCAAAATTGCAAGCAAAGCAGCTGATCACATTTTAAAGTAGATGAGTAAAATCAGCATCAGCTAATGCTTTTATAGAAAGTAGGTGTTGTCAAAAAAAAAAAGCAAAGGAAATCCCCTGATATCAGTCCGTAACAAGACCCCATTTGATTGATAATGACCATTTCATTATTGTGATGCATTTTCATATGGTGTTTGATTCAGTGTAGCAGAATACTCTGGTTAAAAACAGATTAATAACAAGACAACTGAAAAAATTAAAGTGTTAACTTGCTAAAGGGAGAATCAGATGTTTTTAATGATTTTTCCTAATGAATTGTTACTGGTCTCCCTGTATTTTTCAACACTTTTCATCCATGATACAGATGCAAATCAATTCTTGCTGCGACCACGACCTGCGTATGACATAGGTAAATGAAGAAGAAAGGGTGGTTATACTGAGGAAGTCAGGTCCCCATTGCATTTAAATAAACTGTATTTTAATGGAATCAAACGTGATGTTATACATCAAAACACGACTGATGAAGGCCCAGAAAGTAGTTCTTGGAAGAGTTTGGCAGCCACTGGCCAGACAGGTTCAGCCTGAGCAGAAGCTATGGCACTGAGGTGGCTAGGCTAAGGCAATCCAGGAGCATGGAAATGGAACCAGTGAGGGTGGCACTGATTTTATTCTGTGCTGTTGTTAGTCTGACAGTGGAACTCAGTACATTACTGCTGGCAGTAATTTTTTTACATCAATATTGAAAATTTGGAGAAGCTTTCTCTCTCCCTCTCGTCTTTTTTTTCTTTTTTTCTTTTTTTTTTTTTTTAAAAAAAAGAAACTCCTCAGCTTTCTTGGAAACTTGATCCTGATGGTGAAAAACTGAAGACAGAGAATTCAGATAGAAAGCTAGGTGAAAGAGTTCAAAGTGAATATAAACAAGCCCTAGGACTGAATGTCCAGAGAAGTGGTATATTCCCCATCTCTTAACGGTTCCCCGTCACGTACTTAACCTTTCCTTCTAGACACACTTCAGTGAAACACAAATGACTTGGCTCAGTCGGGGAGCAGCTGTATGCTCGTTCTTGCCTGCGATTTCTAGAAGGACTCCCAATGTGACCTGATAGTGTATTCAGGTTTTGAGCTCCACAAATTACTGGAAAGTAAGTAGTGGTCTTCACACTTCTGTTCCACAGCAAGGGTGTTCTCATTGACTTGTGAGAGCTAATATTATCCATAAAATTAAGGTTAAATGTGTTAATCACTGATCATCCTAATCAGCATTTTAAATTGACTTCAGTTCGCTACCTCAAACAAAGCTAGAAACAGTGCAGCAACTTGAAGGGGGAGTCCAAATAAAGCAGTTTATGCCTGACTTCTAAAGCTTGTTTTTACTCTAGCTTTAAGCATACAAACCCACAGATACACAGCCAATACCATTACCAAAGGAACAGTCACAGAAAGCAATATATGCACAATGAATTGTATTATTGCACGCCTTGTAATGTACATTGTAACACACACATTGTAACGGCTACAGTGATGTCTGCTGAAGGAGACACTTCTCTTCTGCCCCTCAGTTGCTTCTACCTTCTCCTGTGCCTTCTGCTCTTTCATGTTACTGCCACCAGCAAACCTTTATCATGTACATGGAAGCATATTCTTGTACCCCTCTGCAATTCAAAATGCAGCTTGAAGATGTCTTGATATTCTGATCCCATTACCTTCCTTTGCTTCCATAAACTACCTCTCAAACTCATCCTGATCCAACCTCTTCAACTGATATCTTGTACTTCCCCATGCTGTACCTCCATTAAAAGAGCTTCATTCCATTTTGTTGTTCATTTCATTTCTGAAAAGGGCCATGCTAAGGTAAGCATGCTGTCAACAATAAATCTTACACACAGCTCCATCACGTGAGCTAGGCTTAGCTGATAGCCAGGTCTCCTGGGTGAATTTATACATGCCCATTCCACTCGTTATACGATCTCATTTGCTGTCCTGGAAAATGTTAAGAACATGGAATTATGCAGACCACAAAATGCTTCGTGAATGGAGATCTAAGCAGGGAAAGCTTGTGTTTTCTTAATGAACACCTGCTTAAGAGCTGCTGCCAGCATCATGTGCAGATGACACCAAAAAGAGCTAGGTATCGACTGGTGCCTCCAGGGTGCAGCGGGAATTGCTAAGGGTCTCCTGAAAGCACAGCCCACGGTATTTCCTTGGAGATCTGTGAGTTGCTGGTAGTAACATTATCCCTGCAGCCCCCGTTACCCAGATCTGCAGTGCCACAGAGCAGAACCAGTAAGAGGCTTTCCAGAAAGGGAGATGCAAACGAGCGCCCCATTTACTAACACTGTCACTTTAAAGGAGATATAGATTAAATAAAGTCCAACAAGCTGCTTCTGAGTAGGCAGGCTGTTGTGGGTAAGACACTTCCTACTGTGTTGACTTCTTAAATCTACCAGTGCCTGCTCAAGAAGAGCTGAAACTGATTATACTCGATGTGCTAAATGTCACTTAGTCATGATATGTGATGTTTCTTCCTGCCTCCCATGGATTAGAAGAAAACAAGCTGGGCTGTAATTTTGTATCAGTGAGAGAAAATTCAACCACCAAAGGGCCAAGGAAACGCTGCCAGGCTGGTGAGGGTGGCAGAAGATGGAAAGTAAAATATAGTACATACTTGAACTACATTTTAAAAGCTAAGGAGATATTTTAAGGAGATAAGACACTTGCTAATGTGATGCTTATATTAAAATTGTATCCAGATTGGATAGTGGTATAAAATGTGTCACTGGATCTAGCATTTCCATATTGTATGTTGTGAATTTTGCCTTGAGGGCAGAATAAGATGCAAAGGGAAAGGGAGCTTCCCCCCCGTCCCAGCTGAGTTTGATGCTGCTGCATCAGCAGGCTGACATAACCAAAAGATACTAGAAAGGGAGTGAGCTGAATCAATCAGAATATAACAATTTAGCATTTCTGGAACTCTTCAATGATAAAATCTAAACCTGGTGAAGGTGTATTTAATTTCAGTCTAGTACTGCTGTATTTTGGTAAAATTCTGTGATATTAAGCACTGCAAATAGCTCACTTGCCAAATTACAGTAGTGTTTTATTAACTTTTGTTCTGGTAGTTATCTGGGAGAACAAGCTGTGAGGGACTCAGAGAGGAAGGAAAGGCAAGCGGATTTCTGTGAAACGAGCCCAGTGTCATTCCCACTCATCACAGACGGGATGCCAGTCTGACATTTTTGGTATTACCAGGAATATGTAGAGAGCCCATCATCCTGAATAGAAAAGCAAAACTCATTTTAATATGGAGCTTTAAGGCCAAATGGGAGAACACATGCACCAGCTTGGTGCAGGGCTCATTACTGACATAGCATTCTCTGCATAACAGTTTATGAGCTGGAGAAAAGGATGAATTATACAGACAACAGGATGTTGTCAACACAAATGGAAGGCTTATCAGAAAAGAGCTGTATATCATTAGTAAACATTCAGACTAAGAGAAGCTGATAATACCCTGTGTGGCATGACATTAAGAACAGCAAGGCCGAAGCATCTTTCACCTCTGGTTGTAATCAAAGAGAGCTGCAAAGATGATGTGCTCAGGAGCCAGGTATTTTAGCAAATACGTGGTTTCTCTTGCATAAAAAAAAAAAACAGTAGCAAGAAGATCATGAGCAAGCTCCTTTAGATTAAATTAATATTATCTGTAAATAACCAGGGAAAAAATCTTAATCCTCAGGACTATTTTGCATGCCATTTTTTGCACTTGGGAGAAGAAGAACAAACACTGGACAGATTTCTCTTGAGTGCTGGGGGAGATAGTTTAGGTAACAGCAACTACAGTACAGTTTTCTTCCTTGGACTGAGGTCTCTCCGTGCAGTACTCCTTCCTGACAGCCCCTAGGACACAGCCTCTGCGCTGCCACGGGGACGCCATCTGTGCGTGGGGGACATGTGGAAAGCCAGACTGCGCCGTCAGGTAGATGATGCCTGTCTGTCACCTGGCTGCTGCTTGTCAGGCCACAGCACAGAGAAAGGCCACAGCTGCTGTGTGAGGTGGCACAACTTGTCCTGGGACAGAACTTGGCCAGTAATTTGAGCACCACCACCTCCCTGAACCAGGGCACACAAAAATCCCTCCACAATTTAGGAGGTAGCTAGCACGGGCAGCAGCAATCATCTCATCACACAACGGGCTTCACGAATCAGCCAAGAGTCTTGCGGAGAGGCATATGAAGCCAGTGGTGCTGTAGGTATGCTGCCATGTCACCCAAGCTCAGCAGATGCAAGCGAGGCCCGGTATCTCCATAGGGTTTACAAATTTACCTCTGGATGACAACACTCTCATGAGGTTGGGAGCTCTTGAAATCCTATCCAAACTCACCTAAATCAAGACTTGACATTTTTGCTCAGGTCAGGAGAAATCTCCCTCCTTAACAAATACATGTTCGTGACCAGAATGTCCTGTTTAACCTGCGTCAAGTCCTAAGAACTCATCTTGGTGCTAAACCATGTTAAGAGAAGCAACTACATATCTTTAATAAACCTTCCCCTTGCCCACTCCTAAATTCAGATCCTTTTCACTTTTTACTTTAGAAGATATTTATCACAGTAAATTTCTCAATTTTACTTCTCTTCCTTCCAAAGGTCAAGGTACAATGTTGTATTTATAGAAAAATCATACTTATCAACAGCTAACATATGGGATGTACTGAATAGCAGGAGTCACAGTATTTATATCATATTTACTGCAAATGTGTTTACAGCCTCATTTCTCTTATACTGCTGGGTGATGCACTAACTCACAAATTAAACATTAACAGTGATGGCAACTGATTTACTAAATAGGAATTATAATGATTCACTAAATTACAGCAGCACCTGCTGTTATATATTGGCATTTATGAGACCTGTATTGATGAATTTTAATACTACAGTGTGTTATAGATACCAACTAATAAATTCTACACTCAAATCAATATAGCTCATGAAAATCGGTAATAATTATTCTGCCATCTAATAGAGAGGCTTTTCACTGGCTGCAACATTTGCCTTTATGTTCAAGGTTGTATACTTATGTCTGCTAAGTTCAGATCATGAGAGGCAACAGGACAATCCAAATAAATTCTACTGTAAAAACAAAGCTCAGCAGTGAAGTCATATTCTAGCATGAGTTACAGACTTCCTGTGACGTCTCTAACTTATTCCCATCTTCCCTTGACTGGACAGAAAGCAGCTACAAACCCCAAACCACTCTTAGGTTGAATTTATGAGCAGTAGAGCTGCTTCTCCTGCAACCTGTCCTTTCTCGGTTTGCATTCTGATGGGAAACAACGTGCTTCTGGAACTGAACTGGCTCTTAAGCATGAGATTTATTGCCTGATATGCTGCAAGTGCAGCTGCTGTGCTAGCCTAATGCAAGCAGATGGACCTCCTAGAGCTGCCTCCCAGCATGTCCCTCCATACTGCTCTGGTAAACCGGCTTGGATCAGAACCAATGCTGCTTTATAAAGACAGACAATGCATGACATTCCAACTAAACAGCTTTGTTTTGTTTATTTTTAAAAGCTTGGCTTTTTCCCAAAGAAAGTATCATTATGGGATCAGGGTTGCTTTGTGAGACAAAGTTTCTCCCTTTTGCCCTGTCACCTGTGCTCTATGAACGCCCTTATGCAAAACAGGAAACACTTGGCAGAGCGTTAACTGCACACTGACACCAGGGCACCTTTCACCTCCAACCTCATCATACTAATTGGCCTAGATATCAGATACCTAATGCTTGCTGCTGTCTATTGGTTCCTCATCGTCTCTAGTCAATACATCGGTGCTCAAAACCCGAATACCTCAATCGGTAGAGAAAACCACTCCTGTCTGCCTGCAGGCCTACAGCTCTGCATTTCCTCTTCAATGCAGGATCACATAGTTCAGTGGAAAGGTTTGCTTATGTGGGAACTCACTACTTCTCAGCACGTAGTGAGTGCATCTCTTCCTTCAATTTCACCGGGTTTCTTTAATCAACCTGTAGCTGTCAATCTGCCAACTTTCAGACACTGAGAATCAGATCTGAAAGTCCTCAGTGCTTACAGAATTGGTTTGGATTAAAAATCTGAATATAAAGTAGAGATAAAGCTTGTTGTTTTACAACCCTTTAAAATAAAATATACATTTGAAAGCTAGTATGGCTATATAATGTGAAGAAACTGCCTAACACACAGAGACAACACAGCTTTACACAGTGTGTACAGAAAGCAAGCTGTGCAGCCCTCCTGCAAAACTGACAGTCGTCAGACAGAAATCTCATTTCAAATCCCCTCCGCTGCCTCCCACCGAACATGCCAGCCAGTGCTGTTAGAAGCATCAGGACTGCAAACCTACCAAGAACTCTCCTATGGATCACCTCATTAAACTATCATCTGTCATTGTAATTTTGTTACTTGGGGCCTAGACCATTTCTCCTCAGGATTGTTTTTCAACACCCGTGGTAGCAGATCGTTCACCTAGCTGACATTTTATTTCATTTTTACAATTCTAATCTAATCTGCTGGCTAGCAGGATTGTTTCAGCAGTCACGAATTCAGGGGCACACAGAAAGAAGTTCAGCACAAGACAGCCTCTTTACCTTGCTGATACTTTACAAAAAAACTACCAAAACCCCACGTTTCTCTAATTTCTTTTTATTATAAACTCTCTGTGCTCTTCAGGTTAGACTGACTGAAAAGGACTGCGATCCATTATCACAGTACACTTAAAATATGTATTAAATGCAAAATTATGCATAATCTCATTTTATACCAAAATAAAACCAGATCTGTAAAAACCTTGGAATCTCAGACCACTTCTTAGATTACTTAGCGCATACATCAAAGAAAACAGATCTCAATTGAAGCAGCTCATCATGCAAAGAAAGGCATCGAGGCCTGTCACACCTCCTTCCACATGTCACAGGCCTGCGGGGCCTTGCCTTTCCCCTTCAAAGGCCTACCTTTGGTCCACTGCTTCTCCCTCCACAGGGGATCCAGGAACATCCCACATCTTTAAAAAGATTCCCCACAGGAACTACACAACCCGCAGGTGTCTGTGGTGATGCAGGGGAACCTTTTACACCAAAATCCAAACTCTGAGCTGAAGCACCTGGAAATCCTAGCATTCCTTCTGGCCTTGCACTTCTTCATTCTTAGCAAATTTTTCACACGATTTTGTGATGTCGCTGCTCTTTCCAAGCTCTGGCCATACTACTCAAACTTTTCTGGCCTCTCTCAGTTATAATTTAATATAATAAATTAAAACCTCATGCCAGGCTTCCCAGCCAGACCAGCAGGGCAACAAGCACTCCTTCCTTGCTCTCCTCTCTCAAAGAGATCCTCTTGACTGTCAAGGTGCGTCATGACATTGAAATGAACAGAATAAACTGAATTGCTCCTGCTTTTCAGAAACATGATGAAGTGCCTGCCAACCCCTATAGTGGTCCATTCCCTACAATTTGGCTCAAAAGTTCCATGCAGCCTCCTGCCTAAAAAAGCAAGAGGCCATGTGTTTTCTGCTTGATGAGAAGGGCCAAGAGGGGATGTGCATGTGGTGCTGTGAGATACTTCACCGAATGATGTCCATCTGATACTGTTATTTCCCCCTTAGATGGGCTGGGGAGCAGGGGAACTTGCTCAGCTTCTTAGAAACCAGTCTATTGATTTGACATACAAAAGGAAAAGTGCCTTGTTTCATCCATTTCTCTTGAAAAACAAATATGCCCCATAAAGGTAAAAAATGCACAAGTATCAAAAAGAGACAGCATAGATACATCTCTTCATAAAAGTCATAAGAAAAAGAAGTAGCAATTAAACTACCCTTAGTCTAGCTATGCCACAGTTACCTCAGAACAGTGCCTTTTCCCCTCACTAAACTGACCTGGTGTTTCCCTCCCAAAGAGAGGATAATCATGGCTCGAGGTCCTCTGCCTTCCTGCCCTTCCCTTTCCCCTTGTGAAGCGCTGAGCTGTGGGGCTGAGCCATGCACACCCCGCTGAGCCAGTGGGGGCCTAGAACACAGCTTGCCGAGCCACCGCCTCACCCCCTGCTAGTGGATCTTCAAGTGAGGATTGCAAAGCGAAAACATGGACAGACGATGGACTCTTCTCTGTATTGTTCCCCAGCTGAAGCTGCCCATGACAACTAAGAAGCCACACTGAGCGACTTTGAATCCCTTCAGATCTGTGACATGGAGAGTGCCCTTCCATCATATCTAATGCCTTTCCTCTGCTGAAGCAGAAAGCACCCCAAGAGGCGTTTGACATTACCTGTTGAATTGCTGTAAAATTACAATTTTCCTCTTGTTATCTGTTCGTAGGGGGTCTCTTGACAAAGCCCACTTGGGCAGGGTTAAGTAATTTCTGATGCCTCCCCTATGGCTGGTTATTCGGAAATGCAGCCACACACCTGCAGTTAGCATTAATCATGTATGCCAGGCTGACTCCCACAGGCCTGAAAGTCTTTGGCAGCTTTATGAATTAATTGTTACAGCAGGGATCTCATTTCTAGGGAATGATTACAGGTTTTCTTTAATTTTTTCTTTACATTTACCTCTCTGGTAGATTTGTCCTTACTAGCTTTTTTTTTTTTTTTTTTTTTTTTTAGAAAAACCTCAAATGTTTCTACCATCTGCGTATAACGGTTTGCTACTTCACAGGAAGTCTCTAATCACCTCTGGGTTACAAAGAAAGGATGAGGCATACAGCTTGGTTTGGTTTTGTGTTTTTTTCTCCTTTATGATTTTTTTTTTTAAACATAGTCTTTGAAAGTCATGCTGTATCTTTTGGGATCCTTAGTTACTGTTCTCCCAGGAGAGACTTCATATCTGAAATTACAAAGGGTCTGTGCTACCGCTGAACTTTCTTTACAAGCCATGGTCTAGCTTACTTTTCCTTTTAATGCTATTCTTCATAGCTCAGCGTACCCAGAGGCACTTTTGATTGGGGTGCATTTAAAGTTACACAGAGATTCACAAGTTCTATCCTATTTTTTAAGTTTTTCTTTTCATTTGTTTCTTCACTGCAACATAAAGACCTTCAGTGTGGAAGAGAAGATCCATACTGCCCACTATACCCCCCCAAAACCAGATGCCAGCACAACAAGCAGTGCCAGCAGGACCGCTGGACTGCATGTCCTTGCGAGGCTGGAAAGTGTGGGGCAGCTGCACCGCTCTGCTCCAGCCCTGCATGCCACGCGTGGCTTGTTCCAGGTAAGTGTGGGGCTTCTGTATTCCTTTTCACCCCACCAGGCCCCAGGCAGCCTGACACCCAGATTACCAAAGGGATAATGACTCCTGCAGCATGAGTATTTTAACAAATTGCCCTTCTTTTTATCAAACAGGGATTCAGCTGTGCTAAATGATCCCAAGTGCCTCTCTTCCCTGGCTACCTGTCCCAACTAGCTCCTGCTCCTCTTCTTCCTCCCTTTATGTTAGGGTGGTACCCGGGACTACAATTAAATTCCACACTGGGCAAAAATGGGTTTTAGTACTTTTCCGTTCCCTCCCCATCACACCCAAGTCATTACTGAAATAATTTTTATCACTCATTACTCCTGCAAGTCAAGAGTCAGTGAACAGCAGACACAACTGGGATGGCACCTTCCGAGCAAAGCTGCGAATTCAAGTGCTTGTGCTCATGAGAAGATCTGGCCTCCAGATAACAGGCTAATTGCCCTGCAACAACCAACTGGGACAACTTTGTAACTGATTCCATATAACCCTGGCATTTTATTCTTGCTCAGGAACAAAGAAAGAGATTTGCATTTTCCAGCCAAAGCCTGCAGACTCCAGACAGAGCCTTGTTTTTGCTTTCTGAAAACCTATTCACAATTCAACCTATGTTACATTAAAATGAAAACACACTTAAGACAAAAGAAAACCATTCTTTTCTTCTAAACAAAGTAAGCTCTGAATCTGTATCACCTATTCGCTTCCAGCATAAATACATGACATGTACGGCTGAGAAAAATATTCCACCTTTTAAGTGGATCAGGGAGCAGGGAAGATAATTAACAGATGGATGGGCTAGTGTATATCTGTGCATAATAATCTGTTACTGGTAAGGCTACCAAGTCAGCACTAACTGCCCATATCTAACAGACTGCCTGCAGATGCATCAGAACTCCCTGCTGCCTTGCTGAAGTGGATGTGCTCTGGCTGAGAGGTGCTGTGACACCCACCGCAGAGCTCAGCTCCAACCACCAGCCCGATGACTGCAGGCTCCTCTTGTGACTATCCCAGCATTTAGGGAAGCATTCCGGGAAGTTCAGCCTCATCTGTCAGACACAGACACACAGACTAAAATAGCCTCTCATCTTGTACAAACATTTCCGTGATTAATGAAATCTTCATTCTCTCTACAAATCACCAAACGTACATGTAAAGAAAAACCATCCCACAGGTTGGGACCCTGTAAAAGTCAAGGTGGCTCCCTGCTACATCACGAGAAAACACAGCAGGAACATACTGTCAGGAAAAGAAAAAGCAGATGTGACTGGGGCCTTTCACATGCACCTTACTATCACTCTCACCAGGACGCTTCTGGCACCTCACGCCGCAGTCTGACAGCCAAGAGCACTGCCCTGCCCTGGGAACCTCTGGCTTCACGCAGCCACATGCAGCCTCTCACAGGCTTCACTTCACACAGCTTTCGTGCAAAACAGCCTCCAATCCAGGATAAATACGGTATGACAGGTGAGTTACACACCTGTTTGCTGACATGCTATTTGTTAAAACCCATGAATAAGAAGCCATAAAAGTTAGGACAATGCTGTTGCATGCACCTTGCTGCACAACACGGCTCGGGTTGGTTCTCAGCACCCAAGGTTGCGCAGGAACGGGACGCAGAAGCGCTCTTGAGCCTCTCTATGTCTTGTAGGGGGGAGGCCTAGGCAATGACTGCCACTCACAGCAGCGTATTTTGAAACAAGGAACACAAATATAACTGCTGGTGAAGTGGTGGACAGCCCAACGAAGGTCTCTGCTGGCGGCAAAGTGAGATTTGGGGCAGTCTGGTGAGGACAGGTCTGGGACACATCTGCTGCGCAGATCCTGGAAGGTGCTGATGTGCTGCGAGACGACAGCTTTCTTCCTCAAGTAAGGAGGAAGGCAGCCTTCCCCTCCACGGGAAGTCTTTCCTAATGAGAAAGCCCTGCAGAGCAGCATGCTTTGCCCCGCTCTTTTTCTGGGCAGCAGGTATTTATACACAGAGCACTTGCTGTCTTCCCACGCATGCTTGGTCTTATTAGCTGATATCTTCTCTGTGCTGTTTTTTGTTTTTTGTTTTCTTTTTTTTCAAAACCACGCAGGTATTTATTCGTGTGGGAAAAGGCCTGCTTAATTACGCACCAGAGGAGGTGGACTGCATTCACCCATAAGTCTCCCTTGGAAAGGTGCCCATCATCTCCCCAAACAAGGGAAGTGGAGCCATGTCAGGACTAGCAGGGCAACACCTGCCTTGGGGGACTGGTGTTGTGGAATATGCACAGCAGGAGGAAATAAAGTCATTATTTTGAAAATCAGCATCAGAAAACAAAATTCAGAGTTTCAATCTATATTTGTTTCTCATTTAAGCCCCCCCCCCCCCTTCTTTTTCCCCTAAACTAAGCCTGCAGTATTTTGATTTAAATTATAGTCATCAGTTAAATCATTCATTTCAGGTAAGACAGTAAGAGTGATGTGTTGTAAAATTCATTCTTCAGCTAATGTGGGGGAACTTGATTTTAATGCCTGGGACTGAAATGGCTTCTGCTTTCTGTGCATTTGCCACTGAAAACACCTCCAAAAATAGTAAGGCTAGAGAAACAGTGTGGTAAATGAAATTGCTTTCTCTGGACTTGTTTCTGGCAGACTTGGCTGCATAAAGGGAAAGACGCTGTTTTTTAAGAACTGTCCATGTTTATGAGAAGGCTAAAAATAGACATGAAAAGGGAGGCTGTTCCTGGACAAGGAAAGCAGGCATGTTTTCAGGAAAAATTTGCATGGGATCTTACCCACTAACCTAGAAAAATAAATGCTGTGTCCTAATGCACTCAGGGAAAAGAAGAAAAAAATAAATAGGAAAACAGTAACACACCTGTATCAAAGTGAGAAATTCAATACCTCATGGAAATACTGCCATCCTCTCCTGTCTTGAAATCTTTTCTTCATTTATTTAATTGAAAGTTTGGCAATTAAATGAACTGTTTAAATCCTGACTTGGCTAGAGGGCAGCATACATGGGTATTTTGCTTCCAGAAGACAGGAGGAAAAGGTGTATCAGGGTTTGAGGTGAGCCCCCCAGCCCTTACTGTGGACAGGAGGGAGCAGGAGCCTGCCTGTTTGACAGCTGCACAACGCCAGCCAGCTGAGGCTGCTACACACGAGCCTAGATGGATTTGTGTTCTTTTAAATCCTTCCCTTACAAGCACATAAGCATTAGGAAGATGCTCAAAAGCAAGAGTGAAACTGTTCCGATAAAATCTGTGGAGTTGACTAATTCAGGGACTGAGCATAAACAGGAAACACAACAGCTGCATGCAGCTTGGTTCAGGACCAGGGCAACTGATGTGGAAATGCAGTTTGTCATTAGAGGCAATGAGAGATTGCCTCTATGAAAATTGAGAGAGTGGGAACGAAGCACTTGCTCTGTGTGACAGGCCTGGTACCAGCTGGGGGAGCAGACCCCAGCTGCGCTCCCTTTCACCAGCACAGACCTGCCCGGGGGGCTGCAGCAAGCCATCCTCCCGCCTGGCCCCCCTTCCAGGTGGGGACACCCGTGTCATGCAGCCGTGGGCAGCCAGGGCCTCAAGCCCCACCAGTACCTGAGTGGCTGCTGGAAACCCTGCTCTCTCCTGGGATCTCGGTAAGTAAAGGCTTCGTTTCGTCCCTGAGCTGAGCCTGGAAGAGCCACGAGGAGGTGGGAGGCGGTAGTTAGCTAGTCCTGTGCTTCTGCTATTAGTGCTTCTGTGTTTTTACCCTCCGTTTTTCCTGTTGTGCCAGCAGAAAGCAAGCAAGGTGTTCATTTGAAGCTTGCTCTGGTGCCAGTGGCTTGCCAAGAGCTTGGCCACAAGAGCAGGAACGTGCTGACGCTGGGGATCAATTCTCTCCACCACAGCAGGCTGTGAATCAGGCCTCGAGCTGGTGCTTGGTGCCCAGCAAACACACAGGTGGCAGAGCAGAACCTCCCAGTTTCCTTTTGGGACACCCCAAGCAAACTCTTTGGGACCAGGACTTGCTGCTGTATTCTCATCGGTGATCCTACTAATGGCACTGTGACAACATGCTCTCAAACATAGGAGGGTGTTAGCACTCTACTGATGGGAAAAGTGGCATGGAGATGCCACCCAGAGCTCTGGTAACTTCTGCAGTGCAGAAACAGCAGCTGTGTCTGCAAGCTGCATGGTGTTTCCATAACCTTCAGCATATCCCTGTTCCCCTAGGCAAAGTCCAAGCCTCACGTGGGCCTAGCAGCTCAGCCTGGGAAACTGCCTGCCTGCATTTCCCAGCAGTTATCTTGTATATGAGCTTGGCTCAGGTATGTCTGCGCAGCGCTGCTCTTTCCATGACTCAGAAAGCTGCCCTACGCTGGTCAACAGCTTTGCTGCAAACATGCCAGAGCACTGACACCTTTAATGGTCAGTTGCCCAGGCAGACTTCAGCATCTTTGGCCCTCCAAACCCCAATATTTCAATATGAATATTGTGCACATATGTATTGTATACGTTACACAATATGTATATGATTTATTGTTAAGGTCCCTTCCAACCCAAACCATTCTATGATTCTATGATAACAAAAATACATTATCTAATTCATTACACATTATATTATACTCTATGTTTAATGTGTATATAGTGCACCTATGGTATATACCTTACCCTACTGCATGCTGTTAATTGGAAAATTATGGCTGCACAGTGAAAGACAACTGATGTAATGGCAGCAAAAATAAACATAGGGACTTAGAAGCTGCACTAAACTTCTCATCAAGCACAAAGACTACCAGGGACCTCAAAGTAGAAAGCAACACTGTAACACCCTGCTCTTCCAGCTGGTGTTTCCCAACAGCCGCACACAAACACCACCTTCCCCTGCTCATGCTGCAGTGCAGAGCTGGTTGAGCTGCTGGAAGCCAGGGCCAGTTTCCAGATTTTGCTGATTTTATTCTGGTTCTGCATAACTCCCTCTCTCTACTCTTCTCCTCTTCTTCTCTCTTCTCTTCTCTTCTCTCTTCTCTTCTACTCTTCTTCCTCCTCCTGCTAGCTCTTGTTCTGCCACCTGGCCTCTCCCCCCAGCACACCTCCTGTGCTGCCTGGATCCCCGGCGCAGCGAGCTGGGCGAGCTCTGCCCCTGGCAGATACAGAATCACAGGCTGGTTTGGGTTGGAAGGGACTTTAGGGATCATCTAATTCCAACCCTCTGCCACGGGCAGGGACACCTCCTACTAGCCCAGGAATCCTGCCCCATCCCAGTGCATGGATCTCCCAGGTCACTGGGACCAAGCACGAGAGCACTGCCATGACAAGAGCCAGGAGCGGTGCTGGGATGGCTCCGTGGTGCCGCA
Source organism: Anser brachyrhynchus (assembly GCF_964034855.1). Lineage (NCBI taxonomy): Eukaryota > Metazoa > Chordata > Aves > Anseriformes > Anatidae > Anser > Anser brachyrhynchus. The sequence goes on along the minus strand of NC_137703.1, from coordinate 13,945,949 downwards.
AGCATGAAGGACGTGGGGTGGCAGCAGCACTGCTGGGGGAGCAGCAGGCGTGCTGCAGGGGAGGGCATTAGCACGTCACCCATCAGAAGCCCTGAGCTGGCCTAACAGCCTGGGCAGGAAGGAGTTATACTACAGCACTGCCAGCACTAGAGAGACAATCCGGACCCTAAAGTGGAGGTGAAATACACTCTGGACACATGAAATAGCTCCAAGTTCATCTTCTGGTGCATCCAGTCATTTCTGTGAAACAATTTCAAGGCATTTTACATGGCTTGTCCTCACTAAGAGCCTCCTCTGCCATGCAGATATTTCCCTTCCCCCAGTTCTTACACTACTACCATCAAAAGTCATTTAATTTCAATTTCAGAGCTTGATTGGGCTGAATGTAATGGAACCAGATGCTGTGAATGAATGAAAGTTCCTTCCGTGAACACCCATCACATTTCTGAGCTAAGTGGGCCATGTTCAGCTGCATGCAGGTACTTCATATGCTTTCAGAGAGTTTATCTATCTACACCAGGTATGAAGACAGTCCAATGAGCTGAAACTAAAGTAAAGGCATTAAACTAGCCTTTGTTGTTTCATAAAGAAAATACTATAAAGCTTTAATTGCTAGTTAATCAACACACTCCAAAATAATGAATCATGCTATTTTTCTTGGTGCTTACGTGGTTTGAAATAGTGAGAAAATTATACACTCATTTTTCCCCGAGGGTTTTTGGTTGTGGACTGTTTCAAAGGCAAAACAATTTAGCCCGAACGTTTTACTTCAGTACAATCACAAGGCCAGGGCTGAATATGGCTGCATTAAAAACAGCATCTGCGAGTACGAGGGGCTGCTACGCAAATAATTTCCTTTAGAAATATCATTTTGCAGAAATCCTCTTTTATATTCCCTGGGAACATCCCCTGTAGACTGGGATGATAGGGGTACACAGTGCCAATAATGAAGCCAGCCTTAATGGGAATACATTCGAGACTACTGGTGCAATGCCTGAAATTATTCAGAGAGGTTTCAAGTAGCATTTTTCTACCTTTTTCTAGTGGCTCTCCAGATGTCAGCTGGCCTTCAACAACATTCAAGGAATTTGCCACAAAGATATTCACAGGATTCATTTTGAGATAACTTCAGCAGAAATAGAGAACACTGAATTCAGTGAAAGAGTTAAAGATAACACATCAAAACCACTGCATTACAGATGGAACTAGCATAACATTTCCAAAATTCATCATTAAATAGGACTATTAATCTTGAAGCATATAACTTTTTGAAGTTAAGGTGGTGAGGGTCCCATCTAGCAGAGGCAAGTTTCAATATAATTTTGTGAAAGAATCAATCTCCTTCAATCTGTGAGCAGTACCTTCAGCAGGAACAGGAACAAGGTGTCAGAGCACCCTCATCGCTGGATAGAGCCTTTCTTTCACTCATGACTACTACAGCATTATTCATTAAAATCAAACGGCAAACCAACACCTATAAGGCAACTTAATGGGTACTAAAAAGCTCTCCTGAAGTCCGCTAGCCTTACTACAGTCCCCCTGACTTCTGGGCATGCACTTTTATTTGCTCTGGAGCACAGGAAAAGCTTCCTGCTCTGTGCACAGCAACTGGCACACTGAATCTAGGTAAGTGCAACTCTTAGGCACTGCTGTGACGTCTCCAGGCTTATGCCCTCTATGTGGTTTGATTGCTAGTTTCACAGATTGAGAACCGATTTAGAAGTACCCAAATTTAGGAGAAGTTTCATGGACAGACGTGGGCAATAGCTGAATCCTGACATGGAGACCCACTGGATGTGCTAATGGTAGCTTTAACCCATGGTTTAGAGCAGAAATTGGTATGGGGACTCTTAAGTGCCTTTTTCAGACTTGATTCTTTCTTTGCCAGAAGTGAGCATCCAGAACAGAGCATCACTCAAACAAAGCTCCTTCTCCCAAGGGCCTCCATTTACTCAAGTTCACCCCAAGTGCCACCAAATCATCTCCTTGTTCGGAGACACACAGGTGAGAACGTCGGGTAGGCTGCTCACAGCACAGGCACTGACCCCGTGGGACCAAGATCCCCCAGCACAGGACACCACCGTGCCCATGGGGCTGGGGCTCTCCTGTCGGCCCATTGCACAGACACCCTGCTCATAAACAGGGACTACACACCGGGAAATGCTGTAACCAAAATCACCAAGAAAACATGCAATGGAATTTTTGAATTAAAATAACACTTAAAACAAATAACACTTGCTCTGATTGGGGAGAGGCATTCCTGCTCCTGATTTAAAGTTTGACATTTTCAGACAGCTGCCAACATCAGGACATCTGCTTTTACTTTCCTTGATGATACATGTGCCTACAATACCAGCTTTTTTTTTTTTTTTTTTAGTCTTCCAGGTTAAGAACAGTTCTTTCTCTTGAATCACATGCAAAACTGTGCTTAACAAAATTATTTAGATAGCCAATAGCCAATTATGCCCCCAAATATTTTTCAGTAGATGGCCCATTGTGGAAATCAATCAATTATGTTGCTTCTCATTAAACAGTCCAGCACTGCCATGAATGTTAAACATAATGAATTTCATATTTTAAGATAATCTCCACACTTGAAATCATGAGGTTAGTGACATTATTAGCCTTTTCCCTAGCTAAAGCTCTTTTATTATTTCTGATTTTCTTCTCCTCCTAGGAGAATATAATTTATAAGGGCAATCTACTCTAAGCTAGGCTACTTCTTGAATTCTTGCTGATAGGAAACAACCTTATCTACTAAAATAACAGAAGAAAACTACTGAAGTATTTTTAGATTATGGATGACTTTTCCTGTTGCAAAGAGATGAATTTAATACCACTAGAATATGCACAAAATTGACTTAATATATACACCATGCAAAAAGAGGAAACTGAGCTACTTGTGCCAAGGAGTGGTTCCTGTACAGCTGGGCACACAGACCTTCAGCAAGAAATTAAACTTATAAATAGAGTGTTCCCAACACTGAGATGACCACAGGCTCTCTCTTTTCACCAAACACATCCACCATAAACAGTAAATGCCTAAATAACCTTCATCCCACGCGTTAAGGGATTTCACTGGAGTCCCCACACAGAAGTCCCTGACAGTGGTGATATTGGCTGCAACTGAAGAGAAGCCCTGCCCACATGGCCCAAACGTATCCCCACACCGATGCTCTGGATGCAACAGAAGATGCTTGGTGCTGTTAAAGGCAGGCTGCCCCAAACAAGCAAGCAAAGGTTTTCATGTGAGGCCACGCAACCAGCAGCACTGCTGTTTTCTAAAACATAGGAACTCTTAGAAAACAAAATTATTTTACTCAGTACTGAAAATATTACATGGTCTTTACCAAGAAGGATTTATAATGCTATTTCTAGAACGTACCATCTCCAAGCACACAGATCCAGTGAACACATGCAATCCATTTGTGAGACTGCTCCATATCCTGGAAACTGTTCCTCACAACAAGAACCAAATCCACCACTTCCCAGCACAGGCTAAAAACCAAGGGAGCTGAGGAATGTCCCTCCAGAGGAAACACAAACCACAGACCCACCAAAGAGATCAGCACTAGTGCCATACAAGTATCCCTGTGCAGGCCTAGCACTCCTTGATTTTGCTGAAAGATTTGCAGCATCCATCCTGCACACAGGAGAGGAGCTGAGTGCTAGTTTGTCAGTGCTGGAACATTTCCTTACTATTACTTTCCTCCTGTAGGAGAGCAGCGCCCGCAAGGAGAAAGATTTGAGCAAAACTTGAGCACCAAGACTGAGTACCTCAGTCTTCCTTGTGGTTAAAACTATTACGGAATGAAGCTGCTGAATTCAAACCAGCCAGCTCGAGTCCTGTGCAGAGAGTTCGGACTGGTCCCAGTGCAGACTTCATGACAGGTCTCTGCAGCTGCAGTTCAGACAAATATCCTATTGCCCTTTGCAGAAGTTTATTTGAGTTCAGGAAAGGAAGTGGTGAGAGTGGTCGCTGTAGCTGACAATGACTTAACCTGAGCACTGAGGGCATTGCAGCTATCTGATTTTTTTTTTCTTCCTGGAGTATTCTTCATCTTTTTCATCTGCGGATGAGTTAGAGATGCTGCTTTAAGAAAGAAAATGTGCTTTACACAGAGGGTGTAACATCTGTGGCTTATGAAAGCAAGGGCATAAGACTAAACATTTCCATTAATAACTGGAAAAAAGGAATGTACATTACATCCTTGTAACAGCTTTTGTGATTGTATTTATATAGCATCTGGTGCACGGTGGATTGTCTCAATCTGTTCTCTGTTAACTTTTATACCACCTTGCAAACACGAACAAGACTTTCCTATGGTATTCCTGACCATAAATGTATTAGGACAGAACAGAACAGTAGCTAAAATTTCAAGTAGCCTCCAAGTAAAGGAAAAACAACTTTTATAGTTAACCCAGAAGAGAAAAAGTCTGCTGTTTTTAAGCCACAGCTAGCTTACTCCATCCGACCAGAGAACAGCAAGTGCTTCATTTCTCAGGTCACATCCTGCTTTTTCAGGTGTAGCAGCCACAGGTATTCCCACCTGCGGGGTCTGAAGGTCTAGGACTGCACTGCAAGTTGGGTCCGTAGCTACTCCGTGGCCCTGCTGCACTACCCAGGATTTGGCAAGAATCTCCTCCCGGCCTGTGGGAAAGGAATTCGCAGGGAGCTTTGTGCTGTTTCACACATCCCTGAGTTAGAGATAATGAGGAGAACAGCGGTAGAACCAAAAACTTGGGCAAGGTCGAGATAAAGTAAATTGGCTACAGTGTTAAAGATGAGCTTTGGGCAGTGGCCAATTGCTGGCTGTCTCAAGGCGGGTGTCTGAGGGTCTCTAACCAATTGTAAGCCAGATTCGGGCATGCGGACAGCGTGTGGGGCTACGGGGAAAGTATATGTAGTAGTGAAAAAGGGCAATAAACGTCTTCTGTTCAAGAGCCATCAGGAGTCCGTGTCGTGCACCCCTTCACCGGCCTGTCTGTTTCCTTAGGATTACTCTCAGAACCACAATAAAACTTTCACATACACATAAATAAAGCAATGGTTTAGCAGAATAAGGAATTAAAGTTTCAAGTTCTCCCACACATATTATTTGAAAAAAAAGTTTATAAAACAGAAGTGATCAAGCCCTGTATGATACAAAAATAATTGTTTTCTTAAGCGGTTTGTATTACCTGCAAGTCCCGAGGCAAGAACCTAGAGCGCAAGTCCATCATGACAAAGGAGCCACAAGCTTTTCTAGGCAGAAGAAGGGTTCAGAGACCGCTGAGCGGGAGCGCAAGGCTGTGACAGCCCTGGTGAGTGCAGGTCCAAGGAGTGAACAAAGCCCAACATTCAGGATCCCAGGGGGATCTACAGGCATCCTCATGCACCAGGAGCTGGGACGGAGAATGTTGCTGAGAGCTCTGACGACTGATGTTTACGGCAATGTAGAGCGGGACAAATCCTGAAGCCCCCGTCAGCACTACCAGAAAGCTGGAGTTTACATTTGTGGTTAGGTTTGACTGGGGCTCGCCGTGGTGCAACTCACACTGTGCAGTCAGCACAAGGCAAACTACAGGACTGCCAGACAGCCTGGCTGTCAGGGTGTGCTAACAGTACAGACCATGTCCGCAGGAGGAAGGAATGGTTTTTACAATACAGCCTAGTGCATGGGAGGAAGAGAGAATAAAGCAATAAGTTTGAAGAAGGTTACTGAGCAACACTGCTTCAGAAAGCAGTGGAAATTACCAGGAAAACAAAACAAAACAAAACAAAAACCACACAGAAACCAGAAGGAACTAGCCTCACATTTAGTATGAGCCGGTGCAGCTTGACTGTGATCAGCACAGGCAGCCCTGCTTACCCCAGACATGAATTTGGCCAGCTTGTTATCTCTGTGCTGCCTCATTGCTTGGGACCAGCCCCAGTTCTGAAGTGCAAGGCAGAGCAGAGGATCCCAATCTGTTCTACTCAGCGCAGCACAGGTAGCGTAAATAAAATAGTCACTGTGTGGGCTCTGCCCCTTGGGATTTGTTTTATCTTCCTTCGCTTAAGGCATGAATACGATGTCTTAATTCAGCCCATTACCTCCTGTACAGGACTGGAAGATGCATACAGCTCCTGGTGTGCCATGGTTCATCCAGGGAAGAAACTTTACACAGGTTCTTACCATCTCTTTGTTTCAGAACCATCCGTTTGCACACAGAAATTCATTTCCCCACTGAAATGGACTTAGCCCTGGCGATGAGCCGCAGGGAAAATGAATGCACGAATGAAGCCCAGCGGTGGCAGGTGGTGGTTGTGCTTTAATGGCTGGCCTTCGGAAATGCTCACCCGATCAGAGACCAAACAATGCCCTGGCCACCACAGAGCTTCTGCCCAAAGCTGAGGAGTGGGGGGCAGAAGTCTGAGAGCAAGGGGATTACACTAAATCCACTGCAGGCTTGCCACTGCTGGGAGCTCTGACGTCTTTATGATGAATGTTGTATGCATTCATGCTCACAGGCTCTACCCATAACAAACAGCAAAAGATCACAGAAAACAGTGTCAAACAGGACATGCTCTGAGGCTCAGTAAACTTAAATTCTGTTTAGTTGTTGTGTGAACTGTCCAGGATACTGTTTCTCAACTGCCAGGTCAGTAATATTAGGCAAGAGAGCAGACAAAGCATTTAAAAGGTCACAAGATGGTGAAAATTGCTTTGCTACCTCCAATCAGCTTGGTCTCTGCACACCAAACACCTGCCTGGCACAGCATCCTCTGTAAGCTAAGCACTGCGAACAAGGAAGTAAATTTTATCGGTTTAACTGTGCCATCATTAAAAACATATGACTTCAAGAGCGAGAATAAAAAAATGAAGGGGAGTCATAAAAAATATTGAGTTTGAATAAATGACTGGCAATCTGAAGAAGCTGCAACATGCTGGTCTGGAAGAAATTGTCAGTGCCTTCTGTCAGGGCTGCAGGAAGATGGGACGCTTGGCTGATACTGTTTGTGGTAAGCAATGTGCAAGATGATCTAGACAATCTTCTGAAGCAGGTAATCAGCTGGATAATTTAATATGATTTAAGGAAGGACAATTATGCATCTAATGGCCAACAGCAACGCAAAATACATCATGATTAAAGTTTTGCTGGAGGAAATAGAAAAGGCTAGAATACTTTGGGAATTATAGTGCAGAGAAGAAAGATTAGTGCATCATCTCAGTACATACAGCGTTTTGCAAGGGGAAATAAAAGAAAAAGCCACAAAGCATAGTGCTAGGCTTAGTTTTGGTCAGCACAGCTGCAGTGCTAATTCTGCAGGTTAAGACATGCTTTTGTATTAGGAATAGTGAAAAAAAGCAAGTCCCACTACTGATTCAGAGCCCTGTAAAAACAATTCCAGGAGTTAAACATAGCAAGCCAAAAGAGTAGGCAACTGGACAAGATTTCTTGAAAGCTCAGCACTACAGCTTCACGATGCTGTTTCATTTCTATAAAAAGTTAAAAATATAAATTTTTATATAAATATAGATGTATAGATAAGTCTGGTGGGAAGGTTTTTTGTTTCCTTAAACTAAAATCTGGTAAGGGCAGGCTTTGACTAAGTTCAGCATAGAATCCAAAATTATTATTGGTGGAAGACATGGACCTTTCTCTGAAAAAGAGCTACTGCAGCCATTGCTTTAGTGCTTTAGAGTAGACAAAGGCCATTTACCAAGAGGAGAAGGCTTAGTGCATCAAGGAAGGGAGAATCTGGTACAGGTGCCACTTGACAGAAGGTAAGTGCATGAGACACACCTGCTGGGGCACCACACAGCTTTTCATATGGAAAGGTTTTGATTTAAACCTTTTGTGGTTTGATTATTCATTACCTTTACGGGTGTAGTTAAAACCTAAAAGCAGCACATTTTCCAACCAGCCAGAAGTATGAAACAAGCTCTATATTTGAAAAGGTGGATATGAAGTTTAAAATAGGTGCATAGAGGAAAGATCAGTGAATCTCTGTGAATATATTAAGAAATAGCCAGCACCTGCTGAAAGTTCAGGCTGTGGTTTTTTGGCTATGGTGGTTTTAAAGCAGATCAGCCGCCAAGCACTGGTTCCAGAGGGGCAAAAGCCTCTACCCTGCAGCCCCTGTGCTGTCACAGGGGGCAACCACAAGGCTGCAATGCAGGCAGCATGAAGGCCAGCACTGAGGGATGTGGATGGGGAGATCTGGCATCTCTCCTGCCAGCTGTGTGAGCTGAAACAAGCCACTTCGCCCCTCTGCCTCACTTTCCTTATCTAGAAAAGGGAGATTGTTGCCACTGAAGTACTCTGGCATTCTTGAACACCAAGTAAATTGAGGCGCCTAACATTTTTTTTTTTTAAATAATAAGAATAAAAAATATACACTGGTACTTTTAGCACCTCTCCTGTTTTCCCACATGCAAAACATCTCAATCAGAGCTTTCTTCTCCTACAGTGCATTATTTCCCAACTTTAATTTCTTAAATACATCAAAACGTCAGGCAGGATGCAAGAGAAAAAGCAAGAATAATATTCTTGTCCCAGAAAAACATAGAAACCAACTCTGGATGTTAAGATAGACCAAAATGTATGTATAGCCATCTACTGCAAATGTAAGTTTAATTTCCTTAATCGTATGATTTATATAACAGCCTTTTTACACATTCAAGGCCTCTCAGTGTTAACTAGTCCACTGGAAGATATTTTAAAACCAGAGATTTCAGAAAAAAATATCCTGTAGAAAATAGAACAGGGCTTTTAGTGCTCTACTTGTGCCCAAATAACAAGACATATATCATTTTCTAATATTGTACTGCATATACTCCTTCTGCTATTATTTAGAAGCATTAAGGCTGTTAACCTGTAAATGGCAGCTCCAGGGCCAGGCAATAAAAGTGCACTTAGAGCTATTTTAGCTCCACATGTAAGTAATTCAAGCTTTTAAATTATTAGAAAATGCACTAATTGTGACAAAACTGAGAGGTTTTTTCCACCGTTCATGTAACATACTGCAAAAAAAAAGATGCTATTTCTCCAATCTGCCCCATGCACCCCCTCGCACTGAGAAACTCTTCTGGTTAGGGGGGTCACTCCGCAGCAAAACAGACTGGACAGAGGCCCTCACACGATCACAGGGACAGTATAAACGGGCAGCTTATTCCCCATTCTTCACATATAGCAGTCACAGCATGTAGACTCCTTTGCGACGATGCAACTCTTTCTACAAGGGGAATCATCTTCAGGTTAAATTATCAGAAGCACACCAAGGTGCACCATAATGTATAATTTCAGCTAACAGAACTAAGTTAGTAAGACCAAATACTTTCTTAGCTGATAATTGGATTACTTCGGTACAAAGAGCTAAACAAGGAAAATCCTGGTGGTGACTGTAGAGGTATAACCTCTCCCTACCAACCCACTTGCCAGCACTCAAAACTCAAGCACTGGTAGAAGGAGCTGAGGTTTTGCCTGTGGTCAAAGCACTGGAGTCCTCTTCCAAAATGTGTCAGCCTCAAAATCACACTTACACAACAGAGATTTCTCTCTGCACGTTCTTCCAGCACTACATACAATGATTTCCAACCCAACTGAAAACGTCTTCAGCTTGCTGATAATTTAATTTCAAATGGCACAATGATGTGATCAGAAGTATTCCCTGTCCCGAATTAATAGTAGATGCATCTTAAAAACAAACAAAGAGCAATTCTTTAAATAATTGCTCATTGATAGAACTGAAAATGGTTCTGGCACTAAAAACACAGCCCATCTGGCTACTGAGCAGATTGCTGAGCCCATACTATTAAAAAGTTTCTTGACCGTTACAAAAGCCTTTTTTTTTTTTTTAACGCAATGCAGTGCAATTATTTATCCCAAAAGGGCAGCATCAATTTAACAGAAAAACTGGCTAGAGATCCAGCATCCTTCTCAGTCACAGGGGCCTAGGCATCCTCCTTCACACTGGAAACCACAAACCTCCTGGCAGCTGCAGGGTATTGGACATCACAGATGTTACACACTGCTCTTGTGCTTCTCGGAGGGCAAATCCAGCACTCAAGCTGCAGTCAGCTCCCACCAGCCTCTTGTTAAGGGGCCTGATGGCCAGGCACCACATTTTGGAAACTCTGGCTTGGAGTATACAGGCACTTCATTGCAGCGTTTCTTTTACACTGTTACTTGTGATGTCCAACCTAACTGGAATGAGAAACAGCACCAGCCTTGGTTGAAGCTGTGATAGCCAACCCATCCTACAGGGCTACTCTGGAGGTTTTGCATTTAGGAAGTCAAAAGAGCAAGACCAACGGTGTTGGCTACTGCTCTGATTTGTGCTGTGAGTTGTCTTTTCCCCTTCAGGCTTTCTGACATTAAATGTATTTCTTCTGAATCAGCACAGTTGTCTGTCTAGTCTCTGTCTAGAAGTGCAGGCTGCAGACTGCGCCTGGGACACATCACCAATCTGTTTGCTCTCAGTGACTGTGATGGCCAATGTGAGCTTGCAGAGGCAAGGAAAAAGCATCCTCGTTCACTGGCAGTGATAAGGAAACAGGTCCCGATTAGCAGCACGTTCAAGCCTTGGCCACCGCATCCATCACACAGTCACTTACATTCCTGAGTTGACACAATCCCCAGGAAAAAAAACACTCTGCAGCGTAAATCAAGCAGGAGGGCAAATGTACTCTAGAAGGAAGCAAAAGAACTCATAACATTTCACAGATGCTTAAAATAAACCGAAGCCTCAGAATAGCAACAAATACAAGCAGCTTCAAAAGACTCTGAAATGAGGAATTAAAACCTTTTCCCAAATACCAATTAGTACATCTGTTGTTACAAGACCTTTTGTACAGTACCAGCCTTAGAGGAGAAGTCTAGCTTTATCGATACAGTATCTTCCCAAAGCAGTCATGTTTATTCACAGTTTAAAAAGTAATGATTTTATCAGCTAAGTTTTTAGAGTGAGCTTTTACTGATGTTTAAAATCAGTGTATCTTTTGGAACTGGCTTCATAGAGTTGGTCTGAGTGAATAAAAACCAACAAAAATGACAGCCCTATACAGCACGATTACATTCATTATCTCTGTATCTCTCTGATATCAATTATTGTAATTTAAAAAAAAAAGAAAAAAAAATGAACCTGCCTTCAGATGCCAGAAGTTATCCAGTGTCTGGAAAACAGATTATGTATTACAGTTTTAGCCCTACAACTTTAGAGACGCTGCTCCATGCTAGAGAAACTCCACGGTAGAAGATTTATTCCACAGGCTGTTTTCATAAACTGCTCCTAAAGCCTAAAACCAAAGAACACGTTTCTTCCTGTTAGCAATCGGTAAACCTAATTAAGGAACAGAAATATTGCAAATGAACACAATTTTAAAGCAAACACTAAACATATGCAAACGAGTAGTGCACCAAACAAGTGGCTGGACATCCTTTTTCTCTGTTCAGATCTCATGAGCTCTGCAAGACAAACAGCTAGCAAGTCCCAGAAGGGAAACAAATCCTTGCCATCTGGGCATTACAAGCCCCTGCAGCTTCTTCTCCCCACTTCCCTGGAGAACAAGTATTTTACAGAGGCCTGTACACAAACAGTTCTGCTCTTGATAAGATATCTTCAGCAGAAAAAAACAAACAAACATGGCATGGGCTAGCATAGTGTGTCCAGAAAGGACAGAAGTCCTCTCTGAAGTCTCCCGTTCACTGAGAGACTTGTCTAGCATGAATTGGCTGAAGATGTTCCTCCAGTACTTTGCGACACCCCCCTTTCCTCCCACCACAAATGGGGAAAGAGTCCTTCCCCTGCGCAGCCCAAGGGGAGGCATTGCCTTGGGGCACAGCTCAGCCCTCAGCACAGCCGAGGTGACTGGTGGCTGCTCCGAAAGCTGCGTAATTACATGCGATGCCACATGTGGGGCTCACGGCAATGCCAAAACTTAGACCACAGCCTGTTTAAACATGTTTAAGAGGAAATCATTAAAAAAAAATCAACAACAACTAAAACAATGACTGATAGGAAAAAGATGGGCTATGTATAATATAATTGAAGGGTGTATATAAAGGGAACAGTGATTTGTTTAGTCTGTTCTTTAAAGGACCCTTAAATAATGTAACATTGCTTACAACACATCAAGCCAAAGATAAGATTATTTTAGGTTTATTTTGTGCTGTGGTTTTTGTTTTTAAACCATTGCAGGAAAAGAACAAATCGGTGTCTGTTAATGTTAGCTTTTTGACAAAAACAGAATAAATTAGCAATGTGAGACTGAAAATGGACTGGGAAGGGCCTAAAGAGAAGAGCACCTGAAGGGACGGAGCTTCAGGAAACACCTGCCTGTGCCAGGAAAGGGGAAAACCCAACGGCTGCGAGTCCTGGCAAACCACACAGCTCCCAGGCCCTGCCCTGCACTCGCACTTGGGCTGGGGCTGGCCCTCCGCGCAGGCACCTGGTGAACAGGGCTTGCTCACGGGCGAAGTCAACTATGGAAGAGAGAAGATGCACGTACAGGTCTGAGCCATGCTGCTGTTGGCAGTGGGACAGGGAGGAGATCTGCCTTTACACAGCCCTCTGGAGGGAACTCCCAAGCATGAGCAGAGGGTACCGTGGCAGATTTCAGCATTTGCAACTGCCTGTGTTGGCCATGTTCTTCACCTTGAGCTGTCATGGTCTGTGCATTTGGCTGTGGAATCTGAATCTGCTGTTGGGATGGCTTCCAGAGTCGCTTTGAGCATGTTGCAGAATGTCTGTTAATAAGTTTCTTGCTCTAATAAAATGAGGGTTATGGTATTTGCTCACTGAATTATTGCCTGAGAAACCTTATGTGATTTATTTTACATACCTGATTTGAACAGCACAGTGATCTCTTAACTTGAAAGTGCTTCAGAGCACACAAATGGGCTATCTGGTCCTCTACTTGCAGCCTATTAGCAATATAAAGACCTCAAATGATGCAGAATAAAGACTGCTAATTCCTGTAACTAGCAGGGGCATGGCCAGGCTGTTAATTGGCAACAATCAAGTTATAGTTTCTCATGTGACGTTCAGTGGAAGAGCCTATCTCAAATTAACATAATGCAGCAGATGACTTCTTTCACTCTAACTTCTGATGGTTACCAGAAGCACCGTGAAGGGAGAAGCACTGCAAGGAATCGAGTGCTTGATTTAGTGTCACAAGGCCAGAGAAAGGGTGGTGTGTGCTGACACTTCTTCACGGCCAATTTATGTCTTGAAACCTCAGAGCAATAGCTACTCCATGCAAGTGCAGATGCCTAGAAGGGATGCTGTTGTTTTTGCTCCATTCATTTTGCCTGGCAGCCTGAAATTTCCTGTCAGCTCTAGACAGGTCATTTCAAAGGTGTCAGAGTCTGTGAAGGGTATCAGTACTTGCAGAGCCACATATTTCAGACTATCCAGCCTGTTTTCCTATGTCCAGATCTAAACAGAAAGCATTTATGATAGATTCTCTGCCTTGAAGCTCAGAGTAAAACATCTAAAGAAAAAGGAAAAACTAAAATCTATAGAAGAAATTAAGCCACTACCTTTTTTTTTTCCACGTCTCCAGAGAGAAACCATCAGTCACACATTACAAACTAGATTCGAACTCCTGATGTGAAGCTGGCACACAAAGTGCCAAACAAGATTATGTAAGCTACAGAATGCAACACAAACCAGTTGTTCTCCCCCCTAAAACTTCAGAACAATGTAGTCATATGCCAAATATATATCTTAAATTACAAGGTCTGGACCAGATTTGGTTTTGGTTGTGCAAGCCCTGCCAATTCACTTCACTAAAAAACTTCACCTAAAATATGTATTTCCATTGAAGTTTATTATGTGGAATTCAAAGTAACACTTTGTAGTGGGTTTACATGGCAAGGTTTTGGTAGCAGGGGGCCATAGGGGTGGCTTCTGTGAGAAGAATCTAGTAGCTGCCCCATGTTAGGTAAGGGCCCCGCTGCTGACTAGAGTCAAGCCAATAAGCGATGTTTGCGCCTCTGTGAGAACATATTTAAGACAAGAAAAAAAAAAAAAGCTGCTACACAGCAGCTGGGAGAGCGAGAGGAGTGAGGAACAGCCTTGCAGGCGCCAAGGTCAGTGAAGAAGGAGGGGGAGAGGTGCTCCAGGCACCGGAGCAGAAGTCCCCTGTGGCCTGTGGTGAGGACCATGATGAAGCAGGCTGTCCCCCTGCAGCCCATGGAGTACCACGGTGGAGCAGGGTTCCGCGCTGCAGCCCGTGGAGGAGACCACGGTGGAGCAGGTGGGCCTGCGCTGATGGAGGCTGTGGCCTGTGCAAGACCCCTGCCGGAGCAGATTCCGGGCCGGAGCTGCAGCCTGTGGAGAGGAGCCCATGCAAGAGCAGTGGGTCTGGGGGGAGCTGCTGCCCGTGGGGGACCCAGGTTGGAGCACTTTGCTCCTGAGGGATGGACCCCATGGGACAGACCCATATCTGGAGCAGTTCTTGAAGAGCTGCTGCCTGTGGGCAGCCCACGCCAGGTCAGTTCAGCAAGGACTGCATCCCGTGGGAGGGACCCCACAGCACAGGGGACGAGAGTGACCGAGAAGGAGCGGCGGAGAAGAAGCGCTATAGACTGACCATAACCCCTGTTTCCCTGCACTGCTAGGGGGGGAGGAGGTGGAAGAGGATGGATGGGGGGAAGGTGTTTTTTTTTTTTTTTCCTTTTGTTTCTCACTTCTCTAGCTTGTTAGTAATAGGCAATAAATCTTACCATCTCCCTATGCTGAGTCTGTTTTGCCTGTCACAATAATTGTTGAGTGATCTCCCTGTCCTTATCTCAACCCTTGAGCCCTTTGCGTTGTATTTTCTACCCCTTTCCTTCTGAGGAGGGGGAGTGAGAGAGCGCTTGTGGTGGAGCTCAGCCGCCCACCTGAGTAAAACCACCAAACACACATATACTCACACAATACTGGAAACACCACGCTGTTCTGTTGCTCCTTTGGATTTCCAGAGCATTTAACACCATGAATGCTGTGCAGAAGGCAGATGGCAGGCTAGGTCCCAGCCCCTGGGCTGATTTCCATGGAGAAAGTTCCCCTCTGCCTGAAGCTCCACAAGACTGAGGCACATGTTTAAATTCCTGGTTCACCTTCCCAGCTTTGTTTCAGCTCTCCTTACTGACCGAATTCTAAAATGGGCACAGCTGGTCATTCTGCTCCTTTTATCACCTTTCCACCAGCGTTACTCTTCCCTTGCTAAAGCTCCAGTGATGGGCAACACAGTGGGCAGCCAAGGATCTAGAGACCCGGCTGCATAGCTAGTCCTGGCAGTGGGAGGTATAAACCCCACGCTCTGACCCTCCTTTGGCTCATCATTTCAGCCTGGCTTGCCTGCAAGGCAGGGCTGGCCTCCTGGGTGACCCTGCAGTTCCTTCCCTTACTGGACCTTGGCACGGTTGCATCTTCTGGACAGAATGGCAACGCAGCTCTTGAAGAACTGGGAAGAGTTCATATAGTCAACATCTGGCAGCAGTTGCCAAAACAAACACAGCATAGAAATATTTGTAAAACGGCTGAGGAACAATATGGATAATGTGGCATAATACTATAAACAGAAAAGCATACTAATCAAGGAACAATAAAGCTTTTAATTATATTTTAGAAAAACTCATTTAAAACCAATGCAAAACAATTCATGCAGAATGGCTGGCCTAATTCCCACTGACCGTCTCTTCCAGTTCTCCAGCTGTAAAATTAAGAAAACAAGTCTTGGGGGCATAATGAGGAAAAACAGATGAAAGGCTAAAGAGTTCCAATCCAGCTGTAATGGATACCATGCAAGTAGGTGGGCTGGAGAAGACTATCCAAGGAATACAAAGTTGTGTTTGTTTGGAAGGAAATACCACAAAGATCAGGAGAAGACTTTCAAAACTGGCCATCAGGCACACAAGTGCAGATTTACTAGTGAAGTCAAAAGCACTTCCACTCGCTCTCAACTTTACTCCTCAGTTACGCCCATCTTCTGTGATATACTTAGCGCTACACCGGTCCTTCCTTTCAGCTGGGCTGTGCCCAGCCTGGCACACTGAATCTTTGGCAGCCCATGAACAAAGAGCACACCCATGCTGCCTATGCACGTATGAGGCCATGAACGGGGCACTCACTAGACACTGTGAGAACTGCGCTGCTGAGGCGGTCCTTAAAGGGAAGCACAACATACTAAATGGCAGTGCCGGTGCCTTTAAAAAAAAACACAACTGTTCAAAATGGGCTTTCAACTCGAAACTCGGGATAACTCTAGTTATAAAACACTAGCAGAGTCAAAGCTGTAACTGCACGTTTAGATGTTACCAAAATGAAGCTCTCTGTGTGAACAAAACAGACTTCTCCCTTTGGTTCTCCATTTCCTAGTGGTTTTGCCTACTTCTACTAAAGAGACCTCAAGGATATCTCTTCCACAAAGCTCTTACTAATACACTCTATTTCCTGATCATTGAAATACTTGAGAAGTGAGATTTCTTTTCAGACTATGGTCAAATTTCTTCTGCTTCCCTGTACCCATCACAGTCTCCCTCTCCTTGCCCTTGCCCCCCAAGATTTCCCACTGTTGTCAAGAGTAGATGTATTTTGGTTACTCCTGGTTGCTGCCGTTCTATTTTACCATTTTTCTCAAGTCTGCTATACTCCATTCCTGTCATCACTGAACAGAAACAGCCTTCTTAAGAGAACAAAAACATTTTGCTTTTAAGGACATTATGCTTTATCACA
Source organism: Anser brachyrhynchus (assembly GCF_964034855.1). Taxonomy (NCBI): domain Eukaryota; kingdom Metazoa; phylum Chordata; class Aves; order Anseriformes; family Anatidae; genus Anser; species Anser brachyrhynchus. The sequence continues at coordinate 13,929,256 of NC_137703.1, read as the reverse complement.
GTAAGTGTATTTAAACCACAAACTACATAATTCACTGCAATTTGGTTACAAGGGAGAAGAAGGAAATCGCATTACTGACAGATTCCTAAGCTTACTTCTTTTATATCCTTTTTGTGGAAAACAGGGCCTTTTTCATACAAGTGAGTTTTTTTGTTTGTTTGTTTGTTGTTGTTATGTTTCAGGAGAAGAAAGCTGGTTGTTGCTGTGGGGAAAGGGGATGGAAATGTGCTTTTTTGTACTACAAACAGGAGGACTATGCCAGCTCTCTAGGAATTATGAAATAAATCCATTAGTTCCAGTGATGGACTCTACACTACGCCAACTCCAGATACTGCTTTTGAAGATAGACTCAAGAGGCACACTTCATAAGCTGATGGAGGAATTCCCCAGGAGGGAATTCCACAGCAGCCCCCAGAAGGAGCACATGGGCTTGGAGAGCAGGGGGAAGGCGAGCATGGAGCACCAGGGAGAAGCAAGGTAACAAGTCAGCTTCAGGGTCAGATGAGGAAAGCCAAAGCATTCAGCAAGAGGCCCAGCCCCAGTGGCTCCAACCACATCTGAGGGCCCAGGCAGGAGCTGGAAGAGGGTTCCAGGGCCCACAGCCAGGACAGGTGGGATGGGTCCCAGGCCAGGCCGCACAGAGCACTTAATAAGGGCTGCTGGTGCCTGCGTGGTCCCGACAAGCAGCTGTCCTACTGAGAGAAGCTGTAGAATTCATGTGAGAGGATCGTGGCTCTGCAGGGGCTCACAGACAGACAGGGTCACACAGAAGACTGGCAGCACCAAGGGATAGGAGTTCACTCTGGATCTGACTGGAGAAAAAGACAACCCCAAGTGAACACCAGAAATGAGCAGAACATCTGCAAACAATGGAGAAGAGGATGGTAAGTACATTCTGGCAATCAAGGACTGTAAGTGTGAGATACCAAAGTCTACCTGAGGCTTAATAAATATAGGAAAACACATGGCAAAAATGTTCTGCAGCTGTGTATGTAAAAAGAGAACAGGAAAACAGAAGAGGAGCTGTGATACTGCTGACAGGGATGAGAAATGAAAGATAATCGAGATCACAACTAAATAAATGTGTTACTTCAGTTTTAAATCAGCATGAAAGTACTGGAGATGGGAGAAAATTTAAGAGCACTACTGAGAACGAGGATAGGGAAATGAAGCCATCTCAGGTAAAATCAGAACTCCAAGAGTCCCAAGGCACTAGGGCTGTGTGAAAATTAATCTTCAGGGGAAAACTCTGAAAACCCAGATAAGTGCAGGAGAGCATCAAGTAGTGAGGGCTCTGACAACTCCATCAGATGGATCTAGATACCACAAAAGCAGGAAATAATAAACGTGGTACCTGTGCTTAGGAGTGACACTGAAGGGGAGACAGGCAGCTGAAGGCCATCAGCTGCCTTCAGGGGTGCCTGCAGGGTTGGAGCCTGTTTTGCAGCTGTGAACATCAGATGAGGAAGTGAACGGAAAATGCTTCTGAAGTTAACACAGAAATATCAAAGGCAGATCCTTTCTTTGATGATAAAAAGATCTATTCTAACTGGATCTAGAAACCAACATTTGGTATGATGCCAAATTTGGTATTACTAATCAAGATAGAAAAAAAACAGGACACGCATACAGGAATTTAAAAATGGGTACAGATAGGTTGAAAGGTAGGGAACAATAGGTAACATGGTAGGGGAGGACTACTGGGTACTGGACTAAAGGAAAAACTCTCAAAGGTCTCAGTATTAATTTTCATTAAAAAATCTTGACTCTGAACCTAGCACTTAATGGAAGCACCGGAGGCAGAAGACACTGTCAGTACAATGAAGCATCAGAACCTCAAACTAGATGATCTCAAAAAGAGGAGTCAGAGGAGTAGGGTGGAAATAGAATACCAAGTTTTAATAAAATAAGAGATGCATGGATGAATTTCTGCTATAAGGTGGAGGGGTCATCAGTTCCAAGTACCACCAACAAAAAAAGACTGGATAAATGAGATGGTAACAGAACAAAAGAGTTAATACAGGAAAGAAAAGCTCATCTTATAGAAGGAGACTAAGGAACATCTTACATAACCTGCCATAAAGTTTGTATGGAAAAGGGGTGAGACTTTCTTTATGCAAAGGTCAAGAGACAAGGACAAGGGGAGGGAAAAACACTATGAAAAGGCCAATGCTGGAACAAGATGACTGGCAAAGCCAGCTGAGAACAGATTTTGGAAAAACTGGGAAAAGGTGAGTCAAAGTCCCAGTACTGGACAGTGAGATTTTCAGGCTGAGGTAAACAGTGGAGATTCTCCTCTTTTCAGGCCTCCACAGCAGATATGAAACTCCAAAACAAAAGGCTAAATGGTAATTTATATTTAGAAAGCTACAAAAAGATCTTGTAGACTCATAAGTAATAGGGTATTGGAACTACAGGCCAGTGACACTGTAAATAACCTAAGTTACGTACAAAACCTCTCATAAAAGTGGGGGTCCTGGTTCTGGTCAGTGCTCCAAGAAGCACCCTGCCACAGGCAGGATAACCACTGTCACATCCCACTGTATGCAGACCAGGTTGCTTTGGGGCATATTTAGGTTTTTCCTTGTACAACATAACCTGGGAGCAATACGGTGCAAAAATAAACATGGCGTTACGGGGTGACTCTGGAATTGAACTTGCTCTACCAATGACCAATGCTGGACTTTCTAACAGAACGACGTTAGAAAATATTGTTGCCCAGACAAAATGCAGGAGAACACTCTAATTCTGGGACAGAAGATAAGCTCCATGGAGAGAAGCTGAATTAATTTTATTGTACTGCACTGAAAACTACACAAGGGATACTATTATACAAAAGAATTATTCCTTATCTAATTTGTGCACACCCGAAGGATTGTGTCCAGTGCCTGCAGACAACACGTCTAGGTATAACATTAACACACTATCCAAGAAGCACACCTTATACCATGCTGAAATGGAGTACATTTTCACTGGGGTCATAATTCCACTAGAGAATCCACTTTTATAGAGAAATCAATTTTTCACTTTCATAGCCATGTTTAAGCATTGTGATAGCCTTTATGATAGTTTTCTCAATATTAAAAAATACAACATCAAATATGACAGAGCAATAAATACGACACTTGACACTTATGAATATGATGGTAAATGAAGCAGGGAGGTCTGTTGTATTTTATTTATTTATTTATTTTTAAGATGAACTGATATACTGCAGCTCATTTTACGGGGCTGACTACCTGGCAATGCTGCTTTTCTCTTTGCATTTTTTTTTTTCTCTTTCATAGGCTTACCGGTGCTGATTTTATTCTTGGTTGCTGTCGGGTATCTTAGAGAAGAGAGAAGAAAAGCAAGGAGGTGCAGGATGATTCCTGTTATTGCATCTGGCACTCTAGGGACAGTTTGGCAACTCCTTTTAATTAAACAAGTGTTACTTTTTAAAGTTTGAGAAATCTGAGCTGGTAATATGCAGCTGGGAAAGCAAACAGAAATCAGTTCAGCTGATAAGCACGTGTTGAAGACGGGTGAAAGGAGGAAATGAAATAGAATCCCACATGAATGCAAACATGCAGAATGGCTGGGGTGTGTGCGCATGTGTGTGAGCACACGTGCACACAGTGACAGGCCAGCAAGGGCAAGGGCCGCAGATCCATGAGAATCTGTAAAATGCACTCCTCAGAAAGCTGTTTGGTTAGGAGACAGAGGAACAGTTGATTTGGAGGCATAACCTGATTTCTGAGAGGACATCACCCGATACCACACCACACTGGACAGCAGACCGAACATGGGACTTGCCTCACAGCTGGCAGCACCCGAGCCTGCTCCCTCAGAACGCCTCTCCTCCTTCAAACCAGACAAGCGGCAGGAAAATCCATCCCTTATGCACAACAGCTCCCCGGAGGCAGGGAGGGAGCTACAAAGGCAGGCACTGGGGAAAATTTTTGGTAGTGTTCTCACTGAGACAGAAGGAAACACTATGAAAATCTGGTACGATGCAAGAGGAAGCGCAGAACGACACTTCTCCTTGTGGCCTTGGTCTCTCCACAAGCCACTGCAGCCAGCTCTCTGGGCACCTGCACTGTGCACTGGTAAGATCTGCGTGGTGTGCTTTCTGGACACTAATAAGGTATTATTTCTCTTCTCAAATTACTATCACATAAACAAAATTACCCCGAGCACTGTTATTGTAAGCTAGCCTGAGCCTTGAGGAGCTCAGGCCTCTGCCCTAATCACTGCCTGGTGCCCATGCCCCGCACTTGGCCATGGTGGGTTTTGCTGCCACTGCAGCCAGCAGGGCCTGAGATGGAGGGGCTGGCACCAAATGCTGGAGGGTGAGGGGTTTCCTTCCATTACACACCGCCAGGCTTCACAAACTGGAATCTTTCAAACTGAGGGAGAGGATGGTGTCTGGAGGATGTTGCAAAGATATTTCTGATTGGCAGTGAAGGCTTGCAAAGAATTAGCAGGGAATTAGGCTAAATTAGAGTTACTGTGACCGAATGTGGTCCTACGTGTGATCTGGTTGCAGCACTTCCAGGAAGCGGTGCCTGATGAGCACGGAGGTCAGCCCAGCCAGAGAACACGAGTCTGTGCACGGCCAGCAAAGAGGCAGCAGGTGCTGCCTGCAGAGCTGCTGCCAAGGGAGATCTGAACAGCCAGGAGCAGCGCTTCCATGGGGATGCAAGACAGCATGGACCAGCCTCACTGCAGGAGCGGTACAGGGACACCGGCCGTCTTATTCCTGTCCCGAGCCCCAGCAGAACACATTCTTTTCTATCTGTAAAAATACCAATATCTAAATCAAGAGGCACTGAGCTTCTGAGACACAGCCAGAAAACCAGTAGTTAACTTTTATCCCCATAAGCAATACTGAGGGAATGTTAATAAAGATCAGAGAGCAACAGCTTAAGGTTTCACAGCCAAAATAAGAGCCTTTCCTTCTGCAGCATTCCTCTGCCCTCCCCATGCCCATTTCTCTGCAGCGATTGCTGTCCCACTGCCTCCAGCCAGCTCTCCCGAGGAGGATCTGCCCCTGCAGAGCACCTGCTCCAGCACTGCACCGATGGGAGGCTTATGACATCTGAACACACACCAGGATCACAGAAGTGCCCAAGAATTTCAGGGAAAACTAAGGGATTTTCAATACCACATAGATTCTTGGACTCCAGAAATTGTGAGAAGGGATCATTGTACTAAGCTTTTTGTGAGAAAAATATATATTAAAAAAAAAAAACACAAACTCAAGCTCTTTATTCCCTAAAAATTAAGAAAATTAAAACTGTGTTGATATTTATTCCCATAGCACAAAAAAGAGCATATAGAATGAAAAAATACACTAAATTTTAAACATTTCTAAGCAGTTACACCATCTTAAATTGAGGCTGTTCACATATTATCGTCTTTAAAAATGGATTTTTTTTTAAATATTTCACTAAATCTGACTGTTTCATTTCTCAGTCAGAATTGCTAATCGGGAAGATGTGATACAATCTGCTAAATCTCAAGAGTGCTAAGATATGAAGGGCCTTTAGCAGTGGTAACAGGTAATTAAGTTTGTTATGATTTTCTATATATTCTGCAGCAGAAAATCTGATTGTTCTTTTGGCAAGGGGCCATGTCTGCTTGCCTTCAAAGATGGCCTGTTCTAAATTTTCAAAGAAATATTATTTAAAGTTGGAGGTAATTTTATTTTAACATGGCGCATAATACCAATGTGTGTTCTTCATTACATGTACCAATTAATTTTTTTGCTAATGTACTACTGTACTCAAAACTTGTGTGATATTTTAATACATACTCAAAGGAAAGATGAAAACACTGACAGCAGGTACGTAGCTGAAGTTAACCAAGATGACAGGTCCTGGGGAGCTGCATTAACATCTTGGCATGCTAATAGTCTGCAATTTTTGACAGACTGTAGTAAAGGGAAGATTTGGGTTTGAAAAAGAAGCAAACTTAGCAGATATTTTTCTTGTTATTAGCATTTCTCAAAAATATCCATGAGAAATGACGAGAAGCAATGTCTGTGGGAGTTCCCCACGGATTTCTTATTAGTTGCCAGGTGAAGGAGCATGTTATTTTGGGAAGGAATAATGTGTTCTGGGGCTCCACTCTTCTCCAGTGCTGGAGAAAATTTAAACCCTTTATAATACTGTTTGGGGACAGTTCAACACTGAATTAGACCTACCCTGTGGATCTAAAAAATGCCTTTGGTGTTTAATACCCCTAGCTTCTCTAAGGAGCTCACCTGAAACTCTTGTTAGTCACCTCAAAGATGATGTATTTAATTAAACATAAATATAACCCTCCCCCCCACCACCAATAGCCTGGATAGTTTCAAATACTATTCAAAATAAAGCCATCTTCAGTACAATTAATCCACAGATGCACACACATCTGGTTCTGGCCATGACAACAGATCATTTTCTCCCTCAAGAAACTGTCAAAACTGAAGCCCTCAAGAAACCTCTAACCACATGCATCTCCCCACTTCCTGGGATTTACTCCTAACATTATTTTACAAGCTATTAGATCAAACAGGAAACAAAGATGACTGCAGCCATATAGCTATTTTACTGTGCACACAGCTGTTTTACCAGCTACACCATACTACAAGTATCTGATCAATTCTCATGTAGAGGCCTTGTTAATTTATATGCACAATTTGGATTTCTGGCAAACAGTTCCTATTGTCTATTCTGAAAATGATATTTTTGTTTTGGTCAGTTGCAGTATTTGTGTCTCTAAATCTAATATATACATTAACAATAAGTCAAATAAAATATCACCCCAGTGTAATTTTAATCTGTAGTTATTTAATTCCATCACATTTTCATACTTTCTCATTAAAAGAGTATTCAAATAATGTATGACTTAATAATCAAATTAAAACTATACATAACTTATGACAACTAGTTTTCCTTAACACTGAGTAACATACCTGCATTACCTCAACCTAGGGAAGAATGTAAAGAATATTAAAATGGTATCTCCAAGAAAAAGGTGTGCTGATTCATCAGCTATTACATTACCACACACCGTCTGAGAGTTTAGCAGTCACGCTTTTGATGATGGGCATTTTAAGGCATTAACGCTGGGCACTTTTCTATAAATTCTTTTCAGGACAAATCTCCTTAAGCTCATAATATCTTAACACCTTCCAAGAACAAAAGCCTTCCATTCTAAGGCAGCAGTGTTCATGTGGTCTGTATATAACACAGTTATGATAACCAAGAATTATACAAGACCCCAGGAGAAAACAGATTACACATTTGCTTATTTTGCAAACCAAAGGTATAGAGACATGCTGTTGCAGGCAGTTGTGAGCTTATCCTGCCATGCTTCACACCAACTCACACAGACATTACTGGGGTTTAACATGGCTGTGACTGCATGTTATTAAGCCTTGCCGAGTGCTGTGATCACTAGATCAGGATCACTAATGCCACGCTAGTGAGGCTACATGGGAGCAGAGTACAGGGACACCAAGCTTGCATCTGCTTTCCAAGGGCGTGCTTGCCAACATGCCCTGGATCTCTGATCTTGCAAACCATTCCTCACAGCACTTACCCCTTGCCCTTGCACGTGCTATGCTGGCAGACCTGCCCAAGGAGCTGGCATACAACATCCATGCTGAGATTTGCCTTGCAGCTCCGAAAAGGGCACAGATACATAGCCTGCTCCTGCAAATAAAAGAGGCCACTCCCAAAGAAGAGATTAGCAGGGGAAAGCCTTTTGTCTCTGAAGTTAATTGATGACCACATCCCAAATCTCAGTAATCAATGAGATGTGTGATGCATGAATAAAATAAAAGCAGAGAACCTGAACACTTGCTAGGGAAGAATTTTATTTTTACTGTTTATCTTCTAAACTTGTTAGCATTTATCTAGTTTCAAACAGCTATGACCACTATGGAAAAGGGATCATTGCAAAGATTTAACACTAAGGCTCTTCTAAGGAAACATATCAAAAGTAATCCCCACAAAAATCAATGCACGTAACTGCAAAAAAGAAGGAAGAAGCTCTAAGCAAAGATATGCCTGTTCCAATGTTCAAGCCTTCTTTGTAGCATCAGTAAAATATAAAGCAGGATTCTGTTTTTTAATAGTCTGCTGCTCTTAAAAAATTACAGTATTAAAGTAGTGTGTAGAATAGATAAGTCTGCTTAAAAAGAACACATAAAAGTAAGAGACTGATTACATAAAATAGAAGTAGTGATGGATTACACTGCACTCATCAATATCAGCACAACGTAAAGGATTTGAAATCAATGGTTTGATTTTTAAAAAGATGCAGGGAGTTTGCACATGGCTAGTCACAAGTATTATACTTTACATAAATGCTTTACAAATGGTGACAGAATAATTATAGTACTGGAAATGGCTACTATCTCTCTGCTCTGCATTTTATAGACTAAATAGAAATTTCATGCATATTGGATACACTTGTGTTAGTTCAATTCATTTTTTCAATATCCTTTTATCAGGTAAGAATAATATAGATTCTAAATTACTATTCAAATGTTACCTCTATTTTATCATGAGTTACATTTTTAATAAAATGCAACTTTACTTGAAGCATATACAATGTTTGCATAACCTGTGGAAGAAAATTGTCCTCCAGGAATTTATAATTTTCTTATTTCTTACAAGACCTTCTTTTGGTATTTTGTGTAGATTGATGGTTTTTTAGTGCATTTATACAGATATAATAATATTTTCTGCAGTTGCATATTTGTTTCTTTAAAGAGTAGGCTTCTTTATAGTTTGCAATATATTTTCATATAGTTTGCAAAAATGTTAGTGATTTATATGCAGTTTAAAAATTTCATTTCAATTCTACTTTGATACAATACACTTCCAGTTTTTGTTGTTACGCAGATTATGCAAATTTTCTTGACAAAGAGTACGCACACTGATTTTAAAGTGGAAGTTCCGCTGACAGTACTTAGGCTTCTGCATTGAATCAAAAGAACTGTGATTTTTTACTCTCATGGCTGGACATTGATGTCTCGTTTTTTGGGGGATTAATGGGAAGACTTCCACCGGGCATTCCCTGGTGATGCATTTGGGTATGATACTGAACCACTGTTGTGTCCCCATTAGTGTCACGCACCTGCTTCATTTACTGACAAGCTGTCAAGATCTGTTGAGATGTCACAGGACCTTGGAATATGATTAAAGCGCTTTTTTTGATTAAGCTCTTTCCAGTTCATGATATCCATGCGGCGTTTACGTCAAGCGAGTCAAAGCGTTCTAACACTCTGGAGACAGTTAGCAGCTTCCTGCCCAGCCGGGTAGCACTGCACATCCAGCAGTCACTGGGGACAAGAGTTGTTCACCCTCAGTCCCTGACTTCAGAGGGATCTGACACGCTGCTCACAAGCGCAGGAGCCCCCTCCAAGCACAAAAGAAGCTAGCAGGAAGCATGCTTTTCCAGGAAACCCCCACATTCCCCATCTCACCGGATCAGGAGGCCCCAGGGGACACCACACACCAGGGAGTGTTTCCAGGGGCACAAGTGTGTGCGTGTGCATGTTTGAGTGAGAGAAGGAAAGAGAGAGGTCCCTGAGGACGTGCGGGTGCAGCGGCTGGCCTTGGACAGGTGGGATTCCTGAGAAGCTGCCTGCTTTCCTGACCGGGCAACACTGTGCACACACAGCGCTGCCGGGAGTAATGTAACGCCTGTGGTGGTGCCCATCAGCTGAGCTGCTCTGCAACTGCCTAGAGAGGCTTCCACATTCAAGCTGAAAGTGATTCGAAGGCATTGCTACACCCACAAGCCCTTGTTGATGCCCAGTTTTTCCTCAGCTGTGGAAAAACAGTCCCAGGCAGAGCCCAGACCAATTTCATGCCTCAGATGACACCCGGAGGGCTGTGGAGGCAGACCTGTGCTCACCACCACAAGGACGGTGGTGGCCCTGTACTGGTGCCACTGGGGACAGCTGGGGTAGGCAGCAGCAGCCTTGCCTGCTGCCTGGACAAATGGACAGCCTTAAGAGAGCTGAACGGAAATGCTGTGTACCCCCAGCCGAGGGGACGAGGAGTGGAGCAGAAAACCGGCCCTCAGGGCCAGGCAAGAGACTTATGGGACCGATTCCCCCACCTAGGTCCACTGGAAGGAACACAAGTTCCGCAGCTACCTACCAGAGCACCGTGTACAACCAAGTATGTTCTGCACACCACAGGCTCAAAAAAATACAGGCCCTGAGGTTTTACTAAAAAAAAAAAAAAAGAAGAGGTCTATGAAAAGAAACAGACAAAAACTAACTTTCAGTGAACCTGAGCGGTTGGTCGCTTTCAAAAATAATCATTTTCAAAATGTGTGAATGTAATTTGAATATTTCAATTCCCAGGACTATTATGCAAAGCCTTTTTATGATGAGTGATAAAAATGTTCCAGCTTGGCTACAATTATACTGAACTGTTGTAAGGGGATTCTGTAGCTAAACTTGAAATGGGACAGCATCCCAGTTTTGACAGCAGGCTTTAGTAGCAATAGCTGATTTTGAGATGCTGCCATGAGCTCTGTAAATTATATAAACCAGGATATGAGCAAAAGACAGTGTCACATCACCAAAACTCTTTAACACTGCCATTTGCTGTGTGTTGGCACAGGCCAGGCCTCATTGTTGCCCTTCATCCTGAGCAGGGATTTTCCAGGCAGCCTCTCAGGCACAAGCACTGCTACTGGGGGACAGTGATGCACAGTACGGCTGTGGCTGCAGGATGTGACCCTTCAGTCGTTGTTCAAATTTTGATCTTTTTAAGTCAAAGGCAACATTTCCAGTCATAATTACTGGGTCAGAATTAGGCCAAACTCCCACATCGTGGCGTGATTTTATTATTTTTTTCCTTTATTCCTTCTCCTGATTTCTATAATATAATGCTTTTAAATCAAGAAGATTTTTTCTGCCTAGAAATATCAAGCTTATTAGATGGCTTTAAAAAGTCTGAATATTTTTTGTAGGTAGCAAAATATTCCAGCTTGAATCTGTATTTTCCCTTTTGTATTAAAAAAAAAAAATCCCCTCAAATTAATGGTTTTCCAATTGCATATGTAACCAAATGTTTCTGTTTTGGAAAATGATACCTTTTCAATCTTTTTTTTTCTTTTTTTAGGATGAAAACTGCATTTCCCCCATCAGCTCTAATGCTCCCATTGTGTAGGAGATTTATCCTGATAGAGTTTAGCCCTGGGCGCTGTGCCTCCCCTAGCACGTTCAGGTTACTGCAAATGTTCTTTGTGCTGGCTTTAGTCGTAACAGCGTACAGCATGTGCTGCAGCAGTATACATATTTAAACAGGCTGTTCCTTTACAAGCACATGTTCAAAAGATTTTATCTAATCAAATTTTAAATAGGAAATTACTTGTCTGACTTCACATCAGAAAGCTATTCCTTTCCCTACTGCTCGAGATTGGATTATTAGGACTTCACTACTAAACGGTCAGCGGTGTGTCTGAGTCACCAGTCTTAATTTTGGGCTATAAATATCAGATGATGATTTATTACTTGGCAGTTTCAATACTGCAATGGCAAACTCTCTTTAATCTATTTAATTTGAGATGAATGGCAAACAGTTTTGAAAGCTGAGAATTTCTGAGGTTCTCTGTACAAATAATGGATAAGCCTTGGCTATGCACAATGTGGAATCTCACCCTCTTAATCAATTTATTTCAATGTCCCTACTTTCAAGGGATACAAAGGATTATTCAATCCCCATACTGATACAATCTTGCCTCTCTTTGAATTAACTGCTAACTGTAGGCAACAATTCAATGGTAAATGGGCTGTAACTGGGATTTTGAGAATGTTTAATGATTTTTGCAGCTAAATTGAATGACATTTGAAAGAATAGTTATTACCCTCATACACTGTCTGGAGCATCACTTTGACATGCATGCTTTGTCTAGACCCCAGGTAAGAATTTACAATCTGCACAGTGCCAGAAATCATACTATCTACTTGTTCATAAGAAGATAGTTGCTCACTAGAACATACAGTTATTGCTTTCACCTTTTCCAAAATGCTATAATTGTGTTCCTTCTAAACAGTACCAGACTTCTGGGTCTCACACATGTCTGGGGAGTGCTGCTACCCTGGTAGCCCAGGTAGATAAACCACGTTTAGATCAAGAATGCACATCCTCTCAGAATGCACTAAAATAGGGAATGGACTTAAGTCTCACGGAAAAGAAGACTAATTTGCAGTAATTGACAGAAGCATTCAGGAGATAAACCTAATGAGTCAGAAGATACCTCAACAGGTAAAGAAAAAAAATTAATTTCAAAAAAAGTTCAAAATATTATTTAATCAAATTCGAAGTTTGGTTGGCTCCTTACGGACATTTTATTTCAGAGGTATTTCAAAGTTGGCTGAACAAACTATTAGACATTCAGTGAAGAACACGCGCAGTAGGGGGGCTAAGAGACTGATTAAAGAAGGAAGGCTAAACAATGTTAGAAAAACTGCATAAATCCTCAAAGACAAGAAGAAAAGGAGAGAAACCTCTTTCTGCTTGTGATATTCAGGAACCTGAACTAGAAATAGAAATGTTATTCAGAAAAAAAAAACACCCTTCTGATAGGAATATGCGTAAGGGACAATTAATTCAATGAGGCAAATGGAGAAACTAGACCAAAACCAACATTATAAGAAGTGCTGTAGGATCCTGTATCCAGCTGGCTTTCCATCACTGCCAGCTATAATGAAGATCCTCAGTAATCCAAAATTTAGAGACTTCACCCTGTTTGCACAGATTCACTCTCCACACTCCAGGATGTTCTATAGAAACAATTAGGTTTCTAAATTCATTGTTCTGCAGTTCCTGGGTTTGGGATTAGCAGACGGCATTATGGCCTCCTTGAATCTGCACAATATCTGAATATGCCTGTGAAAGGTGTCAACTGCCCTGTCTGTCCTGGAAAGTGTTAAATTTCAGGGAAATACTACTTGACTGCTATCAGGATAGATGGGCAGAAATACTCTTAAATCCAGGAAACCAGAGACACTGTGGGGTAAATCAGATGCAAAATCACCTACTGAGGAACAATGTGTCTAATCTCTGAACTCTTTTCAAGGAAGGTATTTAACTACGTGCAAGATCTTCAGCTGGTTTAAGTTATTATATGTACCTTGATCTCAAGTCATCCAGAACTAGCCTCATAAATTCATGATCCTGTTCATACGTCACATACTTCAGCCTGAAGTTCTCTTTTCTTAGAGTAAAATGAATATAGCACACAGTACATTTGTACTGTGCTCTCTGTTACTATGAAACTAAACTGAGCTTTCTTTCAGGGTATTGTTTTGATCCTAAATTTCTCAGCTGGTACGTTCTGATGGCATATCTGTTGGCTTCAGGCACCGCAGCACTCTTTTAAGGAGTATTATTGTACCTTAAAATGGACAATCAAGGAATAGAAAATCTCTAAATGTATACCTGATGTATTCCAGGCATTTTCTCCTTAAAAGCAAACACAAAACACCCCCAAGAAACATTGGTTTAAGAGAGGAAGAGAGAAAAAACAAAGCAAAGCAATTCCTTTCCTCCTTTAAAAAAACAGCAACCTCTTAGGCTTTCCTCATGAATCATAAAATAAGGCAAGGTGGCAGCAGGGAGAAACAGAAACGATTTCATTCGTCAGTGACTTCAAGTTCTATTTCCACTGCCAAACAGCTGCGCTATCTGCCTTTCACTTGTATGCAATGAGACAGGCTTTTTCTCTGAGACTTTAAGGTTGTGGTAATTCCTAACCTTACCTTAACTAACCTGGAATGATTTACCTTTGGAATAGACAAGATCCTAGCTTTGCTTTTTCTGTCTACCTTCCTTAGAGAGAAGTATTATTTTTCCTCCAGATATCCCCAGGTGGGAATGTGGCTTCTTACAGCTACAGTTCTGGATATTACCAAAACCCTAAAACAAAATAGCATGACAAGTACCTCAAAACAGGGAGTGGGGTTCAAGTGGTACAGCTGTTTCCTTTATTTAGTTCCTCATGCTCCTTCTCATTGGCATGCAAGGGCTGCAAGAGAAAGAAAGGCATGCCCGGCTGCAGCACGTGGGATGGCACTGACACTGCTGCCACTGAGCTCTGATCAGTTAAGTGTTCCCCTGTGTGGGATGAAGATTAATCTGCAGGTGAAGAACATTTTCCTTAGGCTTGCAGGATTGTTTTATTTTTTTTTTTTTAACTTATAGCATAATGGCATTAGCATTTTAAACGGCACTTCCATTAAGTTATACAAGTTATCTATTTTGAAGTAATTTGAAGGACCTTTCATTGTTAACTCCTCTTAATTAATTTTGGCTTTATGGCAATTGGGGGGCAAATTGCCTTAGCCTTCACATTTATCCCATCACCACTTGGCGTGACTGAGATATTACAGCTCTTAAGTGAATTTCTTGTCAGAAGGATCTAAATCACACTGCTCATGAGACTCACCTGAGGAGGGTAGTTTTCACTCTCCATTTAGCTTGGCCTCTAAACTCTGAGTGCCATTCTGGGGCTTGCAAATGACTTCCACAGAAGCAGGTACTACCAGCATGGGGTCAAAGTCTCTACCTGCACACTGCTCTTGGCCTGCAGCAAGAAGTATGTTCTGCTCCATATGATTAGTAAGGCTATTTTTCTTGGAAGCCTGTCTTTCTCATAATTCTAGTCATCACATGCTAAACTGCCTCTTTTCGTCCATGCTCTATGCAGTCTGACTAAGCTGTTCCCATTTGTGATGTTTTTGTTTTAAAAAGTTCATTTTATTAAAACATGTGAGTGGGAATTCAGCAGTAAATCAGATCAATTAGTTTTCAATTTGGGGCTGTTTTCAAAACTCATCTCAGAAAAGTACGTATGCATAGATTTGCTACTGTGGAAAGTAACTAGATAAAATACTGCTGACAAGGTTAGCAAAAATGTTGTGCTGTAATAAGTGCATTCATCGGACACATATTACTGGTAATATTTTTAATGGAAAGTTAGTAAAAGCATGTTACCCTTCAGTGATCTACAATGCAATCTCTGATGACTGCTTACACAGAACTACTGCGAACATCTAAGCTCCACGTCTTTATCTCGAGCTCTCCAATGTTTAATTTCCCCTCACAGAACAGCACACATTGGAAGGCTTTATGCCCTATGTAACTAAAATGCCTTTTAATAAAACCCTTTTAAAGTACTAAAGTGATCAAAAATGTGCTGTGATTTACATTTCACTAGTGAAATGGTAAAACTACATTTCCCAAATTACCTTTTTATCTCTTTGAAGGTAGCAAAGGCGGCACCAAAGTTTTCCTGGAGTCACAGAGCTGGCACTCAGTCTGTCACTCCTCTAGCTGGCATTCTGATTAGCAGTAGAAAAAATTCCTACAGGGGACATGGTTATCTGGTCATGCACAACAAGATCTATACACTCTGGCAAAAACTCCTGTCTTGTACAGATCTGAGCAGGAGAACCAGTGGCACTGGGGAAGTCTCTCACCCCAGTTCTAGGAGTAAAAACTTGAAGGAACCGAAATCCCTTTCATTTACACCTCAAATTGTCATGTAAATGTGAGGAAGGATTAAGAATGATTATATTTTTCTTCTTGCATCCATTTCAGTTTAAATTATACTGTGTAATGAAGGAGACTAAAATGACACATAATACTTTATCTGAGTCACTAGATTATAAAAGATTTAACAAAGATCTGGGACAGAGAAGTGGGAAAACCTTTTTTCTTTCTCCCCTCCAAACGCTCTCTCTTCCTATTCCCTTCTCAGAACCCCTCTCTGCTGCCTGCAGAGCCCGTCTGCACAGGACGGAGCTGTCTGGGAAGTCACTGTCACCCAAAGGAGTGCTTAGCAAAGCGTGCCCATGAGACAGCAGTGCGATAGCACCACGCGTTAGAAGTGACTTGTCTCAACACCATATCCTATCCAGTTCAGTCAGCATTAACCAAAATCTGTACTTCTCACCCTGACTATCCAGGTGTTTCTTTGTTTTTCTTTGTTTCCATGCCTCTTCCCAAACTCCATCGCTGTAACACACCTCAAAGTGGAAATTTTGCGGCTGTGGATCGATGCCCTGCTTCTCCCAACATGTGCCAAACACCCACTGACATGGTTCACGCTGCTGTAGGCAAAGGCCCATCTCTATCTACCATCTCAAATGACAAAAATACAGTTCTGAAACTGCTGAGTTTTCTTAAAAATCCATCTTAAATGATAGCTTAAATTGTTATTATACTGTTTTGTGGATGGAATGAGGCATTTACGCTGAGAGCAATATATGTAGGAATTTCTAGGATCTCTAAAAACAAAGCTGGAGTTAAAATGTCTCGCACAACAAAGGATGTAGAGAAATGGCTATGCAAGGCTGTGAGATGGGGATGAGGGGGAGATTTCTCTAGGCAGGAGGATGGAAGACGCTGAAAATGCCATATTTCTGCAAGCTAGTATCATCTGTGAGGGGAGTAAAGATGCATGGTGATGAGAACTTGATGAGCGTGGCTGACTGCCAGCAGATATTATGATTTCAGAATATTGATGTTTTGTACTAATAATTACAAAATCAGCAGCTGTACAATTACATATTTGTATAAATACAAGTGTAAGTGCATCCTGTAACATGGTGAATGGAAATAAAGCATGATTAAAATGACAGCTCATACAGTAATATTTATGTCCAGAAAAGACAAAGAAATAGGGATAACTAGAACCTAATAAAGGGTAAAATAATCTTGACAGTCAAAAAGAAAAACAAACTGATAATGAACACATTCCTGAGCAAAGAGAAAAATACATTAACTTTCCATAGCTGTTGAGAGCAGATACATATCAGACAGAAAACATCAAGAAAAAAGAAAATTTGTCTACACTTAAAAAAGGACAAAAATCAACCCTACTCTTATGACCTGAAGAAAAGATCTACAATCAGGATAATCTCTTTTGGTACTCTACCTAGAGCAGTAAGATGCACTAAAGCTATGAATTGTCTAAATAGCCACGAATAAAGCCAGGGGCTGGAACCATGTAATCTGAATGTGCTAACGAAGTAAACTTGTTCTAGGATCCCACTTGAGCACTGAAATGTGAGAAGCAGCAGGATATTCTACTGAGAGATGTTTAAAATTGGAGAATACTTACTAAAGGGAGGGAGCTTCATGAAGGAATTAGAAGTACAGAATAAAATTTTTATTGGGATTACATAAGCATTTGGCAAAAACTCTCAGTAATAAAGAGCATTTGACACATAGCCATTTTCAAAGTCTGCCTGGGGTGTCACACAATGTGTTTGTTTATTGAATGCCTGCACTGACAGATATGTTTTTAAAGGATTGTTGAAAATCTGTTGTGCCTAAGGGTCAGTGCTGGTCAGGCACATCTTGTTATTTTCTGGAAACTCAGTGCTTTTAGGATGGGGACTCACAAAAAGCTTACCTCTGTGTGGAGCACACAGCCAGCCAGGAGAAAGGTAAATCCCTGCCTCTGTTTCCCAAAGATCTGAAACTTCAAGGCATTTCACAAGGGGTGTATTTAACATATGCCCCTCTGAGAGCTGAGTTTTTTTTCCCCAGAGATAGATGATACCCATGGAGGGGCAAGGGTGAATTTGATGCTAAGACTGCAATTTGTGCATATCAGACTTCTGGCTTTTCTTATTCTGTTCAATGGAGAATGGACCCAAGGACAAACTGAAACAGATGTCCTCCTTAACCTGTGCTGTTTGTCTGTCTTGCCAGCATGAGGACAGCTGTAGTCCCACACTCGCTAAATCTCCTGTGACTTTCCACAACATTATTTCAGGCTTCTCTAGAATGAAGCATGGATTAATTTCTGTCTTACCAGATAGGTGAAACAAACAGTGTCATCTAAAGTACATGCTAGCTGAGCAAGCCTCGTGATACCTGTGTCCTCCCTATCTGCAGACAGGTATGCATATGCAGCCATGCCAAGAAGCAGTTTCAACACAAGCTTTCTTTGACATAACGCTCTGCAACTTTCACAGGGCCCAGAGCTCTATTAAGGTGACTTTGGGCTTGTGCTAAACCACATCCCTGCCTGTGGTCTAACCATTTCTTCTAAACTTTGTTTCATGGAAAATCACCTGACAATTTCCCTGAACAGAGGTCTATTGTTGGTAGTCACCGCCTGGATCAGGTCTCACGACAACGCACAGCTGTGCAGCACAGCTGGGAATGGGAAATCCCCTGCACTAGCTTCCTTCCCACTTTTCACCAAACAGACCAAGGCATTTCTTTTCCTCTCCTCTGTTTAGAGAAAAGGCAGGATACAATGTGAATGTGTCTCTGTTCCACCTTTTCATAGACTGCAGGATGCTAATCCCTCTCCTAGTAAACACTCCAACGGCTTGCTCCTGCAGGGCTCTGAGCCATCGTTGCTCTTCACACCACCAAGCATCCTTCACAGTCCAGTAAGGGTTTAAGAATAAGCCTTACATCATTCTGTGACTCCTTTTGTGATGAAGTTCACATAGGACTGCACTTACATGATCACACACTGCTAATTCAGACTCAGATACTGCTTTGCACTTCTGCCTAGAAACCTGCAGTACTGAAGCAGTCCAAATTGCAGAGCAACTTCCCCATCCGTGTTCAAGATTTATATGGCTTACTTTCCTCTTCTTAAATCTCTCCTAGCAAAGCTTTGTTCAAAGATGATTAACAGATGTTGTCATTAAAAAGTTGATACTTGCCAACAAAAACCACATGGATCTGCTTGAGAAACATTGCTGTTTCCACAGCTTTCCCCAAGAAGGGATAGTTGTGGTAATTGGTAAGGCCTGAAAGAATATGATATGCTAAAATACCTTCTACCATACAAAATGTCCCAAGACAGCTGGTTTCTTGAGAATTTGTCTGTCTTTGTATAAAATCATTTGGATAAACACATGTGATACAGAAAAGATAATTAAGCACATTAGGATTACAAGAGTAAGTGGTGGTTTTTTTTGATAACAATGAATTTGTCTAGGAAAGACTTACTTGTAACAAAAGCAAACAAAAAGCAGTAAGTAATAGGTACATATCTGAACTGAAGACATAAAATGCAGACTGATACGCAGAAACAATTCTTGAAGGCTAGGTGACAAACCAAAAGGACAGGATTTTAATATCCATTGCAAGATGAGCTGAAATACAGAGATGGCAAACACCCCACCCCACCAAAAAGGAGGGGGGAGATACTTGCAAAGAGCCTGGCTGAAATGTACAAGCACAGAACCACTTCTTTCTTTAGCTACCTGCTACACAGTGAAATCTAAAACCTACAAGGCAGACTCCCTGTCAGCAATTTGGAAAAAAATAATTGGGGAGATGGGAATGTACCCTGTCCAGGGGGGGCTTTTAACAGTTCTGAACTGAAATGTTTTGAAGACGGCAGCCTGGATATTGGTAAAACTCCTAGCAACTGTCAAAGAAAAGGTAAATTTTTTTTGGAAGGTGGAAAGGAGTAAGTGTTCAGTATGTTTTCAGAAAATATTTAAAACCATTCCAAATCCTCTGAAATGCTCTAAGCAGGTCTATGAACACATAAACTGTAAATCTCATTTTCATATAGGTTTCAAATAAATGACAGAGGCAGTGTATTTTTACTAGATTCTAAATTGAATATTTTAGAAGTTGATATTTAAATCATTTTCTCTCTTTTCTCTTTTCCATGAACCTGTTGTTAAATACATGACTGCTCTGCCAAAAAGCCTATGTTTTGAGAGGGTTTTTATTCCTTTCTTATTGCCTTTGTTCTACCATGTGACTGCAAGCTACAACATTCGCTGATGAGATCGGTGGCACTCTACAGCTACCATTTATGTCTCATCCAAACCTGCTGTAGCCAGTAAGAATATTCCCACTGATTTTACGTAGTTTCAAATCAGGGTTTTATTTCTGATTTAGCTTTCGCTTCAATTGATGTCTCTATTTACTGTGCACTTCAAGCGAGCAAGGAATAGTCAATGCTGTCTTGTTCCACTTCCACAAAATAATGGTCAGATGCAATTGTCAGGTTTTAAGTTTAGAAAATACAACACATTCACAGGCTGTACAATTAGAAACACCATCTTACAGACATGCAGCAAGAGGAAATACAGCTAATGAGATGTTTGTTTATTTCTTTAACATTCTATTAGAGCAAAGAATCTCTATAATGAGATTATTCCATTTTATCTCTTAATTGTATCCAGATATGCCAAACATATTTACTGCTAGTGGCTTGTATACAGTACAATATTTTAAAGCTAATTATGAAACAGCAGTACTATCGTCACATGATAAAATACTTATTTTACTGTTATGAATCAATACCATTTTCTAAAATTAATTGTAATTACTTTTTAAATTGGATATAAACCGTGCTAACTCTGAAACAGCTAGTTGTATAATTCTTCTAAATCCAGGATGATATCAGCATAGAATATTTTATTTAAATAGACTGAATAAAAAGGAAAAAAAAGACATTATGCAGTTTCTATATTTGCCATTACTAAAGCCAGCTGTAAGTCCAGTCTTGAAAGTTTTCAAGTTTTTATTTTTGAACATCTGAAATCTGCCACTGTGTGTGTAAACATGCATATACATCCTCCCAAAACACTGTATGAATAGTTTAATTGTTCACTGAAGAGTAGTTAGCACCTGGCTTTTGTTTGTATTATACCATGTAGTGAGGAAAGCATATTACTTATAGTATTTACACTCACAAATCTCCAGGGCCCAAAAGATCTAGTGGTCTTTTAATTGCTTACACATATAATATAACAAACAATGAAAAAATGATAAGAGTAAATAGTTATAAAATAACATTGTATAGAAGTTCTTCTGTTCAAAATCACGGGTGAGTAGATGGTGAAAATCTCAACTTTATCTGTTAGTCACAATTACTTAATTTTTATAAAAAAATACTGTCCCTGTGTGGTAAGACATCATGAATCTTGATTATACAGCTCAACAACACAAATCACATTTCAGGTATTTGTAATATGATAGCAAACTAAAATTAACGCTTTGCAGATATTTCAAAATACATGTTTAAGCTCAGTTTTCCTGAAGAAATATTCATAATACAAACAACCGAAGTCCTATCTGAACCCTAAAGCCCTAACCCTAAAAACCCTTACAGCCCTAACCCTAAAAACCCTAAAGCCCTAACCCTAAAAGTCCCTATCTGAATATGGGATACCTTTTCTGACTCTCAATGGTAAAGGACAAGAAAGAGGCACTTGGTCACCTCTACGGAATGTAGCAGTAGTTTAAAACTTAGCTGAGTTCCATCCCATCTTAATGTGCGCTATTTTTCAACACTATTATGCTCGTATTTCATATCTTTCTACATTCAAATGAAAACATATTTAAACAAACTATGGGTTAATTAATGCAGTTACATTTTGATGAGCTAAAATGAATCAGAACAGATAAGATAAATCAGTAATTTCAACTATTTAGAAGGAGATGTCTTACAACTTATTGTTTTATTATAGTAAGATCTTAACTACCTATTAAACTGCCAGTATTTTGGTGGAAGTTAAGTTAGATTCCAATGATGATTCCACACTTGATGACGTATCAGTCAAGTAATTACATGAATAAATACTGCAGAATGCATATCTGGGAGTACCAAGAAATTTTATATCAGGATTATCTTTATCCAGCAACCCACTATTACAAAAAACAATACATCAGGTATTTTTTCAAGAATATGTACCTTCAGCAAAACTCTGAAGCATCCTTTAGTACCATTATGCAACCGATAAATATTTATGTTAACACTTAACACAGTCTATAAGGACATTAATTTTCTATTTATTTGAAGAGCCTGCATTATCTAGAAAAACTCTTCCAGTATTTCTGTGAGCTAGATTTTCTTGCAGATTATTATTCACTCTAAATTTAAGTCTTTCATCTGCAATGCCAAGTGTTAAATTATGTTGGGTTACTGTCTGTATCAT
The DNA here is from genome assembly GCF_964034855.1 of Anser brachyrhynchus. Lineage (NCBI taxonomy): Eukaryota > Metazoa > Chordata > Aves > Anseriformes > Anatidae > Anser > Anser brachyrhynchus. Next base: position 13,907,316 of record NC_137703.1, on the reverse strand, counting down.
TCTATTTTAACTGCAGCTCTTCACAGATTAAGATTTGAATCCTTTGAATTCAGTAGGATTTCAACATTAACTCAAGCAGTGCAAATCTTAGCTCTGTCCACCTAATTGTGACATTCATGAATTTTAAGCTCTGTATGTGTCTATAGAAAGAGTATTTACCTGCTGTGTGAATCCTGTCACCGGATCCTTGACAGCCATCCTCATCATCGCAGTCCCCACTTGACTCCATTTCTTCACTTCTTCCACCCCCACTGCCAGCATCCCGGGAAGCCCATCTTTCCAGTTTTAATTTTGCCTTCTCAGCATCCAGCTAAAATGGAAAAAGCAGAAAACCAACAACGGTCAGAATATTTACACAGCTCCTATCTCTGTTGACCAAGCTGGTTTTATAAAGCAACAAGCACTTTCACATGGTCTCCAGAACTGCTCCTCAGGTTGGAGATTATTTCTAGCAGTGACATCCTTGCATTTTGGAGGTAAAGACTATACCATCAAAATTTCTCCACCACAGATGACCAGCAACACCTAACATCAAACTTTTCATTGAAAACACCATATCATCCAGTATCATCACAGGGAGGGCTGGACCTGTAGGCCACAGTCTGGAGATCACTGGTTAATGGTGTTACCATCTGCCACATCTGAGTACTTTTTTAACAATTCAAGACCACAGTATAACCTGGCTACCGTACTTGCTACTTTTCATTATGGGTTTGGTCAGTTGGAAACCTTGGCCCCTATATATGATTTTTAAGATGCTCTCATTTAAGATGCCTGTATGAACTGTTAAGTTGTTCATTACATTTCACTTGAAATCTATGTTTTGAACAGATTACAGAAGAAGAAAGCTATACATCTGAACGTATCATACTGGGTCACGCTTACTACAACGATGTATTTACTCCCCAAACTCATCTTTTTGATCTTTGGATATTCTCTCTCCCTTGGTCACTACAAACAGTTGCCTATTGTCCTATTATTAGTGTTGTGCGAACTAAAGGATTTTTCATTTCACTGGTAGTTCTGAAACATGAAAAATACTATTCCATTTACAGTCAATCTACATCCAACCTACCCAGGGAACAGCAACACCAGCACTACTTGGGAAGACATGAATCGACTGGCTTAGTCTAATACATTTTATTACATGGTGTTAGTCGAGGAAGGACGATTCAGAGGATGCCTTGAAGCTGTCCCCCACACCTGAGAGGAGCAGCTATTTGCTATATTTTGCTATATTTGCTGAGCTATGTGAGACCTCTCCTGCTGGCACTGTGCCCTTTTTGTACCACACTTCAGCATTTGCTGATGCAAAAGCCAGAACCAAGGTGCTTCACATTCCTTGGTGGAAAGCAGCCTGTGCTTGCAGCAGTAGAGAAGATGGAACAGCTTCTGCAGAGAACAACCCAAAGAGCTAGGCTTTCCCTACAGCTCAGCGACAGGGGAATGCCCTAACTTGGACTGGGCTTTTTCACAACCTGGCTAAGCCACCACCACTACTATCAAGTTTCCATTCCCCATGCATCCTTCTCTCATTTTGTGAGCAATTACCAATTCCTTTTCTCCGTCTTGCTGAGATTTACACTGGGGATGTTGGATTTTATTTCAAGTGACTATAAGATCCATTCCAGTATTCTGGATCACTCCCTTCACTTAGCTGAAACTCAACCTCCAAAGTATATGAACATTGTTTTAAACAGCAGCAGCTTGTTTGTCTCCTTCTCAGAGTTACAAAAACCTTGTTTGCATTAGCTCTGCCCCTACAGTATGACGAGGTATGATTAAAACCTGTTATTCAGTTACATGAAAATATTTTACCAAATGGAAAGACTTTGTAACGCTTCTCAAAGTTGGTCACATTCTGGAGCCGTCCAATAGCCTCCACCACGGGTATCTTCCCCCCAAAGTATCGCAGATTCATTTCAGGCTTTGTGATCTGCTTTAGCCTACAGGACTGTGATTATCCTTGGTGCTGAGTGAAATGTATTCTGAAATGTAGCTTTGAAGATTCAAGCAGTTTTCACACTAAAAAGGAGGTGAGCTGGGAGCTGGGGGAGGAACTGGAGCACAGGGCTAATACAGCCGTGTTAACTGGGTTGAACAGATGACAACAAATGCAGCAATTCCTCCGCAGTGGGAAGCTTTTTGTGGTAGCCTCCTTCTTCTTCTGACGCTGTGAGCTGCCATCCTCCTTGCTGGGGCTGACGAAGGCTTGGATCAGTGTGGCAGAGACCCTGTTCTGTGCAGCACCAGACGCCAACTCCTATATGGCAGAACCCTGGAATTTTTCCACCCTTTCACTGCAAGGATCTGTTTGCTCATTCTGAAAACACAAATGACTTCGCACTGCAGTGGCAAGATCTGTAAGTGGGAGGAGAGGGTATGGACTCTAGAGGGGAAGAGCATCAAACACTGTCTAATTGTTACCGCCTGACTGCTAAAAACAAGTTGCCTAATGTTGAGCCTTGGTATTCTAAGGCATAAAGGCTGATGTCATGGCAATACAAAACAACATTTTGTTAAACAATTGGAAAAATTTGCCTATAAGGGAGAAAGATAACTCAGTTCTTTCATAGATTTATTGTGTCCTAACCATATTAGAGAAGACTCATTCATTCTTAGTTATAATGCCTCAGAATGAAAAGAAATGGCTAAGTGGTGAACAGAACAGATGCAAAATTTAATAAAGGCTTTTAATGATTGTTTGCCAGTCAAAGCAGAAATGTTTATTGCCTGTTAAGGCAATCATTCTTTTCGAAAATTTGATTTCATTCAGTGTTCATGGCTCAATCCTGACCCCTGCTCAAAACAAGTAAATACTCAAACCAAGTGAGCACCACTCTTGGAAAAAGACCAAGAAACTGGTTAGCTTTGCAACACGGTGCACTGCAAAGTTTTACTGGGTTCTGGGTTCGTAAGGCCTTCACGACAAAAAGGGATTAAGCATAGTCCAGATCTGCACCTCTTGGCCATATTACTCAAAGTTTATCCTGCTCTTTCTAGGCTGGCCAGTACAGAGGCGCACTGTTACGCAGAACCCTTATGGGGAAGCTCAACATTACAACTTAGTTCAAGCTCAGGTGCAACCTACCTACCTTTTTTTCCTTGTATACCATTTCTCTACTTTTTGACCTTTGGCTACCATTCACCAAGAGCAATGAACCAGAGCCCAACTCTGTGCACACATACTTGTTTATCTGTAATTAAACTCATTTCAGGAGATGAAGTAGTGCCACTGCATTAGTTAGGAATGCTCATCCCTCCGACACTGCCACATGACTTCAGTGAGAGCTGTTTTAGTGCCGTTATCAAAGTGTATGCTAGTATTTCTCCTTCTCCTTTTAAAAGAATCACAGACACCTTTCTCAAAGGCCTGAGACTGCGCTGAAATAGCACAGTACATCAGGATGGTACAGGGTGCTGGAGCTTTAGAAAAAGTGTCACAACGGAAAAACAACATCCTTTATATTTTTAAAGCTCTGGTAGGTCCAGAAGGTGGGTGTAGGCAGGGCATGTCCCTAATTTTTCACTGCAGCGTTCGAGGCCTCTTCAGAGACAGCCATGACCTGCCCAAACGTCCGAACAATTCTCCTGGCTGCAGGCACCAACCCCAGAACTTCGATTCCCCCCAGAGGGCTGGAAAGCAAACAAGTCCTTTCCCCACGCTGAAAGGCAGAGCTCAGAGACTGGAGTCAGTAATGGCATTTATATTATTAAAAACTACTCTTAAACAAGCCTAATTTTGCCAGCTTGTACTCCGCCTGCTGATGCATGATGCACTCCAGCCATACCTGGCAGCTCTGCACAGCAGGTCCAGCCTGGGATTGCACTGTCCTGATGCTGAGAATTGACACATTGGTTAAATAATTGCAGTGGATTTCAGGTCGGGCATTGAGTTTGTGTCTTTACCTTCATAAAGCAGAAGATATTTGCTGCTTGTGATTCCAGAAGATACTGGAATCTTAACAGCTTAAAAATTAAGTCATCAAGTTTTTGCCTCATCTGAAAGACGATACTTTCTACTCATGAAAAGCTTATGTAAATAGCTCAGAAACTGAAAAATGACTCAAATCAGGAATCTTCCCAGCTGCAGCAGGCTTTGGATCAGCTTCATAACCCTCTAAAGGGTTTTTGAGAAACTCTACAGTTTTTCTGTGGAAAGGCTTTAGTATCTGTTTTTGATTCAGCTGAAGGGTAAAAATCCCATATTACTGTTCTGCTCTGAGTCAGACACAGATGACTATGCTGATGCATTTTAGTGATTCCAGCAAAGGTTCCAACCTTAAATTATGTTAAAAAACACCAATGTTCTGCTGACATCGGTTTTATGGAGAAGAAAGAAATGGTATCAGCATGGTTGCTGTCTTCCTCCCCTGTTAATCCTTGATGAAGTAGCACACAAAGTCCTGGTCACCCAAAGAGTCCTTCAGAGGCGTCAAAGATTACGTGCCATGCAACCCCTGAGCTTCCTAATATGAGCCTAATCCTAATTCTCGTTCTGGATCTTTGAGCACAGATGTGTTAGAACATAAATTTGTGGTCATGCTTTTTCCTGAAGGTATGTTCCAGATGAATACTTCCACACATTAATTACATAAGAGCTCTTTAGCTCTGTGAGAACTATTTGATAAAACTGTCAATTTTAATCAATTTCACCGATGAGTCTATTTTCTGAGAGATCATATATGCACATGTATCTGAAGGGACTGCTCTAAGCTGTAGGATAATACCAATTTCAGCAGAAAATAGGTTTTGAAATTATATCTTGCACCACAGTCTTAAGCTTTTCAAGTCAGCGAACACAGCAATGAAAATGTAAGAGAAAGCATTTTTTTAATGAAGCCACTTAAAAGTTGTGTGCTTGGAATATTCAGAGGCAAATCCCATATAATAATTGTTTCCTGAGGAATTTGTTAATTTCCTGTATGACAGATTTCAGTTTGGATGCTTTTCCTCTCTGAAAAGTCAGCTTTGAGGTGAAATCTAACTTCCGTCCACTTCTCACGTGAGCACGTTTCTGGACTTGCTGTTGTTTCCAGAGATCAAAAAATGACTTACTATATAATGAATTTAGAAATTGTAAGATAAGCTTGATCTTTTTTCAAGATAGTTGCAAGTAGCTGTCTTCTAAAAAATACTTTAGTGACATAAAAACGATTTGCAGAGACAAAGCATTTTGCCAGCTTCTGCCCAAATAATGCACAAAGCCTAATCTTGAAGAGTCATAAATAAATGACTCAATCCTTCCATTCACTTTTTTCTTCAAAAATAAAACTAAAAATCCTTTCTAAACCATTATTAGGTCAGAAATGACTACAACTGAAAAAGACAATGCTCCTTTGTTTTTCATCTATTATATATATTTTTTTGTTAGGGACTGACATATTGCTTTAGGCATAAAGCTGCATTTTACTGGTGTCTTGTGACTGAGCAGATGTTCTGTCATTTCACAAAACAATAGCAACATAACAAATTTTAGACATAAATGCCATATCACTTATTCCAAGAGGGTCCTCTCCTTTGAGATAACATTTATGGTTAATTTTCCTCCACATATGCTCTTAGATCCTTTTAAAAGCATTTGGCGGTTGTTTTTGCTTCTTCTTTTCACATTTATCTAGCTCATATATTACAGCATAAATGAACTTATTTGTCTTCAATCTTGTCAGACACTTTGTTTTTTCTTCCCTTGTCTGCATTTCAGAGAAATCCAAAAGGCCCAGTGCTTTATCCCTTCTGGCTTCTTCCGAGAGCAGTACAATTCAGTGAGGTAGCACCACTCAACTCTTGAATCCTTTTTTTAGCTGACAGACAGCTAACCTTCTGGAGCAACTGACATCACCAAAGGTTTCCTTCTGCTGGATTTATTCAGATCCTTACAATAACCTTTGCATCATACATCTTGCTTTACAAGTTACCTGTACAATATTAGAACAATTTAATTCAACAGCTATGCATAACTTATGCAACATGGTTAAGAACTTACAATGTATTTTGAATTGTATTCATGTCTCTCCTGACCAGACCTTTTCCAGCTTGGGAATTGGACCAGTACTGGTAGATTCCTTTGTTTTATGTTTTTCCCTTTCCTCTAAGGAGCTTGCATTTATTTACACTAGATTTCTATCTCTTGTCTCTGTCAATGCTCCTGGTATACATATAAACTGACAGGGAAGGCTCTGTTGAATTACACAGAAACATGCAAAGTGCAAGTCCCAAACCAGGCATGCCCACAAAATGGGGACCAACAGTACCCTTACCTCCTCTGCCCCAGAGTATCTCCACTCTACCTATACATCGCATTCTGCAAGTCCTTTGTTTCCTTTCTGTTTTTTTTTTTTTTTTTTTTTTTTTTACCCTTCTTTTGGTTTGTTCTGCTATCAAACTTCTCATGTTACCTGGAAGTGCTTCCACACATTAAATGGCCCATGTGTAGAATAAACACGCCAGGTCTGTCACTAAGCCATGGACCTCTCCTCTATATTTAGAATCATAGAATCATTAAGGTTGGAAAAGACCTTCAAGATCGTCTGGTCCAACCATCCTTCTACTACCAATGTCACCCACCAAACCATGTCCCTAAGCACCAGGTCCAACCTTTTCTTGAACACCTTTGTTTCTTATGTTGCAGCTCCCCAGGAAGCCAGCCTTATGATAAATTTGAAGTACCTTCAGAACTAGCTGTCCCTCTTTTGGGAAGGTCAGGACTTGCTTTTTATCTTAAACCACCTTTTACAAGCCAAGTAACTTATCCAGTTGATGCTTTTATTTGTTTTGCCCCCCCCCCCCCCCCCCACTCTTTTCTGAAAGAGCACCTATAACCCTACAATGCACATACCTTCCTATCATTTCTGAGGAAGCCTATTGCAACCATTCCTCTTTATTTTCACATGCAACTTTTTCTAACATTTTTTACAGACGTGACTTCTCTACATACTCTTTGCAGTCCTCTGTCCTTGAGGCTTTATATTTGCATAAGTCTTTCTTTACTTGTGATTACCTTTTGTTCTCCTGGTTTATGCAGATTGACTCTTTAACCTCTTCCTCATATTTTTATTGCCAGGTAACACATTAGACACTTTAAGACACTTTAGAATCCATACTTGCATTTATCTTTGAATACTTTTCATTCCCCATCTGTGTCCTTCCTCTTATCCAGCTTCCTCTCACTGACTTCCCGTATAGAAGAAGATTGGAGATTCACACTCCGCAGCAGAGAAGCTAAAAGCAGTTATTTCTCTTTCAGTTGATTACAAATGTAATAGAAGTATTTCATCAGAAATGGAAGATAGCTTTTACAGATTCACCTTCTAATACTGCAGTGTTAGTGCTTCTATTTTATATATTTATGGGTTATGTCTTCTAGCTGCTTTCTAGAGGTGAGTGTACTTCTGCAGAGTGCTAGCACCATGATCAGTTCAGTATTCACTGAATTGAAGTATACAAGCTACGTATGTCCGTATATTTACTGATTACTATGTGAAGAAACAACAAGAATGTGCACCCACAGAATCTTAAAGTTTTTAACAAAAGCTTTATAATATCAGTTTGGGTAAATTATTACCCAAGAGGTATTGTGAATTACATAAATTGAGCGGAAATAAAAAGACCTATTCTAGTTAATGTTTTAACCAAGCACAACAGCTGTTTAAAGAGAATGAATACAATTTGATTTGAATTTACTAAGACAGACGGGTCAAGGAAGTAAGCAGACATCCCTTCCTGATGTTTTATCTTAGCGTTGGGCTGTAAATTTTTGGTATTATGCGATATGACAAAGAAGATCCTGCTCACCTGATGCCTAGTGTGACTGATACAAATACCTTGGGTTATTTTTTGCCACAGGCATGAATTTCAACTTTAGACAGTTAGTGTAGTCTTTTCCAAAAATAAAATTTGCTTTTAAATTGCAGTATGTGTAGTCTGAAAATAGAGCATATGGCTAAAAACCTGTTGTGTTATATTAAGACTTTCTGCATCTTGTTCAATTAAAAAAGAAAAAAGAAAGGTAAACAATTGTAATAAAAATGGAAGATAAACATTGCAATTCTTGCTGAAGAGTATGCAGGAGTTGCGTATAGAAAATTCTTTGACTCTTCAAAACAGTTCATTTGTGGGAGAGGGGCTCTTTGACCCAAGAGCTTCGGTTGGCAGAGGGCTGCTGAGAATGCCAACAAGGTACTCAGAATGCTAGCGTTGCAAAGTAGTTCTTGCAATGTGGCCCCTTGCAAGAAAATCGTGGGCCACAACATCTCTAGACACAGCTGTGGAGCACAGCATGCATGCACATATTAGTTGGATGACAGTGATACCACCAGTGGGAGCTACACTGATTTTTTACAATAATCCTAATAATGCACTAGACCAGAATGTGTGATTCTCTACAAGGGCAGGCAGCTGGGAGATGAACACACCGTGTCTCTGCAGTGCTGAGATACTACGGCACCAGGCCAGATCTAGCAAGTGTCATCTCCTGTGCTCTCACAAACGGGCCTGTTCTCTGTTGCTTCTGACACTATTTCTTCACTTTTGGAAAAAAAAAAAAAAAAAGTGGGTTAACTTTAGGGAAGGACTAAAAAAATGACCAGAAAAAATAGACAGACTTCTCTGAGTGGCTGACTGGGAGAATATGAGTATTGTCTATAAATATATTTAGTCTTCCCCCTAAATGTGGAGAGATCTCTGAGAATATATCTAGCATAGAAATAAAAAGAGGAGAAACAAGCTTTTTAACTATCAGAGTTAGAAGTTTTGGGAGCAGCCTACCAAGAGAAAGATGGGGAAAAAAATCCTCAAGTATTTGCGAGACCTGGCTGAATAAGTCTGAGTGATGTTCCCTGTGATGTCAATGAGCTGTATGCAATATTTCAGGAGGTCTCCTCCAGGCTTCCATCCTGTGTCTCTACGCTCTGCTAGTTTCTAATATTAGAAAATTGATTTGTAAAACCAAAATCACAAACCGGAACCACTCCTATTAGCCATTAGGAGTGTTATTTCCTTGCTTGTCTGATTTCTGTATGGGCAAATTATGTCCACCTACCGAGTTACGTCCATTCTTTTCTCTAGGCTAAGAATGAAGCCTCTTAGCTGTGCGTGAAGTAAAAACGTGGCTCCAAAAAATGTATTAATTATTGCTGGTGCTTAGTGTGGTTTACAATGTGCTGTTTGACTAGGAGCTCTGACTCATCAGATTTCAGATGTCTAATAATAATGAAGAAACTTCTGTCTGATCAGACTTAGGAAGTATGAAATAAGAAATGCCTGCAACCAGGAGGCTGGTTGCACTTCATCAGTCCTTGAATGGCACCCTTCTGACAAGCTGCGTGTTTTAATGGGCTACGTGAGTAAACAGTGGCCTCTCTAAATCATTTAAGGCACAGAACAAACCTTTCTTCTTGCTTTGTACTCAGACAGAAATTACATTTTTTTTTTTCCTTGCAGGAATTTTCATGACATGCTCCAGTGCATGTTAGCTCTGTTTCATGTTCTTGGATTATTATCTGCTTTCAAGCTCTGTGTTGCTGAAGATCATTTTCATAGTATGAGAAGTTTGACATTTCACTGGGAAGATTTGTGAACAATCAGTCTCTCATTATTCAATGGACCCAGGCTTTGGATTTGATGTTTCATGTTAAAACATGACACAAGCAGCGCATTTCCTCCATCCTAAATCCCAGCAACTGAGCATTAAAATACAATACGAAATAAAAAATGGAAAACATGGTAAGAACATTGATAACGTCTGTCATTCATTTAAGATGTACTGATGCTGGGAGCTAAATAACAAACTTTTTGTTACATAAACTGACTAGTTTTAATACCACTGCAACCCAAACCTAACTTGAAAAACAATCACACTGTCTCAGTGCCACATCTCTGAAATCCTCACCTTCGCATTTCTAAATGTACTGTATTATTTAGAAGGTGCCACATATGCACAGAAGAAAGGATCAGAGCCTCGGCTGCTGTGAATCAGCAAACTGAATTCAGTGGAGCTGCTCCAATTTATTCCACATGAAGGGCCAGCCCAGACTTTCATTTGGGAAAGCAGGGTGTTTTAATGAAACAGACAAACATAGTTCATGTTGCATGAATCTGACAATAAAAGACTCTCTCTTTCCAGATGCTGTGCTCCCATGGCTTCATGGCAACATGCGAGGACATATGACTGAATGTTTTTGCTAAGTCATTTTTATTTAAAAAGGGAAGAAAGAGGGATGTCTGCATGCAGTAGCTGCCACTGAAGCCTTTTTTCCTGTGGCTTTCCTTTTCACTGGTGACTTTCCCATGAAGGCTCTCTGATGTCTCACAACGACTGAGTTCACAGTACAGTCTTTGTACCAGTGAGCCCCTCTCCTCTGCTCATGGAACTTGCAATCTGTTACATTTGGCTAAAGTTGGCTAATGGTTTAAAAGCATATGGAAGGAGCAGCAAGCCTAACAGGCAGGGACACACCAGAGCATGCTTATGTAAGTTGTGTTTGTTTATGGAACCAGGTCAAAATGCAATGCACAGGCAAATGAACAACTGGCCTTGGCAGATCACTGGGAACATTCCTGGAGATCTGAGCAGTTGCTTTACCTTTCTCAGCATGGGTTTAAATTCTATTCAGGCCTGGAACAGGCACAGCAAATGGAAAAAGGTCGATGCATCAGTCTTCATTCATGGGCTATCATCTTCTCCTCTTACTTTCTCAAAAACCACTAACAAGATAATCTGATCACAAAGATCAAAAGCTCTCTCGTGGTGCGCTGGGGAAAATGATAACCACATTTTGCCTGCAGTGTATATACCTATAATTCAGGGTTGGGAACTGGCCCACATTTACCAGAGATGTGAAGTGGCTTTGAAAGTCTCTCCATCTCATTCAAACTTTACAAAGGAACTGCTGTTTCCAAGGAGTGGATTGAAAATTTCAGAACAGGACTCTTGATTTTTGCTATGAGCACCTTACTGCAGAATTCTTTTCAGCAGTTTCAGTACATACATGCAACACTCATTTGTCCTGTTGTTTTAAACTTGGCACTTGTTATTTTAGAATGTTTTCAAGTGACAAAGTTCCCATCTAATCAGTTAGAATAATTTTCACTGAAGTCTCTTCCCTGAGATTTCTGAACTTTCTCCATTCCATTTTTCAGGTCATAAAAACTTGCTTTTTTATTTAATTAAAAATAAAACAATAATCCTCTTTTTGCTCCTGAACATCTCTGTAGACTTTTCCTAAATTTCAAGCACTGTTCAAGAGGAGCAAAGAAAACAGGTCAGCTCTACTGAAGGTGACAGAGAGGTGTGGACTGGAAATGGCTTCTGTTATACAGTAAGGCGAGCTCATTTTGAATGGGTGGTTAAAACTCATTACAAGTGATCCCATCAAAATGACCTGAGAACTACCACTGGAAGACAGTCACTGTAACACAGAACACTCTGCTACTATTCTGCTTTCTCCCTTCTCAGCAAGGTGCTTTAGCTCCCCAGTTCATTTGTACTTGATCCTCTTTGCCCACCTTCTCTTCACTGTGTGACCCACCCATCTTTTTTTTTTTTTCCTCATGTAACAGCACCCTCTTTCCCACTTAAATATGGTCACCATCTCAGCTAAGGACGATGACTCTTGGTCACTTCTGCTTGGCTGTTATTATTGGGCTTAACATGTGAAAGCTCTTCTTCCATCAGTTCCTTCTTTTGTTAATTCACCCTGAAGGACTGCAAAGGACCATTGCAATCATCTCATCTGTTTCTTTCCTCCTTAGGCCTCTGAGGAAAGAAGCTTTGCTACTTTTCCAGTTTGCTATTGCATAGCCTTTGTACAACTCTAAATCTTTCTTTATGCAGATATTTCTCAGTGGAAACAAGGAGGAACCAACCTCCAGGGATCTCACCACTGACCATGAGCAAGTTTCCCCGCAATCTGGGAACTCCTAGATGAGCTAATCAGCAATACATCACTCCAGGGGAGAAATGTGGCCTGGAAAACTCAGACATCTTCAAGGGCAGGCATGCTACTGAGGGACAATTAAGGTGGCTCCAGAAAAGCCCATATTCTGCTTGTAAAGCAGCCTATGCATACTGCCTGCTCCACCAGGCCTGGCACACTGTTGACTCCAGCCTCCTCAGAGTGAAGAGATGTGATTACTATCAAGCACTGGCATTTTGTGCTGATGCTCTGCTTTGCTCCCATTTGATCATGCCCTGATCATGCAGCAAGAACCAGTAAATACACACATGAGTAATCTGCTTGTTTAAAACAAAACACTACAAATGAGAAATACAGGATTTTAGAACTGACCACAAACTCTGCACTCAAATCAGCATTCTTTCCTGATGCTGAGCTACCACTGAAATGAAGAACAAGTTGTGGCACATCTCAGTTACATACCAACTCAGGAACAACCTTGCTTACTGTAAGTTCAACCCCACAAACGTTCAAGTGTTCACACGCAGCTCTGGAAGGCACAATTATTCGATATGACAAAGGATGATCTAAGCAAACAAAGGCAGACTCCCAGCCACTTGTATGCTCATTAATATGCATGAGCAATCACATTACAGAGCCTTGATTTTGCCCTGGGCATTTTCCTAACCATGAATCATGAAAAACAAGGAAGAGATGGCACAAGGAGATTATGAAGAATTTACATTTCTAGTATGCCTCATCTGCACGCTGACATCTCTCCCCTCCCAAGGAGCTGAGGCATTGCTGTGCTGAGCCCTGAGTGCTGGCTGCTCCGGCAGCAGCCACGCACACTGGTACTGACTGCAACCGACAGGGAAGTAAGAGTCCCTAAAGAACCGCTGCCTCGACTACTGTATCTGGGGGAGTTGTTTCTTCCCAATCTTTTAAGTATTTTTGAGGTAATACAGCTATACTTAGCTGCTGAAACATAACGTGATGTATAGCAAGAACCCCTGCTGTGTGCTTGGTCATCTGACACTAATTATACATTAAAAAGACGAAGTCTATCTTTATTTTAACTTCAAAGACAAAGCTATGCTTCTTACTGTCAAGTATGTAGAACTCGCAGCCCTGTTCTGTGATTACAAGTGCAGGAGCAAACATCCAGTGGGAAATCGATGGCAGCTGGAAAGGCTCAAGGAACACCAGTGTTTTCTCTCTCTCTTTTCTCTTGCTGGTGCGTAAGTTATGGGGCAGAGCATTGCTACCTAGTCAGATTACTCTGATGTCGAGAATGACTGACCACCAAATCAAAGCCTGCTCACCAATTTCAGCGAAGGTCAGCTCTCAAAATGTTTTCTCTCATCAGTCCCACCTCCCTGCCCTTGTTATTAGAGAGGGACACACAGAGACATGGTCACCAACACAAACAAAGGGACACAGAAAGGATAATTCTCCATACCCATTTCTTTAGGAAAATAGGCAAAAATCCCTGTGGAAATTGTGTTCAGATCTACCTTCACCATAAAGTTCTCTGCTATGCTTTATGTCACCTTCCCCAGAGCTTTACCTGGTCTTGTCTATGACTGTAAGCTCTGCAGGGACCGCGTACTCTTTTGGATTTACTACCACGACTGAGGGCTGTTCTTAGCTGGTTCCTTATTCCTTCTGTAATAAACATGATGAATCGTAGTAATTAAAAAGATGCCCCCCTCCCCTTTTTGTTCTTTCATTACTGGATAGATGGTGGGTTTTTCAGTTTGTTTTAATGATGGCTTTTTCTTTTTAAGTCTGATCTCAGCACCTCTATAGTGTACACACAGCAGACAAAATTCTGCAATTTTAATATAGTGAATGGTGCTTTAATGTGCCCACGTTATAAATTTCATTTCCTCTTATCCCCTTTCATTTGACAGGTTTTTCTCCTGGTGAGTTATATCGTGATTACACATACTGCAAATCTTATTGTGAATATTTAAATAGATGGCATCCTAATTCTCATTCACTTCAGCTGTTTTTTGTTAAAGAGAAGGCAATATGGAACCATAATGAAGGACCTTCTTGTCAAATTTTATCTTCAGGGAGGCTTGGATTAATATGAAACACACAGCTGAGGTATCTGTGTTTTGAAGTGCTTGAGAGATTCTTTAATTGCCGCAATCTGTTGTGCCTCTCAGATCAATTTTGCGAAGGTGTTCAGCGTGGCATGGGGTTTGCTGATGAGCTATTCTTTGTCTTGTAATGAAGAAATGCTTTGTCTTGTGTCAGATATTAGAGCCACCAACGTTCAAATACTCCACAATGGGAAATGAAAGAAGGAATAGTAACAGAAGAATGAAAGCAGAAATGACAGTTGTTGTTAAACATTAAAAGGTGATGTTTTATTGTATAATTATGGTATTTTGTTTGCCTCTGTTCTGTTCACTAGCCAGGAGCCCAGGAGTTTTCTTTCAACAGTTTCTTTAGCCTCATACCTTCTAGATAAAGGCAGTTTATTACCATCAAGTAAACTGTGCACCTATGGTATATGTCCGTATGTTTTATATATTCTTTCTTTGGATCTACAGTGGATGTTTTACATTAGTGGCCTCTTTGAAAAAAATCCCATCTTCAAAATTTCTCTGAATGTTCTTGATACAGTGGAAGACCCAGCAATAATTAAGGATTCGCTCTGATTTTAATTCCAAGTGGCCAAGTAATTCTCCTTAGTATTACTATCAAAAATGGGAATTTACCTCTCAACATGGATGGAACTTCTTTTGGACACGGAAACTGTCATAAATGTGGTATTTTTTATTAGTAATAAATCATATATGTATTATCTCCATAATAACCTAACACAAAAATCAATGGCCAGGGCAGAGCAGGCCCAGTAACTGGTTTACTTTCCCTATTGTTTGTAAGGAAGGGGTAGCTGCCTGAAACAACCATTATTTTGCTATAATTTTTGTGAAATCTCCCTTCTCCCTGTTACACTTCTCCCAAACAGACCCTTCTAGATAGCACTATATATCCTAGATATACACACTAGGACTTCACATTCATCCCATCTCTTCACTCCATCTCTGCCATGCTCCCTGAGGTTCATAGCCTCATTTTGCTCTCACACCACTCTGGGGTTAACTCTTCCTCCTTTATGTGATCTCATACATATACTTTATTCTGTCCACTGTCCCTCCCTCCCTGCAAAGCCTCCACCAGTGCAGTCTGCTTGGCTTATCTACATCAAGTCCTTTTCACATAATCATAGACCGAGAACGGTTTTGGTTGGTAGGGACCTCAAAGACACCCTGGAGCCTTCTGTTCTCTAACCCCAACTCCTTCAGCCAGTCTCCATAGGAGAGGTGCCCCAGATCCTCTGATCATCCTTGTGGCCTTTTCAGGACTCGTTCCAAGAGGTCCATGTCTTCCTTACACCGGGGGCCCCAGAGCTGAACACAGCACTGCAGATGGGGCCCCATGAGAGCAGAGCAGAGGGGGAGAATCCCCTCCCTCACCCTGCTGGCTGCGCTGCTGTTGGTGCAGCCCAGGGTACAGGTGGCTTTCTGGGCTGGAGGCACACGTTGCTGGCTTGTGTCGAGCTTCTCACACACCAGTACCTCTAGCTATGAAAGAAAGCAAGGACTGGGGTGTTTTTTTGAGCTACAGCTCCTTTTGTACAGTGTCTTCTAAACTGAGGCATACCTGGTATTTGGAGCAGGATTTCATTTCATGTGCTCTTGGGAAGCTAGTGCAGCTTGCAAGATCAGAACCAAACCACTCTCAAGCTACTCATTTCAAAGATAAGACTAGTCAAGAGTTTTTTCCATTTCTTGCTCAAATGCCAAAACAGCCAACGTGTGGTGACGGACAATCATCTACCTCCTGATCTGCATTTAACATTTAAAAATCCGTGATCACTATTTAACTTGGGCCAATCCCATACTGTACACTGTAGAGGTCTCTCTCTACTGTTCCACATCTGTTAAATATTTTAGATATTTTAGCTTTATATTTATGTAGTTGAGATGGCGTATAATAAAGCTTGTTAAAATCAAGAGTGTATGAGGTTATATTGGGTATTCTGAGAAAGACAGATTTAGAAAGCCTAATGGAAACCATTCACTCCTCTATTGAGATGTCAGATTTGTTTCTCACAGTTTTGCACATTATGTTTAACTCCGTTCTTTCCATCAAAGGCAACTGATGTCTTCTAGCAACACATTCAGACATGGTTTCCTTCTTAGTTCCAACTTCTTCAGAATAAATTAGTACCACTGACAGTGATACGCATGTGAAAGAGAATGTTTCATATGCAAAATGATGCATCTATAAAAATGTAAAGGAGTGCTACTTACTGCCTACATATACTGGGATTCTCCTTAACTTCCTTCTGGCTATCTTGTTAACACCTGACATTTGGGCAACACATTTCCACTGTGGCTCAAAACTGTTTAAATGGATTTTTAAACCTTTCATCAGTCAAGAATGTAAGGCTGGTTAACACCACAGTGATACATCGTTTAATGTTCTACCTCATTTTCTGCAAATTGTTCCACAAGGCTTGAGTATCATTAGGTGAATGGAGCATTAAAAATATGTCACTGCAATTAGGCTTCTGTCTAGAATTCTGTGATTTTTCCATATTTTCCTCTAAACTTGAAGCTTTCATCCCCAAGAAAGAAACTCCTACCCTCAAGTGGGACACCTATCCTCAGAGTTTACCAAAGGCCAACCTCCCTAATGACATGCCAGGTAGGCTTAGAGGACTGAAACAGAAGTGTCCTTAGATGAAGTTCTCACACTTATATCTGTGGGCATTATAGTCTCAGGAAACAACTGAGAAATGCAGGCCGAATCAGTAAAATTTGGTAACAAATGGCACCATCATTCCTTGCTAACACCACTGCACGCTATGCAAGTCCTAATGATTAAACCATCCACAAAATTGGAAACCGAACAGTGCTAGAGTGAATATTGTGCACAGGCATCTAGAGGGGCAAGTAAGAACCTATTAGAAAGAAACAGACAGCAGACATATCTACTGTTCCCTAACATATAATTTTTTAATCTTTACATCAAACTTCTACTCTATTTATTTGTGCAGTCAAGCACATTATTTCACTGACTGTGCACAGATATTGAAGGATTTAGTGAAGCTCTTCAACAAATCCAAAACAGACTGACCATATTTGTCCAAATATGTGCTCCAGCTTTATAGCATGGACAGGTAAGAGAGTTAATCAGAAAACAAAAAAGTAAACGTTAAGGAAGAAATACTCTCGAGGGACAATAACGCAAGGCAAAAGATATGTTACTGCTCATTGAATTACCTATACAAGATTTTCTTTCTTATTACCGCATTAATCTTTGAATGTGTGCACACAAGACAGTAGTATAAATCCCTTACCTTGTTCTAAGAAGCTAGAGTGCTGTGTTAGACTATTGGCTTCTGCCACCGCCAGCATCCGATCACAGAGGTATTCCTGGATCTTGTGCTGTTCAAGAAAGTGTCTCTGGCAGAGAGAAGAGGATTTGTTTCCCTCTCTCTTCCTAGTACTATGTCAGACAATTCAGAGAAATCCACTGTACCTCCACATATATTTAAATTTCCTCTCTTCATCCTTCACATTAGCCCAGGACCAATGCTGACTTACTTTGGCTAGGGCCTAGTCCACCTCCATCACTCCAGCCTAGGCCCCATTATGCTCTTCCCATTCACATCAAGCTTTATAATCCACTCTCTACCTTCTGCACTACTGCAGGAGGAAGAGCTGGATTATGGAACGCAGAATTACACAAGCATACCGGCAAAACACCTCAGCAGCTCTCTGATACTGCCACCTTTGAAGTACTAGGTTTTGGTCCCTGGTAGAGAGTAAGAAAAAACATTCCGACTATTGAAGATGTCAAGCACAGAAAGGAGATAAACAGCATCCGCACTTGATAAAATAATAAATGCACCAAACTTTTCAAGCTAGAAGCTTACGGAGCACAAAGTACAGCACCACACAACACGACCTTCCAAAAGAGACCTGTCACCTCTTGATTTATGTTTGCAATATCACATCTTCCCTGCATGAATTTCAAAGTGTCTGAGAATGACTTACAAGACCTCGGAGCCAAAGTGAACTGCTGGATAGCTGGCTCAGGCTCAGGATGGCCAGCATGCCACAGGAACGGCCCTGTGACCTCAGACTAGCAGTGCCCCGTACCTGGCAGCGTGGGGCAGCCTAGCTAGGCCGCTGCCTGCACAGGCCTGCAGCACCTGCTGTCACCACGGCGGGGATGCTCCAACATGTGTCTCTCGGTGTGTGAAACATGCTGGGGTACCTCCTGCATGGCTCTTTATCATCTTTAAACATCATAGCTTCATGTTTGGTCCTGTTGATTCTCCAAAGAGCTCCCACTAAGAGGCTGTTAGCGCACACTGAGCAGCCCAGGCAGAGAAGCCTTGCATACGCCTGACGCCTTACAGAGTACAGCTGACTGCTGGAAGGAAATGCAAGGAAAATCGTCCATTTGTAATCCTTGATAGTTCACATTAAAAAAAAAACACCGGAGTACAGGAAATGCCTGACTGATAGTGTAAGCACTCATGTAAATTTGTGCAGGCTGGCAGACTGATTTTCATCATTCAGGCTGGCTGTATTCTTTGAAGATATGTCATTTCCCTGGACACACGCAGCTGTGTGTTTGAAGCTCACCCTGGTTGGACTAAATGATTTGTTCATGATCTTAGTGTTTGGCCCTTTCACAGAAAAAATTCCAGCACTTCAAGCTTTTGTGAGTCTGAAAGGGTCATTTAGTTTTTAAGAATCTGCCTTAGCTTTCTTATTACAATTATTTATTTGAAGTCTGAACAGGCAATTTGCTGAATGAGAGAGAGGAAGGGTGAGAGAGAAGAGGTACAAACAATATATTGTATATAGTTTTGCCAATTACTGTGGAACAGGCTTCAACCAACTAAGAAGATTTCATATTTTTGGTAAGCTATTACATGGGGTTTCTCTCACCTTCTTGTTGCTTTTCTCTTTCCTGATTATTAATTATTCTGTTCAGTCTCATCAGGTTTTATTTTTAGGAACTGATCCCAAGATTCTTGCTGACACAGAGCAAGTTACCCTCAGTACTGTTTGAGGAAACCAATGCACCGATCCAACAAGAACAAGGCACCGGATTAAAGAACTGAAGGGATATTCACTGCATGCAAGGCTGTTATACAAAGATGTCAAATTTCTTACCTCTGCTTCTTCCACACATACATTTCTGCCTGTGCACATAGCTGATTACCCCCCTTGCATCTGAACCAATAGAGAGTAATTTTAAGAGTAAGGCAGTGTTTTTTCAGCAGTGCCGCTAGCTGCCAACCCCATTCTGGTAAAGGTGGTTGTGATGCCTATCAGTGAAGCAGACAGCACAAAACATCGCATCAGCTGCTCATGGGGAGCTCCTTTTGACTCATTCCTCTAACTAAAATGCAGGGCTTCAGTCTCTCTGAACTGATAGCTTAAGATGGAAGAGGGACCCAGTGACACTCCTTTGCTGGTGTGAGTGTGGCTATACTGATTTCACTGAAGTGATCCAGCCATACGTATCCAGAATCCTGGTGATTTACCCATATGATACAAAACATTTTCAGAGTACTCCTTACCAAAAAAATCCCAGGGAATCGTTCAATGAAGAATGATAGTTCTTTCAGAGTTCTTGAAACCAGCCTATTCTACAGCAAAGACATTCAATGTTTTCCTTGCATAAAATTCAGTGGATCTGAGGTTTTGTTCTAGACTATCTCAAGATACAGCAATGTATCATTTTTTGCATTCTATTCTATTCTGTATTTTTCAGAGGACTGCTCACAGTGTGGGATATTTGGGCCTGAAAACACTGTTTTTTGAAGCCGACCCTAAGTCTATGGGCTACTAAATTATTTCTTAAGCAAAACCACCACACTTTTCATTTAAAAGAGTCCAGCATTCTCTTTATTTTATGACATTACTCAAGCTGCTGGAAAACTTTAGCTACTCAGTAAGTTTTACACCGATCATATTTTTCCAGTAAATTTTTAAAATATTACATACTTAAGGAGACATCTTTCATAGTGGCTGACTGAATATTAATATGATTTTTTATTTCCACTAGACTCTATTAGAATGTAACTAAACATTAAAAATGAGCACTAGATTCAGTGACACTAATTCCCCCATTGCGTATCACTATGAGACTCTCGAGTCCTGTTTCTCTTTACCCAATTTGCGGTCCCATCCATCTGATTTATAGAGCAAGCTGCAGCAGGAAGTGGAAAGGAATTCTAAATCAGCACTCATTCGTCAGACTTCAATATGAAGTGCAAAATATGGCATTAAAGCAAGACTGAAAGCTTTCTTCCTCCTTTGAGAAAATACCTCCTTGCAAAGGACTTCGTGGTACAGCAGAGGTAATGGAATAAGTGATTATGCATTTTCAAATACTCAGCTGCTCTTCATGTGGGTGTTATCAGCCAGGGAAAGTTTAGGGCAGGTTCAAACATGCAGAATACATTCAAGTTTATGACTTAATTGTGCTGAGAACTAGCACTGTTAGCTTGGATCAATGGTGCTGAGAGGAGCATTTCTAAGTCTCAAAGCTTACTACATGGATTTGCAATTATCATGCAAACTGTCCACTTACTTCACTGCCCTGTAAGATGACGCCTTTTCCAAGAGACATTAAGGAGTTTCATTTCTGCTGCTCAGCTTTCTTTTCCATCTTGAACTTTCAGGCCTTTCAGAGGATTCACACTGTCTGACATAAGGTGCTTATAACTAGATGCATTGTTGAATTACTGCTTTAAAAAAGATACAAGTCCATTTTAATTAGATTTATGGGAAATCTTCCTAAGGCAAATTCTTCCCAGTTGCAATTACTGAGCATACCTGAGATAAAGGGATGGAAGTGGGAGGAATTCTCTTTCTTTCAACATGAAATATAGTTTATTTGGTTATTTTCATTACCAAAACAGGTAATAATATTTTCAAAAGAAGGAAAATGGCTCATCTTTATGAATCATTAACTATTTATCTATAAACATGCACAAAGCTAGAAGAAGTAAAGGAAATGAGGCTTCCTGCCCTAGAGAGTGTACAAAATGATGCTATAGTACACATTTGTTGAGGCAGCAAAGCACTTGGGAACACATACACTCTAAGCATGTGGGCAGAATGAATAAAGTCTCTAAATGACTAGAGCAAAATTTTTTTTCTAAGGCCTTTCAAGATAAGCAGCTGCCTCTAGACTTGGAGACTTAGAGTGCAGTCCTGAACCCCTGGTGATGTGTAGCTGTTCCCCCCCCCCCCCCCCCCTTGGGATTTGTCCTAGGAAACCCAATGCATCCACAGTGCACTGGCAGGGCAGGAGCAGGAAGCCTTCATGAAGCTGCCTTTTACCGTTCACCCTTCAACTCTCTTCTGCCCAGGACAGCATTTAGGAAGTCACAACTCCGTTACCCCAGCTCTGCTGATCACACATCTTGCAGACACGACAGCAGGGTATGTAGGCGCTGGGGCAGAAGATGGCATCAGGTAGTAGGGGGAAGCATCTGAAGCAAAGACCTCTGGCTCTCTACATCACTCAAACTCACAACTGTGTAGCCACAGTGTCACCACACAAAGCCTCATCGAATTGAGCCTGACATTGAATAAAACACACCTAAAGTTTAGGTTAGCAGAAGTATGCTGCAGGGTGAGCGTTAGCACTTGATGACTTACGGAGGCTACTGTACTGGCTTTTGAAGGCTTACAAAAAGAAGCTGTTGTTTTTGAAGCCCTCAATATCTACAGAAATTAAGGTTGTAATTCATGCAAAAAGGTACTCCACTTAAATGGAACAGCTGATGAGGAGTAACCCCCTCAAATTGTGTTAACACCTGGTCCATTTAATTTCTGCTTTGAGTGAGATTTTACAGTTGAATTCTAAGCTGCTCAGTGAAGGAGGCTGGAAGGGAAATGCTGACACCCACTTACTATGACAATATTGAATGGTTTTGCTGTAAAAGGTACTACGATTTCACATTTGTGGTGTGAGCTAAATGGGAAGTAATTTGTCGTTACTAATACAAACCCCATTTATCAGTGCAAAAGTTATCTTACATTTTTGGACATGCTCTGGGAGTGTTTAAAATTAACAGAACGCTGGCTTGTGACCTTAATGCATACCAAGCAGCCAAAATTATAAATGCACATCTATGACCACAACCGTATTTTTAGATTAGAAAAATATATATATAAATATGGCTTTTTTTCTAAAAATAACACATCTTAAATATGGCAGGTAATGATGCCACCACAATGTCGACCTGAAGAAGATACTTAACTGAAGCTGTCATATAGAAGATAAGAAAATTCTGTAATCAAGAATATGTATTATATAAATAACCAGGATATTTAGCAAATCTGACAGAACAAGGACCCTCAAATTCAGCATTCAAGACAGGCAGAGATATGTAATGATATAGTATAACAAAGTAGTGTATTGTTTTAAAAGCAAATACATAATATTCCATAAGTATTCATATATGAGCTGCAAATGAGCTGCTTATGCAAAACTTTGGAGTATTTCACTCTCATTAACAGTACTGAATGCACGGAAAAAGCAAGTGCACAAAAAATTATTCTTTCAAACTGTGCTTCAAAACATGTTTTCAGGAACATAAAATTTCCCCAGTTAGGAATAGAATGAAAACTAATCAGAAACACGTGCAGTCATTCCCTTAATAATCAATTACTGTCCTCATTTACTAGATGCTTAGATAAGCTCTACATCTGTACCAGGTATGAGATCGGCTTAGCTCCTTGCTGTTACCAAAGTTCTGTTACAAGCATACCAAGCCAGCACAACCAGAATGGCCTGACAAGGTGGCTGGGAAGTCCTGGCTTCTCACTTGCCTTCCCCAGGCTTCTCCACACACCTCACACCCTGGCTGCTGCAGCGATTTACAGGGGGCAACAGGACTATCCCAAAGGCTGTATCAGAGGAGATCCTGAAATCTAGTCTGAGTGCTGCTCTGTCCCACACGGAGATTCAAAGCTTCTTCGGAGATTCGCCCATTTAGGAGAGCCGTTATAAAGCCTCTTCCTGAGCTCACTGCTGTCCTATTTTCATGACATTTCATCTGCATTAGTGATTTCTGTATTAGGTTTTCTACCTGTAATCTGTCCTAACCTCTAAAATGGATTTTCCCTTTATAAGCCCTTAATTTACATATATATATATACACACATATGAATACATATATGATGTTTTAATATGTGTACATCTGTAATGCAATTTCTGCCCTTAAAATGTTCTTAGGACACTTAACTGTGAAGATAAACGAAATAGAAACGCTACACATACACAATGTTAGAGTGGTCAAGTGCCCCCTTGTAGCAAGTATTAGCTTGGTTTTGCCTCAGTCAGTATTTAACTCTAGGCTCAATAAATCCTGATGCTCTCCTCAATTCAAGTCAATATCTGTTTAGTATTTCATGACTGAGCAAACCAGCAAGCACCAAGTAAATCTGCTGCCCTGTGTTCTGTGCTCTGTGGGCAGCCTGGGGCTGGGTCAAGCTGCCTTTCTGCATCACCCCTCCCACTGCACGTCCTGGCTCTTTCCACCCACATGCCCTCTCTAGTCTGAGAGCCTCAAACATTTAGCCTTCTCTTTACAAAACACTGGGCAGACGCTGGAAGCTCAGCTTTATGGTCCTGATGGCAGACGAGCTCCCTGAAGCCAGATGGGTTTCTGCAGTGTGCCTTGACAGCCCGGCTTTCCAGCCCCACGGGCTACGCTGACATGACTTTTCTTGGGGTAAGGAGGAAAAGAAAGCAAAGGCCTTACTTCATTGTCACTCTGCTTCACCTAGCTGTCCTGCAGAGAGCAGAGGGCACCTTTAGGGGATTCTCTGTTGCCAGCCACTGGCCAAGAAAGGCACTGGAGCAGCAAGAGACATCGGTTCATTACTAAAATAAGTTGCCTTTTAAAGGATGGGAAATGAACTCCACAAAGCAAGGAGACCTACACTTTAGTGTGAGCATGTCCTGTGGTTTAAGGGCTCAAAATGCGACTGGTGTTGCAGCCTGCCATGGGTGATGGTGTGGCTTCACTGCAGTGGAAAGGCAGCCCCTCACAGCGAGCACTGGCGTGTCCTCACGAGGCACCCACCAGATGAGGAGCGCTGCTTTTATAAGGAGAGCAAGTAATTTGTCCAAGCATGGCCATGGTGGTATGACCGAACCTCATTTTCTGAAATACAAAATTCTGTCATTTGCACTTCCAGCGCTTCCAACCAGAACAGACTGTATAATTTGATTTTCAGTATGCCCATAAGGAAATTCGTTCTTTACCCAAAAGAGTGAACACAAGCTAAACAAGAAAGCCTATATCCAGGGTCTCACTACCACCATTAATGATCTCTCTACATTTTCAATTTAGAAATTACATCCCAAAGGTTTGTGGGTTTGTGTATCATAAAAAAGAAAAAAGGGGGGGGGGAGGGTGAGGAAAAAAAAAAAAAAGATGTTTCTGCAAGAAAGACAAAACGAACCTGGCAACAAACATTACCTGCAGGACTAACAACACTGATGGCTCTGAGATGGGAAGAAGCTGAAACAGCCTTCTGGGATCCCACCCCTGGGGGCCCTGCCCCAGTTGCTGACACCCCAGAGGTGTTCGGGACAGCTTTGGGAGATCACAGCAAAGGAGCACAACTGCTAAGTGCTATCTATCCCGGTGGGACAGGCCCAGGGCTGTGCAGCAAAGCAGCAGGGACGTATGGTGGCAGCGGCTGGGCATGGCAGCTTTAGGTTTTCCACAGAAAGCTCTGCAGCCCTGGCCATTGCTAGCAGTGAGACCTAGGATGTAGGCTACTGGTTAATTGCTGTGCTTGCAATGCATTACTTTTCTTTCAGAAATTTCTAATTTCGAGACCAGAACTTTTGAAGATCCGGCTCATTTCTAGTTATACAGTGATCCTTTTGAACCCAGGTGCCTCAAGGGATGTTTTAAATTGCAGCATTTTGTATTAGTGACAAAGACCTGCGCTTTCCTTACTGTGTGTGATCGTGCCTGCACAGGTTGAGAGGCAGACAGTAATAAGCAGCATTATGATTTATTTCAGGGTGATGGTCTGAACTTGTAAGCTTTTAGGGATAGCTGAATTGTTTCAAATTCATTTCTTTTTTATGTTACTGCTTCAGTTTTAGTATTTAGAAACCTTAGACACACAGGGAAAAAAAAAAAAGAGCTCTCAATTAAATCAGTGGCTCTGAACGCTGTGTCTATAGCACTGGCTTTCCTCCTGATCTCCAGATGAAATAAAACAGATGTGAGGGGGAAATGAATGGAGCAGCCAAAGTAAATGGTGAGACTTGGACAAAAGAAACTCCCTATCCCCCACAAGATCTCAAGCTTCTCCCTGCACCAAAGCCAGCTGAAGGGGTGTATTTTGCCATTTACACCTGGCTGAAGCTTTCTGGATTTCATTTCCCCTTTCACCCCGTATCATTTTCCTTCTTCCTTCATCTCCTCCTTATTCCTGCTATCCGCTCCATAGGTACATACACAAGTATGTAAACACACACACTAACACACAGCAAAATATGGGATGAATTTAGAAAAGCATGATTTGCAGGTTGTCATAATCTGAAGAGTGAAATGCTACCCAAATGCTTTGTACAAAAATCTAGAGTGAGTCACTCTTAAGATAATTTTTAGAGATACAGTCCAGATTTGGAACTCCAGCATTAGATACTAGTTAGCATTTTGTACAGTGTGGCTTCAAGTTAATGCTATTAATGTTACCAGCCCTGTCATCAAAACCATTTTCTCTCTTTAATACTACCTGGATTTTTGTATTGGTACTTTCTACCAAATAAAATGTGGTAAATAGATATACTGCTTTTATGAAATACTATCCATACCTCAGTTTATCATTTCATCTTTCATGCTGTTTATAAGCTGCTCCAAAGATACAAGAATAGATGCTCAACATTTGAAATAGACCGATCAGAGCAAGGAAAACCATTCTGCCAGCTCTTCTAGCAACAAGCACCATGCGAAAGAGGGCAATGCTCATGTGCTGAAAAAGCTACAGTATGCATGACGCTGATCTGCTCACAAAGAACATGGAAATGTGTGTTGGCACTTGAGTAAGTCTAAATCCTCTACTTTGCTGTGCAAACAAAAGCAAAGAAGGCCTGTCCCCAACAGCCTGTTTGCGACCCTTCTCACCGGTGCCTGCAGGCAGTGTCTGAAGGCACGGTGAGCGTCTATGTGTATGGCTGCAATGCTTTTCCTTTGCTAGATATAGCAAAAAATAAAAATTAAAAAAATTTGCACAGGTGACTTTCTACAGTAGCCCGTTGCACTGTAAAAGCAAGGCAAGCTCCAAAAGCAGCTAATAATTCAACAGGCTCCTTTCAAGGAATCTGTGTGAGCACCTGCAGGTGCTCTCCTTGATTCACCTGGACAGCCGTGCCACGGGGCGTGCGGCACTGCTGGCAGGCTGTGCCCTGACACAACCTCCATCTGCTCCTCGTCTGCTCCACACACTGCAGGTTCATTAAATAGCCCATCACCACGGTCCTGCTCAATTAAAACCAGGGGAAGTGCACGTGAACCATTTGTCGAGGTAAGTGTTGTGAATACCCCAGAAAATAAACTTAAAACCAACATGAATTGGCAGGGCTTCATCTTCCCTCATGAATATGCATAACTAATATATAGAATGCTAATCTTGCCCTCCTCCACTTCCTTTCTGCCTTCTCCGTCTGCCCCTTTTGGAATTAAGCACTTATCTTGTATGCAGTGAATAGGGCTCCATTATGTGAATGGCTGCAGAATTTTAATGAATTGCAAAATATAGTTAATTATGGAAAAAAAAGACATCTTCTGCACTTTTTCATGTAAATTAGACAAATTAATTGGTGTTCAGTATTTTTTTAAATGCATGCCGCCCTAGGAGGGAAGGAAAAAAAAAAAGCCACTTGGCAATTCAGTGTTGGAATCGTGCTAGAGAAAGGAACACAGAGGGGGCATTTCTGACACACTGCACTAATCCAGTCTCCAAAGTGAATACTTCCCAATTCCAATCCGGAATCGTGAGAAAGTTACGGAAGTCTGTTCTCACAAACCAAGTTATTAATTTTTTTGGTCTGTTTTTAACTTTTCACCTATCTGAGCTCCTGAATCTCAAGAATGAATACCAATGGCTAGATCTAAACCTGTGGTCGGTCAGGTACTGGGCGAGTTTTACCACAGTGCTGCCCATGCACCTCCTCCCCACCTCTCCCGTCAGCTAACACTAGTGGTTGTGCCAGTATGTATGGCAGCTCAATAATGGGAACAAATGCCCACTTGGGACCACAATGAACCTGTTGGGTGACTTTTCAGTTCTGCTTTACCAGCACCCGAGTCCAGAATTTGCAAGATGAGAAATCAGCTACTCTGGTTGAAACAGTGTCCACAGAGAAGCTAATGGCAAACTGTATTGGTTTTAGCAGTGTATGTTACGAAAAACAGCACAACATCTGGACTGGTGACCAAAGCAAAGCATCTTCAGGCTGCTCAGATCAAAACTCCTGTATGTTAGCAGACACTTCTGTGCCTATTTGTTGCAGGTAGGTTACAGAAGTGCTGTTCAAGTGAAGCTTAAAGACAGAGCACTCTATCAGCTGCTAAAAAATAAATGGATATCCTGAAATGCAGAATTGACCCTGGATAGTTTCAGAGAAGGTTACTGTTGTGAAACAACACAGTAGCAGCAGTAATAGCATCTATTAAAATTACTAGATAAAGCATGCTACAGCATAGTAGCACTATGCTTTATAATTAATATTCTGCACTTCCATAGAAAATGGATCTGTAAGAGAAGTGGTCATGCTCATTTGCTTGAAGTTTAACATGGCAGCATTATCACACTACAATTTTTATTTTTTTTTAAATCTGGCTGTGTTGGAGGAGCATCCCATTCTGGCCAGAATGTGCTGATGTGGAGCAGGTCTTCACATACAAGGATTGCCAAAGCCAATCACTCTCATCAGAATCAAAGCAGCGTGCAGAAAATGAAAGTAACATTGTCATCTCTGACACACACAGTGGTTCAGTTGCTGCACTGTTCCAAAATTTTGCACACGCATTCTTTAGTGGCGCACAGAGAAAGCTGTATTCCCCAGAGTCTTTCTCCTCTAAGTTAATATATCACTGAAATGGCTTCAACAATTCTGTGATGGCTTAATATTTAATGATATTGAACACTCAGGCCTCAGTGTAATCCCCACTCAGTGGGGATTAGGAATTTTTGCTTGGGTGCTACACCAACATGTAAGAAGACAGGAGATGCTCAGGGAGAAGGCAGAAGATGCAACCAACGGAGAGGGAGGCTCCTTTCTCACAGGGAAATGCCAAAGCAGAAACCTAACTCAAAGGGCTTTGAGTCTCTCCTAGAATTTCTCTTCCTCTCCCTTACACTAAAAAGGATTAAAATTGGCCTGTAAGAGTATCCTCTTTGACAAGGAGATACAAGTGAGAACATCTAAACCATCTCTAAGTTCCAAATTTATTGCAAATATCAACTTCTGTAACACTAATGTGAGGTAAAAACAAGGAAGTTTTCTGCCCTGTTTCACAGATGGAATAATTGAGATTATTTGGAATGATCTTAACATTTAGCTAACATTAAAAATCTGAATTAAAAAAATAACTTGCCTCTGATGGAAGAATGATAAATGCTGAATGCAATTATATCAAAGTTAACAGTTCAAAGCAATGCAAACTGCAGCTGATCCTCACTGACACGACGAAAGCATGCCTTAGAGATATTAGAGCTTGTTTCAGGAACTGATTTGTTTGAAACATGAAACGTTTCTAAGAAAAAAAGTTGATTACAATTTGTTAAGAAGCAGTCAGTAAGTCATTCAGTAAGTTGGACAGAAGACAAACTTTGTTGTGGGTCATCTGCAGAGAACTTGAAAGTGCTCATTGCATTAGAAAGCACTAGTTAGCAAACTACAGCCCTATTAAATGCTTGCAGGAAAGCCTGTCTGCCCCTATGAAATATTTGTGTCTTGTTAGGAACTTTAAAACATTAGGCAAGGTTTAGCATCAAAATTTTTAACGGAGAGAACCTCTTCAAAATTCTGTAAATATGTTTCATTTTATTAACCATGATTGAAACTTAGAAATATCTTTATGGTGTTCTTTTCCATCACCAATCTCTTTTAACCATATTAGAGCTGGCTTACATCTGGGTTTTATACAATAGATCTAGGACAAACGTCCTCTGAAATCAATGCAGGTTTTTAGGGTTATTAAGATCAGGCAATGAATTAGCATGTAAACACTCCAGCATCTCTTCAACTGTTGAGGACATGCTACATCCTACTTCCAGTCACTGACGAAAACTAAGGTTATTTTAAGTGCTTTGCAGAAGACTGGAAGGAAGCACCTTCCTTCTAACCACATGCAGGAAACAACAGAATCAGTGAGCCAAGTGCCCGTTTCTACAGGTATTTCTCTCTTTCTAATTATCAGGATATGTGATTAGCTTAGATGCAAGTATGTGACACAGTCATTAGAAATTGTCTAAGATAAGAAAGAATCTATAGGATCAACTTTGCTTTCCATTTCCCTTTTTGCTTCTGTGTATAGGGTATCTAATAATATACAATGACCGCTAAGGCCTGTGAAGGGGTGATGCATATGAAATATCTTGAGTTCATCCTTTGACTACTGTTATTTCCAATTCAAACCCTATGTAACTCATAGGTTCTGCTGTGAACAAGAGTGACAACACTAAATAGCACAAGATGATAAAATCTACTTCAGTAGGTACACTGTACATTTAATATCTTGCATCCAACATGAATTAACGAGCACTGCTGCTGAAGGTTAAATTAGTTTATGTTCAAGTACTACTCAGTTCGCATTACACTGCAATCAAATCTGTCAGCTAAAACATCCTAAATGTTCTATCATCAAATGCAGTGTGTTTGATTTAAAAATGGTATGAAATTTCAGGCTCTGCTTTTTTAGCCCCGGAATCAGTAACAGCTTCAGCAGGGACTGTTGTACAAAGCAGGATTTGTCTGTTAGGGCACAGCTTCACAGAACTAAGATGCCTCATACAGGACCAATTAGTTTGAAAGTGGTCTTGATTAAAGAGAATAAAAAAGAGCACCAGCCTCTTAGCTATACTATAACCTCTGGAGAAACACAGGACTGTCAGCTGGAATTAACCCCTGACCCTGGGGTAGTTGTCAAACAGTCCACAGTCCTTATCCAAACACGGGTAAAGAGCCTTATCCAAAGTTCTGATGCGTTTCTGCTCAGACACACTAGGTCACCCAGTTCCCTGGCAGGCGGTAAAGGGAACGTACCCTGTTCCTCCCCACAAATCATGCCGTTCCTCAAGATGCCAGCTAGCGCAGTGCTGATGAAGGACAGACATCTCATTGCAGGCTGATCTCACGCACCAGGGGCAGCTATAGTACTATTAGCTGGGGTAACGTGCTAAAAACATACCAAACCTCCTATAAATGCCAATTATGATTACCTTTACTACAGGCAAAGCTAATTAAGAAAAAGTATGGCAGAAGTACATTTTAGAGAGCAAGCTCTGTATAATAATTAATTAATTATGTTAATATCAAACTTCATTCCTATTTGTCTAGGTAAGGAATCAGCTTTTTTTTCTGCTGCTAAAAAAAATTATTTGCTAAAATATACTACATATATTCTCTCTCCCACAATCAAAAACTTTACCAGATTGTTTTGCCTGATACACAGATATTGTACAGAATAAATGGCTCTGAATGGCATTTCAAATATATCATTCGTTTATTTCTACTTCCTATCTAACTGGAACAAAAAAGCAGATCAAATGTTTTTTCTTTAGTTCTTCATCTTAGCAAATTTCTTGCAACAAGCTTTAATGATCAGCATCTTTATCCTTTACATTATCTGTGCTGACACATGCCCTTCAGTTTGTTTCTTCTAGTACAGACAGCACATAAGAAACTCAGGGTGGCCTTTTAAATATATATATATATATTCTAGTGCTAAAAGTATTATGCATACATAGAATAGCCATTGTACAGCATTCTTTCCATCTGCACCATTTGCTAAATTTGGCTTTTGTATCTTTAATTGCTAACAAATTCATAATTGTCGTGAGGAAACTGCCAGACAGCTAAATATCCTGAACTGGAGGTAACTCTGCTCAATGTTCAGGGGATGTTTTTCTCAAAATACTTCCATATTTCAAAACATGGTAAGAAGCTTTAAAACAATGGGATTATTAAGCACTAAAAGACAGTAAACAATGAACACAAATAGTCCTCTTCCTCAAATAGTCCAGAAGAGAGCACGGTGTTCTGTAAATTAGGAAGTTGCGATTATTCTTCTAATGCCCAGTTTTCAAGGAAAGTCGTTTAGAATTTTGCAAGATAAGAAAATCTGGTACAGAAAAGGTGATTTCCACCAAACATATGTCCTCCCATTTTCTCAGATAGATCCTCATCTATCACAATATCCACTACTGCTTTCTACTCCAGAAATAAAGGCAGCCGTCTTTCCAATGAACATATTACCCTTTACTTCAATCACATTTCCCACAACTGATCTAATGATCCTCACTGTGAAAAATGATGACCCTTAATTCTCTATTTACTCCAGGCTCTTTTTGCTTATAGTTTTTGTCCTTTTTCCTTACTTTTTTCTTAAGCCTTCAGTTACATTAAAGTGATATTTATTTGATAAGACTGTAGATAAATTTCAGGAAAATCCCATTTTGCCTCAAACTTCCTATTACAAATAACCTTTCCTCACATCTGAGCAGAGACACTCCAACACCCATGAAATCACTTTTTGCTTTCAGGATGTCTCAGGTTTAAGCCTTAAAAGGTTTTGCTGCTCTTGCCTTGTTGCTGTAATATTCTGCCCATGAACACTACAAAGCCTTGTCTACAGCATCCCAGCGAAAGCATCACGTCCACTGCATTCTCGGTATGGTCCTTGCTACTGGGAGATCTGAGGACGCCATGGATTTACACAGCACTAGAGAGACTGTTCCGAATTCAGCCTAATACAAAGATGGACACAGTGGGAAGTCTTTGAGTTGTGGCATGAAGGAGGCTTGCGAGCAGTTCACAGTGCTGGCTCACATGTCTGACAGCCAGTGCCCTAAGTGTCACACCAAGGTAAGATCAGCATGACAGCCTTCCCTATCTGAACAGCTCCAGATCTATCTTCTATGCTAACAGTTGCTATTTCCTGAGCATTTACTGTGGTAACACCAAAGGCAGGTGCTGTTTATTTCCTATTCTGTAACAGACAGATAAGGTGAAGGAGAGACTTGTCCTTGAGAACACGAGGAGTTTGTCTCCAAGACGGATATTGCAACTCAGTCCTCATTTGTCTTGTATAGCCACTCTGACTACTTCTCCACCTCTGCCATGTAATTGTCTTTTGCTTCTGCTTGACTTACCCAATTCCTGCGAGGCAGCCTTCCTCAAGCTGAATACTGAGAAAGTCACTTATGAATAAATAAATGGACTTTTTTTTTTTTTTTAAACATCAGGATATTGAGTCCTCAGATTTGTTTGATCGCAGTGCTAGTGAATGAGCTGTTATGAGCACTGCCTCAGCAAACTACTGCAGAGTATTTTGGAATAATAATAATCCAAAGTTTTGGTGATGAGAAGACTCACTACAAACCAATTCAGCCTTTCTCAGAGACTGTGAAAGACCAACTATTTCTGTCTGGATTAGCAAAATGGTAATTAGGCAGCCTACTTTATTTACATTTAACTGCATTCACCATCTGACAGTACAATCTTCAACCTGTGATTCTGCTCCAACTGAGGCTTTGTATTTGCTTTTCCCCCAATAGTATATATATATATATGTCCATTTTCTGGACAGTCTATTGAAAAGTGCCTTATATACCTTGATTACAAGAGAGCTGTCTGCCCTGAGGAGAGGACAGAAAGAGGAGGGTGAAAACCATTTTTGAGCCAGGCTATCCTCACGGCTTTCCAGCGGGACACCGCGCTGGAAGAAAACACTATTTGTCTGGTGACTTTTCTCCTTGTGGGGCAGGGAAGAAGACTTCAGGCCCTTTACACACACACGCTCTGGAGCTGGCAGCAAGGCTCTGCACAAAGCCTAGGACTGCCTGACAAATAAAACAATAGCTCCCCCCCCCCCAAAAAAAAAGGAAGGAACCCCCTTTTTTAAGAAGACTATATATTGCTTAGAAGCGTTTCCTTTTCCTAGGACAAACAATGGATATATTTTGTGAAACAGGTTTAATTTCAAGGTTTCAATGCCAATGCATCCTGTACCTCTGTTCCACAGACAAATGCCAAATGATCCCTGAAAACGTGAAGGAAACTTGGAAGGACTGAGAGTATACATACCCTAAAACAGGCACACAGATAACATAGGTTACCATTGCTCCCTTTATGTTTCCTGCTGCAGGACAACTGCCAGAAACAGAGGTATCAAAACATCATGAAGAAACTTGTTTTCACAAGATTTCTAATATGTGTCTGTAGGTTCAGAAACAATGGAGAATTCCTAGGTGCATTCCCACTCTGGGCATGTTCAGCAAACTGAGCTCTTGAAACTTTGGCAGTTCATTCATCAGAACTCAGAGCTTTTTTTTCCAACTTGGAAAGTTTTTTTGTTACCTTATTTCTTCTTTTTTTATGGCTAACCTTTTGCCTCCTTTTGTAAGCCAGTTTTCTGTCCCTTTTTTACCTCCTCTTCTCTGACTCTTTAATCTGCAACAGGCAAATTTGTCAAATGTCACCAATACTCAAAACATAATTACAGCAGACTTGAGTTTTCCTTATTTCTTTTCATCATATATGTGGCTCTGACTTCCACTGTGACTGAAAACAACTCTTTTCTGAAGAAATGTTATTCTAAAACCAAATGCAGTCCCAACTATCAGCATCCAGTTTGGAGCCTTGGCACCTATTTCCTAAGCCTTTGTTTTAATACTCAGAGGCATGTTCAGAAAAATGGTACAACAGAATCATAGGTCTGACTTTTGTGGATTCTGAATTTTCAATATACTGTATTATGAAGCAACATGTCATGTACATGTAGCCCCCAGTGAAACTGTGATTACAGTGGATGTCTTGATATCTCATGTTAGTTATTGAGGAAGGGGACACATCCTGAGCTGTTTTATGGAACCAGAACTGTTCTCATGCCCTGACCTGACTCCTAATTTAGCCAAGTACGCTTGTTAGCCACTTCACTGACCTCCTGAGTACCAGGCTACTGCCACAGTCTCGTGTATTAGGGAAGCCTGAGAAAGCAAGCACCAGCTTATTCCACACCACACGGAGTTTCCCAGAGCCCCTCATGGCATCTCCTCTCAGGATGTGAGCATGCCCCAGCACCAAACCCAGCCCAGCCCAGACTGCCCCTGCTGACTTGGAGCCAGAGTGTAAGGAGAATTGGAGGGTTAACTAACCAAAAGGAGAAAGCTGGGAGTTTGGACAACATCAGCCATGGCACTGCTCACGACAGCATCCCTCTGGCTCTGTACAGTGAAAAATTATCTGGTGATAACCAATGGAAAAAATTATTATGAATGTCTATTATCAAGACACTAAATCAGTGTTTAAGGGGATGACTATCCAAGTAGCAGACACATCAACTTACAGGTTGGGTGTTGTACTCCCCACCCCCCAGACATCTCAGCTTTGTGTTTTTTTTATAAGCTGGAACAGCAGTTATTCAGAAGTGGCTTTATAAAGCCCTTTTCCAGCATGTATAGTAGTAATTTGGCCTTGCTAATCACAGCCACTCTGCTGGGCTATGGGGAAGACAGCAGCTATATTTTGAAAGCTTTCTAACAATGGTCTCTTGCCTATGAAGTGTTAAACAGGCTCTCTTGCATCTGAAACATTCAGAGTCATTCAGTCCAGAAACAACATGACTGACAGCCATCAAGCATGTGACATCACTCCTCAATTACACAAAGCAATCATTTATAGTTTAACAGTGTGTTCAATACAATGGACAATCCACAGAAAACCACAGAAGCTTAAAGGTGGAGTAAATCATTCTCCTGATCTCTTAATTTTTATTTTCTGGAAGGGCTGGAAATTTGCAGCTCTCAGCACAACAGGGCCTTTCTGAAATGACATCGACTTTCAGCAAGTAGTCATTAACTACACAACTGGTCCAAGATCACATATGAGACTGCTGTGTACCACGTGACAAACTCAAATTCTGCTCTAAAACATATAAATGACAGATCTTTTCTTTTAGTGAAGTGAAGCTCTTAATACCAATAATGCTTCTTGCTTTTTACTGTGTTGATTATACAAATACAATAACCAACACAAAAATCTCTGTTTTGGGCTACGGAGCAATTTACAGGCCCCTAGAAGAGAGAGAAGAAAGCAGTGCTCGGAACGGGTAAACACAGGCATACAGAGTTTACTCGCTTATAATTTTGACAATAAAGTGTTTAACTGCTCTCACTGCCTAGCCTGGAAAATGAGAATGTTCATCCACATCCTCATTCACCAAACTGCTGAATGGAACAGGGGGAGCAAAACTGAGCACGCAGACACAAGTGGAACGAGGAGTTCTGTGGGAAGCAGAACTCAGCCTGATTTCCTGTGGCTTTGTGTTTTGTGGCTGGATTATCTCACATGTAATGAGGCTTGAGATCTGAGCGAAGCTTTTCTTGCAGCTGGGCCACTCAGAGTCCTCTTTCTTGTTCCTACCCCTTAATGTGGATTCTTCGGGATGAAAGCACAGCCCACCCTGCAGCCTTCCCGTCAGCTGGGCACCGAGCTGGGTCTCACTCTCCTAACACTGCTCCTAATCTGGTGCAAAGATGTCTCTGGCCCACGTGCCAGCTGCGAGAAGAAATGCCCCAGCTCCTGATCCGTGAGTATGCTGAGGGAGCAGCGTTTTGCTCAGCAAACTTTCCCTGGTATTTCCCTGGTATTCCTGATGTGACTATTTCCCCTCTTTCTAGCTTTTTCAATTGTCATTAAAAAGAATCTGAAGAAACCTCAACTATACATTAAAAAGGTTGTTCATTTCCTAACAGAAATTCCACATTTTCTGGAATGAGAGATGGTGAGAGGCGGGGAAAAAAACAAACAAACAAACAACAAATCCAACCACCTAATCTTTTAGCTTTAAGCCATTCACTTGCTAAAGGATAAAACCGTTATATCTGAGGAGAGACGGGTAGGAAGCTCCATCGTCAAAGAAAACAATGAGCTACAAGCCTGTCCCTATTTAAAGATACCACACAGGATTTAGGTAGCATGATCTTAGCACAGAACGAAGACTGCACAGGGCAGGCCAAGAGCGAACAGCATGGAACTAATGTGTAGACCTCTACACTTTTTAATTAAAAGAATCTAGAAACTATAATCATGTCTAAAAACTCCTGAGAGGCCTGAAAGAGTTAGGTCTCAAGGACAGAATGTCCATTTCAGATCTGCACCCTTGTAAAGGTCATCTGTGAAAAGGACAAAGTTAAAGTCACAAAAATGTTTAGCGACTTGGCATCCCACACAACAGCATGAACTGCTTGTAGATTGAAAATAACCACTGCCATTTATTAAAATGCCTTAAGGCCAGTTACACTGGGTCTCACACTGGGTTGTGCAGGGCACTTGTGGCGTGCGTATTGATTACCATACAAATGGTATTCCCAAAAGCAAAACTCATCCCCCAGCCTTTTCTTGATAGGAAATCCCTGTTAAATTCTGTGCAAAGGGCAACTGTGGGCCAAGGCCTTCTGTCTGCCACTGCCACGTACAATACAGCCTGCTCTATAGTTTGGCCTAGCAAACTAAGTTTGGGAAGCTGTGTTTTAATCCAAAATCCTGAAGGGACGCTTTTGCCCACTGCCTTAGTCAAAAGCCACAGTGAGATACTTGGCAGCAGTCTGGTAACAAATGAACCCGAGGAACTCCATCAATGCAACTAGAGTTTTGGCTCAGATCAGTGAAGTGCTCCAAAAGCGATGCCCAGGCAAAACACACAGGTGAGCTTCTAAACCTTCAAAAGAGAATGCTGTCTTCTCTAAAATTTGAGTGAGAGTTATTACTAGCTACATGTGAACATGAGTGCAGGGCAGGGAGGAAGGGAGAAGGTGCCGCCTAAGGATCAAGTACCGAAGACAGAGGTGCAGCAGGCCTGGAGGCCTCGTGGTGTCCAGACTGAGCCCTCCAGGTGGGAACTGAGCAAAGTACACCAACAGATGCTTTGTGGATGGCCATCGACTTGTCCTCTCTTACACAGACAAGAAAAACTCACATTAATAGGAAGACTCAGGTAACCACCTGACAGAGTTGTCAGTGGCACACAAGCATTTGCCTGATCAACTGCTTTTTGACTCTGCTGTCGTCAGCTAGTAACGATCAAAACTCTGTGCATACTCAACGTATCTGCATATACAGGCCAACAGAGTGGGTTAAAGCTGACAGCTTTCTGAAACCTACCAAAGCCCAGACAAGATGGAAGCCCGTTCAAGCTGTTGGAGTTATTGCATGTCATTTCTGTCACATCTAGAACTCCGAATAAAGCCACCTTAAGGAGTGGCATCCTAAAATGAAAGCCAGGACTGCCACCTGGAATGCTGTGGACTTGCAGGTGACAAAGAGTATTTTGGGGTGAGGGCTACAGGAGGTGGGCAAAGGGTCTGGGAGGACAAAGACAAACAGGTCTTCCTCAGTATCATGTCATCAGTGCTGATGTTGCTGTTTTCTGCTTAGTCCTGGACTGAAAAGTGAAAATATGGAGCATTTGAATTCTTAGGATTTCTTGTTCTTTAAGAAATCAAGCCCATCTGCCCCTCCAGAAGCCAGACTAGCGCTGTCTTTTCCCATCTCTCTCATAGGGCTTATTACAAAATGGTGGAATAAAATTGACTGATTTAGCTGCAGTAACACAACTGTCATGTACTTGGTAGCTCCAATTATCTAGGGTTTAATCCGAATCCAAGGCAGAAGCCAGGGAGTAAGCGTGGATTTACTAGATCTCCCATTTGTTCCCTCTGACAGGTTTCAACTCAGCTGAACTTGTATTCTCAACCACTGCGAATGGTCGATACAACAGGAACAGAGGGATGCTGAGAAACAGCTTTTGGAGTGATGCTAAGATTGGCCTGAGTTCTGGGCCTGCACTGGAATAGCACACCCCCAAACCACATCCTCTTTCATCCCACACTGGAATCTCCCATTAAGAAGCATGTCCCCACGCTAGCCCACACCCACACAAACATATGGCCTGCTTCACAGCCCCAGGGATGGGGCTCCACCCATCACCCGCCACCTAGTTATCTCTGGAAAAATCAAATGCTTCATTTACAGTGAGGAATGGGAGGGAGGAAAGGGTAGGAGAGAAAATGAGAGCAGGAGAGAGCTAAAAAGCAGACTGAATTTTCTGGTGCCTTCTCTCATCCTCTGCAATTTCTACCTCCACAGCTAAAGCATGCTGGGGACATTCTCTGGGACCCAGACAATTGTGCTAATAGAAACCAGACCAGACTTCCTCTTTTAAGTCCACTTCTCAATCCCCTATAGAAGAAAGAGGCTAAAATATTCCCTGGGATTCAAACAAACTCCTCAGGTATTCTCCACAGACCAGAATTTATGTGGATTTGAGACTCCAGCAAAATGATCTTGTTCATTCTCTCTCTCTGTACCAGCCAGAAGGAACTAATGCATTTTGATCATCTGATCTCTCTGAAATTGCTGCGAGCCCACCAGCAGGCTGCTCAGCAATTGCAGACAGTTTAACTCCTGCTTACTAGTTTAACTGCAGCTTGACAGTTCATATTGAACTATTTCGGCAAAACCCAGATTACAGTCATTCAAGTTTTCCCCTGCTTGAACTCATCATAAAAAGCATCCACGTAAAAAAAAAAAAAAAACAAAAAAAAACTGGGCTGGCTTAATCAAGGCAGTGCAACAGCAGAGGTACAGTTAAAACCCTGTGTACAGACAATTCCCAAGAAGAACACAGTGCCCTGCATCCTTTGCCCCATTTATCCTCTCAGTGCATCACTCTCAGGCGCTTCATCCAAGAATCTTTTCTCAGGAATCAAATTTGCCATATGTGGCAACATGTCTGTGTAGTCCAAAAACTGCTGAAACAGGGGAAATTGGCAACGACAGAAACTTCCTGCACAGATAAAATGGGCTATGGGAATGTGGTTGAACTTGACCACTTAAAATTTTGCTGGAGGAGCAGGCTGGCAGGCAGACTGGACAGCTTCAGCTTTCTTGAAGAATAAAGAAAAACAAAACAAAACAAAACAAACAAAAAAAACACATAGCATTTACTAGAATTCATACATTGCACAGAGATACTTTTGCCTCAATATTACTTGTTTACTATCCAAGAGTATACCTCATCATGCAGGATAAGACAGTTTCTTATTGTCCTTGGCCCTACCAGTCACAGGTTTTGCCTTTAGCTTTATCATACATTTAGATTTTCTTCTTGAGTTTTACATGGCTTATTTTCTCCTTTGCACTGTTCAGAATTTTGCTTTTCTTAAATTTGTTACTTTTGAAATTGTTAAGTGCTTTTCCTTTGCTGCTGAATTGAGATGTTTTATTAGCCAGATTATCCCATTTCCTGCACCTACGACTTTCTGTTTTTTACCGTTAAATTTAGAAGCTGAATAGAAACCTCATATTTCAAAAAGTAATTATTCAAGTTTTCAAAACAAATTCAGTATATTTACTTTTGTTTGTCTCCCAAGTAAGTAGCAATGCATTATATTTTGTTTGGATTATTAGTTCATACATCACATTACAAGCCTGAAAGATATTTTACATGTATAATAACTACTGTGCAACTTTTTAATACACTAACTACTTGGAAGTGATTAGTGAAACTAGATTAAAAAAAAAAAAGAAAAAAGTATTTTAACCAGTTACTGAAATAATAATATAAAGATATAATATTGCTTCATATGGTTCATAGACAGACTAACTGAAGTCCAAAATTGACCTGTAATAGTTGAAGTGATTCATTTCAAACACCTCTGTTAAGACTTCTGTATCGTGCTGCACAACTCAAAGTTACCCTTGAGACAAGAACTTCATGCAACAAAGCCCTTTAATATTAAACTTATATTCAAGTCACTGGCACAAATGGTCAGCTTCATCAAGTGGTTCAAAGTGCCTGCAGCTTGTTGCGGCACTCAGCCCTCGCTTTATGACTTCATCCAGGCCCAATTATATAGTCTAAGAAAGCCAAATCCAAAGCTTTCCATTTACCGTTCTGAAATCCATTTTATATTATTAGATTCTCTTATTTCAAATGCCACATCAAATATGGTTCAGCGTCATTTTACTGCAGTGAAGCACAAGGCATATTTCATTATATTATCCAATAATTACATTGTTTGTCTGCCAGTTCACTCCCATGAACATGTCATTTTGAAAAACTCCACTGTGAGAGGCTCCTCTTATAGATACTGAAAGGAACAAACAAGACACAGAGCCCTGAAATGACATTGAGCCTTTTTGATGATGTTTGCAAGGCTGATATGTATCAGGACATATGGCAGCATTCGAAACACTACATGCTTCATATCAAGAGGCTACATTCTGGAGATTTGCTTCTGGCTACTAAAAGCCATGTTCAAATTTGACTATCGCTTCAATCCATTCAACTTAGTTATTAGACATACTTTCGTAACTGTGGAAATGTCCTCCTCACATAGAGAAAAGGTACTCCTCACATATCTTCTGTATCAGAATTACTAATAAATTAGAGCTATAAAACTTCTTTTCCAAATGCTGGAAACAATGTAATGTGTGCATCCATTTCTTTTTCATTGGGCACATTAAGAGCATGTAGAGGCCTACGCAAAGTCGTCTTCAGACGTGACTGAACTGTGTAAGACTGAGGACACATTGTGGTTGCTTCAAAACAATTCAGTCCTGTTACCCAGCTCTTTTTGGGACCATGTGATGTGGCGTGCATGCTGCCGTTAGCCTGGGATGCAGGAAGAGGTGTGCAGGAGCACATTCTGCGCTCCTGTACAAGGGCAGACACCTCTCCCCAGGTGTGCCTATGGACAACTGCTGAGTGACCTGCATGTTGAAATGCCATACTGAAATGAAGCCTTCTGGGGGGATAAATGATAATGGATTGGCAAAGGTTAGCACTAGCCTTGTCAGAAAAGCCTCCACAGAAGTCCTTTTTATCATCAACAGAAAGGGGTGAGCCAGAGTAACAGCCTCGATGCTGAGATGTGAGTTACACTCTGGAAGAAGGCAGCTCCTTCTCCGACAACTGTGCAAAGGGTTTAACCTCGGAAGGCTTACACCAGTGTCTGTATCTCTCATTTTTGAACATGGCCTTCACTGAAACATGCATACAATTATATACAATGTGAATAGCCCATGGAATTATTTATGTCCCTAAAGTTAGGGATGTATGTAAATATTGATTCTGGGTGTGAGGATGGTTATACATGCTGGGCCTTGTCTGCTTACATTACCCTTTGCGGACACTCACTCCCCTGTATTTCTACATCAATAACCTCCTGCAAGCCCTCGATTGCCGTAGGAGGCTGAGACCCCAACTTCTGCCTTGCAGCGAGGCAGGCACCTTCTGCAGCTGGGGGTGGCTCGCGCTTTGTGCCCAGGTGGTGACAAAGGCTACTCAAGTCTTTGGGGTGGGGAGATGTGCTTGCACGAGGTTTGCAGTAACAGACTCTCCATGGGACAGCATTCCTCCAGACTGAAGACTGGCATCTTTGCACAGCTTGAAACTGATTTTGAGAAAACAGTGATGAAAATGTGTGATTTCTACATGCAAAGTAGCACTGTCTTACTCACTCTTGTGTTTTTCACTTTGCTATTGATATAATAGCAGGGCTACCCATTTCTAGAGGGAACTGGTGGTCTCCTGGGTGACTGTTCTGCATAATGACAAGTTCATCCATGACATCTGGGACTGGGAATACTCAGCCCCAAATAGATCCACTCCCACATAACTGCTCTGAGGCACAGGCTCATTTCAGATGCATGAAAAAGGCAACTGAAATAAATGTATTATCTCACTTAGATCGCATACAGTCCCAAGAACCAGGACAGATTGTAGGTGTCACAAAACAATACATAGTAAATAAATCATATTTGTAATGCAATGCACTTCAGTTAGCTAAGCCTGAGGTGTTTAGGGGTACAGAAAGTGAGGGCCTGGATGTTTTCAGGACTACAGAGCTCAAATCTCTCAGTGGCATTTTTGGCAATGAAATCACACTTAAAGGTAGCGAGTGTCCCACCTGCATGCTCAGGAGTAGGCTGTACCACAAACGCACAGGAGCTACAGCAAACAGACCCTTACACACTCCTCACTGCTATTCAAAAGAACAGCAAAGAGCAAATGGTTTCCAGCCGTAACACCAACGTTTTTCTCAGCATCATGCACACAGTGGTAAATTTTCTTCCAGGTATAAGTGTGCAAATTCCGCACTCTGCACCAGAGCAGGCTGCTGCCTAGCCTGCACTCTCCATCTGTTTAGGTCACCCTCACTGGTGGCATACGGGCAGGACCTGCACAGGGATCTGCTTCATGCGAGACATGGAGACATGCTGTTTACTTCGGTTGCTATTTCCTTTGGATGTTTTCCTATAGGAAGCAGGAACTTCCAAGTATCCCGCTATCAAGTTATTATATAACTGCTCTTGCTTTATACACTGGAACATATTTCAGTGTATAAAGGTATAAAGTGCCTGTTTTGTGCCTAAGAACTATTGTCTACAAATTCATGCTGGACCGTGAGAATCTTATAAACAGGAAGAAGTGAGGCACTAGAAGACTAGTGTACTTATTTTCACAGATTGAAGCAAGCAAGCAAGCACAACGCTGAGGTGCCCCAGAGAAGAGGCATATATATGCCAAAATATATGCCTCTAAAAATATTGCCAATGCATTTTCGAAAAAATCCTTAATTGCCACTGGGTATTACTTATTACAGCCCTTAACACAAACGCTCTGTGGGGCTCTCTGTATTTTGTCATTTAAGCATCATGTAGCCAGTGCATACAATGTTGACTTGGACTTTTAAGGAAGGCTGAGGAAAGTCACCCAACTCAAATGTGCCCAAGTTTGCATTTAAGACACAGATGCACAGTATTTCCCAATGACTTCTACCAGTATTTCACCACCTAGGGAAACCATCACAAATAATAATGAGAGAACATCTCTTCTAAAGGTACCAACCTGGAAAGACACAGTGGGGAGAGTCTTAATAAGAAGGGCTCTCTGAGACAACTACACCAGCTCTCCAGAGAGCAGCTAAACACTAACAGAAGACCTTGGGTCTGGTTCTGTGCTGAGCTGACGCCAGACTACTGCCCGGCCTGTGTCATAGCTGGGCTACAGGAACATGTCCTGTGCAAGAAGACCACTCACCCCCCGCCCTCCTTTTTTTTTTTTAACCATCTAATTTTAACCGTCCCTGTTAATCCACATAGAACTATGTTTATTATGGTAAACTATGATGTGGTCTCCTACAGCTGAAGAAATGACTTTCCATTCCTCGCCATGTTTTCCTCTCAAGTCTATACACACAGCCTCATACCTGCACAGGACTGAACTGAGTTAGAAGCAAACTACAGAGACTGTCTAGAGCACAATGAAATCAGCTGCTACACTCAGCTGAAGAGCTTTCGTGGTACCTTTAAGTAATACACCTAACTATGTTATTTTAAAATGGACTTAAACTAGGCTGCCTTTCAGAAACAAAACATTTAAGTCCAAGTAAGACCAACCAGTAAAAAGGTAAGAGTAAAGACTAGCCAATACTCGTAAAAGTAACAGACGGTGAAAATTAGAGCGCGCTAAGGTTTGTAAAATTCCCCCTATGTTTTCTGGTATTAGCTGAACTTAGATTATTTACAAATCTCCATGTCTCAACACAAAAGCAAGAATATAAAAATTAAGAAAAAGCTAGTTGTAAAATAAAGCAATTTCCCTCCCTAGCAGAGAGTTCTTTCACGGTCAGTATTACGAAAGAGGTAAACCAGCCTTCTGTATCTGATGGGAAGCCTATTGTAGGAATTCTGACATGAGACACGAAAGTACAGTATCAAAGTTTTGTAACAGGGTAAACAGGACATACAGAATTAATGCCATTGGTAGGGAAATGTTTCCCTGGAAAAGCGGGAATGGCAACACTTGAAAGCTGGAAGAAGGGAGAGATGTCTCCGGGCCTGGATGGAAGAAGTTTCCGAGGCCTGCTTGTGGGCAGAGAGCAAGACAATGCCTTCTGCACTGCATTGCACAGCACGGCTGCTGTCATGCTCAGCACCCAGAGTGCTGGGATGCCTGCTCTTTTGGGGAACGTGCTGCTGTGATCAGGTGGCTGTCAGGTGTAATACACTCAGATCTTCACAAGTTTTATGTACGACACTGAAGAAGTGTATGACACAGAAGCTAAACAAGTCTATTTTAAGACTGAATTTATTTAAACTGAC
Source organism: Anser brachyrhynchus (assembly GCF_964034855.1). Classification (NCBI taxonomy): domain Eukaryota; kingdom Metazoa; phylum Chordata; class Aves; order Anseriformes; family Anatidae; genus Anser; species Anser brachyrhynchus. Next base: position 13,862,923 of record NC_137703.1, on the reverse strand, counting down.
AAATAATGCTATTGCATGGTAGCACTTCTACCTCAAACAAGAGGACTGTCCCCTTTAGTCTTTGCTATTTTAGTAATTACAATGGAACGCCTCCCTAAATAGAAGCGAAAGTCTATTCCTGACACTGCCTCTCCAATATTTGGGCTTTCTTTCTAAAACCAAAGGCTAAGGGAAGGAACACTGGCAGAAGAGGAGTGCAAATGCACTCCTCCAGCACTGCCTTAGGCAGCAAGCGCCTAGGAGCAGCCGGGGCAGACCGGCTGGGCAGCAGCAGTAGTGGGCTGCTCACCCCAAGCCAGCACCAAGGGCGGCCGAGGTCATACTCGGTGACCAGCATCAGCCACTACATCCACTAATATCCACTAACAAACCTCTCAGAGGGACACCTCTTCTGGACCTTCTGAATTTACCAACTTGGGCCGCAGTGCAACCCAAATTACTGCTGGGAACAGGCTGCTTGCCTCAACTGGGAAGTAGCAGTATACTTTACTAGCATGAACATTAATCCACTTGTTACAATCAGTACAGATCCACTAGAGCTTTACAAGCGGAGTTTGACTAGTCTTCAGCTTTGTTCTCTTACATTGTCCTTTGCTACCTATCCCCTCCCTTTAGTACTTGAACACGAGGAGAGCAAAGTGGCCCTGGTTCTTGCTTTTGGCCAATAATAATCATTTGAAGACCTTTACTCCACCCTATAAAAAGAACCATCAGCCCATAAATACCTGCTTTTCTTTCCTATTATACTAAGCTTACCAAACTACCTCCAAGAACATTATTGTACTTCAGAAATTAGATCAAAAATAAATACCATGATCACACTCCTAATGATAATAACTTAATGCAATGTGTATCACTTACAAGTATTAGAGTGATCAAAACAAGGTGATGGGCTAATAAAACAAGTATTTTCATAAAAGAGAATTTATACTTTCAGTATGACTGTATCTTATTTAATTCAATTATTAGGCATACATCATTGATAGCTGCTGACTTATAATTGATAGTTGCTGACTTCCTAGCTTTAAAAATCAATTGACATCAAAAGGAACAACCTAGCAGTCAGACACATGCCTTCCCCCCTCTGCCAACACCCACTAAGGGCCATTGCTGGTCAAAAGCTGTAACAAACGTTCTTAAGGGCATGCATTTTGGCTATCACCTTATACCACAATGACAACAGTTATATTTGAGTCCCGTGTTTCTCTTGGGGAGGCAAGGAGCCACAGAACTTTCATTAATAATGGAGAAGTTTCTTCTTTTGCTGCCTCCTCCCTCCCCCCCGGCAGCCCTCCCGAGCTCCCCGGGCTGACCAGCTCTTCTTTGAGGCCCCATGGGTGCTTCTCTTGGGGCCACACTGCAGAGGATGCAGAGGTGTCTTGCTGCTGCCCCGACATGAGTGGAGAAGGAAAAAATGGCTTTATGCATGTGATCACAGTTACACTTCCCAGTTGATCTACTTTGTCCCCAGGTACAACCAGCACCACTGGCTAGGAAGCAAGCTTTTCTCATTTCTCTTGGTGAACTGGGTCCCTGTGCACGCAGGGGACAAGGGCAGCAGCCCCAAGCCCCGCCGGCTCTGAGTGCCCGCACCAGCTCTCTCCTGGCCTCGTGATGCTGCACCGCATCCCACCACCAGGCAGGGCAGACCCCAGTGAGGCTCAAGCCTCCTCCTTGCTCCCAGGCATTACATCTGAGGATCCCAAGCACTTCTCAGCTCATCCGAGAGAGCAGACATCAGCTTGGGTTTTGCTCATCAGCTGCAGCTAGAACCAGGCACTCAAACCAAAGGACAGATTCTGGGGATTATTTGTTATTAAAAATATATATATATTATTCTTTTCAAAATATGTTTTCCTATATGTGAAATGTTTTGGCTCAGTTATAGATTGAAACAGTAGCTCTCCCCTCCCTCCCTCTTCCCCCACTTGGCTCAAGTCTCAACTGTGACTCAATATGTGATTTTGATTTATTAAGACTAATTTCCCACAATGAGCAAAACAAAACACATACAATGGCCCATCTGGGCAAATAATTTCTGAAAATGCTTGCAAGACAAATAGTACTGCATACTCTGAGACACAACACATGAATAATAAACGGGCATTTTAGCATTATATATTTTCTAGCATATAATAAGATATGCTGGATTTACACAGAGATTCAGATTTATTTTAAAACATTTCTTATTTTAAAATGTTTCATTTTGGTTTACTTGAGCCAGTATTTTACATGATTTCTGTCTCTATTGAAGTCTCAATGCTGTTTCTAATACTAAAAAGTCTTTTCTTGATCCTAATTAAAACTATTTAATAATATTTCAAGTCCCTGTATTAAACAGAAACAAACTACCCACAGACCAGAGGCCAGCAGGTACACTGATTTCAGCTGGGGGTGACGTACACCTCAGTTAGCAATAAATGACAATGTTAACATACTCTCCCTGTGAAACAGCGCTCCAGTGATGTGCTTTCTGTAGGCCTGGACGAGAGCAAGCCCCTCCATTCTGAATCACAGACAAACATCTGATTTTGACAGTGGTTTTAAAGTCCGAGCAGAACCAAGGTTAGAGCTCCCAAACTCCTTCTCCCTTTAACACCTAAGGGCATACGATAAAGCAAAGCCACACTCACGCCACCAAGGGACTGGAGCTGCCAGGCTGTGAGCTCGGAGTTCCCACACCCCAGGTGCAAAGCCTGATGACCCAATTATTATTACTGGCTGCTCTATCTGCCTCTCAAGGTTCCCAGACAAAGAGGACCTGAGTACCTTTTTGTAACCCCATGGCCACGTCTGTGTGTTTCCGGGAGGAGCACAGCTGAGCTGCCTGCAGCTACCAGCTTGCCCTTGCTCCCTGCATGCCCACTCCACGAGGACGCTCCCCCAACACCTCACCTGGGTTGCCAAAGAGTCAGAAATGAGCAAAGGCACAAATTTATGGTCTCAAAGCAATAGCAGTTTGCAGAAATCTAAAACCAGCATAGAATTTTGAGACGTCAGATGCCCCAGTGCACTACTTGAATATATTTCTTCTGAATTTTACTCCTTCTGATGGCAGCCCTGACAGATAAATGCTCCCAAGCAATCAGCAACTTCATCCTGCTTAATTGCCTGAGATCTACAGCTTTTACTGCAAGAAACATTTCTTAGTGAAGCATCCCCAGTACCACGTACTCTGCTACATGCTACTATATCCCAATGCACTGCTCTGTGATACACTGCTTTGCAAAGATGGCTCTTATTGATTTTGATTTTTCTTGGTAACAAAAGAATCCCCCAACAGTCAGCCAATGCTTTGTCTCAACTGTGATTGACAAGTCTATGTAAAAATGTTACAAAAGGGAAAAGCTCTGAACTTCCAGATGACTTGCTAAGAACTATGTATGACAGAAATCTGCCAGTTCTTTAAAGAAACAAGAGAATACTAAATTGCTACGTGATTTTTGTTTACTTTTCCCAGGCTGACAGCATTTATGTATCTTTCCTTGCTTTAATCAGAGACATGATGAAATCTGGTATCTCCAATATTTTTGTACAGCGTATGTTACATATGTACATATATATTTCCTAAGAGATGGAAAACCATACGGAAGGCAGAGAGAAGGATTATACTCGGTCTTTGAGTAAGCTGGGTATTTTCAAGCATTGGCATGAGTTGTTTCATTGCATATGGATTATGAAAAAGATCATAACTTATCTCAGAGCTGGGCATTCAGCACCTGTATCTGGAAGCAGAGAGATGTCTGATCCTTAGCAGGGAAGAAGAAAAACAGCCCATGAATCTAATAAGCACGAACATTTTGGAAAAAAAAAAAAAGGATGAGAAACAACTCTGTATAACTGATGAAATAATTTAAGTTGATAGTTTATCTCAAGATAAGGGTGAACAATTTTTATATGGCAGAGTGGGAAATAAAAAAATAAACAGTCCATTTGTTCTTTCCTGGCATTATAAGACTTTACACCTAATTGTTTGGAGTTCCAATAATTCTATCTTTATTTTCCTGAAGTATGTGCCTTTTTTTGCTGCTATTTACTAATCAAGCAATGACTATTGTATTAATGCAGTTATCACTTCTTCTGCTGTTTGCATTTGGAAATGAAGGATGTAAGGTCTGTTACTGCCTTTATAGGGACTTGAATTCACGAAGGACCAACACAGCTGCAGAGGTGTTTGCCTCAAAGAAGATCTCACACGTAAACCGCGGACAAGCAGAGGCATAACTGATCTTTGAGACTTCTATCACCCAGACCACACAAAACCTGCACTGAACAATCAATGGTCTCTGTTGTGCCAAGGACTGTTTTCACCCAGCTGAGTAGTGATGTGGGTCCTACGTTACTTGTAAAATGTAATATCAGGCTTGGGGTCAGCTGGGTGGCATCTCCAACAGGCCGTGATGGCATGCCTCTGGCACATCACAGCCTTACCCCTCCCGTATTTCTGTACGGGGTATCCATCGCAGAAATACCTGCAGCAATAAATCATGAAACGTGTGCACAGATTAGTATTGCACTGTACACCCTGCACATCTAGGACTGGCCCCATCTTTCAGTGTGTCTTTTTCTACCAATCTGTGCATCTGCATTAACTACTATGTTCCAAATCACACACAGGCTGCTTGGTTAGCCAACAAAGAAAGGATGAATCTCTCTAGGATTTTCAGATGTCTTGCTTTCTACTTTCAGAAGTAATACGGAACATCTGAAATCCTAAACAAACGTCCAAAGCCTCCAAATGCTTTGGACGGAAAAAGAGGACCTGTTTTGGAAATTCCAACATAGGGCATTTCTAGAAAAGCTGTTTTATTTGGGAAGAAACACGTGTCTTTGAAGGTTTTGCTATGTGCATAGGGGGCAAGCAGTAATATTTTCAGCCTATTTGGGCTGTTTAAATCCCAAGTACTAGAAGCAATATAGCAGCAGTCTAAAATGTCTACCTTCTATGTTTTCATTGGATGAAATGAAGAACAGACTATTCTGAGTCTTAGTCCAAGTCAGCTACAAGTTTGGATAAAAATCAAACCAATGTGTCTCCACTTAAATCTCATATAAAAAGTCTATAATGTAATAAATTTTATAGATGTCTGAAAAAATATATACACATTTAAATTAAGTAGTAGTTAAATGATTTATAGGATTATTCTCTATTGTCTAACCCAATTAAATTCACATTCAAGATTAAATTATGGCTAGCTCATATTATTGATAAGAAACATCTCAGTGTTGTTTGGAACTTTGCTATGATGGCATCCTTTGTATACAAATCTAAAAGGAATTCATGATATATGTGTTTCTAAGTTCAGCTGGCAGATTCATGTGACTTCAGTGGGGGGAAAAAAAAAAGAATATATGGGTCCAGATTCAGAAAGATTTGATTTGGCATCACTTTCAGTTTAAACTCTAGGATACTGCACTGAATTACAGCCATGCCCTAAGCATCCATCTCTGACTGACAATACCAAAACACACTGTATTCTAAAAATCTGTTAAGATTAGATTTAGGCTGACAAAAGACAAATAAATAAATCTTGCACAATACTTATGTTATAATCCTTTGAGAGTGTCCATGCAACTTTGCTAGTTAAGTTATAGTCAAAGCTTTTTCCCCTTTCCCTAACATGCTCTTTGCTTTCGATGTAATTGATCCTTTGGGATTTTTAACCTTAGCCTCCAAAACTCTTGTTCTTGAACTGTGAAAAGCATTATGCTGAAGGAAAACACTAAAACGTATTTAGGTGTGATTATGTGGCAAGAAGTAGTACTCCAAAAAGGAACAATGTGGGATTTCATGTTTATTATCAGTTGTAGCTCACATCTGCTCTACTCACCAAAAAAAAAGTAAAAAAAGGGGGGGTGAGGAAAAGATATTATTTTAACTTCTAGTTCTTTAAAATCAACCTAGGACTTCACTTAATCTTTTTTTGCATTACTATAAGTAAAAATTACTGTAAATTGTAACTCAGTAATTCTATTGATATGTGAGTCAGCAGCCACAATAAACCCTTCAAAAACCTTATCTGACGGGGTGCAAATAACAGTAATTGTTGAGTAATATTCACTGAAATTCACCTTTCTTATGGCTTTGCAAAAAGGTTATGAAATAGCCTGCTATTTGCATAATCATTTTGTTTTAAAAAATACTATGTGGTGAGGATTTAAGACCCACATGAAAAAAATGAGAAACTACTGTAATCTCCAACGAATTGGCACTTCAGCCTAAATGAAAGTCAGAAACGGGGGAAGACAAGCATAGGGATTATTTGTAACACACTAGAGTTGGGATGCAACAATATGAACAGTAATACATCGTTGAGTTTTGTCCATGTCCCTGGGATTTAGGACCAATGAAGATATTAATCTCTTTATATTTGTGGATAAAGTCATAATTAGGAGCTAACAGAGGAATGCCAGCTGTACACCAAAGACTCTCACTTTTGGATTTAAATGAATCAATACTTTGCCACTGGGGGAAGGTGACTGCAGCAGGCTTGGTGACGGGGAAGGGCTGGGGTCCAACCGTGGAAGACACAATGTGGAAGAAGGACTATCACAGACAGCAGTACTTAGACTTGCTCCAGAAAAGCTTTGGAATTGCTGAGCTAAGGCACGTCTTTTAGAAAAATGAATCCTGTTGATCTGAACATAGCTGTAGTGGACAGTACTCCCCGACCTAGCAAATCGATCCAGCAGATGATTAACCCGACAGTCCAAAATGCACACTGCTGCAAAAGAGACAATCTGAGACAGACAGAGAGCCAGCAGGTCCAGGCTCTCTGACAGATGGATGCAGCAAGCCTAGAGCTTATTTTGTTAAGACAGAAATTGTATTTTTCTTTTTAACTCTCAGCACATCTTTCTCTTATCCAAGAATATTCTTTCTTCTGTGTAGTTCAGCAATATTAGTTAAGTAGCAGAACATTAGTGAGGCCTACACATATTAAATCAGTTCTGATGGACAGTCTGTGCAATGCTTTGTTCCCTGCTCTCCAGGCTTCCTGCCTCTCTAGGACTGGTTCTGCATATGAAATATGCAACCATTGCTTAAAGTGGCTTAAATTTCAGTGCTTAAATTTCAAATATTTATGGAGATACAAAGACAATGTGTTATTTTATCACTGTTTAAATTCCACCACACCTAATGCATCCAAATTTTAAAAAGAGAGAGAGAGAGAGAAGAAGAATTTGATGAAAAAAATCAATTTCCCCTTAAAATGAGTAATGGGATTCTGTATCTCTCTTCGTCTACACAGTCTACACACACTATTGATGACACTTTAAAATCCTGATTTAATCGGCTTTTCAGTGTCAGTTTTTATTTGTATATTAATATCCCAACTGAAATGAAAACTCAAGAAGCAGAAAACAGCTACACATGTTCGATGTTGTATGTGAAAGCCTTAGATATTTAGCAACTTCTTTGATGCTTTGATCTCTGAAGAAATCTTACTAAAATTATGATCAAAAGAATTTATATTATTCCAAGTACTTAAAACGAACGATCTTAGGGCAATAATCAGTATTCTGTTTAATCCTTCACCCTTGGAATCCATTATTGCTAAGCACCTCAATCTGACAGGAGTTACATTTACTTAGGGATGATATTCTCCTAAAACAGAATTAGAAGTAACACAACCCTTCCAACCCTTCCAACTTATATGAAGAGCTAGGAAGAATTGGATTTTGTTCTTCTAACTAAAAAGCGGTCTTTGAAGATGTTTTTCAAATGTACATAACTTAAGAAAATTGGTATGCAGCTCATTATAAGAGTTATTTTTTTTTCCTACAAAGAAATAGAATTTCCAATACACAGCTACTTTTAATTTAATCTATTGCTATTTCCTATTGTCAGTGTTTATAGAGGACGATTACACAGATGGATATATCTAATACTTATAAAGTAAATTAACACTCTATTTGATAACATACAAAGGCAGATAAATAATAAATTATCCTTTTCATCAATCTGACCACATAATGTCTATTTCACTGCAATACCAATTACTGCATCACACTGGTTGCTATAATCCCCCATGGCAAGTTAAATCAAACAGCGTGATACAAAAATCCTTAAGCTGCAGCCTACAGAACATAAGATCCAAGCCAGATTTAACAAAAACGCTAATTGCTAGTTAGATTATGGATTTATCACCAGTTGTTGACGAGAGGTAAGGGAGGGCTGTACTTTTGCAGGAGCAAATAAGAGATCAAACCATGACTCCCTGTCACAGACTCAGTCTTAAATTCCTGCATCCTGACTAAGCAATTCATTTTCCCATTTTACCTGTGCAGATTATTTTTCTTCTTGTTCATCCCACCCACAAAGGTGGACTTTAATCTTCCAGTTGTTTTCTACAAACAGTTTATATCCCCATGCTCCGTCACTCTTTAATGGTGAAGGATTATGAGCAGACTAATGTGCAAACACATCTGACTGTGAACACTCTGTTGTAAGCATTCTTCCAAGTTGACAAGAAAACATGCCTACATTAAATGAAAATCCATCTCTGTTAAATCTGTTAGCTCCAGCTCACTTGGACTAGCACTACCGTAGGAACTCACTAAGAGGTGTGCTGAAGCAGTAAGAGCACAGAATCATGCAGTTAGCTTTGAAAGGCTGCAGATCTACTACTAGGACTGCAAGTGCATCTGGGAGAACACAAACAGTTGATAGAAGCAGAGAGATTAATCTTGCATCTGACAAACTCATTGGTAGGTATCTGTCCTTTGGGGCTGAAGGGCCTGAGAACAAGGCTCAAGGAAACGTTTTCAAAGGGGCACAGTTGATTCATCCTGGAGCGCCTTCTGTCCTGACTTCAGCATTCTGTGCAGTTCAGTTACCACATGGTTATAGACCCGTTTTGTCTTTTCATCTGTTTGTATCTACACCACTGATGACCAGGAACCTGCACAAACAGCACGATACTCCTCCAACACAGGGATACCGTGGGACTCCAAAATGCCCTCACACAGCTTGACTCTAGGCACAAGCTTGATGTGAACGGTGGGGCTCTATGTCCCTGGGACACAAGACCACAGGACAGTTAATGAACCACTACGGGACAACATACAGGAATCAGAGCAACTTCCAGAAAAATAATTTTGTCTCATTAGAGTTAATAATCCAGCTGACACAGCAAAATCTCCAGATGTTTTTAGTAGCAGGCCCACCCCATGACCCTTTCAAGGCTCTGATTCTCGGGATGCATAACATGAGAAGCAGTACCACCTCGTGTTTCTAGCTTCAGCTCTGCCATCAGACCCAGTGATAAAATGCTGGTATCTCTAAAAGTTACTTACTTGATTAAAGTGCTGAAGTTTATCAATTAAATTACTGATGAGGGGGTCTAGTCCTCTGACTTTCAGTTCTGGATTATTAATTTGTGCCTTCAGTCCACTGGAAACAACTCTGCTGGTGTAACTGAAAAAAAAGAAGAAAACATCAGTGACTGGAACCACATCCATCAGAATCAAAAATCACATTGAAGGGAACATACAAAAGTAAATATTCTGTAAATGATAATAGAAATTTGTAATAATTATTTATGGTTTTAAATACACCAAACGAGAATAAAATCAGTTTCTTGTAGTATCATCACTTCAGACTTTTCAATTCACAAACAAACATCAATTTTATAAACCACAGAGGTTCCTTTCATTCGTATTTTAACATTTGAACCTTTATAACCACCATTCTCAAGTTCATTCATGAAACAATGAGTACTGATAGCTTCCAAAAAATCTTTCTTCCGTAATCACAGAAACCCAGGGGACTTAAGAAATAAACTAAGTATCATGACATTGAAGTAAACTCCAATAAAATGGCAGCCTGATTTGGAAGAAATTCTTAATGAAAGACTGAGATTGGACTTTTCTTGCTATACAGTTTATAATCAAACTCTCTGGACACACTGTAAAGCAGCATCTGTTATTATACCAGTGGCCTTCACCATGCCTTATCCATATTATCAACCTCCTCATAAAGTATCCATGTGCAGGAATTCTCTCTAGCCAAGTCTTGCTTCATTTGAGGAGCAGCAGCTGTTCTCACAACATAACGACCTCTCTGTTATCAGCAGTCTTCTCTCACTGAGTGCTGACTGTTAGTTACTGTCAGTATCCAATACACTGTAGCGTAAAAACCAAATTGGTCTGGGCTTCCATCCATGTACTCTGATGGGTAAAATTCCAGGGCTATCCAAGCTTGGCCTCTACTTCTGAGAATGTCTTTAACACACTTGAGGAGGTGATGTCATCTCCACGTGTACACTGAACCCAGTGCTTCCTGGAAGCTTCTACATATTGACTAGAGAGTCAATCTGTTCAAGTATGACTTAAATTCAAGCCATCCACAGTTCACTAAAAATCCAAGAGAGATACGGAGCAACTTTTTTTTTTTTTTTTTTTTTGGTAAGTCAAGTTTTTGAGGGCTCTGTGTAACCACCATCATTAGTTTGGCACTCATTTGTCACAAGGCAGATCACAGATGTTTGCACGACCAGTAAGGAACTGGAGAAGAACCTGTTCTCAAACCCAGCTGTCTTAGACTGTCACACGTGCCTGGGAGGAGCCCGTTAACCTAACCCTTTACCTTTAGCCCTTTACCTAACTCAGGTAGGAATCAGCTGCACTCCTTTAGACAAATGCCAAGAGAAACATCCTGCTAAATCTATCACTTCAATCGTATCTACAGATCTTCAATAGCCCAGGTGTTCTATCAGTTAATTCTTCATTAAGACCAATTTGTGCTGAAGCTGAGGACAGCACTTCCAAGATGAAAAAGTGTCCAAATTCTTTCTTTTTTCTCTGGCAGAGAGAGAGCTAGATCTCCAAATGTATTTTTGTTTCATCCTAATTTCACCTAGGATGAACAACAAATGTAATGCAAACGGCTGGCAAAGCATATTGCAGTACACTGCTGTTGAAGGTGTTGTTTAAAAAGAGAAAGAACTGAGCCAGGTCCACCTTTTCAGTAAACTGAATAAAGCTCACTCCTCTCAGGAAAAAAAACAAAAGGTTTTAACAAAGAACTGCAAAACAAACAAATAAGCAAAAAAAAAAATATGTATTTTTCACTAATAGCTGGACAGTAATGAGAAAAGGACAAACATTAAGGAAAATGTATTTCAGTAAGTTATAGGTTTATGTTCATGGAGCCTTTTAAAGGTAATGTTCTAAGTTTTCTTGATGTGTAACTCAAAAATGTAAAATAATCCAGAAGTGTAAAATTTCACAATGCAATGGTATGTGCAAAATGATGGCCAGATTCTGATCTTATAAGCAGACTCAGGCAGCGGGACCAATGTCCAAAGGAACAACCCAGCTAAGGCAAGAGTGGTACGGACTATATCAACCCCCTTAAGGGTTCATTTGGACAACAGAGGAAATGGCTCCACCTTAATACACCTTTAGCTTTACCTTTACTCACAGATCAGAGTACAGGCTGAATACTCATTGTTGTTAATTAGGTGACAATACATGCTTACCACTGCAAGTGTACAGGAACAAGTGAAACAGCTTTTTGAGATCATCCCATTGCAGTACAGAAGAAATTCAGATTAATGAGTCAGCTCATGGTCCCCACCAGTCTGTTCAGTGATTCTCTGAGCACATTGCTGTGCCTAATCAGAAGTTCAGCAACAGGAGCAAAAAGCAAGGGTTTACCTTTTCATACTCTTGACTGGTCTCCATTCAAACCCTGGTTAAAGATATAAGAAGTTCTCTAGAAGCTTTAGTAATCACATTTCTGAATATAGAACTCAGAAATGCTTTTCCTCTGTTGCTGTTGTTGTTGTTTTATTGTTGTTGTATTTTATTGTTGTATTTTTGTTGTATTGTTGTATTTTATTGTTGTTGTATTATTGCTATTATTATTATTATTGTTTGTATTGTTTCTTTGGCAAATCATACTCTTTTTTCCCACCTTGTGAATCACAAGACTCCATAAAATGCCTCTAAGTGGTATTACAAACCTACAGCACGGCATGGAGCCTGCATAAACATGAATGATTCAGAGCCAGCAGCAGCATTAATGCCAGAGTCCTCCAAGGGACCCAGAATGTGGAAAGTCAGTCTCAGTCAACCCACTTACATTGCTGTTGCTAAATACATACCCTCTTTTACACACATTTTATCAAGAAAATGGAACCATTTTCTATGAATGAGTCTACAGTCCACCAAGACAAAGGGGATACTCATATGCTTGAAGTTCCATCTGTGCTTAAGGACTTCGCCTTTAAAGCTCTAGAGATATGCATAAATTACGCACAGATAATTCCACTGTCCAAATTGCTTGCAATTAGATTTATGACGTTGATTATCAAAATTTCAGATGTCAGAGAAAGCATGCATGAATTATGTGAATTGTGCATCATTTCCCCGTATCCTCAGTCTAGCAGAGCTTCAGTATGGCAGCCACTGAACATCCAGCTGCTAACACAAGGCTCCAGGACGTCAGAGCTGGCCTGGCGGTGGTCTGCAATGTGACCTGCATGGCTGGCGATGCCCAGAAAACCAACTGCAGACCTTTGGCAAAGGGACGTAAATGTAACCTCTTCAACAAATGATGTGAAGGGAGGCAGAAGACCTACTTGCAGTGCACAGCAAAACCAACTCTTGAGTTTCCTTCTAGTAACCCACAGCCTCTGCTAGCCTTGTGTGTTCTTACTTCTGAGCAATCACTTCTGTAACAAAACCAACCTCAGAAAGACTCAGATGAACTGAAAAATGGTGAGATTCAGAGGAGATGGGCTACAATTCTTTAGAAGGGACAGGGCACAGAACTGAAGAAGAATCACCCAGCCGGTGAGAATGGAAATTCCTCCAGTCTATTACGGCCAGGAACCAAGACTGCACTAGGAAAAGACACTGTTCATACCCATCTGACCCGAACTACTACCTTGCAAGCAGTGACTCTTCCTACCAGCGCTGCAGCACGCCAAAATAGTTTGGAATAAACACTATACATTTCCCGAAAGATAATCTGATTATTTCACTTCTTTGCACTATCTAAAGCATTTTTTTTGTTGACATCAGATCCTGAATTACTGGAAATGTACATTAAGTAGGAGCAGGAATTGGCTTGCTTTATTTAATAACCTGCAATTTAACTGAAATATTGTAGTACAGAATTGTTAACTCTGGTTACTGCTCTAGTACTTTATTCATACTAGACCCAGAAATGTCAGTAGAAACAGTCAGGGATGATATAAAAATATTGTCCCTGCAACAATCCTGAAAGTAGCCATTACGTTAGAGCCCAAGGACAGCACGTACAGGTAGAATTCTCTTCCATACCCTTAAGATTCATGCCAATGTTATACCACTAATCATTTGGGCAAAGCTATGATGTTTCAAAAAGCAAATAAACACACTCCTCAAACCTCACTTTACAGCATTTCAGAAGAACAGTTTCAATAATTTTATATCAGCTAATATAGCTGCTTGCAGGTTTACAAAAGGGTGAAAAGTGAAATGCTACGTACACGTGGGATTGTATTTCAACTGAAGATACACATTTTTATTTTCTAAATAAATATAAATTAAGAAACTTGGGTCTAAACATTTTTTTTAAATAAAACCAGATGCTGTTCTGAAACGTTGTGTTCTTTTTAATTTCTAATAAGAAAAGGGATTAAGGTACAGGATTCTCTCAAAGACAAATAGGCCTTTTTAAATAGTTCAATACTTTAAAAACAACATCCAAAATGGAAAGGACTTCCAGTTCCAGGCAAACCACTGCAGGAGCTGCATTAGGGATAGATCTAACTAGCAGCTGTATTTAGCCACAAAAGCCCAAGGAACAGGGTGCTGTTTTCATACCGCTTCCTCCCCTGCTCCCTACAGTACACAACACCAGTCTGGATAAAAGTGTCTGATAAAGCTCTTATCAGAGCTTTTCCAAATATTATTGATCAACCTCCAGCTGGGAGACTGCTTCCATTACTCCACTTTCCTTGGGGTGTTATTACCCTCCGTTGTGCCACTAGGCACCCCGGTGCTTTGATGCGGTGGCTAATGGCCTGTCCTTTTCCGGAATGAAGTCAGCTCCAGCGTATGTACTCACCCCAGGGATTAGAGAGCAAGGCACCACACCAAACATCATGTGCTCTGCACCAGGCACTGAAAATTTCTGAATAATCTATACTGGAAATTCAGGATGCCCTGATCTTCATCTGAGTGTAATTCTGCTAATTTTAGCTCTCTTTCCTCTGTGTATTTGGCCCAACATAGCTGCTTGAGAGTCGTGATTCTTATTTAATTGTGGGAGAAACTGAACATCTAACATCACAAGGCAAACCTGAAAATCTTGGCCTCACACTCTGTTCAGAAGAATCCATGAATTTCTGTGAACACGTCTACAGGAAAGAAATTGCTCTTGATGAAATAGTTTGTCCTACAGAGTTTCCATACATATAAAATAAGAATAAAATACATTGGCTACAAAATGAATGATACATTTGCTGAGCTTTTTCTCACTTGTTGACCACATTTTTTGGATATAATTATGCACTACATATCACCAAGGAAAAAATGTTGGAACAAGTATTTTTCAAAATCTAGCATACATTTTTTCACCAGTTTTGTTAGTACTACTTGAATAATTCTGCTGTGATCACCAAGGCTGAAATGGCAACACAACACCTTTCTGAGACATACTGGTAAGCTCAAACAAGTAGTGACTGAGAGTACTGGTCTGAAACTCACATTATGCCATTTATTTCTTTGGAGTTATAAAAATGTGACTGTCCTATTTTCTATACAAAAGTATAATCTATTCTGTACCCCCCTGAAACCTTCTCCACCCAGTAGAAAATCACATTAAAAACCTTCAGACTGTTCCACCTATTAAAAATGTATTTTTTCAGCCTTCTAAAAAATCAACAGCTGTCCAGCAGCCTGCTAAAGCGAGCGAAGTCTGAAGAAAGCAAGCCACTGATTTTATAATCAACAAAATCATAAAACCATTGAAACAAAGCTAGACTTTACAACAATCATTTCACATCCAGCTCTGCTTTTTTTCATCTTTGTGCATAAATTCTTAAACAGGAAAGTATTCTCGAGATATATGTTGCCTGTAAAACCACCCAGAAGTAGCTAGCACTACGCGAATAATAACTATAATGAATTTAAATTATGTCTTTTCAGGCCCATATGTCTGAGAGTCAGTCATTCACTGCAGGCTCTTATTTGCTAAAAAAATTCTGAAGTAGCCTGTTTATTTCTGCAACATACTCAACACACTGTCAGAGCAGACACCACCCACCACCACTAAATGACTCAGAGGTTAAAGGGTTAGAGGGGGAGAAGGGAGGAAAGAGCTCTGAATGTGTCATTTAGTAGAAGCAATGAGAAATATGGATAAGCTATTTAACTGGCCTTGAGATCCACTGAACAATTAATTCAGTTACATTAGGCATGGTTCACCAGATGGTGTGTTTTGTCTTATATTTATTCATAATTTGACCCTTGGGCTGGAATGGTTTGCCTGAAATTCAATTATGTGAATCCACTGCATATCTACACCAGGCTGTTGTGTCTCCAAGTTTGTAATTTTTGAGCCTTTCTCGTGTGCATGTGACATTCTGACCTACAGGGCTCTGCAAGGAACGATTTTCTCCCAAGTCAAAGCAAGCAGAAATGACCAGTAAAAGCAGTGACAAAAAACTTACATGGTTGAAGAACGAGTTTGAAATGAGGCATTGAGATTATCAGCTCCGATCCAATTAGCTCTTCCGTCCATACTTCTTCACAAAAGTGAAAGACATGCGGAACATACACCTTTATATTTTTAGACCCCTTGCCTGGTCATTGGAGTTATACGTGACTCAACAATTAGTTTCAAGGAAGCAAAGAAAATGCCATTTTCCTGTCATTTTCTTGATGCTTAAACCCAGTTCTCCAAGAGGAAGCGCCAGCCAGCAGTGTTCTTCTTTGAGCCAGCTGTCCCACGTGCTGAGACTGCTGGTGGTGAGTCCCCGGCCAACTCTTTCCATCCTCGTCATTAAAAGTGACCAACAGGCAGATAGGTAGTGGTTCGCCTCTGAGCAGCTCACCAAGTGGCACTCCTTGGAAAAATGCCTTTATCGTACTTGTCATTTCCGTCAGTTTAGAAAACCTGGATTATGGTCATTGAACACCTTGGCTGAGAGGTCTCAAAGAAAGGAATAGTCAATCCTTGACACTGTTCTCTAAGAACTACATCATCTTGCTCTAAGTAGTCACAAGAAATTAAACACTTTATTTAGAAAGAAATACACCTTAATAAATTTACTGTCAGATAATCAGCAGCCATGAGGGGCAAAAAAAAAAGTTTGCAGTATTTTTTTTTTGTCGTATAGTTCAGCTCATTTCTACCTAACCATCTTAAATATTCAGTGTGCAAGCACTTTATAGAATTAAATCTTGCAAGATTTCATGACTATAATGATCATTCAGTTAGCGTGATCCATTAGGTCCTCCTGCAACCAGCACCATTAAATTGATATACTCCTTGTTTATAAAAATGGTTTCAGTCAGGCCTCTGCTCATTGCAGAGCTACAGGAAGAGGAGCTCGATTCCACTGAGCAGCTGACAAAGGCCTTCTCTAACAATTAACGTCCTGAGAACACCACTGTGTAAGGGGCCATTTTGGGAACTCTTTCACAGCTCCAGATTCTTCCAAGCCTTTGCATGCAGGACTGGAGGTTTCTGGATGACTGTTGGAAGTCACATCTGTCAACTTGCTGGCTAACCTGAAAATTAGTGGGGCTTGTTTGCTTAGTTTTAAGGGAAAAAAATGTAATTTATGCCAGTGTACAGCCGGAGGAATTCTACCGATGTCAGTGGAGTTATACTAGTGTAAAATGTGGATACATCACATGAGAATTAGACCCTTTGTGCACAAAGAAAATGTTTCTTGTGTTCTTAATGATCAACTGAACACAACTGGAAAAATATTTTCCAAGAAAAAGATCTATCTGTTTAAAAATACCTACATAAAGAGTTCATTTTGAAATGATTAAGTAACTGCCAACAGACTACAAGAAAGCTCAAATCTAGCACATAATGAGCTTAGCTGCCCTGAAGATTTTGTGAAGCAGAACTGACACGATGTGAATATCCTCTCTGCCAGAACTATTCTAATGGGCTTCAGTGGAAGTTGCATAAATAATCTTGTTTATTAGTAATTATGGGAAATGATGAGACAAATACTGTTTGCTAATGGGCTAATTCCCCCCAAAAAATCACAAAGCCAAATAGCATTTTAATATCTTTCTCCTATAGGACAAACAAAAGACCTCCTGCACTCTGGATTATAAAGGCAATTTTAAGACTGCAGGTACAAAAAGAAGTTACTAGAAGGTTTCAGATGACTAGATGATGCAACCCCATGAATACATGGAAAATCACAGTGAAGAGCAACTTGATGATGGGGTGTACATGTAAAAGATCTTACCAATAAAACACGTTTTCATCAGGTTTTCCAGAAGCATGCTGAGTTTCAAAGAATACAGGTAAAATGCTTGGAAAGTGCTGTAGAAAAGTTATTACAGATTGTAGGTGAAACAGCCTACTTTCTTTTCCTATGTATATGAAAAGTTAACACTACCTTCAAGGCACACTGAAAGCACCAAAGAACTTTGTAGAAGTTAACTGGACAGCCTTTATTGTGTTGAGGGAAGGGAAGTAAGTACTTGTCTGGACTAACATCAGATAGGAAGGCTCTTCAGTTTAAAGTGGAATAACCTTTACAGGACATGCAAATGTCCTTCTTTACTCATCAAAGTGAAAATGAGCCAGGAGAATGATACAAAACCAAAAGGTGATAAGCTAATTAGCAACTGGCAGCATAAAGATCACTCCCCATTAAATGGATTTGAGAAACAGAACAGAAAATAGCATAACAAACAAACAGTACACAGTTATCAAAATAACATCTTTGACCGTTCCTAGCAGAAAAAGTAAAGCTGAAACATCTTTTTTTTCAGTAACTCCTGGACCAGGGGAGAGCCTTCTTGAAGTACAAACAGACAATGAAGCTAAATCTTGACAGAGAACCTGATTCTGCAGAAAGCAAGTGGGAGCACGACTGCCTAACTTTTTAACTTGAGAGATGGAAGACTCGTGGAAAATGAGACTGACTCAGCCTAAAAGAAAATACAGTCTTGAGAGAGGAGAGGACTTGAACTCTTGGAAAAAAAAATAAAAGCAGACTAGCAATAAACCTCATGGCAGCAGAGAAAGAATGAGAATCAAGCGGGAGCTCACAATATTTGGTTGATGGGTCTTTTGGCAGGCAAAAGTGGCAAAGATCCAATTCCCTTTATGGAAACCCCGGGTTCTGATACTTAAAAATCAGGCTTGACATATCCTAGTATACAACAGGATATTTTATGACCTGATCACAGAATTTTTTAGGAAGCAAAAAGGGGAACGTCCTAATTTGTACAGTATCAGACAGACGTCACAGGGAGAAGACCTTGCCTGTGGCTCATTAAAAGCAAAGCAAAACAAAACATAACAAAAAGACATTAATGCTAAGAGGTCAAAATTCCAGCTTTCCTCAGGAGTCAGTTTCTCCAAATACACTTAGATACACATGGCAGATTAATGAACGGCTGACGATAATGAACACACAAGCTGCAGCCCTGGGTGAAGGCAGCGCGGGGCCTGATCTCTGACCCCGGCAGGCTCGGCTGGAGCCCCCTGCCCCCGGCAGCCCTGCTGCTCCTGGCGGCTGGCAGCCCCAGCGGCACATGGCATGTGGCCGCCCGCTTCCATGTTCCAAGCTACTGCTGAGCCTAGCAGGGCAGCGTGGCTGCTGCTGCTGCGAATCACTGCAGCGATTTCAGTTTCTCATCTCTGTTTTTAATGATTGCCGCAACTGTGCTCCGCATGTCTACTTCCACATCCCTTTACCTGCCCTGCTGATTATGCCAACGTGGAGCCAGCTTTGTTTACTTTCTAAACCCCGTTCTTCTCTCCCATGCCAGCCTGAAGCACCGCCTCAGGCTTCTCTTTCTGGTGACCCTCTGCCTACCTCCCCATCTCCCTCACTGCCTGCCTCTATTGCAACATCAGCAAAGCTGACAGCTGCTGCCAAAGCTGACACAGAAACGGCATTTAGCTGGTACTTACTGGACACAGGGAGTAGATCAGATATGTCACTACTAGAGAGAAGGTGTTTTAGTTTTAAACCTGTACAACTCTTACTCATACCAGCAAAAACAAAAAGGAAGTAATCATGAGGCTAGGTTTGACCTAGGAGCACCTCTGTCACTAGGAGGGACCCATCCTTGCTGAGGCAGCCAAGCCATTAAATGTTAAACCCAGTGCCTGTTAGACCTTACGTCTACCTTAAAACCTATCCCCAGCTGCCATCCTTTTCCTTCCTACCTCATGTGAAGGAGGCATTTGGGTCGTGCAGGCCCATACTCTCCTCTAAGCATGTCTTCAGAGACCTGTTATAGGGCAGGTGAGACCTACTCTTCCTGACCCACTGTCACCTCCCCTGACTGTTTCATGTCCTTATGGATGTCCCTGACCATCATGTGTTCTAAGCATGCACTAATGCATGCACATTTGAACACAAGTCCTTACACAGATTTTCCAAGATTCTTGTAAGGAACTATTCAAGGCATCTCTTATCTGCTCCACTGCCTTCCCTTTCTGACCTGCCTTAATTCCCCTATAGTAGGTGTTTGGCTCTTTAGCCACAGATGGAAGAATAACTGGTCCTTTCTGGCCTGCAGGAGTGTGAGGTCGCACTTACAATCCTTTCCTATTTCCAGGTTAAAAATGTTGTGATTAAGATGGTAGCACTACATTTTAGGTAAGTAAATAAGAGGCCTTCGTAATGTATAGAAAAAGATCAGACCACTGAAGACTTCCAAACCTCCTGACTCAGAGTTTTTAAGCTCCTTCACTTTTGCTTAATCTTTTCCACCAGCAAGACAGCTGAATTCATCATTCCAAAGCACCAAAGCTTTATTCCGCACAGAGGAAGAAGTATTTTATTGCAGAAACTGTAAGAGCTACCTCTACAACTCACCAGCAGATTTATAGATTTCATCCAACTCCTTCCTTCTGCAACTGCCTAACTGGCACAGATGAGGACAATCAGCATTTATTGTTCCCTAAACAGCAAAACACCAACTGACAAAATGTTCTCAGCATGTATTGCTGTCAGTGGGTGAGAGCTATGTGCACCGTATCAGTCTTAGCTTAATTACAGTTATCCCGAAGGCACCCTTGTTGCTAGAATTCCTTACGGATGCACCAAATCCTCTGCCATACCAGTATCACAGGGGTCCGTTGTGAACACACACTTTTTCAGCGCCACCTTCATGGTTTGCAAATGGTTTAGGGAGTTTAGCAGTTTAAATTGTTGCTAGCTTATATCTAACTAAAAGGTCAGTGCAGTAGTTTGGTATTCTAGCAAAAATCATCATTTTGATCCCTCTTGAAAACACTGCAGAAAAAGCTAGTGTTAGCAGAGGGCAAGCATGGTTTAAATCTGGAGATCAAAGGGTCTCAGCACTTGCCCAAGAAAAGTGTTCACCTAGGTCAAGGCTGAAAAGCTCAAGAGTAATGTGGGAAACTGAGCTGCCTCAATTCGTGTTTTTGTCGTTAAATACAAAGCATTGTTTTCCTTGCTTGTCTGGTACTTCTCACAAAAATAACTGCACTGGAAGAGAGGTCAAATGTAAAAAGATTTTCCTGTCATCACGAATTTGAAAAAGAGAATATTTATACAAAAATCAATTTACTTGACCTATACTGTTCAATTCTTCTGCTAATGCTGTTGAAGACTTATGTCTGGTTAAAACTGTTCCCTTCCATGACTTAGCTTCTCTTCTACTTGATTTTGCAGTAAGGTCACAATCCTGAGTTCATGATTTTATACTCTGTTGCTAAAAACAGCAACACAAATTCAACACAAGTTTACTGCGGGATTAACTACATCAAGGACCAAATTGTTGGGGTTGTCGGGGACAACATCTAAACACATACTCCACAAAATACTGGGTGGAAGATTACCTATGAAGGAAAATGAGGACAGGGAATCCTATTTCCCTGCTGTAAATGCCCTCCTCATGAAAATCAAAGTGTCACAAAGGCTTTTGCCATAAACAAATCCAGTTCAATCCATGTGAAGCATGATCGCCTTTTTGATAACCACTTGTAAGATGGATGACAGTAAGCAGAAAGATTAATCAGTTTAGTGAGATTTTTCCTTGGAATTTGGACTTTTGTTGCACAGATTCCCCTCCTTTACACACCTACAAGAGCTCCAATGCTTTTGTGTTAAATACAGTAAAAATCCTTAGTATAAAATTCCCAAGTAGATGAACACAAAGCAGATCACGAGACTCCCTAATACGTAAACTCAAATGCCCTTGCCATCATACATATACACGTATGGTCACAAATACACAGCTTTCACTTTTTAGTTCGGAGAGGCAGACTACTGTAAGCAGAAAAATAAATAGACCAAGTAACGTAACATAGAAAGAAATAACCCTAACAGAGCATTATGCCAAATGTAACAAATCAATTATGCCAGACCCAGTACAAGGACTCAACACAGCCCTCATCTACATAATGCCCAAGTGCACCTTACTTTTTGCCTGTACGCATCATCACAAGTAATCTGTTTAGTAAGAACATGGTATTATTCTCTATTTACATTTAGAGGATGAATGTATGGAACCGTCAGCAGAGGTCCTAAAAGGACCCTGTTCTATCTAGTTCCCATTGATCATCTAGGCCTAAACAACTTTGTATAATACCTGGAGGGTAATAACGAGCAAGGAATCAAATGCCGCTCTCCCACAATCACCCACCCACTGCATCCTTCGTCCTTCTTGATCCTCCACAGCTCGTAACAACATGAATAAAGGCACACTGATCCGATCAGCCTGTCACCAGCTGCACTGCTGGAATACTCTGGGTACAGGGGCTCACTTCAACTTTCTTCTTGGCACTCTCGATACCTTGGAATGAATGCAGAATTCATGGCTGCACTCCCAGCACAAGGCTAAGGAGACACTTGCCACGGTCAGGACATACCCACAAGCCAGGCTGGCATGGCTATGGAGAGATGAATCCTCACTAGTCCGCAGGAGGCGGTACAAGGAGCCTTTTAAGGAATGCTCCACAGGGAACACGCATGAGCACCTAACTGCATGGCCGCAGCAGTTTTCACAGCCAGGCAAAGGTTTGTACCCATCAAACAGCATGTTCTTTTTTCTGTGGATTTTAGGTGCTCGAGTTTTCCATTTTCTTTGGATTTTCAGAGCTCGAGTGTGACCATCCTTGGTTAAAAAAGGAGCCGATAGCTTCTGGTGGTTGCCGTGGGCCTGGCAGACAGTTGTTGCCTCCACCTCAACAGCTGCCCTGAACTCTGTATTTTTTTCAACAGAGCTTCTGCACACCACACGTGCTGGAGCTGGCACCAGGCAGCCAGGGAAATACGTACCTGCCTCTGCTTGGCCATAAGGAAAGGCTACAGATATCTGGAGAAAAAAACAACAAGAGAACTGACTGTTTTCCAGCTCAAATCAGCAAAAGAAAAGACGGGAAGTCTCTCTCTCTCTTTTTAGATGCGTATGGTATTAAAGAACACAGAGAACCAAAGTCATTTTGAACACAAGACAAAAGGAATGAGAAAATAGCAGGCAGTTCGTTGTGGCACAGCCATCAGCTACAAAGCACCACTTGTTATCTATGTGCTAAAAATATGATGATGATTAACAGCAAGGACGAAGGAAAAAAACAAATAATACACGGAAGAATAAATGATGTAACAATGTTAAAAAAAAATAGGGTACATGTGACATTTCAACATTTACAATAGGATCTGAATAAGCCTCGGTTGTCTATAGCATCATTCATCTTTGAGGTATCCTACAGAACTTTGTAAAGAGGCGGGTTGGGCTGGTACTGCTGCGGCTGGCAGAGCAAGAAACAGGCATTAGTCACTAAAAACACCCCACAAACAAGTATTGGGGCTGGTTTTTCAGTACAAGAAAAAACTCAGCAAGCCTATAAAGCATCACTGTTGGATACTTGGCTTCTCTTTTGAACACGATGGCGAGGACAGCACAAAGACCCTGGTGATGAGCAACTGCTCATTCTGCGGTCGAAGCAGGCCGGGACCAGAGGCCTGCCAGGCCGGGCCGGGGCAGGCAGCAGGCCCTCAGCAGGCAGCCCCCGGGCCGAGCCGCCCGCTGTGCCCTCTCAGTGGCCCTCTGCCGGGCTCTGTGTTAACGGGACACAGCTAACGTAACACGTCAGGCTGAAACCCTTCCAAGCTTCTCCATATGCTGCAATAAGCTGTGGATCACACACACAGACAAGCTGAGGCAGCTGGGAAGTGGCGAGGACCGCTGTAGGCACTGTCAGTATTCAGGTCCAAGGAATATAAGGCTGGAAATGAGCGCCAACGTTATCCTACACAAGGCCTTCACGTGACAGCGAACACAAAATTTTTACACAGCAGCTGAAGAGACTCCTAAGTTTGTTATCATTAATTAAAAAGTACTCCCCGGTTAAAAACTTCCTCTTAAAATCTGAACCAGAAGTGAGGTTTGAATCCACTACGGTGATTTGCAGGAGAAAGAGAAACAACTTCATACGCAAATCCAGCTGCTGTGAAAGTTGTGCTCGAAAAAGGCAACAGCAGCAAGGGAAAAATGAAGCGCTGGCACCTTGTACCAGTGCACAGAAATTCCTCCACCAAAGCAACTGGGTAGAAAAGCCACGAACTAAGTTCTGTTGTTCTTCTGGCTTGAAATTAAATGCTTCTTATCAGAAATGCAAAAATATTTTCTGCAGACATTTAATAAACCCTTCAATCTTGTACTTTCAAATTGCATTATTAAAGAACAATTAATGAGAAGAGATTTTAAAATGAGTTTAAAATTAATTTTAAAAACGGGGGTTGGGGCTGTTCTTTACTGATTGCATTTTAGATGCACCTCCCTTTTCCACAGGGAAAAAAAATTTAATTGAAAAAAAAAGAGATCTATTCGACCCAAAGTGAATTCTTTCCCCTGATCTTTTGTTTCACTGTCCAAACAAGAAGTCCATTAATTCCTGAGGTGTGGAAGAGATTCCGCTGTCTGTATAGTTTTACATATAGTTACAAGCTCCCAGTTGGATCTTGCTTTGGCACGAGAATAATTTTCAAAAATGAATAGCCTCCATGTAGACAGTTATGCTCAGCAATAATGATTAATCCGTTTCCCAAAAACATCTCTGAAACTCTAATGATAGCTCTCTCTCTGGCAAATGGTGCAAACACAGCAAGTTGCTTGGGGGAAAAAAAAAAAGAAACAATTGATGTTTTATTAGTTTTCATCTTGAAAAGAGCAATATATGATCCATGTGAAAAGGTAAGACACAAAACCATCAGAAATTATTGGATGATTAACAGCCCTGTCCGGATTTGTTAAGCAATCAAAGCCTGTGGCTCAGTGCCACTGCTCTCAAAGGGATGAGTCTGGAAGCTACAGCAGCAGGACAAGTGATTCTTCACAAGAATCACTTGTGAACACAAGGGGGTAGTCATGCCATCAGGATGCTGGAGTCCATCCCGTTTACAAAGAATGCATCAAAAGAAACTCCAAACTTTGAACTAGAGCTATGAACAAAGTAGACTGCATTTCTTTGCATGCGTGAAACCTGGTCTTTGGCCACCCCACTGCCAGAGACCTGGTCCAGAAACCATTTCCAGCTGACCCTCTTTCTCCTTCCTGAAGTCCTCCCCAGGTGTGCTTCGCTTTGCATCAATCAGTGGAGACTACTCATGGATTGAAAGCTGGACTTGCAGTAAGGCCTTTGTCAGTAAGCAGTTAGATGCATAAAATCCATGAGCACAGCCATTAAGTGAAAGCTATTGATGAAGATCCCATACTCAGAGGCTGTAAGACTTCATGATATAATGCAGGCTTGTAACTTATAGTGCTGGTCAATCAGGAACAAAGCACAGATCTGCACTGTGTTTTGGAGAGCATCCTTCCCATCTTGAACATAAAAAAGCCCAAGAGGACCGCCACACTCATGACAGGCTGCCCTCAGCTGCCGCCTGTCAGCAGCACTTGGGAGGCTCAGCTGAATGTTCCAGCCCAAAGCCTCACCGGGCACCACGATACGTCCCTGCTCCAGCCAGTCCAGCCCTGGGCACGTGTGCACAAAGGGACAGCTGCAGGACAGCCTTGCTGGGGACAGTGTGTGAAATCTTACATGTTTCCTGTGCTGGTTTATTGCTTTACTCAGCACACGGAGGTCTTAGGAGGAAATGGGAATCCCATGGCTTGGTCTCCTCTTCCCTTCTAGAACTGCAAGAATCTATCAAAGGGGGAAAAAAGACTGAAGAGATGATAACTGATTTAAAAAAAAACAACTGGACCCACCAGAGAAGTCCCCTAGTTTACTTTGCCCATCCCACATAATGCTGTGTAACTCTCCTACCAGTACAACTCAATTCTAACACTTGGGCAGAGCAGAGTGGGCTGGGGCCTGTGACACGGCCAACACCACCCAGAGCAAGAGAATCCCTCCAGCACAACACGGTGTCAGCCCCACTTTGTGCTGCTTCAAGGCCCCCCGAGCAATTGCTTGTCAAGAAGATCCGCAAGAAGATCCCTGCAGCAGCACGGCCCCCCCAGCAGCAACCTGAACTCACCGTAAGGGACCTCAGGAATCAAAGTGCTGTATCCTCAGTAAGAGGCAGTGATTAATCGCACAGCCATATGCTTGTAGGAGTGGAAATGAAAAGCCTTTTATTGGCATCCTCATTATTTAATGATAATTAGACCCCAGTGTACTATAAACTGCCCCCCAATTTTACTTTTACAAATTGCAGGTAAATTCACTGCTCCTTCTACAGATGTCTTAAAATCTATTCCATTAAGCCTCAAATACAAAGGAAGCTGGAAATGCAATGGCATAGTTAAATCCAATTTTACAAAAATAAATCTTTACTTTTTTTTTTTGGCGGGGGGAGGGTAACTTGTAGCTGCTTAAATTATCCTTGCAGCTTCATAGAGTTAGTCCGCAGCAGCTCTGACCTGTTTCATTCGTGCTTCCCCCCATTTGCAGGCAGCAAGTTGGAGCTGCCAGAGATCAGCTCACTGGCACATTTAGCCCTGAGTTCCCGCCTCTGGCAACTGCCTCACTTCTAACGCTTCAAAGGAGAAAAAAAGAAAGTTTTCACTGTATATCTAACAAATGGTGTTTTTCTGAACCATGGATGCCAGCTTGTAGCCTCAAGCATGAAATTTGATTACACTTAAGTTTACATCTTGTCTCCACCTTTCCTCCCAGAGATATATTGTCATTTACACACTATTTATGCTGGTATATTTTTCACCAGCCTCCCCAAAAACATGACAAAAAACGAATTTCTCATCCAACAAAAGAACGCTCATGAGGCAGATCCAAGGGTTTAAAGGGCTGCCAGGTTATCTCAGCCGTTACGTACAGCCACCAACACGACAGCCAGAGCCTGTAAACAGAAGTTACAGGCACAGCTGTAATCACCTACCAAACCCCGTGTCTTGAGGATAATTTTGTAAAGAAGTGTATTACTGGCTTTTTTATTTTATTTTTTGTTTTTACAAAACAGACAAGCTATCATTTCTGCTAATTTACAATGACAAAAAAAAAACAAAACTAGAAGCTTGGCAAAATCTAACTAAAAGCCACTGCTAGCTTTTCTGACAGAGCACCAACGCAACTTCCAACGTACACAAGGCACCCTGAGAGCAACAGGGACTGGTTCTGCTCCCCTACATCCTCGTGACATTCCCAGGGTCACCACCACACACCACTGCAAGCTGCTGCTGTTACTTCAACGTGCTGCATCTGAGTGAAGCAGACCAACACAGACATTGATTAGACACCTGTTAAATTCTGATTTTTGGTAGGAAAGAAGCTCCAGAATTTTCCGCTTTAATTTAAAAGCTGATGCAGCAATTTTCTGTCATTTCACTGTGCGCGTTTGACAAGCCAGTCATAAAAGTAATCTGACAAGAACTGCACTTCCATTTTAATATAACTTCAAATAACAACAGCACATCTACTGCTGAAGAGTGATTAGTACTGATACTTCCATTAAAAGCTAAGTGGTACAATATTACTGTCGAAGCTCGTTTGTCTACCAAAGCCTTTGGAGTGATTGCCTCCTGCAGACTCTCAGAAGTCATGAAACTGCTTTCAGTGTGGACAATGGCTCTACGCACATCGTTTTTATAGCTAAGTTTACCAATGAAAATATACTAACTCAGCACAGAGGAAAAATCAGTTTGCACCACTTCTACCCAATAACTGAGTAGCTTTAGTTCCATTAAGCCTGTGTTTGAACTATTGCAATCTAGGAAATCATCGTTTTATAGTTAAGTCTAATAATACACTGATTAATTTAGAACTGAGTCTGGCTAGTGGGATGTTCTGCACAATGCTATGAATATTCAGCAGCAATTTGAACCTTGAGCTCCCCCTTGTGCCATATAACTAAATTACGAACAGAATTGGGTTTTCTTTACTGGCCTGACTATACGGAGTTTTTCCATCAGTGGATACAAGAATGACGATTGACACAGGACAGCCAGCAGCTGGCCCGTCCCAGCACAGGTGTTTGACATGGTATGCATCAATTCAGTGAAATGTCAATTCAATAAAACGTCACACCTAACTGAGGGAATGTAAGTAAGCACCAGGGTTTGAACTTCTGCTCAACTCAGGGGGGCATGAACATTAACCTTATGGACACCCACATCAAAATGCAGCTGCATCTTAGCCTGTGACATGATACATGCAGGTTATAGGATCTAGATTCAGTGTATTCAGGGATTCATTCATATTGACCAAATCACCACTTGTGACATGTTTTTCAAAAAATTCTGCATTTTCCCTTACGTACGGAAATGTCACATAACCTGAGGCCTACACTCCAGTGTGAGAATGGTCTCTGAAAAATCACCTCACCTCCAGTCTTAGGGTGGCTGTGTGGTGGTTTGGAAACAGAGAAGAACACCAGCATAACTAAGCAGACAACAAATCAGAATACTTCAAAGGATAGTGTTTGAGGCCAGTCATGCAAAACCCCTAATCCAGACATACTCTTTTATTCTAAAGGAATAGCTCATCTATAAATTCATAAGGAAAAGGCAGTTTGGCTACATTAGTTGCACTGTGCTGCAGGTAACTGATGCTGACACCTGAGTGCAAGAATGACCATCACCTGTTTCAGTAGCAGGGAAGCGTTTCTCCAAGCAAAGCTGCCCGTTGGAAATAGATGTTGTTCTTACAAGCAAAACCTAAGCCTGTAGCTAAGTTTAGCTTATAACCGCATGCAAATAAAAACCTTCTGAAAATAACACCGCTTAAAAAAAACAAATTAATGCTCACACAAAATACATCTTAGAAATGTATTAGAACTGCCCCTGTGCCAGACAGATGGTATACAAGCTGAAGAGCTGCTCCCCTTAAAAGCAAGGTGAAACTAGACTTGCTAACAGTGGAACAGGACCATGCATATGAAAAACCTTTTGAGTATTTGAATATCTGTCATTTAAGTAAGTGTTTGAAGGTATGGGGCATGAGACAGTCTGGCACATGGTTGCAAATGCTCTGCAAACTTTAAAAGGTGAGAATTTTAAAAATCTTTAAAAATTGCAATTGCATTGCAATACAAAAGAAATAGTTTGTTTAAAACCTATGACTTCATGTTTTCCTGGGCCTTCAGGCATAGCTCTGCTAAGTGCTCCTGTAAACCTGCTCTCTCCAGGATTTATGTCTGCTGTCCTGTTTCAGTAGCAAGGGCTCTCAGCATGAAGGCAAGAAGTGGATATGCAAGGTCTGTAAACGTGTGGGATGTAAGAGAAGGCTGTTTTTTTTCTCTTTCATCTATCACAGGTTCTGCAAGCCTAGGTAGGCTCTCGGGGACACCTGACCAAAGGCACTGCCTCCCCTGGGTTTGCATGGGTATTAGTGATCGGGGACTAAGAAATCAATCCCACTGCTATGCACAGAAAACAGCTGCCAACTTGGAATTGTGCTGGCAAGGCTAACACACGTACATTTTTATCATCAAAGTGTGCAGAGAAGACAGACTTCATGTGATAGCTGTGCTGAGTAACTCCTCAGCCAGAGGTGGGCTCCTACATAATTGTCTCTGAGATTAGAAGGTTAGAAACACTTTCACTGACAAATTCTCTTTTCCAGTCTGGTGACGTGTAAAATAAAAGCTGTACAGCATTTACCAGCAAAAACTGACTCCTGGATAGACTCGACACAGATAAAGTGAGACACAGACAATGGAAACGTAGCCCATGTTCTCACTCAGTCGATAATGCAGTATTTAGCAAATCTGTTTCTTTATGGCAGTGCTTCTATTTATAAAAATGCCTGTAGATTTTTATCAGTCATACAGCTCTTCCAGAATTTGGTGTTACATGCTGAAGAGGTGGCCAATTTGCAAAATATGACCAGCATTCAAAATATTCTCCTAGCTTTTTTTTTTTTTTAAACCATTGCACTAATTTTTCTATTCTCTTCTATGATAATCATTTCATATTTCCTTCCCAAACACAGGTACTGTCTTGCATCAGGCTGAATGCAGATCCCCATGGAATGAGTACAAATTAAGCAGCTTCATCAGATGAATATTCCTCATTTCCAATTAGTTTTCCATGATCTTTTAGGCAGTCTTAATCCAGTGGATATGAGCCCTGCTGATTTAATAACCATGCACGTCTTCACTCAGAATGCTACCTTGCACTTTCTCAACTGCCTTACAGAAGTTTAAGTGCATTAACAGAGGTACCTTTATCAAACTTTGGTGAATTCTAGCAAAAATCCAGCATCAAGTCGGTGTGATAAGATCTCCTGTCCATAACTCTGTGTTGCCTGGAATTAATTACTGTTACCACCTGCCAGTTCTTTATTATGTCTGATATGACCCTCTGTAACTATGCCTGCTATTGTCAGCAAACTAACCAGTCTTTAGTTACTTGAGCCATCCCAATCCATAGATTTTGAAATAGCATCAGATCATGAGCTGTTATACCCTAGCCTTCTAAACAGTAGCCTAGCAGTAAAACCATTTCTGTCCTTACACAGACAGGTGCGTGTCAGCACGGGCTGTGCCACTGCTGCCCACCACAAAAGCCCAGTGGAGAGACACCAACATGCACCAGTTAAGAGCCTGGCTCCAGATTTCAGCCATTATGAGCGTACCGAGAAACTTCAAGACTAAACTGTGCAGAGACTATGATATGGTGACCTATTCTGTGGGAGAGCAACAAAGAAACGTGGTCAAACCACTGTTCTTAGCTGGAAGAAGTCTTGCATACACAGTAGTAAGGTGCCCTCTCACACACCTTGCTCATCTTCCATTCTTAGCAAATCCCCACAACATCTGTTAGGTTCACACCTACAACAAAATCGCTCTTTTCCTTTTTCTTGTAAAACTTTTGTTGCAACCTTTCGAAATCATTTAACGTCAGCTTAATTCCACCACTGTAGAAGATCAATGGCAAGATTTGCACTGATTTCAGGGGGGCGTCTGTGCAAACCTGACTGCTTTTGCCACCTGCTCTCTGGAATGAAGGCATGCGAGCCTCTGGACCTTAGTGGTGACCAACTTGCTCAAGTTTGAATGTTTCCTCGCTCCCGTGCACTACCTCCAGCAAGCATCCCGGTCCAGCAATCTCCACTTCCCATGGGCTGCTGTACTTTGGAGGAGATGGTCAGCACTGGAGGTAAGGCACTGCAAGAGTAGTCAGGTACCCTCACAACTACAAGTCTCAAAAAGCTTGGTAGGTGTGCAGATTTAAATGTAGCACATTTGAACTGGAACACCAAACAGCAGCTCTTCAAAGGCAGTCATATGCCTAAAACTTTGTATAGAAGCAGCACTACAGATTTGCCCTGATAAGGCTTTTCCCCCCCAGGGCCCCAAACTGCAGAAAGAAGACCCCTCCCCAGGGCGTCACAGCGCTGTGATGCTCCTTTGCCTGCCGGTCACACAGCCTGAAGAAAACCAGGTCCCACGAGGAGGCAGGTAATAGCACAGATGGAAAGAAAAAAGGAAAAGCAGAGGAAGCTGCTGCTGCTGCTGAGCCCCCTTGGGACTCCCAGCAGCGTGGCTGAGGCCTTGCCTGCTGCCTGCTCGCCTCAGGCCGGCAGCATCACCCTCAGCTCCCCTCCCTTGCTCTGCCAAGAGCAACGGGAGGGCATCATCTCTATTTACAGCCAGCAAAGATCAGGGGGATAACATCTCAAAAATGAGGAATTTTTAGATTTAGAAAAAAATCATTTCCTTCTTTTCCATAGCAAAATAGAAAAGGGAAACAAGAACAAAAGATAGAAGGGTGCTTGCAAAGCCAGGGCAGGGAAAGGACTTGAAAAGCAATGTTTTCTTTTATTTTCCTTATTTCCCTCAATGCCAAATGAACTATATATATATATATACACATATATATGAAACAATCTCATCCTCATGGAAGACACCATACTTCTTTGTTGTTGTTGACTGAGATTGCCTATCTGAGAATCAAAAAGAGCTGCATTTTGGGACCACATTTCTCTCTTCTACTGAAGAAGTCTGCTAGTTTTTAAATGTTTTTGGACAAAAGAAGGAACACAACAAAAAGCTGACCATTAGATAGCCTGTAGATGCATACTAAAATTAAACTTGTGAAACTTTCATCTGAGTGTGTGTGTGCTTACAGGAAATAAATATGTAATACATTACAGGAAATCAAAACTGATCTACTGTTATCTCTTATTTTGCCAGCTCTTTGGATTAGACAACACAACTTCCCTACCCTGCACTATGAATAGGGGAGAGGAAAAGCTTTTATATTAAAGAATACATTTTTTCAAAGCCTGATTATAAATCCTTGGCTGAGAGGAATTACTACTAGAAATATCGTGCTGAAATATATTCTCAGCACAATGCAAAAGGCTTTTGCTGTGGATTTCAGGAGAGTAATGAAAACCACGTCATTAAACCCCCAAATGGGCAGACACTGCACCTTTCCAAATCAAGTCTAGTTTCTTGACATTTTTAGTTTAGCAGCAGATGCTTTTAGACATACTATTAACGCACTGAAGTACTTCTGCTTTTCATTGTATAATATTCATTTAAGTTTGAAAAGGGAAATGGCACCAACTGTACATCAAATTGCTCCATACTGAGCCTATAAACAGTGATTATGGTGCCTTTATGCATCAGAAAATGACAAGTTTAAACAGCAAGACTGTGGTACCCTTGTACTGGAATAGCAAATTTTACCCAAACTGCATGGGTGGAACAGAGCAGGTGGGCAACTCCCCTACTTGCGGGCAGGGGACGGTCCCTTTCATACACCTATTGCCAAAAAACTCTGCTGCATGCCATTACTGGGTAATGTAATGTTAACCCACGTGTTGGGTGGCCTGTCAGGCATGCTACAGAGGCTTTATGAACACCCAAGGCAGAGACAGACTGTCCCACAGCTCAGTGAAATGGAAACAGGAAGAGAACTGAGCAAACCGGCTCCGTGTGCATGCTAGCAAGTAATGGCATTGGAGTGGTGTCCCACTGGTGTCTCACCTTCTACTTTGTGTCCTGCTTCTCTATACTAGGCAAGGTTAAGTTAGCTTTAGTGTGAACCAGAAGAAAAAAAAAAAGAGAGAGAAACGCTGGATAAAAAGGACCAAGTCCATCAGGAAACTGGTGCTTCAGAATTTCTAAGACTAAATGATACTTTTTGCCTTGATTTACCCATTTTCTTCAGCTTTCTCTCTTATTGTTCTTGTACCTTTTATGAGCTGCTCTGGACTGTTCATTTTCATGCTATCTGCTAATAATTGGAGGCAGTGATAGAGTACTGCTAGCAACTAGTATGCTGGCTCAATAATGCAATCTCACTTATGGACGAACCCTAAAAAGCAATCTATCAAAAGAAGAATAAGCCTCCCCTTTGTCCCAGGGGCAGAGACAAGGTTTTATTAAAAAAGGAGGAGGTGGTTATGGGTGAATGTCTTTGTCAAGAATTTTTATAATTGTATTTCAGTTTTCCTCTCAACACCGAACTGCCACTTGCTCCCACTTCTCCAGGCTGATTTGTCTGTATAAACCAACAAAATGTTAACAGGCCGGTTTTAAAATGAAAGACAGATCAAATAAGTGAAGATCCTTAGGCTATAACCTACACAACAATCATTAAACAATTTCAGGCTACTCTAAAAGGAGCTTTTCTGTTGAAAATATTTCCACTGAACTCCTAAACATACCCCTCAATCTTGCTGAACTCAGCTAGTTCAGCAGGAAACCACCACACTAAATGCCCCACAATAACATCATTAAATTCTCTGGATCTCAGATGTGTATTCTACATGTAGTACATTATATCCAATGCATTAAATGCTCTCCTAGTAAATAAACAACCACAACTCACCAAATGAGTTCATTCAGATTCCTAACAAAGGACAGAAAACCGCAGAAACCCATGGGAGAACATAATTCACAACCAGTCACTGCATCTCTGACCTCCTGGCCCTCATGAGAGATCTTCAAAAATTGTTCTAAAGTACACGCCTTGGAACTAAAATTCCCAACTCCACTGGACACACACACACCAAAATTACATTCAATATACAAAGTGGTTTCAAGGTATTTTACATTTCTACATCTCACAGCTAGCCCCTTCAGGAGCTGCAGACAACGAATGACCTGTCTCGCCTTTCCTCTCCCTTGGCCAGAAGTGTCCCACGTATGACAACCCCCCTCCTCCACCAGCCCCACCTCAGAGCTACAACCTTGCTCCCATTGGTTTAACCCATTTACATAACAGAGTGACTGTGTACAAAATTTTGGACCTTTGTTCTGTTTAAGACAGATACCCAAGAGCAGCAGATACTGCCTGTGAAATTACTTCGTATTACAATGCATTTAGGGAAACACAGTTAATCAAGAGCTATCTCCCACTGTATTTCCTTGCCTCTTTCTTCTCAGCTACTTCCATGGCTGGAAGCTTTCTAATGGGGTTTGAACTCAAAGCAGATGAAATAGTCTTGTCTCCATCCTGTTTCAAAGCCAGATGCAACAGAAGAAATAGAGAACAATGATCACTAGGGAGCTTCACTTTGAGACAAATTCCCACCAAAGGAGGGAACCTCTCATGCAGGAAACCAGATAAAATCGCAAAAATGCTACCAAATAAGAGAAGAAAGTTGTTCTATTGTTTTGTCTTTTTATTATTATTATTGCAATTTGTGACCCAGTCTGGGGAAGAACTGGTATCAAAGCATCTTGAGTGGACTTAAGGCTGCACTCCGGTGCTTCTTCCTGGCAGATCTGAAGTCTCCTGCTTCTTCAGAGGAACAGCTGTCTTCATCACTGTTTTGGCAGATGTGAAGCCTTCTGCTTCTTCAGAGGAACAGCTGTCTCCATCACCGTTTTGGCAGATCCAAGGTCTCCTGCTTCTGCAGAGCAACAGCTGTCTCCACCACTGTTTTGGCAGATCTGCTGCAGTTCTCTGTGCACCACCATGGGGGGCACAGCTTCGTTTTCAAGCACCTTCTTGTTGGGCAGCCTTCTCATCCTCAGACTGAGACACCCAAGGCCCAGCGCAGCCTTGTGAGGGGGCCTCCTGTCGCCCCAGTGTAACAGCCCAAAAGAAGCCAAGTCCACTCTTGCCCACTCCTCGGGATTCCGAGCAGAAGAGATGATACCTCCACATGAGAGGTGGGGATGGGGAATGAGGAATGGGGGATGGGGATGGGGAAGAAGGCCATCCTGCAGGCAAGCCTGCGTGATGGTTCCTGGATGGCCTCTCCCAGCTAATGGCGGCGGAGGCTGTGCCGGGGATATGGAGCTTTCTGGGCGCTCCTGCAATGTAGATGTTTTCTTGCAGGCGGGAGCCCTGGCACGATGACATTGTGCCGAACCACATGGGTTGGAGGTGGATCCACCTCCATCGATTCTTCAACCTCTGGAGCTGGATCCACCTCCATGGGCTCCACATCAGCTGCCCCGGTCGCTCCGCATCCATCGGCACTCTGCCGCTGCCACTTGCTCTTTGGTTCCATGAACCACCGAGTCCCACACAGCTGTGGGCAGCTCATCTCCCAGGGCCTCTTCATTCCAGCCATGCTGGCAATTGCTAGAGCGCCTGGAAGTTGAGTGAGTGGTGGGCCAGGCGCAGGGGCTTTTATAGGGCCCTGTCACAATACGGGGGGCAGATGCCACTGTGACATCAGGAGGCCTCAGTGATGGCCCCCGTGATGGCATGCCACACCCGAGGCCAAACATGGCCGTGTTGGGAGTGGGTTTCTGCGGCCTGAAAGAGGCCCTTACGTAGAAGGAGGCCTGCAGGTGGGGGGGAAGAGAGCAGGCCACTCTGAGGTCCCCCCTTGCCCTCATCTCTAGTGTTCAGGAGAAACCTTCTCACCACTTCTGTGGCTTCTTGCTTCCTAGTTTGGAGGAAGAGCTCTCCCGTCTGGTTGGAAGACTGCAAAAGGAAGACATGTGGAACTCCCTGCAGAGACATACATTTTTGGAAGAGCCAGTTGAAACTAGAAACCTCATGAAGAGGTTGTTTCCAATATGTGGAGGTGGAACCTAGATGCTGAATGTTAGACTTCTTGGTCAAATGAGTCAGTGCATTTAAAACCAAACCAAACCAAGCAAATAAAAAGCAATGCTTTGACAAGGCCAAAGCTTTCAGGAGCTGTTTGGTGTTGAAATTGTGAAACAAGGCACCCCCAGCCACATCGTGCTATGAGGTTATTAAGAGTCTCATCACAGAATCACAGAATGGCTGAGGTTGGAAGGGACCTCTGGAGATCATCTGGTCCCACCCCTCTGCCAAGCAGGGTCACCTTGAGCACATTGCACAGAATCACATCCAAGTGGGTTTTGAGTATCTCCAGAGAAGGAGATGCCACAGCCTCTCTGGGCAACCTGTTCCAGTGCTCTGTCACCCTCACAGTAAAGAAGTCTTTTCTTCTATTCAGCTGGAACCTCTGTGTTTCAGTTTGTGCCTGTTGCCTCTTGTCCTGTTGCTGGGCACCACTGAAAAGAGTCTGGTCCCATTCTCTTGACACCCTCCCTACAGATATTTAGACATACTGCTAAGATCCCCTCTCGGTCTTGTCTTCCCCAAGAGAAAGAGGCCCATACGAGCCTCTCCTCGTATGACAGATGCTCCAGCCCCCAATCATCTTTGTAGCCCTCTGCTGGGCTCACTCCAGTACCTCCATGTCCTCTCGGGGGGCTCAGAACGGAACACAATACTCCAGGTATGGCCTTCCCAGGGCTAAGGAGAGGGGCAGGATCACATCCCTCAACCTGCTGGCAACACTCTTCCGAATGTAACGCAGGATACCGTTGGCCTTCTTGGCCACGAGGGCACATTGCTGGCTCATGGTCAGCCTGCTGCCCACCAGGACTCCCAGGTCCCTCTCTACAGAGCTGCTTTCCAGCAGCTCAGCCCCCAACCTGTAGTGGTGCTTGGGGTTATTCCTCCCTAGGTGGAGGACCCTGCACATACCCTTGTTGAACTTCATGAGGTTCCTCTCAGTCCAACCCTCCAGCCTGTCGAGATCCTTCTAAAAGGCAGCACAGCCCTCGTGGGGTTCAACCACTCCTCCAAGCTTTGTGTCACCAGCAAACTTGCTGAGGGCGCACTCCCTTCCATTGTCCAGCTTGTCGGTGAATAAACTGACCAAGACTGGACCCAGTACTGACCCCTGGCGGACACCGCTAGCTACAGGCCTCCAACCAGACTCCACACCTCTGAGCAGAACCCTCTGAGCTCTGTCATTGTAACACCAATAACCAACTGAGGATGACAGCTCTACACATTCCCGCAACATGCTCTCCTACTCCTCCTCTCCCCTTAGTCTACAAATGGATGGACTTGGTGGAACATCGGAAATGTTCTTTCTCCAAACTTTTCCTCAAAATGTAACCCAACCATAGGCTAAAACTTAGATAGTTTTGTGAATTTCAGACACAGATCTGTGTAAGAAAGTATTGTGGATACAAATCCAAATCAAAGGGTTGCCAATAGTGTCTTTTTTTTCCTACTATTTCCTCCACTAGAAAAGACAGAAAAGGCAGGAACTGTAAAATGGGGAAAAATTAAATTCCTATCATTCTGGACTTGGAAAGTTAAGACAGAATTGTTCCAAGATATGGAGAGCTAAAAGGAATAATTCTTTTGTTGGTCCTGTTGATATGACTGCAGCATTTGCACACACAAAAAAAAAATCATGGAACAATTCAGAAAGTTGACGATGTTTCACTGCACAGGACTGCAATAAGCCTGCAATAATTTTGCTGACTGGGTAGTTAAGTTTGTCCAAAGATCCATACTTTGTGGCTACCTTCTCATGCTAAGTCTCAGCTTACTTCACATGTAACTTAGAAATTTATACCCACTAGATTCCAAAAAAGATTCCAAATTTATACCCACTAGATTCCAAAAGAGATCGAATTCCTCTTTTATTAGACTTACTTTCTATTTGTCTCCTTCATTTGTTGGCCTATCAGCTCAAGATAGAATTTATTGCAGTTTAATGTTGTGTAGCATCTGCTCAACTATAAATTAATCATTGTCAGATAGGAATTAAGATAATTACTTTCCTACAGTATGTCTTTTTCTTTAGTTGTTAATTACCCATATAGGGACCTGTGCCTTTCAGAATCAGCATATTCACAACATTGAAAAGTCATTATTCAACCTCCTTCGGCGAAAATATTAAACATCTCTGTACTTAAGTAGCATTGAAATCTAATGTAAATATCCAAGTATTTTTAAGCTGGTGGAGACACTATTATATAATGAAACCAATGCTGTTAAAATGCAGAAGGTTGCTATTCACTCTACAGCTATGTTTCCCGAGGCAGGCAAGTTTTCTGTTGAATTACTGCTACAGGGCTTCAGTATCTTTTTAATGAGGTAAAGAAAGCCTACACTTCTCGTCCAATATATAGCTTTAGAAGCCACTTTCTGGAAATATTCACCATTAAGTAAAATGAAGTAATATTCAAAGCAGCTAAATTACTGCACTATCAGATTATATTACAATGACAGCCATTGCAGGCAGACCACAGCCAGGATGCCTAAATTCCACTCTCAGCTTTACCAAGGTCATTTTATATGGCTTCCCCTGTATTTCAAGCACCTCCTTTCAAATCCAGAAAAAGACTCAAATCCAGCTTTGCAAAGTCTTTTGAGCAGAGCCCTGTAAATACTACATATGAAGCCACGAGTTTTGCTTTGTCTGCCTTCTTGCTTAGCGTAAGAAATAACCAATTTCTAAGCAACTTTGTTCAAATTTCTACAGAGGTCTGGTCAAAAAAGAGAGATCTTTTTTATAAAGCTGTGAAGGTCAGAAAAAAAAAAAAAAACGACAGTATATATAAATACAACAACTTCCTGTACTGTTACACAACAATTTTATTTAGTTTTTTTTTTGGGGGGGGGGGGGGGGTGGTGGTGGTGGAAACAACAAGCCCAAACAAACCCACATCAACTTACTTCTCTGAAACAAGAACTTTTTTCCTGCCTGCTTTGAATTTTTACTGCACATCCACTAAGTGTACTTCTTCCTGGCCACAGGATCAGAAACCTGAGACAAATCTCCTCTTCTGATGGTCTGTAATCCAAGAACTTTGCATGTCAATGCAATCTGACATTTATTTCAATGACAGGTTGAAATAAAGGATCAAGAGGAAAGACAAGTTCTTCCACTGTCTCCCACACAAGGAAAGTTCAGCTCTGCCATGACTACTCAGAGGTTGCAGCTTTGGGCTCTTATGGGAGGAAGAAAGCAACATCTCTATTTGTCCCAGAGCTTCTACTACACCAGGTGCCTACAGAAGAGCAGGCACCTTTAAGGAATCCAGTCTTTGCATGGGGGGCACTCCACTCCATTTCCTTCTTTGCTGTAAATAAATTCAGCATCCTTGACCCAGCCTCTGTAGTCAAATGAACGCTAGCAACACATTTCAAGTAAGCTATCAGGATGTAAACTAATAAATTCCTAAACTGCTAACTCTAAAGGTGAGTAATAATTAATAAGTTATGTTATTAATGCTTAGAAATAAAGTCACAAAAATTTTATACCAATACTGGAGGGGGCAATAGAAAACATGGCAGGGAAAGGCTCCCTCTTACCAGCTACACCAGTGAAGAGACTGAGGGCACCTGTTAAAACAAATGACTAAACTGGAAAATTAAGCAGGAATAGCACACACCTTTCCTGACAGGAACACTTTGGAAAGCCATACCAGTAAGTCTTTGAAAGCGAAGATCCTGCAAAGAAAATAAACTGAAAGCAAAATCCAGAATGAACTTAAGAAAGTGTTCCTTCTCTTAATATGAGACACTGTAATGGTTCTTCACCAAGAAATGGTCTGAATATTCTCTCCCCTAACTGCCAGAAGGTGGTAGTATTTCAAAATATTATTTATGAGGAACTACACTCTCTCTTGGCTGTCTGCCAGCGCCGTATTATTGTATTCATAGAAGTTATAGGTCAGCATCCACACAATGCCATAATCCAGAGACCTGGGTATCAGAGGGACCAGGAAGCACACTGCAGTCTTGTTATTCGTGACAGTTAATTTCAGGGGGGGAAATATATTAATTCTTGCCTGTCGTTGAGGTAGTCTGACACAGTATCAAACATCAATGATATTTTCTGGAATCTGCAAAAGAAATTGACTGAAATACTCTCAGCCCCGAGAGCAGAAGTCTCTGTGGGATCACTTGAGGCCAAGTCTCCCAGTCTAAATGAACACCTCTTTACAAAGTCATTAAATCTTGCAGAGCTTTTTCTGCTATCTTCAAAAATGAATTCTCCAATGAGGACAAAACAAATTTTAGGCTGGATCTGTAATTAAAGCAGGCTGCCAAAGAACGAGTCTGGCTCATGTTAAAAGCTGATTCTTGGCATACAGTGTCTGAGTATCTATCGAGGTAAGCTACACAAAAGCCTCTCCACAGAAATGCTAGCAAAAGTATTTTGAGCAATTTTTTCTCATAAATGAACACACTTCTGCAAATCTTAGAACCAGAGTGAAATTGCTGTAGCCACATAAATATAGAACATATTGCTTGGACCAGATGTGACTAGTCAAAGGAACTGGTTATAGCAGACAAAAAACAGATGTCTCAACCAAACAAATTAAATCCAATGCATTCTTTATGGGATATCATAGACAGAAATGGCACTGCTAGTGGACACCTTCTTACCACTTCTGCAAGTCGTCATTAGTGCTCTCAGGATGAGCAGGAGACAGGTGACATGGGAAAATAGTCACTTTGCAAACGAGGTAAGAGAAGATCTCAGTAATTCTGTCAAAATGGACCTGCACAGCTGTGCCAGCTCACTTAGCACGTTACCAAATCTCTGTGAAGCAAATATCCTCTCAATGTGGACTGTTAGACCAATTTTTAAAAAATTTCCACCATTGGCAGAGACAGATAGGATGAAGGAGAGAAATGAGGACACTGGCTGTGCCCTCTCCCTGTCTCACCCACGGGAAACTCCTTGCAGGCCTCAGGTTTCCAGATTTCACCACGTGAAGAGCTACAGCAAGGGCTGAAGGAGGCAGCGTAGCCTGACATCACTGGCCACCTCCTCTTCCTAGGGAGCGAAGAACAGCATGCACCCATCCTGGTGCCTTCAAGGATTTCCCACAGAGACCCAGGAAGCATTTCCACTGAGAATCTCTTCCCTGTGTAGATTTATGGGGAGCAAATAAGTTCTTTTATCATGGACCTGAGAAATGCTGAGCGGCACTGTCAGGGTTTGCCCCACAGAACTATGCACATTTGGCCGAAAGGCTCTTGCTTTGTTAGTCATTCGTTATGGTAGGACACCTAAGTTACTCCTTGTATAGCTAATATTATTTGAAGTCCTAATGACACTCATTTTGTTTCACCTACGTGCATCTACCTACTGGTAAAAGAAGTGAAAAACTTGTCATGCCCCAACACCACACACATTCAAGGCCAGTAAAATACTTGGTTGTAACAATTGTCCCATGACACCTGAATTTTTATTTCATTCCTACATCTTTAAGACACAAAGTTTGGCAGAAGGTGCCTTTTAATATTCAGGTGTCAAACAGTTTCTACAAGCGAACCCCAGGAACTAAAACAATAGTGCTGCCTTTTTTCTGATGTGATCTGTGCAGCCTGAAAACTAATCTAGAAAACCCATGCTCTATTCAAAGGGAAAGATCTTTTCTGGGGGAACATAATTCCTTTGGGTGTGATACACAGGAAAATCAAACCACGAATTATATGAATGTTGATTACACTTCGAAAATTGCTTGCACACTTAAAAAATGTTAGCTCAGCTCTGGTCAAAATCCAGTCAGAAGGAATGAAACTAAAAAATTAAAATATGCTATATGAGAGATCTGTAGGGAATCAAAAGCTGTCTCATTCCAGAAAGGAGAAAACAGCCACCCTGGATCTTGGCTTCCATCACAGTTATATGATGGGGTGCAATTTAGGAACAGTGAAGAATGGTTCAAGACTGAAGTTGGCCATACACAGTGTAAAAGTTTGTGTCCTTAGGCATGAAAAAGTACCCCTGCAGTTTCCAGGAATTAAAAGCAAAAAGACAAAGCAAAGTAAAAATGGAAGGAGATAGGCCAACTTAGAAGGTACTGATGTGTACCTGATACCTGATATTATCACCTGACTGAATTCTCAGAAAAAAAAAAGTATTAGGGAACATTAAGCAGTAACTCCACACTATTTTTATTTTATTTTAGTGTGCAACTACCATCTTCTGTTGACTTTTTTTTTCTTTAATCTTCAGCATTGAGATGAACTCTGATATGCCTTTAAAACATACAGAAAATTAAAAGAGCTCCATGGCGTTGAAGACAGCAGATTTTGGATTTTCTTGCACTATGAAGAGTGCTACACCCAAAGCAGAAAACTTGGAATCAGGAATCTTATGGCTTTGCTGCCGCATGGAGTCAGAGCCCAAATGCCTCCCCTCCTACTTCCTCATAGAGAATATAAAGTGATGATGTGTTCTGGAGTGGGCTGGGAACTGTCAACACTGCAAATGTTGAATTCCCTGGACTCTCTGCAGAACTGGAGAGTCCCTTACTAACAGGAGCTTACCTTTTTCCAAAGTAATGTAACTATAAAGTAAATATAAAAATATATTTATTAGATAATGAATTGCAGGGGATTATCAACTGAAAGTGATCTCATGCAAGTGGTCACGCTAAGCAAAAATTTATTTTGGCAATTTAATCAAAATCAAGTTTATTAGCGATTTATTTATTTATTTTAAATATAAATCTCCCCTCTCCTGTTTCATCTCCTTCTATGATTTAGGGTAGAATTTCCAAAACCAACTTGCTTAAAGCTCAACTCTTAGCAATTCAACATTTGAACATCTGAAACTCAACCTTATAAACTACATTCATTCAAAAGATATTTAAATTCCTTTTTTTCTGATCACAAAATGCTGTTAGCTGGCCTCAAAATTTGCTGCTTTCAGCAAACACCTCTTCTCTGTACTGTAAGCAGATGTATTTCAAGAATGTTCTTAATTCATTTTACGGTGTATTAGCAGGGGGAAAAAGTAAGTAAATAGCAAATTAGAATGAAGCTCCTTTCCTGGGGTGAGTCTGTCTGCCAACTGCCTCTACAGACATTTTAAGGGAGTGAATGTGAAGACCAAAGTGATTTTAGTCCTCATATACTCAACTCATTTTTCTGAGTAAGAAAGCCAAGTGCCTCAAGTTGCTATATATGCAGATCCAAATGAATCTGAGAGACTTTGGGGGTATATCACTTTCGTATAATGTATAAACAATGAAGAAGTGTACTGCTTTTATCTCTACAAACAGCCCTGACACCTTGAATACCATCACACTCAACACAAAGGGGACCCTGTGCAAGCAGAAGCAGCAGAACCTCCTTGAAGGCAATGCCCAGTGATGCTCAAGGGCACAGCCACATGGCCCCACTGAAGAGCTTCTCCTTCCTCCCAGGTGTTTGTGATTCAGAATACAAATACGTTCCTCTGCTCTGAAGGGGTGTGGAAGACCATCTGCACTACACCTTGACAAGGTCGAGCACGTGACATTACTGCCCTCCTTGCCATGCACCTGCCCTACCTTTCTGAGTGGTGACAGTGCAGGCAAGAGCTTGAGGGCTGCTCACTCCCCTCTTAACCCCTTCATGAGCTGTAAAGCAAATGCCGCATTCTCAGTGCATGCCAGGAACTTCAGGAGTCCAGAAGCTGCAATCCAAAGAGACTTACTGTCACACACTTGCCATGTGTTGCTTTGCACAACAGTTACAAACATCATGATGCTAAATAGTTCAGAAAGTGTTCTTGCT
Source organism: Anser brachyrhynchus (assembly GCF_964034855.1). Classification (NCBI taxonomy): domain Eukaryota; kingdom Metazoa; phylum Chordata; class Aves; order Anseriformes; family Anatidae; genus Anser; species Anser brachyrhynchus. The sequence continues at coordinate 13,819,546 of NC_137703.1, read as the reverse complement.
ATGTAAACAGGTAGTTCTGTGAGCAAAAGAACTAATGATGCATTTTCTTTGTGGATTTTTCATGTCTGATAAAGTTGAACTCACTCTGCAGCTTCTCAATGAATGGAAATTTTAACACAATTTCTCTCTGCTTACAGAAGTTGTAGAGCTAATGCTGTTGAGACCTCTTCCCCTCTGTCAAATTGGTTGAGATTGGCTCATGTTTGATTGAAATTGTCCATGAAACAAATAATTAAGAACAGACAAAAGAACACAGTTTGATTATAAACACCTTGTTTCTGCAGGAAAGCTAGCCAAAAAAAAAAAAAAGCCTTTTTATAACAACATTTAACTGTAGACAAAAACCTCAGTCTAGGATCCTTGTACACACCCAGCTAGGTCTGCTCATACTTAAAAGCACATTTATTTCAAATATTTAATAACAGTGAGACTGTGCTAGAATTTCCACTCTGAAATATTTAATTAAAGATTTTAGTGTCTTCAAGCCAGGTTAAGGCATATTGTAAGAAACCCAAATATCTCATTTATTCCCACAGCAGGGACAGCACCTTTGCACTCCAAGCTGCATCAGCACATACACGTTTTTAGCACTTTTCAGTCTTGGGAAATGAATTTTAATGATAGAAGTTGTATTTATCAATGGATGGGGATTTGATAAAAAGAAATCCAGTAATCCATGGGATTAACATTGTGTGTGAGGAGGGTACTGATGCCAGGAACATTTTGAATGAAGAAAAGGGAGGTAAATTGCTACAATTTTCAGCAAAGCACCATGCCAAGTATGAATAAATGACAAAACCAGGCCCTCTAACACTGCATATACTATGGCTTTTTATGAAAATACGTTGTTTAGCTCTTGTACACCTGTTATAAAAGCTCTCCCACATGACAGCTTTAAACATAAAGCCTCGAATCATTTATCTATGAGCAACAAAATTCTTCTCAGAGCTTGCGGCAGGGGGGAAGGAAAAGAGGCACATGCGTGAGACACAACAGTGGCGCAGTAGTATAATGCACTTAGGTAAAGCTAGAGCTTCTGTTACACCAAGCGTGACCATCAGTCAATATTTTACTTCTTAACAAAGGATGGCAGCCCTAAGAAGAGAGAAAATTACAGAAAAAAAAAATGGGGTGCAAGGCAGCTTCTCTCTAGTTTGCTGTCCTCCTGAAAGACAATTTTCTCTTCCCCGAAATGCTCTATTCCTCCTTCCCTTCATATACCCTAGAGGCCTTTCGCACAAATGGAGTCCTTTCTGACTGTTTGTAGGTGCTGAGCTGCCCATTTCCCCCCCTATACAACCCCCTTGTTTATCTGATGCAAACAAGAGGATAAGGAAAAATTGTCAGCAAGGTCTTCCTTGAAGCACGATAGAAGACTACTGTTGATCGTGGAGGAGTAAAATAGGATCATCAGGTGAGAAAGGATTTACGGCCTTGGGAGCGAAAATGGTGGCCCACTGTCTGAACTGAAATAAATGGTCATAGTACCACTGGCTTTAAGAGTTTATCAGCTTTCTGCCACCTGAGGAATGTTTTGTGGGAAGGCAAGGGGAGCTGGGCTTGTTTGAAAGAGCTACAGTTTTCAGGGAGTGAACTAGGCCAAGTGGAGCCTCAGTCTGCCCTCACCACAATATTAAAACACCGTGTCTTTCCCAGCCACCCAAGTTATGAACTTCTGAACCAGCACCAATGAATTCCACAAGGCTTTATATAACAGATGAAGTCATGTAGCTAAGTTATATCTCAGCTATCCCAGTACATATTGAAGGCCCCATTCCCTCACCTTGTACCACGTGTAATCATTTATGCTTGTCCACAGTATGGCAAATGTGCAATTAAGAAACCATGGTTTCACCTTGTGCAGATTTGCTGCTAGTGTAGGTGACTGGGAAGTAGCTCTTCCCTTCCTTTCACCCAAGAATTAACAATAGTGCTTGGAAGTTGCACTGTTGCCACATAAAGGAGGTCATCACTAGACTTCAGGAACAGATCATGAGACAGATTTTTACATTTCTTTTCTCCCTGAGAAACCTGCCCACCACGCAGAGATGGACAACACAGGTGATGGAAAGCAAACAGCTTGCAGGCTCTTCCTCAAGCACGGATGCACAGCCGGACAGAGAGAAGTACAACAAGATGTGACACCACAGAGCACTCAGCACTCTTGAGTGGTCACGTTACAGCCCCTTTCCAAAGCGAAGGTGTTAGACTGAGTGTTCAAAAACACATGTTGATTGTGTTGGCAGAGTTCACACCAGACAGCATGAGCAATCTAAACTAGAGAAAAATTAACATTTTTCTGCACCAGAGAAAAATTAACATATGGCAAGACACAGAGAAAGAAAAGAGAAAAAAAAAAACACCACATCTCCAGCTAGGCAGAGAGCTGCTATTTCAACCCTTTAGTGAACTAGGAAGATGACATCTCTTCATTCTAAGAAAAAAGTCCTCCAAAGAAGGAATCCCAACTTACATTTAGCGTTCTTGAAAAAGAACGTGAACTTCTGGAGCAAATGTATGGGTTAACATGCATGCTGTGTGTTTATTCACATGATATGGAAAAATACACATCTCAAAGATACCTCTGAGCTGGAAAAAAAACCCACATTGCTCAACACTCATACCAGCAAAGTTCTTTAGCACTGAAGGACTGGAAGCAGCTGAACAAATTAAACCAGCAAGGGGACATATAAGTGTAACGTGCTTCCAAGAGTCTCATACTTGCTGCCCAACCTGTCTACCTGCACCTCTCCTGCCAGTAGTGACTGCTAGCCATAGCACCACCACAGTGGCTGTTGGTGCCATCACTGCCTGAGCTAGTTCCCATTGAAATTTTCATCCTCACTTGGACCATTTTGCCTGAAATGGCTTAGGTGGCAACACAGACCAAAAGTGAGAGAAAGGTAGGATTATTATTATAGAATCATAGAATGGCCTGGGTTGGAAGGGACCTGACAGACCATCTAGTTCCAACCCCTTGCCCTGGGCAGGGATGCTACTTTATCTCTGTTCTGCTGAGAGGAAATTGAGGCAAAGGGAGAACACATCAAGTCTGTGAGCAGGAATCGTAGCTTAACTCAGAACTGGACCTACATCTCCTCAGATACACACTGCACTTTAGACATTGGACTTGCTGAACCCTTATTCATAAACTGCTGGTCATGTAACAAGGAAGAAACACAATAATCCTTGATGGGATTATGGGATTTTTTTCTGTTACTCTGACTCAGGTGAGTCATCACTGTACACCACTGCTTTTCCTTGTGCCTCCCTGTGCCTTTTCTCTACCCAGGCCAAGTTCCATACACAAAGAAGTTTTCTCTCCCAGCCTTACCCGGCTTTGTGCTTACAAATCCTGCTGAGTGTTAGCATCAGGCCTTGGATGACAGATTTCCCTAACGCTTGTGAACAGATTGCTGCAGCAGAGGCTGCTGCATCATACAGAAACTAAACTTAGATAATTAGGAGTGTGACAGTTCACATACAGCTGCACATTGTAAAAACAAAGCCAAGAAGTGAGTGAACAACTGCAAACATCCCAAGAAGACTATACTGAAAAGTTGTTTCAGTCTTAATCCTTTTATATGTCATTATAGATTGAACTCTTTCCAGCATAATAATGGGCTTTTTTTTTTCCCCTAGGATGATCTTAGCCAAAACTGCTGCAAGCCTTCTCAGAATTATTGCTTCATTGAAAAATAATTTCTTTTCAAGCAATTCAATACAGTGATTATATTAGATAAGCACAGTTCAACTTGGCCCCTTCACTTCAAGAGAAGTTGCAGGACAGAAAATTATCTTGAACTGCAGTATGAACTATAAGACGACTTAAGACGTCAGTTAAAAAAAAAGTATTTGAATCTGGCATACATATTGCATCAGTGGCACAACTTTCAGTATCTGAAATCAGATGATCCATTTGCACCTTTTTTTTTTTAGAGTCCTAAAATATATTATAAAGAAAACAAAGGCATAAATACCCATATTAAGGCAGAGAAATAAGTAAAGAATTGAACAGTGTATCCGTATATTTTCTGCACTGTTCTGCAGTCATTTACTGATGACTGTAATTGGTGACAACAGTGAGAGCCAAAGACAGACAGGCACCACCATGTACGCAACACAGCGTGCTAAGAACAAAGGTCTGACACATAGAATGCAGATCACTACTCCATCATGACTAACAGTCATGCAACACTAGGGCATACATTGTTTTTCCTGCCTTGATACTCCTGATGGGATATACAACAGCTAGAAAAGGGTAACACATCACAAAGTATACCGAGCGAACAAACAAAACAAAAGTCTCTAGCTCTTTGCCACAGATACTTGTAAAAGCTGGAGGCTGTGGATCAGAATACGGAACCTCCAGTGCATCTCTGCAGGGTTAAAGCTTGCCTGTACAGAACGGGATGATCCAAACTAGAACTTCAGCACCTGATTCAATTTTCATTTGAAGAGACTCAGTCTTTCTACCAGCTCCTTAGTGAGTATACGATACCATAAAAGCCTGCCTGTCTGTGGAAGTATATTAACTGAGAGCAGTTCAAAGAATGGCTCATGAACTTCAGTGCAGACACTCTTGCCACTGGTGCAACTGGGATAAGAACAGCTCTGAGCACTGAACCCCACAAGTGACTCTACTGATCCAAAAACACGTGGCGTTCTTCCCTCACCATTGTTGTATCTGGCACAGCTAAAACACGCACGTAATACAAATCTTCCTCATTAATGTCCTTCAGGGATAAGGGCTACTGAAGACTAAGGATCCTGGTAGCAATCACACAGCACACTACTGATCAGCAGCTTTGGGACGCAAAGCCTGCTCTGTCTAATGTGACAGGGCCCCATGCACAGCTATTTGGGTTTGTGCAGGAAAGAGGGAAGACACAGTCTGGGAGAACAGAGGGTGAAGAGTTCTCTCAAAAACTTTTTTCCTATGTACAGTGTAAACATCAAAGCTCCAGGGAGAAGGGAGTTGGTTACATTGCTCGGGCTGTGGTTACGTTGCTGGGGCTTGGTAAATAAAAAACATTTTTACAGCTCGTTAAGTGGAGCTTTGGGAAATGTTCTCATATCCGTTTTCAAGGGACTATGGGGAGCTTCCGTTGTGTGGTGGGTCAGGGAAGGAGTCATTTCAAACTAAACGTTTGGGGGGAAGTTAATACATACTGGGCTGAGGAACACTGGTGTGCAGCCTTTCTGTTTTGCTGATATGGTGGTTGCTAATGCATTATTGCTTTCACTTGGTAGCTTTAATTGAAGGGGAGTATTTTACATTAATGAAAAAATCATCAAACAGCCTGGGAGGATGGGGCAATATAATTGGAGCACTTGTGCAATATAACTTGCAGTGATTCTGCAAGACCACTCAATTACTTTCATATTTTCTCTACATCATACGAAAAACATCTATGCACATAGCTGAAATTCCCAAGTGTGCATCGCAGGAGTTATGCTGGTCTCGCAGGACTTAAGGGGTAAGAGTCTTTCCATTACTTCTTCATACAAAGTCTCTAAAACCACAAATAGGTCCTCTTCCCAGCAAACATGCACTCAGAGTGGGCCACTACCCCAAGGCGAGCTGTGTCCATGGGGTAGACAGCCTCTCAACAGCACTCCTCGAACCACCCACGTCCTCATCTGCAGTCAAGGAGACACAGATACAGTAGCAGCTGTGCACATCTTCCTATTCCCCCCTAAGAAGTCTCTTGACTGGTGGTCCTATTTTAGTCTTTATAAAGACTCTCTCATCTTGGGGAAGAAAAAAAAAAGTCCTATGGAAAAAAACAGCTTGAACATCCCTAGCACAATGGGCCTTTTCTCCTTATTTTTGGCTTTGCTGGAGCACATGTACTGAAATAGAGTGGATGTAACATCCCAAGATTTCTACTAACTCCCCCCCCCCCCCATTTCTATGGTTCCCTGGTTCCCATGAGGTGTCTAATCGTATGGGCACAGCTACTGTCTCTTCCATAGTGAAGATAGTCTCTGACCAGTTTGCCTTTCCTCTGTCCTTTATCTTGTGGATATTTTCAGGGGAGGAAAACCAGATGGCCATTTCTGCTGCTTATTTCAGCCTTACTGGCATTTTTTTAACTGGTCTCTGGTTGAGGTAAATTGTCACCTCCATGCCTAACCTTGACCAAGAAAGGCAAGACTTTGTACCACCCTAAGAATCTCTACTCTCCTTACTTACAGGTGCTTGAAAGGAACCATGAGCTGCCCCAAGTCACCATGGAAAGTAATGGCATCTAGTAGTGTCAGAGGAAGGCGAACAAGAGAGAAAGTAAAGGTCGGCAGCAGAAAAGCCATTGACTACCATGTTCTCTCTCTCTTGTACGCAGTGAGACTACCTTCTAAGCAGGTAGCTGTGCAGATGTGGAGAGGTGTTGAGCAGTTGGCTTTATGGCATTAGGGTAATAGCCACTCTGCCTCTTCCAAGACAGACTTCAGGCAGCTGGCCAGTTGGAGCACTCTGATTTACATTACAGAATCACAGAATCCTCTAGGTTGGAAGAGACCTCCAAGATCACCTAGGCCAACCTCTGCCCTAACACTAACAAGTCCTCCACTAAACCATACCTCTAAGGTCTACATCTAAACGTCTTTTAAAGACCTCCAGGGATGCTGACTCGACCACCTCCCTGGGCAGCCCATTCCAATGCCTAACAACCCTTTCAGTAAAGAAGTTCTTCCTAACATCCAACCTAAACCTCCCCTGGCGCAACTTTAGCCCATTCCCCCTCATCCTGTCACCAGGCACGTGGGAGAATAGACCAACCCCCACCTCTCTACAGCCTCCTTTAAGGTACCTATAGAGAGCGATGAGGTCGCCCCTGAGCCTCCTCTTCTCCAGGCTAAACAACCCCAGCTCCCTCAGCCGCTCCTCGTAAGACTTGTTCTCCAGACCCCTCACCAGCTTGGTCGCCCTTCTCTGGACTCGCTCGAGCACGTCCGTGTCCTTCCTGTAGCGAGGGGCCCAAAACTGAACGCAGTACTCGAGGTGCGGCCTCACCAGAGCCGAGTACAGGGGGACAATCACCTCCTTAGACCTGCTGGCCACACTGCTTCTTATGCAAGCCAGGATGCTGTTGGCCTTCTGGGCCACCTGAGCACACTGCTGGCTCATATTCAGCTGCCTATCAACCAGTACTCCCAGGTCCTTCTCTGCCAGGCAGCTTTCCAGCCACTTATCTCCCAGCCTGTAGCGCTGCTTGGGGTTGTTACACCCCAGATGCAGGACCCAGCACTTGGCCTTGTTGAACTTCATGCAGTTGACCTCAGCCCATCGGTCCAGCCTATCCAGATCCTCCTGCAGAGCCTTCCTTCCCTCGAGCAGATCGACACATGCACCTAACTTGGTGTCGTCTGCAAACTTTGAGGGTGCACTCGATCCCCTCATCCAGATCATCGATAAAGGTATTAAAGAGGACCGGCCCCAGCACTGAGCCCTGGGGGACTCCACTAGTAACCGGCCTCCAACTGGATTTGGCTCCATTCACCACAACTCTTTGGGCCTGGCCATCCAGCCAGTTTTTAACCCAACAAAGCATAGGCCAGTCCAAGCCACGAGCAGCCAGTTTCTTGAGGAGAATGTTGTGGGGAACTGTGTCAGAAGCCTTACTGAAGTCAAGGTAGATCACATTCACAGCCTTCCTCTCATCCACCAAGCGCGTCACTTGGTCATAGAAGGAGATCAGGTTCGTCAAGCAGGACCTACCTTTCATAAACCCATGCTGACTGGGCCTGATCGCCTGGTTGCCCTGCAAGTGCCGCGTGATGACACTCAAGATAATCTGCTCCATGAGCTTCCCTGGCACTGAGGTCAAGCTAACAGGCCTATAGTTCCCTGGGTGTACCCTCCGGCCCTTCTTGTAGATGGGCGTCACGTTTGCTAGCCGCCAGTCGACTGGGACCTCCCCTGATAGCCAGGACTGCCGATAAATAATGGAAAGCGGCTTGGCCAGCTCCTCCGCCAGTTCGGAGGATACATTATTGACTTCAGTGTCACTCCTCACTCGAGACTTGATTCTGTACCACTGTAGTCAACTCAGCCCTTATATGCTGAAGAACTTGACTGTAGATGGGTACTGATTAGTCATATAGCATCATTTTTCTGGCCTATTTGTCTTTAGCAACATCAACACTAACAGCACCCTGAAGATTAACTCAGTGAAGAAATTTTAATGGCCATCCTTTGGTCTACAAATACTCCTGGAATCTATGGGGTTAAGTAAATTGCTGTTTTTCATAAGGACAAAGTAACTACATGCAAATGTCAGAGTAACAGTTTACAAGAAAGACACTGAAGTGGCTGAGCAAGGGAGGCCTGAGCTGCCATGTGAGCAATTCTTAATCCTGAATGGATTTTATAAGCGTACAATCACCCAGGTTAGAAAAGACCCTTAAGATCATCAAGTCCAACCATCACCCTCATCTACTGAGTCCCATCACTGAACCATGTTTGTTAGTGCTGCAGCCATCTCATGCATACCTCCAGGGATGGAGACTCCATAACTTCCCTGGACAGCCTGTTGCAATACTTGACTACACTCTACATAAAGAAATTCTTCCATACATCCAATCTAAACCTCCCCTGATACAACTTGAGACTGTTTCCTTGCATCCCATGACTTGCCACCTCAGAAAAGAGACCAACATCCACCTCACTGCAACCTCCTTTTGGGCAGTTGTAGAGAGTGATGAGGAACACAGATAAAGCAATTCCCTTTTGTATGCAAGTCTAACCTCGGCCTTTCCCAACTTGGAATTCTGCATGAATCCACTTTTCAAACCACATATAAAATTGAGAACTATACAGGGAAGTGAAATAGAGATTCAGTAAAAGTGGTAACTTCTTCCACTTTTAACAGTTTAAGGAATTTTTAGTTTTCTTGTAGATTTTTTAAAAATAATAAATATTTTATACATTAACGTCAAGTATTTTTTCTTCATGAACAAGCAGTTAACTAAGTGCCTTGCAGGAGTGCTGAAATGTTCAAGAGTTTGTGAGCATGTGAAAGTGTCTCTTCAAGGAATGCACGGTATACAATCTCTAACAACAATGTATTGGACTTAAAAGCTAGCAAAGACATCCATGCAAAGCTGTAAGTATCTTTTAATCCAAGCTCAATCTTAGCATTGCTCTCGAAAGAACAGCCAAACCAATAGGCTGTGTCTGGAATTAATTTATTCAACGGAAATTTGCTGATTGGCAGCAAACAGGACAAAGTTGACAGCCAAACATTTTCTGGGGCTCTTTCAAAGAAATTATCCAGGACTTGGTTAAGAGCCTCCCCAAGGCAGTAGTCTGTCACTGCTGATTGCTTTATCAAAATGATCCTGCTTCTTTGGGTAGAATGAATTGGATTAATCTTTATATTTGGTAAATGTTTCTCACAACTTTTTTCAGCCTGGCATGCCATGTACATTTGTACCTTCTGACAGACTTCACACATGGTGAGTCTTAATTCTTCAATGTTGATCTTAATTCTTAATTGCCACAATTCTTAATTGCCATAACTCTTCGTAGCCCAGTACCAAATCAATAACCATCAGACAGTGACACAAAGGCTCACTTGTCAACTCTATCAATGCCGTCTTCCGTTATCTACCTGCAAGTGCCTTTGTGGGCTGCTTTCTAGAATTTCTAAGGCTATGAAGCTCTAACACAAACAGTTCCCACCATCAGCTCTGAAAGCAGAGGAAAGTGTTATTTCACAGGCGTGAGGAAATAACGTAACATTCACGCCTAGTACTTTCTCCTACCCATTGCAGAGCTTCATCGTTCTTCTTTCCACATATGAGAAAGTGGGAAAAAAAAGTTCTAGTAATAAAAGGATGTTAATCTAGAAAAAAAAACACCTGTAAATAACTTTGGAGGTAATTTGCATGCAAAACTAACAGCACTGCTGCTTGAGCAGCTCCATACAGCTCCAGACTTACTGAAAAAACAAGGTAGGAAGCCCCAGAGCAAAACAGTAGAGAGGTTCTTTTTTAATACTTCTGTCATCCCTTACTTTACTGAAAAGTAATAAATCTTCTGAAGGAAAGAAGTACCTGCTGGTATCATTAAGAGACTTAAACATGGCAAGATAAAACTCCCTGAAGTCAAAGCAGCTATTTGTGTCAAAGAAAACAATACAGTAATTTATATTTCCACTCCCAAATTCTATGTTACTGCAGAAAATTTGGTCCTTTAACAATTAATCATAAATCAAAACACTGACAAGATGGTGGGCTCCTACTCCTTTGAGAGAAGTGGAATGTATATCAAGAAGCAAAAATAAGAGCCTGCTTGCCAATGTGTCAGATGAAAGCTGTGTTAAGGGATCACTATTTTCTACTGCAACAGCAATATGGAATTTCTGATTCAGCATTAAGCTAATGAACTGAATGGCCAAGCTTCAAAACCCCCAGATTCCATTCGAGGTGAGCTGCTCTTTTAGAATACTTAACAAATGCAAAATGCAATTCGGTAAGCACAGCTCACAGAAACTATTAGATTGAACCCTTTGTTTTACAGGGAGTGTCAAGGGAGGAGAATGGAGAAAACTATGGATAAAAGGGAAACAAAGCACTTATAATTCCAAGGGGACACCAAAAACAAAGGACGTGACTTTTCACATGAAAGGTGGGCATATGAATTCATTTAATTGGTGATCATTCTTACAACAGCCAAAGCTGCAAAATACTGGTGTCTTCAGACAAATTCTGAAACGATTCACATTGAGAACACAGCAAACAAGAACAAGCTGTTAAGAATTAGAACATGCCTGTTCACATCAGGTGCTGGAATGATCGATTTTTGTATGAAGTATTTAGCTGCGACTGCCTCACACTGGGTATTCACCTAGACTGACTGACTGCCAAAAAAAGAGTGCATGTCCTCTGCCCTTATTTTTATGTAAGAAAGTTATCAGTCTAAGAAGGAAATACTGTTCCAAATGTAGGCAACTAATTATTGTAAGAACCTTTCCAGGTGAAGAATGTTGTGTATGTCCTGGATTAAAACCAGTCTCAATTATAGAATCATAGATTATATTAAATAACAAGTCTGTGGTGGGAATAAAGTGGGTAAAAGCAATCTGAATTTCTTAACTAGCCTTTCAAACATCTTCCATCAGTAAATGGTTTCTTGTACATTCACACAATTCAGGTTGAATACTTAAAGCTAAACACACATCTAGCTTCAGTATAAAATATTGCTGGCTGCCTAATTTCCACATCATTTTCATACCTAGTGACTCTGGTGGGATTGCTGAACCGCTATAAAGGTAAGAAGTACAAGACTAATGTTTAATCTTCTTCTTTCCAGTGGGATTTTTGTAGACAGCTCTTCTTACAGATGCTCACAAAACAAACTATAATTTCACTGTTTCTGTGCACAAGGAATAAGAAATCCTTATTACCATTTCTGTAGGGAATGCAATTAAAAACTGAGCCTGTGCTCACTTTAAGGAACTGCTTACTATATTAGCTTTCAATTTGTTATTCCTAAACAATTTCTCCCCTAACAAGGAGATCGTATTTGAGTGCACATTAGAAATTTCAGTGTAATTCAGTTATATCTACCCAATATTTACCCTTAAAAAAAGAAGTCTATAGATAAAAGCCCAGCCATGAGCAATTAAGAGATGCAGCCAATTCCCCACAGCTGTACAATCTCTCATCACTCTGCTCAAATTATACCATTCAGCCAACTTTAAATTTTCATCTCTGCTCTCTTCGGTAATAGAATATATTGCTGGCTGCAACTTAGGATATAACTGATTATTCAGTGTGCAGTGACGGTTTCAAAAATATACTATCATCCATTAAATTCTTCTCATGGTTTAAATATTGGAATAGAAAATTACTGGTGGAGGCTAGGATAATTTTAATGAACAGAAGCAAAAAAAAAAATATATGACAATAACAAGACAGTATTTTAAAAACATAAAATGGCTTAAAGGTTGTTTTTTTTTCTCCTTTCTCTCTTCTCCTGAACTATCTGAAGAACTACGTCATTTGGGCCAAAGAACTACAGTTAAAACAGGTATTAATGAACTCAGAAGAGGAAACCAGCTTTAGTTTTGATGTGGAATTGTTACAAAACAGACTTGTTCCACAGTAGGACAGAATATAACACAGCTGGAGTCTCTGAAGTGTGTTTTGTTTGGTAATTCAATTAAAAGCAAGACTTCTACCTGAAATTCTGTTTTACGGTTTCCAATAGAAAAAAGCTTCAAGTCACTAATCTTACTAAAAAAGAACACCAGAACATTTGATGCAAGTTTTCCTCTACATCTTTCAGAGCCAGAGTTACGCTAGCAGTTGGGAGACGTACACAGCAATGGCTGAAGACAAACCTGATACTTCCAGGTGTGCTGGGATGAACAGCCTTTATAATACTTTTTTAAAAAAAGATACTAATTTTGTTTGCCACTATTTGTTCTACCAAACTCCTTCTGTGGCTTTACACAGTGCTAAAGGAGCCCTTCTCATCTGACTTAAATCCATGTTGCTATATTATTGCTATTACTAATAAACATTCAAGGGAGAAAGACTGGGGGGAGGAAGAGTTCCAGTACCCTTTGTCCGTGTCTTTTAACTGGAATAGTCACAATCTCTCATCATAATACTTAGTGACATTTCTTTCCTTCTGATTTTGAAATCTTCACTCTTCTAAACTGACTGTGCACAAATATCTGCATAACCTGCAAGTTAAGCTGATAACTTTTCACACTGCTTTTTGAACAGCAAGCAATCATAGGAGCCAGAAGATAGCAACAAATGAAGTTTAGTTTTATTGCCTAGGAAAATAAGATGCACATTTCAAGCAGTGGCAATTACGTGTATTTGTGGAAAGAGACTCCTCTAATTTGGAATGTGGTTCAAGTTTAGAATGTACTTTGCAGCTTTATAACCATTTTACAAGTCTGTTTTGGATGTTTAAAATAAGGGTGTCTTTAATATGATTAGCCCTGAAGAGGCAACTCCCATTAGATTGAAAATGATTATGAGAAAGGTTATTACTGAGCTTCATATGGTTAAAACAAAGTTCTCTCATTTACTGGACCCAATCATCTAAACTTCTTAAGAACTGAGGGCTGACCTTATAATCATTTGACTCTTTGCAAATGCGTCAGTCCTACCTGTGCAAGCCTTGGCATGAGATGAGCCCCATAATCTTTTTCTCTCTCTTTGGATTAATACTGGAAAGGAAATGCACTTCTTCACCATATCCAATCAGCTTGTAGAACTTGTCACTGAGGACAAGAGTTTAGGAAGGCTCAGAGTAGGATGACACATTTAAGTGGAAATGGAAATCTAGAGTCAGTATTATATGTGAAAAACCAAACATAAGTGGTGCAGGCACCCTGGTGCTACGCTCATCAGGAAGAGCCTCCTACAGACAGCTCTGTTACCATCCCCAGGCATATATGGTGCACGTCTCAACCTTGGCACTGGATTCACCAGACAAATTCAGATTTAACAATGTCTGTATTTTTGAGCAGACATGCATTTAAACACGAAGAATAAAGCTCTGATTTGTACAAGAGATTTCATTGGCCTCTGTGCTGTTAAAATATAATCATTATTTGTAAATGGAGAGTATGCTTTTCATAGTTTTCTAACCTGAAAATACACTTAATCTTTTCACCACAATATAAATATATTCCTTCCCCTACTTTTCTTGAAAATAACTGTAAATCAGACACTTTCTGAAAAGTCACAGAAATGTCAAACCATGCAACTGCTCTGGATGGACTCACTGTCATGTTCAGTTTATTCAGGAGAAGATTAAATTGCAACAAAAAACAGAAAACATTTAAGAATTTTGCGTCATTTGGCATACATGCAAGCAAAGGAAAAGGCATGCCATACATCTGCTTCTTGTCGTGATTCAAGCCAAAATGCATGTGACAATTGCTTTGCTTTTTATTGCCATGCATACCATAAAATTCAGAGCCTCTCCCTCCTATTATGGATGTAATAGTTTCCAATCTGCTCATGAATGTCAAGTGTGAGGTAAAATTCCTGGTTAACCAACAATTACTTATGAACTGCTAGGTAAAGCAGAGGGCTGGTTTCCTCTGATGAGCCCTGTGGAAGGGTCACGGCAGGAGTGCAACATAATGCACAGAAGTTGCTAAGAGCCTTCTACGAGTCTGGGTGATTCTGCAAATAATGAGCAGAAAGCATGTTTTAAACTTGCTCAGCTTTCATGCAAGACTGCATGTTGGTCAGGAGATCTGAAGGAGAAGAGTTTAAGCCCTGTGGATTTTAGGATCAGATGGGCAAAGAACACCAGTGGTTGGTGGTGGTGCGGTTTGTTTTCTTTTGTATTACCAGACTACCTTACTTCAAATGACTGATTACCGCATTTCCTGAACTTGTGAGATACTCAAGGAAATGGAAAAGGTGAGGTCAGTCCTCTCTGCGTTCAGCCTGATGCCATTTCTGGCTTCTCTGATGTCACATCAGGAACTCATTCTCCAAAGCTGTTCATCAGATACATATTCCACCTCGAAACCAAAATACTTTTTGCCAAGAAACTTTCAGAGCACTTTCAGCACTATCAGAAGCATTTTCCAAGAAACCAGTAACTTTGAGGTGGAAAAGGTGGTGTCAAAAACATCAGTGCAGAGGTAGCGTGGAGACAAAACAAGGCCCTTTCACGTTGCTAGCAGGCCTGTCCCCTCTGCCCTGCCTGATGCTGTCACCACTGGCAGGCGCATGGCAGAGCTAAAGTGTAAGGAGAGAAGCCAAGGCAGATGGCTCTCTGCCAGCCCAGGGACAGGCGATATGCTCCTGCTATGGCTGTGCCACAGGAGGACAGCAGCTTAGCAAAATCCAACTCCATCCCAGTGCTGCCTCCACACGGGGGCACAGGCCCTGAGCAGGAGGGGATGGGCTGGGCTGCTCCCTCTTCCTCCTCCTCCAGCTTCACACTGCAGCTGGCCCAGTGGAAAAAGCTATTCCACCCATCAGTCTCATTACTGAGTTTGCCCTTTCCACTGAAGGGCTCACTAATTCCAGAAGAGCAGGGACTGTAAAGATCAACATTATTGCAAGAAATCTTAACTACCTGTAACAATTTATATCCCATCTCGATTTAACAGTGTGTAATATTTCTTCACCAATAACCAGGTGAGCTATGAGCATTATTACCAAGTCTTCCACTGCAAATGCTATCTCACATGCTTTAACAGTAAGAAAACTGATAAATCAGTCATCATGGTTTTGGCATTAGGGTAGTCTTATGGGCAGCCTAAGGGGCTGACAAACCATGAAAGCCCATCTTTTAACAATTACAAAATTGCAGCATTATGCATCAAATGAGATTCAGTCTACGTTAGAGTTCAGTCTCCAGAATAAGCTACCCACAACCTGTAAATGCAATCTAAATTTGACAAATTTGTGCACACAATGTGAGCACACGGGGCTCCTGGGTTGCACGTAAGCCACCAGCCTTTACACAAAGGTCCCAGGGCCTCACAAGGGATGGCAGCAGCAGCACTGCAGCGGTTTGCCACAAGCCCTGCCTTTTAGCTCCCATCTCCTCACCTCTCCTCCCATCCCTTTGCTGAGACCAGCCCTCCTACCCCAGGCTGCTGCTTCCCCTGTGCTTCTCACCAACTGCATTCTCCTTGCTTCTGTCCCTGATTGCCTTTCATAAGGTAAAGCCTGATCTTGACACTAAACAAATCAACAGACAAGCATGATGAAGTCCATTCTAACATTTTAGGTCTTTCACATCTGATTTTTAAGAAAATAAACACTAAACAAATTTGCAGTTAATTTTTTTGGCCTAGACTGACCAAAAAGGTGTATTTTTATTCTTGTTTGCTCCAAGCCATCCTTGACTGTAGCCCAAGAAATTGGGAAAGCATTAGCACAGTCTCCCTGCCAAATCTTCTGGAAACACAGCTTTCACTTTAAGTCCCATAACCCTGAAAGATATGTTAAAAAAAAATAAATAAATTTAAACACAAGCTTGATAAACACCAGACAGATATTCTGGCTTCCCAAACACAGGTAGAATGCATTGCTCACCCCGGAAGAGCCCAGACAATTACACTTAAAGGCAAGACACTCTGAAAGACAGGAAGGCTCCTTAAAGTTGCTATTCACAAATACTACTCTTGATTTCAATCTTTGTTGCACCTGACCTCTGCCCAGCTGGGCTAATGAGGTTGTCTATCCAAAGAAATAAATCAGCATAGCTGTTCTGAAGTGAGCAGCACAACACTGATTTACACCAACTCTTGTTTTGGACAGAAAAACAAACTACAGAAAATAAACTTTAGTTTTGAGAGCTAAGTAATTCCACTGGTGCAATACAGAAAACAACTATTGCATTATGCTATAAAGATTTATCCAACATTTCATTTGCACTGAAAGATTAATGCATTGCTTTCCAGCTCACAAAAATATGATTCATTTCAAACTCTGCTGATAAAATATTTAAACCAGGTGGTAGTATTCTACAAGCAGACAGGCAGATGGACTAAGTGATGTTTTGACACTGCTTAGAAAATTAGTAAATGCTGAACAACCTAGAACAAAAATCTGCTTTGATATTTCTCGCTCTCTGAGTCTTTACTTTCTTTCACATTCACAGATGAGATATTTCCAGCATAAAAATAATCAAAACAGAATGAGTTACAGCATAACATTTGTAACTTCTTAAAACATGTCCAATAAAGTTTTATTAGGTCTTTCTTTGGAACTGTTTTCTTCTGAAAGCTGTGATTTGACACTTTAAAGAGTCACCCATTTCTCTCTCTCCCCCTCATCGGACCTGAACTAAACACTCAAAATGAAAAAACAAACCCCTAAAACTTTAAAACACGAGAGAATGTTATTTTCTCATTCAGTCTTTCTAAATTTGTGACCTATTTCTGTGTAAGAAAAATATTATGTTGGTTACTGACTACCATAAAATAATGCCTTAACATATTTGTGTTACCCCTGACTGGGGACATGGGTATTTCACCTGCGCGCAACCACCGCCCTCAATCTCTCTTTGTTACACACGAAGCTCAAAAGAAGTGTGACATATAAGTACGTCCTTTTGCAGAAGCAATAAAAAGATAACCAACTGTACTTGAAAGACATGAGAAGTATTTACATGCAGCTGTGCAGAAGTTCAAGGGTGTGCAAGGATGGCTTGTGAACAGATTAGGCATTGGTTCAGCATTGTGTACATATATATGAAAATTTTGAACAAAGGGTTTTAGTGTGGAGCACAGAGTTAGGCTATTTTTTGGTACACCACACCCTTATGTAGCCAGGGAATCGAGCCTACATTGTGGTTGCTGTTTTGCAGAGTAGAGCTGATTCCACTCAACTGAAGAGAAGCAGATGTGGTCTCCTACTCTTTCTGCTGGTGTTCAGTTGTCCTTCTAATAAACTAACACAGAAGTCTTCAGGTGTAAAGTATGTTTCTGCTTTGTCTCTGGAACCTATAATAATTAACCATTAATAGAAAATGCCAGGAATTTTAATTAAAAAGAAACAGAGAACAGTTTTTGGTCTGGAATTTAATATTAGTATATAGTTTGCAATCCAAGATTGCAATACACTCTGCCTGTACATATGAGCCTTCAGGTTAAATGTGCTATAATGGAAAACTGTTCTAATTAAAATTGATCAAGTAACTAATTTCTGGTAACTTAATAAATTGAACTGATTCCCCTGCTAAGGGAATATATGTGAAAACATCAGAGCCCTCTCAGGTTTACTCACTGCTTGAAAACACTATTCCCACTATTCCAAAACAAATACAAAACCCTACAGATTAAATGTAAATTGTAATTTTCTACAAGTATTACTCTTCAAATCCTACAGGTCGCTCATGAATGGGCCTGCTAATGTGAGGTAATGTCTCCATTCCCTGAGTAGCTCTTAAGTAGAAACCCCAAGATTTTGTACAATGAACACACCAGACTAAGAAAAGAGACTAACATAACATGAAAAAAAAAAATCACAAAAGAAGCAATTTCACAGGCCAAACATTTCTAGCAATATTTTTCTAACTTCTCTCTGTTCTAACTTTTCATTTTCTAGTATAAGCAAGCTGGAAAATATAAATGAATGCCAAGTTTTACTGAAAGCATACTTGACTCTGCTGCAAATGGCCCTAAGATGTTGCTGACAACAATAACAATGTTGAAATAATATTGAGAATACATCTTGAAAGCATGTGTTCTCCAGCCAGATGACAACTTTTATATACTCTGGAAGCAAAGGGCATAATGGGTTTTGATAAAAGAAGGGAAATTAAGAAAAATGAAACAAAGAAAATACAAAAGTTCTGTGAGTAAATGTTTTTAAAAGGTATTTTTTTCCTAAATACACAAAGGAATTGTCAATGGTAGTAAGACAGTCTGCTTATATGTCACATGACAAAGGTATCTGAAAACACCTCAAATGATCAGGACAAAATGCCACACTGAGGCAGGTTCTGAAAACCCTGTTGGAACTGAAGTCAGTCATCTTATGCTTGTTTGCTTACAAAGACAGAAAAATAAGAGGCGCCTTGCTTGCCTGAAAGCTAATATACGGAATGCAAACAATAATCTCATTTTTAAAGAAAAATACCCAATATAGCTGGGGAAATGTTTGAGGACTTTTTTGGATACAAGCAAAAAAGAAACATAGGATTTGTTCTATTTCCCCTACATCTTCTAGTCCTCAAAATACTCTGTTTAAACATTCTCTTTCACATACAGCAAGAAGAGCATAAATAAGGAAATAGATATAAAGGAAAGACAATTCCTCAGTTATTACTTAGCCAGAACAGAGGACTCCTCTTAAATTGCAGGAACAGCAGTCATATGGCAGGGTGGGATGAAGCAAGTGAAAAAACTGAGGTTGGCCTCTTGTTTACGAGAGGAGGCATTTCTGTCAGGCAGCACGGCCCCCTGAAGAGCTGAATCACCCACTTAAACTGCCTGACTGATGACAACACAGGGAGACTGAGGCCAACAGGCCCCTAAATTACTTGCCTCAGTCAAGCAGCTAAAATTACAAGAGGGGAATCAAGGCTACATGCGGGATAGAGGAGCTCTGCTAAAGCATTTTGGATAGGAAAACTGGTCTTGCACAGCAAAAAAAATGACAGCAGTAATCCCTTCCCTGTTGCTGAAATATTCCATGTGGGTGACATTTTAAACCTCTTCATAAGAAGCAAACAGCTCAAAGCACCAGGATAAGTGCACTTGACATCTATGTCCATTCCCTCAGTCAGGGCCGAAATGATTGTGGCCATTAGAAGAAAATCTTCGCTGAAGAAACAGAGGAGATGGTCACACAAGTGGTCCAAATTCTGCTCTGGTGGTTGTGTACAGGCAATATCAATGTCATCCATACCCATCCACATGCCAGGAGCTGCCAGCGCTTCTTGGCAGCGACACAGCCCACGGAGGGCAGAACTGGGGCCTGCTGCTCAAGATGAGCTCTGACAGCAAAGGGATTTCTTTTCCAGAGCCTGAGCAACGGGGAATGCAGTCTGTCAAAATGAAAAAGTGCGTTTGAGTGAGAACAGAACCAGGAAGATGATGGCTCTAACAAGGTAAAGAGATGAGTTAGGGCCGAGTTGCTACAGTAACACTGCTGCTTTCCCAGTGCAAGGCTCAGCCGCAGGAAGGTGCAATTGAGATAGACGGCAGAGGCTGGCAGAGGCTTTGCTGGCTGGAGGCTATGAGAAGCGGAGGAAATGCTCATCCCTTGCTCACCAGCAGAGCCCCAGGAGCTGGAGGCATGGCATTACTCCTCCTGATAGCAAGGAGGTCATGAGTTGTAGGAGGGCGGCAGGACTAGGCTTACCAGCTCTTCTGCATCCTACGTGAGACCCTGCAGTCGCACATAAGAAGGATAATTACGTGGCAAAGTTCCTACATGCAGAGTTTTCGAAACTCCAGTTTACCCTTTTGATTGGTATAGCCCACAGAAATTCTCATCAGAAGCAAAAATCTGACAGTATTTCCCATCAGATCCTAATTTATTCCTAAAGTACAATTACAGTTATTTCCCCTTTTGAATCTGGCATATCATTAGTGCCTAATTAGCATGCATAAAAGATTATTGATAAAGTACGATCTTGCCTGGAGCTATACTGTCATTAAAAGGCTTAACCCTACTATATTCACAAGGATTAACGAAACACCAAGTTGTAATTAAAAAAATAAAATATCCCAGATTTTTTTCAATAACCTTAACAACTGTTAAATTGATTTTTTTCCTTTTTTTTTGTTTAAAACCAGCTGAAGTTGGTTAAAAACTAGAGATTTTCCACTGCTGCCTTCTTATAATGGAAAATTTTTGCTGTCATCATATGTTATCTTGTCCGAGATGAACTTTTTAATTGGAAAAAATGAAGGAAGTTTGTATTTGTAAACTCACAATTCAAATTAACTAAATGCTAAATAACAACTTTCTGAGGGTCTCCTAAAAGACCTATCTGCTTCAGGAACTCTGGACTTCTGCTCTGTTGGGAAGGTGGGAGCTGTAGATCGACTTCTTTCCAGAGTATCCAATAGGATACTTTCATTTGTCCAAATCTAATGAAAACAATCTTACAAAAAGATGTATAGCTCATTTTGACAATTCATATCAGGAACTTTTTGCACCATAGAAATTTGCACTTTTTTTTTCTCTTCCTAAACCAGCTTTTCAATCTTATTTAAAAAATGCTGTTGATCAATGATCTAAGACAATGACAGCCCAGCTTCAGTGCAGTTCTGCTTCAATCAAGTGAAAAGCATTAGTATGGATTAAAAGCGTATGGTGGACCTGGAACTTCTACATTTTATAGCTTAGGCCGCTTAGGCCAGCCACTTCAATGAACTTAATGCTTTGCACTCAATTAGAATTTCGACCAAGACTATTTGGTTCTGCTACAAAGTGCATCTGTGAGGAAAATCCAGCTACCTCACATTTTCCCGTGAAGCTGTTGTTTCCAGAGATGAAGTAACTTGCCCAAGGCTTCACAGCCACTATTGCCAAAACTAGGGTTGGAATCAACCATTTCTGCCAGAGAAAATTCTTAAACGCTATTTCTTTGAAAACTTTAGGTTCCTTTTTCATGAAAAAAAAGTATGAAATATAATTACTTATCTCTAAGGTCTCCCGTGGTCTACATAAACAACATTTTTACATTGGTAACTAAGAACAAGCACTCCTTCTGAAATGTCATCTGAGGGTATGAGCCTAGAGCATTTAAAACACTAGCCTTAGTGGGGATGCATACTGCCAGTCTTACCATTTTTTTGTTCCCCCCCACCCCCCACCCCATTTAGCTTAGAAGCATCCAATATGGGGAAACATCATGTGGCAGGAAATTTCAGATTATTTTACAAAAATATTTAATAGTTTGTAGCTTTTCACAGATGCAAGGTAAGCAAGCTGTTTACAAAATTTGCTTTCACATGAATGCCATTCAACTTCCAGCACTTCCATCTCTCCTGCTGAACCCCTGGCCAATACTGTCAGAATCAACATTTTCATACATTTGATGGCATTTGCAACATTTTGCCTAGTCTTTTATGCTAAAACTATGCTTTACTATAAATGAAGTTCTGATGACCTAGGAGGTCATCAGAAGAGAGAAACAACTTCTCTTTTGCTGAAAGATTCCAATATGGACAGACTCATCCCAGGGGTCTGCTGTAAGACTGCCCACTTTTACTCTCTCTGGGCTTCCTGGGCTTCCTGGTAGTCACGAGTCTGATTTACTCACAGTCTTCCAGGAAAACATGGATGCAAAATTTTTGACTAGCTTACACAGTACAGAACCATACTGAAATAACAGAAAAAAAAAATCAATTTCTCTTCTATCAACTGTACCGGGGAAAACTAAAAAGCCTACAGAGATAACAAGGAAAAATGTGAAAGGAGCATGTATGCATTTTAAATACTGCTGTTTCTTCTATGGAGAATTTTTTTACATAATGAATGTAATAAAATACTAGTTCAAATACTTCCTACCAACAATCTCTTGTATTTCATAACCGAGCTCTAAACTCTATGTTTACAACTGTGGAGCACCCCACAGGTGCTAATATCAAATGAAAAATAACAGAAGTTCCTTTTGTGTTAATCTCTTGCAAATTGACACAGCTGAAGCAGAAGAGAATGGCAAACATCTTTCTGTGCTGTTCTTGTGTTACAGTATGTCTAGTATTTGGGGCTTTTCTTAGAGCACTCTGAGAAGTTTTTTAATTACTGCATGCTGGCTCCCCTCTACAGAGTCAGCAGTTACAGAGCAGCAAAGGAGCAGCAAGACTGTTAAAAAATCACTTAATGAAATCTCAGCTGAAAACCTGAACAGCCCATCTTTTGCTAAGCCTATTTTGCTGCCCAGAAATTCTGCCAGTATAATTACCTATTTCCTTGTGTGTTGACATAAAGAGTATTTTCAGATGTAGAGAAGTGTTACAAAGCAGCATACGTTTCTTCAGAACAATCACAGGCTAGAGTAAGGGATATTGATAGTAAGGTTGTTTTATTACATTCCACTCTTAAGCTCTTGCATAGTCCCTGACCCTCAAGTAAAAAAAACAACCAACCACCACCACCAACAAAAAGAACAAAAATGCCCTCTAAGTTCCAACACTAGTCCCTAAACCTACAATCCGATTTATTTAAAATTCTACAGTCTTAACAGAAAACCAAATATTTTTATACACATCAATTTGTGACCCTCAAGGATGCAACAATATGATAGTAAAGGCATCTGAAGAGATTTATACTGAAAACTTATAAATCATTTTATAAATCATAATTTCATTGACTTTGAAACTACAAGTACTAACAAGTGATCAACAATCCTCTATGAGGCTGAACACCATTGTTCTAGTTGGAAAGCTAGGATTTTTATATAATGATCTGTTGTAGGTGTTACCGCTAGTCCTAACAGCATTAATGCACCACTTCTGCAATGGCCAGATGCTGTCATGAGATCACAGCACTACTTTGTAAAGCACAGTGTAAGCACATAGCAAGGAAAAAAGTTCCTGCAGGCAAAGCTTGGGAGATGGGAGACGTATGAAAATTAAGTGATTTGACTAAGGTGCCATCAGGTCAGAGACAATCAGGAACACAAAACAGATGTTTCCAGTCCCAAATAGCTTACCAGTGACAGGACAGAAGCATAAAGACCATTTTCATTGGAAGGTGTACCATGAATCATACTAGATTGGCTATCATTGAATCTGACTCCCGTATTACTTCAAGTACATCTAAATTTGGAATCATACACAGTACAACCAGTCATCCCATCATTTTCATTTGACTTTTTTTTTTTTGTAGAGAAACTGTATTAGTTTAAATCTTGCCTCAAATGACAATACATTCTCTGGGTTGCTTGTCTGTGTCTGGCTCGGGTCAGAAGGCTTTGCTAGGTACAAGCATGAAAAGCACAGTGCCTCTGGAGCTGATGAATACTGGGAGTTTATCTATAATGGCACTGAACTTCTGCATGAAATATCTATCACTGTTGTTATGCTTTGAATGGTGCCAAAAGCTTAGAGATTGTGATCCATCCAGACCCAGAATACAGACACAAAATTGAGAGCCCAATCTGCTTTTCTTCGCTCTTACAATTTATCCTTCTGGTGACATATGGTTTCCCTTTACAAAGTTTACTGCTGTTTTTCACTAGGATCTCTGTTAGTAAAAAGAACAAGCACCACACATTGGAAGGATGCCAAGTAACTAGCGTGCACTTTCACATCCTTATTCTGCTTATTGCTTTTAATATCGCGAATAAATCCCGCAAGCAACAATGAAAAGGTGCCCCAAGGGATAAGCAGATAATTCACATCTAATGACAATGTTTTGCAAGCACCTCGAATTCAACATCCACCTGTTGGGTGGGTCATGAGAAAAGATTTATGTCCAAATAGCCATAGCTTCTGGGGAGCGAGATGCAGAAAGATAATCCCTCTTTGCTAGGAAACCCAATCTTTACCAGAGCAGATTCCAGTAACGAATGGAGTTAGGCTGTATTTAATGGTCTATTATTTTTGCATTTGTCATGTTCCTATGTGTTCGTATTTTTTCTCCTTTATATTTGATACAAGTAGCACAATATAAATATAACTGGCAGAATGTGACATCCCTTGTTTTCTTTTCCATTCAGCTGATGTGCTAATTTTGTGTAACACGAGAAATGAACAGTGCTTTCCAGATGTATGAAATTTCGTTTTAACAACCAAGCTAAGGCGGGATTTTTTTCTATTTTTTTTTTATGGGATCACAGTTTCCTCAATTAAATTTTAAGAGAATTCAGCTCTGGAAACACTGAGTGCTGTGTTTTAGTTTTCTGTGGGGGAAAAAAGTGAGGAGGGAAGATCCATGCCTACTTTCAACAAGTAGAGAGTTAACAAAGCATTACTTTAAGTTCAGTGATTTTAAAGTAATTTGTTGATGTCTGCTTATTTGCAAGATGCTTCAAATGGTCAGAACTGCTACGACACTCCTATAATTACTGCACTACTAGAAAGATTAAGACACCTTGTAATCTAACAATGAAAGAAGGATACTGCTCCCTTCTCTGGCCAAGATAGCCTATTTTTGAAGTTACAGCCCTACGTAACTCAAAATGCTGGTGGTACACTCTACGTGCCAGGTACTGAAGCTGCCTTGCCACACGGACCGTAAAACCTCTTCAGGAAGAAGTGGGAGTCAGGCAAGCTTGTGATGCTGGGGGCTAAATGAGCAGGCCCGAGGTTTCCATTAGTTGGAGTAACGGCCAGCACTTGAAGGAAAGAACTTGCTGGGTTTCCCAAAGGCTATCTAGATCTACCAGGATATCTTTGGGCAGAGGTGTGTGTATGTATGTGTCCACAGCCAGGCAGAGTGGCAATCTGGAGGTATGTACCGGGAAGTCAACAATGCTGTCAGTACAGAGCCCCTTGCGCAGTGGCAGAAACCAGCAATCCTCAAAGACTAAAGGAATTGAGAAATACACAAACAGACTTTTTGAGCAAAATTGTATTAAAAACATCTTCTAGAGGCTATTTGGGCTCAGATGAAAGCTTATTTAAAGTTATTTATCAGCTCTTCTGCCTTTTAATTAAGCCGGTCATGAAAAATATGCACCGCCCCCCAGTCAGGCAACAAATTAGTGAGTTATCCATCCCCACTGAACACAGGCACCTGCCTCCTCACACCCAATCATCATCTCAGGTTTGGGACACTGGCAGAGGCACGTGTGTCACCACTGAAAACAGCAAGGCTTCCCTACGTGACACCATCTCACCATCTATAAAAGTACCAATTTCGCACTTAATTCTTTATGCAAGAGAAGATAGGAGAAACCTAACATCCTGACAGAGGCTCTGACATCCTCCTGAGAACCAGCTCAAGAACACGTCTAGCTTTAAGATGCACTGAAGTAACAGAATTTACTGGTGATGTGAAATTGTTCAGTGTGGGAAAAATCATAGCTGACCAAGAAGAGTCATGGGGAGGATTTCCCAATACTGAGCAACTGAGTAACAAACCCATGGATTAAATTCAGCATCAGCAAATACAGCCAGAGAAAAGCTATCCTAAATACCTACACGCTGGTGGGACACAATTAGGCACCACCTCAGAATCACGACAGTCAGCCAATTTGACCGTCAGCTCAGGGTTCCGTCATTGCCAGAAAAGGTAAACACTGTTCGGTGTTTCTCCTTTTTTCTTTCCATGTAAAAAATACAAATTTTTACCACTACAAAGCCATCAAAAGCCTGCGTCTTGAAGATTTTGTGTAGTTCTAGTTATCCCATCTTAGAAAGGATATAGAAATGATATACATAAAAGTACAAAAATGGCAAAGAGTATGTTAAAATACAGAATAGCTGGAATGCTTGGACAGACTACGTACGCTAAGGTTTGCTAATGTGGGAAACAGGTAACTGTGGGTGGCAAGATTAACATCAATAAAGTTATGAATGACCTGGAAAAGATAGAGGAAGTCTGCTTTTTACACAATATCAGGATGGCTGTAGTGGAACAGGGCATTAAATTGAACTAGGAGAGAGCAAGGTTAAAATGGGACTAGACTGTCATATCACATACACCGTCACCACCACTGCCTCATAGAGACCACAAGAATAAACGATGTCTAATACACCAAATGTACTACTGGAGTCCCCTATGAGCAAAAAAAAAAAAAAAAAGACTCAGAAAATACCTGAGCCACAAAGTGCTGCAAGCTGGGACAGTATATCTGGGAAATAATCCTTTCCAACTAAAGTTACACTCAAGACTACCATTGCATCCCGCTCAGGCTGGTACAGCCAGGGTCTCCTCACAGGGGCTGCCAGGGCTCTGGTAACCCTCAAACGGAAGGTGTTCTGAAACACCTCAGGAACAGCACTCTGGTTTGGCTCTATCAGTGTATCTTCTGCTCCAAACACTGCTTAAACTGCAGCTTACAGGTTTCCACAAGCCAGATAGGCCAGTATATACATGCCTGTACTGCCTTTTTCTTTCTTACAGCAGTTTCACCTTCAACAGCAATTCCAGTAACTAAAAAAAAAAAAAAAAACAAAAAACATTTTCAGTAGTACTTCAGTTCTTTAGGAACTGAAAATCTGTATACGTTCAAGCTCAACATGTGCTGTGACGATGGGCCCTAGGACACAGGTGGTCAGTACAAGGCAGCCAAGCACCCCTGCAGTTGTTTCCAGCCAGACTGGGGCTCACCTGCAAATGCAACAAAGCTCCAGCCTGCTCCTGTACGGTGCTGTCAAATACACACCATCTCCCAACAAACACAGCCAGTCTTGTAACACAGAAGCATTTGCATGCTTTCTAACAGCAGCACTGATTTTTCTACCTATAACTAGTCATGCATCAACTATTTTTTTCAGCTCTGTACTCCGATTCTGTGTAAGTTCTTGTTTCATCAACCAACATAGCTGCCTGTACCCTAACTCCTACAAAAAAAAAAAAAGAGAAAACTAATACAAACAAGCAGACCATCACAATTGCTACTGCACTTCAGAGAAATCTTTATCTTGAATTAGCAATCAGTAATTAGCACATTAAGATGTACCATAAAAGTTGTGTGAATTAATAACTCCATAAACAGATTAAAAGCCTGACTTTCAACAGGATGTAAAATATCTTCTCATAATTATATCTTCTCATAATTAGAGTTGTACCTAATGTCACTGAAATATTGAATGATCCATAATTTTCAGGCCCTGTTATATCTAAAAGATAACCACACAATGCTCATACCAATTTTTCATACAAAAATAATTTTTAAATTGGACCTTTCATCTTAATGATAATCAAAAACTAATCTATATGAAAACAGCCTAAACATTTACGTTATTATTTCAAACATGGATCAGTAAGGCAATTTAGCTTTCGACAACAGGAGATGAATTAGAAGGCATCAATTCTAACTTGTTGCAAACAGTTTATTAGCTTAAAGCCCCTTGACACACAGCCCTAAGATCTTCATAGACACATGTCTAATAATACAAAGGCAGAAATGGAAAAAAGCAATACTGGAAGATGGGTTCTCCTTTCCCCTTGCCTTAATGGTGGAACCTCACCAGAACTTTGCACGTAGCTGCCCCACTGCTGTTCTGCAGGGAACCCCAGGGACAGGCTCAGTGGAAATACTTTGTCAAGTATCTTAAATTATATAAATTATATGTAGAGAGACCACTGAAGTATCCACTCCTTCCTCCAAGTTAAGCAAAGGCCCTGGCCACTCTGTCAAATGATCTGGGCAACAGACGGTGTGCTCAGCAGAAGGTGGAACATGAGAATAACAAGCTAGAGAAGGTGACAATACCCATAGGTATCTATAAGAGAAAAAGGCATATTTACCAACCCAACCCAACCAACGCAAGGCGCATAACGTAATCAAACCACACAGAGCCACTATAATGCAATAACAGTGTTTTCATCCCAGATAAAAGATTCTTCCTGTTTTTTGTTTTGTTTTGTTTTCATTTAAACTGTATACTGTTATTTATTATTTTTTTCCTGCATGAGATAGAACAGCGCTTTCCTTCTGGGAAAACTTTCCAATGAAGACATCAAACACAATGAAGTCTTTTCAACTGAGCAATTTGTCTCAGCACTAATTTCCCCTCTTTCATCATACCTCTGGCAGGAGTCAGCTCAAGCAGTGAGATTCACCTGAGAGCGGGAGGGTGGAAAAGCACCATCATTGTAACCACATCTGTGCTGCTCTAAGAAATTTACTGAAGTTCAAATTTCTCCTTGACCTCCAACTTAGTTTATTTAAGCAAACTGAGATGTTTTCTTCCTTCCCTTTTTCCAATGTTTTTATTGAAATTCCTTTCAAATTCAAATTCCTTTCATCTGCCTGGATTTCAATTTACACAACAATACCCCATTCACTATGAAAAAACAAGGTTTTATTTATATTTTTTTTTCCAGGGAACTAGTGTTGAACAACATGAAACCATAGTAACTGTCAACTTCCACAAGGTTGTGCTATAAAGGAAAATGGATTGGTGCAACCATCTCTTAAACATTTCTGTGGGTTATCACCATTGTAAATCTAACAATAACACACTTCATCCTATAACTAGATTTCCATTTCAATGAGAGAAACCATTGATCATTTTAACCAACTATCTGTGATCTACACTCAGCAGTTCCCATAGGAAGTAAATTGTGCTAAGGGTAAAGAAATGAAAGTGTATCTTTTTCAACAGTTTCTTTTCTAGCAGCACAGGGCAACAAGGGCTGACAGGAAAGGGTAAGATTCAGGGGCCCTTGCTGGGGTAGGAAACTCCAGACAGGAGCAACTGCAAATTTCTTGCCCTGCGAGAATCTACAATGACGTTGAGCTTTATTGTCCTTCGAGCACGTGAAGAATCAAAGAGCACGGAGGCCAATTAACTACATGGAGTTGCTGAAGTAGCAAGGAAGAGAATAATAGTGGGCACACTATAGGCAGTGCTAAAATTCTTCCTGTGAAGATTTTTTTCATTATTGGACCTCCTATGAAGAAAAAAATAAATCCTCAAATTCCCTTTCCCTTCTTATTAATTGTATGACATTGTTAACAAAGCAAAGCTTTCTCCCTTTGTCACTGGTGGGACACAAAAGACTATGAAATAAGATGGATATATTTGCTCTATGGCGACGGCCTGCAAGACCCTGGCAGGTTCTGCCTTACATCCCTCCTCCATACCCAAAAACCAAACCTTCCCCATGCAGGATACCATAGCAGTGGATGAGCAGCTGCTCTTTCAGATACCAGTGGTCCTTCCAGGACACAGGACTGAAACTGAACTCCTGAACTCTAGCGTCTAGTCTTTTTCATGCTTAAAATGGTTCATATTAAAACAATATAGCTTATTTCTCCCTCACCACTCCTATTGATATACTGTTCCAGCAGCTCAGTTCTCTGATGGGTTTACAGATAATTCACAGGCTAAATTTACCAGTACTCAGTTTACACTCACTTATATGCCTTTGCCAACAATCTTTTCCACTTAAATAACTCTTCTCCCTCTGTGGCAAGGTATTTATAGAGAGCAAACACAACCCCTCGGTGCCTTCACTCTACTAAGCTAACCTAGCCATACTCTTTCTGCTTCCTCTCCTGAGGCAGGCTCTCCTGGTCAGTCCCTTGGATGCCTTCACCTCTCAGCCTTAGGCACTGAGTTTTGCCCTCAGTGTCCATGTCCTTCTCTGGACTGCCTCTCTGGACTTTCTGCTCTTGCTTCCCCTGCACAGATAATCACCAAGCATACCTGCAGGCCCTCAAGCTTCATTACAGACCGCTGGAGCGCTAATGTATGATGCCTTCCTCCCAGCTTTACCACTTTCTTGAGCAGAGTTGGTGCTTCTGTCACAGGAGGTGCATGTTCTCTGCTTGCTCTATTATATCCACTTTCATGTCAGACCAGTTGTTCACTACCTGCTGGTTTGTTGCCCAGGCTCATTTGCTTTTGCCTGAACACATCTCTTCCCCTAACTGTTAGGCACTGTCCTTCCATTTCTTGTATTACTACTTTAATTACTCCATTTGACAGTCTTAGGATGAGATGTATGTATTCACATGTACCTGTATTTATGCAAATGTATTGGCAACAGCTACTAAATAAGATTTTTATTTTTTACACTACACATTCACATGAGCAGGATGTTTGAATGCTGTTTTTAAAAGACATGCCTACTGAATGTGCCAGCCCTGACACCTTCAGCTTGTTTGATCAGATGTAACACTGATTTGCAAATACAGCAAAACACCAGTAGTGACACAACACTGATCCACCAATACTTAATGGCTTTTCATTTGCTTGTTTTCTTTTAATTTTAACAGCCAAGTTATCTCTGGAGAAAGATTACAGAGCACTTCCACCATATTTCACAAAATAAATATGGCAACAAGGAAAGTGGGGACAATGAACAAGCAGACTATGTAGTAGCTGCAGAACGCAATGCAGGTTAAGCAATTGACAATGAAACAAACTGTTGAGATGAAATCGGCTTTTAAGATTCGACTTTCAGAAGTCAGCCCCATAAATAGTGATACCGTGTCAGCCGCATACTTTCTCCCCAGACAATACATTATTCTAACAGAAGATCTCAGCAGCTGAGAACCTGGTCACTGACTCCAGCTGTTGTTTTAAAATCTGAATGCTTCAAATGTGCAAGATGTCTCATCTGGAAGCTCTAGTACCAACCTGCGTAATCCTGGCCACAGATTTGGAAAAAGTACTGAGCAATTCAACACCATAAGCTACAAGAAGCACAGAGAGCTACTTTTGTTTAGAACAAATTTTAACCTTCCCCAACAAAGCTCATGATGGGAGTAAACATAAGACTTTATGCAGGCTTTCTGGCGAACTCAAGACAATTACTTCACTGTTAACCAACAAACATTCACAAGAGCATTGCTGAATTTTTGAGCTAATTACAGACCAGTAAAAATTCTTTTAGCAACTTTGTTCTGTCCTGTGTGCACATAGGGAGGATAAGGAAATGGAAGACACATACTTTATTCTTTTCAGCATTAGCAGTACAGAAGTATAATTTGACGTAAAATAAATCTTTTTTTCTGAGTCATTTCTTTTTCCATTGTGTCATTTCATTTTCCATTTAAAATTAATTAATCAAAATTGTGACTGGATTTCTTCTAAAAATGTTTTGGAATTTTAGACGAGTAGGGCAGTACGTTAGCAGACGGCAGTATGAATACATTCAGCTATGTTTGTCCTCCCTAATAAACTGTTCTACGGGTCTCATCACTGCTTCTGATACTGACCTGACCAAACTGTCTTGCAGTTTTTGTTGCATAAATTTTGGTGGATTCAGGGCCAAGAAATAAAAGGTATTCACCGGACAGACTTCTCACAAGATTACAATAATGTTTACGAACAGATGCAGGCAATTTGGAAACTCTATTATGGGACTGGATGAAGTCCAGAATTATATACAGAATTAGAACTCTGACTCAAAGGTGTATGAAGGATGAGTTGCAAAGGAAGAAAAAGCTTTGATTTTATTGTTCTTGAACTATAAAGAGTGCCAAAATAAGCTAAAGTAAAAATTTAGAGTCTGAGCTCAATTTTTGAACCACTTAATGTCTGGTTATTGAAATGAAGTATTCTGTATCATTAGTTTGTAGCAAAGTAGAAATTTTTGAATACTTAGCAGACAAGAAAATAAAACATCTGTCAAAACAAACCGCTATTATGTAACAGCAATCACAGAGCAAAAACAATCACATTTTCTGCTGGTATGAGATGGTGCAGTCCGACCAAAGCAGATGTTGCAGCAGCTCAAGTGACAGAGACCATGATGGACAATTGCTCCCAAAAAGTTGTAGTTCAGAAACACTGTAGAAAGGCCTTCCACTAAATCTGTGTAATTTGTACGAGATCAAGCTTGTATTGAAAACTTGCTGCTACTTAACTGGTATTATAGTACGTAAGATAATGAAAAATAAATTCCACCATAATCTTCTCTGAAGACTAAATATTTGTTGCAGAATGCAACATTTGTATTGTGACATTTGACATTTACATGAACCTACCATACTTTTAAAACATTCTTTACCATATCTTTTTCCGCCCACACAACTGACATCCGTCATATAGAAATATCTTCCCACTTGCATGATGAATGCTTGTAACTCAAAAAAACATCCAGTGAACATTCGCAAACGAATTCTTATACATACCTGCAGAACAAACATGCAGCACAGACACATGCTCTACAGGCACACACCTCCATGCAGAATCAGCCCAGCGCAGAGAAGCATGTTTACCGTGCACAGATACACCATTAGTGGAGCATATGTACACTAGGTCCAGCACTTCCTGAATCTACTACAATGTGGATCTGTCCAAAAACAGAATAACACTATGGGTGCTTCTGCTTACAAGTTGTTGTAATCAAGAACACTAACAAAGTTGCTCGTGACCCCTCTTCTACCATGCTCCCCATAGAGATGCTTTGCTAACTTTATTGAATTGAGTTTCTTAGTAATGGGAACATGTTCCACTACACAAAACGGGGATGTTTATCAAAGGTGTGACTTTAAACCTCTGTTAATAAAACACAGATGGTCAAAGACTGCCAGAGAGACCACTATGCCAAAATATTTTTCAGCATGTTTTCAAACCCAGGTACTATGTACTGTAAATTACTGAGAAATGATGCCACTCACTTTAATAAAACGATCATTTTATTTTTATTCTGATGCAATAACTGGTGTGAATCTAAAAGAATTTAAACCCAAAACCCCTTTAAATCCAAAAATATGATTTACAGATAATGTTGGTCTATCAGCTAAGAAGGGCCTGCACATTCTTATTGTGTGGCCAATGACCATGAATCTTGTTTTTCCATGGCATTTTGTTGATAAATTGTCTTTTAATATGTGGCCACTAACAGAGCCTTACAAACCTGTGTGATACCCTAAAAGGTTCACCTCCACGACTTAAAGCCATTTCAATACCAGTAGAACAACACAGCAGAATGAAAGCATGCTTTGGCATTGCAACACGGCTGATACAACACCTAAGAGCAGCAAGAAAGCATGTCCGTTCCTCCTGCATGCTTTCTCACTGCCTCCCTTGCTTCCCAATTTTCCACCTAGTCGAATCAACTCATTGTACAACTGGCAAAGCTATTAAAGCTAAAACAAGGGAGGAAGAGGGTAGGAATATATAGGCAGGTGTGGGGTGGGAAGGGAGGGTGGAGGTGATATTGCCCTTCTTTTGGTGGCCAGTAGCCATTAGAGCAGCTCAAACTGCACCCTCAAACCAGTGGATAGGTTTGGATCAGCATGTTGTTTTAGCTTGGCATCAGGTAGAACTACAGCCTTAGCACAGGTTTATGCGTTTTGCTGAGCTGGAACCTAAACTGCCGTCATCAGCTAAGTCAACACATGGACACAATGGTTTCAGTAGCAACGTCTAATCTTGTGTCTATTAAGAAAGTAACTTGTACAGAGTCACATCATTTAGTTCCAATAGCAGGGCATTATCAGCATTGCATAACAGAAGCTCTGTCTTCATTGTCAAAAGCTATCAATGTAATTTCACACTCCTGCTCCATCTTATAAACAGTCACCTAAGTTACTTAAACCCTTTATCCTCTACAAATGCGATGCTTTATTTGGTGCTATTAGTTCTGTCACACAGAAAAGCTGTCTGTAAAAATGACCTATTGATACAATGTGAGCAATTTTAGTTAAAAAGCACTGATTTGCACATCACAGAATTTTCTTTAAATACTTAGAAGCCACACACATGAACTGTCATTACAGAAAATGAATATGGTTTTATTTTTAATCTGGATCAAGTCCTATTACCTAATGCAGGCCCTTATATAGGGAACTTCTATTGATTCTGTAAATAATTCACATCAGCCTGTGAGGATGCAACTGAAAAACATCTATTAGAAAGAAATCTCTTCATGTTCCAAGTCTGCTTGCAATCAGCAGTTCTCTGTAGGCAAGAAATTGGTTGTGGTCCTTTGCCAAATCTCAGTGTGTGGCAATTCCATAAATCTGACTAAATCAATGCACTTGGAATTCTCAAGATAGTTCATTTTCCAAAGAACTTGCTTGATTTGTGTGTGTGTGTATATATATATATATAAAATTCATTATATGTGTAGAAGTATATTGCAATGGTTTCTCTTTTCCTTAGTTTACTATTCTGTTTAACCTAATTCAATTCACATTTAACTTCTGGGTGTGCAAGCATGAGTTTTGCTAGTTCTGCCATAAGTTATTGAAAGGTTACAAAATGTTTAATTCAGCATTTCAGTTCCAGCAACATACGTATTCTAATAGCAGCTAAATAACTTTTTAAATGCTCACAGTTAGTATTATTTATCACAATTACCTGATTATTGTAGAATTCTTTTCTTAAGCTGTTTTCTGAGTTACCTCAATTTCTCTTGCTGAGGTCCAAACCTCTGAGTATCTAGAAAGTTATTTGAGCATTAATGTTGTGATGGACAGCTCGTGATGCAGGCTGCTCACCCAAGTTATACGCTGTTGCTTGTGCTGACCATAACTTTTAATAAACAAGTGTAATGACTAGCAAAAAAGAAATACAAGTGGTCCCAAAACGCACTTGTCAGTTCATGCACTCAAGTGCTTGTAAAATCACCACACTCCAATGCTAAACCAGGGTCAGTTCAAACAGCTGCACCAATGGTTTTTCAGCACTTTAGCAGCTGTAGTTTTCTGCATGTCTGTCCTGGTGGGCTAACGACCATATAGGTGACACCACAGTCAATTGCTGCCAGAGAAAAGGAAACTGTACAGCAACGGGGAGAACTGTAAGGAAGGCCACCTAGGGATCAATCTGGGAAAGCTTTCTTACTCTGTTTTGTGCATCAGCAAACCAGAAACATTTCATCAACTGAGCTCTCTGGCAGCAAAGTAAGCCTATCTGATTTAGTACCCTTCTACTTAAATAGGCTACAAGTTATAACCTTACAGAGGAAGTGCCTTTGAAACTAGCAAGATAATTTGGATATAAATAAACATCTCACCTTGTCTTCT
Source organism: Anser brachyrhynchus (assembly GCF_964034855.1). Taxonomy (NCBI): domain Eukaryota; kingdom Metazoa; phylum Chordata; class Aves; order Anseriformes; family Anatidae; genus Anser; species Anser brachyrhynchus. The sequence goes on along the minus strand of NC_137703.1, from coordinate 13,784,523 downwards.
GTCTTTATTTCAATTATGCTGCTACCTTCTTTGTATTTTTTCTTCACTTTAAATTCCTTCTCATGATCTGTGTAACTCATCACACGATAGGTGATGCCTGCATTTCAAACACATGTAGCAAGTTGATGGACATGGCTTGTGACATGGCTACTGAGTGCCTCCAAGGCAAGCAACATGATCCCCAGGGGGCTGAGAGAAGTTCAGTACCAATTCTCTAAAGATTGGGTCAGAGACATGGAGAAAAACACACAGTAGTTCTCAGTCCAGTCTTTGTTTCCAGCCCACCGTATTCAGCATACATTCTGATGAGAACTTCACAGGCAGTTGCCCAAATATGCTTTAAGATTAAAATAAACTAAACTGAATGTTAGATGACATCCAACTTTTTGCTACAATACCCAATAAATAATATAGAGCTAAGCTAGGGAAGGAGATTAGCAATCTACAGAGATGGTCTTTTGCCAGTTTTGCTGCAGACATTCATCGTGACTTCAAATGCATTGTTTAAAATACTGTATCTTGGTTATCTATCTCTGTGAAATTGCTTTATTTTGGCTTCTCTATGTAGAATAAAAACATTTTAGGGGTGCAGCTGTCCCTTATCCTATGTACACTGAGCAAGTCATACAGCTAATCTGGCTTTTGCCAGCAGGAACTAAACCATAGGAGCACGGTAACAAATTCAGTAAACAATCTGGCTTTTTACTGAGTTCTACTACTGCCTTCCACCCAACTTCAAACTGCATGGGAGCACCTAAATTCCCTTCAACACATCTGGTGTTCCCAGCCTGACCAGGTCCAAAAGCAATAGTAAAAATATGGAAATAATGTAAAACGATCCCTATTCCAAAAATGTTTGTTAATATATGCTACTTTGCACAACGTTAGTCTACTCTACTACCCTAATAACTCAGTTGTTGAGTTCACAAATTTTACTTCTCAAATGTGGAGGAATAATTTTTCCCTTAAAATTTCTGCTGTGAACTAAAACAATCATGCCAACGACCTAAATCAGTAGGGTTTTCTAAAAGCCACTTAATGCATAGCCCCTTACCTGCCATTTAAAAGAACACTATTTTATTTTGAAACATATTGGTAAAGCTTTCTGTACGTGACTCGCTGCTGACAAAAGAATAACAAAGGACCTCAAGAGAATACATTATTAGATGAAGTTCCAAGAATTAAGAAGGAAGAGATTAAAGCATAGCTATAGACCAATGCAGTTTGTAATTAAATCTGAATTCTCAGGTGCAAAAGCCTGCTTATTAAATGTAAAATATATAATAAAATAAATAAATCACTTGAATAGTCCTTTATCTTCAGGATGAAAATTATAAGACAGAGTCTAGCTCTACAGAATCAGTCAAAGAGTTCTTCGAGTGGTTTTGATGAGTAGAAGCTCCATTAGTTCCACAGAGAGTTTAAATTACTACAGCACAAGTTTTTAAAAATTTATTTTCATCAGTCAGCTCTGCATTTTTAGATACCCAATGACAATTCTAGCACGGCGGAGGCAGCACTAGCATATGGGCATTAGGCAGCAGTACCTGCTACACTGCAGATGACACACCAGGTGTAAACACTCTTCTGACAAACCCTTCCTCACAGGAATGCTCTTTGCTGAATTCACAGCTGGAAAGGATTCAAAAGGAGCCTGCCCAACAGAAACATGGTGCTTTGCCAAGGGAATGTGGGGTTTTTCATTGAAATATTCCCCATCCTGTCAGTGATGAATACCACTATGGCAGGACAGAAGGCAGTCCCCTCCCCCTGTAGCAACTGGAGATTATGAGTAGTCATGCAAAACCGAAACAGAACTTACGTTTTAAGCTTCTAAGATCTCCGCAAAGATTTTCATGAAGAGAAATCTCCTCCATGTAAGAGGTGGCTTTGTTGTACCTGGAGCCTGTGTTGTTTCCACTCATCATATTTCAGGAGAGCTGCAGTTTTGGCATTATTGCACTAGATAGCAAAAATCCCTAAAACATAAAGGCATTTATTCCCCTACAGAAAGTCTGGCTTGTTGCAACTGTGTCTCTGTGACAGCAACAGCAGCAATAACAGCACAGCCCACACCGTTGCAGAGTCCTGGCAGCTCCCCTATACTTTGTACTAAGAGTAGTATTTGACTCCTAAATCCCAAAATACCAGCAACAGCAGATTACTGCCATTTCTCAGCAACTTTACTTCAGAGGTTATCAAAACCTCCTTCACGTTCCCTGTACCTCTTTCTGGCTGCAAACTCAACTCAGAGTTTTGGAGCAAGGTGACACTTTGACACATGCCCTGTGTTTACTGCTAACGTAGACTCCAATCCTGCACTTCGCTGTACGTTTGAGTTCTCTTCCCAAGGAGACCTATGAAGGTACAACTTGGCCGAAGAGGCTCTTGGAAGGGTTTCTGCACCATGGAGGTGCTCCAACATGCTGCTACATAGCATTACACTACAGCACAGTAAGATTTGCCCTTGTCCATGATATGCAGTATTTGCCATACAAATCTCTGAATTACAAGCTTCAGATTCAACCCTGTTTTCAGAAACACTGTGGTAAAAGCAGAAACTAGCGAAGGGTTGGCTGTAGAGTCTGAGTGCTATGGAGAAGGCATACCCACATAATTACAGCGGATCAAATACTATACGTAAATTACCTGGAGGTGCTGGCCTAATCCGATGGAATTGGAAAGAGCATATTTCAAGTTTTCTTACTACTCTTCCATCAGAGCTAATTTTCTTAGTTTCTTAACTCCATAAGGTTCTTTCCTGTAGCTGTATGGGAATATTTGCATTTAAACTGACTGCTCTCAGAACACAGTACATCATCTGGTTTTTAAAAATCATAACAAATGTCAGCGAAAAGTACACAGTGGGCAAGGAAAGAAACAGCAAGATTTTTTTTAGTCAGTAAAATGGAGAGGTTGTGGAATAAACAATGTTTAAATGAAACTTCTTTTTAAGCATTAAATGTTTGCCAAACTGTCTTTGTGTCTATTCATCTGATCTGCATCTTACAAGCAAATCTGCCTCTAACAGCAAGGCATGAGATGGCGTGGCTCTGAATACTACCATAGTCAACAAACACGCTTGGATAACCATATTTTATTAGGAAGTCAATTTCTGGACTAGAAATAGTTACCAAATAGTTTTCTTATTCTGGGGAAAAAAAAAAAAAAGAAAAAAAAGATCATTTCAAAAGTTTACCTGTCTTCTGTTGAGAAAATCCCAAATCTTTCACGTAGGAGAGTAACAAAATTCTACTCTACACATTCATTTATTAAAGCTGATGTTTATACCCAAGCTGCCCACATTGCAGCTGAATTGCAGCTGAGTACCCTAGCCACAGAGCTACACAACTCAGCCTCTTTTCTCCTTTCTTTGTCAGATTACCTATTTGATTGCTTATTCATACAGCTGGTTCAATGGGAGAGAGAGAAATTCCCCACAGCCTAACAGTTCCTTGGGGATCTGGGTGACTCATCAGCCTTCTAAGCCGGAACCCAGACCTTTTTTTCATTTTGATGAATCAACACCTTTCAGTGAAAAACATTTCAATACAAGAAAGAAAACCTGTCCTGACTTCAGCTCTAATTCTGGATTCCATCCTACCTTGCTACAGCAATTTGTCTGAGAAGTTGGCTGTGACTGAATCCATTCAGTCACAGGCACATTTTACTACATCTAAGATATTTTGCTAGCATCCTACTCCCAAACATACAGAGGAAGTATAATTAAGGAAATACAGTAAAAAGGACATGATTTTGTTTCTTTGACATTCAGGTTTGGAGAGCATCCAAAAAAGATTTCTAACCCACCCTTTGGAAACAAAGGACCTGTAACACAAATAAAAACAACACGAAGGCCTAATTTACCTTAATGACAATTCACAGCAAGATTGTTCTAAGCACCGTGGAAATTGGACCAAACTGCAAAGTATCTGTATTTAATATATCCCATTTAGTTCACCAGTGAAGCACAGGTACACACGGATTGCAGTTCTACCAGCCCCTAGGAGTTCACCCAGCTTGCAACTGTCAGGCTCTCACTGAAACAGTGTGCCGAGCCAAGAGTGTGAAATGCAAGTACCACAAGCTGTATGCAGAAAGGCTTGGCAAGAACAGAACAGTAGCGTATGAAAAACAGTATCATTTGCTGTGACTAAAAGCTAATGGGGTATTTGAACAAGGCACCAAGGTGAGAGGAGGGCTATGAGCTATTACAGAGCACAATAGTAATTTGTATCCTCAAAGGGAACATATCAAGCGGGCTGGCAGCAGCTTAGCTATCAAGAAGAGATTTTTCGCATTTCCACATTTCTTTTTTTCACATTTCCTACTTCCTTTTAAGCATCTATAGTTTTTAATCCTAGCAAAACTTTGCTCATGATGATTAATTTCTGTTTGGAAAAGAATTCACTTGAAAGAAGTTTTGATTTGAAAAAAGTTTTCACTAACTATTTTGTTTGATAAGCTGTATTAAAAAACCACTCATTCCTACAGGCCTGCTCCAAGTTCCAAAGAATTGAATGCATTTTTTCCATTCACCTCATCATATTGTAGACAGTCTATAAATGCTGTTTTCATCACTGCAGGCACACAGGACTTGTAAGGAAGAGTGAGGAAATTGACCTCCTACTATAATTTTTTAATTGTTACTTTTACATCTCCAATTTCTTCTTGAAATAGTGTAAAAAAGCTTCAGCGTACCTGCTAGTATTTTCCTTACACCTGTCAATAAATCACTGTCTAAAAGTTACCCAGAACATTACAATTTGTATAGCAAATTCTTTAATACACCCAGCTATTTCTTCTTTTCAAGCGGTTTCCTCCAACAGTGACAAACTTAACAAATCTCTTAAGTACATATTCTATTCAACATGAAAACTCATGTAACCACACTAACTTGAAGTGAACTTAACAAATACATCACTTATTGTAACTAGAAGTTGTAATTTTCCAAGAAAATGGTTACATCCTCAAATGACTTGTCCTGTGTTCTTGAACATCCATCCCCGTGCTTAAGAAGCTTTATAGATACATATATAAGTAGAAGTCTGACACCTAAAGCTGGATACCCCTTCTAAAACATATTTCTATCCTATTAAAAGAATAAAATGCCTACTATGGAAAATGAACCCCCAAATATTCATGAACACCACGAAGGACTTCATAAGAAAAAAGTCATCTTAGCAAAAGGATGTTGTAGATGCTGAAAGTGGACAAGGACTTGAGGGGTGACTGAAAAAGTTCTGAAGGTTACTAAATAAACCTACTGAATGGTCTGCTGCCCACCAGGCACACGTGAACTGAGTGAAGTAGCACAGTCTGTCACTAGACTCCACAGCAGCCCAGTCATTCTGTCAAGCCGCAGAAAAAGACCTTGGGTGAGCAGTTACTGATGTCATTTTTTTTTCTAGTGGTCTTTTTGTGCCACATGAAAACTTACATGATGCTTGCAACTGGCTTTCTTTCTTATCTCTGTACCTGAACACCAAACTTGCTTCATGACACACTAACTTTGCATCTGTAGTCAGTTCTGGGTAATTTAATGTTTTACTCTTTTTTTAGTGTTAAGTTTTCTTTCAACAAACTAGCACATAATTACATTTAAAGAAATCTCTATGTTGAGATCACTCTATTAAGTTTCCAGGAGAAAAACTGTTTCCTTGATCATCACAAAAACTACACTAAAACGAAGACAAGTCTTTTAAGTATATACATACCAGTTTAAAATAAAGATCATTACTGATCACATCCAGCCATATGATCCATCTCAGTTATCCATGAGGCAACTATCATGTACAAACATCACAGACTTCTGTCACTTTTCTTTACGTAGTTTTTCAGTGTGGGTCATGGCGAAGACATGCCTTGAATTTTTAGAAAATGTGCAGTGAGGGGAGAAGGTAGTGAAATAGTCTATATTGCGAGTAGAAGTCCTCAACAGAAAACATGATTTCTGGTCAAAACCATAAAGAAAATTTTTAAGTTTCTGAAAACAATAATAAATCTTTCCCCCTAACAACGGAAACAGTTCATATTTGCAAACTCAACCACTAATTTCCAGAAGTCATACAACTCAGGAGGAAACACTTCTTTCCTCATTTCCTCTACGACTTTACAGAAAACCTTTACATAAATACACTGAAGCATCACCAGAAGCTTCTCCATAATGCCGTAGATGTATATGGGCATGCATGCAATCATTCCTTCCCTCTGGTGGCTGGATTGCACAAGGAACAGGAAAAGGAGGAAGGGCTTGCAACTAAAATTAATTGTGGATGCTTGTAAAAGTATCTTTTAATAGTGTAAGGAGAACGATTGTGTACATATACATATATACACCTATGTAGTATGTAAAACAATATCTGTTTCCAGCATACAGTTTCAATCCAGCCTATTCTTTAAGTGCGTTGTTGCTCATAACCACACTGCATGCATACTCACACAGCACAATCGGGACTCAGAAAGCTACCACCACTGGCTGCAGTATCAGAGGTGTGAAGCAATCCTTGATTTTTCAGAATTTTTCCTTAAAATTCAAAAGGCATCAGGTCTCACTACCAGTGCATTGTCCATACAACATATTTTATCTTGGTAGCTCTTCTTCAGCAGAGGAGGTACCTTACTCACAAGTAGTGATGGGACACACATCAGGTATCTCATGGCCACTTACTTTTCAGCTGTGAATCCTGAATCTTCAACACAGCATTGCAGGTTGTCCCAAAAGCATAACACGTATTCTTCTGACTGAACAGAATGAAATAGAAACTGAAAGCCTCTGTCAGACAGATTACTCCTGTGCAGTATTAGAAATGGCTCTTGACTGAAGAAGCAAATATGTCTCCCCAGCTTGTGGAGAAAAGTAACTACTGCAGTAATCAATGTGAAACTTAAGTAATCTTCTCAACGGTTGGAGAGGACTGATCATATATAACAGTTTTTGGGACAACCTTCCTTTCCAGTTGTCCAGCAATTCAAAAAGCATTTATAGCACTGAAATTCGTTAGGTACAATATTACAAGTAGGAAGCAGTCTTCCTGATTCCATTTTTTCGATACTCCGTGTTTTAGTCAGAGCAAGACTAACATGGCTATTGAGTTTTCTGATATTTAACATTATAATGGCTGCTTATTGTTAGAAAGACAGTCTTGTCTCCTGCCCCACATGATTAAAGATGCAACAGCTAATGATTTTCATAGAGTCAGAACTAGAAGAAGAGAGACCTAGCCACAGGATCCTACATAGCACTAATCTTAAATCACCATGGAAGACATTCCTTTATGCATATGTATATTCCCATAACCCCCTGGGAGATGTTTCAGTGACATCCCTTCTGGCAATAAATAATGGATATAAGCGAGTTTACTACGTTGGTTTCTGTGATATTGCAGAAGAAAAAGAATTTTGGCATTATTATATGGTATTTTAATAACTCAAGCAGATTTAACAGAGCTTGTTAGTTGAATTTGTGTGCTTCTTTTTCATAAGACATCACTTGATACGGATTATACAGATAGAAAACATCCAATGCTAGCCAATTATTTTTGCATTGGCCAGTACTGGTAAAATGTAATGGAACAGCTTTCATTTTCACAATATATTATGAATTCATTTGGAATGTATTTTCTGTTCATAACTAAAAACTGGCTAATGTATTTTTAGGAAATCCTCTCTAGCTGAACTGAAATTGAATTTACTCGTATTAGAAATAAAAAGGACAAATATTAACTACTTATGCAGACATTTATTTCCTAGTATTCCCACGTTTTCTTAGTTAAATAGATTTTGCCTTGTGAGCATCCTAACTAGTACACTCCTCTGTGGTAGCACTATTCCTGTCTTACCTTCAGGTAAGCCAACTGGGGGTAAGGCACAGTTCTAATCTCATACTATGCATAATGCTCTGTGTTTGAAATATAATTGTTTCTTTCCACCAACAGTGAAGTCTCTCACCTTGTAAAAATAGAAAGTAGTGCAGGTTGCTACATCTCCCAGTGCATATGACAGCTATTAAGTAAGTCTGATAAGCACTGTTACTTGTTAGCTTGCTGTCTCTATGACCTTCAAACACTTCAGGTTCATAAACACTCTATAGTGCAAGAAGAGCCAAACTGATAAAATTCATGAGATACTCTAACTGTAAACATTTTTTCACCACAAGGACAGTCAAAATGTGGAGCAAGTCTCCCAGGGGGTTCACGCACTCTTCATCACTGGCAGTTTTCGAGACAAGACTGGATAAAGCTCATAGGAAGCTGGTCTGATATCACAGATGCTCCTGCTTTGAACAGGAGGTTGGACCAGATACCTCCTGAGCTCCCTTCCCAGCTGAATGAATTTACAGTTCTAATGACATTTGTAATTAACAGGACTGTACTGTAATTTGCAAAACGTTCCCAAATATAAAGCCAAGGAGGATAGAATCAGCATATAAAATGTGCTGGATTTTCCATCATTTCTAAGTGATCCCAGACTGTAGCAGCTCTCTTCTCAGCAATAGGGCATGTACCCAGAGGAGTTCCACAGAAGCAAATGAAGCCTTGGTACCTTCGCCTTGAGTCACAGCTGACAGACTGGCCTTTGCTGCGTGATGGTGGAAGCTCTAAAACAGGACTTCTCTGTGAGGATTACTCCAGCCAGCTCGGCACCCCCTTAGCTGTTTTCTTTCCAGCATCTCTGGATTAAACACTACTCCGTTACCTCACCTTTTCTTACACACACCTGACCTCCACGTACCCCTACCTACGCTATTTGAATGACTTCCTTACAGCTCTTCCTACCTCCTCGTTTTGTATCCTTGCAGTCTACCACTGCATGGCATACAGAGTCAGTTTCTGCATCCAAGTCAGATACTCAGATTAATGGATAAAAGTTCATATGGATATATTTTGTAGAGTAGATAAAGTATGTATGTTTATAACAGAAACGTGAACAGTTTATAGATGAAATCCTTCTGCCTTTACTTCTGCAGGATGTCCAATTTTCAGCGACCAAAACTGCAGGATTTATTTTTCCATTTATAAAAAGTGAACTGGGGAGAACAGGGCCCAGTGTTGTCCTTTGTTGCTTTTTAATTGATTCGCCTTCACGAGCAGCGAAGAGAATAATTTGGGTAACAGAATGCAAGATCCCTTCAAGTGGCCCAGAGAAAGTGAGTGTTTTCATACAACTAGCCAGAGTTCAGATTTTTGCTTCCTCACTCTGAAGGACAAGCTTTACCAATATCAAATTATCACATTCTATCCTTAAATACATCACACACCTGTACATCTAAACAGAGTCTTTAAAAGCATACAAATTGCACACATATTCTCAGAACAGCTGCTATTTCTTTTGACAAGACAGGCATTAAAAGAACATGGGTCAAATTCAAATTCATTTCACCAAAATGCTTTAGTCATGTAGACAGTAGGCTAACATTAGACCTAAATTTGACCTGAATAGCAAAAAGATTGAGCTATCTTCATCTCTGGTTTCCTCAGTTCTTCCAAGTATTCACCATAACCTGGCTGGGACAAACTGCCTGTATTTCATCGGTCATTAAAAGAATATGAAATGCAACTTGGCAAACATTGTATTTTCTGGTCTGAGACTGTGCAAAGAGGTCTCTATCTGCTCCTGTTCTGCACTGTGATCAGTTGCAGCTTGTCCTCTTCCTAAATCTTCAGCCTCAAGGCTTTTGCTGTTGTTGTTATTCTTGTCCTAGTACAACTTGCTTGTTAACTGCTGTTGGCAAGTAGAAATTCTCCGAACTGGGATTCCCTGGCCATATGATGAATTTGGGCATGAGGGTAGCTACCGACTGTTGCCTATGGCTGACTGGGGCCGTGCAAGAGGTGATCAGCACTTTTATTAAAATATTTACGTGCTTGCATGGCAAAAAATGAACTGTAATACTCTCTCCTCATATCTCCTGATGGGAGGATGCACAACATGCCATTCAAAACATTTCAAAGCTCTACATCATTCTGAAGGTTGAGCTCAGGCAAATTTATGTCTTAAATGGTCTCTTCCAACACAGTGGATTTGCTGTATTCTACAGAACTCTTTAAAACCAAGGAAAAAAAAAAGACACCAGAATGACAAGTCTTGGAAAATAACCTAAAAATCGCAGAACACTGCATAAAGATACAGGGTTTTGCAACTTACAGTAATGACAAACTGTTTACTCTGATGGCACAAGAATAACAGAAGCTGAACCCTTTTTAAGTGTGCTAAGGCTAAATGATTATCTCTGTTTTCCATACCCAGATGGCTGCTTGCTAGAGCCTAAGGAAATGAGAAAAGGGACAGAAAGTGCTAAACTCATAAAAATTGAAAGTCTCTAAAGTAAAACACTTTGAGAAAAGGAAGTCAGTAATTTGCTACTTCATTTCTCAGCCAGTTTGCACAGGCTCCGAGAACGTACCAACCCATGACACAGTCTGCTCAAGCCTGTGGAGAGGTGTCCCCTAATCCCTTTGCTTAATGCACAGTTCCAATAAAAACAAGAAAGAGACAGAAGGAAAGAAGGAATGAGAAGTGTGGTTTCCTACTGGGTGTCACAAAACCACCTTCTCAGTAACCCAGTTAAAAAACCATTTTCAACCTCCCCCCAACATTACATCTGAAATTTCCAGAGAAAGTGATTCCAAACTGAAAAGCTGTTACTGTAAAGGCAGTCCCTCATCTCCATAACTCACAGTACTACATTTTGAAGCTGCAGACTTCAGTGATAAGAACATTGTTATTGCCTTTTAACTCCTCACAGCACTACAAACATAAGGCAGATTTGGAAAAATGAGAAACCAAGCTCACGTCAACTTATTAAATGTTGTACTATAAGCACACATTTCTAGCCACAGAAATGATGGCTCTGTTCCAAATGTAGTTGTTTCAAATACGTAGATGCAAAAACCTGGAAGAGGAGTAAGCTTTTGAGGTTTATTTGTCCTCTCATTTAGAATATAAACAAAAATTACCACTTTTTTTTTTTAACTCTTTCTTTAATGTACAGAAAACATTAGAAACAGCCTTAAAGTTCACTAACAGTGAAAACTTAACAGGGAACTCTTATTTAAAATGCAATTACTGTAAATGATATTCTGGTCTGAAGCAAAGTTTGACTCTTTAAGGCATACCCAATTCTGTTCTTACAGGAATACAGACTTCCCCCCCCCCAAGGGAAGAATATCCCAAGATATCAGATTTAGAACCAGAAAGATTAGTTCCAAAATATTTTGGAAGAACTGGTCAGAACATGATGAGACACTGAATAACCATCAGGATTTATGGCAGCATTCCATTTGGGAATATTTTGATGACTGTGGAAAGCCAAAAAAAAAAATCCAGGAACGTTCACTTCTTCTTGACACAATCTAATATTTCTTCATGACCTTACTGAAGTCATTTCACAAAAGCAGTATGGATCAGTATGCCACAATAACCACTACAGCCACACTCTCTGCTTCTCTCAAAATTCCCTGTTATGGCTACTCAAACCAGTTTTTGACTTGAGACTGCTACAAATATGAGAGAATTCTTAGATTTATTGACACATTTAAAAACCATCAACACTTCATAAAATCTACTCTTCATCTCACACACTTTTAACTCCCTAGTTTTTAAAAGTATTCTGCCACTACTGACTAGCCCAAACCCTTGTTAAATTGACCACCTCTTACTTTGCATTTGTGTGAGCAAAAAGTAATAACGTGACTTGAAAAGGAGTCTGGAAGACAAAAAAAATCTTGAAGCCACTAGCAATCCTGTCACTCAAAACAATAAATAAAGATTAAAAAATCGTAACATCCCTTTCTTAAACCAATTAATGTTACAGAAACTTCCAACCAGTTCCACAGGTAGGCATGAAGCAGCAATAACCCCTAGAACAAATTACTTATCTACTATGCTGTCATAACCTATAAAATGTCTCACTGACCTAGAAGTGTCATGCAACTTGGACAGAAAAAGCTGCTGCACACCACAGTCATGATTCATCTTTGCTGCTTCTGAGCAACAATTCTCTGCCAAACTTTTGAAAGCTTGCTTTTTTCACCATGAAGACTTATCTGAAGGTAGACACTGTTCCCCTTTTTTTTTTTTTTTTTTTTTGTAAATGGGAAATATAGCAGCAAAAGCAGCCTGGATTCAGGTTACCACCTGCAGCCATGCCAATACCTGCTGAGATCTCATTAGGGCTCACCCATCAAGCCTGGTCAGGCTGGCTCAGCACTGGGATGGAACATTTCTGCTTAATCCTTTGGAAAACAGCAAGCCTGTGAGCCAGCCCAGAGCCTGCCAGCTCTGAAGGAGTATACAACCTGTTAGGGACAGCACCCTACCAAAACCGTCACCATAAATTCACAATATACTGTACTTACATAATTTTTAACAAACTTATTTATATACATGCTCATTACATTTAAGTACTTATTATTTGAGGCAATTAAGGTTTCAGACCCCAAACTTCAAATGCAGGTGGTCCAGTTGACTACCTGGGGGGTCTACATTAATATGTTAAATATTGATTACATTTGCACTTTTCAGCTAAACTTCTGACTGTCTCCACTCCAGATTATTTTGCAATGAAACTAAGGATACACTTCAAAGATGCTGGTAGTGTTCACTCCCCACGGAAACACCAGAGCTAACCTGAAGTAAAATCTCCAGAGTACTGATGGTGTTGTCATTAAGTTATCAGCACTATCCCTTTCTCTCTGAACGTCTGTGTCTTTTGTGCACTGGACATATAGTCTAAAAGCATATTTCAACCCTTGAATGAAAGGGGCTTTATTACAGAGATCCCAAGCATCCACTACACCTGATGAAGCCAATCACTTAATTTTCTTCTTCCTTACCCGCTCACTTTTCCTTCTATAAGACTCAAGACACTGTTTATAGGAATGTCACAATAGAGATGGTATGTGCATTTTAGAGTATATCAAAGTAATTGCAAGCACTTGTTCCTTAAAAGGAAAGATCTGAAATGGTAGCAGCAATCTTGCAGTTCTCACTAGCATCTGTCAACCTCTGAATTTCAACTTGTAAAATAACAACACTTTATACAGGAGCAGAGTAAAAGGTTTTTGCGTCTTTTACCCTGTGGGACAGTGCCCAAACACAGCCAGCTGTACTCTAACACAAGTCATGAGCAGACCTCTTGACCTTCAAAAATCCTGAGATCCCAACATATGGTTCACATGACATGAGTGTCTTTGAAGTGGTCGTGCTAAAGGTACGTGTCCACTTATGTGACAGTAACCGTGGAACATGTCTTTGGGGACTGCCTTGAGAAGGCACCTTCCAGCAGAGCTCAGAGGATGCAGAGCAATGCCATGACATTACCTTTGCTTCACGATCCCACACATTAAGCCCAGCTGACAAATAAGGGTGACGCTGTTGCTGACATCTAAAAGGCAAGTGCTGTGGCTGCTGAACATGCCCCCAGGCAATTTTCACACTCCAGCCTTGAAGCATGAACGGCATGCACTGCACTTGATAGCTTTCAGATTGCAATGAGCCTCTTTCTGAGAGTGAAAGCAGAGCCATGGGCAAGGAGCAGGAGAGAGCATGCAGTGTCTAGGGCAGGGTATAATGAACACCAGCTACACTCACTATGTTTTATTTCTTCTGTGAACAGATCACTGCTTATCTGTTTATTATTCATCTCTCTTGAAATAGAAGCTTTGAAAGATAAGTAGGTAGACAGACAGATGGAAATAGCGAATGACAATCTAACTTTAATATAGTACTCACAACCCACTGTTCTCCTAAAGCACTATTTCCATATCAGGATTACTCATCTGTTACTCATAAGCACACCCCAAAAGCGTGCCAGCAAGGCCACATCTCCTTTCCCTTCACTAGTAGCAGAGAAAGAACAGTCTCTGTTAAAGCTCCTCTATGGCAGCCCAGACTTCACAAAAAGGGATTCTGACGGGGGACCCACGTTTTGTGCACAGATGTAAATCTGACAACAGAATATCTCAAGATCAGGTTTAAGGAAAGTCCTTGGGTACTGTCTGCGCTAGTCTGCCATTTGTGAGGCTGAGATCAGCAAATCCAGTTTAACTATCACATCCAGAGAGAACACAGACAGGGATTCAATGCCAGCACTTAACTGAAGAGATATTCCTGGGGAGAGGCAGGTTCTTGCAGTTCAGCTGCTACAGAAAAGAAGTCTGTGGGAGCAGCTGCCTAAAGGTCACCAGAGAAAATATTTTGTCTAAAATTTTGCTCCTAGACAAAGAAGCTTGGACATGGCACCTGGTTGCCTCGTATATACTTGGTCATTTTACGGCTTGCTCTTCTATGAGCTGAACTCCCTGTCATATTCCCCCTATTGCACCTTCTGCATCAGGTTAAAGCATCTACAATTACTCATACAGGAATTCATGCCTTCATCGTCCTCAGTGCTCCCTCTGTACCTTTACCATTGGGCTACGTCCCTTGGAGCCCAGGAGACAGAAGAACGGCACACAAACTGCATGCCTGGAGCAGTGAGAGCCACCTCTGATAGACCTCAAGTACCCTCTTTACTCATTGCATGTATGATCCCCATTTCTGAGCGGAATTTTCATATTGTTACAGATGGCATGCATGTGTCAAATTGTTTTTAAAGGTTGAATTTATTTTTCCTGAAGAGCCTGAAAGCCAATTAGTGAGCAGCATAAATATCACTCAGCTTTCAGACAGTATTATGAAATGAAAGAAAGCAGTAAGGAAAGAGGAACTGTGCTTTTTGCCATTTTCACATCCCGAGTCACCCTGACTGGTTCATGTGAGATGCGCCAGATTAACTGGAAGAGATCTATTTTCTGATACAGAGTTAAGAATAAGGCTCTATTTTGAGTTCAGTACTATTTACTACTGCTGATACTCAATCTCCTAGTCTCCTGGGAAAGGAGAAAGAGCAGAGAGAAATGCATCTTCAGGCATCACCAGGGCAGGAGATTTACTTCTCGTACGGGCAAAACTCGTGACATGTCCAGGCTGTCAAACAGATGATCACAGGAGTAAAATTTGCCAGCTAGCAGGTGCCGTGCTTGTGCTGCTGTATAGCACGGCTGGCGGTGCAGGCTGTCCAGAGAGTCTCCTAGCATGACCGATACTGTGACATAACTGATAAATATATACATGTTGCAGTCTGGTTCAACATACAAATTTAAACTTTTTTCCCCCCTAATCTGCCTATGGAATATGTAAATACAAACATCTACTTCAGGGTTGAGAGGTTGGCTTTGGTTTTCTTTTGCTGTTTGTTTTTTAATTCAAAATAACAGGGGTCATTAGTCTCTTCCCTGCTTTTTCCCACCTTGCTACCCATTTCAGGCCAGAAACTTTTCTGCATGTCCCCAGCTCTTGGAAAGTTACAGATTAGCAAAGAAACAAACAAACAATAACTTTCCCTTTCATGTCCTTCTAAAACACATGTACCAGCAATTTAGGCAGCAATTTTTTAATGTATTTTTAAAAAGCAGACTAAAATTAAGCCTAAATTTTGATTTAATTTTTTTTCAGATAGCTGCTATAGAAAACGTTTTTCTTGTTTTTGCTCTTTTTTTTCCCTCCACAAGAAAACTGTTTGTTCTAGAAGTTAGCTGTGTATCCAGCAACTTGGTACCAGCAAAAGGGATTCTGAAATGCAAATACTTATTAAAAATATTGCTGTTCTCCCCATTTCCTCTCTGTTACTCTTACAGTAAAAACTTCAATCAGTATTACAATGGCTGCATATTAATATTTAGAATATTGCACTACTGCCAAAACGTCCAAATATGTGCTGCTACAATTGATTAGTAATGCCAATACGCACTGAAACATTAAAGTTATCTTTGAATGCATTAGACATGTATTTATCTCTGAGTATCTTAGACATAATTAAGCTGAAGTTATTTACATAAGAAAAATCTAAGCAGAGCTGTGTGGGAGTCAGAACTCCCTTTAATAGGACAGCCGATAATTGTAACATCTCTGTTCCACATTGAAATTACTTCACAACTTCTACAAAGCAATTTTCAGTAATGAAAATTGTTTTAAAGCAAGAAAACAGAACACTAGAACTTTATCTTCTAAAACTGTTAAGGACACAGAATACACTTCAAAAGGAAACATCATGAAAGCCAACACAATCTCATGGAATGTCTCTTTTAACAAAATGTCATTTTTGGAAAACATTCAGTGGCACACTTCCAACCAACTCTCACTACAAAAACTGACATATACGTTGACAGTGATAGTAACGGGTACAGTTACATTCTGAATGCTTCTTTTTCTCCTGGGGGCAATGTTGCCTCATGTTATGCCGAGTAAGAGAAATGACAGTAAAAAGTTTAGTTCATGAAGGGTGCAAGTGTACTTTCCAGTTTGGATTCCAAAAGGTGGTAGGAAAGATTGTAATAACATACAGAGGAGAAAATGTAGGTGACAAACTAGGACAATGCTTTCACACCACAGTGCTTCTAGCTGATCTATCAACACAGAACAGTGTATTCATTAATTGTTATTTTATTGGAACTCCCACAGAACATGCCATGGTAAGGACTCTTGGCAATTCCAAAATCAGTTGTTATTCGAAGTGCTGTGTCAGAAACATTCAAAGGAAATGGCAAGGAAATCCTTTAACATATCATCGTGTGACCACTGTATTTTTATGAGACCTTTGCAGTAAAAGCTGTGTATTTTTTATGGCCAAACACAACGTTTAGCTCCATACTAATGATGGTATAAACACCAGACCTGAAGGAACTTCCAGTCAGTTACTGAGGTACTCCTCGCTAACTCAGCTTTAGAGGGTAGGATGTCTCTATAGATAAAGAGCTCTCCCTATATAGAAAAAGAACCCTTCAAAAGGAGCCCTTCAAGAAAGTGTTCCACTACATTTAATACAGATACCTAAAACTCAGCATTAACAACCACATAGGTTAGCAAAATCCTTGCTCAATTAAGCTTCACTATGAAGGAGAAACTTAATGATGACAGTAACGTCTCAGAATGCTTCTTAACCATTAGGGGATACGAAGTCACCTTTTTCACCATTAGGGAAAGCTTTTACACATAACCTTACCTTTCTACAACATCTTCTCCATTCCAGCAGGTTGAGCTGTCTTTCATCACCAAGTCTCCCTCACACAGCCTTTCCGCTATAGAGGCATAAAAAGTTCGGGATCGCTTCATGTAATTGATGAATTCTCTGCAACATAGGAAGAACGTATTTAACAACAAAACCATACACATGATTTAAGCCCCCTGTCAATTTAGCCGTCCGCAAGATTAAAAGTTTAGAACCCACCAAGAAATTAAAAGTCAACAAACCTAATTATTTTTTATTTCTAGTGTATTTCTACTCCTAAGCATAATCCAGCTTTAGTTGGCTGTTAATACACAATTTCATACAAAGGTAGGCTTTAACCAATTATGTTAATACCTCAAAATTTGAAAGAAGTCCATTTCCACAGTTTCAAGATAAAGAGATTAAAAACAAAAAAAAATGAGAAAACAACATCACTAAAAGGAGTGTTTTTTCTTCCCTGTTACTGGAATTTCTCCCTTCCCTGCACGAGAGATGAATAAAGAACACTGTCAATATCCTCCTGGGTGGAAAAGGTTTTCTGAAGCTAACATCCTGTGACAAAACCTGTAATATGCCATGTACCCCCCACTTGCAACAACAGTATAGAAAGCCATCTCCTTGGGATGTACTAGGGCCATTTTCTCCCCATCATCACTATCCATGTCATGTTCATATTGGAAAGAAGTTTCTTTTCTGTTAAATCTGGCACCATGCCAATAAGAGGAGGCTGCCTGCACTTTGGAGAATAACCAAAATTCCTGGCTAGCACAAACAGACCGTTTCCAATGATGTGTGTATGGAAAAACGTCTTGAGGGCAAACTGCTGCCTCTATAATCTGGTTATGCCCATAATATGTATCTGGCTGAGGCAGCCATAAAAATAAACTGTAACAAAACAAGAGTTAATTCACCACACATTGAGAGTACTACCCTACATTCACAGTTTTAAAAGCTCCTATTTGGTATAAGATGGCTAAAGATACTGATAATGAGGACAGAAAAACTGAACTAGAACTATCATGGAGCTACCTGTCTCAGAAACCCATCAATAGCTCCTTTTGGAAGGCCAGAGGACTCATTCTGGTTTATTATGCTTCTGCCTGGCAGGCTCTAAGACAGCACTACACAGAAGAGGACCCTGGGGATAGGGCTGGAGAATGGCATCTGAACAGTCAGGACTTAATACTCTTTTGGGAGCAACGTTTGCTTTAAACAAGCACCTTTCAGGTCCACTGACAGGTATCTACCCCTACCAGGCTTAGTCAGTGGTCAGCTTTCCCCACAACCATCTCTTCACTTTCACTGAGCTTTTAGCCATCCCATTTGTCTGACATGCAGTGAAATCCTCCTTTAGATAAATTAGCCATCCCATAGTCCTAAGGAACAAGCTTACCCTAACAATGCAGGAAAGCTATCATTTTAAGAAAAATAAAGCCGGAATTAGGGGGTTTACGAGGAAAAAAGTCAGTATTTCTAACTCTTGACCACTCACTCAAAGATGTGTGCTCAATGCATTTACGCAGTAAGGCTAAGCCTGGACAGAAGGCCACCTACCTGACAGAATCCTCCTGAGAGCACTGATTTTTACAAAGATAGATTAATACAAATTTATTCTCTAGAATGCGGTTTTCTTTGAAGGAGGTACAGATCACCCTTTTGAGAGAGTCTAAAGCTTGTCTTACTCAGCTCACCCCAAGAGGCTTAAATTCATTTGCATTTTCAGCAGTGGGGCTCTGACATTTCAAAGCAGCATCTCAGCAAATGCAGAGTTGTGTGTCCAACTCTTAATCTTAACCAGTGAAATTATTTACTTTTCATCAGTATAAAACTAAACACACTAGGTAGAGAATGTACGGTTTCCCTGTGCCCCATTGTATAAAAGCTGCAATCATAAGTACACCAATTCCTAGATTAGAGCTGAAACAGCAGCTTACAATGGAGATGAGCAAAGCATAAAGACAACAAAGTATGTCACCTTGGTTTCATTCTTACCGAGAGATTTTTTTCAAACTTCTTGATTTGTCATTCTTTGAAGCTTTCAGAGGCAGAGAACTGGAATAGGCCGGGGAGAATAAGCATCAGTCAGGAGAGGTTGGGGAGTAGGGGAGAAGCAGGAGTTCAGGCAAATGAGGGAAAGAAATGAGAAACAAAAGAGAAAAGTAAAAATTATTTGAAAGAAAGGTCATCAGGCACATGCATAGGATAATATAAGAAAACAAATAAGGAGGAAAATTGTCACGAGATTTTCCCAAAGCATAGACACAATTAAAAATGTCAAAGCAATACTGAAACAATACAATGGAGATTTTGTTTCTCTTTTTTTCAACTAGGAGCACAATTACAAATGCAGCACACAGCCAAAAGCTGAAAATAAATTCGGTGGGACTCAAATTAACCATAACTGATACCAAATGGAAGAACTGCAAATATATGAGGCTATACAAGAAAACAATGAGAAACAGTTTAGAATGAGCACCATGGGAAGGAGGATACAAATAAGTAGCATTTGTTTTCTTGTGCAATGAGCAATTTGCTCTCTGTTAATAAATAACGCGTATACAGATATCTTTTGCTGTTTAGTTCTGGACAGACTGCACCAATGAAAGAAAAAAAAAAGCTGTTTACAAAGCAGGACAGATAGGCTGTAAGGTTGTATCTGAGGAAAAACCGTGGAAAAAAAAACTGGCAGTTACTCAGTGCAAATCCATTTTGTGGCACTGATATCCTGAGGTCCCTTGATTAACACTGTCTTTAACATTAACAGCCTGATACAGTTTTCCATCTACTGATTTAGTAACACACACTGTTCTTTCTTAAACCAGTACTCTGATGTATAAAGCAATGGCAACACCTGGAGTAATACATGCCTACAAACAGGTTTAACAACAGTTGCCAGTCCAGCTAGGAAGTCTTACTGGACAGAAAGCATCTCCTTTGGCAGCTGTCAGGCCACCCTTCTACCCTCCTGGCAGCATTTCCATCCAGTTTTCTGGGAGCTGAAGGCCAGGGATGACCACAGGAAAGGGATGACCTGCAGTAAGCATCAGGCAACTGTCACCTGCCACCACTGAAGCAGTTGTTCCAACAGAGCCCGTGAAAAAATTAAATCAAAGTTTTATCAGGGCAAATTTGGACCAGCTGAAACGTCTGCTTTGGCCAGCCAGAAACATTTCATTCTTCACCACAGTAATTTCTTTGCATCTGGCGTTAATATCTGTTTTGTACTAGCACTTTAATATTTATATTTCAAAAAAATCATGTGAAATCATGTGAAGTTTGAACCGATAGTTAATTTTAAATAAAATAGATGACCTTGACTTCAAACATTCTCAAGGAAACTCAAAAGTGTTTATTTTAAGATGTATAAGACATCTTCAAGCCCACAGAGTAACAAAGAAATCCCCCCACAAAAAATCATTTCAAAGCCTGCCTCCTTCAATTAGGGACCTAATACCGTGTTGTATTTTTCTTAAACATAATATAATTCTATAGACAGATCTATCCGGTCTGTGTTTAGCGGTTGGAAATATTACATGCAGCAGCCATACTAGAAGACAGGTATCCAACTTTGCCAGGAGTCTGAACCCTGACCAGAATAGTACTTTGTGCTGAACTCAGCAATAACATTCCAATTTACTGATCTAGATTCTGTACATGCCATGTAGATTCCCTGGACCATCATATGGTTTCAATTTTCTTGTCATCTCTACTATATGTTATAGTAACCTCCACATTAAAAATTACTGCAGCACCAATTCTGCCAGTTTCAGTTAATCCCCAAATATTACTGCATAATGCAAAAAAATAAATGTTCTAAATCTATACTTCTCAGCTTAATTAGAAGAACAGGTTTGCTAGAAGATCATGCAACAATTATTCAGGTTTCAGCTTCTTACATTATTTTCTTCCTGACACTTGGTGCTGCATAGCAAAAAGCAAACAGGCAGGAATGGAATGGGGGTGGAAATAAAGACGAGAAATCTCACAGGAACCCATGACGCTAATAGAAGCAGAACAGGGTTCAACTACCCCAAAAGAGGATCCAGTTGCTACATGAATTCAGGGAGCACGCAGGACCATGCATCCTGGTTTTCAAATGCATGAGCAGCTTTGCCTCTACTGAACAGGTGAAAGCAGAGGTTCTCATTCTCTTTGGAAAAGGAGCTAGATTCTGTAACCAGCTTTGCAAAGATGCAGTACCTTTGGAACAAATATACGTACAGAGGTGTGAACATCACCAGGATTTTAAGGGCATCTTTAAGTAGGTACTACAGCACAGATGAGAGTCAACTTTGTTGTGATTTCTCCCACAGCCCTGCTGCTAACCTGACTGGTTCTCTTGAGTTTGAAAACATTCTGGTGCATTAAGAGAATGAGCCACAGCTTTTTTACGTACTTGAAGAGTGCTTGCTCATTCCTTTTCCTTCCCTATTCTGCAAGGAAGGAGTCATGTTCCATATCCTGCCTGAATTAAGGATCATTTGGAGGGACTATCTGTGACACAGACCAGCAGACTGGGACTCAATCGGGCCAATTCCCAGTGTGACCTAGGACCTAAACTGACAGCTGACATAATTGCTCCTTATTTTTCAGATTGCCAGAAGGAACAGCACCAAAAAACATTCATGTAATTACTCTCATAACCTAGATCCCCCTGCAGCGGTTATCTGTCACTAAGTACCTTTTGTACAACCTGCTGCAGTGATGAGTTTACCCTTTATTATAAAATTTTATTACCTAAAATTACTTTTTATTGATATGTGTGATTAAATGATAAATGGCAAACAACAGGAGCCAGTCACTGTGTATTTCATTCTATTTACTGCTTCACAATCACAGAAGCAAAGTACAAGCTTTGTGACGTGTTTTATAGTGAGTTATGGAAAATATTCTTCACTTCGTACTAATTATGGCTCCATCATTAACTTCTGGTGCATGGGCTCTCCACAAGACTTATCAATGTTATATTTTAGCAACACTTTATCCTAATTCTGTAAGGGTGGCCTTATTTTAGATGTTTTGGATAATTTAATTTTTAGTGCACAATTTTGAGAAAGTCTATAACAAATTAGGTTTAGCATGTATTTTTTTCCAACTACAGGTCTTACATTTTAAAAGGCCAACATCTAAATAATTCTAGATGGTTGGGAAGGGAGCAGATCTTCAGGTGAGAAAGAACTGCTGTCATGCCACCGAAGACACCAATTCCTATCTCCCAGCTAACAGACTGCTAATTCTGCCTTTTTGGTTGCCAGGATGTAAGTCCCAGCGAAGTCAGTGCATTATACACAAGACAGGCTAAAACTCTGTATTTTTAAAAGCATATTTTGTTAATTATACTATAATTATTCTTTGGACTATTACTGCTGAATTTATTGATTTTCTTAATGCCCTGTACTTTGATATTCAATTTGCATGGTTAAAAATTATTATTTCCAAGCACCAGCACAAAAAGTTATGTTTTAAATTACAAAAGGATAAAAATACTGCTATCACTCAAAAAAATTAACTTCTTGCTGTCACTTAATTAAAATAGTTCTTTGTTCATGTAAGCTCAGATGACAAAATAGCAATGGATAAAAACCTCATCTTCATAACTTGGGCACCAGAACCCAGACTACATAAATTTTAATGTCAGTTATCAACATACAGGGACACACATAGGCTCCCTGGGAAGATGAGACACCGTTCTTAGCTAGACGCATATGCCCAGCATGATTTCACTCACTTTACTCACTTGTTCCAGATTTACACTGGTGTTACTGAGAACAGCATGTTAGCCAAAAATATGTCATGGTGATTTTATAGTCAGTCAGCTCTGACATCTACTCATGTATCAACAGCAGCATTGCAAAGACATCCTTCCCTCCCCACTTCAAATTTACAGAAAGCCAGTCCAAGAGGCACACAAGGGATCTTACTGCCTACATCAGTGAGAAGGAAGAACCTGTTACTTCCTCCCCAACCCTGTGAAATCAGGGACTTTGTGTCACGGTAATCGATCTTTCCTTTTCACCCCTTTCTCCTTCTCATTTCTGACCCAGATAAGCCCAACTCCTTAGGAGCAGTTGTATTTTAAGTAATTCAGACTCAACTGTAGAAATTACTCAGACCTTACTATAGAAAAGCTTTCATCATTTTCATTGAAAGTTTCTGGAAATAATGAACACCTGGGTGCTGAGTAATGACATCAAGTCTGGCCTGTAAAAAGCTTTTCCTGGAGAGACCTGCAATGCAATACCAGTGTAACTATCAGTGACGGCAACAGCTGGAATGCACACAGACAAGATGACAGAACTGAAACACTCTGGTACAAGGAACCAGCAACACTAACTGTGAGGCAGAATTTATTTGAATTCAACTGTGGCTTAGGGTTACCTTCTTTTATTGTTCAGACTAGCGTGAGCCATCACAAGTGCCTGGGTTTCAGTCGCTTCCTTCACTGGCACTATATGGTCTGATGACAGGTTCCCTTCTTGTTGTTTGGGCTGTCCACACACTTTATCAACCTGTACGAAAGGAAGGGAAAGGAAAACTGGGTTTGAATGGAGAAACTGATTTACAATTGCCCAAAGGTCAGCTTGCTCCTTGCGGCTAGTGTTTACTGCAAGAGAAGGTGTCTGGGAGAGAGAAAGAAATTCTTCTTCTTCCAGGACCTAGAAACTAGCCGTCTGCATTAGAATGACCAAACTATGAGGCAGTGCAGAGCCCTGCTACCAGAAAGCCAACAGCCACTAGATACCAGACTATAGTACACCTGGAAACAGGCTTAAATGGTGACACCTCAGTATAGATCTATTATAAAAGAGATTGACAGAAGTATTGCCAAAACCAACTTTTATTTAGAAACATACCCATATACAGAGAGTAGAGTCTTATGTCCTATTTGGATTCTGAACAGGCTTATAAACAGAAAATAACTGAGCTTTCCAGCCTTTAACTAGACAATGTTCCCTTAGAACAAGGCAATAAGCAGAAGAATTCAGCAGGAACAAATCACTGTCAATAAAGTCAGTGCACTTCCCTTGAAGAAACAGAATCAGAAGAAAACTCAGTCCCAGGAACCATCAGTGCCTTCGAACCTGGGTTCTCAGCACTAACACTGCTCAGCCATTTGCCCTTGCTGTCCCCTTCCTGGAGCCTCCCAGGGGATTTCACACAAGAGCAGGAGAAAGCAAGCTTGCATTTATCCTTTGTGCACTGTGGGTCTGGCAGTGCTCCTGCATCCTGCCACATTTATTTGCTCTAACAGCTTTAAGTGACAATAGTAAGACAAAGCTCTTCCCTTCTAATCCACAAATAAGTCATATGTAACATTTTCACCTACACTTAAATCCTCAAGCAAACACAAAAAGAAGACAAAGAAAATCCTACTGACAGTATGGTACTACTAGAAACCTTAATCACACAGAATCCATCATCCCACACAGTGCTGAATTTGGTATCTCTTCTCCAGTTTTCCATTATAACCCACGGAAGACAAATTATTGCTTGTCTCTGCACTTCACCACATCTGTAAAACCCTTATCAAGTCCTGGCTGCCTATCTGCTGAATATTCCAGAGCACCAAAGTCTTCAAATAATTTTCTCTCTGCCCCTTTGCACCACTATGTTGCATATGGGTGTGTCTGTGGCAGTACAGGACAATTTTCTCTCTCCCATCTCCTCCTGGAAATCTACTGTGGTGTAAATCTAAAAGATATTTTCCTCTGACAAAACAGACAAATCAAATATGACAAGTGGGAATTTGTACGAGCGTGACATCTAACATCAGTCTTGGGTGTATAAGTTACAGCTCAGTCCAGTATAATATGCTGTGAGGAATCCAAATCTAGCAACTGAATGCCAGCATATTGGATTAACACTGACATACCATCTGCGGTCAGAATAGGAACCAGTCCCCTCACTCAGCACTGAGCACTGTGTATATTGTTCTGGTCTCACCAGGGAACACCACCACATTGCTTTAAAACACAACTTTGTGAAATAAAATATTTTATTTCCATTCCTTTTAAACTTCTGAAAGAAATAAAGAAAACACTCCGCAAATGAAAATATACAACAAATAAGTCCTTTCAAACTCTCTGGAGCTGGAGAGAGGGGTCAGCTGGGCTACATTCCCAGCACAGGATTCTCTCTCTTCTGTGCCCCAAGTTTCCCAGGTCTCTGACAACATACAGACCAAATTGCCAACATAGATTTCTGCAAGATCCATCTTGGATTACATTATGTAACTAATGTTCAGATCTTCAAATTACGTATATCTCAAAACACGTCACTGTGGCTTAGACAGCTTTAACCAACTAAGAGAGCAGTTTGCAAAAGGAAGGTAGTTCTCATACACATGGGTGATGAAGAACTCCATGATTTTTTGGGGGCTTTTCTCTGAGAATTTCAGAGGTTTAGAGTCATCATTTTTGTTATGAATCAATAGTTTAAGCAGCCAAATGAAAATACTCACTTTGTTTTGATTTGTATTTTTGAGACCATAGAAATAAAATGACTGTTTAAATTGCCAAACCTTAACTTTTGGGTTTTCTTTTTAGCTAATACTTCCAGCTTCCTGCAAATCTAACAAAACCACAACGCTTGAGCAAAAAGTGTTTCTCAGCGGAAAATTTTAACCAATTCTACTCCATTAAAAAGAAGGTGAATGAACCATCCGACGAAACAGGTCACATTATTTACTTTTTTTTGGGGGGGGGGGGGGGGGGGGGGGGTGCTTGTAGGCTTTTCAATGCCTCTCTTCTCATCAGTATGCCAAGAATCACTGGAAATGCTCCCCAGCTTAAACTGCTTGGCCTTGTGTGCAGGTAGATGCCCTGGCCTCCATGGGCAGATCAGCCCAAGCCCGGCTTCTCAGGCTGCTTCCACCGGTGCCACAGGGGCCTCTGCAGTTCCAGCAGAGATGCCGGAGGCCCTTCTGTAGCCTTCTCTTCCCACCCCTCCCAATAGGAAGCTCTTCGAGTTACCGTGATCACCAGATCTTCTTTCTTTCCCCTCTGCTTCTGCAAGGACAGGGGATTTCATCCCACCTCTGCTACCCTGGTTTGTATAGATGGTTTGAAAACTTGCACCCATGAAGGTAAGAACAGCAGATGTCTGCATGCAAAGACCAAACCCTCCTGTGGCTCTTGAGTTACCCCCAGTTGCTAGAATTCAGATTTTGGATGAGTTGAAAAGAAATCTAATTGTATTTTTCTTTATGTGGTCTGACTAATGTCTCATTGAAACATACAGTTTTCTGCAAAGTAAAATATGATAAAAGGCTAAATTTTACTAGCTAAACTTTGGCAGTCACGAAGTTGATAGCAGAGAGCACACTCCTGTACAGAAAATCATCTTAAACTTCCAGCTAAGGTACTTATGAAAAATAAGTTAATGTGGTGTATATTAAAAAGCATAAGGAATGTCATTTAAGAAACAATATGGTGTTTTCTGGAACTGGAATACAGGGACTCTACTGCTACAACCCACCTGTCAGAATGGTAAGAACATGGAGGGACCTCCTCTCATCCTGATGTCTACACCGTCAGTTTCACTCAGAGCTCATGAATCCAATGTCATCACCAAAAGGAAAAATAGTGCAACTAGAAACTGGGACTGGATTTTCTAAAATATATTTCCTTGTATGCATTACTTACTACTTCCATGTTACCTCCAACTAAGTGCAAAGTCTTTAGTTGTTGTTGTTTTTAATAAAAGCTAAGACTCCTCTACTGACACTGGCGAACATTAGAACTTGACACAGAAACAAACAATATCTAATATTAGGAAAGGTAAGAGAAATACCCAACATTAGTTGTACAGAACTGGAGACACCCATGATAAAATTTAATAACAAAAAAGACTAGAAACAAAAAACCCACTGCTCTTTTCCTAAATTCAACTTTTAGTTATCTCAGAATAATCGAGAATCAACATAAAGAATGACTAAGTTAATTTACTTCTTTGATTTTTAAACTTGAAAATAAGCCTAACAATCTTATATTACTGAAAGAAAATCATCCTTCATGAGCTATAACACCACTAAGGTCATTTGTCTTGTTCTCTTGGACGATATTTAATTATGTCTACCCTCTAACAGTGAACGCCTACAGCTGAAAACTAGTATTCCTCATACATCATCATCTGAATTCTTGATGTTCCACAATTATATACACTTTTATTACACCTAAAGCTTTTTTTTTTTTTTTACTTATACACCAATGATTTTACTTAAATATCTTTCCAACAACCACTAGCTACATTTCTTCTCCTGTGAACTCTCTTTGTAATGGAATACAGACTCACATATATCCATATATGGATTATTTGACCTCTTAATATTTGTTCTTTAAAAGGATGGCTATTTACAATTATTGCAAAGGTTTAACAAAATAAATTGAAAAAAATCTCATTTGAAATCTTTTGAACTCTTGCAGCTTGAGCAACCTTAAACATTGAGGTCATATTTAATATACCTAATATACTCAAACAAGGCAAAAATGTCATGCCCTTCTAGATACTGAGAGCATCTTATCTCCCCGAAGCAGGAGACCTTTTCACTAGTTCAGAAGAGTAATTTTCTTTGATTTTGTAATGGGAAGCTTAGTATTTTAAAATACAAGATTTTCCAGTGATCGAGCTTAGAGTTAATACTGAAATGCTGACACATTTTCCAGCAGACTTTCTTCCCCAAGCTGTAACCCAGTCCCGCCCGGCAAAAACCCAGAGCCTGGCCGAGCGCTCTGCCACACCACACCCCGCCGGCAGCGGAACCGCGCACCCCACCACTACGCTTCTGATTACAAGTGGGGTTTGCTGCTTCCAGCTGCCAAGTCCAAAGTGAGGGAAGCAAGAAATGGTGAGTTATGGGGCAATGAGGCTTCAATTCTCAGACTTACATGCCTGCTATTAGAACTCATTTTGCTTGAGTCAGACACACCCTTGTCACTTGATCACCAAAATGCCAGAAGACACCAACAAAAACCTTGTTATTTTCTGCTGACCAAGCCAATGACCAAATTTCATTATGCAAACACAGTGCCCTCTCCTTCGGAGGGGCTGCCACATATCGCTCTCACATTATTGTGAAACGTTCATTTCCAACGCTCACAAGATGACTGGGATCACATTTGACACAATGTAAGCTAGGGCCAAACCGTGCACAATTTGCTCATCACCACTGTCCGCAGTTCATTGAAAAAATCTTATACTCAGTGAAGAGAGGCAATAGCTGGGAAGAAATATATCACAATGAGAAGAGATAGCAAGTAACTTTTGATTTTGGCTTCTTTTAAATATTCTCTTTGTAATACGTTACAGATTACAAACACCGCATTTTGCTAGTAGCAAAGTTCAGCCACACATAAACAAACTACGGGATAATTAGTTCAACTGCTAACCCGAGTGAATTGTATTTCACTTGGGAGGTGAATATTCTCCCGTCTCGTAACTTTTATCTATTGGACAGATTAATGTAAATCCATTTCCTACAAGTCTTGTGAAAATTGGCAGATAGATATAGAGCTGTTATTAGATACTAGATTCTACCGAGAAGTACTATAAATTTTTCAGAAGCAGGAAATGCTTCTGTTGAAGTTGACACTTAATCAGACATCAAAGAACCAAACCATGAAACTTAAATCCAGACAACACAAGGCTCTGCATGTTCTGCTGCCTGTGGAAAAAATATTTGGTTTTAATCACGATTTGAATTACAGCAGTATTTCTAGGTTCAATTTTGCAATCAAGATACAAATGAGCCAGAAACATACACAACAAAGCGCTGTAAGAAGAAAAGCTCACATGAGGAAACTACAAGAGACAAATCCTGAAAAATGATGGATGACTACTAAGATACTGAGATACAGATCATCCTGTACCTTTATGAAACATCTGGGCTCCTGTTACAATTATGCACATCTCACCATCCTGTTCAAACAAACAAACCAAAAAAAAAAAAGAAATCAACAGGAAAGTAGCAATGTTGTAGCAAGACTGCAGAAGTAACGGAATGTTATTTCTGATATGGATTAATTGACGCTGAAATCTGATTTGAGTTCCCTCATTTAATCCCATCCATTTCAATGACCTTGCATGCTTTGGTGTGCTACTGTTCTGCACCCAAAGCCAAGGAAATTTGGCCTCCTCTACAAGCGCAGGGGGATAAGGTACTTCAGCTACGAATCTGAGAATACTTTCTTGCTCCTCACTAACTGCAGAAGTCTGTCACTACTGCTAACACTGACAGTGCTGCCTCCTGTCTCAACAAGGTTTGAAAAAGATAACTGTAAGAACATTTGGATGCCAGCTTGCAGAGTAGTTTGACAATATCGTTCAAGATCCTCACAGTTTTTCTCTGGGAACTGTATGTCCCATATAAAATGGATAAACAGCGTGTAAGGGTTATTTAGAACCTCAAAAAGCTTGGAGATGAAATCAGTAAATCCAGAAAGTTCTAATAAATTCCCTGTCTAAAAAGTGGGCTATGAACTTCAGGCAGTCATTTCAAGGTCAAGGGAAGATTAAATAAGACCAGAAATCAGTTATACTTCAGCCATACAACAGAGTTGCTGAGGAAATGCTTACCCAGAACAGGAACTAAACTGTCATGCTAGTACAGAACAGGCAAGGTGCAAATCACAAAGCTGTAACTCAAGTATTTCCAAAGTCTCTCCACTGAAAAGCATGTACCATTACAAAAGTTCACAAATTGTAACATCTCCATTAACGAAAAGCACAGTTATTTCCTCTTCTCTAAGGAACAGAAGCCAAGAGAGATCTCAGAGGACCTAACTGCATGGTAGGTTCAACCAGGTAGGGAGCTGGACTAGTAAGCAGGTATGCAGACCCCATTCCAAGCTCAGAAGCGCAAAGTCATTTTTCAAGTATACATACAAACAAGTGGGGTGCCTGGGGAGAAGTAGGACAGTTATAGGGATCTTCAGTATTGCACAGAATATCAACTCACACAAGCTTCTCAAAGTCAAAAAGGGGCAGGATTCAAGCACACAGAACTTACAGGAGAACAATTTACACAGATGCAATCAACTTCCTCTTGCACATTTCTAAAAAGAGTCCAATCTGATGCTTTACAAGGCCAAGCAGCACTCCTGGATGCCCTTATAAAAAGCATTACTTAAAAACCCTGTTCAGGAGCATTCTGCAAACAGCCCTGAAACTGGTTCTTGAAAAGAGAAAAGCAAGCACTGTATTAGGAGGCTTTGGGTTTATGTGAATAGACATTGCTGTCTTTTGTAGGTTTTGTCTGCAGCATAAGAGGCAACTTTTCAGGCATCAACAGGGTGCATGCAATGGTCAAGTCCTCCAGCAGCTTCTTGAATGAATCACATTCTACAAGGCCTTCTCCCACATTAAAAACTCAAATTAGGAGCAATGAGAATTTGGTGCCTTATTCTACAACACCCTTAATAACCAATGGTTAGATATATGAACAATACATATATGAATAATATAGGAACAGTACCTGAGGAGTAACGAGCACTCCCCTTCTCCCCCATAACAACCCCAAGGTTCAGCTCTAATCACTCCTGACAGTCAGCCACTATTGTGGCATTTGCCCATAGATATTGACAGCCTGGAAAGGCTAAGCTCAATTTTTTAAATTAATTACAATAATCTAGTGTGGAAGGGAAATTCCATTGGGAATCAATCCAACTGAGTCATTTTTAAAGCTCTCAGAAAGATTAGGTAACTTTAAAGTTAGCATATGAAGAAAATCAATTAAAAGATTTTCAATTCAAATTTCTCTTATCACTTCTCAAATTAATTACAGTGTATCAAAATGGTATTGCCTGTTATGTGTTTATTATTTATTCCCATTCTGAAGTGAAAGCAATTACCAAAATACTGCTGGAATTTCTCTACCACTGCAAGCTCACAACACAACTAACAGCAACCTTCTTCAAAGGTTCAGTAGTCAAGCACAGGGAGTAGCACAGAAAGATCATACGTATTTCAGAAACAGAGGTATATATAAAAAAGAACGTAAAACACTCATGCCCTCTTCCCTAGCAGGCAAGTGCTGTGCAGACTGAGCCCAAGGGCAGCAGGTAGCGGTGCAGCCAGAAGTTCCCAGCGGGAGCTGCTACTCACACAGGGGATGGCAGCCCCAGCCCCGCAGCGAGGGCTGGCACCACGTCACCTCCACGGGCCAGGCCCAGAGGCGGTTCTCCTTAGCCCGGTGCAGCCAAAGCACCGGAAGTGTCAATGCCAGGCTTTGGCTGAGCAAACAAGGCTCATTTTGAGGCAGCCCAGTCAGAGATCACTCCGTCACTGGCTGGGATGAAGGCTGGTTACCTCTGGCAGCAAGGACTGACAGGCAGAGAGATCCTATCTTTGATTTGGGTAGGTCCCTGGTCTGGAAAAGAACATCTCTCAGACACAGGTACCTCCCTAGCTATCTTTAGTCTGAAAAAAACACGTGGCACTTTCATTCGCTCTGTAAGAGATTGTAAGATAGCAAGGAGCTACAAAAAAAGACATTTTAACAACAAATTAACTTTAGCAATGTTGATCTGTACATTACTCCTTGACGAAGCCCCACAGACAGAACCCTGTTCACTAACAGCAGCTTGTCTGATCACCAGCCAACGCGGTCAGTCCCGCTGGTTTAAATGACCCTCAGCTGTCCAGCAGCAGGATTCTCAACATGCCCTGGTGATAAAATGAATGAAGAGTAGGCTACTCCTTACAGAAATGGTTTGGCCAAAACTGGGCCTACTTTCCAAAGTCACTGTTTGCAATGGGAACTATTTCATCATTACTGCAATTGTAACTACTACAAAATTGCAGGAATGATTTTGAAGAACTGGCCAAGTAGACTGCAAACACTCATTCTTTATATACAAACAAATAAAAAATTCTAATTAATCACCAGGAACCTGAGCCAGATCTGATCCAGGGGTAACCTGGTCACACAATTAATTCTATGAGCATGCGATTCAGCTTCATTTTCAAGTTCAACATACTTTCAGAGGTGGGCATCAACAGTGAGGTATTCAGGCACAAGCTCAGACTACTGAAATATTCATTCCAGCAGGCCTGTCGACATATTCCTCCTAAAGACAGCTTTAAACTGAAGTGTTTTGTCTCCAGTCTTTAGATAATGCAAAAAGAATTTTCTCAGTAGTTTTCACGTGGTTGGTATCATGTAAGCATATCCAAAAGAAGGCAGTGAACACTAAGACAGAACAAGATTAATTTTTGCCTACTCCATGACTTACACTGATTTGGTGTCTGTAAAATACTACATTAATTATATAATTATGTAAATAAAGTATGTAACTATTCTTGTTTTACAGGCTCTCAAAGTATTTGAAATGCTTCTCAAAGCCATTGTGTGTTCTCTGTGGCTCCCTTCTCCCCTTCAGGGGACTAGAAAGCTGGATTACCTGAGCTGGGGACAAGCCCCAGGATGGTAAAGGGACAGGCAGAACGTCCATGTTGGAAACAAGGTACCTCAGGGTCACAGGCTTGACAGCTCCTGGCCAAACTCTCACTTTCTCCGCAGTCAGAGAAGGACTAAAAATTAGATATATCTTAAGAACCAAGCTTCAAGAAAATAAATGGAGGAAACATTCCCTTACAAGTCACAGTATTTACTCCACAGCCTCTTGAGAAAAACTGTTTCCATTACTGTAAGCTGACATCTGAGTATGCTCAGGGATATATTTACAGGAAAGAGCATCTCTATTACAATGGGTTAATGCTACAAATGTGACACAGATCTTACATGAGAAGGGTCAAATACGTGTTATTTATTTGGAGCATTGTTATACCTACACAGAAAACATTTGCCTAAAATTATAATTAAGTGCAACAAAACCAAGGTTCATTAACTTTTGGCAAAACATATAAATCCTTCTAAGACGTTTTTGCTTCTGTTCACCATCACCATGAGCATTTAGCTGAATAGGCAAAATGCCTCAACTTTCTTTTCCAAAAGAAATTTAGAAAGTGAATCAAAATTATGTAGGAGATCAGAAGACCATGATACTTTCACATTATCATAGTAGCACAAATAATGCAGTAGTTTTTTTCAATCACTAACTAAATATGTCAGTAACTATGTCAAGACCTCCACAGAAGGTCTGAATGGCCTTCCATTTTGTAAATGACAGCAATATAATAATTAGAAAAGACTGGTGAACACATGCATTCAATTTTTCTTGAATGAGATTATAAATCATTTCCATTATCATCTGCTAATAGTTGTTGTCAAAATCAATGTTTTCTCATGTGTTTTTTTTTCCTGAACACAAATCAAGTGATTTTAGATGACACTGAAGACTAGTAATAATTCAAGACCTGTAACAATAGCAAATAGCGTAATTATCAGGGCAGTAGCACTTATTTAAAATATTTAAAACATTTTTCACAGAGACAAGTACATTATAAGAAAATTCTAAGTCTGCTCTCCTGCATCCTAAAGAAATCACTTCTAATTCAGAAGCAGTGTGCTGCTTACAATGTGTACCAAAATAGCCAGGTTCTCCCTTTGCTTCAGAACCTCAGGCAGATGTTACTGGCAGGCCATCAGAGAGGTCTGGGACCCAACACAGGGTGCAAAACTAACTTCTCCTGGTGTCTTGATTCATTGCACATATTGGGACAGACCTCAATGGCAATAGCAGGCTTTGGGTTTCTAAACGTGCATGGCAGGCAGACTGCAATATTGCATACCTGGTGAAAGGAAGGATGCTTTGAGGATTTACTACAGTGATTGATCAATGTGGATCTTTTTAGGACTATAAAACCATTAATGTCATTTACTGCTTGAACATTTCTGCTGTTGAAACCAGGTAAAGATTCTAAATCTCCAAGTTCAAGTCTGAACTGCAGATCAGACCTCTAATATTTTACCTATAAATTTCAACAAGAGAGATCTTTCTAGTAAGACATTAAGCAAAATTTATTTACTAGTATATGTAACCTGTTTTCAACCTAAGAGTCAAGGGCCAATTGATGATTAAAGAAAAAACAAGATTCAAGAAAGCATTGTCTTAAACTGCCTTGTCTTACTGTGCTGTGTAGAACTCATTTTGACTATTCTCAGGATGCTAGAAAGGTACCATTATGGCAGTTTGGTGTTAGGGAAACTGGAACAGTGGGAAAACAGAGCTGAAAACAAGGATAAAGATGATCATAACAAATGTATGACCACAACTCCCCATTATGCTTGCTTAATCGCTGACCCATTTTTTGTTTAAAAAATGACACCACAAATAATGATGACAACCGAAGTATCTATTTTAAACCACCATACCTAGCCAAGGAGTCTTGGCTCAAATTTCTTAGTTTAGAAGCCACTTCCTCACTGATGGCGCACAAACTTCTGAGACCCATTCATGCACTTGTCTGGCCCACTTCTGACGGTGATGTGCAAGACCACCAAAAAAATAGCCTTTCTTTTGGTTTGAAATTTCTCAGATTTTGTCTAAAACCTCAGATAAACAGTCCTAGGAAATATGAAGGAAATCAGACAGGATGTTTTCAAGCTGGAGGGTAGTGAAAACTTAACATCCTGACTTTTAAAAACACCTCATAATCCAAAACAAGTCCTTTTGCAATGTTAAGTCTTACTCATTTAAAGACTGCCAAATTCAAGCAGAGACATCGTGCATAGTCAACAGCAACAGTTATACCAGCACTTTAATAACTGACTGCATCCACTTAACAAAAACTAATCACCTTTTTGTGGTAAATGACTGGATATGAGCTACCAGCTCCAACAACATGCTCAATCAGTGTTAGCAATGCTTTCAAGAATCAATCATGCTTTATCAACCATGCAGTAAAGCAGCACACTACGCACCACATTACTTCACTTAAAAAGCAGCACAGTGAATGTGTGCAGTGCTTTTAAGCCCCACTCAGTGTATGGAGAAAGCTAATAGAAAATTGGGATTTTTAGCACAGAACACGAACTTGCAGAGAAATGGCGTCCCAAAAGGGCACATGACTGGATAACAGAAAATTCTGAGCCAGCAATCTGCCATTAGCGGCGAAGGCACCTAATAGGTACAGTACACTGGGTGTTGCCAGCAGCCCAGGGAAGGTGATCCTTCTCCTCTATTCAGCACTGGTGAAGCCGCACCTGGAGCACTATGCCCAGTTCTGGGCTCTTGGCAACCTTGTTGAGCAGGGTGGTTGGACCAGATGACCTCCCATCAACCCTTCAAACCTCAACCATTGTGTGCTTCCACAAATTCACTTTCTGACTTCCTTTGTGACTCTCATGGTGAGTCACCTAAGGGTAACCAACACCCTTCTCCCCCAAAAGTACACAAGAACGGGGCATTTAAAATTGGATGCCCCTGTTGGATGTGCAGATCCTTAATCACAGCGTAAGACACCTCACAAGACCCAAACCAACCAGCAGACAAAGCATGAGAAAATAACATGTGCATGGGTGTACACAGAACTCTTTAGGCTTTCTCCAGCACTTGAGTACTTTCCTGAAAATTTATCTCACACCTGTTAAATTCAAAAGCACACGATCAAGATTTGGTGCTTTTGTTTCCTACCTCCAAAAGGCGCACAGGGCTTCCTTTCCATATAGGACACTGCGAGGGTTTAAGCCACTCTATAATGCTGAAATACCAGCAAGCTGGAGGCAAGAGAAGTACCAAGATTGATGGGAATCCAGTACAGTTATACTGCTATCATTCAATACATATTATAAGCATTTCCAAATAAACAAAAATGAAATTTGAATTTCAGTAGGTAAAAAAAAAACATGTAAGTTCAGATGGCTTACTGAATGAAGAGCAATTAAAAAGACAAACAAACCAAAACACACTACCAAAAAGTACTTCAAAGGTTCCCAGTCAGAATTTTCCCACTTATTTGCAAACCAATAGTACAGTATAGCATTCACAGGTCAGCTATGTTGTTGGTGAGATAACTATGCTTCTGGGAAGTAGTCTTCTCACTTCCAGCTAGTCTTGAGTAGCATTTATCAACACTGCAACTTTCCCATCATACGGCATTTACCTCACAGTAGGCAGTAACTATTTTTATCCCTGTTTTTCAGACAGGGATGCTAGGGCAGGGAGATTAACAAATCTGAGGAAAATGTGTAGAGCAGGCTTGGAATTGACCACCTCCTGACAGGCAATTCAGTTCTCTGACAATTCAATCACATTCCCCATTCAAAAGCTCTGGCAAAGAGCCTGCATGATTACATACTTGCCTTGCCTACCTAAAACTCTCGGGAGTTGGAGAAATTGGGCTACGAACTTCACAAGAGCGTGGTCTCACAAATATCCTGCCTCTGCAGACCCAAACATGTAGACAGTCCAGGCATGATGCACCCAGTCAAAGCCCAAGACCACCCAGCAGCCCAGCATAGCAACAGGAGTTGGCAGTCCTCAATGCAACCCAACTTATTGTTTAAGGCTATAATTAAACTGCCCTGAATACACAAACTTGTTTCGCTCACTGATTGTTTTACTTACTGTAAATAGGAACTGGAAGCAGTTGGTTTGAGCTATATAGTCTATGTTCATCTGCTTTTCAAAATATGTACCACGAGTTTTTCCATGAATAACACACATTTCTTTATTTCCTTCAGTGAACTAGAGAAGAGTTCCATTTACCTTTTTCTCCAGCCACAAGAAAGCAGCACAGGCTCAAATCGAAGCTAAATTAAACCACTGGTGCTTTCAGTGTGGGTGCCAAGAGACACTGCCCTCATAAAGCATGCCTACAATAATGTAAAACAAAGGAAAAGAAAAAAGTAATTTACTGTTAGCTGTCTGATCTCTATTCTCCGGTCTCAGTTGGATGGCACCAGGCTCAGGTCTGGTAAGGGCAGACCTGCCAGGTCTCATGCTGTGAGCACTGCACCTGCTCGGCTGTTGCAACACAGCACCCTGCCTCTTGTACACGTTCTGCACAGCTCTGCCGCTTCCCACATCCACCCACGCCTGCAGTGCTGGACCCTGGCACTTAAGAGGTACTGCAGGCATTGTGCTGCGAAAGGACCTGCCCCACCTACCTGCATGCTGTAACTTGGAGACCCTTTTTCAGCAGCAGGCACATTTCAACAACACTCCCTTTGCCAGAAGGCCCCGACAGCCCAGGTCCCTCACACGCACCCTTCGACGGCAGTGCTCAGCTCACGCAGCTCTAGCAGCAGCTCCAATGCTGTAAGTATTTTCCCTGTGAACTGACAGTTTTGAGGGAGCCCCAACTTGCCTTCCTTTTATTCACATCATCTTCAGCAGCATATGCAACCAGATGATCTGCTGCAGAGGTAACGCAGAATGGGAGACAGACGTCACTTCACTCTTGGTGCCCACAGCTCCGCTTTCTTCCTCTGACTTCCTTATATAACTAGGCTCACTGTAATACCAACCTAAGCAGCATCCCACTAGGTTTTGATCTTGCAAATTCTGGGGTACTTTCTCCCAGATTTAACCAATAAATGGAACAAAGGTGCTCACCTTTGTGAGATTACTCATATGAGCATTGCTACTCTGAACTACATCACACCATAGAGTGCTTGATGAGAAACACAGCAGGGCGCAAGCTTTTGCTGGGATAGGTGAAGCACAAGGCAATGGCAGTGTGGTCTGCCAGGTACACCAATCTCCTAAGAAAAAGTAACCTCAGACACAACTTATCAACCATCTACACCGTGGCCTTCCTGCTGCTTTGATCAGTCACCTGAAGCACCCACACGTACAATTTTATTACGGCAAAACCTCGTAGAAAGGCCATAGCGTGAATGGAGATTGGCACCAAAATCCCTTCATTTTGTAACTTTTTTTTTCCAAATTAGAATCCCAGCAACATAATAAAACACAGGAGAGGTTAAAAAGTAAAACTGGCTTGTTTCTAAACAGGTCTTAATATAGTATGCCTGTGATAATGAAACAGGGTAAATGAAAAGCATGCCGATTCCTGTTATTGAGTTCGACCATGCCCTTGGGTAGTACACGAAACCCCAGAAATGCAAAATATGAAAGTAATAAACATACAATTGCTCAGAAGTGATAATGATCTCTGTGAAACAAAATCTGAGGATTTTTGGTGGGCTTTGATGATTCTGAACATGGAATTAAGCTGAACGTATTTTAAATTAAACCTAAAATAAAAACAGCTGCTGGAAAACATGCATGACCAAATTCTTCATCTGAACATATGCTGCTTTTGGCTATTTTCTTTTAGATTTTAAACGATCACTAGCATTCTGTATATTTAACTCCAGTATGAGGCAAAGTACAGTAGCTACTCTTGGCATCCAGTTAAGCCAATCTAATTTCATAGATGTTTGCTTAACAACTCAGGACCACTGCAATTTCCATCACAGTGAAGGATTATACCACCAAATAAATTTATTCACTGTGGTAGCTGTAATTCTATGTGCATTGGGCCTACGAGATACAGTTGTTTAGATTCATGATGTTTTTCCCACTGCTCTGCTGGCTACTCTTAACACCCA
The DNA here is from genome assembly GCF_964034855.1 of Anser brachyrhynchus. NCBI lineage: Eukaryota > Metazoa > Chordata > Aves > Anseriformes > Anatidae > Anser > Anser brachyrhynchus. The sequence goes on along the minus strand of NC_137703.1, from coordinate 13,746,016 downwards.
ATCACATGGAAAAAAGAAGCATAGTTAATTATTTTTCCTAAGAGTTAATTTTAAGAGGAAAACAAGATGTATTCCTAACTGGAATTTTCCAATATGACAAACTCTCATCCCATTACCAAAATAAATAAATAAATAAAATCAGACTGCTTGAGAAACAAGAGGGAAGACCAAGGAGAAATGACTCCGTTTGCTGATACATACAAAAAAGACTATCCCATCATGGCAGGCCAGAGGGCAAACTTAACAAGATGTATACAATACACTTCCACTTGTGATTAAATTACCAAATACAAGATATCCATGTCACAGTGGAAATGCCCTAATTGAATAAACTTTTCAATACCATTTATTTGGGAATCTGATCTCCTATTCTCGATACTAGAAGATTCGGTGGAAAATCAAGGAGAATACCAAATATAATGTATTCTGCAGTATTTTGAATTGAAAGAGGTTTTCATTCTTGTGATATTTTTGTAGGTACCAAAAAAACCCGTAAGCCATGTTTATGAATAGTTACAGTTCCCTTTGCGGTTGTTGGTAGGATGACAGCAGGAATGTAAGCAATTCATTTCATGGTACATGGAAGAAAATTGTTGTCTGTCGCATACTCAGTTAGTTTTAAGACCTAAAGGCTAGCTGACATTAGCAGTAATACACCAGTACACATGTAACCACAAAAATACAAATGAAAAAAAAATCTTTTGTTTCATCCTCAGCCAGAGCAAATCAGAAGAGTCCTGTTAGAATTCACTTGGCTGTTAGGTACCAGAGTAATGGACACTATAGCAGCCTTGCCACTCTGAACTAGCTCTGCATTCAGCCAACCCCATTTAAAATGCTCCAAGGCGGCTGAAAAAAGTATTTCCAAAACCAATGTTCTTATGAATTAAACCAACAGCTGCTTTATCATCACACACACCTAACTACGTTTTGTTTGTTCCTTCGGTGCTGATAAAAAATTTAATTCCCGTGAAATTGTTTCTCACTCTTTGTTTTAATCACTGTAGCATCTGCACATCTCAGAAAACTTTTTAGTGCGACAAAAGATGTTATCATTAGCCTACAAAAAAGGGCACATAACCATAACCAAAATAAGACAACATCTAACTCCATAAACACCAGGAGATAATTTTTGAAAGCTACCCATAGACCTGAAATGTAGTGAAATGTAGACAATAAAAGAAATTCATGGAATTGTCTTATGTATTCTGGAAAAATAGAAGAAAAGAACCACGCATATGCTAGACTACTGATAATCCATCCTAGAACAAAGATACGCTTTTATTGTTTTCCACAAAGGCTAAATCTCCAGCGTTTCACGTAACCAAGTTCTGAATAAAGCTGTCCCTGACAGATGTGGAACATAACACAGGAACAGAGCTTTACTCAATACATAGCACTTAAGAGTGAATGCTCCAGCTCCAACAGCTGTCTGCTTCCTCAAAATCTCAGTTTCTTCTCCTAAATTGCCTACAAGAGGATGAGTGGGATTGAAACAAGGCCAGAGTTTCAGTTTTACTCTTTCCTGACCCACAAAGTATTCATTTCACTCCTTCCTTCCTTCTTGACACCTGACTGACACCTGAAGGGACCTACTGGCCTCACACTGCCTGCCACAGGGCCCAGTTCTGCACCTATGATGCTTGATGCTATTTGAGGAAACAACTGGGCAGCTGAAGTATATACTTTATACTATATATATATATATATATACACACACACATACACACACTATATATATACTGAGTCAAAAGGAAAGCAATAAAAAAATCAGAACTCTAAGGAATTTAGCCAATAAAGAAAGGCTGAAGAACCTGGTACCAGTAGGCATGGAGAAGATACACTCACAATCTTCAAGTACATAAAATCATGCTGCATGCAAGAATAATCTATTCTCTATATCAAGAGAAAAAACACATGCACAAGATAGAATGAGTAATAACAGGTTGCAAGGGGAATTTAAATTAGATATTGAGAGAAATTTTCTTAAAGTAATAATGGAAAGATTTCAAAAGAACGTCTGGGGACATTACAAAATTTCCATCTTAGATGTCTTTAAGAACAATTTTAAAAATATTTGACAGAAAGGGCTTAAATATAATTATTTTTTCCTTAGGCAGGGGATGAGCTACATCGCATGCAGAAGTCCATCTGCCAATCCTACTCCTCTAGGATTAAATACTCATTTGCTGCAAAGATGAAGTATTTTGCCTTAAATACTGGCAAAGAGGACAACATCGAAGACCTGTCTGAAATTATATCGTAATCACTTCAGACCAGAAGTCCCCCTTGAAGGATGCCATTCCAATGACATGGGAGCAACTCCGGCAGTATGTCTCTACCTCCTTCCTCAATCCTCAGAGACCAAAGATTTTTGCTCAATGGCAAGTACTCAGTGGTCTCGACCTCCTGAAAGCATGTGCTTGCTGTGTGTTTCTTTGTTACAGGATATAGCATTGCTTTCCCCTGCACTTTTTACTGTTATTTTGGTTTGAAAGACACTCTCCCATTATCCCTGTTATTCTTCAGCAGAATGTACTTCCAGAATTGAATTTTAGTTAGACTCATTTGAAAGATAAGTAGGATTAACAGGTTAATTTTGAAGAATAGGTTACGCTTGCACTACTGTCTGTAAGGAAATTTTTGACTTGGAAATAGAGTCAGAATACTTTTAGAAAACATAGCCCCATATTTACAATAGCAATCTATCACCAGTATTTACAAATGGTGTTTCTACTCATACCCCTGTAGCTGTCCATATTCTGTCTTGCAAGAACGGAAGATACTCTCTTCAGCCCTGGATTCCCTTAGCACCAATACCCGCAAGAAGCAAGTTTTCAACAAGAGCAGCAGCAGGCTTCAGGACTTGCTACTATTAATTATTCCATATGCAAAGAAGAGAAACTTGTATCATTTCTGAAACATTCCCCAGGAATGTTCCAAGCTTCACTTCGAAACAACACAGGGCAAAAAGCTTTGTTTAAAATTAACCTATCAAATATAGTCCAAACAAGTTATGGGGGCCAGGAAAACAAGAGGAATCAGTTTTCAGAACAAAAGCCACAAAATTAAGGTCTTCAATGGCAATAAGTAAGCAAGCATGCAATTCAGGCTGTATCAATCAATATTATGCCTGCTCCTCCTTGGCAGTCCAATTCAATACTAATATTTTCCTTTTCTGTTGCTTCAAAACTGACCATTCAAAAACAATTGGGAAAAAAAAGGAAAACCAGGGGTGAAGCAAGTACTTTCCAAATATAAATAGAGGCCTATAAATAGAGCCTTTTGAGGGGCTGAGGATGTAAGAACGGCTGACATTCTCTCTACTCCTGCCAGCCATCTATTCCATTGCTAAGTATTACAATAACTATATACAGAATTACCATAACACAGCAAATATTAGAGTTCACTCCCAACGAAGACACACAGATATTTGGCTAAGCATTTTCTTCTCTTTGCAACCACATTATATTAAACTCAGTTGAATAGCTTTTCCAGGTTTTTCAACAGTCTTCATCACATTTACTTCCATTTCATTATCAGGATGTATTTACTAAACAAATCCTAATTAATGTCAAGGTTGTCAGGAATCTGACCTCGGAAGTTTCTGAGATTGCAAATTTTATTAAGGCAGTGAGCAAACCAGTTTCAGTCAGAAAATGTGAAAAACCACAATTGCAACCATTTTAACACAGTTCCTTAAGAACAGTTTTTGCTTTGCTTGGCAAATAAAGACAAAAAATGTAGAATATTAACATCATTAATTTTAATTTTTAAAGGCAAGAGGAATTTGTGTTCTCATTCAAAATAGATAAACCACCTCTTCAAGTATATGGGCACAAGATCTATTTTGTAAGAGGGAAGTCAGAAAAGTCACAAACATCAAATTCATTAGTTACAAAAATATACACAAATATTTCATTTTTTGTCACATTATCAAAATATCCCAGAAAACATGTTCCCCACAGACCCCGCCATTACAGTTAACCAGGCTTTGTTCTTGACTCGTTATCTGTAACAGAACTGCAATCTAATTTAAGTTTAAATAATTGTAAATAATATTACGTGAATTTCCAATTTACTACTCCAATACCATACCTACACTTCTGATGTGCTATTATCACTGCTGTACAGAAGACCTAGGTTTGAAATATATCAAAAAGATAGAATTTTAAAAAATATATATACTTAAAATTTTTTACGTCCTGACTTTGTAGTAAATCATGTATATTCTTCCATAGGAGTATATTCTATATGTTTAGAGAGCTTCTATATTTACATTGGAATATCAAACAAGTCATTTTAACAATTTGTGTTTGGATATTCCCTGTGTAAGGTTTTGAATGGGAACTGCACCATTGCAAAATGTTTTTTATCATAGGAATGCAAACTGCACTCTCCCAAGTAAATGAAATGGGTACATAAAAATGAGTTAGATACTATGACTTGGAAGCTAAAGAAACTTCCAGACACTCACAAAACATGGTAATAAAAAGGAACAAAATTATATTTTGCTCTGCAAATCTCAATATTCTTTTTCTCCAAAGAGTATTAGTTCCCTAAGTAATTCAAAAACAGTAGACCCAATCTTGACAGAAAATGCGTAACTTTTCATCCTTTTAAATAAGATATTTCTACTCAAAGAAGATTTGAAAGTTTCCACAAGTTTTAAGTGACATAAAAACTTCTTCACAGAGGTAGTTCTCTTCAGAGGTATAATCTTACTATTTTCACCAAGGGCCTGTTAAAAGAGTTTATTTGTGAAAGGATAATCTTCTGCAGTTTGAACTTTCTCACCAAGCTCTCCTCTCATTGCTATGCGGTGTGGGAGGTAAGTCTGCTTGCAATGCCAGCCATGTCTATCGAATCAGAACTAACCTTTTGTTCCAGATATTTTCTTTGCAACTTTTTTCATCATTAGACACTTCCAAGAAAATCTACTTTTGTACTTTTGAAGCATTGGTGTCTTCTAGATAATTCATTTCCAAGTTGGTTTGAAATAGGAAAGATTCATCATTTTATAGAAAGCCATTCAAAAATGTGGCTTTACTTTGTCACCTCTACTTTGTGAATGTTAGCCATACAGCAATGTAAAAATAAAAGGAATGTTGTCTAAGATACTGAAACACAAAATTACAGAGTCCAAAATTACAGACCAGACGACTGATTCCTATTACATATAAATAGCAACAGAATAGTATGACTAAGACGGTAAATCAGTTTCAGGAGGAAAAAAAGAACGTAGTAACCATCAACACTAGTGATTTATGAAAACACACTAAGGAGATCAAAGAAAGATTGATGCCTACAATATTCATTTCACTTTATGAAAAATAAATATTTCTTGGAGAGAAGTATCCATAACTTACACCGCAAAAAGATCAAGGTTTTTTCACTCAACGTTATACATACATATAGCACACATAAAGCACACGTGCAAGTAGCCTGCAGTGCAAAATACCTGTGGTCTCTGAAGGGAAACAAACAAAGAATTAAGCATGTCAAATTAGATCATCATATTAAATAGACATTGCTGATACATCAAGAATGCAGCCTCACCAACAACAAACAAAAAAATAGAACTTGATATAAAATTAATCTTAAAACATGTACATTCTTTGTTTCTCCCTACAGTGCTCTGTATTGCATTTTCAGTCTATTTAAGAAAAGAAAACTTGGTAAGATCATACACTGGAGTAGCGCTAGGGAATCCGGTAAAGAAAAAAGCAGACTTTTTGTTAGCCAAGCCACAAAGCATCGACAGAGCCTAATTCATCACAAAAATGCTGGGATGCCTGACAGCTGAGTGACAGATCAGCCCCAACTCACTCCCTCCTCTCCGAGAGGAGCCCCTTTGATACGACGTGTCTGTTCCTGCCGGACAGCACAGCTCACGAGCGCAGTGCTTACATGCATGTGCTTAGCTCAAGAAAAAAGAGGACAAGGGGCACAAAAGCCTTCACAGGACAGCTGAGAACCTACTGGGTGAAGGAAACGTCTTGTCTGGTGTAAGGGAGCATTCCCACACCTCTTCCTTCCTTCCATACCTCCCCTCCCCTTCCTCAGGAGAGACTGCTGTTCTCTCCCAGCCAGCAGCCCACGAGTGCAAGGTACCAGGCTTCAGCAGCACACCCCTGGGCAGCCACAGGGACCTGCTGTGCCCAGAAACCCCGGTGCTGCTGCTCAGGCACTGACACTGGAGAGCAAGCCCTGGCTGGTTCAAGTCACCTGCAACACGAGTCATTCACCCAGCCCAGAAGTGCCACGGAGAACGGGGTCCGCCCTCCTAGGCATCGGCCCTTCTGCCCCTTCCTTTAAAACTAAGCATCTGCTTAAGTGCTTTATGGGACTGGGGCCAGAACACTCTGTTTCTTGCAAACTGAGCCCTACGTTTTTATAGCCATAACGTCCATAATGCTAGCTTGTTTTTTCTGCCAAACCTCTTTTCCCTGAGCATTGTTTATTTTTCAGGATTGAGCTCAGTGAAGGGTGGAGGTTAAGCTAAAGCACAGTGGCCTGATTACCATCCATGTTCAAGGCACAAGAAGCAAGTAAGCAGGCTCTCACCTTAGTGCTCCCCAACTCTGCAAGGGATGAGCAAAGCACTACTGGGATACATCACAGCGAGGCTCTCCCATTCAATTTATGAAAGAGAAGACTACATGTAGATGAAAAAAGTAGATGAAAGCAATACTAAGTACAAGTTACATGGATTGGATAGCTTATGCTTTCAATAGATATGTTTTTCTGGGTATTTTTAAGATCTAAAGCTTCATGAGATAAAAGAAAAATGAGTACTTGGAAAAATACTTCAGAATCAAAAGCCGAAACAAAAATACTTGCCAAATCACTACAATTAAAAAAAAAAAAGTAATAATAACATTATTCTAATCATTCACAATGTGCTGGTGAGAAATGACCCTACAATCGCCCTTAGCTTGAAGGCCATTTGAGCCTTTAAATACAGAGGAAGAAATGGGTCAGTTTGGGAATTTTGTTGGAAAGCCATCTCCAGAGCACCTTCTTTCCTCCTTTCCCAGCTGTCAGCACTGTCTGGGTGGAACAACACCGCTCAACAGGAGCCATCCTGGTCCCACTGAGATCATCTGCTAGGGCCAGCATGAAGAGAAGAACGGGGCTCTATCCCACACAGCCTGCAAGGCTGCACAGCTTTGAAGAAATGAAATCCTAGCAAATTTTAAAACCTTTGTTCCCCTTCTGCTATTAAAGCAAGAATACTTCCTTAGAGGATTTGTTCTCAGAAATTAATTTAAGAAATGTGGGAATAACATTGAGCAGTAATTGAAAAGAATTTACTGTCTTAAGGCTTGACTCAAGACAATTCAGATGCTAAGAAGTGCCCATGAGGTCTTTGGCAGCAGACCAATGAGGCACTGACTTTCTTGTTCACTCCTTAACCTTTCATAAAACATTTGCAAATAAACAATGTACACACAGGGAAAACTGGAACTGCTCAGAACTTATAATGACAAGCTAATGTTTATATTCTTGGTTCCCTATTAACACAAAGAAAATCAGCCACTACAAAAACATAAAAGCAAAATAAAACTTTTTTTTTTGGCTAGTTGGCTGTGTTTGTCTCTAGGCTCTCCATTTTTGATCATCTCCTCCCAAGCATTTCTGGGAGTGTGACTGTGATATTAAAGGACTTTGACACTAATATTTCCTCATGTCTCACTTAACATTTATCCTCTGAAGACAACATTTATCCTTCCACACAACTGTGTATTTGCTGTCACTTGTAGATGCTTGGGAACAGATAAAGATGCAAGACCCAGAGTTGCATGGGTTCTCTGCTCATTCCCTTTATGGAGGACAGAAAGGACAAGCTTTTGAAGTTATTCAAATATAACATGCCCTGTTGCGATTCCACAGCATAGTGGATCACAGGGGTCTCTGCCTCTGTGCAGATGTTACAAAATGGTTTAGCCTGGGCCACCAGTTGTTCTGCATTGGTCCTACTGAATGTGGCCCCTTAAGCACTTTTAACGAAGACTGTCAAGAGTGAATATTTTGACAAGCTTGCAATGGCAAGATAAAATCAAGTAGACTGTAAACCGTACAAGTTCAGAAGCTGTTGTGTCCATGAAAAAGGCCAACCCATGGACCCCCCAAGTCAAATCCCTAGCCTGATCCATACTGTAAAGTTCAGCACCGCCTCGTACGCCTATGATATGACCTGATGTACGGACATCACATACCAAGAAGAAGCTTCATTTGTATGCTGAGAGCAGCAAGCAGCAGCTTTTAGCTGTAAAGTTCATGTTGAATTTTCTTGCCACTTGAATCGGAACAGAAGAAATAACTTGTCAACCTGAAAGCAATCAATTGCTGCTTTGGTTACTACTCAAATCCTGCAGCTGCTGCAGGTAGAAATTTACTGATAAAGCTCTTGAAAAGGTAGTTTCCAGCACTCCCAATGCATTTACAAACATTCAATATAAGCAACAGCTGCACGTTGCCTTCAGTCCTCAGTTACGTTTCTGGAAAATAGTGAGCTACATGCAGAGGCAGCAAACCTCCCAGGTCAGTTCAGCAAAATAAGCACAGCTCTGTTAAATTCTTTATTAGACTCACTCAAGAGTCTAATAAGAAAGCTACCTGAAGAGAGACTGCTCGCATGCCTCTTCTGCTACTGGCACCCACTCCTATTTGAAAGAGGGGAAGGAAAATTTCCACTGGCAGTCTATATAGCTGTTCTTTTAAAACTCAACTTTATATAGCTGACCTTTTAAGTTAAGGATGAAAAAATTGCCTCAGAGTGCAGAAAAGCATTCTCAAACAGTTTTGCACCATGACACCTCCAGAGCCAGAAACTGCACCCTAGGTGAACCATCTGTATTTGCGATGGAGATTTTACATCAATGTCTGGACATAAAATATTTTCCATGCTAGGGAACCATAACTGTCCCATACTGGAGCTACAATAATGCCAACCAAAGTTTAAGTACTACGAAAACTCATGGAAAGGGAAAATGTAACCACTGTCTACTGGAGCAAGGGCGAGAAGTGTGACCTTGGGCTCCTTACGTAGCAAAACGCTGGGCACGTTATCAGCGTGTTCCCAAGAGGGTGGGTGTTCTGAGACTCAGATGAAGACACAGAGCACTGATATTGTAAGGGATTGTGGCTCCCTAAACAGCTCTTCTACAGTAACCAGTAAGGGATATGCAGGTGGAGATCTTTTACCTCCTGACATCATCATCTGACTTTGATGATGTGCTGCCATGTACATGACAGTGTTGCTGACTGCTGACACTCAAATGGAGAAGGGAAAAAAAAAGATTCAGCATACTGTATCTGTTGATAATGAATTCAAGGGAAACAATTTCTGAATCTTGAGATCACCAGGTGAACTCCTCAATCCACTATAAATGTGGAAATATTGTATAACTCTTATTAGAACTCTATACATCTTATGCCAACAACCAGCTCTACAGCAAGCATTCACCAGAAACTATGCACAGCCAACAAATAAAAAAAAAAGTTTGAAGTGATTCAAGAGACCCACCACATATTGTACTAGGAACCATAAATGGTCTAAAACGAGCATTGAGTAAGCGTCTCCTGCTTCAGAAACACCACTTTTCTGTAGTCTCAAAAGACTGAAGGAGCTCTTTAATACTTTTCAATGTCTATGCAATTCTAAGGATGCAATAAAACCCACAGATAAAGCAAGGAAAAATCAATAACAATCATTCTACTTGAATAGTTTGTAATTTCAAGGTGCTTGTGGTAAAATGAGAAAAATCAACACTCGTTACTTTTCTCATAAAGTTACTACAGAAAAAAATACAGATAAAGTCAAGGTGGGACCTATCGAGTATTTGATGGCTTCATTTCTGACTTTCCAAGAAGTACCAAGTAATAACTCATAACCATGCAACTTCATAGCAGTGTAAACCACCACTTTTCTGATTAATAGCATTAGCTTTTAGAACCAACTTCACTGTAGATCTACGATAAGCATTTGTAAAAGCATACAGGGTGTAGAAAGTAGTAGGTTGTAGGAAGTAGTTACGGGGGAAAAAATGCATCCTACCAACAGCACCATCTTTCTTCCCTTTTATTTTACAGTTGTTTTCCAGTTCAACAACAGAACACACAGGCTGATCTCCTTCATCACTGCCTCCTCAGCCTCAGACTTCTCTTGTCATATCACCGTGATTCCACAGACCAATGGTGATCTAGTTCTCTCAGACTTCAGACAAAAACTGTCATACCTCTCAGCAAGAGTCATCATCTATTTTATGACTAAATCTTTCACTTGCCTCAAAGAAGCAAAAATTTGACAGTAACAGATCCTCACTCCTCCATTCTTGCCCAAGTCAGCACTTTCCCTCAGTACTTCTGACTTCTGCTTTGGTTCTGTATCTTCAGTTTTGAGCCTGTTCTAAACCAAATGACAACTGTACTGTAGTATTAAGAAGTTAAGAAATGCTGCAGTTTCCAAAAATTCAGAGAAGTATTATATTCAGAGTTGAGAAGCTAGAGGTCACAAATAAAAGTATTACTAAGAGATGAAGTCAGTCACCAGGCCTGAAAGGGGTATATGAAAGGAGAGGGCTGTAAGTGCTACTTACATAAATGCAAAAACTACTAAGTGATGTTACCAGCTCTGTCCTGTATTTTAAGTCTGATTGTCAAATTTTCTTAGATGGACTGGAAGAGGTGGACGTAACAAGAGCGGGCAGAAATACAAAACAAAGTAACTGTTCCTGATTAGTTGGCAACAGCTTTCCATAAGTACTACTGCAGTCTGTTAGAGATGTACCTAAACAACTCAAACAGCTGATCCTGCCTTAGAGCAGAGAAAGCTGGACTAAATGGCCTCTTGGGATCTCTTCCACCTCTAGCACCATGTGATTTCACACAATGTCTTCTGTACTACCTGTGGAAAACATCCAGCTTTCAACGCCATGAACTGCAGGAGGACAATGTATTAGAGAACTAGAAAAGCAAAACAGAAGGTCGATTAAGTTCTTCTGCGCTGAAAAAGTAGGCCTGCAATTTCAAGTCCTGCTAGTCAATCACAGATCCCACTGAAAACACTGAACCGAGGCATATTTTATATACAACTTAAAAGCCCAAATTTGACAGTTTTCCCAACGTCTCTTGCAGGTTTTCCATGCACCAAAATATTTGACAATATAAACCTAAGACAACTCCAAGCAGAAAGCAGCTTACTTCCTTTTCTGCACAAGGATGAACAACATTCAAGGGACAACATTCAGATCAGGACATGTTTATTTCTGAACATGAGCTAGGTTTGGCATATACATCCAAACTCTTAGCCAACAGTGACGCTGCGATTTGTGACACACTAGAGTCATTTCTACAGTGGGTCAGCAGGGCTGGGAAGTCAGATTCTCTTCCAGGCGAGCCTCACTGTGCCGAGTTTGCTGTATATATTATTTCTTCATGCTTAGCTCTCAAGCACTTGCAATTCCGTTGTAATAGTTAGAGAGGCTGAAAGCACATGCAGATGACCTGTGTAGGACAAACACTCAGCTGGCACGAATTGCCATTACTGTACTTAAATTTACAAGACTTATACTAGCTAGGACCTAGCCCACAAGTCAGTACACATTCTCTAGCCACTCCACAGTGCTGTCATGACATTCAACACTAAAAAAAAAAAAATTGAGTTTCAAAGAAGAATAGAAAAAGATTTTGGACTTAACCCTGCTCTGAAAAACTCAGATGCTGTCTTCCCTCGTTTTAATACATCTTGGAGCCTAAGATGCCAAAAAAAGCAGAGTAATACTTTAGGGCAGCTATAAAAAAAGGAAAAATCACCCATGGGTTTGGATACAGTGGGGAAGAATGTAAAAAGGCTTTTAAATGCGCGTTAAATTTCTTATGAGTTGGAAAACCTGGGTCACAACACATGGTCTCAAAGTGGAATTGTGGATAATGTATTTTCATATTTAACTCTGATGAACAAACCTTTTATTTTTTTCCAGACCATGAGAAATGTCAGTTTAACTTGTCAAGAACTAAGCTTTGAAATTAAAAGTCTATCAATGAAGCAGCTTCCTGGCCTGATCCTGCAAAAAGCTAATTGTTCCCATTCTTAATTCCATCAAGGATGAAGCCTCAGAAATGAGGAAGTATCCCAGACAAGCTTAGACCACAGGAGAACTACAATTAATATATACTTAATGATTGAAGATACGATAAGAGCTAATACAAGACATACATTGTATGCCTTGCAAAAATGCAGTGGTTTGTGTTGTTGTTTTTTGTTTGTTTTGTTTGTTTTTGTAAAATACTCTGAACCAAATAAAGGGAGAAGAGGCAGGGCAAGGGCAAGCACAGCAAAAGAGCTTCAGTGAAAGTCCTGAAGATCACAACTGATTACTGCCACTACCATGGGACTGGAAGGGTGTTCTGCTGCCATACACACACTGCTCCTTCCTTGACTATCAGCAGTAGGCAGCTGCATCCCTAAGAAGGTTAGACTGACCACTCAGGGGAACTCACAGATACATTAGTCCATTTGCACCTCCTCTACCATAGGCAAAATAAGTCCAAACTAGCTTGGGACAGTGCAATTACTCAAACAGGGCAAACTAGGACTAAGAAAAGAGGATAATGATGTTGGTAACACTCCCTCCCTTCTCTCCTACCACCCCCACCCCCCAAAGTAACAAAAAGGGAAGCAAATAACAAGAATATAATAACTGGAAGCTTACTCCAGAGAAGTCTGCTGTAGTGAGTTTACGTGGCAAGGTTTGGGTAGCAGGGGGCCATAGGGGTAACTTCTGTGAGAAGAATCCAGAAGCTGCACCATGTTAGGTAAGGGGCCCACCGCTGGCCAGAGCTGGGCCCATAAGCGATGTTGTTCTGCGCCTCTGTGAGAGCAGATTTAAGAAATGGAAAAAAAAAAATCTGCACCATGTGACACCATTCAAGTTGCTAAGCCTGGCTGAGAAGACCTGTAAGCAGAGCCATGCTGCTTCTGGGGCTGACTCATGACACCCACATCATAACAAACCTGCATTTTTCAGGGTAACCCACCGGAAAGCAGCTTGTATTGCTCAGTGGCCAGGGGCTTGTCAGGCCAGCCAGCACACTGCTAGCTGCCCATACCCACTATCCAGACCAGGAGCAAAATTTCTTCTGCCTTAATATATATTCCAGTGTTTATTCTTCAAATAATTTTCCCCACAATTGGTTTTCTAGCTCTTTTCCATATCTTTTGTCTCAATTTCTTACATACCTTCCTCATTGGTTTGCCTCCCTTTGACTTCATATTCTTCTAAAATCTTTGTTTTTCTTCCTCCTTTCTGTACAAAATGAAATTCTCCCCAAGCCACTTGTTCCATTCCAGCTGTGATTAAGTCTGTGCTTATAAAAATGCGATCAGACCCAAGTGACGTTTTCCACTTACAGTAAGATCTTTCATTTTCTTTTGAAGATTTCTTTAGTCTTCACATTATGTGGAATACCGTATGATATTCACTGCCTCGAGTACTACTTCAGCCCTCTTCCCCCTCCTCTCTGTCACTGCCCACCAATTCAGAAATACAAACCATCAATTCCTGTCACAAATCATGGTTTTTCTCAAAGTCAGCTTACTGGTTTTGGACATCTGCTGTGTTTAACTGCTCCCTGATCCTCATTCTCCCTGCAAGAGCTGGTCCTTGCCTCCAGGCAGCCTCTCCTCCCCGCACAGACCCGCTGGGGTACCTGTGTCCAGGTGCCGGCAGGCAGCCACAGGCTCTCTGTGAGGGGAGGGCGGGGCTGCCTGGGCCCACACGGGGCTCCCACAGCATTCCACAAGGTTCCACAAGATTCCAGAAGGTTCCAGCCGGTCCCGGGAAGCCAGGTGGCAGGGCGAGGTGGGCCTTCTATCACCATCTGACTGTTCTGAGGGGAAATGCAACTTTTACCCAAGTCAAGTCTGTTTTACCCATGACTGTAACTGTAAAGGGATCTCCCTGCCTCTATCTCAGCCCACGAGCTTCTTCGTCATGATTTCTCCCCCCGTCCCACTGAGGTGGGGGACAGCCCACAGCTCAGCAGGCAGCTGGCACCACACCATCCTTCTCTGACTTGCTTCAGTCCCTCTCGTTTGGAAACATTTGTTCTCGAGTCTGCTGCTAGCAACAGAGTTCCAACTTTCTGTACTGAAAAAGTAAATCAATCAGTAGATAAAAATTCATCACACTTAAAAAAAAAATCAGTAGATAAAAATTCACTAAACATTTCATGTCCCTGGTCTGGTGTTACATATACATACAAGTGTCCTAGCAAGTAGAAAAGATTCTTTTCTTTTGTTTCCACAAAAGAAAACATTACATGTGCTTATTAGAGGGGAAAAAAGATGCATAAAAAAAACCAAACATGACATTTAAATGTTGTAGCAAGTGACAACAAAAGGAGAATCACCGATATACTCCATATATTGAGTGGTTCGAATCCAACCATCTTATTAGTGAAGCCTTTAACAGAAAGTATTGACTAAATCATAAAGAAAACCAAAGACAGAAAGCATGGATATCTTCCTGAAAAGGACTAATGGATTTTCCAACGAGTATGTGCATGTCTTTGACTACTGCTGCATCATGCAGGCAAGCTGAAGCATCCTTCAGTAGGGGTACACGGATGGATGGAAACGCCCCAGTTCCCTCTTCACTATCCAAACAGCACTCTGCTCCTCCAGTTGTGTTCTTGTACATCGTATTTTCCTCCTGCCTCCTGCCAGATGAGGTAGCTAGAGTTCACAGACTAAGCCACAAGACCAGAGAAAAATTCTGTGAAACAAAATCGTTTTGTGTTGTTGTTGTGGACAAGAAGATGGACAGGAAGAATAAAATTCACTTTAAAATAAAGCTTCATTACAATTAACCGAAGTTATAGAACCATAATAAAATAACCAGCAACTCTCACCTCACTTCACTATAGAAGAAGGGAGTGTCACGGGGTTCCTGTTTCCAAATTATCTCCTGGGTTTCTTCACACAAGCTGGCAATGTTAGCCCTGATGCAGTGCAGCCCCATGTGCTGACACTGCTGACTGCCTGATGCCTTCCAAGCCACAGCTGGTATTTTTTACTTTAAGGTCAAATGCTGGTAATGACAATTTTATCTCAGTTATTTGAGTTAATGTTGACCTAAGTCATTCTTGAGAAAAAGATGCAAGTAGGAAAAAATTAACAGCTTGCGCTCAGTTGGATCAAACATTTTTCCCAGTGTACAGCAGGAGTTCTCCACAGGAGGCAGCCTGTTTCATGACAGAAGGTGTAACTTGCTCATCATTCCAATCTCAATTGCCCATCTACTGTCAGCAGAGTTAAGCCTTGCACTCAGACAAATGGTAAACATTGAGCCTCTTTTAACCAGGCTCTTGGTTCTTTAAGTCCATGAAGCTATAACATTTTCCACCCTCCCCTTGCAATCCAAAAGCCACAATTTTTAAGGCTTCTTCCAAATCTACTGCCATAGTGTCTCCCAGACTACTTAAATGCTTTGCATTCAAGACTCCTTCTTGAAGAAGACTGAACTACATACGGTACATTATAAAGCAAACAGATCTTCTCTTATGAAACATTTGACAGGACACATTTTTGAGTTTTCAAACACTGAACCCAGAGTCTGAACTGTTCAGGAGGAAAAAAAGCTCCTTACAGGTCTAAAAAGTCAAGGTGCTTGTAAAATAAGCCCCAAGCTGCTTGTAAAATAAGCACTGAGCTTGTGCAACATTTCAACAGCTAAAAGATGAGCAGGGACATGAAGCTAGATCTATTTCCCTACAAGTCAATAGACTAGCACTCAAATGTCTTGTTGATAAAAATAGAACTTGAATTAATTAGCAGAAAAATATTTTAACAACCAATGCTGTAAAAGCTTCTTCTTCTATTCAAAGAAAAGTACCATTGTTAAATATATACTTTTTTCTCCCCTCCAAAATTTAAACTGCTGAATTCAGAATTAGTGAAAAGCTTACGCAACTAATCTTAAAAACGTGAAATGAATCTGGGAACATTTACTGTTTAAATTGACAAGTCTTCTACTGGCAACCAAATAGTTAAAGAAAAAAAGGGGGAAAAAAAACCCTTAAAAGACTCAAGAGAATTAGCTGTTGCTAAAACAATTTTATGGTCCTTTCCACTTCACTGGAGGTAGTTTGTATGGCTGACTGGAATCTATTCAATGCTGTCAAACATCTAACACTCCCATAGCTAGACGCCTTACAATGAATAACAAGCAGTCTAGCTGCCAATATGCTAGAGCTGCATTTTTTACCAGGGACTGGACCCCAACCCAGCAACACTCTAACTTCATCATTTGATGCCTTGTTAATTTCTAAGACCAAAAATTAACCACAACAAGCAGAAGTGCCAAGATTTCAAAGCACCGCAACTACAAATTCCAGCACATTTAATAAAAAGCAGTACCGGAAGTCAGGTCCATAAGAAAATCTGAGTATCTGATTTTTCTTTTGTACTTCACATCAATTCTGTAATAGAAAATAACATTCAATTTCAGTAGATATTTTACAGTTTATGGAGACTTATGATAGGTGCACAGAATAGAAGGAAGAAAAAAGTAAAAACGGAGAATGAAGTGTATGCAACTGTTGTTGAAACACTAAGCACATCATCTGTCATCCTGAGTACCATCATTTCCATAAATATTATCCCAAGCACTGATTGTCTTGTTCAGTACTGTGCTTCAAGCAAAATCTTGGACTCTTACCATATTTATGTCCTTCATCCTTCAACTGTAATAATGGTGAAGTGCTGACACCAACATCATATTCCCAGTAAGATACAGAGTGCTTGGTGAAATTATGGCTGTGTTACCTTGGCAGGTTTATGATTACGGCTTCAGTAGAACTTCCATCATGTAGCTCATATCCTACCATCTGACAGACACAGGCACACCCGCCTCTTCATCCAGCAGCAAGTTAAAAGTCAAACAGGACGCAGACTTTGTGACCTAGGGCACACTTTTCCGCACTTGCAGCTTCAGGGGTGAAAACGATCATCAGACTGACCATACATTTTACATAGGACTTTTTAAAATTATTATTTTATTAAAATTACTCTTGGCTGTGTAATTCCTAGAAACTAATTCTCATGCAACCAGAAAGTGCTGAAAAGTATCAGAGCCTCAGTTTGGCAAAAAAAAATAATAATAATGAAACAAAGCAGATGTTTTGAGAAACACTGGTTACATTACACAGATACAAAGCTCTCAGTGAGAAGAACTAAATTTGAATCAATAGTAGAATTAACATGCTCATTCTTACTCAAAAATAAGTGCTACATGGAGTAGAGTTTTAGAACCAAGTTGATTATCCACACCCTAAAAAAGATGCAGCTTCATCTATCTGAAGGAGAGAAGAAAAACAAGCGTATGTGTGTGCAGAGTAATGTGTGCACATGGTTGCATACACTTGTGTTATTGATCATAGTGCTTAGCATCAGAGGGGCAAGACTTCACAATCCTGCAATGGCCAAGGGCATTTGCCTCAACAAATGTGTACTTTTAAGCATATATTTACAACCAGTATCAATGGCTTAAAGAAATAAAATGTACTTTTCAGAAATGCATTAGGAGTTTTTTTTTTAAATTATGTCCCCTAAACAAAGATGATAGGCAAAAGGCATAATGAATAATATATATGTATATACATACAAATATGTATTTACTACCTTGTTTAGGCCTCTTGCTCTAAAAGCAGGTTACTATTTCTTGGCTTTACATTTAAGCTGTCCTTACTCTCTACATTTGGGCAACTTACTGGCGATACACCATACATTAAGATACACCCCACAACTTAGATTAAACACCAGACTCCTGTAGCATTTTATCTGTTTTGATGATGCATGCATGCAAAATTTCCTGAAAACATTCACCTATTTTCTAGCTTCACATTTCTGGGACCGCAAACCCACACACATAAATACCTGGTGTGTTTTCCATAAATACTTTGACAATAAAACTAGACCAAACAACCATACCATGGCTGTAAATTAAAGAATGGTGCCATGATCCCTCTCAAAGACAGAAGTCTTTGTCAGAAGGCAGCAACCCCAAATCACTATAAGCTCCAAAACACTGACCACAATCATTAATCACATCTGGTTAATCATAGTCAAAGCCGTTTTCAAACCAAAAGCTGGTTAAAAGCTACATCCATCAATTCCACTGATAAGAACGTTTAACATAAAACTTTTAGGTTACATGTTTACACAAAATGTAAGATGTAAGGAATGAAAAGTAGAACTTGAATACTGCTCTGTGCAGCAGAGAAGCGCTTTTTATTTTAGTACAGATAAAGGACTTGCCAATAGCGTATCAGCAAGTCAGCTGTCAGTCAGGAGGTAAAGTGCAACTTGTGACAGAACACCTTTGGATATGAGGAGATACCTACATCCAACTCAATGAAAATTTTCTGCAAAAGCAAACAAGGCTAAAAATTTATGGAAAACCAAATTCTTGGCTGTGTGTTTAGTCAAATAACATGACAGCTGGATAACACCCAGTACCCACACGTCTCAGACCAACTCAACTGTAATTATACAGGGGGTTTTATTCCTGCTCTGATTCATCATAGTTTAGACTTTGGAAACATGTTTCAATTTAACTTACTTTGTAGTGACATTTTCTGGGTAAATATCAAATTTCAAGCCATTCCATCACTACTGATGAGATGATGCTTTACACCTGGAGATCATGCTACTCCTTGCTATCTAACACCTGCATGGAGGACAACTGTCATTAGCCAACACAGGCCGCAAAGCTCCTTACATCCTCTTTAAGAGCTGTTCAAGACTACAAACTCCAATTCTCCAGAGGACTTTTCTAACAGATGGGAACAAGGCAAATGCATTAAACAATTTAGATGATTATTTCCAGAAATACTTCTTCAGTACTCAAGTGTCAAAATGCTTTTAAATCAAGCAAATAGCACGGGGCAAAACTTACAAAGCTGACTACAAGAACTAGATGTTTATACTCTGTGAAATTCAGTGGACTCCAGATACATAGTTCTACAGCTCATTTTTTAAAAATTCATTCCTGCCTGACCGTAAGACAAGAGCAATCTCTTGATAAGTACATAGCTCAAGAGAAACACATCAAAATTTTGAAATAGGTATTTCTGTATGTCCTACACTGTTAAAAGCATTCTTTACCTTTTGCACAAAATTGGTAATTATGTTACAAGATGCACCCTCGGTGCAATTCACCAGGTTTCCAAAAGGTCTCCTTCTGTCCCTTTTTCACAAAGGATTTGAATCTGATGTACACTCACGTAACTCTGGTTCATAACAACAAAATGCACAACGTCATGCCTTCAGCATAAGTGATTGTGTCTTCAAGATCACATCTGCAAGAAGTACTACGAAACTAGACAGCTTCAAGAGGACAGCCGCTCAGGCTCCTACAAGATCATCTGCAGACCTCATCATAGCTAAGCATTTCCTCCATTTTCTCTTTTCAGAGGAGATTTACTGGTAACAAATGTTTAAGTAAAATGACATTTTATGTACCATTTCTAGTGCAAATATTTCACAAGCATAGCTTTCCATGTACATTTTCACAGGTATTTTCAGCATACTAAGGCACTGAATATACTGCTCTTATCTCTGCTAAGTTTGGTCCTTATGCTTATTGGTAGCTGGTGTTGATCACTTGAACTGGAAAACTTGCAGGAAGGAAGCACCTGAGTTCAGCTCTGAGTGCTCTCCAAAGTCTCCAGGAGTGTCTTATGACACTGATCTCTAATCAAGTAGTTCATTACTAGTTGGCAGAAACTGTTGCTGTGAACTTACTCAGCACCAAGTTATTTTGTTCATATTACTGCCATTTCCTTTTCCAATTTGTAAGGTTAGTGTGCATCAATCTCCTGCTGCTTTAAGTTTGGCAGTCTTTCCCCACACTAAGTTTTTATTTTCCTAAAGGTGACCACTTAAACAGATCTTGTGTCTTTTGTTTCTCAGGTTTGTTTTTTTCTAATTTATTCTAATTTATTCCTAATGATTTCAGACCACCTCAATTATTTTTCCTCAGCCTTCCATGCATTGATGAATTTATACTAAAAAAATTACAGCAACATTTTCATTTTGTTTTCAAATGTTTTTCCCCCCTCAGGAAGTTTTGGCTCAAGCCCACTGCAGTAATGTGGGCATTTCAGGATACAAGTGTGTTCTTTCACAGGCAGATGCTTCTTTCCATCCATAAACCACACCTAACAAATGTCTATATAGCTTGCTTCTTCAGTACCAAAGGTATACACACACCTTTGTGTCTTCCAGTTAGCCAAGAACATGTGCTGAGGTGCATCATATGTGCCTGTAAAGGGCACTGATAGTACACCCTCAGATCTCTGGAAAAGTGAGGTGCTGGAGTATAGAACTAATAACTGGAAAAAAAAATAATAAATTAAACAAAAAATCTGGTTCTACCTCTGACTTAGTACTCCTGTCTCCATTTTTTCCAAGATATGACACCAATATACAGCTATTTCATAAGAATATTGCAAGACTTAATTATTAGTCACTCTTTCAGTGCTTCTATAAACTCAGCCTTTTCCTTCTTGTTATTAGACTCCCAGCTGCTCTCTTCAACTCCACCAGCATTCCCACTCTTACCTACCTATAGGTTAAATACCTCAGATAACTATAAGCCTGAACTCACCTGCAGAGCAACCACTTTCCTCAGCGCTAAACACCATATTATGGTCAACAAGATCAGTTTCAAAATCAAAACACTAATCATGATGTAATATAAACAGTAAGAGAAATCCATTTTAAAGTGGCTTCAGGGAGACAAGTTTAGACAACAGTGGAGAGTGCTGTGCATGCATTTCATGACTACATGCTGCCTGCCTTGCAACACGAGTAAGGTTTTAAAAACACTGATGATAGGAGATTGATAGACCAGCCAAGACCAATCGTCAACCTGTACTTTTTTTTTTTTTTAAGTAAGTCTAAAACCACTCTAAGTTCTAATTTGCTGTTTCTGTATGCACAGTGCCTCCCCAGCTCCTAATTACATCCCTAATTGCAAATGACTGAAGAAGAAGCAGTTGAGCAGGCATGGAAAGCCTAACTCCTTTGTCTTTTTTTCATCACCATCAAGGCCAACATTCCTTGGTAGGGACCCTGCTTTCATCACCTTCTCATGCCTCCCTTGCTTCTTTAAAGTTTTGTGTCTCAGAAGCAATGCATCACATGAACGATCTGCCATAAAAAGCCAGCAGATTCTCTTTCATTACGTCCTTAAACCAATCCCCTCTAAAAAACAATCTGTATTTAGTGGATGTCTTCTCAATATCATCCTTGATGTCTTCAAAGCCTGTGGAAAGACTGCCACTTATCACTCTGGGATTTTGACAAGCCTTTCTCTCTCCCAATCACTCATTTTATTCTCCCTAACACTCCCAAAATTTCTAGCATCATGCATCTTAAATACCCCTCACTTCCTGTGTTTCTCCTGCCTCTGTGCTGCTCCTTTTCCCAAAGTTTATTCTTGTATCTTTTTTTTTTTTGGTCATTTTCATCACATTAATTAGTAAGCTAGCTTCCAGGAACTTAACTGGCTCAAGGCACAGATCTTTTTTCTTTCTCCTAATTCCTGATCTCTGATGATATCTAGGCTTTACAGGCCCCCCTCAATCAAGTCCTTTATTAGCTTTTGCTTTTATTTTTCCTATAATCCAAAAACTGTGTGGTGGACTTTTGCCTTGTATAAACAGACATTCTGAAAATATTAGATTTGTGGCTTTTTACATTCTCTTTATTTGAAACATTTTCAGCTATTACAACATTAGTAAGAAGATGAGTACTTTATGTTGGATGAACATGCAGAAAGAAGACCAAGTTTCAGGACAATATGCATCTTCCTACTTTCCAAATGTTCCTGCTAACACTCAACACTTTGCATTTCCCACCATGTAGGCAGGCTTCACAAAGAGCCACATGCAGAGTATAAGGCATGGCAATACCTGGGAAATGCACTAAGAACAGGTAATTATGTGTTCAAATGCTATTGAGCTGAAGTGGAATTCAGACCATAAAATGTTTTTTGACAATATAGCCTCCACCTTGCCCTTAATAAATGGAGCACTGACACACAGCAACTTCAGCTGTACAGTATTTTTCTATTCTGAAGAAGTATAGAATGACGAATTATGGGATGGCTTGGGTTGGAAGGGCCTCAAAGACCACCTGGCTCCAACCCCCTGCCAGACTGCAGCTGATAGAGTCTTTGCCAGCTGCCCAGGCAGCACTGGGCATATCTGCAAAGCCATTCACCATTTCCAGAAGCTGCCAGGGAACCTGGACCCACAGAGCTTTCCAACACAGGCAAAAGTGCATCTTACATGCTCAAATAATCTAGTAAATGGAAGAAGCACCCTTTTACTGTTGGACCTCAGAACACAGGGACATTCTGCTGTTGGACCTCTGACCTTGGGAAGCCATATATTGTATCGCACGGAGGAGAACCAAATCTCTTTGTAACCACGGACTGCCAAAAGATAACAGGGAATCTGTACCTGAGCAGGACGCTGACTCCACAGCACCTGCCTATACAGCACGACACCATCCCACAGACCATCTCTGCCCTTCAGATCCACACCAATAAAAAGTCAGCAGCGCCACATCTGCAAGACCACCAAGCTCCAGGCAAAGCCAAAACTGTAATACCAGGATCTGCTCAACATCAGCAGAGGTGCAGATTTGTAGTTAGCATGGCCAGACAGATTCTACTTCTGATCCAACAGAAATCTTCCCTACCTCATATGTTCTTCTGTTCCTATTACCTATCCCCTTGAATGCCCCCGGCTTGCTGGAGGAGCGCTGCAAGCCCACCTCCTCAGTGCCTCGCAAGCACCAGGCAAGCCGCCTTACGGGGCTCGGTCCGGGGAGCACCAACAGCAGCTGGTGAGCAACAGGGACCCCCCCCTCGCAAAGTGCAAGAGCATCCTTCACAAAAAAAAATGGTTTAAATGAGATACTTCAGGTTAAGCATATGATCTAGTGCTCTGATGAACAGGGAGCGACCTATGCATTTTTAAAATGTTTATTTTTACTACTTCCATAATCATAACTTTTGTATTTTAAGGACTACAATATTTTACTAAGAGAGAGAGGGAATTTGGCTTGTAATGAATAACCAAGCGAGTAAACTTCCCCCAAGTGCTAGAGACCAGCAGACATTTCAAAACCGCCTCCCCTCCTTGCATTTTACTTGAAGGTATTTTATTTCCACTTAGAATAAAAATAAGAAAACAGGAATGATGCACAAATACAGCATTTGGTTATAGCATAATATGGCAGACTGAATACATGAGAAAACAACGCCTGCATTTAAAACACAGAAAGGTGCAAACAAAGCATGGAGAAAGACTCAGAAATGATAAGGAAGGGGGAACAAACCTGGTCTCTGTATCTGGCACCAAGAAGCAGTCAGGGCTCCTACCAATATGAAAGACAATTAGATTGCAGCAGACAAACCAGAAAGTAATGATTATGATTGCTGATGCTGCAGACCGCGGCTGGCCCACATTAGGTTAAGTAAGCTGGATGCAAGCCAGCATCCCTGAACAAACGGCGCGGCACAATCCACAGCAATCTGAGCAGAGATTATCAATATCTTAAAGGTGACCTTTCACACATGCTATCCCAGCAAATAAGGCAATTCTCGTGGCTCTAATGGAGGAGATCAGCAGAGGCCAGTCTCTTGAAGCCATGCGCTCTTCATATAAAATAGGATTTATTTTTTTAATTTTATAATAATTGACTGTACCTCATTTGAGCAAAGTCCACTATGCACTTTATTGGTTTATTTCAATCCTTCCCTCTGTTTTAAAGAAAACATAATCTAACTTTTCATTATTCATTATCATCCAGGCAGACAGCAAGCTAGAAAAAAACCTCTAATTTTTAGCCATATTGCCTATTAAAAAATTGTAAAATGTCTCCTAAAAGGGCAGGTGCATTAATTAAGGCTGCCTCAGGATAAATGAAAATTACTAGGAGTGCTCTGCTTTCCTGAATGAGTTTTCCATAGATTATTTATAATTGAATGAAACCAATTACAGCATTTGTAACGGAAACTATACATACATTAAACCTTTCCATTTTTGCAGAAGCTGAACTGCATGCACAGGAAAAGATCTTTATTTTGTTACAAAGGGAAGAAAAATCTTATTTTTCTGAAAAAGTTTCATAGAAGTAAAACTATATACTAAAATAGAAAAATCCTGGGTACAAAACCAAGCGAGAGCAGCCCAAAAGTGTAATTGAGTATCAAGGCCCAGATTCCAAGAAGCCATCTCACAGACGGAAATCCTGAAGTTGTAGATTCTACTCCTTTCCATTTCTTCAGAGAAGGAAATACAGCCTAATTAGGTTCAATTTTCTAAATAATGGTTAGCCTCTGTAACTAATCAGGAAAGTTCTAAATCAATATCAGACTAAACGCTTGCTCAAATAACGGAACATGCTCTGTCTTCAAAATATAATCTTACCTGCAGAAATCTGACATCTGAAAAAGTTACGGACTGAGGATAACAAACTAGCATATAGTTTTCATTTTCAAACAGAAAACGTCCTTTGCTATCCTACAGAGCAGTCTCTCAAACAACACCCAACTTTTTTTGTGTGTGTGTGTGTGTGTGCACAGATTTCAGTAGTGGGAGAAAACAAAGAACTTTGGGGAAAAAAATAGTTTCAAACACAACAGCTCCCTCTGAATTCATTCTTACTGGAAGAAAGAAAATGTTTCAAGTTAGTGCAAGAGAAGCAAGAAAGACCCAGGTAAAGTGATTTGAATAGCAATTATCTTTAATGGTCAAAGATCCCTCAGAGGTAATTCTGCTTCAAAAATCAGCTAGAAGCAATGCCCTCATTAACTTCATCTGTAATTATCTGATATTCACCTGAATTACGCATTCTACTCCATCAGCAAAATAAATAAGACTATATTAAGAGGCTTATAAATGCAATGCAGAATTACCTTTTAGCATTTTGTAGCATATGCTACCTAAGTTGCATACACTGCAAGAAATACCTGTCAGACCATTTTGGCTGTTAGTAGCCAGGAAGCTTCAGTTTATTCCTAACTATTTCTGTGTAATCGATAATGAAATAGTGTGACAATTTAAAGAGGCACCTACCTATAGTCAGATAAAACTAATAGGTAATAATTAAGAATATTTTTCATTTTCATTTTCTTTCTAGACACACATATAAATAACATGATAGTGAAAATTAGAGTAGATGTGAGAGTATTGTTGATTACGCATCCTAGGCCTAGCACTGCTTTGTAGTATATTTTATGATGCTACCAACTACACATTAGCACAAGCAAGATCTGTCCTACAATGCACGTAGGCTCCAACGCCAATTGTGCAGTAGCCAAGAAATTTGACAAATTTTTTCTTAATATTTCATGTTTATCTTCAGATATCAAACTAGCAGATACAGGGGTCATGGATGAAGAGGAGAACATCAAGCAACAAGGCCTAAGGTAACTCCAAATACACAGTGAAAATTCTATCGAATTACTAAAAGTGTGTGTGTGTGGGGGGGAATTATTTGTTTAGATAAACAAAGACTTTTTATATTGTCAGTATCTGCCTCTGTCAGCTCTGCTAAATTGAAGAGAGATGTGACGTTAGGTAACTTGGAAGGTTACAAACACGCAGGCATTTTCTCCTGGTAAACTATTTTCTTAGTTTAAAAGCACCCTCTGCTACATCTTTTTTTATATTTTTTCCCCCTCTTACATATTATGATGGCCAGAGTTGAGCATAGGAATTAACTTTATAGATCTCTGCATTTCCTTCTCATTTATTCTCTGCAAGAATTCCTTCCCTGAGAAAGGGGGATCTATTTGCATCTCTTTTTTCAGATTAGTCTTTCTCCTGCCTAAGGCCACACTACTACATTTTTTGCATTGACAGTCCTGTGGAACTTCATAGAGATGATGCCAGCAGCACCATTACTCATTTCAGTAATTTCTGGTCTAATCTTCAACACCTTGAGAGAACACCTGTCAGTCACATGCTGCTGTTATTTATGAGACCAACCATGTACAAAAGATAGAACCATTTAAATGTATTTTGTTCCTCTGCTTGTGTAAATGCTGTCAAAGAATTATTTTTTTCAATGATCTTTTTTCAACTTTCATTGGAGGAGTGTACTCACTATAGAACTCTACTACCTTCCTGATGTCTCAATGGTCAGCACAAACATGAAGCAACTGTAAAATTATCGAAATATTAATTTCATTGCATTTAATCAGAAACACATTTCTAAGCCCTTACACTGTTGCCCATGGAAAGCCCCCACACATTACAAATATTCACACGCCAGGGGAACACTGCTCCTGGAGTTCCAGGATCAGATGTTTTAGAGTATGAAAATACGCTGTTGATATCAAGTATAATGCACTCCCCTTGTTTTGTTTAGAAAATTATGCAGACAAGCCAGAGCTATCTGCTTTACCAAGCTGCTTCTCAAGGAACAAACATTTTCCCCACTTTCATTTCAGTGTAGACTCTGTTGAACCCCATCATAATTATCAGTAATATTTTCACAAACTATTAAAAAAGATCTGACTGAAAAAATAAAAATTGATCCAAAGACAACACCAAGTTGTTCAAATATTTATTCATCCACTAATGAAACTTATAGATGGGAGTAGGGAATAATTAGAGACCACTTACCGTAGCAGAGAGCTGTGGTCCATTCAGCTGTGCATGCAGGATGGCTTCATTGATGGAGTTCCGGATTCCTGTCAGGGCGATTTCCAGGTCATGAGAGGCAGCCATCTCATTTGTCAGATACTCCAGCGTGGAGATATACTCCCTCCATTGGGCATCCAGTTCAGACACGCTGGCCAAGCAGCCCCTCATTACATTGAGGCAATATCCGACGCAGGGTCTGATTAGCGTCAAGCCCTGGCAATGAGGGCAGTACTGCATCTTCACCAGAGCTCTGCTGCATTCCTTGGTGAGAACTGCATGTTCAGTAGTATTTATTACTTCGATGCCCAGACTGAGGGCCTGGCTGAGCATCCTACTTGCCCAAAGAGATTTTGACAGCTCTGTAACCATGTTTTTAGAATAGCGTCCAAAAGGATTTATGTCTTGCCTCGTAAGTCTTAGACACTCTGTATAGTCCTCTGATAAATCTGTAATTCCTGGGTTTATTAGCCGACTATACACAAGAGGAAAGAGACTGTCAAAGAATCTTAATACTGCGTCTTCCACTGTAGTGTCTGCGCCCAGGATGTAGAGAGAGATGTCTCTAAAAAGCTTTTTAACAGGCTCTGCTGCTTCTTTCGCCATAGGTCTGTAAGCTGTCTCAAAAAGGGAACTTGTGCGGTTTTCAGCTAAGCGAAGCAAGGACTCAAAGGCCTCTAAAAAAGGGAAGGGGAGAGAGAAAGAAAGATGTCCGATGTTAATAGCCAGCAGCTACATCTCAGTCACATAACTTTACTGTCCTGAACAGGGACACCAAGAGTTGCACAAAATCTGCAATACGAATATACTAATAGTTAACACTGCTTTCATCGGTAACATGATTAAAAAGACAGGTAAATATTACATGTGCTTAATAAAAGCAACTCGTAATATACAAGCATTTTCTTAAGCAAATTCTTACTGTATTCTGGCTGGCTAGACCCTGACTCAAACTCTATTGGCCAATGCTGGGCTACCACAGACAGATCTATCTAGATGACTTTTGTAACTGCCTCTGCATTTGGACAGCCCATCCAGACACATTAGCAAAACATCCCTCTACATCAACAACAGATGTTGGTTTCTAGCACACAGGGAGGGGTACAACATTTTTAATGCCTTGTATATGTTCCTATAAAACTGCAGAGAAAAATACTCAAATAGGCAGAATTATGCAATTCTGGAACTGTAAGACAGGAGTAACTGGTAACAGGAGGGGGTCTGTGAAACACCCATCTCAGCACTACTGCTGCACTGGACTGCATGAATAATGGTAGAATATCCACATTTAATAAAACACGGTGAAAATTCAAACTTCTTGTAAAGCTGTAATAAAGATGCAGTGAAGTCTGAAGAAGTCAAAGAATAACACGTACATCTCATCAGTGCACAGAAATGATGATCCTCATTCATTACTTGTACTTCTCAACTACAACTGTTTGAAATGATTTAATAACTTAATAGTTTAATGAAAGCAACATCTTGATAACAATCACATCTTAAGTATTATTAGCTTTTCATCCCAGATGATCTACTGCTACAAAATACTACATCAACAATGGGAAAAAGAGTGAAGGCCCTACAGTCTTGTCGACAAAAAGCAACTTTCAGATAAAGCTGCTGGGCAGCAGCTCAATGAAAAGATATGTGAATGCAAACAGAAGTTGAAGTCTTTGTTTCACAGAGCTGCGAGTGGATGGCTGAGATGCACTTCCCACAAAGAACAACTCAGGGATGAAGGAAAGATGCCATGTGAAGAAATTCTCTGTTAACATTGGCTAGGTCTGGGCTCCAGCCAGTGGTCAGGCAGGACTCAACATCAAGTCCTCTATGAACTAAGACTGAAACGAAATTATAAGTGAAATACTGTTTTCCTGAACTTGACTACACCACTTTCAAGTGACATACAAAAAAATAAAATTTAAGAAGTGCAATTGTTAATGCATTTCAAATTGGGAAAGGTAAATGTTATCTGCCCAAAACACTGCAGGAGGTGCTAGAACTTGTAGACAGAGGCAAGGAAGGAATCAATTCCCAAGATTATTTTAAGGACACAGAAGGCAGTAATCTGAACCATTCTGACTGTTTTCTTTGGAAGCTGTACAACAAAAAGCCTCTGACATAAATCATTCTTGCACTTCTCTGGATGGCAAGTAGTTCCAGTCGAGGCTGGAAGCCTATCACTTTATACCTCCCGAGGACTGGCCAGATAATGGGTTTTCAGTCTAATCCTACCCTGCATTCATCTGAACATCACCACGTGATTCAGCGCCACGTAATGCAAACTGATTTCGCCCAAAGATCAGCTTGGCAAAGGAGCAGACACAATCCTGTAAATCAAGATTAGCATGCACTGACAAAGTTTAGTAGAAAAGCCTGCTCAGTGCCTTCCTCTATTACATCTCTCTGGGCAACTAACTTGCTTGTTATCAGGAGCATTACAATCCCTTCACCACAATGGGTGATTTAACCAGACAGATAATACACAACACTTCATCGTACATTAAATCCTCCATGTTTTACACACACACACCCCTCCCACGAGCTGCTTCCTTCTGCCTGAGAACCACTTCAGCGTTCTCACCAGTATTACAACTAGTGCTCTGAAGTGCTCATAAAATCCTAGAATTTAAAGAAATCAGATACCTTTCCATTTAAAAACAAGAAAGTTCATTCTCAGGCAGAGAAACACCTTGCCAAGTTTCAGAATGAAACAGATTTTTACAGCTACATTAAAAATTCCAACCTGGATTCGTGATGGAAACACCGACACAACCTAAACCACAGCACAGTTAGCTGTGTGCTGCTGCACTATCAACATTTTTTGTTTGCCAAATCACTTGTTTATTTTTATTTGTAGGGGAAATCTAACCACTACTTTTAATCATACTGAAAAGGCAATGGGGATATTAAAAACATGAAAACAGTGCCCTAGGGGTTTCCTCCTTCACTTATACCTTTTCTCTTACAGATGTGCAGTTTACATTACATAATGGAAGCAGGGACTCTCTTCAACAATGCCAATATTAATCTTACGCTCTTGCCCCTTCCCGTCCGCTTCTGTCAAGTCTGAACTGCAACCGTCCATCTCCTTATCTGAACAATACTAAGTGAAATGCATTTACGAATTTGCAAGTATCCTCAATTTCCTGAGAATTAACAGCCCCCAGTGAAAGATGAGAGCAAAACAGTCAGTGATGACGTACATCCCAAGGAAACAGATTTCAGGAGCCTCCTGGGATACTAAGTTGTAGACACTTATGAAAACCACATAGCCCATAAGTGTAGACACTTACGAAACCACATAGCTTTATCTTCAAATCTCTCTTGACTGTCAAAATTATGTGTTCAATTAAACAGAACGGCATTATTCTGACACAAGTATGGAATTAAAATATTTCAGAGTGTCATTTATTTTTCATTGCATAACAGAACTGTGATTGTAGATAACTTAATTCCTCCTGCAAATAGAGCCAAAACA
This sequence comes from Anser brachyrhynchus, assembly GCF_964034855.1. Lineage (NCBI taxonomy): Eukaryota > Metazoa > Chordata > Aves > Anseriformes > Anatidae > Anser > Anser brachyrhynchus. Next base: position 13,715,799 of record NC_137703.1, on the reverse strand, counting down.
TCAGGCATATGGTACAAAAATCATCTCTGCTGATTGTAGATGTGGTGTAAACATCTGTACTGTGTCACTTACTTCCTCATCACCATTGGTCAGACACAAAAATAGACTTGTGCTTGCAGGCACTCTAACAACGATCTTTGAGAAGAAAATCTATAGGTCTTTTTTTCTTGTTACAAGGCATTAAGAGATGTTTGAGAATCAAATTACTGGATCAGCTGCATGTTCTTAGATAGAAATAACATGGCTTCGTGGAGTTGAAGTTGGTTTACATTCTGATCGTGCAGAGAAGGCAACCTTAGCATCTCGTTTTAAAGGTGATTATGTACTTCTAATGCACTTCTATCGTACTTTGTACAGTTTCTAGATACCAAAAGTTACCACTGTCTCCGAAATAGGACGTTCATCTGTGCTGTCAAATACAACAAACCTCGAACTCACAAAAAGCTGTATCCTAAGCCTAAACACACTCCAAGGAGATAAATATTTGATCGTCTTTCACAACCTTTCATCTCAACCCTCCACCAACAGCAAGGGACCATAACATGCAAATATATTGATTATGAGCAGAAATAAGTCACAAGCAAAATTCTCCAGAATTTGAGGAAGACATGATATATAGCGTGCCTTCATTTAGTATTAAAATAAATAAGAAGAGAACCACATTTGTTCTCATGTTCTTCAAGAGCAGCTTTTTGATTTCAGGCTACAGGGAGACAAACAACAGCCAGCTTTGGATTTGGAACTAACACACCAGGAGCTCATTAATGAAATCAGGCAACATCACCTTCCAGGGGGAGAACTCTGTTCAGATTGTTTATCATGCACCCACAAAATAGCTGACATAACCACTGAAGAGTCTGTGACAGTCAAACACAACTGATCAAATAGAGCTCACCTCTGGACACTTCACATCTGAACAGCTGGTGTTTGAAAATCAGCTTCTGGAGACAAGCCCAGTTACGACAAGATGCCACAGTGGCTTTGCTGCACAGAGGCTGCCAGGCCAAGCAGCTAAACAGTTTGCATTCTCTGGGCTTACAGTCTGGTTCCTACTATTCACATACACTAAAAAATTTATTATGCTCAATGTAACACACAAACATTGCTTCGCATGTATGGTATCCATGCTTACTCACCACAAGCACTGCATAGCTTGGTTTTGAGTGACAGCTCCCTGCCAACCCATACATATTCTATGACCCTGACAGGAATGCATCCACCCTGATGTAAAGGATGCTTTACTTCTCTCAAACCAGCCACAAGCTAAATTTCTACACCACTGACTTCAATAGGATTTAATCCCAATTCAGCCCATCATAATGTCAGAAGAAGCTGTATAATTCAAGTGTTTTTGCTAAAGAAACCTGCAAACAGGGTGAAGTGGGAAAAACAGATTCAGGAGGCTTGTATCAGTCTGTCTGAAACAGCTGTGCCAGCATTTCCCAAAGATTTCCTCTAGTCTTCCACCACCTGAAGTTTTGTTTGGGGAAAAAAACAAACAGACTTTAAATGATAGTATAGAGTAAAGAAACTCCTCAGACAGGAGTTTTCCAAGAAAATCTGGATTCAAGCATGACAGCTGTGCACAGAGAGTTTCCTTCTCTCTGTTCTTCCAGACTTTCACAAAATATTGAAATCCTTGTTCTGTAAGCAACGACTGGGTTGAGATGGCAGCATCAGGAGCAGACTAAGCACCTTACAGCTCAATGGATTATGAATCAACCCAAATGCAGTGTTCCTTTCTTTCCACGTCTCCAACACTGCAATGGTAGCGTGGGAACCATTTTCCCCAAAGTTAATCTAAGCACCAGACACCTCCGTGCAGCAGAGGCTCAGATATAGTGGGCCTACTCTGGCTGAACCCCCTTGTCTTCAAAGACCAACGTCAAAAAAGTGAGTGCAATGACACACAGATGTAGAAGGGAAGTCACTGTTATTGCCACTGTGCTTCTGTGTGCGACTCAGAGCTGGCACCTAGCCCACAGCACTGACAAGGTAAGACCACCCTGCTAATGCAATGGCTCTCCACTACGTTAATAATTCCTTACATTCTGCAATAATTGAAAGCATGCTAACTTAAACAACAACAACAAAAAAACCAACACCACACTACTAAAAGGGAAAACATTGTCTTATAAACATTACTGAAACTATTTAGTAATATTCAATAAACCAAAAGTAGCAACAAACGCTGAATCTATCTATACAGGAATAACATCTGCATACATTTTAGATTTGAGTGTGATCATGAAAGAAGAATGACAAATTTACGTAGCTCCATTATTTCTTTGGTCTCTTAGGACCACACTAATATTTGGCTCCTTTCCCTTCAACATCTTGCACTTATTACAAAGTTACAGAATGAATGAAAGCTACAGTTTGTTGAACAATAGCTTCCTTTTAATGTTTTCAAGTCCTTTAAATCTTCTGCATCTTTATGGTTTGCCAAAATACAGGACAACATATTAATGTTTTGCAGCAGTAAGAATGAAGTACAAATTATTTGCAATTTGATATACAGAGTACTAAGTACACAGCAGGAAGTCACACATGTACATATCTACATGACACACATGATAAAATTCAGAGTTCTATGATTTCAGATATGCAATGACCTCCAAACATATTTACAAGTATAAAAACAAAGACTGCTCAAATAGCATCATTAAACAACATGAGCAGGGTTTTGTTTCTTTATTTTTAAGATCTTACAGTTACTTTCAAAAAGAATTGAAGTGCAAACCAAATTGTGTCATGTTTGCAGAGACAGAACCTGAAATCCATTTATTCATTAAGCTACCTTTGAAAACTTATAACTTGAATCTTCATTTCTTTGCTACTGGCAAAATGTCACAATATAGAATGAATGTCAAGGACCAGATGTTTTCTTCCGATTTATCCTGAATTATTATGCTAAACGAAGTTCCACAACTTTTTACGAATACCCTATTTTTTCATTTTTTCATGTGTTGTTACTTTTAGAATGGCAGGCTTCCTATATATAAATGCAGTTGCTTTTCACAAAGTTAATGAGACGTAACATTTTAATAAACATCATTCTATCAAAGGGATCAGGGAAGTAAGATGTCCAACATGCAGGAAACTTTGCAAGCTTGCTCCTAACCATTTTGGCCAGAGAAAAATCTGCAAACTCTCAGAAGCTGGGTCAAGTGGAAGCACCTCTTGCTTTCTACTCACCTCCTGTAGCTGCTTTTAACACAGAATGGGAAACAGAGACCCAAAAGCAAGAATGCAAAGTTAGCATTGGGAAGGGGGGAAAGGGAAGCTTGAATTCACTTACCTTGACAGCAAAGAGAGTGTGCTTACAAGCCAATCAGTCCTTCAGAATACAGATCAGACAGAGCAAAAACAACAGTTTTGCATTACAGCATTGAGGGGCAAGGTCTTTACACTTAACAGTCTCTCCCTGAGCATACCTATGTTGATTACATCAGATAAATATCCCATCATGTACTTGTTGATAGAAACCTCTGCTCAAGTTGAGTAGTAAGAAGTCTGCCTCCTCCTAATAGCCATGGATAACGTGATTAACAAGAAATCAATGGGTAGCATTATTTACAAGCTACTATCATCCCTCTACCCTCTGCTTGGTTCCAAAAATATTTAAGCCTGTTTTCAACTTACGAAAACCTCTGAAAAGTTACAAGTGCTTAAAAAAAAAAAAAGTCTAGCAATGAGACTTCCAAGGCATATGGCCACCTGGTCTTTCCTCGGTCACATCCCCTGTACCAGGGCTGCGTTTTGCCAGGTATAACACTGGAAAGGGAAGGCCTGCTGCAATCACAGAATCACATATGAGTTTCAGAGTTCTATAGTGCAGGCAAAGCTAAGACAAAGAAAACTAGTTTCCAAACGGTCTGTTGAGAGACTGACTTCCAGTAGCAGCAAGAGAAACCAGCACCATTAAGCACCATCTGAAAACGAGCATTACAGCATAAAAATTAGCTTTGTCCTTTACATACACACAAACCTATTCTTTGCCGCCTTGGCACAGCTGTGCCATTGTACAGGAAGCAACCACCCCTTCTGACTGCCATCCCTGGCCATCACACACGTCCTTTCAGGAATCAAGCATTCCTACAGCATGTTCTCCTCCCCCTCTTCCATAAACTTAACCGCCTTCCTTACCATGCAATCTTATACTAGGAGGAGGGGAGGAAACAGGCAGCTCGTATTTTGGTGAGACTGATGAACGTTGAAACCTTTAACTTTGGGTTCTCTTTTGGTGAGTATTCAATCCTGGCAGTGTCAATAGTAGATGTAATATCACCAACCTTAAAATAGGCTCATTGCTACACAGGCTGGAGATGCAAAGGAAAAGAGGTAGGCAGACATGTAAGCCTAGCAGACGCCTTACCCATAATAGAGCAGTCCATTGACAGGCAGCTCTCCTGCTCTGCTCATTTTGCCATGAAATCAGATAACGAATTCTGCAGTATGCATGCTGGGGAATACATCCAAATTGCTGGAAATAGTAACCACACACTTTTTTCAAATTAAATGGTTACCTCGGCCTTATCGTTAAGGAAATCAACAATATAACAAAGCTGCAACTAGCTGCAAAAGCATTTATCAAAGAGACTAGAAAAAGCTTTACATTCGTGCTGTGCCAAATCATACCTGCCCATGTCTTCACATCCTCACATTTTACAGAACAGACTATATGGAAGTTTACAGAAAAAACTTCTCTAAGTTTTTATGCTTCACAAAAATAGCTAGAGTTTGCTAATTTGATTTTGGACTGCTTATTAATTATTTCACCTGCAAACTTTTTGTGAATAGAATGACTGAGATAGGAATTAAATGTAGCTGTTTATTATTTCTGTATACTACATGTCAGTACATTTGCATAGTACTTCTATATGTAGCATTTAGAGCACAATTACTCCTTTTCAAACTGAGCAGTTTCAAGTAAAACCAGATCAGTTGACCAGCAGAAAGCTGGAGACCAGATGTGGCATTAACCTTTTATGACACCTCTGGGCATGCACTGACAGATAAATAAAGCAAATAGTTCCTCTGGAATATTTGTGCAGTACGAGGCTGACAGCATCACAGTGCTAAGATGATCTAGAACAGGAAAAGCCCTGAGGACAGTGGCTATCGGTACTACTCTCCTTCCATCAGGACAGAATTCCAGAAGAGCATGCGTATAATTCATACCTCTAGAGTTCGAGTCTGCCAGCTATTACTTAGTAACATGAATTCACAGCTTTAACAGGAGTTGGGCCAAAGTAACTGAACTGAGAACGACAGCTGTGCTTCAGGAATATCAGCTATGCTTTTCGTTTGTTTTCCAAGAACAACGACTTTATAAAAAATTTCTCACAATATACAAGGGAAAAAAACCACCAGTAGTTATGTATCTACACTGCAAAAAGGTAGTTGGATTCTTCAGATAACCTTCTTGAAAGATCTTAGGGGGTTTGACAGCCACGTGAGACTGAGTGCAGAAATAACGTTAGATGATTGACTTGATCAGTCCTTGAAACACTAACTGGAAGCCACAGCTCCAGCAAGCAGCATACCATTCCCATGCTGCCTTACAGCATTAACCACCTGCAAAAGAGTTCTGCATGACAATTCTATAATAATCAACATTTCAAGATAAATCCACAGAAGCAGTCTATAAATCACTCAGATTAAGTCTGACTGAAATATTCTACTGAAAAAAAGTTTTTACCAAAAAAAAAAAAGCTGCTGCTTTTATTTTTCAGGTTAAAACGCTGTGCACAGTTGCAAAGATGTATAGTGAACTGAAAAGTCATCATTTCTCCTTAGAAAGCAAAAAGGCTTTCCTGTAAACATAAACAACAGCTTGGACAATATTTTTTTTTTTAAATCAACGCTAGATCATTACTTTTCTGGATGAGGCAAACTCCCAGTATCTTTTCAAATAAGGTTCTTGCTGTGCTTACTTTTGACATATGGAAGTATTACTGCAAAAACATAGCCAGCCCCAAAAGGTAAGCATGTTGGCCCAGCAATCCCAACTTGCAAAGTGCTAGACAGGATTTATACTGGGCTCTAGAAAAGCTGCTCACAGTTTGGTTTCTTCAGAACAGATACTCAGCATGTATGGCTGCAACTCCTTTGAATGAGCAGAACCTCCAATGCCAAAGCCTTGTACAGATATTGTGCCATTTTCAACATGTGATTGATTATTAAACTGCAACTGCACATTTCTCAGAACTCACCAGGTTGTCACTGAAATACACAGCAAAAGACAGAACTCGAGCTATCTGCCTAGGAAAGAAAGCCAGGGCGTGCCTACATCTGAGGCCAGCCAGGGAGGTAACTGTGGGGGCAATGGCACACGCAAAGCACTGAGACAGAACTGCTACCGCCAGCGGGAGCGGTGCAGAACAATTACCTCCTTCTTTCTGGGGCCTTTAGCAATTCCTTCCTGCATGGGTGAGCAATTTTTCAATGCTGTGAATCACCACACTACGTATGCTTGCATGCAAGTAGTCTTACTGCAGTCTCTAGGATTTAAGTGTTTCATGTGATTTCCTTCCAGCTTCTATTTGGATTTCCCAAGAGGACTGCTTTTATTAGAAGTACATTTGGAGTGAGATACTTAGCACATACAGCATAGCTTACAGACCTAAAGCAGACACGGGGAAGAATCTCAGTGCATTCACCACTGCAGAACAGGCTGGTTTGGCACACATGCGGTGCTGTGTCATTTATCACAGTGCTCCAAATGCACTGGGTCTCCACAGGGTACAAAAAAATTCCTAACTGGAAACTATGCCTAGGTGAGGGCGAGGACAACACGTAAATGACACCACATGTAGGACATATAGACGTGTGTTCTGGAGCGAATCGTAGCTACCTGTGGACTACTGCCACATGAAAACCAGAAGCTCCAAAATGCAGTTAGGTGAGGAGACATCTAATGCACAAGTCAAATGTGGATACACAGAGATACCGCCATAAACTACTTGAGGAGACTAACTATTCCAAACATACAATGCCAGAAACGGCTTGTGCAGCCTTCCAGAAAATGAAAACCCCGGAGAAGGTGAAAGCTGTGCCAACAACACACAGTGCCAGGCACTAATACCAGAGGGGAACGGATGCCACCATTGGAGAGAGGGAGGGCATTTGTCTTGGTGGTCTACTGGGCTCAAATGCATTGCAGATTTGACACAATCAGGCTCAGAGAGCAAGCAAGTGGAACTTGCGAAAAACACTGCAGAGTTCTCTGCCACCTGATTTACATAGGGGCACCAATGACCCTTGAGACTCTGACCATTGGGTATGTTACCCACTGGGTAAGTATAAAACTAACACACATCCCTAGAAAACAGATGCAATCTACACTTCCATCAGAGTACTGAGTGCTCTCTAAAACCTGCCTCTGATGAACTGCTGCGCTGCATGTTCATGTTCCCTGGCAGAAAAGTCACACAAGAACACAGATGAAATTGAGGTATTATATTTGTATACCTCTGGTGTATTAAATGGTATGGAGAAAGGAAAGGATACAATATTTTTTTTTTAAAGATTTGTGATTTTTTTTTTCAATATCTAAGAAGAAAGAACCAAAACTCTCTTAAGTCCATCAAGACAAAGCAGGAATACAGCCTACTCAGATGTAAGAGTTTTTTCATTCTTCTGGATATATTTTCATTAGCAGAAGAACAAGCAGACAGGAGTCTCCAGGGAGAATTTTCTCGACCCTCTGATTATGGAGTTCAACTGGCAGTAGGAAAACTAATACGTTTGTTTCAGAAGGTCATGAACCGTTTCATGATTTCCAGCTGAATTAGTTAGGTGGTCTACTATGACTCATTTCTAAAAATCTAGGAGAAAAATAGCCACAAGAGATAGGGTTAGCTTAACAAAACAGATTTGTTTCCCTTCTTCAAGCCTATGTGCTAATGTAGAAATGTAAAATAAAATTCTGAGTTCCATTTGAGGGCTAAGGTCACAAATAAGACTTTAAAATTTTTTTTTTTTTTTTTTTTTTTTTTTAGAATCTACACTAGATCTGCATTTATCAACAACTTTAAAATGAAGAAAACAATCTTTCTGTAGGGAACATCAATAACGTGACCCTGTGTGTTCAGCAACGAAGACTGCCTAACCCAGCACTGCCAGCTGGCTCAAGAACTGCGCTCCATGAGCTCACACGCTTCCAGCCCTCAGCTGCAAGAAGGAAAAGGATCATTGCTCACCATGGCAGTCAGACTGATTGGCAGTATTAGCAATCATGGCGTACTTCTAGTTTCAAAACAAGGGGCCAGGACACCTTTCATCTGTTTCTTCTGATTCTAGACTGGGTAACAAACTTCACCTTGCAGTACTGTGAATCTACTAACTTCACCCATCCTTCTTCCTCGCATTAGTCTACATGAGGAAGCCTAAACAAAATAAGCTAAAGTAAAAATAAAAGCCTGATTGCTAAGTGTTGTGACAAAGACAGTCCTTCCTCTAAGCAGTTTCTGCAAACAGTTTTAATTCAGTGGTTTTCATACCTTTCAGGTTCTATCCACTAAAACTGGTAACATATCAACACACAGCACCCTCACCCAAATTTCAGCTTAAAATACTCTGTATTGTTCCACAGACCAGCTACGAGCCACTAAATGTATTGTCCATAGGGTGAGAGAGAGCCTTTGGACTCTTCCACAATACACTGAAAAGTATATCGACACCTACATTAAAGGCAAAGGCATTAACCTTTGATTACAGATACAGGCAAGTAATGCTTACAAACAAAAAAACCTTCCTGCAACATCTACTTCCAGCTGCCTCCTTTTGTAGATTATTTTGCAAACTTATTCGATAGCAGAATGCCACAACTTAGTTGAAAGGACATTTGCTGGAAGAAGTTGACTTGTTCAGGGGGGTTCTTTACAGTCACAACAAAGAATTGCACCGCATTCCTGAAGAAAAGGAGTGGGAAAGACTTCCATGACTGACTTCAACAGACAGTTTTAAAGTTTCACATGCTCACAAAGCCTCTCTCAATGGGAAAATTAGAGGTGGAAAAATACTTAACATAGTCCCATAAAATATAACATTTTTCTTTATGGTGAAGAGCTTCTCCTCGATTTATCCTCCCAAATTCCTTCAAGTAAAAAGATTGGCATGTGTTCAGCATATGGGTCACCGCTGGCAGAAGTACAGATGTTGGCAATTTGATAGCTAGCCAGATGTTTGCAGGGAATTAGCTCCAGTTATTCCACGGGGAAAACACATGGTCCATTGAAATCACATGCCTATTTTTCTCCCAAAATTCCCTCCTTACACAAGGAAAATCCTATAGGTAAGTTTTTCCAGTCACATTGACTACAGAAATATTTTACAGAACAAAAATCCCATCTGCAGCAATGAAGACCAAAGATCAAAGCAACGAAACAGCATTTCTTAAATGCAGAAAATTGTGTGCTCCCTGACTGAAAGGCACCGTGACACCATACTGCAACATTGCCACACACATCCTGACACCCTCCGAGATGAGTAGGGCTTCACAAGATCACAGAATTTGCTTAAATTCAAGAAGTTGCTTAATTACAATCCCATGTTTGCTTATTCATCCCTAAAGTCTATTAGTGGTCAGGTATCAATTGAATACATAATTTATTTCTTTGCAGGAATAGCAGCAGCAGAGGAATTTTCTAAGAGAGGACAAGAATAGGCTCAAAAAAAATAAAGAATATATAAATCTGCCTTGTTTGTTTCAAGTTCCTCTACAGAAAGCTTTGGGGCTTGGATCTCAGCAAGTTGACTCATGGATCGGCCTGAGTCATGAGATGAGTTAAGAAGCTCCCCTAAGCAGTCCTGAAATTTGCACATCTGGGGACATGAGGCTTGTTAAGTGAGCAACTGTTTCTCCTCTGGGATTGCTGACCTTCAAGAACTGCTACAGCAAGTCCATTTGTGATTTTGATAGATGGCGTATCTTAAAGAGCTGACATTCATTTTGTTAACAGGGGTTCTTGAGACAGGTCACCAGAGAGAACAAGACACCCTGTTAAGTTCCCACTTAAGTAAATTGCTCACGTGCCTTCACCTGCAAGATGCAAGAGACATGCATGCTGCAGTAACGCCCCTTCTCTCAGCTCAGAGGTGCCCCTCGCCACAGGACGTGCTCATTCCTGAGGGAGAAAAGGGCATGCAACCAGGTCTGCCCATTTTTCTGGCACACTCTTTCCTTACTATGTCACAAGTCAGCGAAAATGCCTCATAAAGGCTTGCAGAGCTTGTTTTCTTCCTTTCAGCCTCTTCCCACAAGAAGGAGCAATCCTCTCATTTTTCACTCCTGAACGTCACATTTTTCATTTCAGGCCCCGACTCGGTAAGGTATTTAAGCGCAAGCTTTACCTGCTGAGGACCGCTGATGTTCTCAATTACCTCACTGGGTGCAGGCCCAAACAGAGACAAAGGAAGGTTTTTGTGGGAACGCATTCCAGCTTTTCTCTCCTACTTCCTCAGCACTACTGAAGTCATCACTTTGCTCCCTCTACGGCTTACAGCTATGTGGTACATCACTATGGTATTTTTGTTAAGCATTGGTCATTAGTGATGGAAACTCAATTATAGAAACATTATACTTTGAATTGTGGGTCAAACCAGCTGTCAAATCCATCTGTCATACTGAAGTTTTAATATAAAATTGTTAAAACCTCTCATAAATATACAGCCTTTATAGTTCTGTTTAAAGTTTTGCGATCTTTTACTCAGCAGCATAACGAAAAAAAGAATTGCAGATAAATCACATTAATAATGAAGGCAAATTAGCCATTACGGTACAGCAGACTTCCAGCAGTTAGTGAACTGACGGAAGATTGATTGCAGCAATATAATGCTGTCTTTAATTACAATTCAGAGCTTCCCTTTTCAGGTAGATTAAGAGACCATAACAAGCGGGTATTCAGAATTAAAGCACCAAAGCTATGATCAGCATCAAAACTGATCTGCATAAACGCTATCTTAAACCTCAGCAAGCCCCAACTAAGCCGGTGGAGTTTTCTAGGAATGAGAGAGTCTCATGCATGCAAGCAGCACTGCAGAATGGCAGTCCTTCGGAAAACTGAAACCATCCACAAGCAAACAGGTCGACAGATAGGTTAAAAGGATGGCAAGTAAAACTCAAAACACTACAGGAAAGATTGGACGCATCTAAAATATTTGGCCTCTATCACATGCCCTTTACAAATTATGTGTGTTACTCAATACCCCCATTTGCAAAGAAGCCTGGGGAGCTGCCCCAACTAGCAAAGGAGCGCAATGCCTTTGTGAGACACGTGCAAGCATCGCTGCTGCAGAGGGACCTCTCTGTGACAGATGACTTTCAGAGCTGTAAGCTGCAGCTATAAATGACATTTTATTTTACCATCCATTATGCTGAGCAACTGTCTCCCTGCTTCTAAGTACACTGGGTATGTTCATTGACAGCTTTATCCCCTACTGGTCAGAAAATTACCTAAGCCCAAAGTCCAAAATTTCCCTTCAGAGCTATGACAGAAACCCCAGCTTGTGCACATCTCAGATATAAAAAGGCATAGTGAAACAATTTCCAATAAGCAGCCATCCTCTTTACTATAGCCATAATGCTGACTTTTCACCCGTGCAATGTTTTTAATTCTCTGCCATCTATCAGTTACTCTTAGGCACTCTCACAAGAAAAAAGCTTAACTCTCACCAGCAAGTACAGCACTCCTCAATATAGTCACTTGCTGTTCTATCCTACAAACTTAACTTTCAGCATTCATTTTGGTCCTAACTTTGTATAATTCATATTAAATTAAAATACATATGGGCACCAACAAATGCTCAACTAACAGACAGTATGAAAATTTCTTTCTAAAATGCTTATCTTCATTTCAAGGTCATAGGGAATCAATAAAAATAATCTAGCTTTGCACCCTACTCATCTAGGTATCATGCTTTTAGTCCAAATCCCAAAAAGTTGTTTTTTTTTTCCTGGATCTTTAAATCCATTTTAAAAGACAGCTTCCACTGTTTTAATTTCTACTCTCTGAAGCCCTAGAAATAATTGCTTATTTTAACAAATACCCTTTGGCATGAAACTTTATCTGTATAACCCTGCACTGGGATCAATCCCTTCAGAAGCATCGGGGGGAGGAAAAACGAAAACAAAAACCACAAGAGGAACCACCACCCAAGCAAGTAAAGGAATTACCAATAGACCGAAATGAGAGGGTCACAGATAAAGCTTAAGAAATTCTAGGCTCTGAAGAAAAACACATTTGCTGTGTTTTAGACCCAGTTCAAGAAAGTGTTTTGGCATATGCGAAGTTGATACTGCTTCAGCAATACAGTTCTTAATCCACAAAATCCCCACAGAACTTCAGTGCACACTTAAGTTTTCTGCCAAGAAAGAGGATTTGTGAAACCGGCCTTAAACTTTGCAAAATCATCAGAATTGTATACAGCCGTCTGAATTCCTCTGACAAACCTCTTGCCTTCTCGTTTCACCAATGTCAGACTATTGAAGTTCATTCTCTTGTCGTTCAGTTCTGTCTTGTTTAACGCTGCTCTTCCACAGAATTATGGGGGGGAAAGTGACGTTCGTTTCATTATTCTAGTACAGGAAATTTTATATACCAGCAAGTCCTCACACATTTGGCCTTGGCCAAAAATTTTCCCATCTCCTGGAAATATCATGCCTTAAATGCCTCAAAACGTCATAACTAAAGACATTTAGATGCTCATTCACTACCTTTCACTGGCTGCAGCAGTTCCCTGGCCCGCCTGTGCCACTTCACGCAAAGCTTCAATGTCCTCTAAGCTTTAAGATCTCATGATTTTGTGCAGAGATATGTGTAACTACTTGCAAATCCCCTTATAAATTTCCATTAGATACCTTTCTACAAGACATAATACAGATCTCATCAACCACCACCACCTGGTTTTGGTCTGCGCAGCTAGTGGGTGGAAGCAGGGCCCAATCCTCATACTCTGATCAACTAAAGGAGCTCCCACAATGTAGATGTCTCTGGGACTGGATTATTCCTACAGACATGCCTCACCTGCAGCAAAGACTGAAGGAGGGTAGATGCTGCTGAAGTAAGTAAGGAAAAGGAAGAATTTAATAAAATTTATTCCAGGTAGAAAAATAAATTATTTTAAAAATTCTGATCAGGCTGCATTCCTACCCTTCCTTTTTCCAACACGCCCTGGCCACAGGACTTGTATGCAAAGCCAGGGAAGGGGGTTCTGCCCTGAGCAAGAGCAATCTGTCCTAAGCAGCACCTCTTCTTGATTTCTTAACCCTCCCATGACAGAAAGATGTACTGGCTTGTCAGACAGGTTGAGACCAGATCTCTACATGGAGCTTTTAAACAGAAGTGTTTGGAGAGACAGATGCACAACGCTTAGAGGAACTTCCCCATCCTAGTGAAAGGAAGTGCCGTAAGAACCAAGAGCTTCTCTGTTCAGGGGCTGTCAAAGCTGCCCTGAAATGGAAATCCACTGATGCTGAAAAAGCTCACGCTATAATTTAGTAATGGAGGGCTACAGAGAATGCACCAAGTAGTAATTTAGCGAAGACTAAAAGACAGCAAGCCCAGAGACACAGAAACCATTAAAACTAAGGCAGCATCAGGTAAAGGGTGTGTGTGTGTTTCCAAATTATAGAGGATATGACCTTGAGGGCTGGTTTTCAATCTTCTCTTCAGAGGCCAGGTGGGAGATTTGCTACTTGGGGAATTTCAACATCACGACGGAAGCGACTGCTCAGCATGACAAAAGAGCACCTCACCAAGTTGTTAATCTGATTCTGAACATGACAGAATAAATGAATACAAGCATTACAAAATTTGGAGTTAACATTCTATATGTAATGATTCTTCCTATAGCAGGTTCAGGAACATTAACAATTTCTCTGCAATACCAGAGCATTAATTGCCAGCCCTGACTACTCTATTCAGCTACAGTACTACAGCCAAGCAGTCTGTCAGACTGGCCAACACAAACATCCACCCACATCTTTGAAGAGACAAAAGGGCTGATCTTATAATGGGACCCCGAGGTACGCAAAGACATATACCCATCAGTCCCTACATCTGACATTTGATTTAGCTGAAAACCATCAACATTTCACAAAAATATCCAGGGGATATTCTGAATTTATTTTTGGATCTTGCAGTTAACTGGGATGGGGCAAAATGGGCTTTGGGGACAGAAAGCAGTCATGGTGAAGGAGCAGCCGTGCAGGAAAAGCCAGAGACTGACCCAGCCCCAGGTCTGACAGCACAAAGCAGTTCGCATCGGATGCTTCACATACAGCTGTATGAAGCCCTCAGTTGATAGCTCCAGGGTATAGAACAGCATGCCCAGGGGACCTACCCGCTCTTTCTCAGTCTTTCCTGTCTTTAATATACCACAAGAATTTCTTGTTGTTTGTTTTTCTCTTTGACTCTTTGCTCTTCAAATTCCATTTCAGGCCCCTTAGTTTCCTTCTCACACTGCCCACTCCAGCCTGTGCCTCTGTCTCCAGGATTCACTAGTGTTGGATTTCCAGTTTCTGACAGCTATTCCTTTTGCTCAAATAACCTCCTGAACTTTCTGTTTAAGCATATGGATTCACTTGCCTTTCTGGTCCTTTCCTTGCATGTTGCTATTCCTACTTGCAGTGACAGACTGGCATGCTTAAGTAGCTACTACGCCTAAACTAAGATTTTAATTTCTATACTTAATCACAGCCATATATTTAAACAGTGTTCACATTGTTCCAGTAATCAAGGGGGGACCCCAAGCAAGTTGGTCATTATGTTTCCCAGTGTCTATATAATCTAGTCTCAACTTTGACTGTAAAACTCTCCTGGGAACATGAGATAATTTGCACATTTAAATTCAAGTCTACATAAACCAGACCCAGTCTTCAGCTAACTGAAGCAACTAAGACAAGTAATATTAGGCTCCCTGAATCAAATATAACAACAGCATCTAAAAAGGCTGTCACGATCACATGGATAAAGGCAGCTAAAAAAATGTGCAGCTTGTTTGTGAAAGAGGACAATAGAACAACTTTCAAAGACCCCCAAGCACTGAAAACTTTTTAGCTTCTTTAGAAATACTGTTTATATAGTTTATATTTATATGTTTATATAAAAATACCATTAACATTTTTGGCAAGATTTGCCATTGACATGCTAGAAGCTTGCACAAAAGTGACATGTACAACTACTACTACAAAAAAAAAAAAACTATTTCCTGAAACGCTGGCAGACACTTCAATCCATCGTATTTAGGCAACCTAGGACTCTTTCCCAATTTTAACTAACCTGACAAAACAATGCAAAAATTACAGACTGATTCCTCTGTTACAGAATTCATCCTATTCTTCTCGGTGGGGCAGCTCAGTGAGCAAAGCCCTGCTCCAGCTAAGACAATGTTGAAATTTGCCCCCCACGGGGATCCTGCACTGCATGGTTTCAGGGGTCTCCCTCAATCAATAGCCACGTTATCCACAGATTAATGACAAAAGTAAATCGCCATATATCATCCTTCTCACTTCTTCAGTATCCTCCATGGATTTGCTCCTTCAGCCTCTATGAATTAATCTCCTCCACTCTTCCGGACCATCCATCATGCTCTTTCCTGCTCTAACTCCCCATCTCCTTACACTGCCGAATGCCTTTCATCTCTGTTGCCGTCACACTTTTGAACACCTTTCTTAACTCTATTAATACCTATCTCAAGACCATTCTTCTTACAGCCATATAACCACTTTAAGTCCTTTCCTAACAGAGCAAAACACCTTACTGCCACTCCTTTCTCACTTTTTCTTGAGATGTCATTTTGAAACATCATCCCTAAATTGTCATTTCACTTTCCTTGTATATAGTTACCAAATAACTAAATGCTAAATTCATACAGCTTACCCACCTGAACTAGACCGCTGCAAACAGGCTGAAATCCACTAAATAGGAATCAAACATTCTGTATGAAAGTTGCAAAGATTAACGTAATTTATCATGCTTTTAAATGTGAATTTGCTTTTCAAAGGAATTTGGAATATATTGATCAGCACAAAACATCTAAAGCATGCAAAAGGCTTGAAACAAAGCTCTTCAAAATACAAGGGAATGGAAGACCCCCATTTTATTTCCATGTGATCTTTAATATAAATTTTTATTTTTACTTTTTTTTACCATTAACGAACATTTGATAGAGCTTCAATAGTTTATTGAATAAAGACAAAAATGCTGGATTTTGCTAAAAAAATGTTAAAGTTGGTGGTACCTATTTCATTCTTACATACATACTGCAACATGGATGGAAAGGGGAGCACGGTTACACCAAACACAAAGATACAACCAGTGAAATCCCGTTCATTTTCTTACTCTACATTTATAGCTACCCTCTGAAAAAAAAAACTTTTTCCTACAATTTAGTGCCATTCTCATAAGAAAACAATACAGTTGCCTGCTAAACACAAGTATAAGACAGATTTCTGCAATGATTTATAAGGACTTCCACGTTGTACCCTAAAAAGAAAGGATCCTGTACTGAAAGACTACCAGATCTACCAATGAACTTATAAAATGTCCTGGCTGTAATGAGACCATGCCATACAAGCCCTCAACAGGCTGGAAGGGGAAGCATCGGAGGCAGAGGTTTCCCAAATTAACAGCTGAAAAAGCTGCTGGCCCGGAAAGCTTCAGCAAGCCTACAGCAACACCAGAGCTCTGTACAGGCACAGCACAGGAACACCTACAGCCACATTTTCTGTACAGAGTATCTTGAATACCTAGGACAAATTTCTTAAGAATATATCAGATACGTTGAAATGAAGTGTTCACTTCAAAAACACTGAAATCAGATTTTTGTGTAATCACCAGATCACTGCAGCGTCTTTTGTCCATGTTCTTCTAGACATTTCCTCCTCTTCTGCCTTGGAATTCCAAGTTTAAGACTTACAGATTTATTCCTTTTTTTTTTTAAAAAAAGAAAAAACATCTGTTAGTTCTAGCAGGCTTTCCTCAAGATGCCAGTAAGTGTGGACATATGGCAAATCAGCCCCTGCACATGTGCAGTGTGCCATGTCAGTATACTGCGTACAATGGTCCAACACTTGCAGGAAACACAGAACTTACTCTGTGCTGCTCCACCCAGCAGAGGGGTGCTGAGAAGCATTAGTCGCTTCTAAAGTTGCTGCTCTACAACTGGCCCAAACACTTACAATCCATCTGACATTTCCCAGAATGTTCAGGACACGAGGCCAGGTGTTTTCACACATAGAAACACAAAAGTTTTAGCTTTGAGATCATACAACAGCATTCTCAGGAATGCTTGAAGTTACTGATCCTTGAAGTTACTGAAGCACACCTGGGGGACAATGCAGTCATTGGTCCCAGCCAACATGGGTTCATGAGGAGTAGGTCATGACTAACAAATTTGATCTCCTTTTATGATAAGATCACCCATCTAGTCGATCAAGGGAAACCAGCTGATGTGATCTTTTTGGACTTCAGCAAAGCTTTTGACACCATTTCCCACGGGATCCTACTGGACAAAATGTCCAGCATACAGCTAAACAAAAACATCATGCGATGGGTGAGCAATTGGCTGACGGGCAGGGCTCAAAGGGTTGTGGTAAATGGGGCCACATCAGGCTGGCGGATGGTCACTAGTGGGGTCCCTCAAGGCTCCATTTTAGGGCCAGTCCTCTTCAATGTTTTTATAAACTATTTGGATGTAGGACTAGAAGGTGTTTTGAGCAAATTTGCCGATGACACCAAACTTGGAGGAGTTGTGGACTCTGATGAGGGTGGAAAGGCCTTGCAGAGAGATCTGGACAGACTGGAGAGCTGGGCGATCACCAACCACATGAAGTTTAACAATGGCAAGTGCCGGGTCCTGCACCTGGGATGGGGCAACCCTGGCTATACGTACAGACTGGGCGACGAGACGCTGGAGAGCAGCCCCGCAGAGAGGGATCTGGGGGTTGTGGTTGACAGCAAGTTGAATATGAGCCAGCAGCGTGCCCTGGCAGCCAGGAGGGCCAACCATATACTGGGGTGCATCAAGCACGGCATTGCTAGTCCGTCAAGGGAAGTGATTGTCCCGCTCTACTCCGCGCTGGTGCAGCCTCACCTCGAGCACTGTGTGCAGTTCTGGGCATCACAGTACAAAAAGGACATGAAACTGTTGGAGAGTGTCCAGAGGAGGGCTACAAGGATGGTGAAGGGCCTAGAGGGGAAGACGTATGAGGAGCGGCTGAGGTCACTGGGCCTGTTCAGCCTGGAGAAGAGGAGGCTGAGGGGAGACCTCATCGCGGCCTACAGCTTCCTCGCGAGGGGGAGTGGAAGGGCAGGCGCCGACCTATTCTCCTTAATCACCAGTGACAGGACCCGCAGGAATGGTGTCAAGCTGAGGCAGGGGAAGTTCAGGCTGGACATCAGGAAGAGGTTCTTCACCAAGAGGGTAGCTGCACACTGGAACAGGCTCCCCAGGGAAGCAGTCACTGCACCAAGCCTGTCTGAATTTAAGAAGCGTTTGGACTGTGCACTTAGTCACATGGTCTAAAATTTTGGGTAGACCTGTGTGGTGCCAGGAGTTGGACTTGATGATCCTTGTTGGTCCCTTCCGACTCAGGATATTCTATGATTCTCTCACGATATCCAGAGTCTTGCAAATATACCTAAAGCAGCAGATAGAACTAATGGAGTACTTCCATTGATTCCCATTAGTATGGTCATATCTGTACTCGATTACTTGGAATATGATTCCAATACCAGGTAAGAAAAGAATGTTTTTGAAGGCAAGTATCATATTCTTTTCTGGCCACTCTGAACATCAGTTAGATAACGAACATCTCATAAAATGTTGGCAGAACAAAAAGCCTTTTTCCTGCAGAAGAGTTTCCACATCATATAGTCAAATACACAGTTCTATTACTGATTTACCTACAAAGTTCAATCGTCTTCCCATATTTGCCTTTGATATATAGTAAACATCTTGGGGTAACAGAGATTTAATTTCTTCAAAAACCTGTGTAAAACATCTTCACCTCTTAGCTCGTATCTTCCCCTGCTACTCCGTAGCAAAAATCCTTACTTTCTGTGTTGACTATCTTACACACAAAGCTTACGAGCAACTTAAGAGTAAAGAACATGCACTCATTGTGAACAAATACCTGCAATCCCAAACCGTACCATACAAAAGCAACCCTAGTTTCTTACTCATATCTATCCTTCCTGAACCAAGGGGACTACCCACATACACATAACTGAACATGTCCATGAGTACTTCCATGATTCAGACTCAGAATGTACAGCTAAAATACAAAACTTGAAGTCAGCCTCTCCTTCACTGCTTGCAAGACTCATATAATATCAGTGGAATCAGCTACCCTATGGATCTGAAACAGTCCCCTGAGATTCCCTTGCTTTTTCTGCTGCCTTGCTCCCCTACTGCCAGCTCCTGACAGGTGAGACATTCTTCTACTGACAGACCGGCAATAACCTGCTGCAACAAAAGAAAACCAGAGTAAAACAAAATGTGAAAAATGAAAGATTCATCACACATATCACAGAAAAATCTAAAAACAGCATTGTTTCAGTTGAGATTCTTTTCCCTGTGGTCATATAGTCTCTCCTGTACAACTGCAGTGTTGTTCAGTTATGACTTCAATTTCAGGATTTAATTTCCTCCTCAGCACTTGAGATGTAAGCAGGAAGGAGAGCAAAGAAGGAAAACTGAAATCAAGGAAAAGTCACTACACAAATCTTGTACTTTCACCTTGGCTGATGAACCAGGAGCTGCAAATGCTTCAGCTACATTTTTCCCCCTGAAGCAAAACTGTGTCCATTTTAAAATCTCAATTAAATTTTTTTCTCCTCAGAAAACTGGTTGCTGCTGGATTTTGACTATTTTCATTTCTCGCTACCACGGTTGCCTCCTCAATGAAAATTAAAGCTCAAAACATTTCTTAAGCTTCCAACAAGTTATTTTGGCTTTGTAAACACAGTTATTATCATCATAAGAAGAAAATTACATTTTCAGGTTTGGTTTCAAACACCACTGTTCGTTGAACAGTGCCACCCGCGCGGCCCCTTCCAAGCCTCGAGCCCCTGGGAATTTCTCAACACAACCGCAAGTGAGGGCCATGGCCAGGATGGCGCGATCTGGGTATGTGACGGTCACTTGTACTTCACCTAACCATCGTCAAGGGAGGTGATCCTCCCCCTCTACTCTGCCCTGGTCAGGCCTCACCTGGAGTACTGTGTCCAGTTCTGGGCTCCCCGGTACAAAAAAGACAGAGATCTCCTGGAAAGAGTCCAGCAGAGGGCCACAAAGATGAGACGGGGCCTGGAGCATCTCCGCTATAAGGAAAGACTGAGAGACCTGGGTCTGTTCAGCCCTGAGAAAAGAAGACTGAGAGGGGAATCTTATTAATGTTTACAAATACCTTAAGCGTGGGAGACAGTGGGATTTGGCCAACCTCTTTTCAGTGGTTTGTGTGGACAGGACAAGGAGCAATAGCCAAAAAATGGATCTCAGGAAGTTCCACACCAACATGCGAAAGAACTTCTTCACGGTGAGGGTAATGGACCACTGGAACAGGCTGCCCAGGGAGGTTGTGGAGTCTCCTTCTCTGGAAATATTTAAGGCCTGTCTGGACGCCTACCTGGGCAGCCTGCTCTAAGGAACCTGCTTTGGCAGTGGGGTTGGACCCGATGATCTTTCGAGGTCCCTTCCAACCCCTTCAATTCTGTGATCACAATTCTTGATTTTTTTCTGCAAGTAAAAGTAATTAACAACCGACCTCAATAAGCAGCTCTCCTTACAAATTAAGGAACAGTTAAATGATGGGCTCAAATTCACCAAGCCAGTCTTTGGCAGATGCCAGGAGAAAGCACAGGTTTCTTGAATCTGCAGCGCTCTACTTGTATGTCTTTCAGAATGAATGTCTGATGACCAATTTGCCATTTTATCATGCTCTTTTGTAGTAATTTAGCTATTACCTCCTTGATATGGGTACTAGAACAAATAAACTACCTGTGCCAAAGTATAGCACATGAATCTTTTGCGAAGTAGGCAAACATTAATGTTTGCCAGCATTGAAATGCTTGCTCACTGCGAGAGTAAGTGGAATAAATAAAAAAACAAAACTTTTTTTTTTTTTTTTTAAAGATCTGTGGATATTTAGGCCCAGATTAACATTATTTAACATTCAACATTTACCTGCGTCACCTACACCTCACACCTACTGACACAATAGTTCTTCTATAGGCAATGGTGAGAGAATTTTGAGAAGGTAATTCCCATGTTAGGTTTGTGCATGTGAGAGGCTGTTACATCAACGAGAAGAAATCCACAAAAATAGGTTTTACTGGTATTTATTTAGAAAGATGGAAAAGTTCAGCAAGAGCTTTAAAAGTAGTTTCCTACATCTACAAATTAAGATCCACCAAAAAGCACCCCACTGCAGGGAAACTTTGAAATCTGGTTGATATCCATATGGTTCTGCAGAATTGCTCAAGTACCCAATTAAATACAAATTTTACTAATGACTGGCACTGCTTTTTAACGCCAAAATAAAGGAAATTCAGTAATACCTTCTCTGCCTCTTTCGTCCTTGGTTTCTTTCAGTAGCTGTGCCTACTGTTGCTATAATTGGCCATGTGAAGAGCAGGGATTTCTGCAGGAAACATTTCGGATCTCTACTGACAGAGAGCACCCCTTGCCTTAAAGTATTTTTCTGTGATTTTTTTTTTCTACTTCAGAAAGTACACCACACAAGTACTGCTTCTTTATCTTTCTTATTGGAGTGGCCTGCAATTTACCCTTATCAAAATTCATCTAACTTCTCTGAGAAGTTCTGTCCCAGTCATGCCTTTGTAGAAGCTGTAGAACCCACTAAAAACTATATGCACTCGAATGCGAGAAAGGAGACAGTTCTGTAAATGATGCCATCTGCCATGATTTGAACAAGCTGAAATTGCTCTGCGGCATCTTTATGTGGGGAAATTGAAAGAAGTTGGAAAAACCAGTTGGTTTCCTTCATGCAGTCTGTGACGTTTAAAGCACTAACGATTCAAACCACAAATTAAGGAATCTTCACTGTTGTAGTTGCACACTACCTCTCCTCAATCTACAAAATTACACCTGCTTGAGTTAAACCAGCCTGGTTTGTATTAGTCTAAATGCAATAGGCTCATTTCAAGCAGCAGAGACACCAATACAGGGACTACATCAACAGGAAAGTTTACCTGAAGGAAGGGTAAGGCGCGTGTAGAGCCAGCAAAGCTCCCAGAATAAAAAGTGTTGACCAGAAACAGATCAGGATCCCTGCACTACTGTAACAACGCAGATTTTACCAGGAGCAAAACACTGCATTACACTGTGATCCTCATCCTGTCCCTCTTGCAGACCTCAGACAGGAGGCAGGTGAATCTCTCCTCCACACAGAAACTGGTCTGAGATTGTGGCATGGTTTCTACCTCTTACAGCAGCACAAATAAAAATTCCCAAGACACATGTCTATCTACATCAATGTTGCAGAGATTCACAGAATACCAGAAGGAGGGGAAAGAGAGGAAAAGTTGATGAACCAACTTTAGGTGTCCAAAATCTTAAACAAGAAAAAAGCCTATTATCAGAAGCCTTCAATTCACTATTCAAAAACCTACACCTGCACTAGAGAATCGTCAGAAGTGAGAAAAGCTTAAAAATTACCAAGTTAATGAGACACAACTGCCATTTACAAGTCTGTACTAATCCCAGTGGTTTAATCCCAGTGGTGTTCAACCCGTTTTTACTTAATGCATAGCTAGCCCTTTGTTCCCAAATGAAATTAGTCAAGCTTTTGCGAATAAATATTGAGAAGAAAAAAAAAGTTATGACTTAAGGAATTGGCCTCAGGATGTCAATTCACTGTCGTGAAAATAAAAATGGGGCCCTGTATGCACACAATGCTTATTGGTACTACCAGCAGTTACTTGATATTCAACAGACATATAAATGCAGCTTTTTTTTTTTTTGACTTTTTTTTTTTCCCCTTTGGCTGCTGTGATGAAAATCCTGTTATAGAAATTGTCTTTGCAAAACTACAAGTAGGCAATACAACAAAGCAGGCTACTAAACATTTAAATGTTTAGGGTCATAAAAATTTGCAGAGAAACAAACGCTGAAAAATTGCTCAGTTAGCTTTCCCTGCTTCTGGCACAACAAAGGATGTTTCCAGGAATTTTACCTACTATGTGAGTTTGGTACCTGGGATGCCACGCCCAACAGCTTGAGCAAGGATAAAATTAAAACAAGGAAGGGTTACACATCGTACATAGGGCAATAGGGAAGTCAGAGAAACTCAGGGCTGCAGCAATCTAAAAATCTGGTGGCAGAAGCCCAGCAGAAGCCAAATCATCAGGGAAAGGGAAAGAACGGGTGACCAAACTGCAGCCCCAAAGAGAAGCAGAGGCCAGCCTGATACCAGGCCTCAACTGCTCCAGCACAGCCTGACGAAGGTCAACATCTGTCACGAAATCACTTAACAGTGAATAGCAACCAGCATCACAAATAAAATGACAACTCCGATTCTTCTGATAGTCCCATGGACACTCATATCCAGTGCTGTTCTCCATGTCCACCACTCATCCATCTGGACTACTGGGTTGTGACAGAGACAAAACATTCTTTTTACATTCCTTAATTTGCTTTATAGTACAGCAATATATTTTGAAGCACTACTTTAGGTTTGAGAGAAACCAAATATTTTGATGAATTAACAAATAACTCTTATTTCCCAAAAGAATTCTGGAGAAAAGGATATGAAGGTTTCAGATTTACAAGCACGTTAAACTGAAGCATGAGTATTTTATTAACTGGTATGTTTTTCACACTAGAGAACTAGACTAGAGAAAATTAGGAAGTAAAGTACCTTCCAAGCACCTCTAAAAGAGAAAATAAAAAAAAAAGGAAAATGCATAAACATGCATGCCTGCTATAATTTTTACAGTTTTCTGCTGCAGAGAGGATGAAAAGCTCAGCTACCATACTTTAAAATGGTAAACAAAAGGCTATATCTAATTAAGGTGAATATTGGCCATCTGTTATGCAACTCAAGGACTGATTAGAAAAACAATGTCTAGTTTGATCAACCTCGACTGGCCAGGTTAATCCATGAAAGGATCCAAACAAACGTATAATCTTTTCTAATCGCTATTGGATTAACTAGATTAATCCAATTGGATACATATAGTGTTTTAACACCACCACATTTATTTTGAGTATTCCATTATTTCCTTTATTTATCCTTCTCAACCACATTAAGTTATTTTAAAGAAAATGATTTCCAAAGTTCTGGTATTTCCTTATGAAATGAGAAAAGTCATCCAGTGAGTAAACGAAATGTTTCACAAAGATTCTTCTTTGGCACAGAACACTCATGTCCCATTCGATACTCTGCTGAAGGGTCACAAAACTTCACTAAAGAAGAGAGAAATGATTCTGATGCTACAGAGACCTGGAAACATATGCTTGTTTTAATTCTGCTTCAAAACATATCTGAGAAATGTGGATTAATTACATTTAATACTTTGCTCTGTGAGCCACCTTACCTATCGAGTTTTAGAATGTACGTTCTGCATCCTTACATCACCTACCAGTATTTGCTGGGCAACTCTACAGTTTCTTTGATTCCAGCAGGTATTTAATCCCCAAAACCCCAGGAAGTAGAAGAACATGAATTCCTTCCTATCTACAGAAAGCCTGATTATTAATATTGTAAGGAAAAAACAACCTAAAACAAGCCACACACTGCAGGTAGCCCCAGCAACACTCCTCCACACAGGTCAACATGGTAACTTCTCTCTTTTTTGTAACAGCACTGGACAAAGGTGTGTTCACATAAAGTTTACAGAAGGTATACATGACAGGTCTGGTGTGAAAAAAATGGAAATTAAGCTGGAGACTGAAATGGCAATAGCTTCAAAAGTGAGGCTGATTAAATTTGAAAAGAGAATGCCATGCTACTGGCACTGACCTGTCTACTCCTTTGGAGTCCACTGTGACAACTTATAAAGTAACTGAAACTGCTTCTGCCAACTGTAAAGGGAAGTTAGCTGGCAGTACTGGAGGGTGGCATGCAGGAACTTCTTAATGCATTTGATAAACTTTAATTTGACTAAATATATTTACATCTTGCTTTCCTCCCCCCCCCAAAAACAAACAAAATATATTACTTCTCATTTTAGTCTAGGAATCTGATTGTGGGTTTCTTAATCTTGCATCATCAGTTTGGCAATGAGTCATTGCACATTTCATCCAGACCTTACTATTCCACTCTCCCAGAGTGGAGGAGGCTTGTCACTATCTTTTCATACATAGAACACTTTTCTTTCAGTACAAACGCATGCAATAGCAATAGTATTTTATTTACAATTATTGAACTAGTATTGATTAGATCAAATCTGAACACCTTGTTGTGTGTAAAGTAAGTACCAAGCAAAAGGAGACTTCAACCTTTTGAATGTACATGCTATTTTGCAATTGAATCAACAGTCTTTAAGAGAATTTAAGAAGAGGAGAGAATTGTCTAGGCTTTTAGGTTGGGATTATCCAAAGATGACTAATGGAACTAGGCACTTAGCTCCCTTAGGCCCTTTTGAGAAACTTCACATTTAATAATTAATCCCACATAGACTTTACTTTTTACAGGATCTTGTGCTCAGTAAATTAACATGGGAGCCAGACTCAATTAGAACAATTGCTTGCCTGTGTTGGTTTTGGTAGCATCATTAGGGTAGGGTCAACTGCCCTCAACTCCTTAGACCATAATCCAGAATTACAAGTGACTACACAACCCAAGGACTACACCGGCTCCTTTGGCAGCGTACGGCTCACTGCCAAGTCACCAGGCACTGAGGACAGCCTGGCAGCCAGCTCGTGGCAGGTACGCTGCTGCAGCAGCCCTTCCCTTCCAGCTGTCTGAGCTAGCATCAGCCCGCTGTTCCTTTGGACTCAACTGGAGGCACACACAATTTAGGAGTGGTGCTTTAAGGTCAACTACATCCTAACAAATAACTTCTACCATAAAAGGAAGTTCTCTTCTTTTACTTGTTTGTTTTTGAGATTAATAATCTTTGTTTCCTGACGACAGCATATCCAGCAAGACTTCTCCAAATGTAGTACTGAAGGGTGAAAGCCACACTAACAGCAGAAATAAGTACCTCAATAGTTTGATTATGCCACAGAAGCATATTCAAGTAGCACTGAGAAAAGAGCTACACAGACCTAGTCAGCTCCGGATAAGCAACAGGAATGTGAAGGTCTGAGCTGGAGCACAACACGTCCCTATTCGTATAAAGCTGATACCACACAACACAGAGGATGTCAAGTACTCCCAAACTCATGTTCTTCTGGGAATCCACTACCTTTTGTATTTCTTAACTTTACCAGATCTTATCTATGCAGTCTTAATATCGTGTTAATATAGTTTATCTGTCTCTATTATAGATAATATACCTCTTAATGGTGAGAAAGACTGAAAGAAGCATTCATTATATAAAGGAACACACCATGGTACGAGTGCTTCACAAAATCATTTCTAATACATCTTAGACCTCAGCATGACCCACTTCCAACAGATCCACGTAAAACAAACTTTTAATTTCCTCTTCCAGTATTTCCCAGGACTGTATCATTCTTTCCCATCACTAACACAAGTACAGCCAATCTTTAACAAATGACCTAGAGGGTTCTGCAAATTTGTTGTAAGTTACTTAATAAAAATGTTTCATTTACAACTGCCTAGAGAACAGCACCTTGATAGCCTCAAAAAGGGTTAAAACATGTAACTTGGAATTCCTAAGGGTTTATATTGAAAGATCAACATAAATAGTAATAAAGACCCCAATACAACACACACTTAAGATAGGTTGTAAATAAAATTTTTAAGAACAGAAAAAAAGTAACTCTTCATTGAAACAGGGGAGATAGTGAAAAATTAGACAGTTCAACAAAGTGTATTGGAAGTATGCGCAGTTTAGAAATATTTTTCATTTGTACTGTTTCTAACATAAACACATCTTTTCTCCTAATTAAAACTGATTACACTAATAATGCACAATTAATTCAGCTGCAAAATTCTTGGGCAAAGATGACACCTACCTATGAACCATAATTGTATCTCCTCTCTCTAATTAAACAAGCAACAAAATTTAAATGTACCTTTAGAGCTTCGGGTGCAGGTTCTCAGTGGTGACAAATCTGAATGGCAGCACTGATTTTCTTGGTGCAAGGCTGATTTGCACCAGCTGAGGGTCTGGCTTTTGGCCAGGAGCTCCATTAGTCTGGTATAAAACAGCTAGATATTTTAAGGGGACATCCATTTTGCTAGTCCCCTTTCCTACTTCCCCCCCCCCCCCTTTTTTTTTTTTTTTTTTAAGTTTAGGAAACTCTGACATGATTTCACACTGCTTATCTGTACACCTGTATGTTGAATGGAAAAAACACAGGCTGATGACTGAATTTAACACTGTTTTCCTTACTGTATACCACCCCTGCCCCCATTTTTCCCCCATTTTCACAGTCCCTAAATCAGGAAACAGGAGTAGGTGGCCTGTTTGAAAGCATCTCCTTGCAGAGTACACAGCCATGGCACCCAGTGCTCTCTCGTGCCTATGAACGAATGTGAATGTGACCATTTCACAAGGAGGGAGATAACAGAAATCAACAAAGGCGATTCACAGAGACAAGGCAGCAGGAAGGGAGAGAGGACATAAGCACAGTACAGGAATAACCACTGACAAAACCAGAGCACGCTCTCCAACTACAGTGGTAACAAGGAATAGAGCACTAAATATTTAATCAGCACATACAGGGCATATCCTTGGCAGGCATCCACCACAAAAAGCACAGAATCCTAAACTGAACTAAACTCTTGTCAGCAAGGACATAAACCTGGATTTAAAAGTCATGATTTCAACAACAGCCTTCTAGATGAAAGCAACGATGATGGTTCTACATAACCGTGCGTGTGCAGACAACCGCAGGTAAGGCTTCATTTTGGCAGCTACAGCTCTGCACTGCCTCCACAAAGCGATTGCAGGTTTCCACTCCATGCTGCTGGCATATATAGGCTCCCAGCTTTGCAGACTGGCTGTAAAGGAGAATGTAACATGCTCGGCATGAATTAACACACTTTGCAAACCGAATGCAGCGTTTCAAGTGGCAGGCAGTGACTGCATGACCTGTCGGAACAGGCTACTGAACGTGAAGAACTTAAAATGCTGAATTCAATCAACTTATACTTACATAACTTTTAAATTATTGTTTTAAATTACTTTGAAGTTTGTGGGTTTTTTTGTTTTTTTTTTTTTAAAGTAGAAAATTGATGACCTGGAGAATTGAGATTAACAAGTTACTAAGAATGAATTCATACTTCATCCCTTTAGTGCTGCTGTTGATGAGGTACCTCCATAAAGCTTTTAAGCTTGTATAGAAGGAAAAAAATGTTGGCCTTCAATCATTATTTGGTGGCTTTTCAAGGTTGCAGCTTCATCACCAGGAGTCCAATGACACCCAAGATAACTCTGCACAAGACAGCTCACGTCTGGAAGCAATACAGCTGCGTTTATTTTGTTGCCATGCTGCCAGAGTTACTATACCAGGTCAGTACAAGTCAAGGGATCTCTGAACTTCAGGCTGCAGTGTCACTGACCTTTCTTCTCTCCATTATAGCATCAGTGGATGTTCTCACAACTGAAAACTACATATGTTTTGAATAATCTGTTCCATCTTATCCTTTTACCACATGGGATAATCAAAGCTGACAATGTTCAGAATTGAGGCCCTGAGTACTTTGTTCACCTCCAAACATAAAAGTTTATATGTTTCATAAGAACATGCAGTGACTCCGATAAAATTACATGCATTGATGTTCTTGTTCTTATGGTATAAAATCTCATCCCTTTGAAAAAAATTTCTGCACTATTACCATGGGGGGGGGGGGGAATGTACTTTTGAAACACTGGGGAAAAAAGTTGTTGAAAATATTTTCAGATTTGTGTCACAGTTAAAATGAAAACGCATTTTTAAAGATAAATTTTGACATGTAGGAGAAATTTTCATAATCATTGTACTGATTTAGGAAATTCTTTAGGCAAGACCACAGACCACAAATCCTAACAGCCATCCCGGTGTATCCTGCCCTTCTTGATCATATTGAGTATTTCAGGAAGGAATCTGGGCACCGAATTAAGCATGGGCTGTTGGCTGTCAGCTTTACACAAGAATCTGCCTTGTGATCATAGCAATAATGTTAATAAGGCTCCTGGCTAGACTTATTAGAGACATGAAGATTTTATATATGCAAACCTTCTTAGAAAAACTCGTGTAGGTCAAATGAAACTCAACTCAATGTCAGAAAACTAATTAAAGAAACAAGTTGAAATTATTCTACATCAGCAGCTTAAGGCTTCATCTGTACACAGAAGCTAGTGCACAGCATGAGGGCATGTGAATTCGAGACATGCCAGCCATTCTATCCTAATCTTACGAGGGGACACTCAGTGCATCAGTCACACTTCTGTGCTTGAAGCTGAATAGCAAGGGGCTCACAGCACACTGTATGTACATCCACACCAGGGCTTCATCACACAGCTTTGTTTCCCTGTGTCCAAGACCACAGACACTGCAAAACTGCACAGCAAACCATATCAAGATGCAGACGTGGCTTAAAAACAGCCATTTCTTTTGCCAGTTTAATTACAGGTTCACAATACAAGTGCACACACTACTGTGCAAGAGCAATGGAGGAGGTGACATGGTGACAAGAACAAGCAGCCTGGGTATATGAACCAAAGAACCACTTCCTTTGTGGATACTGCTGGCTTAGCATCGAAACAAAAGCCTAAAATTAAGCATATACTGTTTTCAGGCACCCCTGGTACCTAAAGTTCTCTTATGTACTAATAAAGGCATGCAATAATCCTACAGAAGTGTTTCTGAAAGGCTAAATTTTAACCACAAATGCCAGATATTAGACACATTCTCTTGTTTGCTGATTTGTACCCAATTAAATGCTTTAGGATAACATCTGTAAATGGACCTTGTTGTTTGCAAAGTATCACCAGCGAAGAACAACGCTTCAGGTCATTTTGTTAAACATCTGCTGTGTTGGAAAACATCACAGAGCTGGAAAACAACACTATGATGAGAAGATCTGGAAGAGGAAATAATGTTTATTTTTCTGGGAATCCCTTGAATGTTTGAACTTAAATCATATTATGGTCTGAGACACAGAAAATATCATGGAGACCAGATACTTTGGAATGAATGCTTGTTTATTCATGCCAGTTTATCAAACCCATATGTATACAACCCTCTCCTTCCAGCTACTGTAAGTACTTAAAGCTCTCACAGCTAAGCTGGGTGTACAACTCACAATGCATGATTTAAGGGAAAAAGAGACCAAGCAGCAAACCATACCAGTATTGACTCAAATATTTCTTGTAAATTTAACTTTAACTTGGGTCAAAATCTTTAAGCTTATACTTAATTTTAAGAAAGCAAATGATCATTTAAAAAACAATGGAAATACCCACTTTATTTTAAACACACGCTAGATCATGCTAGTGTTTCAGGATCCTGAGAATATCCTGTTACTTCTTGTAGCTCATGCTATTTTTGCATGCAAGACTGATTTGTGAAATACAATTTTTACACAAAATTGCTGCATACATTTCAACCCAAGTAAAAATGTATGCCATATGGGATTGTTTAGATACCTTTACTGAGTATGTTACTCTATATGAAATATAATTCTTCAAAGAATCATTAGGATTTTGAAGCTGGTGGAAAAGGAAAAAGATAACAGGGAAAAAATGGAGTTAGGGTAATTAAAATTCCTTGAAAATATTTCCCTGCATTTTTCTGCATCAGAAACAGTTTTATAGTCAACTCTGTAAGTCAAGGCTAGACTTGCAAAACATATGGGATTTTAGTTAACTGCAGAAGAAAGCAATCAGCTGCCTGTTTTGCCAACCCTGTAAGAAACATCTTTTGCCATACATGACTGAAATACTCTTGCACGTGCACACCCACACACAGTGCCCAGTTTGGGTTTCATTATTCTTCATCTGTTTTGATACTGAACCCAAATCACCATCAGAAGTTCCAGTCAGTGTCTCCACAAAGCAGAATTTAATCAACACACACTGCAGGTAGACATAGGTAAACAAACACTACTCTCTCTCCAAAATCATGATTCAAGTTTCCATTACAGACAAGTTCCCTTTAAAATTCAGCGTGTGAAGACCAACAAATTAGGAAAGGACAAAGATAGAAATAGGTAATAGTCTTCTAAATGACAGAAGCTTTTGTATTGCCTATCTTGCCTGGAGTCCTCTTTTTGGACTACAGAAAGCCCGCAGACCTGATCTCCACCACTATTGCAATGGAAACGAAACAACTTACAAAATGTGGATTGTTTTCAGGTAGGCATAAGAAAAGCAAATAAAAAGTCATGTGATTCTATCATTTATACCAAAAGAAAGTCTCTCAAGAGCACTCAACTCTCAACCTGATTATTCATGCTATATTCACAGGGCAGTGTCTTCAGAAAATACCTGGAAATGGTGGAGGATAAGCAGCTGAAAATAAACCTTCACTGAGAAAAAGGTAAAGATGGTTAATGCGATTCTTAGATGCATAAACTGGAAAGCAGAAGTGTCATCTGTTTTATGACTGCTCCTGGAGTCATGTGTGCTTCCAAAACTCAGAAACCATGGTGATATATGAGAAAGTGTTAAAGGTGTGATTACAAAACAGGAAAAGATATTTTTAGTGAACAACTCAAGGACCTCATCTTTTTTCCTCTTCCTAAGGGTAACTTTGTGAGTTTACCATGCAACACTTCAGACAGCTTCTGCTTAGTAGAGTTGAGGCCATGGCTTTGCAAAATATTAACTCATGCAAAGAAAAATCAACAAAACAGAAGCTGAGATGTCTATATGACTGAGCAGCCCGCATCAAGTATTTATCAGAGGCCTCCTGAATTCCTTTTTATATAATAAGATTATTAAGACCTGCACTTTTTATCTACTTTATGAAACCTAAACCAGGCCAAAATGGAAAGCACGAGTGGTATGTTTTTACAAAGCTAAGGCATACCCAACTTCCTTACATATCGCAGCTTCTTTTCTCCCTAAGAATACAAAATCTACTACAGAAAATATGATGTTATGGCTTCGTTTTTTTTGTATTTATCAGAATGTGAATTCTGATATCTAAATAAAAGCTAAGCAGTGACACCCTACTTTACCAATGTACCAGACATGGCCATTTTTACCATTCACCTCTTCAGAATACAAACTGCAGAGCAAGAATTGACCAACTGATAGCAGTTGATGCAACTTCTCCCCAGACTACAGTTAACTACTTACATACACTGTAAAGCTTGAAGACTGTTAAAGGAACCATATCTCTACGGTTATACAAATTCAGAGGTGGAACTCCATTTCTGAAATCCTGCAGACTCAGGGCTTGTCCTTGAAACCAAAACCTATCTTCTAGATATCCAATCCTGACCTACAGAGTAACAGAGAATCCAAGCACAAGTACATTCTGCTAGTGATTAACTTAACCTATAAGCACATACCTATCTTGCACTCAACTTATTTAGGTTCAGCTACAAGCACTTTGCTAAACCACAGACTCAATGTACCGTTCTTTGGCCCAAGAGTTTAAATTCAAGCCTTTCTATAGACGTGCTTCCTCTAAAGCTACCCTTGTATCACAAAAGTTAGAATTATTTTCAATAGTATCTACTTTAACCATACTTAGAGCTCATAGCTGTCGAGCCCCTAGTATTCAGAGAAGATGATATTTTTAAGAAAAGCAATTGCTGTAACTTCCTGCCTGAATCAATTCTTTGGTCCCATTGAAAATGTTGTCTTCATACTTTTTTAATTTCCCAAGGATTTCCCATGACAATTTCTTTAAAATTTTAAGCCAGTTAATTTAAAGGGGAGAGAAAAAAAAAAAGAAAAAAGAAAACTGCTGCACAAACACACTAGAGATGAGAGCAGACTGTGTGACAATGACCAGTATGGATGAGGGACAAAGGACAGATGTTGCTGAATCACTGTACAGCTGCACAAAGTCTACAGTTCAAGCTTTCCATACTTCTGTTTCGATCTCTGCACTGACACAGACATATAGTCGCCCCTTTTTTTTCTTGACCACAGTACCCTGGTTTCTCACCAGCATTCACGCCCCACTTCCACAGGGGAAATGCCCTTCTCCCATTGACATGACCTTGCTGCTTGTCACAAACATAATACATTCTGCTGCATGTGTTAATTGCAGCTACAGATGAAGGGAATGGCACCTTGCTGTTGCCTTACCTGCCATATAGATCCTCACACATTTTCCACCACCAATATTCCCTTCTGCCCTTTGCAGTGGATAAGACTGCAAGACCCAGGCTTAACACATCATGTTCAATTATAATCATGATCTCCATCCTGGCAGATACACTGAGCTAAACCCTGAGGCTCTACTGATTTAAAGCAGGGTTTTCTGTTTCTCCGTTTGTTTTTTGTAAAGTGTTAAGCAACGCTCAGTCATGGTTATCATTTCAGAGGTGTGGACATTTTCCTAAAGGGAAGTGTACCTAATCATCGCCATTTCACAAGGTCTGCCAAGTCATCATAACATGGTAACACACT
Organism: Anser brachyrhynchus; assembly: GCF_964034855.1. NCBI lineage: Eukaryota > Metazoa > Chordata > Aves > Anseriformes > Anatidae > Anser > Anser brachyrhynchus. Next base: position 13,682,116 of record NC_137703.1, on the reverse strand, counting down.
TAGATTGTTGTTTATCTGGTCTGTATTTGAACAAGCGAAACAAAGATCTCAGCTTAATATTTTAAAAGGTACTAGTGACCTCATGTCTCATATTGCTAAGCACACTGAAGTGATTGTTTCTGCAACTGCTGTGTGCATCCTTCTGTGTACATTTATTCCTCTACTTTGTCACACAACTAAACAGCCAGAAATAGAAATACACCAAGTCATTTAAATATATATATATACACATATATATATATTGACATAGATATCTTACTACTAATAATAAACCAAGAACTGTATCCTCTCTACACGGATGCAGAACAAATCTGTCTTCTCTGTTTTAAGTCTGCACTTACATCATCCTCAACAGTACTGGATGCAGGTATGCATTTGTTTAAAATACAGTTCCGATTCAATTGAAGTACTGACTCCAAATTACTCACCTTCAACCAATCTTCAACTGAACTAGCCCAGGTTTTTTGCAGCCTGTTCTCCTGAACAAAGCAGATCCATGGCTCTTATATTTCCGACAAAGAGTACTTACACCACAAAGCTGGGATACATGTGAATATGTATGAAAACCATGAAGAAATGTGGTGCTATTTTAATGTTTCCTTCATTAACTGAACGGTATCAAGAGACACCAATATTTCCTATAAAAATATAATTTCTCTCACAAAATAAGTAGGTTTTAAACATCAGCCAATTGCTGATTATTTCAAAGAACTTGCTCTGTATTACTCTTACAAAAAGAATGGCTGCTGACCATTCAATTCATATTTCACTGTAATTTCTTTAACTCTCATACTATTTCATTCTTTTCATTACCTTTGCAAATACAGCTGACTCCAAAAGATTTGTTCCCCTTCCTTAAAGGAGCTCAGCAGAGGTCAGCAAATCTACATGCATTGCATGCATAATCGCACAGCCAGGGTGGGCAACATCAGTACATAAATTACTATAATAGCAGAAAATTCAACATTTTGAAATCTCTACTTTCTGCATATGAAAAAGACTAAGACTCTGTAAATCATTTGGAATGCTTATCAGTAATTAATGAAGACATCACAAAAAATCACCCTTGGGGATATTTCACAAAAACATACGGAGAAACCTACGATACTTCCTCCATGCCATTGCCTCCTATTTCCAGGGTGGTGCTAACTTCTGTTTCCTAAAATGCTAGGCAGACACCTCCCACTCTCTTTGAAAATACTGTATCAATATGTTAATACCATCACAAATTCTCAAAGAACTGCATTATATTGAATAAATTAAAGCCAATTTAGCAGAGCTGGAATGACTTTAATCAAGTAAACATTTAAGTTTTGGCTTCACCCATTTGTCTCCAGTCACATTTGAGATGAAACAGACTAGATTGCTTTGACAAATTTATCAAAAAGCATGCATATTTCATATATCACTCAGCAGTAGAACAGATTCTGACTTAATAGGGTAACACAAAAGCCACCTTTCTCCCAACTATATTATATTAAAAAATAGAAATAAAAATGGTTTGTTCTGTCTTTGGTCACAGGTATCAAGGGCATCCTAGACTGCTCTTAGAGTAAAAGTTAACGCTGAGAACATTTTATCAGATATATCAGCTTCAAAATTCCTGAACGGAAGTGACAAGGTCAGGCTTCCCCAGAGAAGATAAAATTTCTGATGCCCACCTGAAGGTCCAAGTGCCACAAGCACACACAAGTCCTGAAGTACATGCCACTGAATCCACTGGGATTAGTAACGCTAAATTGTTCACATTTGTTTGCATGGCTAGGGCATGGTTAAAACTGCACTTCGGAGTACAAATAAACACAATTTCATTACCTGACCTCTGATCTCCGGAGTCTCGCACAAGGCTTATTCCTTCATGTTTTAGCTCTAGTGGTTTGCCCATTTTCAGGATCAAAGAGGTCATCTATTTGCACTATACACTTTCTGGGTCTTCAGGGAACACAAATATCCTGCTACACCTGGATTACAACTGATGTGAGAATGAGATTAATTTGAAGAACCAACAGTGTTCGTTACAATTCCACAATTACAAAACTGGGGCTGGGCAGTTTAGAAAGCCTAGCAAAGGGGAAAAATCACTAATAAACCCTACAGTACTACAGGAAAAAGCTGTTCTCTTTACCAAGACTCAAAACACTCTATGTAGGTCTGCTTTTAATACAATTACAGCACTAGCACTCTAACTTTTGTAGAAAGAATTCAGTTACAGCCACAGAGGTCAGAACATACAACAGGAATAGACTTTTGGTCACTAATACATATCCCTAGTATCTGAGATAGTCACAGTCTCTCCCATAAATGAAAACAAGACTATTTTAGTTTCATTACCTATTGAAATACAGTTCTGGAATAAATGCACACTGATAAAACCGAGTATTAAAAAAGTCGATTTATCTGTGCAAGAAGTTAAATGAAAACACTACTTATCAATATTATTTGCAACTCTCTTACACTGTTATGAAAATAAAGCCAGACTCTGTATGTGACCACGTCCTTGGAATTGCTCTCATTACAATACACACTTGCGTCTCAGAACTTAGTGTGCTGTCAGCTCTCTTAACTAGGACTGGTCTTGCATTGGATGTATTATTTGAAGCTTGGCCCTATGGACAAGTGAAAATGCAAACTTCTGTCTTTTTTCCAGCTTAGTTGCAAATACAGATAACTGTATTGTGACACGAAGGTACTCTCAAATTGCAGCTCTGTGAGCAATAACAAGAGTCCCAACTACAAGATTACTAAGCCCATCTCCTATCTTACATTTATCCTTTGGGTCTGAAATTCCTGATGAACATGAAAGCACACTTTCAAAGGCAGGAAGAGCAGGCTCTGTATGAGTGAACTAGCCAGAGCACACCACATGAACTCCATTAGTGAGGGGGTCATCTTCTGTATCTGTATACAGCAATTTTTATTTTTCCCCTTTTTTTTGTTTTATACATATAAACAAATATATTTTTTGTTTATATATATATAAATAATTTTTTAAACTATTTATTCTTCTAAGTTTACCAGAATTACCACACAGGATAAATGCTTCCCTGTAAAACGTCTGTACTTAACCAGCAGTGTATGGGCCTTTGTTAAAGCAGGCACTCTTTAAAACAACAGCTTTCCAAATGTGTATGATAGGCAACAATCTCTAGTTAATCTCCAACGCTTTTGCCCATAGTACGAACCCTGCCTTCATGTGCTAAGGCAAGAACCAGAAGTTACTTTCATCAAAGTCTTCAAGAATCTTTTAAAACGTATTTGCTAGCCCATAATCCTCTAAGGCCAAAAGTCCTGCTCGCTCATCTGAAATGTTCAACACTTATCAAAAAAAGACTGCTTGAGGAAGTTCTTGTCCTTACACAGGCCAGCCACATTCCCCTGGGTGCAAAGAAAGGTGACACTTCACTTTAGCATCTGTATGTGTACCTGAAGGTTTTCATTTTTTCTTTTAATACCCTTTCCTTAGGATTATTGCCCTGATCAGACAGCATCCAACTTGCTAGCACAAGAAACTAAGCAGCACAGTACTGAAGTCTTTTAATTTTAGCCAAAATCGCATGAATGGCTCATTACTTTTCACTTTCTTTGCTTTGAATGATTCAGTGCATAAAGTAAATGACATATAAGGTGAAGAACAATTGCTACAGGCTATTAAAACGGAAATATGGGAGATTGGAAGAAGGGAAAATGGTCACACAGAAGTGGAATGCTGGTCCATTTAGAACCACTGCATATTTTTCTTTATTAAAATATATATATATATTGAAAAAAATGACCTCTTTAGAAAAAGTATTGTCTGTTATAAATTATGTTGTCAGATATACAGAACACAACTAATCATTTCCTGAATCATAATAAACGTTTGGCCTTACTGATAACTTGTGGCATTTATCGCTGCAAGATAAATTTAACACAAAAGAATTTTAAAAATCACTGCTTTCCAGTATGAATGGCTCTTTATTTTAGGAGTCATGACATCAGATCAATAAGAGTACCTGATTTACTTTTTCTGTGTAGCAACCACTGAGCACTCTAAAAATGAAAGCTAAAAAGAAAGATCCAGGATGTATGTTGATGACTTCCTAAGAGGCAGTCAACAGCCAACATGCTATAGCAGCACTGGGAAAAGAATGGTCCATGTTAAAAACATGGGCAAGGAATAGGAAAGATGAAACTCTGGTGCCGTCATCTCCACAGGACACAGCCAAATCATGACAATAATGTGACAACTTTGTCCACTCAAGGGATGTTGGCTCAGAAATGCTGCTCCTTATCACTTGCAGTTTTTACACTTCTGAATAGTCAGAGAGGAGGACAGACAACTAAAGAAGTTTGCTTATCCTTACTTTTCAAATACAGATAATACATTGATTTTTTTGAATAAGCCTTAATAAATTAAAAATGGGCTGGGAAATAGGGAATATCAGATTCAAAACAGGGACAAAAGTGGAAAGAGGACTACCAAGGACACATGCTTTGACTACATCAGTTCTTGTTCTTTAACATTAACGGACCATTATGACAAGCTGCTTTTTCTACTCTCAAAGTATCTGAAGACTGGCTGTCTACCAAACCCACAGATTAACAAGTCAGGAAAACAGATGATTTATTCAATTTTAAGAACACTTTGCTTAAAAGGCAGTTGTTCTAGTCTAGCAATCATTTCGCTTGAGGAAATAAATTCAGGTAACTATTGCAAACTTCATCCAAACCATCAAACACCTTGAATTCCCTAAACATTTGCTGCAGTAAACAAAAGCCTTGCGAAAGCACTAACTATTCAATCTCTGGACTGTTTAACTACTATGGTTTAACTGTTTAACTACTATGGTTTAACTACAGTTAAACTTTATTATATGATCAGTAGATGAATCAAAGTCACGCAGAAATTTTCCACTGACAAAGACTCATTAGAGAATCCTGGTCTGGGGCATGAGGGCTGACTGTTCAGAACTCCTTAGGCCTGACGAATTAGCTTTTCTGTTATCTCTGGGCAGCACTTCATTGTTAGTCACGGACAAGCTTCCGACAATATCCTCTCTGCACACTTTGAACTGATCTTTTAATAGCTACCTTCAATTATCTCACAGATAGAGCGTGTAGCAAGCTATGAGAGTACGAACCTGCTTGTAGCAGAAGAGAAGAGCCTAAATCCTTCAGACTCCCATCAAAACTCCATGCTTCAGAAGTCAGTGTCTTCCTTCCAAATTCTTAGCCTCCTTGCCAGGAAGCTCTGATTGAAGTTTGTGAATGAGCAGAATGGGATTACTGCCGACTTCCTCTTCAGGGACATCATTAACACACATATTAAGTCTTTCCAGCTTTTTTTTTTTTTCCCCACAATCCTCTGCATCTGCAATAGAAACCTCCTTTCCTGTCTTTTAAAAAATACTAACCCACAATTCTCATAGACTGCAAGTCCCTCTTTGCCCAACAACTTTTTTTACTGCATTTAAAAGATCCCACTACTGCTCACTATTTGCCTTCAGAAACATAATTTCACCTATTTTATCCAAGGCTTCACTAGGGATGCACTAGATTTCTTCCTGCTTTCTTCTAGCAGCTTCTCAGTGTCAGGCAAGCCTTCCTCTGGCCCAGATGCCACTCACCCACCACACTACTGTGACTGGCCACTTGCAAGCACAGCAACTCTGTGGTCCTCCGTGCCATTCTAATGCACTCCTGGCATTCCCAAGCCTTCACACGTGCAATTGAAAACAGACAGGCAAAACATCTCTGCTGCTCTAAAGCTAAGATTTTTCACCAGCAAGGAATTTGACCTGGAAGACCTAAAACAGTGATGCATGCCATTAACATGGCAAGTGGAAAACCTGGAAGAAGCAGAGCTCTATAAATCCATCCACTGAGCTCTTCTGAGTAGATTCCTCTCTCAGTAGATTCCTCTCTCAGTTTTCCCTTTTCTCACTTTAAGACTCTTTTATTTCAAGTTGGTCTTTATAAAAGCTGTGCAAAATCTGACACACTTCGCTGCCAACTAGTAACTTCATCCAGTTTAGAGGAAACAGGTTTTTACTCAGGGTTGAGGAATGGGAATCAAGTAGACAATAGTATCAGACAAGGTGCTAAAATCCTGTTCCTGAGGTCGTACCTGCATGTTCTTAACTTTGCCTTCAACAGTACCGTGTGTTTTCAGGATCAGAGCCCTCAGAAGTCCAATACAAGGTCTCTACTGACAGACTTAAATCAAAGCACGCTTTTCACATGTGTTTAAAGCTCTGTAACTTACTACTATTACAGTAATTTTCCAATCGCTTGACTTACTTCCCATTTCACCAGAACCTAAGTAGTCAAATAGTTTTATTTAAAAATACACTTTGATATTTCTGAAAATAAAGATTTTTTTTTTATTAGAAGTCATACAGAATGAGCAGAATTTCTCAGAACATATTAAAAATAAACACAAAGAAATCAATAGGCATCAGGACTTACCTTACTGACAGAAACACTAAAACCAACCTGGTATAGCAGCCTCACTAAGGTTTATTGGTCTGGAAAGAGTAAGGAGCCTCTCCAGACAAAAGATGTTACTACGTTAAGAATTGCATTGGATCAAAACACTTGATATAATTTTACCAAGGGGACTCAATGAAAAGCATTGAAATTACACGGGTTTTCTTTCCCCAGAAATATATGAAGCCAGCATCTGGTTTCCTTTATTAAAGTCTCATTTTCTCCCCCCCCCCCCCCCTTTATTAAAGAATAGTTCATTGTTATGCTGTAAAGCTGAAATTAATTTATTCTGTAGGCAGACATGTCTAATATGGATTTAATAAATAACATGACTGTGAAAGTATTCAACGTTATTTTTCATCAGGAAATTCTACTGCCTAAAATGAGAAGCTATCCAAGGTTAGTTAGAAAGATTTGACATGTGCACATAGACTCCCCAAATGTAGCTGTATGTAGATGTTTTGGGGTATGGTTTTCTTAGTAGCAAGCCATTGAAAGCTCGTTGTGATAACCTACACAACAGCACTTTGAGTTTGGGGGAGCAAGAAACCAAGCCCCTTGAGTGCTGCCAGTTGACCTATATGGAAATTTCAGTTACATTAATGTGAAATTCTAACCGTATCGATAGGTAGCTTTCAACAAAAACTTGTGGTTGTAACTACAGCTACAAAGCATGCTGTTGCTGTTTTGAGGGAAAATAGGTTCAGTTATTCAGAGATGCTAAAGAACATTCACAGAGTTAAGATGCAGTCTAGCTCTGATTTGAATCAAGTCCATGAATTGTAAATAGGAACACTCTAACCCCCACAGGGCCAGCAGGGAACTCCCAGGGCCCCCGTGATATTCTGAATGGGCTCTTTTGGAAATGACTGCAACACTTCAAGAATACTGATTGAAAAGATTTCATTTTCCATAAAGTGGATGGTGGTGGTGTCTCTTTTATTTGTTTATTCTTCACGGCACCAGTCAAAGATATATGCACACACTTCTGATCAACTCTAGTCTTCAATTTACAAGCAACAGCATCCCCATTACCATATCGCAGTGTGTTTTTCCAGCTACACAACTCAGACCTTAAAGACTGCATACTGACTGCCTCCATAAATAAGATGAAGCCACAACACACACTCTTTTTGGCCTACAGGTTATATGGGGTTTTGCTAGTGCACACCGTAATTATTACTTACATCTCCAAAGCACAACATAAGTGATTCTCCCATTTTTGTTGTTGTTCTTCCTGAACAAAAGACTACCACCATCTCTGTTAGTAATCACTTTCCCACGTCATTGCCTGTCAGTAGTTTTGGTTTGTTACAAGGTTTTCATACATTGTTTGGTGAAAACTGTCTTAACACAGGATACTTTTTAAATAAATTCTGGGACTTGTTCTGTAGTACAAGGTTAAAATAGAAGTATTAAATCAGGCCAACCTAGGTCAAAAAACACAGCTGAAGCTATCATATGGTTTTCTACTGCAAAGGATATTCACTCTGCTTCTCTTGAACTGCCACTTGTAAAACATCACTTGCAGATCAGTGCTTTAATTAATATAGTTTAACCAAACAACATCACAAGGTCTTCAATATCACTGGTGATGAACATGACATAAATATATACCAAAAAAGCATGGCACTTCAAGTAGCAGATTTAGTTTTGCTCTAAAGACCTAAGTAGAATGAAAAACATTCAGGACTTTTTGCTTCACACATCATGTGCTTGTTTAAAAGATTAATTTGAAAAAAAAAAATTAAAGCTCTTTAATACCTAAAAACTCAAGATGCTCACTCCCTTGGAAGGAGCACCACTGGGGGATAAATCCAAAGATGGGATCTAAATAGGATCTGAAATTGAAACTAAAAGAACACTCATCCATAGCTCTTTATGCTTATAAGTCATGCAGAAAACAAAACACAAATAGCATCCAAATAGGGACAAGAAAATAGCCTCTTCACACTAACAGCTCAACACAAATATTAAAACAGTTTGAGATAAAATTTCATTACCCACATTATGGATCAGTAACTGCATAGGTTTCAAATAGCAAGCCAAAATGAGAACATGTCCAAATTACTCTAAAGGTTATCATAAAGGTTTAATTCCATTTCTATATCCAAATCTTTATTCAAACAAATTATCAAACTTGTGAATCTGAGAAATCCAAAGGTTAACATGCAAATAGACTTGCATTACTTTGCCCAAAAGCCCTCAGGCTCATTTCCTGGCAGGCCACTGAAACTTGTAAAAAAAAAAAAAATCAAAAGGGCTGATCTACAGATTATTGAATTCTTTGGTCCCAAACCAACAAAGAACCTAAGTGTGTGCTTATCATTAAAGCACGTGAATCCAGGGCTGAATCTGACCTGTACAGTCAGTCAAACACCATGGAAGGTTGCGGAAGGAAAGAATATAAGAATGAATTGTCCTTAGGCATCAAAAAATTCAGTTGCCAGAAAAAAATACATTCAGTATTTACATTATTCCTTACACATGCTATACTGCACAGAACAGTGCTCTCAGTAAGCTGGAAGGCCCCAAGCACCTCAAATTGACCTGGCTGCTACGCACACTCGGCGAAGCATTGTGCACCTGTGCAGAAGGTTCAGCCCAGCCAGAAAGCTCAGGTCTGTGATGCCAGCTCTGAAGGGTTGCACAAAAACTGTACAACTGGAAACACTCTCACAATAGCAAAGGCAAAACACGGCCGAATGTCTACAATGTGTTGTGAAGAGGAGAGATGCTAACCTCCATGCAGAGGAGACGGTCAGCCAAGCACCCTTTCCACTCATGTTAGCATGTCACTGGACAGCACTAAACAAAACGTGAAAATACAACACCACAGCATTTACTGGGTAAGGATCAACAATTGCTTTAAAGTGGCTGTTCTGTTGCACAAATAAAAGCACTGGGACTTGGAATCACTGAATGGCTTGGGTTGGAAGGGACCTCAAAGACCCCCTGGTCCCAGCCCCCTGTCATGGGCAGGGAGCCCCCCCACACCCCCCAGCCCAGGCTGCACAAAGCCCCATCCAACCTGGCCTTGGGCACTGCCAGGGATGGGGCACCCACAGCTGCTGCTCAGGGCAGCCTGGGCCAGGGCCTCACCGCCCTCTGAGTGAAGAATTTCTTCTTTGTATCTAATCTAAATCTACCTTTTTCTGTTTAACACCATTATGCCTTGCCCTATCACTGCAATCCCTGACAAAGTCCCTCCCCAGCTTTCCTGCAGCCCCCTTTAGGCACCGGAAGGCCACTGCAAGGTCTCCCCAGAGCCTTCTCTTCCCCAGTCTGAACAACCCCAAGTCCCTCAGCCTGACTCCATAGGAGAGGTGCTCCAGCCCTCTGACTGTTCCCTTGGCCTCCTCTGGACCCACTCTAACAGGTCTTGCACCAGGAGTCCCAGAGCTGAATGCTGCACCGCAGGTGGGGACCCACGAGAGCAGAGCACAGGGGGAGAATCCCCTCCCTCACTCTGTTGGCCACGCTTTTGTTGATGCAGCCCAGGGTACGGGTGGCTTTCTGGGCCACAAGCACACATTGCTGGCTTGTGTCGAGCTTCTCCTCCACCAGCACCCCCAGGTCCTTCTCCTCAGGGCTGCTCTCCACCCTTTCTCTGCCCAACCTGTGTCTGTGCTTGGGGTTGCCCTGACCCAGGGCCTTGATGACCTCCGTGCGGTTCACACAGGCCCACCCCTCAGGCCTGTCCAGGTCTCTCTGGGTGGCATCCCTTCCCTCCAGCAGGTCGGCTCCACCACACAGCTTGGTGCCATCGGCAAACTTGCGGAGGCTGCAGTCGATCCCACTGTCAATGACACCACACTAAGCATGCACTAAAGCAGAACAGAAGGCTTTACAAATAGGAGCCAACATACATTAGTTGCAACTGTTCAGTTGCTTTCTAGGAAGAAATAGTATTCGAACGCTCTCAAATAGCTTCACTCTTCTGAGACACCATCCAGCATACCATCCATGCAGACAGCATCCCCACCAAGAGAAGTATTACTATTTTCAGGAAGTCATCTTGTTTGATACTACATAGTGGTCTCTGGTCTAGGCAAGGTGTAAACTATGCATCATGTTAATGATGCTGTCTGCAGAATTTCAATAAACAACTCAATTTGTCCATCCAGGCAGAAGTAGCAATTAAGCCAATGCTCCTGAAAGCAGCATAAGGGCAGAGTGCCCCTGCAGTTTCCTCAAAATGAAGGTTCTTCCATGGCACCTTGAACTCCACCAAATGAGGAGCAGAGCCGTAAGAAAGTCCTAGGAAAGGCAGAATAAGTTAGAAGGCAACAATATGAACTGCTGTGTTCCTTAAGTGCTGAGTACTGGTTTCCACACTTCTCCAACTCCAAGCCTTATTTTGAGTTTGAAACCTCCAACACTGCTGCACAGCTGAATTTGTCTCAAGTTCCCTAGCCTATTAACAAGGAACAATAAAGCAACATCCCATCCACTCCTTTATTTCAAGAAAGAACATTAAAAAACAAATCTTCAGCTTGCAGCCTCCTCCCAGGCCTGTATGCAGATGTGTGGTGGCTCCCCAACATCTCCCATGGGTTAACTCCACGCGTGTCTCATACCTCCCTCATTCTTTGCTCATCGAGCAGCTTTATCCGATGCAAGTGTACCCCAGACCTTCGGCTTTGGGGCTACTGGATGACCTGCTTCACTTAAAGCAAGGCAGACAGGCATATTCACGTTTGGCTGTTTACCACCTGTCAGGCATGTAATGTCAGCACACAGACTTTAAGCAACATGCAAAGGACAGAGCAGCTCCAGTTTGTAACCTGCTGAAGTAGGACCTTCCTCAGAGCCACTCAGCACAACCCATGTTCTGGTGGGACTTGATACGAGGGCAGGCCCAAAAAGTAGGCTGGGGCACGCGCGGTGGGGAGAGGGGGTGGGCTGGATGCAGGGGGTCTGTAAGTCTGCTTTCTGCTTTTAGTATTTCAGTTTTATTGATCTTAAAATAACAAGCCACTAAAAATTGCTACAAAACCCATCAGTCATAAAACAAGATCAAAAACATGCCTACAGAAAAGATGCCTGCCGGAGGAAAAGACCTTGATGACTGCTTTGGAAATACAAGAAAGCACATCCTTAAAGTCATGTTTATAGCCTCAAAACTGCTCTGTTCAGACAGATTATAGAATTAGATAAAACTATCTATTGCCTTGAGTGATGACAGGAAAATGAACGTTTCATCCTCTACAGAACCAGGAATCTTCAGATAAAATTTGTCTCAGCCATCACAACATAAATCACTGAGGGTCTCACGCTGTTGCAATTTACACCAGTTAGACCTGGCATAACTCGAAAGCCTTCACTCAAGTTACTCCAGCTTCAAATAGCTAAGAGAAGAAACAGTTTTCAGATGGAGATAACTAAGAAGTTTCAGAAACCTTCTTTCCTTGAAGCTGTGCCATCCCCAGGCTTATTTTATCTTTACTATTCATCAGGCCATTATTTCTAAGCATACAGTGGGTAGATGTGCAGGTATTTCTTTTCATCTATTTTTTTCTACACGGATTCTTTGTCCTTGGATTCTCAGGTACTGCTTTTTGCAGCAGCAAAATAATTGGGACGCTGTGGAGGCTAACCTCATCTCAAACCTACTGAACACAATTTAAAAAAAAAGGGGGGGTAGCTGTGAATATTTAAAAAAAAGATGGCAAAAGATCTTTAAAATATCCGATTTTCTACAAAAATGTACTATACCATATTTTAATGCCTTAAACATTTAGCTCCTCTGCTGGACCCAATCTCCATAAATCGTATTATTAAATCAAAATTAAAATGTGCCTGCTTCCCTCTGTCCATACACATACGAACTTCTAAGTGCTAGTATTTCATACATTCTTTTGCCACTGTCTGACTTCTGACTGGCCCCCAGCAGGAGCAGATGAATGATCCTTCTCACAAGAATCCATTTTTGTGGGAAGCATTTCTGGTTGCCAGGAGGAGGTTTTTCAGTAGCAAGTCTGAGCTGGCTCATGCTGATTGTGATTCACTCAATTGCCATTCAGCAATATTCCACAGCACATCCCAACGCAGCCACCTTCACTGGAGAAACAGAAGCCTCCTTTTTTCTTTGGCTTCATTATTTTAAAACTTCAGTTTCATTCCACCCTTGGAGCAAGGGGCAAAGTTTAATTAAAGCACAGGAAAGTTTACCAGTGATTTGAACTGCTTTTGACCACAGCCAAGTTGAATGTTTTATTCGTTTTTTAAAGGCTATAGAAAATAATTCTAAATCAGAGAGGACCATTTCTCGTTCCTCTGATGAGAAGGAACAGGTAAGGACTAATATTCATCTTGGGACAAGGTACTTCGTCCCATACTGATAGTGTATCTACTTGCTAATATCTGCCATTACTACTCAGTAGCTTGATTCTCAGAGACAGAGCCTCCATGGACGAGAGCCATCACTTTAAGGTATCTAAATCCTTATGATTACTCCAAGATGGCAACAGTTTCAGCAGGAACTTCTTAAGCAAGCACTTCTGAATCACTAAAACTTATTTTACTTCCAGTGCACAGATCAGCTCTTTCATTATTCCAAACAGCACTGAAATAAGTTGCATGTGGGAAGACTAAGTTATCACTTTATGAAGCTGTTCCATGCTCTGATGGCTTTCTGCCTTTCCCTTTTCCCCAGGAAGTACAAATAAGGCTTCACAACTATACAGAAAGTAGGATACAATGTGGGACATGCCTGTCAGGAATGTAAGTCACTGTAATGCCTGTCACTGTAAGAAATATTTCCATTAACGGGAAGATCACATACGTACTTGAAGCCTTCAGCTTTTGTACGTTGTCAGAATCTGGCAATGAACCAAAGCTCTGAACTGCAACTTCTTGCAGTCAAAACACCTTGGTAGTTTACACAGTTACCATTTTCAGGACGTGGAAACCAACTCTAGAATAATAGTCATCACCGCAAATAGATGAGGAACCTGGTAGTGGTGGCAGAGTCACAGTCACAAAAGCAGTCCTAGATGCACGTTGGGGCCAGGAACACAGAGAGAGCACTCCGACCAGGAAGGCATGCTTCAGTGGTTCTGCACCCATGCAAAGTCATCACACAAAAGCAGGGTTCAGCCAGTGTTGAGGAAGAATCCTCTGTGTCCCCAGCACCACTCAAATTTCACGCTTGAACACGTCTTCTTTACAGGGTCAAAAAAAACATGGGATGGTATTTCATTCTTACATACACAATAAATTGGGCAAGCCCCATAACAATGTTGCATCAGTTTAACTAAAGCCAGCTTAGGAAGCAGGGAAGTTATTTTCCAAGTTTCTGAATTGCACTGAAGCTTACTAAAGACTATTTTGCCTTTACTCACAAGTAACTTTTTCAAGAAGTAATTAATTGATCTAATCACAGCTAGGAAAATATTCAATAGCAAAGTCATCTGGACAAAAAGGATTTGCCCTCCTGTAGGTAGTCTAGTGGATCTTCAACCTCCCATTCATTTGCTAGTGCCCCTAAAATCTACCTTTTGTTGGCAATAGACTTGGGGGATGCTTACATTTTCTGACAATTGTTTTGCAGATTACTACAGTTGAAGGAATCAGTCTTTTTGGAGCACTAGGTTTAAAGAATTACAAAATGAAAAAAAAAATCCTTCTTGTTTTGTTTTACATTTTTACATCTACAACTATTCCCATCCAATTTTGCGGGACTATTATTTTGCCTGTAGTGTCAGTGGTTTACATGTGATTTTTACAGTAATGTATCACATGCTCCATTTCCTCTAAATTTAGTGAATAAGGATGCAATGGGCTTCAGGAGGTGAGAGAATTCTGCTGAACATAAACAGCTTCTTTCCCCCTATGCACCATGCAAAAAAAAAATGTGCCTCAGGTTTAAAAATCTAAGTGTATATTTCAGTAAAATTCTGAAAAATACACTTTTTTTTCCTCTTAAAACAAAAGAAATCTCACATTTAAGGTTAAGCATGTATATACAAGACTGGCTACATCAACATCACTCTCTTTTTGAATGGTTTTTGATCCTTCAGCGGCTTCAACAGACATGGCACCACCAAAAATACTGAGGCTCCCTCCCCTCGCGGACCACCTGACACAAATACAGTCCTCTTGTTATTAGGAAATAGCATCCATTTCCTAGCAGCACAAAGGTATGATTTTCCCTCCTAGACAACAAACCTAAGATCATCCCCATTTGTCATCTTATACAAAGAAAAATAACTTGTTCAGGAGTATCTGGATCATTCCCTGGTGAGTCAGAAGCAGCCCCCACTTGTAAATTTTCGTTTAGTCCACAGAAGAGAAAAAAAGCTTCTCTCTGCCACATGCCAAAATGCTTCCTTGGAGGATTCTGCGTTGGTTCAAATAGACGGAAGTTCCTACAGAGATGTTAGATCATGTCTTCTGCAATGATTTTCACACAACAACCTAGGCTAAAAAAAGTAAAAGAAAAAAGCAGGATATAATAACACGAGGAACTGATTAAATGCATGTAGAAAGGAAGTTCTAGCTTGGCTATGTGGTTTTGGTCTGCTGGTCAGCTGCACCTCAGTGATATTCATCTACCCACAATTACCACCTAGCCGGCCGTATGAAAGCAGCCTGATGGATCCAGTCAAACTGAACTCTGCAATTGTGCAAGGGCAAGCTAAATCTGGTCACAGAGAAGGAATGAGACGTGGTTTCTGGAGCAGCAAGCTGTGCCTCCTAATAAGTGGCACAGGGCCTCTGGCATTCCAAGAATCCCCGGTCATGTCTGGAAAATACAGGTACTAGAAAGGGAAAACATCTCACAACATCACTAGAAGTGGAGGAAAGAAAAATCTCACAAGCCCTAATGTTTGTATAGGTATGCCTCTAAAATAAGAATAGTGGATAAGCATTCACTAAGATTTGCACCAATACTTCTATTCCACATGTAAACATCTGCATGGATCCAAAATTTAACACAGTACATCTGACCACTATCCAAGACAAAAGTTTTTGCTTAGTACAGGAAAAGAAAAGAGACATTCTCTCAAACCTTTCCTTTCAGATTAAAGCTTCAGAGCAGATTTAGTTGTTATCCGCAGCAGCATAAGGCTGTTGTATCCTCCAAAATCTGACACCAACTCTACTTCAGTAGTGCTAAACAGCCCAGAGTAAGACTGAAGGTTAGATTTTGTAGAAGATATGAGCCATAAATCCCTTACTTCCAAATCCTGTTCTCACATTGTTGCTCAAGTCTGCAGATATCCCTTTTTTTTTATTGACTGTCAAGGCAGGCATGCATTAATTCACTGCTGTCAAAAAAAAACATCCTAAAGCCTCCTGTATCAACCTGGTGTTGTTTTGGTGTTGGTTTTTGTTTTTGGAAGCAGTGTTAAATGTTCGATGCACTGGTGCATTACAAAGGTGACTTGAATAATTTCTCTAGTCAGTAATTCAAAATAAAGCATTCGCATCCTAGAACACACACACACACACAGAAGGAGTTAAGTGGTTAGAATTTACACCCTACTCTAACCAAAAGTGTACATCTGCCTTATTCAGCTAAGCTTCAATTCCCCTTAAACCCTGCTCTCCCGTGACACAGCCACACAACTGCATTTCAACACTATCTGGTACAGCATTGTTAAGTACAAAAGAGGGAATTATAAGTAGGTGTTAAAATGTCTTGTGCTCATGCACGTTTACGACATGTCTACTGAAACACCTACATTTGGTTCTAAGTTTAACATGAAATGCTAACGAGCAGCTCACATGGCTATCGTAGCAACTCTGCCCTCTATTTAGACAGGAAGTTCAACTGGAAAGGCAGACAGAAGGATTCCTCTTTTCAACAGAAATGGTGCTGGTGGCATAGAGATCAAGCTATCTTACAGAAGATCAATAAGAACTTGCAGATCAATAGTATTCTGATTTGAACCAAAAGCAAGAGCTCCATGCAGAATCTGAAGAACAGTTACAGGGTCGATGGGAAGCTGCTAGCTAGTGGCACTAGCTAATCGTCTCCCCGATAAAATGAACAGGAAGCATGCAGCAGATGATATTTATAAACTCACGGTTTTCTTAAATCTAAACCATCTGATTTTATAGAAACTGTCTTAAGCTTTCTGCAAGGATGGTGAAAATTATGGATTAAGTATTTGAGTAAACTCCAATTCCCAATGAAATAACAAATGAAAGGGCATAATCCAATAGCTACACTTCAAAATATTTACACTCCAGATGCATGGTAAGAAATGTAGAAATATAATCCAAACAGATGTCTGTAAAAGCAGCATAGGACAAGGACTCCACGCTAGCTTCAAATCAGATGTATTGAACATACCATTTCATGGATATTTTTGCACATTGATGATGAGCAGCCACTGTGACTGAAGGTCAGACAGAAGAGTAAGCTCTAGTGAGAATCAGGTTCACATACCATGGGTTTTACCAGGTCTCTCTTCACTGTTATAGCACACCAGTCTACCTTCACGCTATTTTTCTAGGTACCCTTATAAATTTCAGTCTAACATGCCACACTGGGCTACAAATGACTGGGCCATGAACTGCTTCAAAGCAGCTTCAATACCCATGCAATGAGGAGGGTGTAGAAAACAGGAGATGGCTGTCAATTGTCCAATTGCAAACCAGTGATCCTGATGATCCTGAACTATCAGTGGAGCAGCTGTTAAGTCAGGACAGCAACATTCAACCAGGCGTTCCCTACTCTGCATCTACATTCTTTTTCCTCTCTTTCTCCTCAGGGTAGATAATTACTGGAAAAGCATGAGGAACCAAAGGGGAAAACCAAAGTAACAAAGAGGTGAAAAGATGACAACTATTCAACTATTCGTTTCTCAATCCTTGCTGTGAGCAGCTAAAACATGCAAGCATACAATCACAAAGCAAGTATATAAGCAATTTTCCTTCCCTTTCTTTCCAAGATTGCTACAATTCTAAACATTTTTGGAATTATTTTTGCCTAAAGATAAATGCCCACACAAACAAACTCACCTAAAATAGAGTACACTTCTTTTTAAACTGAACTAACCTCAAGCCTGTCCTCTTCAGCCACAATGCCCACAACTGGTGAACAAATTGAGAAGTCATGACATTCCAGAGTCACAAACTTTTGACAAGAAAATTTTGAACTTAAACGAAGTACAGAAACTGAAATCTGATCTAAAAGGCACAACACCACAAATGTGCTTGTAAATACTCAGTCTCTCTCTCAAACTGGGAAGCATGACCCTATAGCTTTTACACACCCTCCATCTGTCCATGTTCTTCTGCTCTCTCTCATGTTACAGTAGCACTGTAATCTTCTTGGGACTGGCACAGTTTCTTCCATTTTGTATACAGCACAGCGAGGTCCTAGCCCATAAATAAAATACCACATGTGACAGCAACAGCAGTAACTCATTTTCTGTTGATAACTGGAAGGAAAAAAAAATTATATCCCTTCTTTGTACAATATACATTCCTAACAGTTTAGATCAATAATGTATTCTGTTATGCAGTATTACTAAAAGAGATATAAACAAATTGCTCTAAAATTAATTAACAAAATATATCTGCATAACAAAGATTCTGAATTCAAAGAAAAACCTTTCAGAAGAATCTGAGACATCCTAAACTTGCCTCTTAAAATAAGGTCAGAAGAGAATGAAAATGTATTTCCTAATTGCATTTAATCTGAAAATTTGATTCTGTTCTAAGTCAAATTACTTTCATCTACTGGGAGTCTCTACTTGGAGGAAGAGAGCAACACTGCAAACAAACGCCATGCTGTCATTACTGGTGCATGGACCTGAGGTTTGACTAGTGTTTTCTCCTGAACATACTTGCTTTGAGATATTTGCTCGTTTCATCTTGTAAGACTCTCTCATTTTCTTTTCCAAGTCTGAAAATACAACAGTGAGAGTTTCCTGTACACCTTTTGCATTTAGTTCATTATGTCCAGCTTTCTTCTCCTATTTTTACTGAATTGGCTACCAGTTTCAATGTTACAGTACCTACACTCCTGCACAAACATCTGAAGTTTTGCATCTAGAAATGGCCTAAAAGAATGGCTTCCCTGTTTTCATTGTCACAATAAGAGGACCAATAAGACAACAAAAAAAAATTAACCAGTCTTCAGGAGAATCACAGAATCATTCAGGTTGGAAAAGACCTTCAAGATCACCTGGTCCAACCATCCCCCTACCACCAGTATCACCCACTAAACCATGTCCCTAAGCACCACGTCCAACTTTTCCTTGAACACCCCCAAGGACAGTGACTCTCTCACTTCTCTGGGCAACCCATTCCAATGCCTGACCAAGGGATGTGTAATTGAAAGCTGAATTATGATTAAAATTAAATTCCCAAATATACTGAAGGACAGTCCGTGGTTTTTTTGTTTGTTTGTTTTGTTTTTGCTTGGTTTGTGTTGTTTTTTTTTTTTTAAGTTATTTTTTGGCAGAAACTGTCTTCATACACTAATGCTCCTATTCAAAAAAACATCACAACACATTTCTTCTCAGGTATTCAAGCACTTTCTTCACAAAATGTCAGACTAACTTAGGAAAGTGGGAACATGGACTTGGTAGCACTGAGAACAATTTAACTTCAGTACTTGAGATTTACTGGAGTACTCACACGCTCAGCAGTGGAGACACTGGTACGGGGGACTTCATATAACTAGAGACAGCGCAGAAACACTACCTTTATGGAAATGCTACATCACAACAAAAGGGAAAACATGGAGGGAGAAAAGCCACCCACTTTCTAGTCCAGGTGACTGTGAAATCTCACTACATGGTTGTGAATAAAGTACCTGCTGAAGAATGATGACACTAAATGAGATTTCAGAAACACTGTTAGAAAAACACTGCCCTCACAACAGCAACTGTAGTAGGAAAGTCTCCCCATACAGTCAAGTGCCCAGACCCATTAGCTCACTTTTTGCAGGTTTTTCATCATTTTCTTTTAAAGATTGAACACTCTCTCCAAACTAAGCGTTTTCTTTCTATCTGGACTATTTTATCATTGATTTATTGAGTTACACTTTCACCATGCTTTTATACTCTGCAGATATGGTTAACAGCCTGACAAGGTACTAGAAAGAACAAAGAGGAAGAAAAAGATAACTACGACGATACACAGGTGAAATATGGACACAGACATGAGATGAATACACACATCATGTGAGTGTTCACTAGATCTCTTTTTCTAGTACCAGTATGTGCTGCCCACAGCGCATAAAGAACAGTTATAAATAGATAATGAAGAGACTGTCCCTACCCCAAATCACTTACATTCTTCGTATCAGATGACAGCAAAAGCCAGACACCCTCAGGAACTAAGTTTATGTGATGATTATAAAGGCTAAATAGATGATGTCTTGCCCAGATTTGCTGTTTCCTTTAAGATGTATTTAAAGTGCATTTCTCTCACCACTTCACAAGGAATTACACCATCCTTTCAAAGCCTGGACTAAACGATTCTATACAGCATATATATGAATCTCTTCTAGAAGACAACAAAGATATCTAAACAATAAAACACTTTTGCTTAACAGTCAAAGTAATATAATGGTAGGAACCAATCAAAAATGATCACCAGTCATGTTTCTGGCAGGACTAATAAACCCATCAGCTTCCCACTAGCACAGTTCTGCGTACTTTGTTCTTGGAAAACAACTGCAAGCTATTTCATAAAGCAAGCCTGCGTTCAACCTGCAGAATTCCTGCAACAAAGAACTACTTGCTAGGCTAGCAACTCCGCAGCATCACTGTGCTTTGCTGATTTACATATATCAGTGTCATAAATAAGACTCAATATAAAGTTTTAGTATGTTTAAAAAGAAATCCATTACGTGCAACATAGCCAATAGTTTTTTGTTATCCTATAAAAGACTTCTGTGGACATGATCTTTGTTACTTGATAGAGCTTGTAAGAGAGGGATTTACAATCCAAGGCTAGAATTAAAGTGTTCTTCCTAGGTTTTCATTAAAATTTTCACTTGAATTTGCTATTTTGAAAGCGAACTGAAATCATCTGATTTTTCTGATGAAAGAGGGCAATCTCCTCCATTGTTCTCTCCCATTATTTTCCCCTTTGATTTTTCCTGTGTTTTTAAAAACTAGTGATTTCATCTTCCTAACAAGCTGCCCAAACAACAAGACAAGGGATGATGGTGTGGGGGTAGGATATAATCAGAAACACACTAAAAGTGCTGAAGTCAGAAGTTACTTGCGTTACTATAGCACTTAAGGGTGCTACAGCAAAACACTGGGATCACAGGCACTGCAGAGAGTCAGGATAAAACATGGTGCCCCTTCTCAGAGCTGCCAATGAAAGTAAAGACAAACAACACCTGAGAGAGAGACATTCACAAGGGAGGAAAGACAAAGAGGGACAAGGGCATGACAAAAACAGTCAGCATAACAGACAGTGGGTTCAGCATATTTTGGGTCGACCTTTTACAAGCATTTTGTTTATCTTGACCTTAAGGAGAGTTTTAAGGATGACATTTAAAGCAAGACAATGCAGGTCCTTTGCAGGGCATGCTTCTCCAACACGGAAGACAGCATTGGTTAAAACAGAAAGATGCCATTAAATTTTTATAGTTAGTGAATGAAAAAAAGGCTTGCATTACTGCCCTGTGACAGTAATTGACATTTATATCACAAATCACAAGTGATTAGCATTATGGGCTACACTGAGAAGTACAAGATGAAAGGCACATTTTAGATGCAGTAGGGTAGCAGTACCAGAAAGAGTGAATGTTTGACTAGGAAAATGATCTTTTCAGCAGGATTCTGAATAGGCGCTAGCAGCATGGCATTCTGCATCTTAAAGACAATACCATCATTAATATGCAAATATGAGGAGTGCTGGCGAGATTTTAACAGTGTGCAGAAGAAGAAAACCAGTATTTCAGAAGTGTTTGAATTTGCAAGACTTCTCTTGCAGAACACGATAAGAATGTAATGATAAAGGGACAGAAAGCTTATAGATGATCCATTAGAAAGTATAAATTACAGGCAAATAGTGGGGCTCAATCCGAAAGACAAGAAAAACAAAGGGCAGTTTGGTCACAACCAAAATGTTTTAGTTGTGCCGAACTTTTGCTGACAACTATATTTTGACAAAACGACATGCTCTCCCTACTACAGGACAAATTACTCAACTTTTGCATTTCATGTGACTTCTTTATAATAACATGCCTTTAGTAAGAACTGTCAGGAAAAGGACGTAGGTTACGCTCAAGATTCCTATAACCCTATACTATCTCCAACAGTGGCCAATGGAAGATTTTGACAGTATTAAAATAGGACAGAAACATACCCAAAAAAAATCTGGTATACTAACTCATCTTCTAAAGGTATGTAGCTCAGCTGCTTTCTAAACCAGAGCTGTTCTTTCCATGCTAAGGAGTCATCGTACCTTCTCCCTTTCTGAACTACAATTTTCTTGTACCTTGCGTCACTTAAAAAAGTTGCCCCTTCTGTTTGCTCTGAATCTGCCACCTCATATTTCAGCCACTACTACACACACACACAAAAAAAAAAAGTTCTGTACTGGAGGAGAGAATAAACAATTAATGTGTTTTTACCTTCGCCATGCACTCAGTAGCGGAGAGAAGTACTAAATCCTCTTCAACAGTCCATTTCTTTCAGGCTAAAAAACTTCTCATCCATTTAAATCTTAACTCATGACAGCTGTTGTGTACCTTTGATCATCCTCACTGATTTCTGCGTGCCTTTCCTACCTGTTACTATATGTTTGTAGACATGGCTGGGCACACAAATCAAAGCCATATGATATGATAGCCATGTAAGTTTGAGTTTTGCAGCTTTGTTCCCAGTAATCTCTAACCTACATGTATTCACCACTTCTTGGCATTGAACTAAGTTTTTTAGCGTTTGTCCTCCACCTCTAGTTCAAAGCATTGAACGTCATTAACCCTCTCTGCTCTGGATGCCTCAATAGAGCCAGAGACAGATGTAGAATCGCAAAACACATGTGTGGCTCATCTACGAAAAGGAAAAAGGTATATTATCCCACAAACCACAATGCTATTTCCCCAGAAAGGAACTTGAGACATCATATGAAAAGCAGAATTTAATGACTATTGTTGGTGTAAAGCAAACTTTATTTTTACGTGCATTTTCATAACAAGCTGGTTTTGCATATTAAGTATCCAACTTTCCGAATGTCATCTACCCAGCTGACTGCAAGTGTTGCTCTGGGTCTGATAAATTTTTTCTCTGTTAAGAACCAAAAAAGGGCAACTATTTTTCCTGAACCGCTAGCAAAGACACCATACTGAAGAGAAAGTTTTGTAGTCACTGTTAGGAAGGCCTTACTGCAGGAATGGTCCTGCTGCATATGGTAGAAAATAAATTGTGAAAACATCTGCTTTAAATAGGCCTCCCTTTTGCCATTCACAAGAAAAAAAATCCCACCTCATATTGACAGCAAATCTTTAACATTCGGCATCCAGATGAAGAAATTTTTAAGACATGCACTTACAGTGATATAATTTAGACTTCAGCTAACTTTATAATAGCAAGAAGAGTTAAAAAAAAATAATTTTCTGAATACCTACTATGGGAGATGAAACAGTATAGGGAAAAATCAAAAGGCATGTAGAAAGTCTTAGAGAACGTGAAAGTCTGGGATAAACTTCTGCACGCATTCATTTTATGTTTAATATGCACTACAGAAAGACTTCTTAAAGGTGAAAGCTTATTTTCTTAGTTTTCACATTTAACTCTCAACCTATACGTATACAGAAGTAAAGCACATTCCTTAAATCAATTATGTACAGTAGATCACCCCACTGATTCCAATTTCTTTTAAAATGAAAAATAAAACAATACAAGAGACCATGTAAGAAAAACTTAAATTCTCTTGTAATCTATAACATAAAAATGTCGCTCTCAATCTAGAACCTTGACCAAAGCATACACACAACTTCTGAAAAAGCAGAGGTCAAATGTACACAACCTGCACAGTGAGTTCAATAACCACCATTCACAATATAATGCTAATATTTATTCACGGTCCCTGGCACATCTCAAAGATTTAATTTTTGATGTTCCAAAGATAAAGGTGAGAGCAATAGGGAATACTGTGTATTGCAAGCTTATTTTTACATTTTGCTGAGAAAAGGACACTTACCAGAAAAGAATTCAACACCCCTCCTCTCACCCCATACGCTGACAAAGACAGAAGTCTTAGCAAAATCTTGGGCTCTAAAGCCATAAATGGCATACAGAAGATGAGTAATTATACTGGGAATAATACATTTTTAACAATAAAACTTAAGAATTAAATGGCACAAGGGAATTAACATGCAGCATGCTTAAAGCTAGCAGCCTGATGCATACTGAAATTGTGGTCAGCATGTTGTCAACATTGCCAATTTTCTGTGGTAGCCAAAAGAGAACTTGTTTAAAGAGAGGGATTAATGGGTAGGGGACCCAATAATGGATAATTACACAACTGTGATGGGTGCATTTCAGCCTCAACTCAAAGCTCTTAAATTACCATTCACCAAGTAACAGTAGGGTACAAAAAGGGGAAGATGATCCACTGTTCGTATTTCTGGTCTATCTTGCTGCTGGAAGGAGTCTCTTAGGTGGCCCTACAGCCTCACCCAATGTGAGGGTACGCATGGGGAAAAACATGGCATTTACTGACATTTCAATTGAGATGGCACCAAGAAAGAGGACAAAAATCAGGATGGTCTTATCAGAAGACTGTCTCCCATAAAGGTGATGCTTCACAACTGTTGCATGCAAGCTTCTTGGCTACACAGGCTATTAATTTCTAATGGGCTTTGGCTCTCCTATCCAACTGTTCATTGCCTGCACCCACAACAAACTGTTTTACAATGGATCACAAACCTGGGGAATTCCCTTCTATGAACTGACAACATGCTAAGCATACTGGATTTATGACCATTCAGCTAGTACCAAAATACAAAGGAGAAGCAATCTTATCACCAAAGGTTTGATGCAGAATGCCCCTTCCGCATACTGCCCTGCTCCCTAACACTGACCTGGCCCACAGTCAGAGCAAAGAAGTCCAACTGTGCCAACATCAAGGACAAAACGAGCATCTTGCTCTTCCAGTGAACACCTCAGGATATTATGGTCAGCCAAAAATTACCTACCCCACCAAGGCCTCTAGAAATCATTACTTTTGTGTTGTTTTTTTTAAGGAATCAGAAGAGATCACTTTGATAACTTGAGGTCACTCTTGGACATGCCTATGGTCTCTTGCGTCACCCCAGGGACATCTTCCCTCCCCAGTGCCCCTCGTTTTATCCATCTCTGGCACTGATACAGCAACACTAAGGTCCTTTTGAAAAGTGCTTGAATATCTACAGACAGGAAGTACCATATAAAGAGCTACGTTTGTTTCAATTAGAACAGAACCAGCCAAAAAAAAGGTTGCAATTTGTCATATGAATATAGTTTTCACCCACCCACAGCCCCACACAAGACAGAAAGCAGTTGTCTACATGCCTCCAGTTTGCACATACAAGGCTACAACTAAGAAGGAATATTCTGGCCTCCCTTACGCTACAAAAATAAAATAGGCTGTCATTCCAGCTAGGAAACACAAATCGCTTGGTCCACTGGACTAGGAACAGGAATGAATAGCATACAGAAAGCAGACAGAAATACTCTAATGGAGCCTCTCTCACCTCTCTCTGTAGGGAATCATTTTTTGCAATGAGCCACAACAAAATTATACATTTTGGCCCGCTTTCAGCTCAAAGGTCATAGGAGTACAAAACTCTGCTTAGCAGGGTTATAAAAGCGGAAAGGGGCGGGTAACAATTTGCTTGAGTAAAAGACCGAGAACTACAGGATTACAAAAAAATACTAAAAAAAAAAACAACACAAATTTCTGTAATCCAACAGTAAATAAAGCACACCAAAGGCATTGTTGGTGATGCTTGGTGGGTACCTGTTGGTGATGGTTGGCTTTTTTTTTTTTTTTTCAAATAGCTCTTTGATTTTGGACTGCATCCATTTCCATTATCATGACTACACTTCATATAGTAATTAACTAGAAACCAGAGTGCACTTCTCTAGCCAAGTCTTTGCTTTGTAAATTTCATTGTACATCAACACCTTTAACCAGCCACCCATATTTCAAGCTGATATTTCTAAGTTCAGTGAAAATGTATGTCAGCAATGTTGCAGCTCAAGCAATTAAAGTGTCGAATGTTTGACTCCGTATGTCTCTGTGTGCCTGTGTACTTATTCCTGGGAACATTCATGTCAGATGGACTAGACGGTACTCACCACCAGTACCAGCATCAGTCCCAAGACCTACGGAAGCCAGCAGACCTTTCCCACTTTCCAGGGAAGATGCTGGATCAGGAACTTTGCACTTCAGAACTTTTTGGATTGACTGGACATTAGCTTTCAGGCATTTATTTTTTGAGAGCCAGGAGCTCCAGGGTCCATCCCTGCTACCACCAGTCCTCCACGCTGCCCCGTGCCATTCACATCTTTCCCAGTTGCCAGCTGGGATCAGATGGTAACAGGGCAAAACAACCTATATGCAACAGCAATGCCACTACAGCAACTCCTGCTATTAAAAATAGCAAGAAGGACCTTTCCCAACTAGCATCTCCCTACTCAATATAAAGAACACAACCTCAGCTTCTCCCCACCCCTTCCCAGTTCAGAGCAGAATGCTACAAAGCTGATCTATCCTCCAGTAGGTGAGAGGATATGGGAACACCTGACCCTGCCAACTAAAGGACAAATTAATGCTATTTTGGAGGAACAACACATAAAAGTATTGCTTTATGACTAACACACTTTTATTCGTGAAAGATTTCCCTTTAGAGGCCATCATTGAGCAATTCCCATTGCCTGCTCTAAATGTAAAAAGTACAGCAAATAAATAGTAATTTCTTCGTGAAGCTGACAAGCTCAGAGCTTTTCACTGTATCTCTGATAACTTGGTGACTGAAATGTGGTGTGGGTTTCAAAGAATCCTGCTCTGTCTCTCTGCAGAGCCCATCAGCAGAACAAATAAATTACCAGTGTTTGGATTCTCATTACCTCAAATTAGCCTCAGCCTAAAATGACAGGAGCAGAGCCAAGTTTTTTGTGGGTCCTTACACAACACCTGTTAGCACTCCATAAAAGACACAGAAAAGAGAGGGCAGGTTTCTCTCTTCTGTCTGCCAACAACAAAGCTTTCCTGTCAGACTATTGATACCTCTTCTGACAGCAACTTTCAGCCTGCACACCCCACACCACTTTTATTCCACAAACAATAAATCAAAGTTGCCTTGTTTGGAACTGTCCCCTAGGAGTGCAGTGACTGCATCAGGGAACTGGTGAGGCAGGGAGGGGGCAGGAACAACTGGTAATAGAAGGATGTCAGTACCCAGTAACACGTTCTATCACCTCACAGAAACAAGAAACACACCCATTCAAAATCTAAGCTAAAGTAATAGGTTTATATGCAAGCCTAAAAAAGGTTAGGATAAAAAAAAAAAGGCAATTTCAAAGGAGGACATTCTAGTTGTCAAAGGGAAAAGTGAGTTACAAAATTAAAGCATCCTGTTTGGTCATTCACTTAAATGGTCCCACTGGACACTTCAAGGCTGCAGGCATAGGATCAAGAATAGAGAAATGTTGGTGTACTTTCAGATGGGACCAACTAACCCACTCCAAAATGCACCCAAAACAAAACCACCTGTGAAGAGCCAGTGGGTGACTTACTGGGGCCATTACAACAACCACTTTCACCTCTCTTATGCTGCTCCCATTACAGCTTGGCATGCTTACAAGTCCCACCCACTTGCCTCTGAGTCCACTTGGAGCACGGAGTCGTTAATAACACATCTGCAGACTGACTAATACCATGGTTATGAGTTTTAGGCTATACCATGGAACAAAACATTAGAGAGTGAATCCAGCAGCTTTCCATGAAATCCTCCCCGAGGCCTGGTTACATTCCACATCCCGAACACTGGAAGGATTGGTGACAGTGTATGATTTTCCAGGAGCTGATTCTGATGACATACTTCCCAGGCATCCAGCTGGCTCCTTCATTCACACCTCTCTCCCTTCCTTCTGTCCTGTTACTGATGGCGAGAGGATTTTTACAACCTGCAGATGATGCCAATGAGCCTCTTCCTATCCAAATTAGGTGCAACACCAACAGGACACAAAAGTTCAAGCAAAAATCACCCAAGCAGAAGACTGATTTATGAAGTGTCTGAACAAGTACTGGCTTGCTAATATCGAAGACTTAAAAGGGGGAAAAATAGCAGGATTAAACTGCAGTTGTAAGGCTGACCATATGTATGGAACAGGCATCAGCCCAAACATAACAAGCCTACCCACAGCTGTGGTATACTTAATCAAGTCTTACAGACTAATTATTTTGCACATCTAACTCTGACACCTGTGAAAATTGTCTTATTTCAGCTGTGGGCAAAAGTATTTAAATAACTCTTTCAGTAATAATAATAATTTTCTTCAGTCTGAGATGTCCACAAGCTGATACTGCAGTACCCAGGCACTGCAGAGGGAATATTTGACTGAAGCTATATTAAAACTCTTACTCACAAGAGAATGCTCTTTCCCATTAATATCTAATTGCAGGCCCTTAGAAGCGAACATCTTTTGACTTCCATGAAAGAAAATAAGGGGACAGAAACATCAGAAACATTCTCCCTCAAAAACATCTGCACTGTCTTCTCATTGAAATTTAATTCGCACCACTACATTCAAAGTTGGACTCGAAATCTAATTCTTGTATCATATTAGTCTTGAAAGTGATTCCATCAGTATGGGCATAATATTAACAGTATTGTCAGCTAAAAGCGCATAAAAAGCTGTTAAGATTTATTTTCCTCACCAGTAGACAGCCAGACTAACTACTGCTTTGCTTTGACTACGCTAACAGTAATAAAAATGTGTATATGTATATATATATATATATATATATAAAGGAAGTAAATTGTGCATGAAAACTGTACAAGTGAACACTACAGCATACAAATGAAAAAAATGCTATTTTTTGCAAGTCTGGGCCAGTTCCCATTGCTTCACGAAATATGAAATCTGAAAGGCACCTGAGAGCTTTTTTTGTTTTTTTAAGGCTTTAAATGTGCTTTTAAGCACTTTCACACTATCACTCAAAATAGCAACAAACCAAAACAGACCAAAAGGACAGAGTTAACTCAATGCAAAGATTGTCCTCTCAGTGAGCATCTCACACAGTGCTACTGGTAGCAACAGAATGTTTATACAGCGTAAGATAGATAAGGAGGCTTTTCACTTACACCTAAGACAAAAACAAAGAAGGCGGCAGCTCCCAGTAGAGCGAAGTTGCGTTTTTGAGTATTCCCACCTAATGTAGACAGAAGGCTAGCCATAACAAGTTACAAGCAAACTATTTACCTACTTCTAGGAAACACTTGTAAATTTAAATTGTGTTTAAATGTCTAACTATACTTTCATTTCATCAAAAAGCTTCATCAGGACAATAAAGCTACCAGCTTGACCTACAGGGGCTGGTAGGTTAATCTATTCTGACCTTATCTTTATTCTGTCATGATACTGAAAGATTGCTTGAATACCTCACCGGCATTTAACAATGCCAACACAATCACCCTTTTACTACAGCGCTTCTCCAAAGTGCAGAGCACTGTGTGGAGCAAGTGCACTCTAACTAAAATTTTAAATCATCGGAGAAACTAAAATATTTCCAAAAACTAATTTTAAAATGAACCAAAATGAAGTGTTTCACCCACAGGTACAGAACTGAGGGAAGAAGCAAACAACCAAAAGCAGAAGAATTTTTTTACCTTGTATTTACGTATCTCTATGACTTCTAGCATCTGACTGTCGAGTTTAGATAATATGCTCTTATTAACTGTCAATCACTTTTTTATTTATAGTATTTTCACTCAAATGGACGAAACTAGACAAAAAAAAGCTACTACTTGATAAAATAACTGCCTTGTAACAATAGGTTTAATCATACAGACCTCGGCACTTCGTATTTTAATAACTATTGGCTTGTTTTCAAAACCCATTCCATGAAGGTGCTCAGCACTAAATATAGCAAAGCAGTCAGTTAAAATTAAGCACATAGTTAGGTCCACATAAGTCAGCAGCTGAATTCAATGACTGACACTCAATGACTGATTTAATCAATCAACTCTCATATATTTAAAGTTCACATAGCCAATGCTGAAAAGCCTTTCTGGAGAAAAATCTCCAGTGCTCAACACTTTATAGTGCACAAATCTACATAACCATTTCCCTCCCTTTAATAGTACAATAACTATCTGTGTGAAGAAACTCTGTAGACCCTGTAACAATGTGTTAGAAGGTAGTTTTGAGAACAGCAAGAGTTATAAGAACAGACTTTCAGTCCAGGATCTTTCATGCATCCAACATTCAACTTGAAAATTGGTCACTCTTCACGTGACCTACTGGGCAGTGAAACATTTTAAAAGGAAGAGAGTTGTATTTTCATTTGACACATCTGTCAGAGCACCTATTCTTCAGTTTCAACAACTACATTTTGATGTAACTTTCCACACCCTTAAATGGTTTGGCAATGCAAGCGGGTATTAAAAGGCACTAACAGCCATCAGGCACTTAAATGACATTTGGAAATGCCTTGAAAAATCTGTGACAATCATTTTAAATATGATCTCAGGAACAAAAGCTAATCTATTCCTAATTAGATTTAGGCAGATACTTAAAATAACAGTCAAGACTAAGTGCCCTCACCTTTTTCCAAAGGCAGTATCATTAAAGAGCAGGGAAGTAAACAAGAAGCCAACAACTACTGTATGCATTGCAGTGGAAATGAAGAACAAAAAGAGCTTTTCCTTTGTTTGCATAGGATGTCTTTACAAAATACTCATCACAGGACTGGAGTACCTCAAAAGTTCTTACCTTGAAAAGCTGTGATATGACCAACAATCATGTAATTCAGTTCAAAATTCATTGCCTGGATACTCTGATACCTCTCCCTTCGAACAGCTGCCTGGTAGCTTTCTTCCATTTTTTTGGTGCAGCATGTTGGCGCTCTATGTTGACAGATCTGTAAATCTGACTCTATTATAAGAAGGGGAACAAAAAGAAACACAAGAATTAGAAAATATTTTGAGTTGCACCTTAAAAATAAATAATGCTTCTTAATGTCAATGTAACAACCACATTAAAAAAAATAAATGAAACACATTAAGCATAAAAACACTTAAATAGAACACAAGGACACAGGAGAATTACTGAAGATGCACAAAGGGGCAACATCTCCACTGTAAAACTCCTGCTAAAGGCAGACCTCTAACATCTGAGTGAAAAACATGCCTTTAGATTAGGATCCAATATGTACCTGTGCAGTGCCTCAAGAGACCACCTATTCACCTCCTACAGTAGTAGAAGCCTCTCAAAACCCTGTAAACTACTAAGCAGCTCAAAGAATAATGAAAACCAACAAAAAGTTTAAAAGCATTAGCACTTTCCAAAAGCTATGGCAACTTGGTGGCTTTTTTTTCTTTTCTCTCTAGATTTGACGCTTTAGTTCCTGTCTAAATCAGATTTACAAAAAAGAAATAGTGAAAACAGAAAAAAAAAACAAGCAGCAACAGTTGCCACAAAATATAATTGATTTCTGTAGCAGCCTGAATGCAGCTATGTAAGGCCAGCAGTAAGAAACTATCAAGCCACGTTTACAGAGACCCAGAGCTAGATACAGCCACCGGGAAGTCATGGACTGCTATTTCAACTTCTGAACCTAAGTAGTACTGAAAGTCAACAGGTATTCTTCTAAAATGATCATCTCTAAACTTGGCCATGTACAGACAGACCTCTACCTACCTAACACTTACCTTAGAATTTCTGAAAGCAAGTTACAGTCTGCCTGTATTTAGCAAAGGCACTGAAGTTATTCCCTCTTGAAGTTACAGAAAGTTTAAAGTCTATTAGAAAAATTCTTATTTCTTTTGTGGAATATTTTGGTTCTAGTTTCTTTTTAATTATTTCATCTTTGTATGTGTTTCAGTAAGTTCAGTGCCCTTGATTACGAAGCCTATGTTGCATGGGGTTGTGATGGACATTTCGGCTCCATTTGCCACACTCCACCGTATCTGCAGGTATCATCAAGTTCTGGAAAGGAGCTGCTACAAAATGTTGATAAACACAATCTCATGCTTCATGTAATATATGTTTTAAGTGGAAAAAAAAAGTGACAAGTTTAGAGAGAAAATCTAAAAACAGAGGTGTGGGAAAATAAAAAAAAAAGAGCCAAAATAGCCACAACATATTGAAAAGAAGCTATTTTCAACATATTTCTCAGTAAACCAATGTAAGAACTCCCCAACAAGAGATGTCATGACAGTGTCACTCAGGTGCTCCCTTCCCCTCACCTCACACTGAAAATGGCGGCAGGCAGGTCAGGGGCCGTGGGGCCTGGCAAGCCTCAGCCACAGCAGCCTGCACCTCCACCGGCCCCTCTGCTGTCCCTTCACGGCTGCGGGGCAGGAATTGCCCTCTCCCGGAGGCCAGAGGCCCTGCCTCTCCATCCACAGAGCTCCCCTCCGATGGGGCCAGCGGCCACCTGAGCACCTGCTAGGCCCCGGCCCACCGCTCCCCAGGGGACCCCTGGCTTTAAGTCAATTGGACGCGAACAGCCCCGACTCTCCAAAATGATGCTTTCCTCTGTCAAATTTCACTCAGGACACCAGAGAACCGAGCCACAGGACATGAACATTAATGAGCAATTACACTGCGTTAATCGTCACCATCTGGCTGTGCAGGTTAATGCACAGTAAGATGGCGCATACAGCTGACAATGATGAAGAAATAAGTAGCAGGGTACACCAGACATACTGAAAAAGCCATAGAAAAGCATCCAAACAAGCACTGTTCAGAGCCAGCTCCAGACCAACAAATCAATAAATCTCACATGCCAAAAAAGTCAAAACACCGACCTGCTTGAAACATCATATTTGACCCAAAAACATTGCTTCCAGTGTGTAACAACTCTTTGGAAAGTGCAGCTAATTCACATCAAAAATGTCAAAGCCAAGGTGAAATATTTCAATGAATCTAGATTCTGACTGCAGTTCACAAAATAAATTGTTATGGAAGACAATGCTGACTCAAGATACCATTTTGGAGGCGGATTTGTTTCAGTTTCTGATGCCAGTTTAGAAATAGGAGCAACGACCACCCGCGTTACCCTGAGGTCCCAGAAGGACGGGACCAACTCACGCCAGCAGAGGCTGGCAGACAGCTGAAAGCAGCAGCGGGAGGCCTGCGTGCTCGTCACCGGCTGGGCACGCTCTCCTGTGCCAGAGAAGCTGGCCCAGGTTGAAATTAGCTTCTTGGCCAGGCTAATTTTAACTTGGAGCAATTCCCTGATGTCGCTCACCCCATGAGCATATGTTTGTTCTGTCACAAGGAAGCAGGGGTCGGAAAAGGACCACTTTTCTGAGCTGGCAGCTCGGAGCATGTGCGAAATGGCAGTGCAGACTCCTGAGTGACTAAGCCAGTTTTACAGCACAGGGGTAAGAAAAGAAGGGTTGTGTTATTCGGCCTCTGCAATGCCAACCTGTTGTTCAGAACATTTCCCCTTGCACCAGTCCTCCCAGGTTTTGTTTGAAAGCCCCTTGCAAGGCTCAGACCTGCACCTAAAGTATTTGAAGCACAGCTGTCATGTCTGCACCTAGCACTCCTCTTTGCAACAAGGCATCACAAGGATCGAAATCTCCAGAAAACTCCAGGAGTGCAGACATCTCAGCTGAAACCACACTCCTCAGATTCCCCACCCAATTATCTCCTTGGATGAACACTCCAGGAGCCTGAAGATTAGTTTTTGTTGGGCCAGAACCAAAGTGATGCAGAGAGCACTCAACTATGAACAGCAACACCAAACCCCTGACTGTTGAGGAGACTGATGCAGGACACAGACCATTAAAAGACTAGCAAAGAGCAAGCCCAAGTCCCTTGCAAGACTATCAGGTCAGTACTGTCTTGCACAGAGCTTGGCAGTTTCTCTTGCTTCAGTATTAGCCTCGGGGTATGACTTTTAACACTATTATAGAAACCTAATAAAAGTTTTCAGAACTACAAAAGCCTGGGTGCTGAGATTAAATTAGAGCTGATTATTTGTATCTAAGTCTTTAATAACACTGAAGGCAAAATGAATTTATCTTATCTCTCTTGTTAATGCAAAATATATTCTCCAACTGAAAAAAAAAAAAAAAGAGGGGAGGAAGACCATATGACTCAGTGGTGACCAAGGGGTATAATGCATGAACACTACTGCATGGGCACTGCAGATTGCCAATGGGGGGAAAACCTTAAGGGGAAACCCCTTCCTCAAGTTTAGGAGCAAAGCCATTCTGTACACCAGAAAAAAAGACAAAAAAAACATAATTCATAAATAAGAGGGTAAAAGACTTATCAACAGCATTATTTCAGCAACTGATCCTGACTATTTCTCTTTAGGAAGCATACCTGCTTTCTCCAAGTAGCTCCTTATTTCCTGTACCACCATAAAACAGTTTAGTTTGGAAGGAATCTCCACAGGTCATCTAGTTCAGCCCTCCCCTTAAAGCAAGTCAAACTACATCAGGGTTTCATCCAGCCAAGTTTCAAGCATCTGCAAGGATAGCTGATGGCACAACTTCTTTGGGCACTTGTTCCAATATTTGACCACCATCCTCATGGTAAAAAATAAATTAAAAAAAAATACATCTAATCAGAACTTCCCACGTTTCTACTTGCATCTATTGCTTCTCATCCTACCACTGTGTGCCTTCAAGGATCTGGTTCCAATTTCTCCATTTCCTTCCCATACAGAGTTGAAGACAGCAGTAAGATCTCCCTTAACCTTCTGAATGCACCCAGCTCTCCCAGCATCTATTCCTATGACATGTGCTCCAGCCCCTGACCACAATACGATGGGAGCCCTCCACAAGACTTGCTCCACTACGCCAGCGTCCTTCTTGTACTGGGAGCCCAAAGCTGGACAGATTCAGTCTTAAGTGTCAAGAAACGGAAATTCCTGTCGCCAAGCTGCAAGCCATGCTCTTGGTAAAACAGCCCAGCATGCAGCTGGCTGCCTTGGCCGCACAGACACACTGCTACCTCCTGTTAACTTCTTGTCTGCTGGGACCCTTTTCTGCAGAGCTGCTTTTTAACCGGTCAGCTGCCACGGTTAAGCAAGGGATTACTT
The DNA here is from genome assembly GCF_964034855.1 of Anser brachyrhynchus. Classification (NCBI taxonomy): domain Eukaryota; kingdom Metazoa; phylum Chordata; class Aves; order Anseriformes; family Anatidae; genus Anser; species Anser brachyrhynchus. The sequence continues at coordinate 13,647,439 of NC_137703.1, read as the reverse complement.
CATCCCCAGCTCCCGGAAGGAGGACTCACCAAGTAATTATGGTAAATCATTATGGCACAAAGAATCACACCTTTCTGTTCACCTGCAGTTTGAGACAGACAAAAAGACTTTTCACTCAAATATTTGTTCAAATTTTTACTGTAACTATTTCACTGGAACACATTCAGGGCACTGACAGGCATGGCAGAAACAATTTATGGGCTAATACAATATAGCACATGGCCAATTTGTCACATCGAATTCCCTGGCTTAAAGGAATAGAACCAGAGCAATCCCACCCTTCCTCAATAAAAGCACGAATGGCATCCTCAGCTTGCACTTGGAGGGGGTTCTACAGCACAAGTATCTATTCATCTGTGTTTCTACATCGCAGGATCTGGGAAACTGGAGTGATGATTGAAAAAAAAAAAACAGGATAAAGTATTTTGCTGCAATTAAAAAAAGTCACATTCAGAGCAAGAAAAATTATACTAGACTGGACCATTCCAGAAAGCAATGATTCCTACTCAAAACTCCTGAAACCTTAAAGCAAGTAATACATGCCAGAGGCATCATCTAACCACTACCTCTCTCTCACAGTTATAAAATGTTTAAGGTGCCAAATGCACATAAAACTACTGATCCCTACCTGGTGTCAATCAGGCCAGTTCTGCTGAAGTCAGCTGCAGAGTGTTTTGTTGTTTGGTTACTTTTATTTTAAATCAGCAGAGTTTGGGGACTCCACTCTGAACTTTGGTGCAAATGAAGTCAAACAGACCTTGGCCATTAAAGGTAGTTGAATTAGAATACTTGTAAGTTCCCAAAGGCAAAGAGAGGCCTGCTATTTAGGAATAAAATGCACTCCTCTCAAAAGCTAAATATATATTCGTTTCGTTAGCTCACCACGTAACTTAACAGTGCTTTGGACACACAGCAGAGATGTCAAATACCCTGCCCTGTCTTTAAAATGCTGCACACACTGTAAAAGCTATACTCTGAAACGAGAAAAACAGATCTTTCACACGCACTAACCACTGTACCTCCAGAATTTTGTCAGATGGGCTGATTTGTACAAGCTGAGCCTACAGCTTCCACGGCACAGAATACTCCTGAACAAGCACTATCAGAAGGCAAGTTCAGTGAGATCTGCCCTCTAATAGTTATTATTCCTTTATATTATCACAAACTTTTCAACAATATTTCCAAACAAAGCTCTTATCCAAAACCCAGGGTTTTAACGCTGTTACAAATGTCTTCGGAAACTCCAAGATTTATTTCGCCTCAGTAACACAGAAGGTGCCAGAAGTACCTTGCATTAAGTCTAGCCCAGCTGAACAGGAGCCAACACTTTGTCCTTCTTGAGACTCATCTGTCTGGTGCAGCTGCTGCCTCAGCTAGAGGAAAATTCAGCAATTAGAAGCAACTGATTTAGGGAAGGAAGCAAAAACAAATGGAAAAGGAAACAAATTCCAACCAGGGCTCCCCCTGCAGTTGCATGAGAAAAGCCCACGCTAGCACAGCCACACCAGGGAGGGGAAACGCAGCCACTGTAGGCTGCCAGAAGTTTGTGAGTCCTGTCTTTATGGAGCTCATGTGCCACAGCAGCACTAAAGCCATCATTACCTACAGCTGCAAGGCCACTGTTGAGAAACACTCATCCACAAAAACACAAACCAACTTTACCTAGCAGCAAGCACAGCTCAATCCCACTGCAGCTTTAACATTTTCGCACTAGAAAGTCATTCAAAGTATATTAAGCTCACCAAGCATGATGGGTGAATAATACAATGGCTACTATTTGATTTACCAGTCTTCTAAATACCATAGTTATTATACCTCAAGTAACACGTGCCAGGAATTACCAGAAAAATCAACAAGCAGTGCAACAGACTGATGGGAGCACAGCATTACACACTGCTTCAAATGAGTGCAGTACATTAAATAGCAACTAACCCTATAAACCTGCTCCCGTGAGCAAGGGGTAACATCCAGGTAGGTTACAGGGAGAAGAGATTTTATTCCTCTAAATTAGCTTTAATAATAAGATTACGTAGATAAAGGATCCTTTGACATACTGTTTTAAAGCCAAAAAGCTGAAGAAATACCAAAGCAATATTGACCACAGAACCTGCATTTGTCCTTTCTCTGTTTATGCAGCATGACAGCCTACAAGCACAGCTTGGAAAATACAAATCACGAAAATTTCTTTTCTCCGATCCCTTGTTGTACATTAACAGAGATATTGTTTAACACGATCAGTGGACTTTACCTTCTTACTGCTATTCTAAGCTACAATGAAGCATCACTAACAGCCATGAGCAGATGTGCTACTGGAGCTGAAACAATCAAGCCTAAGAGATAAACACCTCCAGTTTTATCAAGTACCACTTAGATGATCTACTAATGTAACTATTAGCATATGTAGCTACTTCCTACTCCAGTCAAAAGAGCTTGCATAAGCTCAAGAGTTCTTTACTAGACACACACACACTAGAACATATTTATATATAAAAATAATAATAATACAGGAGGACCATTTTGATTGCACTGGAATTATGCCAGCAAATTCAAGGTGGGTGGGAAACCTTGAATGAGAAAGGAAGAGGAACAGCAAGAAGCACTAGATGTCATGACTCCAGTGAGCTGGCAGCATCAGCAAGTGCCAAAGCTTGCAGGACAGCTGGAGACCATCAAGCCCTGGCCCTGATCAACTTCCAAAGCAGGGACTCTTCAAAATTTGCAGGTCTTAGGGGCAGCATCTGCAGAATGCAATGTTGTTAGGCCTTGCTGCTGAGTTCTTTTTGTCTGTTTTTTTTCCCCCACTTCCTTGTTTGCCCCGTTTTCATTGCTCTTGTATTCTATTTTTTTGGCCTAGTTTCCAAATCATCTCTTGCCCTACACCCTAGATTACTGGATGCCTATACTCACTAGCTTTTGCACCTTGGCTGTATCGCATGGAACCTGCCTCATGCCGGGACCTGATGAGCAGAACATGTCTATGCACTAAACTGGATGTCTCTCCACTCGCAGAAACCTCACCCAGTGAATAGCTGGAACAGGTCCTCCTCTTCCCACTTCTCATCCTTCTCAAACAAGGCCCTCTTCTACTGCTCTTCCCCAAAGCCTTCACTCAACTTCCCATCTGCCTGGGAACATCTTTATTTCTTCAACCACTTGCATACCTGTGGGTTGTTTCGGTGAAGCAGTACAGCCAGGAGACATGCCCAGCTCCTAGGTCACAACTTCCCTGAAAACAAGGAGGAGCTGCTGCAGGTAGAGGCCTTCTCATGCCACTCATCCCCAGTTTTCCTTAGAAACTCTGGCTGCACCTGGGAGGCTGAAGGCAAACAGCCATTGAGGCTGTTGCTGCCGTTGTTGCTCGCCTCGTATTTGGTTCTCTGATGTGGTTCCCATGAGCACTCACTGATCTGCCACAGCACCCTCACCCAAATTGTTTTTAACAGATGATTTGCATTAATGTAAGGGATGAGAGTCAGCTTGGGAAGTGTCAGGTGCTGAGAAGGGCAAGCACTACCTGCCTTGCCCATGGAAAAGCAGAGTACAGGGGTTACCACCTCCAAATCTTGTACTTCTACAGACTGACAATTAAGCAACTGCAGACAGACACATAAAGAACATTTTGAAACAGTCTAGGTTGATAGAGGTCAGTGGGTCTGTATCAAGGGGATTTATACATTATTTACTCTAATGCCAACTCCTTTTAACTTTCCTGGGACAACATATGTAATTGCAATGCAGAGGTTAGAGAAAAATTACAAGAACTTTCATATATTAAAAAACTTGCTATCACTCATCTTTCATTATATTTCATCACATTCATAGCAGAAAATCCCACACAATCTTTCACCATCAAGAGTCATAAACACACAAAGAATATTTTCTACTGGAGTCTAGTAAATCTTCCTGCCCTGTATCATCTAAAGACAACAATAAACAATTGAATTTTTTCTCTCCAGTGGGAAAGCATTTCACTGTCAGAGAACTCTGACTTGCAGTACTTCAAGGAGAGTGCCACAGAAACCACATGGTGGAAAGCCTGAACTGACACACAGATATGTGGCTCTCTGTGGATTATAGTGTTTACAACAAAACTGAAGTTGTTTTTAAATGAAAAATGTAGGTTTCTAGCCCTGTACAGCTATAAAGAAAGCTTCTGCATGCAAATCAATAAAAGGCTGTCTATCTAGTTCTAGAGGGAGATGAAATAAAATAGCTTTATGAAAGGTGGGAATTGCCTTATTTATCTCAACTTTGAAGCCTAACAATAATTCAGATGTTAACGCCAACAGTTTTTTACCAATGACAGATGACCTTTTTTGTAGGAACTGCTTCACCTGCTGTGGTAAGGATCCATATCAGGTGGCATAGCCCTGAACATTTAAAAAGTATTGATACATTCATGTTCAGTTGTATTTCTTATTGTTTTTCACCACAGCTGTCAACATAAAAATCTGTCAGAACATTAGACTGGAAGGGGAAACAAAAGCAAAGAAAAATCTAAAGGAATCAAGGACTAAAAGATCTTTGGACAATAGCCTCAGAAGGGGAAACTGGGACAAAGGACATCAGAGTAAATCCCTGATCCTGCCCTCCCCGCAGATTTGAATACTTCCATTTTTGCCATTTTCACTTGAAAACCATACATGAAGCCAAGTGCTCAGACAATATGTTCTCTTTCCTTTAAACATGTATCATTCTTCCTTGAAGTGTTTATTTTACAGCCCCAAACCCAAATGCTTTTGACCAGTTTGGCTATTTCTCATTCTGAAGTCAAGTGCCGAAGTTAACAGTTTCAAGGAGATTTACCGGACAGTTTCTATCAGCGTTTTACTAGTATTTGAACTAATTTATTTAGGATTCCAATCTCCTTTCCATTTTATTTCTTTACTTTTAGGAAAAAGGGGGGAAAAACTCTGAAAACTTGGAGAAAAGCACAATGAGCAACTTGACACTATTTACACAAAAGGAATAGCAATCATTTGCAAAGCTGAACCAAAACTAAGCAAAACTAAGCAGCTGATTACTAGCTAGACACCCCTCACTACAACCAATTCTTCAACTTCATCTCCCGTGACATGGTAATTAATTAAAGCAGGCAACAGCAAGGCTACAGTATCACAAAGCCTGTGCATTTTGTCCCCTTTCTTCAGTTCCTTATGCACGTAATTCCTGTGCTGTCAAGAGCAGTGATGCTGATATAAAACTAGAGTTTGTTATCATGAATTGTACCCACAGGCATTGGAAGGCAACCCAGCGCAGACAAAAGATAAAAGAGCTCAACATACATGACTGAATTTAGCTAGAGATGAATACTCATTCAGGGTGATCATTCAGAAGAAATAAAACTTGCATGTGCTGTCTCGGTGCTTTGGCCCCACACCCTTGTGCTGGGCTATTCCTCTGCATATCCGCACACCCCTAAGGACACAGCTAGTGGAACGGCACGGTTGATCCATGCTACACCATGTTGAAAAGTGCAGGACAATTGCACAGTACTTATGGGTAGAAAAACCCACCAGCTTGCAACTGCCATCACGCACCATGCCCCAGAAGTACCAGCTGACAGCCCCATGTGATGTACCAAAGACCAGTAGCCTGTTTCTGATGGTCTACGCTGAACCTAGGATTTATGCTCAAATCCCTTGTTCCATGCTGGACTACATGAACCACATTTCCTAGAACCTGGAAAGTGGCTGAGCTCAGTGCACATGATGTGTCCCAACACCCCCTCCCAGACCCCATCACTATGATTACACATAAGCCTTGTACCTCGCTGGGACACCTTGCACCAAGATAACTGAGGCAGGATCCTTTGGAATGTGCTCCAAAAGCCTTCAAGCTGAGACCACAGACTGACTACTGCTGAAAACCAGGCTGAACACCTTTGATGATGAGTTGCTAGGCTTGGCAATACTAAAATATATGTTGACCTTTGGCAAGTCCCTTAGAATCCAAGCTATGTTTCTCACATGTAAAAGAGGATACTTACCTTTTGTTTGTTCCCTTAGATTGCTAGTAACTCCTAGTGGATACTGCCTTTTGCTATGTGCATGTTCAGTGTCCTCTGAGAGCCTCTTTTGGATTTTGATCCTATGCACCTGTTATATAAATTAAGAAATCATGTTTCTTCCCTTTCAGCACTAAAATAAGGCACCACTCACTGTACACCAAACTGATTGCGTTTCCCTTCTTGCTTGCGTTCTTCCATTCGGAACTAATGGTGCTACTGATGCTTCAGAGCTAATCTTTCAGGATGGGCAGAGCAGTGCACCGTGCCGCAGAGCTGTTCTAGGGCAGCTATACAAAGTGGCAGGCAGCGCTACGCCGCTTGCACTCGATTTCCATTTGGAAAGGCCAGAGGCAGGCGGTTAGAAAGGAAGCTGGGTTGAGGTGGCAGCCATCAGAGACACAGCGGCAGCCAAGCTGACACGAGCTGGCCCTATTCGATCCCTGCTACTCAGCTAATGTCTTGGCACCTGTGATAGCAACTCTCGAATGCACTTCCCAAATGTAAGCCAACAGCCCTGCCAACAAATGACATTGACACTTTTCATCACCGTCAGGGCTTACTTCCATCAGAGAAGGACACCAAGTGTGGCAGGTACACGAGCAGCAACAGGGGAGCTCCCAGAGGGTTGTAGATCACAGACAGATACCGCCAAACCACAGCTGCTTTTTGGGGAAGGCAAACGTTTGTATTGCTTGACTTATCTAGGGCAACCCAGATTACGAAGAGTAAATTTGATTACTGCAGCTCAAAACTGAACAGGCAATTCTTTAGCCAGATACAACTCTGAGCTACTCTGAATGGTAACGGTTTTTTTTCCAGACTTCAAAACTAAGATTAGGAGGCTCAGGTCAAGTCTTCTTAGACTAGAAATCTCTCAAAACAATGTTTTCATCTCACTTTGTTTTAGAATTCTACTCTGTTTTGGAAAGTGAGATTTTCTATGTACTTTTTGTTCTCCTGCCTTCAGGCTCATTACACCTCTCCTTTTAAACACCCATGTCAAATGAAGATAACTTACAAAGCACCTGCTACAGATTCTATACTTGTGAAAAACATTCATCTTGTGTGTTGCAAGGAGGGAATACTTCAATTGCCAACACAGGGCAGCTATACAAGATCCTGGGTGATCTTCTCCAAATACTGAGTTCCAAGCCCCTGTCCCATCTGACAACGTGGCTCAGGCCTCCCAGTTCCCACCTCTTGCGTTTCTGTAATGGAAGAAGAATAAGGCTCAAACACAAGACAGACAGGTTTGAGGTTTCATCCTCTGACAGACTTCCAGGTCAAGTAACTTGGAGTTCAGCCATGCACTATGTTTCAGACTGACATCCGTGTTTTGGAACAGCAGGACACAAGCCCTGATCTGGAAGAGGTGGAGGTGTCTTAATTCAGGCACAGTATAACATTCAGGCACAATATAACAGCTCAAGAATGAGCGCACCATAACAGTGACACACTTAACAACAGAGGGTTAAGGGCCGGAGCTACTCTTTACCTGGAAAACTAGAGATCCTCAGACTTACCCTGGAAACGCTATTTCTGCTCACAAGAGATCTAAAACTTTGGCCACCTTCCTCTGTTTTCAGTAGCATGACATCCATCTTCTTGCCTACAGATCTGCAATACAGTTAATTACTTCCAGCAAAACCCAGGGTGAATGTCGAGATTTTCAAGCTAGGTGCTCCCCTGCAGCCCTGACGCATCCTCCTTTGTACAAGCCTCCCATCTCCAGGCATCTCCATGCTGCTGTGCTAAAGCCCTGCGCTTTTCCACTAACAGCCTTCCAAACCAACTGCTGTTGATTTTGATCACTTGAAAACTGTTTTCTCTGCATGCTCCCCTCTGTCATCACATTACAGATCTGTGAATTAGTCATTTTGCAAGAAAAGGGATTATTTTGCTTCAGTGAGCGTGGAATTTCACATCCCCACATTGTGTCTGCCACACAATTCTTTCTTCACAATATTCTAAAATTAGGAAGAAACTTTTCTTTGGGCTCAGGCACCAAATCAAGTTATGATGCTTAATTGGTTACCATGTCTTGAATCAACATCATTCCAGGCTAAAGTAATGCACTTCATGTCAATTTGTTTTTAAAGCTCATTTGACTGCATGCATCAACGTTGCTGCGTGTACCCTAAACTTAGGTTGGGCAGACTTGACCCAAAAAAAAGCTTAATTCTGTATCAGTCACCAGCACAAATGCAAAGAGCGCTGTTTCAGAGCAGAACAAACCTGAGCAGTTTTCATATATGTGAATGTTATAGCAAGGAAGAAGGTGTTAAGAACAAGATAAGAAGCAAAAGGCCTGCATTTTAGCGAAGGAGAGTCAGGTTTTGCATTAGGAAAAAGCAAAGCAGTAAGGTAATTAAACACTGGAATACACAGGTTAAGGAAGTTGTGATCTTCTATCACTGCTTTAAACACAGCTAATCCTGGCTGCAAATACCAGGAATGGGCCAGAGATCACTTCAGGTCCATTTCAGCACTATTTTCAATTATTCTATTCTTTCAGCAGCTCTCAACAGTGTATTTTCCTAATTACACCCAGTTTTCACCAGATTACCCTCCCTTTATTCACATTTCCTAGCAAAAGCACCCAGAGCAAGCTGCTGTGGATACTAGCTCCTTTGGCGCTCCCTTTCCATACCTTTTGTGAGGATTTGGCCCTTAAGATCTCTCAAGAGTAGAGCTTTAATTTCACAGCACGGATCTTGCTCATTTTACTCCATATTTACCGAGAACAAAAGGAAGACTATGCAAATGCCCTGCTACTTAGACCTGAACAAAGTGGAAGAAAACATGTAGATGTGAATGGGAGGCATAATGGTATGAAAAAACCTGCCCTTTTCAGAAGTAAAATGACTTTGTCAGGGTCCCTTTGCACTATGTGCATGGATGATTTGTGACAAAACAAAAAAGCGCTAGCCTAGCACGTCACCCATGTCAGAGATTAGAGCACTTCAAAACCCTTAGTAGTTCAAGCACTTTCTGGAACTTGAAAGGCTTTCTTAGGCGATGCTTAGCTTCTCTATGGTTTTTACACGACTTTGATGTGCACCTAAGAGTGAGGAATCTTAATCTGAAGGTTTTCTATGGAAAATACCCATTTTATGTATACATCACAAAATCTTGTCACCCTGATTAACATGAGTCAAAAGTTGGGAAAACTTTGCACCTGATGTTAGAGATCCTGAGTCATTATCTTGATATCCAAATAAGACCCCTGAATTTCCAAGGACTGAGTTACTTTCAAAAGGCTTCTCTAGTAGCAGCACTGCAGTAATATTTCTAACTATTGACAGAACACAGACACATGGCAGCCAGTTCTACAAATGTCACCTTCTCCCACTCTCATTCCCTCCTTAAAGCTGAGATTTAAAGTTCCTTAAAGTGAAGGAACCTGTGGAAACAGCCAATTTCTCATGAGTTACAAAATCTCTTCTCTAGTGCAAACATGGATGTGTAAACATAAGTTTCATTCCCCCCACACACACACTATACACACTTAACCCCCAGTAGCATTAATGGGAATTATGCATGCATAACGAGCAGAGAATAGTCCCCTCATGAATGGGGCCTTTGTTGGAACAATGAATACATTTAACCATTAACATCTAGGGATGTGCCGAACTATCCAATTTAACTAGCCACCAAACAAAGCTACCATGACCTATCTGATATTGTCAGATTCAGAACGTGGCTCTCTGAAATTTGTCTCTCATTTGTTTTTAAAGGACTTGACAGTGCTCTGCACAGCAGAACGGGGGCTCTGTCAGGACAAGCTCCTCGGGGAAGGATGGCCTTCCAGAGAGGCTGTTGCACACACCGGCTGATGGAGAAAGCAAGTAATTAGCAAGCAAGACCAAAAATCTCTACATACCTATTTCAAATGCAGATATACGTTCACCATCAGTATTAATGGAAACATAGTAAGAACACAGAAAGGAAAAATATGTCACAGAATCACTTAAGCAGGCTATAAACTGCAGATCAAAAGATGGGAAAGGCTGATTAAAGACAACTTCTAGGGGGAAAAAATTGCTGTCTTCTACAGCTGTGAAGTTCCTGGGCAATTGCCTGGTTACACTCAGGGTTTTACTCCATGCTTTAGCTATCAAAATGCAAGACAGAACCTGAGGATATTATATGTATTAAAGGTATTTCCTGAGCATTTTGAGCCTACAAGGTAGGAAATACACTAAACGATATCATCCATGAGATTTAAAATTCCTTCATTATTTTAAGTGCTTTCTATATTCTTTGAATTAGTGCCTTGAAATTTCATAAGTAAAAACTTTATACATTAATCATGCATGTATAAGTACACTATGAATGTCATTAATAACCATCCTTTAAAACTGATGTACTGGAAAGAGTAAAATAGATGGATTTATTCTCGTAACAGCATATGCATAGTGCTTATCCATAATGAGAGAAAGTTGTTGTTACTCCACTATAAATCATTTGCTAAATACTGCAAAGGCATTTGGTGCTGTACAGACTTGGAGCCTCAAGGGAGGCCAAAATAGTCAAGCGCTCTCTAAAATTCATCTGTAAGATTACTAGGGCAAACCCTTGGCTTACCTATGCACTACCTTGTACAAAAGAGTCGACCTTCAATCCAGAGCGAGCCTTAGGGTGCTACCCTACTACAGAACTGCAGAAACCTCCCACTTCAGGAGTAAACCCACCAGAGACAGCTAAGTGTCTGCTGAAGAGTGCCATAAGGCAGTGGAGTTTATTACACTGCATTTCTAAGCTATCTAGTTGCCATCAGATGCCACTAGACTACATGACTTGACATGGAATTGGCAGTCTTGTCAACCACCTAAGTTTCATTTGACACCCTACCCTGGTGATACAAAAATTGTCCTCATGTCCTTCCATGGGGTGGAAGAACCAGTGTTTCCAAGCACCAGTGTTGGTAATACAGTTCAGACACAAAGATATCCACGTACCAACATTGCTACAGGAAATACTTAGCTCTTGAAAAGGACAAAATACACCCCTAACACAGTACGCTGAACACCTGTTATCTTTCTACCAAACAGAGCAGTTTAGCACTCAGTCCTACCACCCTTATTCTACAAATGCAGGCCAGTTCCCTATCCAGACTCTCCCAGTCCAGTTCATACATGCTCTCTTAAGACACCTGGACCAACAGAAGTCCACTCACGGTCATGAAGGACATCTAAAAGGAGAGAAAATCCTCGACCTCCTAAGTCTGCACTGAGTAACCCTGTGGACCTATCTCATGGCCTGCAGCTCAGGTTACGTTTGTAGATCCAAACAGGGTAAGATACTGGTCAGAAGTATTTTAAATTTTTCCAAAGAATGTATTGCCTCAAAAGAAATAAAATAATTAAATCTTAAGTGGTTTGTAGAAGTTGGAGACAGACTTGCATCTTTAACATGCTAAATCATTAAATGTTAGCTAGGTGCCTCATTTCATCCACTGATGCTGCTTAGAAATTACCTTAATGTGAATGAAACAAGAAGCTCTTCATAAATATCAGGATGATTCTATCATATTAAGTAGTGATACCTAATCAAGGTGACAGAGATTGAGAGACTGAGTATAAATCTTGTGTCATGGGCTTGGCTGCTGTTTGGAAATTGATTCTGATCCATCAAAATTTGTGTTTTCCCCTAGAAGCAGATGTTGTACTCTAAACTGGTAAGTGATGAGTATCTATTTGAAGTATTATTAAACATATGCCTCTTTATCATGTCAGTTTATGCTTTCATGGGAGAATGATTCAATTCGAAAGACTTTACAATGCTTGGAACAATAGCTCTAGTTTTATACCACCTAAAAGCAAAACCATTTTTAAAGAGAAATCAATTTTCCTGCCCAGGATGCATTTCACACATATCCTTGCTTTTTACAGATTTCAGGTTCATGCCCATTTTCATGATAAATCTTTACAAAAGCTTTTACTCATTTTGATGTATTTATTTTATTGATTTATACAGCAATTATTATCATGCCAACTTGGTTTCCACTTATCACATTGATGCCTTTTCATTACTACTGCTCTTTGCTTAAGAACTTACTGCCCAGCCCTGCAGTACTGGGGGGCAGGGACGATATTGTCTTGGTTACTTTCACATTTACACAAGGAAAACTTCAATGGCAGATAAGGCAGCTCTTGAGAGTCACTTCTATTTTAAGGACAGGTTGTTTCTGACTAAGCTTGTTCTCCATCTTGAGATCCAGTTCAACACCAGAATCACCAGGATCTTGAGGTGGCCATAAAATAAATAGAACAATAATCACTATAACCTTTTCCTCAGAGACTTTTGAGGAAAAGAATAAACCACTTGAATTGCAAGTGTGTTTGGCTCTTCCCCTCAGCTCAGTTTGATGACAAGGTTGCATGCTGGGGGGGAATCAATTCTCTGCTGACTTTTGGATTCCTTCTCAAGATGTTTACAGGAAAGTTTGATGTGAGTAACTAAGCCAGTCTTCTGCTCACCTGGACCAAATGCTCACACGAATCACCGAGGACACACTTTTTCTGAGGCTCATGGATATGAGTACTCAAGATTTCCATCTGGCAGCAAAACAGTGATTCCATCTTTATGAGGCACTAAGTAAGTTTAAACAGATTTTTTTGTGTATAGATTGCTCCCAGGAGGGCATTACAGAGTGGGCAGCTGGTCCCATGTCAAGCAAATTTAAAGCATGGGAAAAGAAGAGGAGAGAAGGAAAGATATTACCATTGGCTTAAGTCTTGCTACAGTCATTGCCAGCTTTAGGTTAACACTTCTCGTGACAACCTGAGCCTGAAGAGGGCTATAAAATCCCAAGAAGATTAATGGAGGAAGCATCCTTACTCCAGAGGAGCTGCAGGCTACAGAAGTGTAACTTTTTCTGCTCAGAAAAGCTGTCACAGCAAGAGCAGTCTATAGCCTATGACTGCTCAGATACTCAGGGAAGCCTACTGCCTCCTTGGGACTTCCTCTGGAAGAGAGGAGGGAAGGATTGATGACTTTCAGGTTCAGCTTTCAAGTCATCAGAAACCAAGATAAATTCTAGTATTTCTCCTAGCATAAAGAAAGAATTACACGGAAGACAGCCTGAAAAAACGAAGGTACCTAACTGATACCTTTGTCCAGCTGCGGTCTGCCTCCCTTTCCTGGCAGCTTTTCAGCTAAACCCCTCAAAATAATGTACCGTGACACAGCCAACAGAGGGGGAAATTGAGGCACCATTGATCTCATCTTAGGCTATTTCTGAGTGACAAAGATGGGAACAGAATCCATCTGACACTGAACCAGTGCACTCCCTCTAGTGGGTCAACAGCCTGTGACTTTAAGCCAGCGTGAAGCCTGTATGTCCATAAATACACAAATACTAAATGTCATAGGAAGTAAAGGTGTGCCACGTAAGAAAAACTTTCCATTATAAGCAAGGACATTTCACTAGCTTGTTATAGCTATCAGCTGTGAGAATATAGTTATATTTTCTACAAGAAAAGGAAACCTCATGGAAATAATTATTTTGTGCCCTTTCTTAAAATCTTAACCACCCTACTCTCGTTCTAAGCTTTAATGTGACTGTGCTAATCAGCACCCCTGTCTCCCAGATAAACCACGCTAATCGAACACAGCACTGCCCAGCCAAGCACACAGGTTGACAGTAAACCCCAGCAGAAATTGTAGTTCACACCAGAGAATTTTAGTCACTCCTCCTGATGGGACAACAACTTTCCAGAGCCAATAAAGCAAGTACATTTCACATCTGGCACACACCAGACTTATGAGTGACTTTGACAGAATGCTGCTGTGAGCAAAATGTGTTTCAGCACTGCACCTTTACTGGGGGAATTACAGCGTTCTCATTAAGATGATACACATAAAGAGCTGAGAGGTAAAAAAAAAAAAAAGAGAAAAATCAACAAGAAAAAGTGTGGTATGACCTATTTCATAATAAAATGGTTAGTTTAATAGATATTCTTGGATATATTCAAAAATGGATCCAGCTCATGCTCCTTTCTCCACATACAAAGGGAGCTGCAAGAACCACATGCAGCAAGGAGCTTCTGGTAGGAATCTAGGGCTTTCCTGTTGCTGTTCAGAAAGTAAAATAGTTTTAATGCATACATTGTTAATGCACGTCCAGTTCTGCTACGAGACGTTCAGTACATGCACATGATAATGAACTCTGCTGCTGATTTAAGGTGCAGGATGACAGTAGAGAATAAAGAAGCCTTTAATAGGACAAAATCTGCCCTTCAGAAGTGAGTCTCTGAGCTCAAGCTGGGCAGCTTCTCTGCTCTTTGTAAAGCAGCAGAGCAGCAAAAGAAGCAAACCGTCCTTTAGGTAGTCCTCAACACGACTATTATGGAGGAGGTAAAGACTTTCTAGAACTCTTTCATGAGTGACAAACATCTTTCTTGCTTACCAGAAGTCAACCCAAATCTTCTCTCTCTACAACTTATCATACGTTTACAGATTTTATTTTTCATGATCATACAGTAGTCAAAAAAGCAAAAGAGACAGGACTAGACAGATGAAGAAGATTTTCTTGTTGTTACATGATTAGCAAAGGAAATGAGCGCTACTTTTGTGATGGTTCAGCTACAATTCACTGCCTGCAGACGAGTCAGAGACTCCAGTTGGGTTCATTCAGTTTTCCTTGCGTGAATTTGGAAGCAGCAACAGCCAGCCACCACTGCACTCAGTGCCATGGAAAAGCCCGTAAATAAACAGAACTTTAAACACAGCCTGTGCCTACGTGCAGTTACACTGTAATACAACCCAGGGCTCACAGAGTATCACTGAGTACAGCCCCATGTCTGGGAGGAATACCATACGTAGCAGTAAGCATCGGATTTGAGGTATCTAGACTCTCTGGAACCAAAGGCTTAGTTCCCTGGCAGGATTAATGCAGCCCTTCTCCCTTTGAGACAGCATATAATTCTCTCCCCTCAAAAGGTTCACCAAGGAGCTCCCACAAAAACATCCCAGCTCAGCCTGTGATTATCAAAGTACAAGACCAGGAACATATGACCTCATTTTCCAATTGAGGGGAAGACACAAAAAACCCTCCCTCTGAATCCCAGCCAAGGCAGCAGTACCTCTACCTGACCAAGCTGTTTGCTATCTGCAGCAAATTACCCTTGAAACAGTCGGCGTTCGTTCCAGAAAAGGAGGCTACCAGAGAGCACTACAGACTCCATTAGCCGAAGAGAAAATCTTACAGACAGGTCAAGGAGATCTGCTGCTCAAAAATGTTGTTTGGGCTGCTTTTCCTACCCATGACAAAACACTCTTTTGCCTTAGTCCTGTGCTTGTTCATGGACTAGATTTCACTAGAATGAAAAAACATTTCATGTCTTTTGGCAAAACTATGGAAGAGACTTTTAAGAGGAGGATCCTGGGCCTACCTAAGAGCTCTCTTCAGGAGGTGCTGGTTTTCAGAGAGGCTGCTGCCAGGTTCACATCACGCTTTAAGAACAATAGCCTTTTTCCACAGGAGCCTTCCATCTTCTTAGTATATGTTATGGCAGAGGCTGGCAGGTCCCGCTGAGGCCGCTGTCCCTCTCCAAGCTCACCAGCACGGGGCGGCAAGCGGGCTGCCTGCAGACCACATGCAAACAGGGCAGGCAGCTAGCGGTCCCCGTGAAGCTCGGATCCCAGATCCAGCCATGTGCGACTTCAGCACCACAACCACCACTCATACCACAGGAGGGTGTAGCCTACAAACTCTCCCCAGGATCTGGAGTCAGCAACTTTATTAAGTGTGAAACAGGCGCCACCCTTAAGAGGAGACAGAAAATCACCACCTGAAAGCCTCTGAGGGCTTCTTCTGCCTGCAACCCTCTCCCCAACCCAAACACTGATTTTCCCGCAGGATATAAGAACTTAATAATCCTTAAGACTTTAACATCTGTAAGATTTGTTTTAGTAGCCAATAAATACTGGCTTGAGATTAGCCAAGGGCTTTCAACACCTTTGTGATTGAAAATACCTAGTAAACAGACAACAGGACTGCAAAAGTTCAATTTTCTAGAGAAAACAAGCCAAAACCCACATGCAGACAGCTGAGGAGGGTCCCAGTGCACACGCAGGTCTGGCCTTTGCTCTGCAGCAGCACCCCCAGCTGCCCTCCGCTCCCCTCTTCTCCTTCATCCTCAGCCAAGCACTGCTCGAACTCTTCAGGGGAGATGCTTCAACATCCACGTGTTGTTAAAAGGCTTGAATAAAATAAGCTTCGGTGTCATACTGTGCGTGTGGTGGGGCATACTAAGATATACGCACTGGTAACAGCTGCCAGATGAAAACACTGGAAAACACTTCAGTGCTTAATTATAAGAGGGCACAAGGCAGGAGGCATTACCGCCTGGCAAGAGGTATCATTAAAGCACGCGAGCTCTGGTGGAGCTGAGTGTACTTAACAAACACGGAAGATCAATACACACTGCTTTTCCTTAGCTCTACTCCAATCACCCTCTTCAAAAGAAACCTTTATGAGAGCTAAAATTTAAAAGTGTGTTACCCTCTCTCACCTCTCATGCTATTTATTTTCTGAGAGCTTGTTATTCAATTGGAAGGCTCAGTATGACACAAAAAAACAGTGAAGCATCACAGCATCTATGTCTTCCTTCTGGAAGGGCATGATTTCCTCCAAGTTTCATTTACAGTACTAGAGTTTGATTACATTGATTTTTTAGACTTTCTATAAAAGTTTGAAGAACTTTTTCCAGGAATAGCTCAGGAAAGAGAGTTAAGTGTGTAACAAAATGGATGAAAAGCCTTGTTTTACCGCTTTTTTACTAGCTTTCACGTTTAGCTCTCAAAGATAAATGTGATCTGATGTCTCTATCAGCACACGAGCACAGCAACATAATTCAAGCTTCAGAACACTGTTCCCGCAAACCTCCTCTTGCCACAAAGTAAGGAAACTCCTTGCTATGAAAGCTAAGAAAGCAATAACCCAAACTGACAGTTATCCCACCACACACCTACAAGCAACAGAGGTAGCAAGAGGCAGCTACAGGCTGTTGTACACGAAACTGACAGTCTGCTTTTTTATTCCAATTCTTGCAAAGATTTTCTTAAAACACGTGGAAGCCAGGGATGTGACTTCATTACCCTGATAAATATATGGTCATTCATAAGACTGAAATCATTTTTTGACATCGTGAAGCACTTCATTCCTTTATGATGAATTCAAGAGGGTAATTGCAAAAGAAACCTTTCATTACGTACAACTCTCCCATTTCACTGCTGTCACCCACTGTACACAAAGGCAAAAGGGAGCATCACGCCGCTCACCAGCTCCCACAAGCACTGAATAGGGCAGGCTCGCTGCCCTGCTAGGCGAAGGCTGAGTTCTGTTCATCGCTCCGCGATGTTCCCTCTGCCTCTCTTTGCGGGGCAGCTCCCGCAAGGGAACTCTTCCGAATTCAGAAGTTACAGCGCGTTCCCCAGCCTGCCGGCAAAGCGAGCGGTCCTCAGCGGCTCGCCCGGCAACTTGCCTTCAAAGAACGCGGTCCTGCCTGGAAGGACCTCGCTGCTCCAGGTCCCTACCGAAAGCTCGCCGCGGTCTGAAAAGGAGGCGGTGGGGACGGACACAGCCCGGTGGGGACGGACAAACCCCGCGGGGACGGACACAGCCCGGCGTGGCGCCCCCGGCACGGACCCACAGGCGCTACCTGCGCCGGCCCCCCCGGCCCCCTCCCTCCCTCCCTCCTTGCCCCCGCAAAGACGCCGCCACTGACCGGCCGTGGGCACGTCGGGGACCAGCTTGAGGGGCCCGATCTGCCGCAGCTGGAAAGCCGTCCGCACTTCGTGGCAGCTGGGCGCCTTGCCCGCCGCCAGCCCCGCCGCCGCCAGCAGCCACAGCCCCAGCAGCCCGCGGCTCCCGCCGGCGGCCATCTCGCACCCAGCGGCCGGGCCGGGCCGTGTGCGGGCGGCGGGGGCGGCCGCGAGTCCCGGCCCCTGCCGCTGCCCCGGGCCCGGCTCCCGCTCCGGCCGCCTCCCGCCCGCCCCCCCCGACCCGCGCCCCGCCCGCCGGCCGGCTCGGGGAGGGACGGAGCGAACGGGGGGAGCGGCCCCGGGAGCCGGGCGGGGGGTGCCGGGGCCCGGGGGCGGCTCTGAGAGGCCGAGCGGGCGGCGCTGAGGCCCGGCTCCGGGCAGCGCGGGGGAACGGGGAAACTTCGCGGCGAGCGGGCGGCCGCACGCACAGAGCGGTGGGCTGCGGAAGGCAGCGGTGGGTGGGCTCTGGGGGACAGGTAGGCGTCCCTGGCTCTTCTCGGTGGCACTTAGCACTGGAACCTGGCTAGAAAATGCATCAGCAACAGCACGAAGTACTCCAGATGCCCGCGTTAGTCTATACGTTTCCTGGGGACGAGTCAACAAGCCAAGCCCTGAGGTGGTCCCTTGCTTTTGGACCTGCACAGGGAAAAACAAAACAAAACAAAAAAGGTTCTAGCTCCTTCAGGACCTTCTAGCTCCCTTTTAGCTCCTTCAGGACCTCGCCTATGTGCTGAGCTGATGCCAGTCCCTCCCCCAGGTTGCCTGGTACCCTCCGGGTGGCCTGGGCCCCACTGCAGGAGAAGCCCAGGACGAGCGCTGACCTTGTGGGGCTGGCACAGCGCAGGCCCACCGGTGTTAAGGTGCAGGCACAGCTGCCCGTGCTTGGGCTGCGCCAAGCTGCCCGCACCCATCTTGCTCACCTGAGCTGCCACAGCCCCCTCCTTGGCCACAGCACCCTGGCCTCTCCCTGAGGCCTCCTGGGGCTGGGATCACCATCACAGCTCTTCTGCAATCTTTTTACCCCCCTAAGCGCGCTGTGGTATCAGCTGCTTTCCAGCATGCTTCAGCAGACAACTTTCAATCTTAAGCAACCGCTGGTATTTTCCACCTCACAAAAACATGGTTTCAAGAGAAGCAAAACCCAAGGCGTCTCCCACAAACAGCAGAATTTGCACAGAACCTTTCAGGCATGTGGAGCACGTTACAAGCTACGAGCCTTACTATTGTTTGAGGCCATTATGTCTGATTTCTTTAAGGTTGCTTGCAACCCTTGAGATGCTTCTAACATGCCCCTGAAGCAACAGGAGAGCCCACCTGCAGCTAATTCAACCATTACACATTCCCAGAGGAAGTAATGAGAGGCTGAGCTCGATGCTGTCAATAGTTGCCTTAGTTGTATTTTAATAGCTAGAAGTGTAAATCCTTTAAGCAATTTGCTGGTATCTGTTCCTATCAAGCCAGCACAAGATGAATTCTCCTTTTTGTGAAGTAAAACACACTTTGATGCAGAACATTTCAACTTGCAAATGAAAACAACGTGGAACAACAAGCCAGACACTTGGCTTCTACATCCAAAAGTAGAAAAGAAGTCACCTTAGACAACAACCGCTCGCGCAGGTCAGAGCAGCAGCTCTTTGCTTGTCCTGCAGCTCTCAAAGCTGACAGCAAAAGCCCAGGACACTGGAGAAAAAGACTCACCCCAGAGGAGCCCACAGACCAACCCAAAATATCTTTGCTTTCAGCTCAGGATCAGTCATACTGCCAACAAGGCTTAAGTTAGCACACCAGGCCAGACCCCAAATCAGGGCAGCGACAGGTGGATGAAAGACAGGAGGGAATAAGCAGCACCGGTGACAGAAGGCTGAGCGTGGTGAGGAGCAGCAGCCCAGCTACCTACACCCGCTGTCCAGCATGTGATTTTAAGGACCCAAGGAAAAGCACCAAGTTGCCACGCTTGGGTTTTGTTTAACCTCGGGTGCAATCCTAAAGGCTCTGTGTGCAGACAATACTGCCATTGACTGCAGCAGGAGTTCTGCCAGAAAAGAAACGGCAGGATGATGGATCAGACGAATAATATATTTGACGAATAACAGCATTATTTGGCATATACATTATTCTATGAATAACGTCTAATCAGTCCTGTGCAAGGGCCTGAGGCGTTTCATTCGGTGGGATTTTTGCCATTGTTTTCAGTGGGTGGCAAGTTCAAAGAATAAATTGCTAATCCTTTCCTAAGGTGGCTGTTACTTTATCACCTCATCTTTATATGATGGGTGCTCTTTTCCTCACCTCTTTTTTTTTGGGTCTGCTAAGTCATTTCACTTATATATACTTTTTTTTTTAATTGGTTCTCCAACTGTTAGTAGAGGGCAGACCATTACATTGCCACTATCTCCAGTTCCCCTCCTCTCCTCAAAACACTGCTAAGGAGCCTGAATTATACACAAATACAACACAGCATACTTAGTGTCAGGGAACTGGAATGTCTGTATATATAACATTGGTTACTTCAATACATAAGGAAACGTTTATGTTTCTAATGGTTTTGTAATAACTACATTGAAAGGCATGAATTAAAGATAGCCTGTTACAATTTTCAGGCTGGAGTCTCATTTTTTCCCCCCCTCTGGCAAAAAGTGTAGATTCCTGCACATTTTTTGAATATAGGTTTTTGTCACTGATTACAATGTACCCTCTTCTTTCCTTTTTTTTTTTTGATGTAGGATAGATAGGAAAAAAGGGAAAGGAAAAGTTTGTGTCTAATTTTGGAAACGGACATTTCTCAAACACAGAAGTACCTGACTGCATATGTAAAGATACACAATTATAAAAGAAATGTGCTACAGCATGCTGCTTGGAGCCAGCTGTACCGATGAGGTGGTCACTAGTACCTCTGTCAGTGCTGAGACACGGGTGCCGTGCGGGCACCCACATGCACAGCCCACAGCTAAGGGTCAGCCTCACTGCCAGCCCCGTGGCTCTGCGAGCGGCCATGCATCTCTGCTGACACCACGCTAGTGACCAGTACAACCTCTTGGCACCAAGGAGCATGCCAAAGAGCTAATTAAACCCACTCTGACCACATAAAGCCCCAGGAGCCTTAGGCAGGCGTTCCCCCTACGAAGCGATGAGCAGCACGGGTGTTGTACCTGAACACAGCCGACTTCCCAGGGAGCTGAGATCACCACACAGGCCTAACACAGCGGACCCCAAGCAATGGAGGTCCTCCAAAATTCTTGCAAAACACATGCTCCACATTGAGCAGAACAGTCAGCTTGACTTCAGTGGAAGCAGTCAGGTGCTTAATGGCAAACACATGCCTAAGTGCTCTGCTGGAAGAGGGCTGGAGATAACAGAAGAGGTATTTAACCAATTATTGTACATGACGCTATTATGCTTCAACAATTTGCCTGGAACCATCACAGTTTACCTTGTCAACAGGTGTCTTTTGTTTTTCACAAATGAATATTTATTACTGTACATCACTGAGAACTATATCAGTACTTCTTACAATGAATAGCAATATAAATCTGCCCAAACAATCCACTCAGTCTTAATCCTGCTAAAGTGACCACAATACTCAGCATGAGCTTTGGATGTGTAAGAAAAGCTGGGATCAGGTCTGGGATAAAGGTTTTGTGTGCCTGCTGCCTCAGCCCTCCTCCTGTTGAATATAGCTGGAGTTGTGCCAGTGATTTCAATGGAAGCTGGACTAATTCCCTTCTGTTTAAGATAAGCTCATCTCCAACACTGGACTTGCCACCAATGGGACTTGATGGGCACACAGTCTGCTTTCACCAATTCAGCTGACAGAGTGAGGCCTTACTGTGCGCATTTTTAGCCATTCCAAAAAAAAAAAAGCTAGTGCAGACTTAGTTTATCTTTAGAGGCCCAGCTTTCCAAAGAACATGTTGTAGTGAAGCACCCGAGGAACTCAGTTGACTCCTCAAAAGTAAGGGACCTGGTTAGGTCACCGGAATGAGCCTGAACCAGAAGCCAATTTTCATTTAAAAAATTTAATCAGCCTCAAAAGAAATGGAAAATCCTCTGCTCAGAAGAATCCGTAATTAAGACAAGTTTATTTTTCTTTTTTTTTATTTTTTTCTCCTAAGAAAATTAAGTTGATTTTCTGAAGACTATGAAGACTATATTTCAAGTCAGAGCGAACTTTAAAGCTAAGCATGAAATTTTAAATATAGGTTTTAATAGTAAAAGACAGTCATGCATGAAATATTCATAGCCATACAAAGACTAAAAGCACTGACAGAAAATTGTTTCTGGTAATTTTACTCAAAATTTTCTTACACTGTTGAAGTGACGAACACTATGAAACTAATAGAAAAGTTACCAGCATAAACCCTATCATTTTGTTTTCTGTTTGGAGATTCCATTTCCTTCTCTTCTCATTCACTCTAAGTAGTGAGCACAATGCAAATAAGTATGCTGCCATACCATGAATTGTTTCCTGTGCTGTATGCACTCCACATGGAAAAAATGTGTGCAGACCTTTTTGATGGTTAGCATGCAGTATTCCTGCACTGCCTCATTATTTCATGGGTATTTTTTGCTTTACCAGACAGACCTATTCAAATGCACAGTTTAAAAATGCCTGCTGTATTTTTTTTTCTGAGGGAAAGAAAAAAACATGCCTGAAAGGCACAGCTGTTAGCTATACCATAACACTTTTTTTTTTTTAAATTTATTGGACCACCAACCAACACAAGATCTATGAAAGAAATACAATTGTTGAAGAAGAAAAAAAAAGAAAAAAAAAGAAAAAGACCAGCGAGCCAGGACAGCCACTAGTTTGGAGAAAGCCAGGAGGGCTGAGCAAGGCTTGGCCTCAAACATCCTACAGGCAATGCTGAATAGGCTTCCACATTTTCGTCATTACCTATAATTTCCTTTCAAGAATGTGAGGACAACTATTTTGGTTCAGACCAAAAATTGTTTAGCCTCATCTCGTCTCATCTGGCAGAGACCCAAGCTACTATGGTTTTGTAGAGATTGCACTGTGTACAACACACTGGAATTTTCCCTCTCTAGAAAACGGTCTCAGATCACACACCCAGGCCACCACAGTGTGTTATGTATTTTCTCTGATAGCAGCTAAGACTCCTCTAATATCCAGGAAATATCTTGGAAATATCCTTTATCATAAAAAGATTGCCCGGAGAAACAGGAGTCTTAAAATCTCACTGGAGATGTAAAGGAGGAAGAGGCCCGTAAGGCTTTTCATACTCAGCAGTGCAGCATCTTCCAGGGCTGATAGCCAGTGCAAAGCACGAGAAACATGACATCAAGTGAAGAAGGAGCCTTCCCACCTCAACTGTACTACTTCTGTGTGAGTTCTCATTCCTAAAGCACCCTGGGCACTGAGCAGCTGAGATGAAGAACATAAGTGTTTGCCCTTATCTGCATGGCTCAGCCTACAGATTAATTTAATTGGGAAATGCAAGAAGTTTCCAGATTTACTCATGTGAGAAGCTACCGCACGGCCCAAGGGAAATCAAGTAGCTTACTTAAAGAGTAAGGATTGCATAATGCTACATACTTCAAAAGTCTAATAATACAAATAGAGGCTTGTTATTAAGGAAGCCACTGGCTTGCTTCATGCCTTTCAGAAGTTCCCCTGCCCAACAAGACAGCCATATCCTAGTGAACACCACGAATTCACAGCTGGCTCCATGAACACCAGCACCAAACTTACAGTGCTAAGAAACACAGCACCCAGACATCCCATCTGCCGAGGAAATAGTTCAGGTGTGAAATAACACAGCAGTAAACCAGCAGCTAATGCGTGACTGCCCATGGGTGCTGCTGTCCTAAGAAGCGTGGCAATCCTAGCCTGCCTTGAGGCTTGCCTTTCTCACGAGGTGCAGGCAGGTCCAGAGGGGAAACCCAGACACACGCCTCCTGAGCAGAAAGCTACTGACACTTTAAGGATGTCCATCTTTGGCAATCACTTAAAGTCACGTTTTGCTCTCTAGAACTGCCCAACAGGCCTAGATGCACAGGACAGAGGGATGCCTGGCCTCCCCTGCAGGTCGTGACAGGGCACACATGCTCTGTTGAGCAATTGCAATGTAAAGCAGCCACCCCCTTACCTCCCACAAAATTTGTGCTTAGGGCTTCCAAAATGACCAGTATACAACATCACATTTAAAGTGCCAGATTTAACCTTAAATATATGTGTAAAAAATGCCTATAATTTCTGATAACTTTACAAGAACACTTGACTGTTTCCTCCCTGACAGGTAAAAATCACAACACACTAGACTGTTAAAACTGTGAATTTTTAGAAGCTTTGGAATTCATTAAATCTGTTCTTCTAAGGAAAATAGTGCTCTTATTCAAAGGCTTACGGTATGGAACAAGTTCACGATCTAAAATTGCAATTCCATAAAGAACTAAAAAGGTGACATAATACAAGTTTGAATAGAATCATTATAATGCTTGTAATAGCTTTCTCTAGCAGAACAAAATGCCTCAACTTTCATTTGTCTAGCCGGGCAGTCAGGAAAGATGATTTTTAACTATGTGTCAGAATTTGAAGTTAATTAAAACTAATTGCCTGCTGTACTGTAAGCGATGCCACTGCATTTTCAAGTAACTCTGTTTCCATGGGATAATTTAGTTAACACCGGTGTCTCATCTACTGAATTCTGGGCTTGCCTTAATTGTATTGTTCAAGTTGTTTATCTTTCCTCTTTGCCTCACAACTTTACATAAAATGTCAAAAATAGCAAAGTTCATAGCTAAGATTGACGCTTTACCAACACGAGAAAAAGCATCCTAGAATATAAACTAGTTTATCAAAATAAATTAAGTCCTTTGACACCTCACGTTACAGTTCCCATTAGCCACCACTTTCTGTCCTCAGAATGCTTATGTATGTGTTCAGCTTCAGAGTAAGTCCTCATAGCCCAGGACCAGTGTACTTTTTAACTGGCAGAGCAGCATTCATTATCATTACCATATGGGCGTGAACTGAAGTAGACCTCTGTAGTGAGAACTAGCATACAGCCAGGAAACACATTGCTGCTACTTACACAACACTAGCACATTTGCAGACCTTTTCAGCTTCATGTCCAGTGTTCAAGTCTCCACGTGCTGGATAACATACAATGGGAGCACCTCCTCCCTTCACAGGGAGGTTACAAAGGATACGAACCCTGGGTTACAGAAGGGCAAACATGTCCAGGAACAACTTTCTGCTGCTGTCATCCAGGAAGAGGGAGCAGGAGGACAGCAGCAGCCGCCCCTTCCCAAAACTGCTATGACAAAAGCAAGACGGTTGTCACCACGCTCCTGCACAGTATGGCAGAGACATCAACTTGTTCCCCGAAGCCAAATCACGCCCAGACCCATTCAAAGTGCAAAGAACCTGTTCAGTCTCAGCTCTGCAGAGCAGGTGGTGGTAAAGTGGGGTAACTCACTTTGGGGGCAGCCATCAGCTTGCTTCTGCTTTTGGGCAAGGGCTTCAGCAAAGCTCCTCAGCACAAGTCATCCAAGGCTTGCATGAAGAGACTCCCTTAGTATATGAGCTGCTGTTAGGGGAGAGGATTGTGTTAAAAAATGCCGGCATGGAGACAGACCATCATTCACCAGTGAAATCAGAGAATCATTTAGGTTGGAAAAGACCCTTAAGATCATCAAGCCCAACCATCATCTAACACTACGAAGTCCACTACTAAACTCCATTCCTAAGCCCACATGCACACATCTCTTAAATAACTCTAGGGATGGAGACTCTACCACCTACCTGAGCAGCCCACTCCAATGCCTAATCGCCCTTTCCATGAAGAAATTCCTCCTAATATCCAATCTAAACCTCCCCTGGGGCAACTTGAGGCCAATCTGCTGTGGAGAGAGGAACAAACTGACAGACATGAGAAAAGCACCACGTTTCATTAAGTCCAACTTTCAGATGTTAGATTCATACTGTACTCCTAGTCCACTTCTTAATGAAGGGCAACAGCAGCTTGATAGCCTGGAGGCTGGAACAACGATAGCAGAACAGGCACGAGTCACTGCTGAAATATGCCTGGGAAGCTCGCCTGTACAGTTTTAAACACATTTGTTTAAAATATGCTATTCAAAAAAATACATGTTGAAAAGAGGTTTTTCTAATTAGCATTTGATGTTGTCAATTTTAGAGAAACACCCTTGTCAAAGATCTCAGTGCTGAGCAGTCTAATGCTGATAATCAGTTGCAGTAGGGCTGTTCTGGAGAAGAAATCTGCACTTCAAGAAAATAGTGAAAAAGCTTCCTGGTCCTGTGATGCTGGGGCAAGAACACCGTCCCGAGTTCCCCTCTAGTTCAGCTGCTTCCCAATGCATTCCCTCCAAATGCACTTGTAGTGGCATCCCTCAGAACGAGAGCTGAAAACGGTGGAAGGGGGCAGGTCTCTTTCTATAAATGGGGCTGCAGAATCTTTGTTAGAAAAAATGCTCACTACCTTTGCAAATGGAGCAAGGATGATGCATAATGAGAAAAAAAAAAGAAAAGGAAGCACACTTGGCTACATTTTAACATGCGTTATGCTAGATGTATAGCTTCATTTTATAATAGCTACACTTAAAAACTGATTTCTTTTGGTCAAGTATTAAGAGTAATCTTTCCCTGTTTTGTCTCATACCATAAAATGTCTTGTAGACCCAATGCAAGACAAAATCTTGGAGCTGAAAAGTATTTTCCAAACGGAACACTTGAATGCTATCGCTCACTTAAATCTGTGTGTCAACACAAACTTTCTCCTCTTGGATTTTGTTCATGAGCACAACAACCACTGCTGCAGCTCTTCACATGAGTGAGACAGGAATTTGACCCCTTAGCCCCAGCCCTGCCGTGGGATCCCACTCTTATCAAAGCCCACCGATTTCAGTAAGAGAAAAAAGAAAGAAATTCCCTTGTTGCAACAGGTCTATCTCAGTTGTTTCTTGCCAGCAGATCAGCAGTTTAGACTGCAATTTATCTGGGTGGGCATCTGCTGCTTCTTAGTGACCCTAATTTCACAGTGCTTCTGTGAACAGAAGGAACAAGGAGCAACGACAAAACGGCTCTGCTTGGAGGTCAGTCGGCTGCCATCCTTCCCTCACCACACCTCCACAGCACACACAACACTCCAGGGTGCCAAGCAGGCCTTGGATTTGTCCGCTAGACACTGGATTTTTCCTACACCTGATGGTAATCTCTCTTCTCCAGGAAACTGCAGGAAAAAGCAGATGAGCCCTGAGCAAGTATAAATTAATGCTGACGCTCGCTAGAATAATGTACTCTCCTGAGCCTCTGCATCTATGACGCCAACAGAGCCTGCTGGTGACATGAGTTTATATGCATCTTTCTGCTAAATCAGAGCATCATCTGCACAAATCAAGCACATGGGAGACATCGTGAGATTTGTGATAGTCCCTGGAGGACTTCAGGTCCATAAAGCCATAGCTGGATTCTGAGCCATCTATTCTCACTGACTGCTGCGACTTCTTACAGGCAATTTTTAGTGACAAACTGGAGGATAAATCCTCTCAGTATTTCAACAAGGTAACAGGCAAGCTTTGTTTGACTTTGAAGTACAGATTACTCAGTGGTGATAGCACTACCTATTATACACAGCTCATTTTATTTCTTCAAAAACAGGTGCTGGACTGGTAATAAGTGGCTTTCTGCCCTGTGCAGTAAATCCATCACAAACATGGGCCTGAAAACATGACACATGTCCTCCTCAAGTTCTTTACAAGGTTGGAGAGTTGAATGAATCAGGATTTGCTTGTCTAGTGGCAACCATGTGCTTGATCCAAGACTCCTCAAAGACAGTGCAAAGTTCCTGTGACCCCAGGGAAGTCTAGGACAAGTCCGCTATGCCCTGGTGCTCCTGTACCTGCCTCATCTCTGCCCACACTGAGACCAGGACTCACGTGCCATGCTGTCACTCACAGGGATGATGCTCATTTTCCGATCTGCTTGCAGATACTAAGCCCAAAATTTACAAGGACCTTTGGAATCCAGGCAGCGGTTCCAGCTCCACAGGAGAACCTTTTTCTGAAGCCAGGAAATGGAGGTGGTTCTTTAATGTGAGGTACCTACTTTAACCAACCGATGCATTAGCCACAGCTCTCAGTGGCATTGTTTGTGAAGTCATCGTGTAAGAATTTAGCCCTTTAAATTAGGGGGTTTAAAGGAATAAGTCATCCATCCAAAACAAAGTCTTAAAAGTCAGCTAATGCAAACATCAATAAGCCCCAAGCACAGTACATCCACTAAAGCATACTAGGACCTACACTTAAGTGCAAATTCTGGTCATGAGAATTTTGATATGTGGCAAGCTTCCTAGCGAAGGAAAGAGAATTTAAAAAAAATTTTTTTTTAAGCTCTGATAGGTTCACTTAGACTGTGGCATGCTTCATTCGCTAAAATAGAGTATAATATGTCTTTGTATTGAATTATACTTGGGTTGGTTATTAAATGAAAACTATTATTCCATTATAGGCAGAAGAAATGGAAATGCTGCATATGGCTATGTGCAATCCATTAACTGGCTTATGGAGCCAAAGACCCTTCAGAGAGCATTACAAATCCATCTGATGTCCCTCTCTGCCAAATTTTACACACAGATATCTGCCCTAGATGCAAGAAACATAAAACTGTATAGAGCTGCTATTAATCAGGCTTTATACACCATTTATGCCAAAGACACAATATTCTGACCTCAAATTTATTCCTTCTGTATTAGTTTTAGGTAAGTTTGATGCATGGAGAAAAACTAACTATTTTAGTCAAAGTTCATCATGTTAATGAACCTTTGTAGACAGCTGGTTTGCACTGATACCCACCTTAATTTGCCTCTTACAAGGTGACAATATAATACAGCTCTGCTCTGGAAGAAAAAACTGCACCTTTGGGGAAATTTTCAAAGGCACAGAGACCACTGAAATCCAGCTTCAGCGGAAATAAACAGGAGAGTTGCCTTAGTTGACCAATGGGCCTTTGAAAGTCTTCCCCAACACTACTTCTTGTATATGTTTTTTCATTGTTGTTTGAAGTACGCCCTTTTCTTGTGTGCAGAACCTTTAATATTGGAGCTATTTACAATGATTTAGCATGATCACTTTTTCTTGCAATATTCTTTGAAACAATCTGATCATCCAGCCATGAGTCTGCATGTATTATGCTTTAAAAAGGTCAAGCTTACAGTGTGAAATCAATCTTTTAAAATTTCCTTGTTATCAACTAATGGAGGAGGGTGGATTAGATTCCAGATGACAACAAAAATAAGTGACTCAAAAAAGAGACAAGCTAAAAACAGAAGTTTGATCCAAGTTTGAACTAGGAGTGTTTGGCAACCCAAAGTGAGCATTTCTCGTTTTTTATTTTCCTAAAAGAATTTTCCAGACTGTCTTTATTGCTGTTTTGATACAATCAATTCTCTCCTTTCTTGATTATCTGTTGCTCACGTACCAACTTGCAAGTGCTCAACATTTTATCTGAAAACAGGTGTCACAGAATGAGACCTTGGTTACCTGTGACTCAGAATGGGCAGATCAGCTGGACTCAAAAAACATTGATACAGAAGCTACCTAGAAAATGGTTTGTCAACAGAAGACGTAAAATTGCTTGACAACTTAGAAGCAGCCAGATGTTTTGTACAGACCAACATTCAGATTAGGACAAGCAGATAGATAGAGGGAACACCCTTCTAAAGGCAGGTGAGATGAGGAAACCAGATCTGAGCCATTAAAAATGGTAGGTTGGCTCATTTTGACACTATCCATAATAGTGCTGAGCATCTGGCTCCTAATGTTCAGAGGCCTTTTCTTACTAACTTACAAAGAAAGGGAGAGAAATGTAAAACACACACACAAAGAAGAACCAAGTAAAAATTGTGAGGTGTTTGGAGAGAACAATGGCATCCACAGTTCAGCATGTTAGCTTTCATTGCCAGAGCTTTCAAATGTGTCTTTACTTAAGACAGGCAAAATTTGATGTAGTTAGTACATTTTCTGGCAATAGAGTGAAAGCTGATGGACTAGAAATGCATGACTCATGCAGGCTGTTACATTTCATTTCCTCCTGGGTAAAGACGACTGCTGTCTTTTTGTCTTAGGGCCAACATTTTGGGTAATCTACTTTTGATGCTCAAAACCCTAAGCAAGTTGGGGTTTCTCTCTGGGCTTGTTCCCAGCTTATTCTGAACAAAACAAAATGCAAAAAGCTAATGGGATTCCTCTGAAGTTTGAGATGGCTATGCAGTAGGTGTGAGCTGCCTTATCAAGGCGGTAGTGCATTAGCAGAGGTAAACCAGCACCATGCACACAGGGATCCACAGGTGAGCTTCAACAGTTAAAGACCTTCTTGGCAAGTCTCATGATCTCCTGCAGCTCAGCACGAAAGACAAAAAGCAGCCTCACCTCAAAATAATCCCAATCTACCCTACAGGAACAAGCTCTGAACTACAGCAGACAGGAACACAATTTTTTCCTATTTTCTTTGACCTATTACGACCAGGGTGCCATACGATTTCAAATTATGCTGCACTCCACCACCAGGAATTTTCCTGCAGACTTCTGAATGAATTTACTGAATGAAGAATGAAGAGCTGAGAGCAGATGCTTGCACTGAGGTGATAAAGGAGGAGTGAAGCCTGCCCAACTTGGCAGTGTCTAAGAGCATCTGGCAGCAATAAGACATCAGGGACTGCAATTTGACTTACAGGGAACTCACTTCCTAGCACAACCACCTTCTATGGAAAACCCTTCCCACAAAATTGTTTTTCTGCTTTTCCTACTCCCTTCAATGGAATTCAAGCACGCAGCTACAATGGATCCTCCTTTCAGTGGCCTATAGGTGAGATACTAAGTGGGACACTTGCTTTTTCTCAGCATCATCTTCTTGGAAGAAAGGAGGGCAACGACAGGAAATAGAGAGGAAGAATCAGAGCACCCAGGAAACTTCTTCCAGAAAACACACTCCAGGGAAACGTCTTGCTGGAAGCAGGAATGGGAGATGCTCCACTTTGCTCACACATGTTCATGGCAGATGTGTCGTTTCCTGGCGCATTTAAGACCCTCTTTATCTGAGCAATTCAAACTCCTAAGCCTCCTTCTAGGAACTCTGCAATATCTAAATGCATTTTTTAATGCCCAGGCTAAAACCCCAATGAGCTCTGATCATACCCACTCCAAATTCTTCTACTAGAAGAATTCAACTCTATCGATAGCTCAGTTCTCCCATGAGAAAATAAGCCCAAAAGCAGCACTTTTTCTAGGACAAGAGTATTCTTTATGTCAAGCTGCCTACACTGAATCATTTTTTTTCCCCAGCTTTATTTCCTTCCTGGAAAGGCTATTCTTTTCCCGATACTTGTTTCATAACAGGAGAAAGATGAAAGTACACAATTATTTTTGGTTCTTCCCAAACAGGATTTCCACAGCAGTTCACTGAAGCAAGGAAATCATACAATGACTCCCTCCTGCATCCCTTGCTAATACCATCATAAATCTGCACTCCTACCTCGCCTGGCACACAGGTACTGGCAATTACTGAAACTGCCATAGCCAATAGAACCAGCTCTCATCCCTGTTACTGCCTGGCATAAAAAAAAAAAAAAGGAAACTGTGCTTTGGTTGAGTACAGAGGGTTTTGGAGGTCTCTTTGCTGCACAGGGCCAGGCAACCGTGGAATTGCAATTAGCTGTTGGAAGTGGGCACAGGAGGCTGCTCCTGGTTTTCAGGTAACTGCCCTCTTCAAAGGGAGCCACTCTGTTAGGAAACACCTGCAGAAAAAGGCAGTGTCACTAATTTAGATAAGGGTCAGAATTCTACATGAAATCAGTGGGAATTCCACGTGAAACCTAACATGTAGCAAGCTGGGGCAAAGCTTCAAGGGAAGGTGAAAGCACAAAGAGAAACATAAAACTCAGTATTAAAGGACAAAGCCAGCGCAAAGTATTTCATACACAGAAAAAAACCAAGCTGTAAAGAACTAGGATCTACTAAGGACCATGATCCTCTTTCAATTATGGTAGCAGCAGGAGAAGGATGCATTTAGCCCTTAACGCTTCTTGACTAGCCTAATCATTGGAATCTGATTTGTTTATTTAAATGAGAGTGGTTCCTCCGTGCAGTAACCAGTCTGGCCTCAGCTATCAATCCACTTCCCTGCCAGCTGAATAACATGCTATATCAACAGAGACAGAACTGGACTAGACTCAAGGCTCTCTACTACAACATTCATGGTTGAAAAAAGGTCCTGTTGTTTAGTAATTTAAGAAAATAGTCATCTATTTTCATTTTAAAAAACCCGAAGTATCAGCATCTTAGTTGAATGCTGTACATGAACTCTTAAGCATCTCACATTTAGAGAAAACCATTGTTTTCTATTTCTTATTTCCCCCCTTTTTTGTAGGTACAATAAAAATGGAGCTTTCCTTGTAAAAGCAGGACCTTCTCTCCAGATGAGGACAAAATTGTAGGTAATGAACTGAATATGAAAGAAAAAACCACCTCCATTCGGAAGAGTTATTCCAGCTGGTTGATGAAAAGCTTTCTGATATAGTTCTATTTCTCATATAAGTTGACAATTTTTGCTAATAAAAAGGTGGCACCCAAGTAAGCAATAACCATTAATTTCAGCAAAAATTTTGCATAACAGTGCTTTAGGTTAACAGTATATTTTCCTCTATTAGATCTAGTAAGTTCTTCTGCAGGCATCAACATGACCTAAAACATATGATATACAAATAAACCAGCAAAATAATTACTGAATAATTTTCATAATTTCTCCAGAGACATTAAAATATCTCATTAAAAGAGGGCTTGGAAAAAAGAAATCTGTATAACAAATTAATATTCTGTTGATCAAACACATGGAATATATACAGCGAGAATATAAATATGGATTTTATGCATTGCTATACAGAATATGCAATGAAATCTCTGCTTCCTGCAAATGTAACAAAGAAATAAACATGTTTCAGGAATGGATTTATAGCACCGAGTTCCACATTTAAGAGGTCTCCAGAGCAGTATTATATGCTAGGTACACCGTGATTGATAGCAGCTTCCAGCGCAGGCCCCTTCATCCCCTAACATATTTCACTATCGAAGGCACAAGTGATCCTCCTCCCCTCCATTCGCTTTTCTTCCGTTTCTGAAAACTCATTCCACAGGTTCCTAGTGCAAGAACTGGCTTATAAAGTGTGCAACGACTCCATGCACAAGAAAGGGAATCCCATACAACATGTAAACCTAAATGCTGTCTTTTGAAAACTGAGCTGTGTGCAAGGAACCACAGAGCAGCCTCTGATCCAAAGTCCATTAAAAGCCATGGGAATTTTCTTTACCAAGCTCCTCGATCTCCAGATCATCCAATTTTCCTTGAAAGAAAGGCATTGAGAGCTTGCAACTTAACAGAAAGTTGCATTGCGTTACATTCATCTGTTCCTAAGGAAGAAGGTCAGCACCCCTTCGACTCTGGCTGAACCTTACTGGAGTTTCTCAGAAAAAATCCTGTTCCCACAGAACCATTACAAATAATGGCAAAAAACAGACAACCAGTGCTGTGCCACTGATTTTAAAGCAAAGCTCCCATTTGTAACCAATGGTGCACATTAAGTCGTTGTTACCTAGATGGGAACTTTTATTATGGTTTTAGGACTGTATTTTTTCCCCTATGAATGATGGATTTTCATTTTAAGTCATTAAATAAACCCACATTATCATTAAAGGTGTATTACAGATGGAATTCAGCAAAGTCTCCCATACAGGGGCCAAACTCCCATCCACATGCCAGCCCTCAGCATCCCGTTACTGGCTCTGGAGCTGCTGCTGCTACTTGCAAGGCTGAGCATAAGCCCTCTCAGCTGAACCACTGGAGCCTGCGGGAGCAGGCAAATCCACTGCCCAGTGCCTTTCAGACACATTGTACCAATTTATTCACAAGTCCAAAGCAAAATCTGTTCTAATTGCATTGAATCAACCCCACTTCCTTTGAAGACACCAGTTTTATGTCAAACCCTGGTAACCGAACATCATTTGTTTGTTGTTTGCATTGAAATGAAGTGCTAACTAGTACATCTCCTGTTAAATAAAGAGTGGCATTGAGTAATTCCAATCAGTTCCTTTATGAGAAAGTCTGTTTCCCTTCTGCCCATGTTTGCTGTCTGCATGCTAATTCATCCTTGCTTAAACATGCAATGCTGTCACCACGCACCCAAAAAATCTGGCTTTTTAAAACCACATTATGACAGGTGTAGTATGTGATTTATGCAACTGGATTGCATCCTCCCTGAGATGGATGTGTGTACATATATAAAGTCAGTGTAAAATACGTACCTGCTTTTTTAACTACAACGCACAAGGACTGCGCACTATTTCCTGAAGTTGGAGCCATTTTGGTACATTCTGTCTCCTATCTTGTACAAAACGCTGCCATTTACTAAATTCACTAGAGAAAACCTATGGCCTACTGCCCTACATTACAGCCTGCTAATTAATTACAGATATTCTTCCAGTACTCCATTCTAGATCAATGGGAAGAAAAAAAGACTGTGTTCCATACTTTCCCTTTGTTTTTACACTTCCACACCACAGCTAATGGCTCTTGTATTGAAACCCTATGCTGAATGTAATGAGATGCAAGACTCTTCCGCATCCATGGTTACTATTTACTAACAAAACTGATGATGTCAGGAATTTAATTAGGTTGTTTCTAGCACAGAGATTTTAAACCATGAAATCATTATGCTGTCTAATCTTTTCTTTGTTTGGATTTTCTAAAAAAGTAAACCTCAAACTAAACACCATTCCTCTGTCACAGAAAGCTGAGCTTCTCAGGCTTTGCCAGGCATAACACACTAACAGGTTTAAGAGTAATTAACACAAGCTATTCTTTTCCCAAACCACACCACAGCAGCAACTGCCACTAGCACCGCTGTGCTTCATGATCGTACCACTCTTTTTATTACAATCCTTACTTTCAAGGCTTATAACTTAGCTGAAAAACAAGTCTCAGCCCCAAAATTGGCGTATGTGCTCAAGTAACACCTTTTTAACATCAAAGTTGTTACAAGCTGGCCTAGAGTTGGGGCACATTAGGGTACCCGTTGTCCCCATCCCTACAGAGCACAGAAGAGCAGGTGCTGGGACCATGGATATGTCTGATGACTCTTGGTACTGCTTGGCCTTTCCCATCTCACCACCACTACTTTACCTTTTTTAACAGACTAACGACATCAACCGTAACCCAACAACCAGAAAGCTTCTCCCTTGAGAAAGACTTCTGGATGACAGGAATTGGTTCTCTTTTGCTACCCTGGTAGGCAGAAGGTGGGCAGGAAATGCTGCTCTTTACCATCAGCATCACTCTCGTATCAAACTCCAGGCCACCTGCTACGCCTCCTGCTTGTGCTGGCTGCCAGCTGAGCCGTCTATTCCTCACCCTGCGCAAAAGCCACTCTGTGCAGTGGAGCCCTGGTGCCCCCAAGGAGAGTACCACCAGACAGGTGAGCAACACATGTGAGAGTTGACTGTAATGCCCAGGGGAGAGCATGCCAGGAAGACTGGTCTGGTTCATCTCTACAAAAGAAGATAGAACTGCTCCTATCACTATTACCACTGAAGCTTTTTAATGTACAAAGCCAGAGGTGAAAAAGCAGTAGGATATCAGACAGACTAAAGGACTTCATTAAACCCACACTTCCCAAAGTCATGCTTCTGGAGTCTTGACAGCTGCCTCTTTGTCATCAAGAGCAGAAATCTCAAAGTGTCTGAAGTTCTAAGCGACAGCAATGTGGTCACACTTAAGTATAAAAATCAAAGGTATAACTTCAAAGAAAAAGAAGCTAGAAGTCAAACTTGAGAAAGTACATCACCACGTGGAATTGCTACATGCCCCAAAGAATTTTTCTGAACATATCCTATTGAATAGAAAGATGTTGAAAGGTGGATTGGTAAATCATTGCATTGGAGTTTCAAGATAGTGTTTTGGTTTTGTCATCTAGGATAAAATATTTACTGCTACTTCACATAGCAAAATTCTTATGACTACAAACACTGGAAAGGATTATAGTGAGTTTTGATTATAGTGAGTTTTTCTAATATAATGATTAAACTTTTGCTGAAGAATTCTAACTTAGTTTGATCAAAACATTTGATAATCTTGGAAAAGTGTTTTGGTTGGGGGAGAAGAAACCAAAGCCATAATTTTTTCAGTTCAGATATGCTGTTTTACACTATTATTTCTTAAATACTTTAATTTTCAGCTAAAAACTTATCAAAAATTCCTTTCAAGTTTTTTTCAAAAAGTGTTTGAACCTTGAAAATGATATATGACTTGATCCAAAAATTAAGTACTATGATCTTCACACTCTAAAGGCTGGTAGAAATAACCCGAAACAAAGATGTGATCATCCCACAGTCCAGAAAGACTGTGAAACTGATGCCCCTGAATAACCTGAACTAGCACGTTAGGAAGGCTCTGCAGACCTCCCCAGATCCCTTTAACTTATTCTGTGAACCCAGCTCAGCTATTCAGAGAGCTCTGAAGGTAGTTCCCCACCTCTGTATAGTTCAGCCTTCATCTTTATGACAGAGGCCAGGCCCTGACAAACTCAAAATCACCTCACGTTTCTCAGCAGGCTTGTGCCAGTTCTCTAGGGAGAAATAAATAATTTGTTCTTTCCCGTAAAATTCAGAAGTAATAATTAAAGACACTTTTGGACAGAAGGTGGATGATTTTGCATCATCCCCGGGCAAGTGCGGTTCCATAAAACTCAGCGTTGGATGCAGACCTTCTGCGTATCTGTTCACACATGTACTAAAAGGGGATTAAAATGCAGGTGTAGCACTCATTTATAGCAATCTTCCTTACACCAAATTCAGTTGCTTCCTCAGGACTGGCCTTTGCACATCTTCACTTACTAAATTTAGGCCCCAGTTGAAAAGTCCACTTACCACGTGGAAGGAGTAAATTTTCTAGAGGAGCACTAGCAGCAACACTACTGCACCTAGCCTCCTGCACAAGGTGCACCTCCGCTGCGACCCTGTAACAGCTCTGCCCAGCACTCTGAATGGAGCAACAGCTTTGTCACGTAGATTGTTTCCCGTTTTTGCAAGTTAACATTCCCAGGATGCATGAAACACTGCTAAGAAGACTCCTGAATGTCTCCAATCAAAAATGTGGACCCTGGGGGAGCTTCTGACCACACAGCTTTCTACATTTCAGGAGTGAGGCTACCAAGGTAATCCAGGTGCAGCTGGAAGTAACTGTAGGTTTTGAAAGGCTCAGTGACAGTCACTTTTCCAGAAACATTTTAAATAAGAGGTACCTCGTAGTTCATAAGTCACCTTAAAGCAGCAGGCAGAGATGACTTTGAGGATGAATCTGAGAGTAAGTGTATTAAGTGAATGACAAAGGCTGTTCTAACTGAGCATTTAATTGCTTTGATCTTATGATAAAAAAGCATCCCCTTTACTTTTGTTCCAGGTTTATGTAAGCAATTTCTTTCCCTTCTTTATCACTTAACAACATGAATTTCTCCTGCACAGAGCTGTGCTGTTGTTCCCATCAGACTCCAGAACACAACTGTGCACTGTTATTACACAAAAAGTCAGAAACAGCAAGTTTTGGCATACTGCCATTGCAATTTCACTTATTTTCATCTTAAGTGCAAACTGTTCTTTGCTTGGCAAAGAATAAGATGTGTGTGTTACAGGGGGGAGGGCAAAAATATGAGCTGAAAGTCAAGCAGTGTACATTGTGCTCACCAGGCTGTGTTTTTATGGGCTCAAAGTCACCCACAATCAGCTGATCTAAGACTCACCATGGGAAAAAAAAAATCACATTGGAAGCAAAGTAGAAATACTTTGAGAAATCTCCCCTCCTTGAAACACTCAGGTAGCGAAGAATAACAATATCTTTTGGTCTTTATTTACTGTTGGTTGGAAGCTGGTATTTTAAGCATTAGTTCTGTCAAAGGACACAGAAGGTAGAGCAAAGGAGTTGTCAAAAGGAGAGGTGTAAACTCAGCACACTTATTACTTGCTGCCTTCTACTCCACCCATTTCTCAACTGATTAGAATGAACATATGACAAGCTATAGGACCACTAGCCAGAAGAAGAGGGCTAGGAAAGAGACATAGCTTAATTTTATGGTAACTGGAAGGACCTTAAAATGATTGCTTAGTTGATGTACTCAAAAAAAATGCAAAGCAGAATAGGTACATGAAGCCAAAAGGAAGGAATACAGCTTTTCCCATCAAGCAAGAATTAAAGACTCCATGCTCTTTCCTCATGTTGGGCAAATAAAAAAACAGTAAGCATAAAAATGTTGCAGATGCATAATAAAACAATCAAGTCTCATCAGTTTACGTATTTCCTCCACTAGAGTGGTGCAGCAAAGGCAGGCAAATGGTTTCAGAGAGAAAGTAGATCAGCTCCAATTCATTTCAGCAGCAAAGAATCAGTAGCCTAAGACCAAAATAAACACATTTGTCTAAGCGAGGAGTCGCTGGGTGGGCACCATCAGAATAACCCAAGCGTGGTTATGAAGAAAGAAAACCCAGAAATTGATCCTAGGAAGTCTATAAATGATTATGACATGACTTTTTCAATTTGGCCTAAAAATTAGCCTTATAATAATCTGAAAAAAAAAAAAGGTTTTCTTCCTTTGGTAGAAAATTCCGCAATTCATCTACAGATGTTGTATCATCATTAGCAGTCACTGATGATTGCTTCAACTGAAGAATGAATATTACAGTCTCATGTGCCCAGATGCTAAACTAAATTTTCCAAACTAATGCCTAATCCTGGAATTACATCAAGTCTGCATTCAGTTTCTAGCTCAGCAACAGACTAGTGGGCTTACTGATAGGGGTAATGAAGGACCAGATGGGAGGATGGGCAAAAGACTCTTGGGCTATGATAACAAAGCATTAAAGCTTTTAAGCAGAATCTACATAGATCTCCATGGGAATTTAAGTTATAGAAAACTGAAGTTCTTTCTACCTGTGTCATCATAAGTCTTCAATAACTTCAGTCTTTTGGGACTGCTGTCTGTGCAGTGGAACTGACATAACCGTTCTCACCACCCTGCTATCTTCTCTCCAAGCTCTGCAGCAAGATCTCAATTCCTAGCCCTACTAAAACAATGCCTAACGCAATGGAGCTCTGAACTCATCTGAGAGCATCAATACTCTCAAGCCACGTAGCAGTAACATCCCGCACAGGCAGCCTTTAAAGTCTTTCCCTGTACAGCTACAAAGACCATGCCCAAACCTCTCTCCCCCCAAACAAAATGCAAAGAGAAGTGTTTAGTCATTAAATTAGACTATTTGTCCTAATGATTCATTTAAACGAAATACTGTTTTATTATGGATAATTGTTTCCCATAATGAAGCATGTTGGACACTGCACCCTAGGGAACTGTGTCCTCCTTTCCTGTTGTAAGGAACAAAATATTGTGTTGGCAGCCTGGGAACTTTCTCCTGACTGAACTGCTCCCACTTTGTCAGCCTTGACCTTAATGTGGAGAAATGCACTAGGCAGAGCCCCAGCATGTTCCACAGTAACGGGATCTGTAAGAACAGCCACTCAGATATACACACATCTATGTGTATCTAACATTGATCGTAAAGCACTTAAAACTTTGAGAAATAAGGACGAGAGGAAATTCATTCTTCTTTTGAACACTGCTACAGAACATCACAGCCTGACCCAAAGATCTTTCTAGGTCTCGGTGGTCATTTATAGGATAGGA
Organism: Anser brachyrhynchus; assembly: GCF_964034855.1. Lineage (NCBI taxonomy): Eukaryota > Metazoa > Chordata > Aves > Anseriformes > Anatidae > Anser > Anser brachyrhynchus. The sequence continues at coordinate 13,607,902 of NC_137703.1, read as the reverse complement.
ATGAAAATGTCTCCTTTTACAAGCCCCCCTTCACCTATTTTGTTTAGGCCTACAGGTTAGGGGACTGACTCACTCTATAGTATCTACCATGAAAAAGATGCTTAGCTCCCACACACCAGTGCAAGTGAAAATAAGAGTGAAGTCACTGAAAACAAGAGTGAAGTCACGTAAGGGTGAAATCCGTTTCAAAGGTTGTCTTAACAGTTTTCCAAAACATTCCAAGCTATTTCTTTTCAAATTAATGCCTTGTATTAGGCTACAGTAAAACAGATGGAAAGGAGAGCGAGAATTCCTTCATATAGAAAGGAGGCATTGGATTTCTATGAGGTTGTCCAAAAACAGGGGCAAACATGAATTTTCTCCATTTGGTCTCTATAATATAATACCTGTATTTCTTGTCCACTTGAGCAAGAGAGTGGTCTTTCTGCAGGTCCTAATTCCACTTGCAGATGTTTCCAAACAGGCTGTTATAATGCCCAGAGCACCAGCACTTATGTTTTTGCCTGGGAACAGACACAAACAGAGCAAGAAAGACCACAGGGAGCTTGTCATCCTTGTATCCTATTAATGTTGGAGAGAAGGATTGATAGCCTTTTCTGAACTAGCAGTAATTAATCCTCAACAGAGAGGCATTTTGGAGAAATGCCACATGACAGTGAGAAGTTGTGCTGTAAGCTGTGGCTCTGATGACTCAGCACTTGGCATCACTGGAATTTCATTTTAGTGGTTCCTTCACATGGCTTTTCCTTATTACGACAGAAAAAGGACAAAGGCAGCAAATGATTATAGCACCTCTATATTACCTACAGACATGTGCAGTTCAGAGTATCTGAGAATCTGAAATACCATTTCAGACTGTGGTACGTTCCTGCACTCATTCTGCCAGCCTCTGGATGTTACTATGCCTGATGCATGTCTAAGAGCTCACTTGGTTATAACACATCACTAGACATGAGGAAACAGGATGCCTCTGGGATTTAGCATCTAAGTCTCCTGTTCCTACTACTGCACAAGAAAACACAAAACCACAAAGGTAAATTGAGCTTCCTGCAATTTCACAGACTGGATGAGGCTGTCAGTGGAATTACAAGAGAAGTGCCTGGCCCAAATGCTGCAGCCCACCCAAGAGACCGATAAAAGCCTGCATGGTTAGCCTCCTCTGAGCAATTGGCATCACGCTGCTCTGAGCTGGTTTTGGAACTAGTTCAGGAACACGCACACATGATGTAGCCACAACAGCAGGAGGGGTGTACTTAATGACACTGAGGACTGTCCCTCTTAAAGAGCAGCAAGGGTATGGTCCAGTAACTAAGTTTCAGGCTTTCGGTTTATGCAAGCGTGCCAGGGTGAACATAGGATTCAGAGCCACTTTGTGCTGACTTCAGGAGCTTGGAGTAACGGGACAGAACTTTAGAAGTTGCCCACTAACCTCTAGTGACCCACGCTCTGACTTTTCTAGAAGCAGCTGGACTAATTTGGATGTAACACCCAGGAACTTCATCCACCCTGAGTACCACCTATAGCCATAGGAATGACTTAATAAGGACTCAAATTATTTATTTTTGTTACCCACTGAAGTTTAAATGTATTGCAATGGAACCTCTTCCTGGCAGTCCTAATGCTATCCATTTCTTTACCAAATGGCTGGAGAACCATTCTGTAAAGTTTTCTGCAAAGTCTCCCAATATTTCAGCTACAGGGGTACATAGCTTGAGTCGCTACTTAACAAATGCATTGCTGCTTATCTCAGTGAGATACCATTAATTAGCTGCTGACAGCACCAACAGGGTTTAAACTACCCTTACTTTTTTTGGGGGGGGAGGCTAGGGGGTGGGGAAGGGAGCACAGGGGACACACCAAATTAGCCCAATCCACACTGGACAAAACACAGAGGTAGCAGATGCTGGTATGCTATGACCTCAGTTTCATCACTGTTCCAGTAGAGATAATGTAAGTAAAATTTAAATAAAAAAAAAAAAAACAGGTGAGAAAAGGATTCATCTGTAATAGCTACCAGCTATGCTCTAGCAGTTTTGCAGACATTAAAATCAAGGGTTAGCACGTCAGCCTGAGCACAGTGGAGCTGTACTAAGTGCCAGCTGAAGGAAGTTGTTCTCCTCCAAGCACCAGATTCTTCTCCACAACAGACACCACCCAGTTGAAAAGCAGCACAGCTCTGGCAGGATGGGGCATTTCACTTTCACAGGTGATGGGCACCACCCATACAGAAGGGATAAGACAACTGTAGAGCAGTTTAAATATATTAGGTATATTAAATAGGCCCTTAATACCTGGATAGCATACAGTTACGCAATACCTAATCGGCCCCAAGTATGATTTTCATGACTGACAAGAAAAACCCACAAGAAAGCATCCAATGTCTCCCTGTAACAAGGGAGCCTGGACAGTCAGATACAAATACCACCTAATCCTTACATTTCCGAAGTTTGTAACACTAGAAATAGTATTAAAGACAGGCAAGGAACCAAGATGACAACTCAGACTGCAACTGCAGCAATAAATAGCTAATACAGAAACCAGATACTGTAAGGTATCTGCATGTGCTTTGTGAATGCAGGAATTGCGACTTAAAACCCCAGGACAACTAACAGGGAAAACCCTTGGAACTAACGTGACCCCAATGATGGCCAGGAAAAGTGGCCGAAGAATGAGAGAAGAGGCTAAACCACCAAAGTGGTCTCAGATCAGGGGATGATGATATGGCAGGCAGGAAGATACTGTTTCAGTTAGCAACCGACTATTATCCTGCTTGTCAACCAGTCCTGGCTAATTTATGACTTCCAAGAAACAAGGCTCATCTCTAAACATGAAGCATGCTACCAAGCTGAGGGGTTCAAATAGGTCTTTTAAAAGTAGCCATGATCTATAAACCTACCCTTGTCTCTTAAAATCATAGAATATCCTGAGTTAGAAGGGGCCCACAAGAACCATCAAGTCCAACCCCTGGCTCTACACAGAACCGCCCCAAAACCAAACCCCGTGTCTGACAAAATCATCCAAATGCTTCTTGATCTCTGGCAGGCTCGGTGCTGTGCCAACTGCCCCAGGGGAACCTGTTCCAGTAACTGACCCCCCGCTTGTGAAGAACCTTTCCCTACACCCAGCCTGACCCTCCCGTCCCAGCTCCATGCCGTTCCCTCGGGTCCTGTCGCTGTCCCCAGAGAGCAGAGCTCAGCGCCTGCCCCTCCGCTCCCCTCGTGAGGGAGCTGCAGGCCGCCATGAGGCCTCCCCTCAGCCTGCTCTGCTCTGGGCTAACAAACCGAGGGGCCTCACCAACTCCTCATACATCTCGCCCTCCAAACCCTTCACCATTTTCATAGCCCTCCTTTGGACACTAATAGTTTCACACCCTTGTATTGTAGCACACAAAGCCACACACAGTGCTTGAGATGAGGCTGCACCAGAGCAGAACGGGAAAATCCCTTCCCTCAACCAGCTAGCTACGCCATGCCTGATGCACCTGAGGAGACAGCTGGCCCTTTTGGCCAGGGCACACCGACACATTCATCTTGCTATCAACATGAGAACCCAAGTTGTGACTGACACACAGAGTCCTGGCCAGCACAGCAGTTGAATGCGAACAGAAAAACAAGGCACTTGAATTTAGTCTTTGTCCTGTACTCACAAATTCCCTTTCTTCTGAGTAATCAGACATAATAAACACTCTTGGAACTAGACGTCATGGCTGATGAATGTTAGGTTGATTATCAGGGACAAGCTGTGCCAAGTGATATAAGGATGAGCTGATGGATTCTGAACAGGCTTTCCTTTATTCACATTAGGCTTTTGTGGCTCATGTCCTTTACCAGGAAAGGAAGGAGCTGAACGGTTCTCCACCCTGAAAGATCCTCAGCAAGAGGAAAAAAAAACAAAACACACAACCTTTTCTGATGAGGAACCTATTCTTCCACTCCCCAGCTTTCTTGCTAACATGCAATCATCAAAAGTTACATGCAGGATGAGATCATGTCAGTGATCTCAATCTGAATGTTACAATATGGGTTAATAATTTTGCTGGCTTCCAGACTGGAAGTGGTTTAAATTTTCCAGAAGTTCAGTGGCCCAATTTAAGAAAACAAAACACACCCCAGATTTTAGACAATTTCTGGTGCAATTCCAGTGCAATCAAAGAAGCCACACGATGGAAAAAAAATTGCAATTTCTTTGCATCTCAGGCAAGACTAAGGTTACATGGGCCATATATACAAAAAGAGTTTCTTCCAAGTCAAAAATGAAACTAAACATTGTCAAAAAGCAAGAACAGTTCATGTAGTTAAAAGTTAACGCAGAAAAAGGGTACTGACAGTGGTTCCCCCTCATTTGGGTCTCATTGTAACAACAGGTATCAACTGGAATGAGCTGGAAAGTTCCCGGAACACCCAGTAGGCTTTAATTCTCTTTCCAAATTAAAATTGAACTTGTCTTGTGGTGACTCTTTGGCCACCTTTGGGAAATAAGGCAGTGATTTCAGTCCAGCTCTTAATGAGAAGTTGTTTCTGCCACCAACACCTCTACAACTGAGACTTACTGACATTATGCTTGCAGTCACAGCAATTGGGTCAGGAAATTGTAGTGAAGTTGACCCTTCCAGCTCCAAGATAAAGCAGAACCAGCTGTGACCCATGTGCAGCTAGCATGCTGACTCTTTCACATCAAACACCACATGATGTAAGTTAGCAATGACATTATTGGAAGAAAAAATTATAATTTAATCAATTTAATCTAAATTTTCAAGCACTCAGAAAACAAGACTGAACACCACCACTGCAGAAAGCCAGACACAAGATGGGTAACCAGGGATGCCTTTCAGAGCCTGAGACCTTGTACTGTTACAGAGCCTGGACCAGCCCAGAGAGGATCAGGTAAAGCTTAAAGGAAAAGCCATGCAGGAGCCATGGATGTCACAGACAAAATAGCAGGGTTTGACCTGACACATAAGCAGAGCCATTTGAACAGCCAATGATAATTTGATTTGGCCAATTAATAAAAATATAAAGTTCAAAAAATGATGGTGGAGAAGATTCACAGTGAACCAATCTGCAGCACACATACTGCCTGCAACAACTTGGCTGCTCATTATTCAAAATGAATGCTGTGAGAAGTTGTTATATCTGCCTCTGAACTAAATGACAGGAAGCAACTCCCACTGAGGAATAAGGCTGATGAACACATTGGATGGCGATATACATGGCTCACTTGTGCTGTTATTTTCACTGATCTGGAGTAATTGTACACTAAATATAAAAAATTATCTGCTCAGAGTTTAATTTGGATTTTATCTTCTGGTAACTTTCATAATAAGGAAATACATCTGTTAAACTTAAAAATTAAACAGAAGGAAAAAGTGAGAGAGGATTCGAATTGTTGCTTATAAATTTTGCTCAATAAACAAGATTGTCCAACTGGCTGCATTGAATGGGCTGGTTTAACTGATCAATTTCTTTTTTTGCCAGCATTTCTGCTGTGATGTAACATAAACAGCAATCATGTTTTGTCAGCAAAATTTGTTGTTTTTTGGAGCACACAAAAAAATTAGCAATAACCAGTAAACAGAATATATGCATTAAACAGCAGCTCAGCTTGTCACAGTTATCAAACTCCGTGATGCAATTTATCCACTCTACAAAAATTGTGACAAGAAGGGGATTGCCATTTACATTTGCAGGCTTGCTCCAAACACAACACAATTCTGAAGCAAATCCCATCATCTTGGTCTATTACCAGCTTTTCAGGCCCAGGAATAAACCAATTTCCACACATTCAGGTAGACACTGTCAGCATAAACACCTAACACTAACGATGGATAACATTTGGAAGGTGCTCTGATAGAGAATCACTCACTTCTGGAGATGTACTCTTTTCCACAGAACAGATGTAGAAACAGAAACCTTCTCTAGTATTTTCATCTTGCAGGGTTGGCCAATGAAAACCCCACTTGAAAATAAACCTCAAGCATATGGTTGAGCCTGCATTTTGAAAGTTTCTTATCTCAAAAATTAAGCTCTTTGTTGTATCAATGAAATCAGAAGAGCTGAAACAGATTTTGGTTTAGAGACCACTTAACCTAGTGGGACCCTGACTTAGGATGCTGCTAAACCATGGGAGTACTATCTGAATCTGCAAGTCAGATCTGTAAGCTAAGAAACATTTCAGGGCAAGATACCTTCCTTAGCCTTCTGAATCTAAAGGTTCTTGAATTCTTCTGGCTGTATGTCAGACCTTCACTATCTGAATATTAACAGCATTGTCAGTACTAGAGAAGACAATAACATAAGGGTCAAATAAGTGCCAGTAGGTGCATGGCATGAAGGGCACCAGACTACAGTATCCTCTTCAGAATAATATAAAAACAGAAGATGTCTAAGGAGAGTGAGCCAGAAGTGGGAAACAGTTGCAGCATCTTCAACCTTTTCCTTCCCAGCTTCTGGAGCAGCTAGGTACTTACCTAGTATACTCTATTTCCTTGGCAGTTCAGAAAGATGCTTACATGGAGCCTACAACTATGTATAACATTCGAAGACTGAAGCTGAGTGGCCATATAAAACCATAAGAAGATCTCCTTCACTGCAAATATTATTCAAAGTGCGTTTGTTAACCACCTACTAGCATCAGGCTCTCAGGTGCCAAGCACGTAATAGCACAGGTGCTGGAGCAGAACAAACCCAGATACATGTATGGCAGCAGGGAGGTGGGTAAGGGAAGGCATTCTCTGAACTGGAACATCCACGGTCGTTGTTGAAGGCTGGCTGTGATGTAGGCCCTGTTGGTACCTTGATAACACTGGTAAACCAACCAAAGATTCAAGTGCTTCTTAAGTGATATTTGATTATTCCCAGGAGGATGCCAGTGTATACTCCTGGCAAAGGAAGTAACTGTTAAGAAGAGCTCTCATAATGATTTAAAAACTCCCATAGATCAAAGTAAATAATTAACATCTTGACTAGTGCCACTTGATTGCTGTCATATGAGGTGCACAATCACTTGAAATAAATACAATTTCCTTACTTGATGTAAAATCCCATAGCTTCTACATTTATATGCATTTATCTTATACTTTATTCCAATTTCCATAGTATTTATAAGCTACAGCATATCTGATAAATTATAAGTTATTTGCCCTCACATAACCATTCATTTTTCAACAGCAGGTTTTATATTTCTTCATTTTATGCTTGCAGATTCCCTCCTGCTTTCATTTGCCTTAAGGTAAATGTAACCATGCTGTAACCATATGCTTGCTTACTGGTACCACTTTTTTCTTCAGGATTGAAAATATCCTTGGAAATGTTGTCCTGCCTTCTTAAAAAAGGGTCCTAATAGGATTCTAAAACGAGTGCAGCTGGACTAATTCTGGGTGGGAATTTTCCTTAGGAGAGTCTGGCTTCACTTTTTTAAAATTTGTGCTAAATACTTCAGAAAATACCTCCAGTTTCTAGGAGGTGGAAGACAAAGCAAAGAGACGAGCAAGCCTACAAAGACAACAGTTTACTGCACAAATAATTACAATCAAATCTTCAGAAAATTTAGTCTACACAAATTAAAAGATACCTTGATAAGACACAAACGCAAAAAAGTTTATTTTAGCTGTTGTCTTATTTCTGGAACCCCTGCATAACTAACATCTGATAGTTTCCCCTTTCTCATGCCATTGGCTGACAGTGAGCATAAAATAAAATAAAAGAATGAAACATTTACAGGTAATAGGTACCACATTGGAACTTATTTGTTTAGATTGTTTTCCTACAGTTAGCTTGTGTTACTAACTCTTCACATATGACTTTACAAACAGGAGTTGGGGATATCCTTAGGGTTCCCCTAGTGCCATGGCACCTGTTGCACACAGGCTGAGACAAAGCTGTAATGATCGAGGTACTGACCTTCATTTAGAAACAGCCTGACACCAGAGAAAGATGAAACATTCAGAGATGCTACGTTAGCATCAGATGCAGACAGCTTAGCTTGTATGTTCAACCACCTCTGCCAAATCCAAAGTCTCCTTAAAAGGCAGAGGAACATTTACTACAGCTTATGCCCCTCAGACACATTCAGCAGGAAGCTTCATGGAAGGACTGCAGCCTCTGCCCAGTGTAAACTGGGCCAATTGTCAGTGATTTTAAAACAAGTACATCCCTGGCATATAATCTGTCCTGGGCACATCAGGGTGATGTGGCTTTCCTTTTCCTTCAGGATCACTACATTGACCTTGAAGATAGTGTGGAAGGTACAGATGAGTTTTGCCATTGACAGAGAGGTGGTCCAGCATCTGGACCACTCCTTGCAGTGTAACAAGTGCATCCAGCAATAGATTACAAAAACAGAAGCTAAGTTGCTACTGAAGTTAAACAACAAACCAAAAAAGCACACAACCAAAACTCCATGTCATTCACTAACTTGATTCTTATTTCTGACTGAAGTCCCAGAGACACCTTTCCTCAACAGGTTTGTCTTAAAGCGTCCCTAGATGAGCACTTGAAATCTGAACTCAGGCCCTTGTTATTATGCTTTGTTGTCCTTGCTCAATTTCTGAGAAATTATTTGTAAAGCAAGGTTATTTTCCTTCCTTCCTTCCATCTTTTGCATGAAACCACCTAAATTCTTTATTGAGCAGACCTATCAGCTAATTACAGCACAGCAAACCTGACTCAGGGCAGCCTTAATATATAAGCTGCCATGCAGAGAGCTGGCACTATGAAAACCCAGATCTGCTTCTTGACCTAAGTATTCAACAACTGTCATTTACTGTCACATTCACAAGATCATTTTGGCATTTAATTCAGTGCATAACTATGGAAGCTTTCTGCGCAACCAGAATTTTAAAGGACTGAAATAACTTCTCAGTCTACACTCTATATATAACAAAAAGGTAATGCAATTTTAAATCTTTATTACTCTACGTGAGCAACTAGCAGAACTTTTCTCGGTGGTGAGATGCAATATCTTGTGCCAGGTTAAGCTAGGTGTCCATGAATGATTCCACGGTTACTGTATTAAAAAGCAGCAATTGGTAAGACAATGCATGTTTTTCTGAACATAATTTGCAAACTATCTTGTGAGTACTATAAACATGAACTGTCTTCACCTTTATTTTAAAAAGATATCAGTATTTAACTTTCTCAGATTTACACAGTTTAGAGATCAGAGCAGATCTAGGTGTTGTGTGCTAGGTTGTGTGCTCATCTCAAAATGAATTTGAAGCCACTGTCATTCTTCATTACATGCTAAAGAACGGGCTGGGTTAAACATATAAATAGCGGGACTACTTGTTCCTGATTTTCAGGGCCAGCCCATCACGGCTGTATCCTACTACGAAGTGGTAAACCTATAAAGCAGCTCATTATTACCCACTTCATATGCATCATACCAGAACATCTACACAAGCAGTTTCTGGAGCAGTGTTAGTGGGAGCTGAGGGATTTGTGCTGTTCAACATCTGACCAAATGGGACACTTCAGTGACTAGAGCCAAAGACCACAAGTGCTGTAGGATTTATAGAGGGGAAGTGGTTCAGATACGAAAATGTATCACTTGTCACTAAGTCAAAACTGAACATAGTTTCTAGGAGTCATCTGCACTTTGTTATTTTCCACTTTATGTTACAGCAGCATTTCCATCCCTAGGCTTTCACCCTCCCCAGCGTGGGCTATGCCTTTGTCCAGTGCAAGAAGCACCCTGTGGGAAGCACAACCTTTTCTTGCAGCTGTACCTGAAGGTATCAGTTCCCCTCTAGGGACATCACAAAACATCAACTGTCTGGTTCTATATACCTTGTAAAATAGTACATGCTCTGAACCATGGCAAGCAGCTACTCAGCATGCATGGTTAAGGTCCTCAGCCACCAACAATGACTTTTTTCCTACTTCGCCCTTCCTTTAGCTCAGAGGTAGCATTTCTCCCTTCAGTGTAGGATATTAATGGTTATTGCAGGCTTTACAATAAGAAACTATGCACTTTCATTGAGAAGCCACCTTAAAAAAAGGAGCCACACATCTAACCATTAGCACGCACCTAGCACAGCCGTTTACAGTGCAAGTGTTCCAGTTCTCAATTAGGAGTTACCATAGGAGCTGTGGATAGTTGAGGTTGTACTTGAAGGATTAAAACGTACTTCCTCAGAACACGTACGATAGATAACATTACACCTTACAGCCCAGTTAGGCTGAGGGAAACTTCAGAAGACTTCTACTTCAGTGTTGTGCAAGTACAATACTGCATTTATGAATATTTTAGATGAAAAATTAGATTAATACAATGGAAAAGTGCTCATTTCTTTGCAGTAACGCAAGCAGCTATTCCAAACATGTCAAGTAATATATTTCAAGAAGCTACTAGGCACTGTAATACAAGAATAGAGAAGTACACTGGATACAGATATACAGCTGGCTTACACACATCCATATGACACATCCTTATTTTGCCACTTTTGCATCTTACACGTACGACAAAGAATCACAGCTTGAGCTCCTTCATTTACACTGGCATGACTGTCCTGGCTTCACGGGGACTAGCCTGGCACAGCAGAAGGAATGTATTCTGCACCCTGCAGTCCTTTCCTCCAAAATGCAGGCATTGAGCTTCTTGCCAGAGCAGCTAGCTACAAAAAGCCACAGGCCTTGAGTTTATCTGGAGCCATCAATACATATTTGTGGAAAAACACTGAAGAATGTTCAGGTTTCTCAACCCTACATGCTTCAAGCAATTTAACAATTGTAAACAATACATTTCTAAATGAGCACTAAATAAAAATTTTCTACAGCCATCTGCATCTTTTTTTCTGCTGTAACCATACATACATAAGTATGACTCATGCCCACGACAGGAGCCTGGAATTCCCATGTCCCGAGCTATAAGCCAAGACAGCACATTATCCAGTTTCCAATCTCCTCCTGTTTTCAATCCAGTGTTTCCTCTCACCCAAACCTCCCTTCTCTATACTATTTCACATTCTCAGTTTCAGAGAGAGCCTTGTCTTCTTCCACTTTTTATACACAAAGACATAGCGACTGCTCATCTCACATGGATTAATGACCATACTTGACAAGAACCCAGAGCTACAAGGTTTCCCCAATTTTTTTTTTTTGTTAAACACCATAGTTTAGAGGGTTTACATATATATAGGTATGTGTGTAAACTCTCCTAATAACAGACACACACTATCCCTAGCCATCAAGCATGCAGTTAGCTCTAAGTTATTCCCTCTGCAAGGAATTCTGCCAGGTAAAGCACACAGTGCATTGAATGTTAGGAATTCAACAGTATCCTCCAGAACTCTCTGCACGTGCCTCACAAATATTGCACATTTCTTTCCTTTCAATGAGCTGTGATACTCCACCAGCTACAAACAGCATTAGCCAGTTCTGTGCCTCAACTGGGAACACAATTAGTGCAATCAGATGTTAAATTTACGTACAACAGGGACCTGGGACACATTCTCAGCTAGCATGCAACTCCTCCAACTTCAGAGTAGGTAGGTTAGTTTACATCAGGGCTAAATCCAACCTGCAGTGCCTGGTGCTTTTGTTACAGCATGCGCTGCTCTCCTTGCCTTAGAGTGAAAAGGAAAACGTGATGAATTACAGATGCAGACAAAATCTTCCAAGCCACATTCAATTTAGTTTCTTTATCATCACTTAGTCCAGATACCATGAAATGTTCAACTGCACAAAGGCACAGACTCAGATGTCATATATTAATGCTATCTGTTATGTGCCTTTGGGAAGGGGGGGCTGCTTACCTTCTCCCAAGCTGCATATTTTTAACATCTGCTATTTTAATGCAATTTAAAAAGATTTCTGAGCTCTGGAGCAAAATGCTCATTGGACAACGGAACCCCACAGAGCCTAAATTAGGTGTTTCAGGTCACAGAAATCTCTTATTTCAGCCTTTTTAGAGGCACACAATACCTGTGGAGAAAGTTCAGATTGTTTGCACTTAGCAACAGACAATATAGAAGGAAGGAGGGTTTATTTAAAGCTACATTTTATACGTAAAGAGAAGATATAACTTTTTAAAGACATTTAACACAAAAATCAGGGTGCTTTTTTGACCCCTTTCTTGGCAGGAAAGAGAGGAATCTCTGCCACATGAACTGGCAGGCATCTGCTGTGGACACCTCCTGCCCTGTGCACAAGGCTAGTAAACAAAGTACATTGAGCAAGGGGGCAAAGAAAAGGTAAAAATCCTACCTCGGGCTTACACGTACTGTTTTGGACTTTTGCACCAGAGAAAACTTTTATCAGAACTATACCCACACAAACGAACAAAAGGGCTGAAGAGAGCCCCGGTGCTGTTGGTGTGCTTGCCTTCGAGACAAATGCATCTTGACTTGCACCAGTATTTCTCACTTCATTGCCTCAAGAGTCACTGGCACAGGATTTGGGAGCTTTAGCCAATATAGCCCCATCTCGTGACTCCTAGTAGTATTACACGGGACTGATTCAAATAAGTGTTTTGTTTTACGTTGGCTCTTTTGAACTAGATGATTTCTCATCAGACTGTAAGAGCTTCCCTTACCTTTTTCATCACCAACACATTTCTAGCATACGGACAGCAGACAGCGTGAGGAGATCTGTTATCAAGAGACCACCGCAGAAGCAATTCCCATGAAATTGCAGAGTCCCTGCAGAGCCCAGGCCCAGTGCTCGCAGCCAGGACTGCCCTCCACGTGCCTTTCCCTGTCTGTGTATGTGCAGAATGTGCTCCCCAGCTATTGCGGGTAAATAACTCCCAGAGAAAGTACTGGCTCCCTGCAGGCAAGATCCGCTCTTAATAAATTCCTGGTACACAGGCCCCTTCAAAACAGTGGGGAAAGAGTAAAACAACTCAAACGCAGAGAAACAGCAGCCAGGCTTACAGAGCAGTGCCCACCACCCCATGACCCTTCCCACACGGGTCCCCCTGGCTCCATGCTGCTGTCCAGGAGCAGTCAGACCTCGCACCGTGGCAATGCCCCTTCAGGGCACAGCATTGTCTGAAATGCTTGGCTGGCTTTGCCTTTTGTCCTGGAAACATGGACTTAATCATGAAAATCTGACACTACTGAAGTCAGCGGTTTTGATCTCATTTGTTTGCGCACATAATTCAGAGAGGCTGTAACTGATTTTGTCGGTTCCTACTAACAGCCAGTGCAAAATGACAAGGTATCAATGCTATCTGAATTCTTTCCTCATTACATCAAACTTAAGAAAACATGCTGAGGCAATTTGCACTTGTGACATAATGAGTGTCAATTGCTACAAAGGAAGCACAGACAATCTGAGAACTAAAGGATGAGAGGATTAAAGTGATTCTCTCAGACACCCACTTTTATCTTAACTAGGAGGATTCTTGCTAGTCCACCACACTGCAAGCACAACCCTGAAAAACTCAATTGGGTAGCAATGCCTGATCTCTCATGTGTTTTGCAGCGCAAGGGAGCATTAAAAGGATCTGGTTCCCCTTAAGAAAGCCACAGGACCGCTGTGCCCCTTTTCAAGTACTGACAATGACCCCCCACATTCAGCACCAACAAAAGCTCAAGCTTTTCCCCAATGCACCAGTCTCCATTCTCAGTTCCTCTGTGCTCTCCGAGTTACCCCCGCCACACACATTTTTATGTGTCTTTCCTCTCACATTGCTTTTGTATAAGAAACACCCCTTTGACTTTTGAGAAAGCTCCTCTTTAGCCCCCCAAGTTTGCAGCAGCAATAACCCAATCCATCTGTGATGGGTCAAATACTTTATCACTGATGTACAAACAGCATCACTCCTTTGGGCTACGCTGCCCACTATGCAAGACAACAAACCAGCAGCGCTTGTTTTGTCTATGCTGCATCTCACACAGCAACACAAAACTCAGGAGGGGCAGAAACCCCACGCATCTCCCCAAAGCCCAAGACCTATTTGCATCCTGCAGCAAGTCCTCACCTGCTTGCTCGTGGCCTCCAAAAGAGCTAATTTAAAGCTTACTTGATTAAATTTTTTAGTCTTTGCAATGTAGGCCTGCAAAATGCACAGCAGCATGAGCTTAGATCAAACACTTGTTATTGTTTTGTTAGGTAAGGCAGATCGTTTTTAAAATGGGGATAGGCTGAAAATCTGTGTCATTCCAAATAGACAGCAGTTACTGATCAGAACTAGATAAAGTTTCTGTAATGTTTTTGACATCTCATTTCTACTGTTTTACCTATTTTATTCTCTTGTTATGAGACTCATTTTTAGACTAAGAGCTCTTAATGCAGATATCATCACTTTCTATACATTTACACAGCACCCAGCAGACCAGCTTTTAGCCAAAATACCAATGGTGTATCCACTTGCTGCATCTAACCTACCAGGCATGCTTCTGGAACAGTGTGCTAGAGTCCTGGGGTACAGTGGATTTCCAAGCTAAAATCAAGGACTCCCCATTCCTGATGCTACATGAGGAAGCATTATTACCCTGAGCTTATAGGTTTGGGACAGGTAGGTTAGAAAGTTTGCCTCCAGACTGTACAGAAAGCCCTTAGTAGAGCCCAGGGCAGACCTCACATCCTACCTCCCAGCCAATCCTTCAAGCAGGGGCCTTTATTACTTCTCTCCAATAGGATCTATGATTTTTCCCCAGAAAAACTGGAGAAGCTATGTTATAGTTTCTTCACAAGTATTTCCATGCGTGATGTTGACAGAAGGAGGAAGAAAATAAGACAGTGGGGAGTAAAGTTAGAGGAGGCAGCATATGATAGCTGTCAAAACCGTTCAGAGCTGAGATCCCCAGTTTTACACATCCAAGGAACGGAGTCAGCTTCCTTCCAGTAAGTATGTACGGGGGACCACTGAACACTTCGAAGGTCAGCACGGGCCGGATACTGGCCTTAACTACAGCAGCACAGGCAGCTTTCAGCAGCCATTACATTTACTGTTCTCCAGGTACTGACCAATCTGTTCCCAGCCCTACTTCAACTTTGTTATTTTTAATAACTTATTCTAGAAGGATTTGGAATGTGAATTCTTACACTCATCCCTTTCCATAGTAAGTCAGATTCCAACAGTTTGCTTCAACTGATATTTACTGCTGAAAGCCTGTCAGACACGCTTACTGGTAAACATTCGTTACTCTGAAAAAAGAAACCCCTTTCTGCTGATGCACTGGATTTCTGCACTCCAGGTGGTCAGCTTCATGCCACCCAGACAGTTTCATGCCAAGGAACATTTTTGAATTCTAGTACTTCAAATATTAAAAGAAAAGCACAAAAAATACTGTTTTCAGTGACCTACATAGCCTGGCTCAAACAGCCATCTATGTTTTTAGATAGTAAATGCATAAAACTCTAAACCCCAGCTCCACTCTGTTATATCACATTACAGTTTAGCTGTAAAAAAAATAAATCCCTCCTCCTCACTTCCAGCTCAGTTTCACTGGGGAGATGCTGCACTTGGACTTCAGGAGGGGACACGGAGCTCTTGGGGCCTTGTGTTGGCTTATCACCTCTGCACCCTTCCAGCCGATACCTGCCACAAAGCCCCATGGATGGCCAAGGCAGTCCTGGTGGCCACAGCCACCTTACTCATCCACTTCATGGAGCAGGGTATGATCAGCTCTGACACCCTTGCTCCTCTGTAATTCCAGGAATTACAAGGGGGACCTCAGTGTGGGTGCCCACAAAGAGCCTCTGCTGGAAGACACCTCTGAGCCAACTCCAAAGTGCTCTCTCCATCTTTTTCACCCTGGAAAAAAAGAACCAGTAAGGTGAGCCTTCCTCAGTTCTCTTATTTCCTCAAGTTTCAGGGTTGGTTGTTAGAAGAGGAAAACCCAGCCTTATGAGATTTTTGGGGTGTGTTTGGTGCACTCCACACTCAGGTTTCCAAGTGGAGGTCTGGCAGGCTTTCCAATGTGCCCGTCTCCAACATCAAAATCTAGTTGGTGGCAGTAACAAATGCAGATCAATGCAGATAAGCACAGCTTCAGCAGTCTAGATTAAGAATGATCACAAAACATCCCTCTTAAAGCTCTTCCCAACATCTGCACTTCTTAAAGTCACAATCAAGGGTTGCTGAATGTTCTGTTCCTGACATTTTTCCTAAAAAACGTGATGTCAGCACTGTGATGAAACAGGCTGAAAGGGAGAGGCCACCGGCAGAAGTAGTCTGCGCAGCTCATGATTCTTGAAGAGACAGATGAACTCAAACTAAATCTCAAACTAAAACTCAAACTAATATCTGCATGGGGATTGTAAGCAGCTAAATTTAAGAGCTCTGGTATCTCATGGGTTGCTTTTGTCTACTATGAGTCTAAAACTGCATTCACCAACTCAGATATTTAGATTCAATACTTCAAGTGTCCAAAACTCCCCTACTACTCTTTTCTGAAGCAAGGATATGGATTTTCTGTAATGGAAATAGACAAAGTGAAAAACATCAGAATGCTTCTGCTTCAGCTGCCACATCCCTTCCCACATGCAGGGGGTCAGGGCAGCAAGCTCTGCAACTTTCCCATGAACTAAAAGTAGCAACCTTGGAGCAGAAGTATTGAGTGTCACTGATGATGATGAGAAAGTTTTGTTAGGAAAGAGAAGATACCATTTGACACAAGGACCAGCAGCAGCAATGTGGAAATTAGAGACCCAGACATATGCTTTCTAAAATTAACCCTGAAATTAAAACCAAGGGCAACATACTTAAAATACTCTTACAGTGAGCCTGCATACAGCCTGCATGTATGCTGCAGGACTGCAGTCTGAACAGGACTTGCAAATCAGCCTTCCCTGCATCAGACCTGGAATCTGCCTTCGGATCAACACTGAACTCCAGCCCCCAGCCCCTTCCCCACATCAAACACCAGTGCCTCCAGTGCCACATGTTGTCACTGCTAGAGTGACACACATGGACATACCTTGGGTACCTCCTGTTTCATGCCAGACCAGCCAAAGTATTCTACATTTATTTTATTGTTACCTGACATTCCTCCCCCCAGGATAGAACTAAGCAGAGCCAGAACATTCGTTTGATGCAATGCAATTTCCAAAATGGAAAAGGTTGGTTTCCTGGTTGGCCTCCCAAGGAGGAAAGAAGCCTCAGACAGTAATTCTGTCATCTCCAGCTTTCTCCCCCACATCATTTGCCACCTGGGAGTCCACCCTGTGCTAGCAGAGGGGAGCACAGCGCCTCTTAGGGCTCAGTAGTGCCAGGTCAATAACAGCCACATGAAGACAAGGCAAAACATGGGCACCAGTTAACCTGTACAGCACTCAAATATTTACTCAGCTCTTCTCAGTCATACCTTACCCTGGGGAACATGTAGGATATCATATTTACTATGATTCTATGATTAGATTTAAATTACTAAATTATTTATTAACTACATTATTTATTATTATTCCCGCTCTACTCTGAGCTGGTGCGGCCTCACCTCGAGTACTGTGTGCAGTTCTGGGCATCACAGTACAAAAAGGACATTAAACTGCTGGAGAGTGCCCAGAGGAGGGCGATGAAGATGGTGAAGGGCCTAGAGGGGAAGACGTATGAGGAGCGGCTGAGGTCACTGGGCCTGTTCAGCCTGGAGAAGAGGAGGCTGAGGGGAGACCTCATCGCGGCCTACAGCTTCCTCGCGAGGGGGAGTGGAGGGGCAGGCGCCGATCTATTCTCCTTAGTGACCAGCGATAGGACCTGAGGAAATGGTGTCAAGCTGAGGCAGGGAAGGTTCAGGCTGGACATCAGGAAGAGGTTCTTCACCAAGAGGGTAGCTGCACACTGGAACAGGCTCCCAGGGAAGCAGTCACTGCACCAAGCCTGTCTGAATTTAAGAAGCGTTTGGACTGTGCACTTAGTCACATGGTCTAAAATTTTGGGTAGACCTGTGTGGTGCCAGGAATTGGACTTGATGATCCTTGTTGGTCCCTTCCAACTTGGGATATTCTATGATTCTATGATATCTCATGCCATACAGGAAGCAGACAAAATCTCTAGACCGTTTTGCACCAGAGAAAATTCACAAGTGCCAGTGAAGCAGCACATGGTATCAAACAGCAGCTTCACAAGTGTGTTTTTGTTTTTTAACCAGCCATTCCTTCCTTTACCCTCATTTATAAAAGCCTTTGGATTCAAATAGTTTGCTAGTGTCAAAACAAGAGACTTTGACATCAAGAGTGCATCTGCAGTGGTTTGATCTGCAGCTACCTTACACCTCTTGCACTCCAGTGACACAGCCCAAAGAAATCAATAACACTGATTCTTCTCAAGGCTGCTGCTTTGCTGGGGAGCACAGGAGAGGTCAAATTCAGTTCTCACTGTACATGAAACATGCGAACAAGCTTATAGCGATCATGCAACAATAGGATCAGCCCTGCTGTGGACAGCCATAAGCTGAGGATTCGGGTCTCCTGCTTCTAGAGGACAGGTATGCCCTTCCACCCACACGTGTGCATACACAGGTGTCCTGGTTCCAGTTAGGACAGAGTTAAGTAGCTCATAGTAGCTGGTAGGGTGCTATGTTTTGGATTAGGATGAGAAGAGCGCTGATAACATGCTGATGTTTTAATTGTTGCAGAGCAGTGTTTACACCAGGCCAAGGACTTTTCGGCTTCTTGCTCTGTCCTGCCAGCGAGCAGGCTGGGGGTGCAGCAGGAGCTGGGAGGGGACAGACCCAGGACAGCTGACCCAAACTGGCCAAAGGGGTATTCCATACCATCTGACGTCATGCTAAACAATATATAGGGGTGGCTGGCCGGGGTGGGGGGGCCGGCTGCTCGGGAATAGGCTCGGCATCGGTCAGCGGGTGGTGAGCAATTGCATTGTGCATCACTTGTTTTCTTACACATTATTATTGTTAATACTATTACCATTATCACTATTATTATTATTATTGTTATTATTATTTTCCTGTCTTAATAAACTGTCTTTATCTCAACTCACAGGCTTCACTTTCCCGTTTCTCTCCCCCCATCCCAGAGAGGGAGGGGGGAGGGTGAGCGAACGGCTGTGTGGTGTTTAGCTGCCAGCCGGGTTAAACCACAACAGTCTTTTTGGCGCCCAACGTGGGGCCCGAAGGGTTGAGATATCGACAAATCTGACCAGAGTGTGTTAAACTAAAATTGGTATAAGTATTGGACCTGCTTAATAGTTGCTAGTCACGATGTTGATTGCCTTAATCTCCAGTCTGCTGTACCTGTATTCCAAATTGAGTTTTATGGTGCGTTACTTTCTGTATGTGCTCCCTGTTGCACTGTTTATCCTTTCCGGGCCCTGGTTTAAGATTGTTATGGTACTGTGCGGTGTAGCAATGGCTTATGAAATGATGAAATATCTGGTCACGACTTTAACCTGGTATTTGTACTCAGCACTGACGTCGACTCTATACTTTGGAACCCATATCTCGGAAACTATTAGCAATTACACCTATTGCCTGTTTTCGTTAGGGAGCCAATCTGTGAAGGGGACAGGGGAAGACATGTTTCCCTACCTGTTCACTCTCCCTTTCTCCTTCACCACCACCCTCTTATCCCCCGAGTTAGTTACGGTGGTTCTCCGAGATGTTGAATATCCTTGGGATACTCAGACCAGCCTGCTCTTGTTGTTATGTCTCCTGAATGCGCTTCAGATTTTGTGGAGGGTTAAACAACTACTTAGGAATCTCATCCGGAGATCTGTCTTGAGGCGGGATAGTTGCGAGTGGCAGGGAGTGTGGGAGGATATGGGCAGGTTTCTAGAGCAGTGGTCACCTCCAGTGTTTTGGACATTCACCCCTGAACAACTGCAAAATCCTAAAAAGCTGGCAGAATGCTTGAAAAAAAGGTGTCATGCCTCTGGCAGTTCCAAAGTGACACAAATCACTGTAGCGTGCTGGGGTCTGGCTTGTGCCTATCGAGCTGCAATTGATGTTATTAGCAACCTAGCTCCAGCTCCTGCAGCCGCTCCAGTTCCAGCTCCTGCAGCTACTCCAGCTGCAGCTCCTGCAGCCGCTCCAGTTCCAGCTCCTGCAGCTACTCCAGCTGCAGCTCCTGCAGCCGCTCCAGTTCCAGCTCCTGCAGCTACTCCAGCTCCAGCTCCTGCAGCCGCTCCAGCTCCTGCAGCCGCTCCAGTTCCAGCTCCTGCAGCTACTCCAGCTCCAGCTCCTGCAGCCGCTCCAGCTCCAGCTCCTGCAGCTACTCCAGCTCCAGCTCCTGCAGCCGCTCCAGCTCCTGCAGCCGCTCCAGTTCCAGCTCCTGCAGCTACTCCAGCTCCAGCTCCTGCAGCCGTTCCAGTTCCAGCTCCTGCAGCCGCTCCAGCTCCTGCAGCCGCTCCAGCTCCAGCTCCTGCAGCTACTCCAGCTCCAGCTCCTGCAGCCGCTCCAGCTCCTGCAGCTGCTCCAGCTCCAGCTCCTGCAGCCGTTCCAGTTCCAGCTCCTGCAGCCGCTCCAGCTCCTGCAGCCGCTCCAGCTCCAGCTCCTGCACCTACTCCAGCTCCAGCTCCTGCAGCCGCTCCAGCTCCTGCAGCTGCTCCAGCTCCAGCTCCTGCAGCCGTTCCAGTTCCAGCTCCTGCAGCCGCTCCAGCTCCTGCAGCCGCTCCAGCTCCAGCTCCTGCAGCTACTCCAGCTCCAGCTCCTGCAGCCGCTCCAGCTCCTGCAGCTGCTCCAGCTCCAGCTCCTGCAGCCGTTCCAGTTCCAGCTCCTGCAGCCGCTCCAGCTCCTGCAGCCGCTCCAGCTCCAGCTCCTGCAGCTACTCCAGCTCCAGCTCCTGCAGCCGCTCCAGCTCCTGCAGCCGCTCCAGCTCCAGCTCCTGCAGCTACTCCAGCTCCAGCTCCTGCAGCCGCTCCAGCTCCTGCAGCTGCTCCAGCTCCAGCTCCTGCAGCCGTTCCGGCTCCTGCAGCCGCTCCAGCTCCAGCTCCTGCAGCCGCTCCAGCTCCTGCAGCCGCTCCAGCTCCTGCAGCTGCTCCAGCTCCAGCTCCTGCAGCCGCTCCAGCTCCAGCCCCTGCAGCCGCTCCAGCTCCTGCAGCTGCCCCAGCTCCTGCAGCTGCCCCAGCTCGTGCAGCTGCTCCCACTCCTGTGGCTGGGTCAGAGAAACGAGCTGTAGCAGTGCAAGTTGACCCCGCAGAGGGTACTCCAACCCCTGTGGCAGACCCTGTGGCTGGGTCAGAGAAACGAGCTGTAGCAGTGCAAGTTGCCCCTGTAGACAAGGTGAAAAAATGGTATAGAGGCTCAGGTCGTTTAAAACGCAGACAGTCTTCTGCTAAGTCTGGGCGTAGTGAAGACGAGGCTGGGCCATCAAAGGTGCAGGAGACTGAAGATGAGGATGAGGATGGCGAAAAATCAACAGTAACTACCCGGACTCCATACCAGCCATCAAAGGTGCAGGAGACTGAAGATGAGGATGAGGATGTCGGAAAATCAACAGTAATTACCCGGACTCTATACCAGCGTGAGCTACGAGATGTGCGAAAAGATTTTGGTCGCTGTATAGGCGAGCAGCTTGTCACCTGGCTGCTCCGGTGCTGGGACACGGGAGCCAATTATGTGGAATTGGAGGGCAAGGAAGCCAGGCGGCTGGGATCCCTTGCTAGGGACGCATGCATTGACAAAGCAATTGGAGATGGAGCACAATCTCGCAGCCTCTGGAGGCGTCTCCTGTCAGCTGTGAAGGAAAGGTATCTCTTCAAGGAAGAACTTGTATGTTTACCAAGCAAATGGACCACCATGGAGAAGGGAATTCAGTACCTGAGGGAATTGGCCGTACGGGAAGTAATTTATAAGGACCTAGATGACGCACAAACATCCACAGATCCAGATGCAGTCCAGTGTACACCACCCATGTGGCGGAAGTTTGTACGGAGTGCCCCATCATCATATGCCAACTCATTGGCAATACTAACCTGGAAAACGGAGGAGAATCCCACAGTGAATGAAGTGACTAAAATACTCCGGCAGTACGAAGGAAATCTCTCCTCTTCCCTAAAGGCCTGTGTCTCAGCTGTGGAGAAACTCTCTGAAGAGGTCCACCAACTTAAAGAGAATTTATCTTCCCCTCCACCTGAACGAACCAGTGTCCACCAGCTAAAAGAGAATGCTTTAGAGAAACTTTCTGAAAAGATCCACCAACTTGAAGAAAGATTATCTTCCCCTTCACCTGAACGAACCAGTGTCCACCAGCTAAAAGAGAATGCTTTGGAGAAACTTTCTGAAAAGATCCACCAACTTGAAGAAAGATTATCTTCCCCTTCACCTGAACGAACCAGTGTCCACCAGCTAAAAGAGAATGCTTTGGAGAAACTTTCTGAAAAGATCCACCAACTTGAAGAAAGATTATCTTCCCCTTCACCTGAACGAACTAGTGTTCACCAGCTAAAAGAGAATACCTTGGAGAAACTTTCTGAAGAGATCCACCAACTTAAAGAGAGTTTATTTTCCTCCCCACCTGTACAAACCAGTGTCTCAGCTATTAGGGGTAAACGTTCATCTATGCAAGGAAGACAATATGGTGGGCACACACACCGCGCCACCCTGTGGTTTTACCTACGTGACCATGGAGAGGACATGAGAAAATGGGATGGAAAATCTACTGCGACCCTAGAGGCACGGGTACGTGAATTGCAAAGGAAAACAATTGGGAAAAAGGAGTTCTCTGAAAGGTTTGCTGCTCCAACTTCCAGCAGGCAGTCCTTTAAACACAGAAATGAAGATTCTGACCAGGACTAGAGGGGCCCTGCCTCCAGCCAGGGGGAGGAAAGGGACAATCGAGTTTATTGGACTGTGTGGATTCGATGGCCTGGCACGTCAGACGCACAGAAGTATAAGGCTTTGGTAGACACCGGTGCACAATGTACTCTAATGCCATCAAGCTATAAAGGGCCAGAGCCCATCTGTATTTATGGTGTGACGGGGGGATCCCAGCAGTTAACTGTATTGGAGGCTGAAGTGAGTCTAACCGGTAATGAGTGGCAAAAGCACCGTATTGTGACTGGCCCAGATGCTCCGTGCATCCTTGGCATAGACTATCTTAGAAGAGGATATTTCAAGGACCCAAAAGGGTTCCGCTGGGCTTTTGGTATAGCTGCTTTGGAGACAGAGGACATTAAACAGTTGTCTACCTTGCCTGGTCTCTCAGAGGACCCTTCTGTTGTGGGGTTGCTGAGGGTTGAAGAACAGCAAGTGCCGATCGCTACCACAACTGTGCACCGGCGGCAATATCGCACCAACCGAGACTCCCTGAGTCCCATCCATAAGCTAATTCGTCAACTGGAGAGCCAAGGAGTGATCAGCAAGACTCATTCACCTTTTAATAGTCCCATATGGCCAGTGCGAAAGTCTAATGGTGAGTGGAGACTAACAGTGGACTATCGTGGCCTGAACGAAGTCACGCCACCACTGAGTGCTGCAGTGCCGGACATGCTAGAACTCCAGTATGAACTGG
This sequence comes from Anser brachyrhynchus, assembly GCF_964034855.1. Classification (NCBI taxonomy): domain Eukaryota; kingdom Metazoa; phylum Chordata; class Aves; order Anseriformes; family Anatidae; genus Anser; species Anser brachyrhynchus. The sequence continues at coordinate 13,584,548 of NC_137703.1, read as the reverse complement.
AATCAAAGGCAGCCAAGTGGTATGCCACAATTGATATCGCTAATGCATTTTTCTCCATCCCTCTAGCAGCACAGTGCAGGCCACAGTTTGCTTTCACTTGGAGGGGAGTCCAATATACTTGGAATCGGCTGCCCCAGGGGTGGAAACACAGCCCTACCATTTGCCATGGACTGATCCAGTCTGCGCTGGAGCAGGGGGAAGCTCCTGAACACCTGCAGTACATCGATGACATCATTGTGTGGGGTGACACTGCAGAAGAAGTTTTCGAGAAAGGGAAGAAAATAGTCCAAATCCTTCTGAAGGCCGGTTTTGCCATAAAACAGAATAAAGTTAAAGGACCTGCACGAGAGATCCAGTTTTTAGGAATAAAATGGCAAGATGGACGCCGTCAAATCCCAATGGATGTGATCAACAAAATAACAGCTATGTCTCCACCAACTAGCAAAAAAGAAACACAAACTTTCCTAGGTGTCGTGGGGTTTTGGAGAATGCATATTCCAAATTACAGTCTGATTGTAAACCCGCTCTACCAAGTAACCCGTAAGAAGAATGCTTTTGAATGGGGCCCTGAGCAACGACAAGCCTTTGAACAAATTAAGCAGGAAATAGTTCATGCAGTAGCCCTCGGGCCAGTCCGAACAGGACCAGATGTAAAGAATGTGCTCTACACCGCAGCCGGAGAGAATGGTCCCACCTGGAGCCTCTGGCAGAAAGAACCTGGGGAAACTCGAGGTCGACCCCTGGGGTTTTGGAGTCGGGGATACAGAGGATCTGAAGCCCGCTATACTCCAACTGAAAAGGAGATATTGGCAGCATATGAAGGAGTTCGATCTGCTTCGGAAGTGGTCGGTACTGAAGCGCAGCTCCTCCTGGCACCCCGACTGCCGGTACTAGGCTGGATGTTCAAAGGAAGGGTCCCCTCTACGCATCATGCAACTGATGCTACATGGAGCAAGTGGGTTGCATTGATTACTCAGCGGGCTCGAATAGGAAACCCCAGTCGCCCAGGAATCTTGGAGGTGATTATGGACTGGCCAGAAGGCAAATACTTTGGGATATCACCAGAGGAGGAGGTGGTTCGTGCTGAAGAAGCCCCCCTGTACAACAAGCTACCGGAAAATGAGAAGAAATATGCCTTGTTCACTGACGGGTCCTGTCGTATTGTGGGAAAGCATCGGAGATGGAAAGCTGCTGTATGGAGTCCTACACGACGAGTTGCAGAAGCTGCTGAGGGAGAAGGTGAATCGAGTCAGTTTGCAGAAGTAAAAGCCATTCAGCTGGCTTTAGATATTGCTGAACGAGAAAAGTGGCCAGTTCTCTATCTCTATACTGATTCATGGATGGTAGCAAATGCCCTGTGGGGGTGGTTACAGCAATGGAAGCAGAACAACTGGCAGCGCAGGGGCAAGCCCATCTGGGCTGCGGCATTGTGGCAAGATATTGCTGCCCGGGTAGAGAACCTGGTTGTAAAGGTACGCCATGTAGATGCTCATGTGCCCAAGAATCGGGCTACTGAAGAACACCAAAACAACCAGCAGGTGGATCAGGCTGCTAAGATTGAAGTGGCTCAGGTGGACCTGGACTGGCAACATAAAGGTGAATTATTTATAGCCCGATGGGCCCATGACACCTCAGGCCATCAAGGTAGAGATGCAACCTACAGATGGGCTCGTGATCGAGGGGTGGACCTGACCATGGACACTATAGCACAGGTTATTCATGACTGTGAAACATGTGCTGCAATCAAGCAAGCCAAACGGTCAAAACCTCTTTGGTATGGAGGACGATGGCTGAAATATAAATATGGAGAGGCCTGGCAGATTGATTACATCACACTCCCTCAAACCCGCAACGGCAAGCGCCACGTACTTACAATGGTGGAAGCAACCACCGGATGGCTGGAAACATATCCTGTGCCCCATGCCACCGCCCGGAACACTATCCTGGGCCTTGAAAAGCAAGTCTTATGGCGACATGGCACCCCAGAGAGAATTGAGTCAGACAACGGGACTCATTTCCGAAACAACCTTATAGACACTTGGGCCAAAGAACATGGTATTGAGTGGGTGTATCACATCCCCTATCATGCACCAGCCTCTGGAAAAGTTGAACGATACAATGGACTGTTGAAGACTACACTGAAAGCAATGGGTGCTGGGACATTCAAAAATTGGGATACACATTTGGCAAAGGCCACCTGGTTAGTCAATACCAGGGGATCTGCCAACCGAGCTGGACCTGCCCAATCAAACCTGTTACGCACTGTAGAAGGGGATAAAGTTCCTGTAGTGCACGTAAGAAACATGCTGGGTAAAACAGTCTGGGCTACTCCTGCCTCAGGAAAAGGCAAACCCATTCGTGGAATTGCTTTTGCTCAGGGACCTGGATGCACTTGGTGGGTAATGCAAAAGAATGGGGAGGTCCGGTGTGTACCTCAAGGGGATTTGATACTGGGTGAGAATAGCCCATGAGTTGAATTGTAGTATGTTAATTATTATATAATAATGTATGTCATCACTACCATGATTGCTATATATCATAGATGAAAATGGTGATTAATTAGAATGTATTGGACAGAGTGTAACCTGAGCATGACATAAATGGTATGGAATAAGGGGTGGATATCTGTCCTGGTTCCAGTTAGGACAGAGTTAAGTAGCTCATAGTAGCTGGTAGGGTGCTATGTTTTGGATTAGGATGAGAAGAGCGCTGATAACATGCTGATGTTTTAATTGTTGCAGAGCAGTGTTTACACCAGGCCAAGGACTTTTCGGCTTCTTGCTCTGTCCTGCCAGCGAGCAGGCTGGGGGTGCAGCAGGAGCTGGGAGGGGACAGACCCAGGACAGCTGACCCAAACTGGCCAAAGGGGTATTCCATACCATCTGACGTCATGCTAAACAATATATAGGGGTGGCTGGCCGGGGTGGGGGGGCCGGCTGCTCGGGAATAGGCTGGGCATCGGTCAGCGGGTGGTGAGCAATTGCATTGTGCATCACTTGTTTTCTTACACATTATTATTGTTAATACTATTACCATTATCACTATTATTATTATTATTGTTATTATTATTTTCCTGTCTTAATAAACTGTCTTTATCTCAACTCACAGGCTTCACTTTCCCGTTTCTCTCCCCCCATCCCAGAGAGGGAGGGGGGAGGGTGAGCGAACGGCTGTGTGGTGTTTAGCTGCCAGCCGGGTTAAACCACAACAACAGGGAAGAGGAATTCATCAGTATTGGCAAAAATCGAGTGCTTGAGAAAGGATTTTAATGGCAAGAGCAGTGACTTAGCAGAGCATCTCACATGAAAAAGAATGAGGATAGAAACAGTGACACCTGTGGAGAAAATGATTAATGGAGGCATTAAGGATGGCCTCATTAGCCTAGCAGGGGGAGCAGCAGTAAGCAACCAGGTTGAGTAAACACATGTAGGAGCTACATAGGTAGTTTGCATAATCAGACCACATATGGCCTGCTCGAAAATTAAGCTTTTCATGAGGTCAGTGAGGAATGAACTCTGCCATCAAGCCTGAAAGGACGGAAGGTTTATTTAAATAGATAACTAAACCACAATGAATCATGTATTCCCTTCAAAAACTAACGTGCAGAAGGCACAACACAATCTCATGCTAATGCTGTAGTTAGCCACATTAGGACTATATCCTCAGGCTTCACAGTTCAGGTTGCATCTATTTTGATTTGGTGTTCTTGAGTGCAAGTGCTGAATTTGCCCTTTGTGCTCAGGTTGTTAACCTACAAGAAAGTACTGTGCTCTTTACTGATAAATTCAGACTCTGCTGGTGCAAGAAGGTTAAAGAGTGGGATAATGAACTTTTTCTGACCCTGCAGACTCTAAAACAGCAATATAACTAAGTATGTGAGACGAGGCTTAGGTGATCTGAAACACAAGCAGGAAATGCACTCCCTCTCTCCAGAGAGGGAACTGGGAATTACCTTTCTCCCAGCTACTTATTGTAACCCTGTTATCACCCTGAAGTAGCAGTTTGTATAACGTAGCATAATCCCTGAATATTTCCTATCAAAACACTCCCAAAAGCTAACACAAAACTCATACTCTGTACAACAGACCCAACTAAAGCCACAATCAGTCCTTCGGCAGCACATAGGCTGGGCAACAAAACCATCCTAGAGCCCTTACACCTCCAAGTGAAGCTGCCTGATTAGGGGATCTGTCTCAGTGTCACTGGATAGGGGTGTCATCCCTGGCATGAGCTCATTTCCAGCAGCACAAGCAGTTGTCATCCTTACCCTCAGAGGCCCAACAGGGCTGTCACCCAACATCTACAGTAAGGAAAAGAGCCAGACTAATGATCCTTTAATTTTGGCCATCTGAGCATGGACTACGAAGCTTTTGCTGAAAGCAGACAATCTTTTTCCCTCTTGTATTCAGCAACAGAAGAAATAGCCAGTAAACTTCACACTGCTCTTCCCTGACTTCTTGTTATACAACACAGCCAAGACCCCTAGGGCACGCAGTACTGCACATTTGCACCTTCTGCAATGCTTCAGCCCTTCAACAGTTAAAGGCCAGATCCAGAGACACCACTAGCATTTGTTGCCTTTAGGATTTAGTGGCTAATGAGGGCCAGGAAGATGCTATGGAAGAAAACAGGAGCTGTTTCAAAGAATTGAGACACAGATGACAGGGAACCAAAATTCTGCCAGCTGACATCATCCTCAAGTTTTTTCCAGCAAAAGCCAAGGCTTGCATTTGACAAGAGGACCTCAGTTCTCATGGAGCCCTTAAAGGCTTGGGCATGCATGATAAAAAAGCAAGCAGGTGAATACTCAGGTCTGGCTCCAGGCTCTACTTTTCTTTATAAAAGTAGAGTCTCCAGCTCCAGTTCTAATTTTCTTCCCATTTCTTAGTATTTCTGTCACTCTGAATGAACTATGTGTTATTGATGTATGTGCCCAGTGTAAAGATTAATAGACGAACCACAAATCAAGAGGGGTTAATTTAATTGCCTTCCACAGGTGCTCTGCAGTATTTCATGCAACCTAAGGCCAGGAATATTTTATGAGTCCCCTTGTGTAGAACTAATGACAAGTACTGCTGCTCAGCCTCAGCTCCTGCTCAAACTCCAAATTACAGAGAAGAGGCTGGGGAGAAGACAGAACAAGACAGGGAGGATGACAAAGGGGCTTCTCCCATTTTTAAGTGCAGAGTGGCGACAACTCTGCTATATCAGATGACTGACAAGTGCACAGTCCTCTCATTTTAAACTGAGAAGGATGCTCACACCAAGGGTTAGGGAAAAGTTGCCATTATGTTTGACTCCTAAGATGGGAGAAGCAGTATTTGTGGAGTAGAATTTACTTCATTGCCCCAGTTCTTTCAAGAATAAGAGGTAAACCTGATATTTACTTCTCATATGTGGAATGATTACTCAGCACCATGAAACTCCTTTACCTAATTTGAAAGAAAGGAAAGCAAAGACAACCGGTCTCTTCCAGCTCATATAAGTAACAACAGAGAAAAGCATTAGCAGAAGCTCTGCCACTACATGAAGAGGACAGAAGACATCAAAAAATAATTTTTATGTGAGGACAGTGAGGGAGAGCTGCAGAAGGCTGCTGTCTGGCTGGGAAGATCCTCACCATGTTCAAGGGGTTCGTGGTTTTGTCCATCCCTGACAGGATGACTAAACACTTTCTGAAAGTATTCAAACCACTTCGAGACACCTGGCTGGACACTGCTGCCCAGGAGAGGAGACAAATGGCTGAAACAGGTTGTCCCCAAGAAGGACCATATACCATGAAAGACTGAAGGCCAGAACTTAATACTGTATGTAAGAATTCAAACAAAATATTCAGAAACAGTGTGTCAGAAAGGCAGCTTGTCAGCTGGCAATCAGCTTTAGGATTTCACGTCTCTGAATGACAGGGTCTGTGCAAATACATTTTTATACCTTTTTACCTCAGCCCTGCAGCAGATTTAGAGCTCTGCTTATGATACAGAAACTTTTACAGGTCACACTGAGACTGCCTTTTTTTTCCCTGGAACTTAATATAAATGCCAGTTCCAGCACGCAAATTAACTGTGAGGCCAACTCTTTGAAGAGCTTGCTATCCTCAATTCCCAGAAGTCAAGGAGAGTCAAAGCATCCATAAATGCACAAGATCAGAGTATATTAGAAAATGGATGATTACCATGATATGAAACCCTGATACATTCAGCCAGTTAATGCTGAGGAATGGAAGAGTAACCAATAATAAGCATTGATAGTTCATGCCAAAGAATTAAAGGGGAAACTAGATGCAGTCAAATTCTGTATTTCAGCCTAAATGTTGTCAGGACATTTCTAAATAGGTGGGCAGAACAAGCACTAGACAATTTGAAATAAGTATTCTCTAGATAAGACTAATTAAACCTCTGTTGTGACATGTCTCTGTAGGCATTTATTTTACATGAATAAAGGATCACGCAGAATTATGTTTTAATTATTTCATGAAGTTCTAAAGATGTACTCTATTTCATCCAAAAAGTCATTGACTGGATTACAAGAAGAGTCCAAACTCCCATACACCTCAATAAGCTAAAGCAAGAGACATGAAAAGCAGGCTCGGGATGAAGTATAGAGAGAAGAGGCAGGAGATGCGGCAGGAGATGCTCCTGTCAGGAATGGTTCCCTAGACTAGGCCTTCAGGGATGTGCCCTGTGTGACCTTTATCTGTCCCCTGGGGATTCTCCCCACTTTCTGCCCGTGGACGGGCTCTCCACACAGGTGAGATTTCACATAACACAAATGAAACACTGCCACACCAATGCGTTTCAACCTGGATTTCCAGAGCTGGGATTGTAGGACATAGCTACTCTCTGCAGACAGAGCCCAACTCCCAATTTCTCTAGATTTCTTTGAAAGTCTCAGAACTTAAGCTTTCCAGTACTCATATCACTTCAAAGAATACAAGTTCCTTAATTCTACATAAGTCAGGATATTCAGTCTCTGGAGATTAGGAGAGTTTATTCTTTATCTGTGAAGATAACTAGGAGAGGTAACTGTCTCCACGACAAAGCATCACAACACCGAGAGCAGGTCCTGTCACTGCTGTTTGGTGCCCTCTCCTGGCACCAACACAGTGAGACTATTTGGGAAATCCTACCTGGATAATGACATTTCATTTCCACTGATGCCCGAAGATCCATTCTAGGCTGAAATCAGTAAAGCCATATAGTAGAGAAGACAATCTTATCGGATGAGCAGTTATTCTATCAGTGTCTTATGCTTATTTTCTCTTGGTGTAGAAGATTATCTTAAACTATCATTTAGGAGAGAAACAAAAGCTCTCTGCTCCCCAAAAGAGCAGTTTAATTTATGTAACAGGCTTTTTAGCCTCCTTAAAAGGAAACAAAGTCTTGTGAAACACTTCTGATTAGAAACAAGCCATACAATTATTTTAGTACTTATCCTCAACCAGGAAGTCATGCAAATAAAGTCCCCACCAGAAAGCTTTCTGATACTACATTTAACATTAAACTACATTTCAGCTGGATCATTTTGCCCAAAAATGGATATTAAAGCCCTGAACCAGCTAAATATCTTCAGGAGAGGTAGACGCAAGCCACGAGGTTTAACTAAAAAGCTTACAAAATGTTTATGATTCCCTGTACAGAATCCTCTTCCAGTTGAAAGGCTGTATGGAAGATTAGTTTAGAGCATTGGGATTTCACTGCTTATTAATGTATGACCAACTAATCAATACTAGCAAAATCCTAGACTCAAATACACAGCAGGAGCTCACAGATGTGACATATTAGTGTTACACTTAAGTATATTACCTCCTGTCTATAAAGCAAAGCCAGTTTCAAACATACAGTTTAAAAACAGCAAAAATTTTAGAATCTACCTATCATTAATCCCTTTGGTATGAATTACATGGACATTAACTAGAACTTAGCTCCTGTGTTTAATATTCACTATATTATAACCACAACAAATGAGTGATTAGAAGTAAAACCTTGTTTTAATTCGGAATTTTAAAAATATCCTGCATGCAATTGTTGAAAAATTGATTGATAATCCAGACCAATAGCACAAACTTTTATTCATAGGCACTTACAAACAAAAGTCATTAGCTGAAACATATGGCAAATTCAAAATTAGTAAAATTGTTTTTCAGTGAATCAAAAGTTAACTGGCAGAACTGGCTGTCATGATGAACAGCTCCATTGAGTTCAGGAGTGGTTAGACATCAATGTTTAACTACATTGAGAGTTGCACAGATATTTGAAAACTATAAAGCGAGTTTTGAAAGAAAACCTTGTTTCATATCTAAATCAACATATAACCACCCAGTTTATAAAAAATAATCCTTTGCACACCTTACACCCAACATCTAACCACACAGGACATGGATGTGAATGCACCATGGCCCCATCCAGAACTACTGCTCATGTTTCTCTGGGCTTACCTGTGACCCCATGCATTGCAGCAACATCTGGAGAACTTTACCTCGGGTCCATGATCCCTCAGGGCAGGTGCTGTACAAACAGAAGATGCCAAATACTGAAGACAACAGCTTGAAACACATTACAGCCAGCTCACCCACTCATGTCTTCATTAAACTGTTTGCATCAGCTCCACCTTCACACTCAGGCCCAACCACCTGGGCTCCAAGAGAACCCAGATCACACCTTGTACCAACCGCATACTTCAGGAAAAATAACCCCAGCCTCAAGGAGCTTGCATCACCTGCACCAGGCACGAGAGAAAGGGACGATATGATGGGAAGTTACACAATGGACAAATTTTTGGGAAAGATGTTAACTTGTTATTCACAATCCCAACTCAGTCTTAGGTGCTTTTCACATTAACAGTTATCCTCTTTGGACATTTTTAAAGCTGGCTTCCCTCTTATCCCACAGATTCCCCCTAAAGAAACATCAGTTTTAGGCCATGGTAGGCTGCAGCACTCAGATTTTGTGCTCTGACACTCCCTGGGGCCTGCAGAGAGCCCCTGCTCTTCAGCCTGCAGATCCCCAAGCTGAACACAGAAATAAATAGTTTAAGAAAGCATCTTCTTGTAAATCTGCTTTAAGTCAAAATATGCCTAACAGTACAAAAGTAGAGGTACCTTACTGCGTTCAAACATACAGTTCGGCCTGGAAACCTCTCCCTGAGGTCTAAAACAAAGCCTGAGGGCCTGGCCCACACAGAAGAACTGGCAGGCCCTCCCACTAGGCCGAGGAGAGCACAGCCATGCCACTGCTGGAGAAGGGATGGCTTTTGCAGGCCGGACATGAAGAAAATTTAAACATTTGAATTGTCTCAGTGCTATATAGCCATAGGCCAGCCACACCTTCCTCCAGCACACTGCCACCCTCACCAGGGGAAAATGGAAAAAGTGAAACCCACCCCTCGGCAGTGAGCTTGCCCAGGGCAAGCTGGCAGGTGAGGCACATCCTGATCACTGCCCAGATATCCAGCAGCAGCCACAGCCTCTGCCAGCGAGGCAAGCAAGAAGCAGGCTGTTGGGTAGTAGCAGTTCCCTGACAGGGAGGGTCTGTGAATTCAGAGACCCTTGGGGGAAGATAACATTTACTCCTTGATCTTACAAATCAGCCATTGTTGCACACTAAGACCACCTTTCCTGAGGAGTACAGCAGAAAATGTCTCAGACAGAATATTCAATAAATACAGGGAATTTGAAGCAAACTGCAGCTCGGTTGATTCATGGAAGAACTCTACAACTCAAAGCAAATGAGTTATAAAGTAGGTATGTGGTTTATTTTGGTGCCGGGCGCATGTGGGATAGCTCCCAAAGGCATGCGCACCCTAACGCGGCAACTTGCTTTGGTTATATGCAGTAAAGAGTTACTTATGCATGATTTTTCCCAATATGCCTATACATATTCATAACCTATCCCCACTTTGTATTAAAATTAGCTCCAAGAAGTCATTTTCATAAAATCCTCCCATCTGTGCTTGCGCAGTGCCTTCTGGTGGTGGTCATCGGGGGGTCGTGGGGATGAAGGCTGATAACTCTTCTTCATCACCACTGGTCGACCCCCTGCCTTTATACAGACTCAGCTGCTCCTTGGCTCTTGTCCAAACCACAAGGTCGGTCTCAGCTGGTTTTTGAGACAGGTTCCCCATTTTTGTCAGGAAACATCCTCTGTGAGGGGCCCTGAGACTCCCTGTTTCAGTTAATTTGCACAGTAGTAAGCGAAGACACTCAGCAATATCTATTTTAATGCAATTAAGCAAGCCCCCATTCTTCCATTCCTGGCTTTAATAATTACAATTGTTTTATTTGGAAATCATTAATGCAATTAAGCAAGCCCCTATTCTTCTATCCCTGGCTTCATGATGAGGGGGTAAAATACTGGAATGAGAATCACTTGCAAGACCTAGGAACACAAAATGCCAGACCTCCCATATTTTTACTGCAGATTTCTATAAGAATCACCCCATTAGTCTCCACCAGAAAACTATTTCTGTGTATTTAGGTTCCTCCACAACATCTGAGGGAAGCCTCTCACACCCTGGAGATCAAGCCAGGCTGGAACGCAAGTAGGTGGTACATGAGGTTTGTATTAACTCTCACATATCTAAACAAAAAGGTGTCAAGCACTGAAAGTCAATGGAAAAGTTTCCTACAAATACAGTTTAATTGCAAACACATTCCTTGTCTTTCATTAGAGATGCTTAAAGCAACACTGCATTTGCACAATACCAGATGCAGTCCTTTTGAGAGGGCCCAGAGTCACTGACCCTCCCAGAGAACATTGTTCATATGATGCTGCAGAAGTTACAGAGATGCCTGACCTTACAGCCAAGTTGTCCAGTAGGTCAAAAGGATTTAGCTCTGTGAGGAAAAGTAAATATACCCATACATGCTACCCTTAGGCCTCTAAAACAAGCAGAAATCATTTTCTAGCACAGTTCATAATTAACAAGTTTTCCCCTGAAAAGGTCAGTGCCCACTTAAAGTTTCTGTATTCTTATTTTCCTTTATTCATCCACAAATTTTCCTTTACAATTACCTTTTGCCTCTGGTTGAAGACAAGTGATATTAAAAGGACTACTTCGTCCATCTGTTAGATAAAGTAAATTTCCACAGACAAAAACTTAATTAAATTAATTTAACCAAGGAATTTAATTAGGAAGTGTTGGACAGTTAACTAGAGAAAAGTCTACTATGATGCCCTGCCTAAAATACAGTGTTTCCCCAGAACTATGAGCTCACACGTACATCTATAATAAGCATTTACTTTAACCTTTCCTTCTGAGCTCCCTGGTCCTGGATCCTCTTCACAAGCTTTTCCTGCAGAAATTGAAGGTGACTGCCCAGAGCAATCACATCACTATCGAAGGCAGCCACCCCTTCAGGACAGTCATACCAAAGAGTGGTCTTCAGAGTAATATAAATATTTCTATTATTTTTTTCACAATAATCCATTTGTAAAGCAGAGATGGAAGTTACCACAACTAGTAACAATACTCATCTAGCAGCCTTTCATGGTTTTTTTTTTTAAAGCAACAGTACAACTTTTAGTCAATAAAAAGTTATGAAAGATTCCATACCCAGAGAGCTTCCTTCCTAAAAACACTCCCAAATTATGGTCAAATCCCTCTTTTCCTTCCATTCACCATATTATGGCTAACGTGTGGTAGACACTTATACCCCCACATACCCAAGGGTTAAATCTATAAGATAGAAATAGCTAAAACTTTTGGCCCCTCACAGTTCAAAAACTTTCAATCATGTAAAAATCTCTCCTCAGTACTTACATAGCACAGATGAAGATCCCATAAATAGAAAGGGAACACTTTTGCCCTACTTCTCCTTTTGAAGGCTCATGTTCCCAGTAGCATGTGGGGGCAATCAGCATTAGTAAATGGAGAATTGGAGACACTTGAGGTGTCTCCAACACTTGACACCTGCTTCTTTGAGAATGTCACAGTGAGGACAAAGAAAAATGGAGACAGCAGGACCTGAGGCCTTACAGCCTGCACTACATGTGGAACAGTTATCCCTAAGGGGTGCAGAGGTCCGGGGCAGGGGGGGGAAGCCCCAGTTAGGAATGGCTGTGGGGACAAGGAGCAGGAGGCTTCCCAGTGAGCTGCTCTGGAGGTCATGAGAAAAGAAGAACTGATGCATATTCAGGATCCTCTCAGACTGATTTCTTTCTTCCACTCAAAACCAGCATCCCTCCATGGGGCTGTTCTTGTGACAGAGAGCTATTTATTTTTGCAGTTTCCACCTCATGGTTTCCCATCCCCCTTTCCCTTTTAGCTTAAGCTGTAATTATCTCTGCCCTATTCTGACAAAACTACTTGTGAAAACCATGACTGAAATATTTCCAGGTCAGCCGAATTCTAATTTTTGTAGGTCCGCCTTATCCTATGGGAGATTTGCTGTATTATTTGGATACCAGCAGTCGGTCATGATTAACAGAGCAGAGGACAGAAACACTGAGCCTTTTTCTCACAGAAACGTGTCCTCCTGAGATATCTGCACATAAAAATGTGTCTTTTCCAGATTAGGCAAGATTAACAGGTTTCAGATGACCTGTAGGGCATCTTGGTAGTCTTGCTGTGTCAAATGGAGTCAAAATTGTGGTTTAATTCTTTAACTGCATTCATCCATCCTCTGAGTTGGGTTGGGGAGAATTATTACAATGTAGGCTTGGACCCCCTTCTGTCAAGCACAGCTGAAAAAAACGTAAAGCCCAGTTTGTGCTTCAAAGGCTATTTGCCATCCAAACCGACAGACAGAGCGCTTGTTATCCCCGTTTCACAGACCAGGTCACAACTGGGTCACAGCTAGCCTTTCTCCTGAAAGTCGAAGGGGAAGGCAGGGCACGCTGGGGCTAGCAGGCACCATGGCGGGAAGTAGGGATTTTATGAGGCTCTGGGGAAAAGCTGGCTGTCTGATGTGCACCCAGGAAAAAGGGGGCTGTACTCAGCTGGTGAATATAATCATTCTCCGATCTCATTCCAGTTGTGAATTTGCACGGAAAATGATGAAGCAATGCTACTGTAGAGCCAATGTGTTTGAGAATAAACTCAAGCCTCCTGTCTCCCTCTCCTTCTCCCTCCCCTGAAATCCTGATGTGATGGCTGTGATAGGTCTCTGACCTTTGATATGGTTTAGAGACTCCATTCAAGTTTTTCACCTACCAGCTGGACATATCCTGGACATACCAAGAGAGAGCCACACATTGCCTGTTTTTTGCAGTCTAAAGTGAGGAAAAGGTAGATATCAACAAAAGCTGTTGAGATGAGCTGCATGATCACATCATAGCTAATGATGGGAAATGCTTTCCTACAGATATGGCCTTCAGGCTGCGAGTCCCGCATAGGCAGGACACAACTAGAACTGTCAGTCGAAAGCAAGCAAGCACAGCACATTTTGGCAACTTCCAAAACATGTCTCAGCACTGGGATCTATGAATGTGGCACATGTTGCTCGCTATGATGACAAGACCAGACTGAAAAAGTACCTTCCTTTCCCAAGAAGGGACACACACGGAACATGTCACTGCTGTGGCCCAGAAAAGTGTCCTTCCCAGGAGGGTCCTACCACATGGATACAGGTGCCAAACTGGGTGAGGTCTGGGGCAAACAGCCAGTTGCTGATGAAATCTGTAACTTTCTCTTGCTCTCAATGGTTTTATTTAAGCAGAATCAAAGCTGCAAAAGATTTGATTTGCATTCAGAGATATATATTTTTTATACCCCAAAGCAGTTGAGTGAGATGAAGCGTAAAGATACAGAAAAAAGAAAAGTAGAACACACACAACAATTTAGGTGAAACCAGGGAAATCAGTCTAAGCTCTGCATAAATGCATTGGCAGGAATGAGACCCGTTCCAGATCCAGGGGCATGACTAAAGCTAGAAATGCATATTCTATCTTTTAATATTATAGTTATTACTATTTAAGTAAAACAGCATTTTGGTCTAAAATTTCCCATGGTTACAGAGAGGTGTTTTATTTTTCTGATCTATGCTTTGGAGAAGAGGTTTATCTCTCTTCTACTTAGTAACAGGAAAATGATGTATATTAGAAAAATATTTTTCAAGCCAAGTTGTCAAAGTTTCAAATTTCTCACTATGTAACCAAATCTAGCAAGATCCCAGATCTTGGAAATAAGGGTCAGAAACTTTTGAGGTTTTCCCACCCTTAATATTTACATTCACAAATGCTTGGCAATGTAAGATTCTGAGAAGTGGTCAGATTGATTTTCCCATGTTTGTTTATCTACTTTGACACTGTGGCCAGCTAGCTCATGAAATAATAATGAGGCTGTTTCAGTGTAATACACGAAGAACTGCACTTTTAATGTAGTTCCTAGTCAGATGAGGCTCATTGTCATTTTGTAGCTGAGCTGAATCAAGTTGCTGCAACTTTTAACCTGTACTACCTTTCCCACCCTGAACTATATCGAAGAGTTAATTTAATTTACCTCAGAAAATAGCAACAGCACTGATGGCGCTTCTGTTGATGAAACTGTATCTTAGGGCATTATCCAGGTTGCAGACATATGGAATTAAGCACTGGACCCATACAGAAGATGGAATCCTGGCCCCAGCTTAGTTAACGGCAAATCTCTTTTTGACTGCAGTATGATCAGGTTTTCTCTCTGTTCTCCAGATTTCTGAGAGAAGGATGTACGGTGTAGTAACAAAAACAATAAGGTGCCAAGTTCTCAGCACACAGTCCCTGCTGTTGCTTCTGGGGCAAAACAGAGAAAAATACTGGTATGTAAGTACATTTTATCTTTTTGATCTTACAAGCCACATATTTTATTTTGAGATGCAGGAAGCATTTTGCAGCTCAAAGGGAGTTCAGATGGGAATTGGGTAGAAATGCCCTCTGTAAGATCCACAGTTCATGGAGAAGCCATGATAGCTGATATTTTGGGGGTATCTGTTGGATACCCCAAGCAGAAACTGCATGGGGAGGCAGGGACTAAATATCCAGTTTTCTTTGAACTTCCAGTGTGCAACCTTCTAGGCTGAAAAGCTACAGATCCTAAAGCTGTCCAGAAACTCTAACGGTTCTTTTCTCTCTTTGGCATCGCACATTCAGACTGTTTTTCCACATTTCCCAAATTCGGTCACATCAGCATCAGGAGGACACAGGCAATCACAGAGGTGTTCCATCTTCTCTAATGGCTGAACAAAATAATGAAAGACCTGTGTATTCCTATTGTGAAGGTTCTCCCAGCCTTCCCTAAGTAATTGATGTCAGAATCAATACACCACTTTTTGCTGCTATAGCTCAGCAGCGTTTATGGTAGGTTTCTTTTTTAACTGTGCTTTCATTTTTCCAATTTCCTGCTCTTAGAATCTTTTCCAATAAATTCCTTGTTTGGGTTTTATGGACTATTTGATCCTATTTCTTAGAAGATAATTCTTTTGGGATGTCACAGGCACAGAGAAGCTCGAAAGAATTATCATTGCTGACAAGATGTTTGACCATGGACAAGTGTTCCTCATTAAGAACAGGTTCTATTTTCTACTTATAAAAACAAACTTCCTGCACAATCCAGCTAGAAGGAAATAGCCTTATTTTTATATGGACACATTTGTGTTTGAAGCCAGCAGGGGGTGTGCTCCTTCGCTGTCCTTTTATCACATTCATGCTTGGCTTTCCCTTGCCCTTCCAGAGAAACTCCTCTCAGTACATCATCAACCCCTGACCTGAAATAACACAAAAATATCTGTGAAATGATCCTGTGTCTTATTTGCAGACTAGCACAGACCGCTAAGTCTACTATACCTCCACATCAGACTGAGGGCTAGTCATCTCACCCTTCCTTGCTTCCTGCTGGGTCTGTGCTTGCCTTGCATTTTGGTGGTAATTCCTGGCTCTTCTGCAATGCACATCATCTTGCACTGCTTGCACCAATGTGGATCTAATGCCTCAAGTAATGGCATGAATTGCGTGTGGTTACCCAGAAATGCAGTGGCAGAACTGTAAATAGAGCTTGGCTCTCCTGGGTCTCATTAGGATTTTTTTTTTTTCCTTCTCAGTGCCATCTGAGAAAAAGGCTCTTTCACCAGCCTCCCTAGCTGAAACTCATCACTGCAAGGAGCTGGCACGTGGGAGCAGTCCAGTTGAAGTGAATGGAGTGGCTTGAAGGTCTAAAGCCAATCACCTGGATGAACTACCTGACGTCATGCAGGGAAGGTCCAATATTTGCTGAAGGCAGTAGAAATCTCCTAAAGACTTCAGTAATTTCTGGCTTAAATCCTAGCAGAAGCCAGGATTCAGTAGACATAAAAGCATGTACAGAATTAGAACATCCTACTTATATCAACACTGGTTAATGAAACATATGAATGTGTGTTTAATATTTTATCTCCTTGCAGTATTGTCAGATGTAGCTGTGGATTGCCCCATTATCTAAAGCTTAGGAATCTGCACTCTTTCTGCATGGCTTATTTTCTGTATGTTGGCCTCTAATTTCCACATGTTACAAATCTAAGTCTGGTGTTTATAATGTGTTTGGGGCCTGAAAAGGATACATAGACAAACCTTAGTTCACTCTTACAGATTCAGCACAGTTAATAATGATGGTCAAGGATTTTACATTATGGCCAGTTTGCTTCCATTGTAACAACCACCATTGTTTATTTTTAGTGTTTTACTAAGGACAAAAAGAAGGTGGGAAGCAGGAAGGAGGGGGCACATCTAAATGATTTATATTTTACAACTTTAAATAAGACTTTCATTTTATTAAAAACCTACATTCCCTTTACCCAAAATTTTCCAGTAACAGAATTTCTCACAGAACAGGATTTCCACATTTCAAGCAGCTCTAACAGCAACACACACCTCAAAGGGGCATTGTGAGCATGAATTAATGACGGCTCCATCCTCACGCACACAGGATCCCTGGCCCCAGTCCAGCAGAGCACTTAGCGTGCAGGTTCACCGCCAGGCACATGAGCTGGCCCTGTGGTTTCAGCAGGTCCCAATGCCTGTGCTTAAAGCGAAGCATGTAGGTAAGTGATCACTGGAGCAGGGTCAAAGGACTCAGCACCTTGCAGGCTGAGCTCCTGATACCTCTGCTGCATCCTGAGATCTTCAAAAGGAAGCATCAATGTGTGGAAGAGGCAGATGTTTGCCTATAGAGCTGCTGCGTAAAATTTAACCACGTGAGCTCTCCTAGATTTGATGTACCTGCCAGGCCATAGAAGGTGCATTGTTTATTTAAATAAGTTTTTTTGTTGTTTGTGTGTTTTTTTTTTAATATTAGCTGCTTCAGAACTGATATAACAATAACACTTGTGCCCATTGCAGACAGGTAGTGTGCAAGCTGGCAAGGGGCTTCGGGGGTGACAAGAAGCTCTTTGACAATTGCATGAGCAGTAGAAGCTTCGACAAAGAAAATGCAGGACTAGCCATGAGATGAGGTGGGTGTTTTAGTGCAGTTTTCAGTCAATAGCTGGGCTGGATTCTGCCAGCCGTAATCATTATGTCATTATGGTCCTGCACGTGGTCCTTATCTGTTTGAAGTGTCCCACCCAAGGCATGAGTCCTTTACAAGGCTTTTGGACCTTTTTTGAGGATAACAGGAACTTGTGCCTGTTGAGACAATAGAAATTAATTTTCAGTGACTTGGAGATGACAAAGAATAAGTTCCTAAAAGAGAACTGCCCTAAACCCACCTTCTAAGTCTGTGGTGCATCTTATCCTTGACAGTATGACTGAGCATCTTAACGGCCATGGTGGCACGGAGCTGTATTGGAGAGGCCAGAAGTAGAGACTGGCTTTTATTACCTAGCTAGAGCTTTAAATAGAGCATTAATATTGCTAAAAAAAAAAAAA
Source organism: Anser brachyrhynchus (assembly GCF_964034855.1). Lineage (NCBI taxonomy): Eukaryota > Metazoa > Chordata > Aves > Anseriformes > Anatidae > Anser > Anser brachyrhynchus. Next base: position 13,566,738 of record NC_137703.1, on the reverse strand, counting down.
TCCTAAGGAGAATGAAGTGATACGATCAATACGGGAAACCTGAGAGCTGTGCTGCCTTGTTTCTCCAAAATGAGATGGGAAATCGGGGAATAAATTTTTGCAGACTGCCTTTTTTTTTTTTTTTTCTCCCCCTTTCCTTTCTATTGAGCATCCAAGCGTCAATATAAAACCAAGTCCGTAGCGGTAACACCTCTGTCCCTTCTGGGGCTGGGTGGCCGCTGCGACCCTCGCGGGCAGCAGGGGGAGCCGGAGCCCCGCGGCAGCGGGAGGTGTGCGTGTCTGGCTGGGGCAGCAGTGGCTAAAGCGCCCCTAAAGCTGATAAATCTTGCGGTAGTCTGGGGCTGTCAGTCAAGCTCAGATGCAAACCAGTTGCAGAAAGTACTGCGTAGAACATGGGCGACAGGGATCGATCAGCAGATGAACTGCACGGCAATACGTGCTCTGGATGGGAACTCCTTTGCCTGTATTTAACTGAAAGCATCGAGGAATTTCAGAGTGTCAAGGCCAAAAAGCTATTTTAAAGATATAAAAGGTGAGCAAAATTTAATAAATTAATACTAAGTTTGGTCAATTTCCCTAAAGTTTAGTATGTGAGGCCAAACTAGGACCTTCAATCATTTCAGCTAACGCCTTTGTGCAAAGCAGACTGTACAACTCGATGAGTAACTGCTGCCTTATCTTGGGATGGTGACTGAGAGCCCTCACCCTTCCAGTCTTCAAAACAGCAAACTTTTGAGATAGGAAGGAGAAAACGATTCTTTCTTGACAGGCACATGGCCCTTCTTGGTTGTTTCGTTACCCTTGAGGGAACACAGGATGCACAGCACGCAGCGTTCCCAAGACAAATGGTGCTGGCTGGCCTATGAGAGATGAGGCTCCTGCAGTTGTTGTTGATTTTTTTTTCTCCCACCGACGAGGCCGGGTGACTGTTAAAAGCCTCACTAACACCCTGACCCTCCTGCAGCCTTTGCTGGAGATTTCCTTGCCCTTTGCAGGACAGAGAGGAACACAGACAACACTGATGTCAGCCTTGTCCAGGGTCAGGGCTCGGGGTCAGCTCCAGGGTCTGGGGCTCAGGTCCGGGGCTCGGGGTTAGCTCCAGGGTGTTGGCTTAGGGTCAGCTCTGGGGTGGGGGCTCCAGGGTTGAGGGTTCGGGGTTGTCTGCAGCGTCAGGGGCTTGGGGTCAGGGGCTTGGGTCCAGGACTTGGGGTCACCTCCGAGTTCAAGGCTCGGGGTCAAGGGTCCGGGGTTGAGTGTCCGGAGTCAAGGGGCTGGGGCTCAGAGCTGGGGCTTGGGGTTGGGGCTTGGAGTCAGCTCCGGTCCGGAGCTCAGGGTCAGGTCTGGGTCCAGGTCCGGGTCCAGGTCCTGGGTTCTGACCTGGGTCCAGGTCCAGGGATCGGATTCTGACCATGTCCAGGGCTTGGGCTGGGGCACAGGTCTGGGGCACACGGTTGGGTCTTGGTCCAGGTCCGGGTCCAGGGCTCAGGCCCGGGTCCGGGCTTCGGGTCCAGAGCTCGGGGTTAGCTCTGGGGTGGGAGCTCCAGTATTGAGGGTCCGAGGTCAGTTCCAGGGTCTGGGGCTCGGGGTCGGGTCTAGGGGTCGGGGCCTTTATCTTGAGTTGAATTTTTTTGCAGCACTATGTTTGCAGTGGTAACATTGCTGTCAAGGTGTTCTTGATTAAAAATGATCTTAACTGTAATAGTGAATTCACTGAGTGTGGCTTTGTATAATGACTCCCATGATCATAACATTTTTTCCTTTATCACAGATACAAGAAAAGCTCTTTCCAGCGAGATAGAGAAGGAATTAATTATACCTCTGCCTCATCCTGTGAGACCAGAATACATGGAGTAACTATAAGCTGCGATTCTCGGGAGACATACTGAGAGTCTTGGGTTCCTTCTCTGCCTGCCCTCCAAGGCCTTAGGGATGAGAAATTTTAGGCTTAATGTTTTTCCCCATGAAATACTGTCGTGTTAAGGGGCGTAGCTGACTACCTGTTATGGGTCTGGTTGGATTCAGGGTACTGAACTATCACGGTCACGGATTCACCAATAATGTAGCACGTCCTCGGTCTAGTCGCGTCCAGTGAGAACTATCACGGCTAGGAACAATGCAATGAAGGGCAGTTTATTAACAGCAACAGGGACACGGGTTCTTTGGATTGCTGGAGACAAATTCACTGTCCACAAAAGCAAGGGAGCATGCATGAAATACACAGGTACTCATCCTGGCTATTAATGCGTTAAAAGGCACAAAGACTCTAGAGATTTCTAAGTTTCCATGGAGACACCTGGTACAACCAAGTGTTCAAATCTTACCCCACGACATCCCAATGCGGGTGGAAGAGAGGCTCAGCCCATCGACTGATCCCAGAAGTCAGAAAGGTATCCTTCGTGATGGCATCTTCCCTAACATCCCCTTTCACTTAAGCCAATTTACATTATCTGCCCATCTATTCTCTTTAGTCACCAGTGATAGGACCCACAGGAATAGTGTCAAGCTGCGACAGGAGAGGTTCTGGCTAGACATCAGGAAGAGGTTCTTCACCGAGAGGGCGGTCGCACACTGGAACAGGCTCCCCAGGGAAATAGTCACTGCACCAAGCTTGTTGGAGTTTAAGAAGCGTTTGGACTGTGCACTTAAGTCATATGGTCTGAATTTTTGGGTTGATCTGTGTGGTGCCAGGAGTTGGACTCGATGATCCTTGTAGGTCCCTTCCAACTCGGGATATTCTATGATTATTTTCTGTCCTTTGAGGTGGAGCTTGAGTGACTCTAGTCAGGCATATCTTGGCTATGATTGGTAAAAAGTTTTCTCACTTTCGTTTAAAGGAGAAATTCAGAGCGCATGCTCAGTGAGGGGTGGTCGCACCTTGGAGGCACAGAGCTTTTGGGATGGAGGTGTGTTTTGGTATTATAATGATGATATAACGAGCAAAAGTTCACTAGAGTACAATATATTTTCAAAAACATGACAGGTCATTGGCTCTGGGTAGCAAACGTGCAGCTTATCGGTCTCAGTGCACACAAGAGCATCGGGTCCCCATCTCGTCACAGCCTATCCGTGGTGTCTCCACTCCACTCTATGCTCTGTACTGTTCCTTAGAGTCAGCACTCCCACAAAGTTCCCCTAGTGCAATAGCATGTAAAGTTGGAGGCCTAGGGAACACTTAGGTAGCGCAGCTACCCCCCACCCTGAAAGCTTCTTCAGTGCTGTACGTTTTCTTTAAAATGTGAATATTAGTTTAATTTGCCTAGTTACTTCAGGCAATTACTCCACAAATACCAAAAGCGATATTGAGATGCCTACTTCCAGCATCTCCACTGGTAATAATAGCTTCATACTTCTATGCTTATCCTCGTGGCTTTTCCTTTCAAATACTGGAAAGGCAGAGACTGTTCAACAGTCATCTCTGATCCAAAAAACAAAACTCTGATTTCATCCCAAACCAATGCTGCCTGATGTCAGTAAAATTGCTATTACTCTCGGTCATCCTGGCCGTCGCAGTTGTGCCTCTGTTGGGCTCTCTGTCCAACCCTGTTGATCACCCCTGTCCTGCTCTCTGCCCCGCTGGCTGTCCGTCCACCCAGTTTGTCTCTTGCTGCTTGTGTCCCGCTTGTGCCCTTTTCCTTTTTCTTCCTCCTTCTGTGCACCACAGCCCATCTCCGCAGGAGGCAACCGTTCCCCATGGGATGGACGCCAAGACGGACAGACAGACCTGCTCGATGCCTGAGCCCCGCAGCCCCCCAGTGTGAAGGGGAGAACGTCCGGGCAGGGAGTTCCGCCGCAGTCTCCCTCCCAGGAGTCCTGCGCAAGAGTTCAATAAAGTTCGCTTTTGGGCTTGTGCTGCCCTCTGTGTTGGTGGCCGCTGTAAGTGGCTGTGTCACTGGGTGCAGGTTCCTGGGTGCGGAGGGGGCAGGGGCTGGGGGGAGCCGATGGATACAGACAAGCGATTTGGGTGTGGGGGCCACGCTGCTGGGGAGGCTGCAGGCTGGGGGGGGAATGGCAGCAGTGGCGGGGGGAGGCCAGCGCTGCCTGTGCTCCCTGGGCCAGGTGTGCCGGGGCTGCCCTGCGTGGAGCGAGCCATGGGCGAGCGAGACCCGGGCTGCGGCTGCTGCGGAGGAGCAGGTGAGGGAGGGCCTGGGGGTCCCTGGCGGGAGGCAGGGAAGGGCGCTGGGGAGGCTGGGTCCTGCGGGGCCGGGGCCGGGGGCAGGGGGAGCCGCGGGGGGCAGGCGGCGGGTGAGGAAGCACGGCTCTGGCTGCGGGGCGGCGGCCGGGAGCACCTCGCCCCGCAGCACGCCGGGAGTTGTGGTCTTCGGGCTCCGGGCTTCCCGTCGGCCACGCCGGTTACCGGAGCATGCCGGGGGCTGCAGTTTCACGTTGCCGCTGGGCACGGGCCCGTTTAGGACGGGCAGTTCCTTCCTCCGCGCCACGGAGCGGGGTGCCTGCTCTTGCCGTTTCCGTGTGGTGTTCCTCGCGGCTCCCGCCGCTCCCCTTAACGCGCAGCCGGCCCCCGGAGCCGTCCCGGCCGTTCCGCTGCCGCCCACGCACGGAGCAGGCAGGCGGCGGCGCCCGGTGCCCGGCGGCCGAGCCGCGAGCGGCGCTGCGGGACGCGTGGCGCTCTGCTCCCGCCTGCTGGCCACAGCCGGGTACTGCAGGCGGAGGAGACGCGCATGCGCTGTAGCAGTGGCCAGACGTCGTGCCCCGCAGCATGCCGGGAGTTGTGGTCTTTGGGTTTTGAGCTTCCTGTCGGCCGCGTCGGTTTCCGTGGCATGCCGGGAAATGTAGTTTTTCACGTTGCTGCTCGGCTTCCTGGCCGGGCAGGGACTCTGCTCGGGGCGGTTATTTCCTCCCCGAGGCGGCGCGGGGCGCGTTTTTCTGCCGTTTTCAGCTGTGGTTTTCTACGCGGTTCGCGCCGCTTCCGTTATTGTGAAAACGTTTTGGGAAGCCGTGCCTGCCACTCTCAGGACGGGGGCGATAGCGCCCTGTGCCACCACCCGCTGGCAAAAAACATCAGTAACGCAGGCGGAGCCGTGCAGGGCTTCACAGAATCACAGAATCATCCAGGTTGGAAGAGACCTCCAAGATCACCGAGTCCGACCTCTGACCTAACACTAAGTACTCCACTAAACCATATCACTAAGCTCTACATCTAAACATCTCTTAAAGACCTCCAGGGATGGCGACTCGACCACCTCCCTGGGCAGCCCATTCCAATGCCTAACAACCCCTTCAGTAAAGAAGTTCTTCCTAATATCCAACCTAAACCTCCCCTGGCGCAACTTTAGCCCATTCCCCCTCGTCCTGTCACCAGGCACGTGGGAGAACAGACCAACCCCCACCTCGCTACAGCCTCCTTTAAGGTACCTGGAGAGAGCGATAAGGTCTCCCCTGAGCCTCCTCTTCTCCAGGCTGAACAACCCCAGCTCCCTCAGCCGCTCCTCATAAGACTTGTTCTCCAGACCCCTCACCAGCTTCGTTGCCCTTCTCTGGACTCGCTCGAGCACCTCCATGTCCTTCTTGTAGCGAGGGGCCCAAAACTGAACACAGCACTCAAGGTGTGGCCTTGGGTTTCATTAGTTAATTTAATCACTGATACTTTACAGGCCAGTAATGACCTAGCTGCCCCAGTGTATTGGGTTCACATGGCAAGGTTCTGGGGGGGCTGCAGGGGCAGCCCCCGCAAGAAGAATCCAGCAGCCGCCCCGTGGCAGGTAAGGGACAATTTCAGCCGGCCCCAAAGGGCGCCCACCCCTGTCCAAAGCCAAGCCATGAGCAACACAGTCCGTGCCTCTGTGAGAATACATCCAAGAAAATGAAAACAAACAAACAAACAACAAAAACGGGCTGCTCAACAGCAGCTGGGAGAGCGAGGAGCAAGAAACTTCCCTGCGGACACCAAAGTCAGCGCAGAAGGAGGGGGAGGAGGCACTCCAGGCAGAGGAGCCGAAGCCCCCCTGCGGCCTGTAGAAAGGCCCCTGGTGGAGCAGGCTGTCCCCCGTCCCTCCCCAATACTTGGAAAACTGACCAAACATCACGGCAAATATACCAAAACTTCTAGACTGCTACTTAGATAACGCCTACATCCTCTTTCCCTGCTCATTCAACTTCAAACAGCTCTGTCAAACACTACATACCACACCTTTAACACCTTCAACAACTCTTTTAACACTTCTATCTTTCTCCAGCCTGTACTTTCACCAAAGGCTCCATCAGGGGCCAACTTAATTCCATACTTTTTTTCCCTCCAGGATGCTGAAACAACATATCAGTATACCGTATTTCATCCAATTTTCCTTCTCTCCTCCTTCTTCCACTCCGGATATTCCTACCTGAAGTGGCCAGCCTGGTCACACTTAAAACATCAAAGCCTGTCCCTGCTAGGATTCAGGCTGCAACACAGGCAGCCTTCCTTGCCTGCCATTCCTTCATCTCTCTTCCTCTCCTTTCCATCCTGGCCCCGACTCCCCCTGAAGATTTTCTTCCTCTTTCTCCAACCCTCTGCCTCACTACCTGCTACACTGTGAATACCATTAGTGTTGCTCTCTGCTTTTCCTTCTCATCTCCCCTCCTGACATACAACTTCAGGGCCTCCCGCAGGAGGGCCCCCCCAGTGACTGTTCAACACATACCCCCACCTTCTGGAGCTTTTTCTGTGTATATTGCCAGGCTTTAATCACAAAATTAACTTTCAAGAGCCCTTGGGATACCAGGTCCTCGGGATTCATTCACGAGTATTTTCTCATTCTGACCCCAAGTCTCTCATATGATTTCTGTGTTGCGCATTATTATTATTCCAGCCAGGATCGGCAAGTGGGTATTTCTGCCCTGCCGGTATTACCCCTGGTCCTGGAGGATGAGCTCTATCCCATTCTTGTATAGCAGATCTCCTCCTGATCATTCCCATTTCTTCCCCTGTAAACAACATATTTAGTATAGACATCACTTCCCCCCAAGAGTATAAGTTAGGTCCTAGGAACTGGTCTAATTGTTCAGCTAACCTGATGGGGTCCTCAATTAAAGACTTCATCTCCTTCTTAAAACCCCTAACACCCCTCTGCCGGTAAGGGGGGGGAGGGAGTTCATCTAAGAGGATACACAGTTAGTGCTAGTACTGTTAGTATCAGGGAAGGCAAAATTCTCAGTATCTCTTCTACCTTGTTCTAATTCTTGCCAGAGCCTAGAGTACGCTCTTCTCTAGGGACAGTGTTAATTACAGTCCCTGTCTCTCTTCCTGGAGTGACTGCTGCTGCCACCAGTGCAACATTAGGATTATAGGGAGCATAACTTGGCTCCTTCTCCGAAAAAGGAATCTTATGGTTTACATATAAATTTAAAGCCTGAATTTTCATCAGACTCGTATTTTGGCCAAAATACTGCTGTTTCCTTAATTGGTTCTTTTGTCCAGACTGATACACAATATTTAACCGTTTTCTTCTTTTATCGCTTCCTCCAATTTTGGGATTATTTTTCCAATTTCTTATCATTCTTCAGGAAGAACTGTCGGTAGGCACTCCCCCAGGGATATCTCCCTGTCCCCTGGAACCCATATTTTGCCATTTCTCCTAGCCCTTGTCAGTGTGCTGCTACAGAAATTTACCTCCTGCAGGGTACCGCACACTAACGTTCCGATTCTGGAAAATGGGGGTGTACTGCCAAGCACTTCCCCATGCAAGGGGTATCGCACACCTATGAGTTTACCAGATTCCCTGGTGTACTGCCAAACACTTCACTGTGCGAGGGCTACCATACACCAAATTTCCCGAGACTCTTCCTTTCTCTCTCTTATCTCACGCTTCGTCCGTCTCCGGCCGCTCCCCTCGTGGAGCTACGGAACCGCGGATCAGGACTCCACACTCGCTTCGTACAAAAGTACGCCTCAATCACACATCACACAGAGTCTCACCCAACCCCCAAAGCAATACTTAATATTTCTTACCTTGGTCTGTGTACAGAGTTACCGGATCAATTCTTAAACCTGGAGTGCCTACCTTCTTCCCTTCCCCAGTACTTCACGGATCCTGCCTCTTTAATCAGCCTCGGGCCCTCTGTCAGCTCTCCGCAGAACCGCCACCATGGATGCACAGGACCGCTGAAATCAGGGGGCATGCCTTCCTGCTGCTGCGGCGGTGGGGCTCCCCAGTAGGTGACTGGATCCTGGACAAGCCCCTAAATTGTGAGAAACACTCTGTAGCCAATAACATAGGCTCAGGCGAGGATCTCAGTGAAGCAGCAATTTTATTCGCGACTGCAATGGCGGGCGTCCCACAAGCAGGAGCGCACCCACTAGTTCCATAACACAGTTTATATACTTTTTCGACGACCAGGACCCTCCCCTGTTTCCCCACTGAGTGGGTAATCCAGGTCCACAATCTATCCGATGCTTCACAGACAATACATGCATGGCCTTCAGTTGCCGGCCTGTTAAATTTCAAATTTCTTTCGACTCTTTTAATGTTTGAAGTGGTAATGTTTCTTTACTTATCTGACTTGACACCAATTGCTCTAAGGAGTCTGGTTGTTTGCATTTTACAAGGTCGTCTGCTAAGCTTTCTATCACTGCAAGCATATTTCAATACCACATTCCTTACCTTTAAACAATGTAACTCTGTGCAAAAACATTTTTATTCCCACACTCCGAACAGCAGGAGGGGCCGGAAAGTAATTCAGCACCAGGCACACACACAGGGAAAGGCAAACTGCTGCCCCTTCTTTATTATACTGAGCAAAATATGAGCATAACTTTTTTTTTTTTTTTTTTTTAACAGCTCTTGTGGAGAGTTGTGTTCAGGGAGATAATTATAATTCAGTGTAGGAGGAAAATACAGATGTGAAATTATCGTAATTCCTTCCTACAGCTGAATTCCTTGGAAAAACACAGGTGATGAATCCAACCATCCGTAAAAGTGAAGCAATAAAACAAGGAAGATAAAAGGTAACTCACACCTTTCAGGCAGAAATGTGCATGCTAATTTATGTATTTAATATATGAACTATGCATCTGATCACTAAAATTTATCCCAGAAAGACATGGCCAAGGAGCTTCAAGTGAAAGGCCATAAATGTCACAGAGTCCTGGCCCACAGAAGAGGCAAACCTCAGATTCAAGCCTAGAATTGTAGCTGTTATATCGTGCCCCTGCTTGCTACTGCTGCCACAGCTTTAAAATCTAAAATCAAAATAGTGGGAGGCCATATTTTGACTCTTTCTCTCTTAAACCCAGATAACCTCGGAGCAAATGAAACATAAGGAAAAGCTGGGAATTGTGTGCAAAGAAGCAAGGGGAGAGAGAGTACTATTTTCCAGGAAAAGTAAGAAACCATGTAGTTTAATGATCAGGCCAAAGTCTGGATAAATTATAATTACTTCTCTTGTTTATTTCTTAGGTTCCATTTATTTACATTATTTATGTCTGTTTTTACCAGTTTGTTTTGTTTTTTAATTCTGTTGAATGTCTTTTCATCCCAGGATCATGAGGTGGTAGCTGTAGTCAGGAGGAGGCTGCCTGCCAGCAGCACAGCAACATTTGTTGTTATTGCAGCTATGGATAAAAATAAGAACTGAATACCACAAACCAATTGATACAGAAACACATAACCAGTAGTGAGCTACTTTGTTTCTCTAACAGAAAATACAAGTTTCATTCACAGGCACTCAGATAACCCCATGTAGGAGGACAGCCACAAGTTTCCTGATGACAAGGGAAAATGACTTCTCTCCAAAGCCAGCGAGAGTACTGGTTGTGGAAAGTCAACAAGCTCAGTGGATGAACACATTTGGCTTTGTTCTTTCCTGTGCCAGCAGGTAGTCCCTCCAAGTCTCTCTGGCCTTCCTTTTCCTCCAGTGACTTTGGCAATTCCCCCTACTTTCTTCTACTGGAAGCTGGAGGACCTTGTACATGGCAGAAGCAGTATTTTGGACGGCACATACTCTCTCTGTCCACAGCCTGTCCATCCTTTGTGCACTTACCTCTTCTGTCAGCAGAGCTCAGGAGAAACTGTTGCCCCCAACAAGGTGAGGATAGGATAAGCAGGGATGAAGGAGTTGGAACGTTACCAGCATGGAGGCCAGAGTGGATTCACTAGACAAGATTTTCGATACTGCCTTCCAAGATGCAGAAATTCTTCTACAGATCAGAAACCCAGTACCCACCTAACAGCATCTGAGAATCCTTCAGCCCAGCATAATTCCACATCAGCAACAATTGCAGAGATGCTCCAGTTTTGGATTGATCTTGTAAGCCATGCAGGCACAGTATTGATGGCCTCTGTCCCAAATTCTACCCCATTCACATGAACAGGGTCAGCTTCCAACCCCACCCCACTCCCCTGATAAGCAGATGCTGTTAGCACCTTGCTGGCAAAAAGGCAGGAAGAGGCATTAAAATGTTAGCCCAACATGTTATCCAAATAGCAGCTCATCTGAAAGTGGTAGGCAGGGGTGGCCTGGAAGTTGCCATTTACACCATGTTAGTCCAAGTCTTGTAACTGATATAAAATAAGGAAGGAAACAACAGTAGTCACTAGTAGGTGCTGTTGTATCAACTTATTACCTGACCCAGAGCACTGTGGTGTCTGCATCCCTTCAAGGGACTCAATATATTCACTCCCCAGCCACTCTTTGTAAGTCCTCCTCTCTTTTACAGGCACGATCTGAACAGCAGAATCCTTAAAGATCAAGTTTTTTCCTTGGAAAGTTGAAGAATCAAACATTTTGAATCCATTTCCATTGCTGTCATTTCCAAAATAGTCCTGACAAGAATGCAAAATTTTCAGTATTTTGCAAGATTAAGTGCTACATTTCTCTAGTACAACATGAAAGGTGATAGGAACTATTTAGCAGATACTAACACACAACTCTAGAATCTGTGTTTGCTTTTAGTGTCTACTATATAATCTACTCCAGTAGATTATATACAGAATCCTGTCATTGGCAATTACAAGAATTTTTGGTTCTTGTTACTATCTAGAAAGAGCTGTACTTTTAAAACATTCTTCTGTGCAAGTATTATTGAGTAACACAGGGTTTGACTGCCTGGGAGTGACCAAAAGCCCAGCACGGAGATACCCAGTATTGCTTTTAAACTAGTCAACTGCAGTATTGACATGAATCTAGCTGTGGCAGCCAGGTATGGTCTGCCTAGTTGGTTTACATATACATGACTGCAGTGTAAATATGCCCAGCAACATTCTGTTACTATACACTGTTGCATTGCTAGGAAAATTCCAATATGGAAAAGTTTTGGTGTGTACTGTTAGACTTAAAAGTCATTCAGTTTGGGAAAACACCTTAAGCTCCAGGAAAGTTACTACTGAAACTATTGGCTGGGCGAAAAGTTGAAATCTCTTGTGGCACCAGAGTGGTTTTACCAGGAGAACTACAAGGGATGCATTTTACCTTCTCTTTCCAACTCCAAAAGGACTCTGCGCGGTGCACATGCTACCAGTCCCATGACAGAGGGGACATAATACAGCAGTACAGTCTTACTGTCTTTATCCTTGGTCTGTGTTAGACCATAACAAACTCCCCCATAGAGTAAATGTGTAATTAATACCTGGGCCTTGTCCAGTAGTCCATATACAGCAAAAATGTTGGTATCTGGGTGAACCATAATGGCCTGAGCTGGCACCCGAGCCAGGTGACACTGAGCAAACTGGGTGACTTCAGCACGGGCACCATTTCGACACAGTAACTGGAAATCACTGGACTTCAAGTTACGGGCCCAACTTTCAGTGTTCTTACCTGAAAGAAGAAAGTAGTCACTGTCACACTCATTGAATGCTTTAGAGCAATAATGCTCAAGAAAAAAACTGAATTATAATAAAGAGACATGTAAAACTAAATACCATCTGTGTTCTCAAACACGGTCGAGTGCTTCACAAAGGCCACATCCCCAGAGTCCTGTGCCAGGCACCTTTAGGAAATGTGAGATAGAAGTTCAGTTCAAAGCATCTTTATTGGGACCACATAATTTCTAATAACCAACAGATTTAGGAATCAGTTTTGCGTAAGTTCCTGCAAATAAATCCACTGGACCCTAAAGTAATGAGGAAAAACAGAACATGAAGTGAAACATCTTGAAATGAGAGAAAACTAACATCTTTGCAAGGTTTAAAAAATAAATAATTTCAAGAGAGTAATACAGCAGGAAATAGTGATTCATAATGGTGTGAGAAAGGACAATAAAAAGGGCCAACATTAGATAAGCAAAGGAACAGAAGATGTGTGATACTCAGCGCTGTATTCCCCAATTGGTAACAACAGCTTTCACACTTTCCTTTTAAAACACATACAAAGTATATGTCATTGAGACTTATGTTTTCAGGAAGCATTGCCTAAAACAGGATCATTAAGCCCACCGATCAGGAAGACGTAAAGCTGTAACTGAGCAAGGATTACATAGTACCAAACATGAAGAAAAATTTTTCATGTTAACAATTACCAAAAATAAATTCTGCATGTACCTGGTTAAACATGAACAGTTATAATCAAGGGTATTATTACCACAGAGCTGACACTGTCATGCAGAGAACCTGGTATGTGCTGTTCAGTGCATTCCCCATCAGAAGAGATTGTTTCCAACAGACTTTTTAGTCAGCTGTGGAGTTTAACTTGCTTCAAGCAGCGGGATATACACAAACTGAAAAACCTCTCACACCCCACCAGGTTAGTCTGAAAATATCCAGAGTTGAAGGAATCTGGAAACCTGAGGCTGAATTTTAAGTTCACGTCAGTCACCTTCCATACGTAACTCATTCTTGTTTCAGAGATTACTTAAAGCATTACAGCTAGACCCATCCATTCCTCGTAGCAGATTGCTGCCCTCCATTTTTGCCTCACATCCCAACTAATCTTTAAATCTTTTAAATTAATCTTTCAAGGCTCCAAGTCTTTGGGTATGGCTTATTCATTTGGTGACTGGTAGCTAGCTCTGTTAATCTGTGAAGTATAGCAGAGAATACAGTTTGCCTGTAAGGCATGTACCACAGCAAAGCAACTGGACGTAGCTAAATAGATTTGTGAAAAAAAGCTAAGTCCAGCACTTGAATATTTACCAGGCAGCTGCTGTTCCAGTCTCCTCCCCTGAAGGAAGACAACCACTCACTGCCAGCTCTGTTACATGTGCCATTACTGTCAGAGGTGAAGGTCAGGAAAAAGAATTGTTACTTCCCTATCTACCCAAAGACTCAGGGCTTTGAAACTGTTAATGGCCTCATATGTAGATGTCCACTGTTACACAGTAAGTATTTATTTTATTTGTTATTAAGTATTTATTCCATTTCACACTATTTCCAACCCCATACCTTGCTCTGAAGAGCATTTGATATTTGAACATAGCTGCTCATGCTGTTCAGAAACCTATTTTTGCATACAGCTACAAATGGGTAAGTGAAGAGACACACACACAGAGCTCCCTGTTTCTAGCTTGCCACGCTCAGCGCAGACTCTCAGCAGCCAGACCCTGACTACCATTTGCCTCTTTCCTTGCATAAACTCGTTACGGATGACCTGACCAGAGCGGTAGACTGCCATACTATCAAGCAACACTGGAGACTGATGACAATGCACACGCTCCTCACTAGGTGGGTGTCTTTTGCTCTGGAAAGAGAAACATGGATTTGGCTGTTGGTCGTCTGTTTGGCTGTGGGCCAGGAAGCTGGAAAAAGGCTCTCATATACACATACACACACACATCTCCGCATTGCTATGACCAGCACAGCATCTTACAAAGGGGAAGGCTGCTGCTGTTTCCAATAGGCTGTTTTTAAAAACAATTATCCTTTTTACTGACTGGGATGCAGAACAGTTCCTCATTGTGTTCTGACAAACTGACGGAGTAAATAACCACCATATGTATTAATTACCTGAAGGCTCCACTGTAGCTGTAATAACGTTCTTGGCTACTTGCACTGCATTTATTGTTTCCACTATCATCTCCAATGCACAGTTGACAGAGTTTTGATGGGTAATTATCCTGATTAGCTGAAGGCACACAGCTTGCAGAGAAAAACTCACTCACAGCTTAAAAAAATAAATACAAAAACAATATAGTTGAATAAAAAAATAAATAAAAAACAATATAAGTTGAAGGCACAGCTCTTCACAACAAAGGGTAGTTACACTGTCATGAAGTTATAACCAACACTGGTTTTAGTAGAACACTAGAAACATGAGTTATAGCTATTTTACTGGAATTCGTAAATTAAAACTTCTAAAATATTTTCAAAGCATCATCTAACTGATTATGTAATGAAAGTAAATAGCTCCCTGGAAGACAGGAAATGTACAAACAAATTTAGAACCCAGAGACCTACATTTATAGAACCTTTGCTAGTTCTGCTACATTACTCCACTACTACAAAAAGGTTGAAAATAAATGCAATAAAATTCAGGACAAGAATACATTGTTTAATGCAGTGACATCCCAGAGCCAGAAGTACTACCTAGAGGGGATACATCTGTATCCTGTTATTGACATCTGACTTGCGTCCATATCCTCAAGCAAGAGCTGAGATGGACACGTGCAAAAGCAGGGTTTTCAACACTATATGATAAAGTTGATTAAATTAAAAAAAAAAAAAAGGGAGACACTTCAATTACATTTCTGAAGATTGGAATAAACCTTTGTAGTTTGATACACTGGAGGCCAGGACTACCATTGAGATGGATCTGGACAAACACACTGACAGGAATCTTGAAAGGTGAATGCAGAATCCTGCTTTTAGGTTGGAATAACCCCATGAGAGGCTGAAAAGAAGCTCGTAAAAAAAAGGACCGGAGGGTCCAAGTGGAAACCAAGTTGACCAAGAGTTAGGATTCTGCTTTTTTTTCAATGAAGGCTAACAGACAGAAATGACAGCAAGGAAAATTTTGATTAGGTATAAGGAAAAATTCTTTACACCAAGGATCATCCAAAACTGGGACAAGGGCCCAGACAGGCTATAGAATCTCCATCCTCAGAGTTGCTCAAAACTTGCCTGGACATGGCCCTAGACAATCTGATCTAACTGGACATGCTTTGAGCAGTGGACTGGACTACATGACCCTTCCAACCTGAATTAGCCAACAATTTTTTTGACAAAGGAAAGAGAGAAAGGAATCCTTTCCTCTTACATCTGTTAGATTTAACATTCTCAACATGACCCCTCCATTAGTCTAATCATGTGGCAAACTTAAAATTTGCCAAATTGTTACATTAAAAATGCAGCACCCCTTCGCAAACAAATTAGCTTAATATAGAGCTGTGCAATATCGAAACTGTACTTTCCTAGTGGAAGTTTGTAACTGGATTATTACTGTATTTTTGATATATGGTACCATCATCTTACCTTGAGGAATATTGCAGTCTCTGGGCTTAATAATGCCCTTCTTAATTAGCATACCAATGGGGATATTCCATCCAGCTGTTCTCCCCAGTCCTGTGTGGCAGGACTTCTTCCCTTTCAGGTCACTGATGGTGAACGCATTGGATGGATTCCGTTTCACTAGCGCCACAGCATAGTATGCATTGCTGTTGTCATCAGCTTGCAGAAAGGAAAAAAAAATGTATTATTGCTTTCCTTAATCATTCCCACTGCTTAATGACAATGTACATAACCATTACACTTATCTGGTGCCAACTTCAATTGCACCGACAATCAGCCAGTCAGGAACTATGAACACACACAATTATCTTCATTTGTCTACTCCATGATGTTGCATTCATTCATGGCCTATATGCTTGAACTGAGTAAACTACAGAGAAATACAAGCATTTTGTTAATGCTAATTATGTACATAACCTTCAAAAATGGCATTTGAGTCATTAGTGACTTAACAAAACTGCTCTGAGAAGTTGTTTTTAATGTGACAAATCAAACCTGTGTTACAATTTCCATGAGTTTTGCAGCACATTGAAATTCTGCCTTATTGACAAAACACCCATAAGCTCTCTTTTCATCAATGACTATGAGGTAGCCACGTTGATGAGGAATAATTTGTTTTTAACTGGAATCTATTGTGTAATTTCTGTATTATTCTTATTAAAGTTACTTTGATTTTGTGAATACTCATTTTTCCAATGCAGAATTGAAAAGACAAATAGATATATGTAAGACTTGAAACTGCAGAAGACTCATCCTGGTCCAACAGCAGGACACAAAAAAGTTGCCACAAACTCATTGTAGGAACCCAGCCCACACTTATTTCCTCCTCTGTCCATGATGTGATGACAATAATATTTATTTCCTCTGCAAATAGCTTTTCTAGCAAGGCCCGGGAACAGAGGCTGTGCTCTTAGAGCTGTTTTCAAACTGGGAAAATAAGGCCTATATTTATATTTCCTGACCTTCTTACCAGAGTAACTTTCTCCGGCAGCTGGTACAAGGCCATATGTCTTCCCAGCTGTGTAAATATCAGCTCCACCCAGAGCTACAGCATCACTTTCCTTTTTCTGAAAAATAAAATATACAGTTTCTGTGAAAAAACAGCAGACACCTTCCCTGCTACAATGATGACAAAGAACTCCAGCATCATACCCACTGCATCTCAACAGACAAGTCTGGTAGCAAACAAGCAATCTGCTGCTAACCAAACCCCCCCAAACATGAGTAAAGCATCCATGAAAGGAGCTTTCAGACAAAGGCTAGAACTCAATGGGCAACAATACCTTTGTTACCCTGGAAGAGCAGCAGGGTTCAGGCCCATCCATACCATATGAGTTACAGATCACCCCCTTGAAATCCAACATTGCCTAATCATCACGTAAGAGCACATCTCTTTAAATCCTACCTAGAGAGAGCGGCTTGTGCTAACTGGTTTACTGCATAAGGCTCGTAGCAGCCTACCTGGATCAGCTCCATGCACTCTTCTTTTGTCTTGGCTGAAATACACTGGATTGCTGGTTTCAAATTTTTTTTCCTAAAAGCAGTAGCCATTTCACCACATTTCCAAATCTCCTCAGTTGAAATAACACACCAGTTCAGGCTTTCTGGCAATGCTGCAGAAAATTGGAAAGGAAGTATTACAGTTCACTTCTTTTGTAAAAGAGGAGGCGGCATACATACTGCTCCACTGTCACGTGTCATACATGTTATTTAAAATGTTCAGTTCTGTGTTTCCCCTCCCTCTAGCTTAGACTTACACCTGCTTCAGGTACCACAGAGGTCTCCAGACTAGTGGTATGTCCACACTACAAATCTATCCAGTATGAAAGAACAAGAACTCCTGTGACTGATGATTACTAAGCACAGCTACAAGGTGTTAATTGTTTGCAGTCTGATCTCTTAAGAGTGCAGCAAAAAAACACACTGAACACATTCTTCCTCATACCTAACAGTCACTGAGCAGGCCCCAAAAGAGACAAGTCCTGGAGGTCAGGGGCTTTGCCACAGCACTGAGCATGTCTGGGAGGTTCGGTGGCTGTAATTATTTACCTGTGTTTCTGAGTATCCCAGAATACACATCAATTCATTTCTATGTTCTTCTGATAGTATAAAAGACCACAACAGACCAACCTGAGGACTTACACAGTAACACATTGCTGGTTCCCCTCTTTAGTGGGTAAGAAATGGAGTACCAGGTAGCAGTAACAGTTTACCAGATTTATGTCTCGCATATAACTAAAAGACTAGAAAACGTCTACATCCTGTGACACAAAATGGGCCTATTTACCCAGGAAAGCATTCTGCGATGTGATACTGTTTCTAGGTCAAAATCTGCCCTTTCTCCATGCTTGAAGATGAGATTGGCATCTTGCCATAAACCTCAAGAATCAGATGAAGACAATGCAGAATAAGGATGGTCTCCATTATCAGCTATTTTTGTTCATGGTTTTCAAGAGCAAACCAAAGACAACTTACTGTTGGGGTCACAGCTCAAGCCTTCCATGGCATGAAGATATTCATCACCCAACCATGCCTGGTAATTCTGAGATGTGATTGCAATGAGCTCTGTGGTGGAGTCTCTGAATATAAGATTCTGGGCACCATAGGCTGTGGAGTCAAACATCTGAAACTTTGTGCCTGCACCATTGAATCTTTGCTGTAATGTTAAAGAAAGAAAAATATCTGTCACACATTCCTCTACCTAGTATCACGTCTGTGATGACATAGTTCATGTGCAGGAGAAAATCTGTTGCCTACAGAACAGACAAACAACTAAGATTGTATTTACTGAAAATCCACAGGTTAAGAATTACTGAATGGGGGAAAAAAAGCCAAAACAAAACAAAAGATCTCAAGTAATTTTCAACATCCCTGAGTCTTTGAGGGCAAAAATGACCTCCTACGTCCCACTCTGCAAAATTCTCTTCAGGACCTACTGATGCTGAGTGCCTCCCATACTCCTTCAAACCCAAGAGCTGAAGGTGCCCAGATATCCTGTCTTCAACTCAGCCAGGTGGGTGGAAGAAACCTTCTCAAATACAATGCATTGATGAAAAATGGTGTCCTACTTGTCCCTGGTTCAGGAGCTGGAAGACAACTGTCCCATCTGTGTCAGGCCGCACTACGACAGCACGAGCTGGGATTCGGGCCAGGTGGCAGGTTCTCCACTCTGTCACATCAGCTGTGCTACCGTCGCGGCACAGAAGCTGGAAGTCCTGGGAACGAAGATTCTGGGCCCAAGAAGAAAGTGTTTTTCCTGAAATCAGACAGAAAATGTGTATGGTATGGACATCAGGCAGGGCTGATAACTCTGGCTCCAAGTCTGCTCTAAGCATCACATGCATATGTGGAGCAGAACACAGCTTTCCTGAGCATCTTTGAAATATTCCTGACTACAACATAACCTATGCACTTTAGTCTTGTATCTCCAATAAGACAATACACAGTCTAACACTTGTCCGACTGCACTGAACTGTACTGTGGCCTGCAATGGTACTCGGAACATTCCTAAGTCTAGGAATATACACTTATTTATTTATTTATTCCCCTTCCACTTCTTGACTTCCTGCTGAAACCACTGGGTAGCCACAAGCAACATCTACATTTGTAACAGCCTGGGTATAAAACCAAGACTTTAGTGCTACTTTTGTTCATGATTTTCAAGAGGAAACCAAAGACAACACTCCCTTTCCACATGCAACTAAGGATTCCACCTCTCACCCTTACTGAAGCTAGCAAGTGTTAGGAAAAAAAAAAAAAGAATCAATCACCTATCTCCTGGTGCATACATATATGTGGGTACATCTACTTTCACTATTAGAGCATTTTGCTTGATTACTCAATTCAAAATAAATCAAACATCTGACATTATGCTGTCATCACAGGCACTGTACTTCACAGCTTGCAGCCACTGCTCAACAAACTTACCATCAGTGTATTCAGGAACCGTGCTGTGCTTCACGAAAGCAACTGTTCCAGCATCTTCAGCTAAACACCTAATAAATGCAAATATTAATAAGCATTATGAAGCACAGCTTCCATGCACTGAGCACTGCCGACTGACAGCCAGAGAACTGTGTGCTGTGTTCCATCAGCCAGCAGACACTGACCTATTTCCTTGTGCTGAGAGTTTAGCTCAAGGCAGAGACTAGGGGCTGACAGAGCATGAAGTAAACTACTGCTCTCATTTGGTGAACACGGACAACATGTTCTGTGCTGCCTGGGACAAATATCATGACTGCGGGAGAGTTTTCTGTCTAATGCAGTCACAGAATCTTTTGGGGAACTACAAAGACGGGAGCAAGTGCTTCCCAGGAGTAAATTATATCTCTGCTCAGTCAGTGTTATTACTCAGGGGCTGGGAACTGCAATGCAGCATGCAGACAAGAAGGAGGAAAATAGAGCAAAGACTGGTGTGCGAAAATGGAGGGCAGAGAATTCAGAGAACTGTCATAAGAATTCAGTGCAATTGAGGGGAGATAACTGTGAAATAGCTGTGTAGGGTGGCAGTTCAGCTCTCAAATTCTAAGGGTCATCAGGTTTTACTACTTTTACAAACTGCTGAAACAAACATCCAAGACTTGTGTCAACAGTTACTGGACCAAGCAAACAGCAATGGGATTTTGCTGACCAGTACAAGTGCTAAATATCTAATTTAAACATTCACACCTGAAATAGTGGGTTTAGAATTACTTTTAATAAATCTCTAGGTTCAAATTGTGGTCATCCTAACACTAGAGAAGATTTTCTAATGGGATCAGCTGGAAAGTTCTCTGGCTTCAGTTTCCTGACAGTGAGGTCTGGACACTATGGCTATGGATAGAGATAAAAAGAAACAGAGCCATGATTTTTACCTGAAAGCCCCACTGTAGTCATAGTATTGTTCCTGTGAATTTGCTCGGCATTTGTTCTGCCCAGACAAATCCCCTTTGCAAAGCTGACAGAGGGATTTGGGATAATTTACACTATTTGCTCCAGGAACACAGCTCGCACTGAAATAGTCACTAACAGCTAAAAGTAAAATTAGAAGAGACATTTTTTACAATGAATAAACAATATCCCACAACATCATTTGAAAACATATACACAGTACATCTCTTAAAATGGTTAAAGAAATACATTCTGTTCTTAAAAGAGTTTCCTTTCCAAGTTTAAAAAAAATTGTCATTTTCATCAGACCTATGTTAGGTCTACTCCATCTTAAAAGGAGCATCCAAAACACCAAGGAACAAAACAGCAAATAGAACCACACATTTCTGTCCGTGTGCTGGGGTCCCAAGAACATACAGAAAAATATTGCTGAAGAGCAGATATTTGCCCTCTAACTCTTACCTTTTGGAAGGTCACATCCCATTGCTGTGAGGCGCCCACTGTCAATTAGATAACCCACTGGCACGTCCCAGCCAGCAGTTCTGTTGATGCCCGTGTGACATGAACTGATACCTTTCAAGCTGTTGATGGTGATATTGGAGCCCTTCTTTACTACAGCCACAGCATAGTATGAAGTTCCAATCTCTGCAACGCAGGAAGAAAAAGGAGCAAATAAAAGTGGCATGTGTCACTGTAATGCTGCTGTGAGGTTGACTTGTGGCCTCTTGTGGCTCCCCCACCCACAGGCAAGTAACGTTTTTCACACCCCTGTTGAGAACCTGCTGACTGTGGGTACATATTCCCCATTATCTTTGTAGTGTGAAATGTCTTAAAGGCCACAAGCAACCTACTCTAACTTTGAAAGTCACCCTGCACAAGAAAAACGTGGTATTAAGTAAACCAAAAGTTATTTTGTATGATTATACCTTGATCATATACTTCCCCAACCACAGGTTTCAGACCATGCTCCTTCCCAGCCTGGTAAATCAAACGACCATTCAGCGTCACTGCATCTGCCAAATAATCCTGTGCAGACACAAAGTCAGAATACATATTGAAGCTTAGTTATTAATATTTATTAACCGTCAGAGACAGAGAATCCATGAATTTAAGAGAAGAGGTCAACATCTATGGGACCTCTCTTTCCTCCACAAAGTTCTTTTAAGTACACTCAGAAATTACTGAAGAACAATTACTGAGAGGGATTTTACAACTTCAGAACTGCCTTCCTTCAGAAATAGTGCAGAAGCCAGCCCAGGACCATGATGGCCTCACTCGTCTTCACAGTCCAAAGGAACCTTAGAAATGGATCTGTGTTTTCTTCCTGCAGATCTGTGACAGATCTTAAGGCCAATCAATTAGGAGTTTCATTTATCACTAGCTAGCGCCCCAAAGCCTGAAGATTTAAATAAAGTAAATATACTTTTGAGTTTACGCACAGATTGTTTGAAGTGATGTGTTCTGGGGACACAAAATTTGAATGCCAAAGTGTGCACTCAAAAATAGCTGTGAAACCTGTTGGCTTGTACCTCAACAGACAAACAGCCATACATTTGCAGCGGGTAGAGGAGCAGATGGCAGCTGAGCTTTTGAGCTCCCTTTAGATGAAAAGCCTCCTATCAATAGCTTGTGACTAAACCCCAGCATATAAAACACAACACGGGAGAGAAAAAATGTCTATTGTATTTAACCTTCAGTAGTTTACAGCCTACAGACCTTAGCTCCCTTAAGTGCATACAATCACATCTGTGGTGGCACAGCAGGAACAGTGTGGGTATTTTTTTTTAAAGCAAGGATTTGCCAATGCATCTAGCAAAAGCACGGGATAATTCACATAGAATTTCTGATTAATATATATGCAATGGGAATGTGAATTAATTATTTTCAGAAGGACTTCATTTCTGTGTCACAACCCTTGAGGATTACCTACAGAAGTGTTTAAACACCTGCTGAAGAGTATGACCAAATTAAATATTGCCAGGGTCCCTAGATTAATATTTAGTCATTTCTCAATTTTTAAACATCTTCAATGAAAAATAAGTGTTTTACTTTATCCATGTGCTAACACATTCACAGAACTAAGTCCAAGTTATGTAGTGTTATAAAACAGCATATCTCTGCCCCTTCAGCCTTTGTGTCCCATCCCCTTTTTGGCTTCAAAGAGCAGAGTTCAGTGCAGATGCAGACTCAGGGGTTCCATACAGCCCTACACAGAGTAGGCCAGTTTAAACATTTAGTAGATTATTACAAGAAGAAAGAGGTCTTAAGGACAAAGTCTTGCCTGAAGCCTTACAGAGAAGATTCATTTTATCAGAAAACTACTTACTCATGTTTTCCACCTGCAGGGTTCTGAGTTCATCTAATCAAGTTTTCTAACAAGATGCACAAAGACTATAATTTATTAACATATGCATCCATATTCCCCTTCCCTCACACTCTGCCAGTGAAGACAGCCATGACTACCTGCCTCCACATTTCCTCCAATATCCTCTTGTTGCCTCTCACTGCCTCCTAATGGGGGAATTGTTTTCCAAACACTATTTTGCAAAGCCACGTTTATAGTCTTTAAAGTCTTCCCCAGAGCTGAACTTTTTTCCCCAAACTGAGCATGCTCTGGGCAGCTGAATTAATACAGCTGAGTTTGCATGTCCACTGCTCACCCTACTTGCTGCTTTGTCTCCCTCTTGTATCCTGTTTGGTATTGGGATATTTGGCTTTATACTCATTTGTATATAAAATTTCCATGCTGAGATCCTAAAAAAGGAGTATTATCCAGAGTTTACTAAAAGACAATCCACTTAAAGGCTCAGCAGCACAGCTTTAACTGCTGTCCGCATCGTACTACTCCACCCCTTCTTAAGTATCTACTAAATAAATCTAACAATTCTGAAATCAAAGATTACTATTTAGGAATGAATATTAAAGACCTTTACTTGCATTCCTAATGACTGGCCATATGTGACTAGCCAAAGAGAAGAGACAGGGCCATTCTGACATTCAGGTCCATATGCATACCGTTATGTCTTTAAAAATATATATATGCTTTGATTTTTCAAATACATGAATGCAAGGAAGCATATGGCCATCTGCCCGCATCATCAGATACTCACAGAGCTCTGTACATCACCATGTGGTTTATTTATTAGGCACACAGGCTTATTAAATCACTGACACTTATCACTTACAACTCACCTTGATCATCTGGGTACAGTTAGCAGCTGACCCTCCCTCTGTACATTCTAGAGAGGGAAGGATGCCAGCCCCAGCAAAGGCCTTACTCATGTCATTACATTTGGAAAGTTCTTGCTGGGAGACAGTGCACCACCGGACACGTTCCAGGCTGAGAGCTGCAAACACAACACCAAAAGAAAATATTATAAAATAAATTGGTATCTTTATAACAGAGCTTACCATCTGAAGGTTCCCAAGGAGCCAACCTTTCATTTTGTTTCTCTCCCCAAAAATGGGGCTCATTCAACAGTGATTTTTCTCATTTCTCCTGCTTTCATTCAGATTAACATGCACTTAATACTGAAGTTATTTGGACTGAAAACAGGATAGTCTCCAACTCAGATACTAAAACCTGATGGCATTTATTTCTGACATAAGAAATATGAGTATCATGGAACAAGTCAGGGCAGCCAGGCTGTTATTAAAACTTTGCAGAACAGGACATCTTTGTCTGTGTTAACTTTTGGGGGCTGTAAGTTTGTGAGTTTCTGTGCCATCATTCTTTTCAGAGAAAAGCCTAGTTCTGGCTTAAGGAAGCTTCTCAGGGTTGTGTTCTGGAGCCACCATGGAGATGTATATGGCAGCATTTGCACAATGTGGTCACTTAACATTGAAGAAAAATTCATGACTTTTTTTTTTTCCTCCCCAAAACTTTCTATTTGCAAAGAATTCTCCTGAACAGATTCCAGGGTCAGAGGTATTGCACAGACAGATGGAGACACATTTAAAATATATGTACCACAACAGAACAATCCTTAGAGAGCACCATTTACTACAAGAACTACTGCTTCCACCTGTCTGCTTGAGACACATCCTGGGACACACACAATCTTTCCTGTTTAGTCAGAGGCATCTAAAATGATTATTTAAAATGACACGTAACAAAGCCAAAGAGACTGCCCAGGGACAACTATGTCTCAAAAACCGCAAGTTACTACCTGGAGCCCTGCCCCTTTCCTTGTTGGTCTAAATAAAAAAAAAAATAATCATAGGTGCTGAAGAACCTTGCCACTGGGCTTATTATGAAAAGTAGAAAAGTAAGCTTGTCTCTTCAAAACACTCTTTCATAAGAGGCTGTTACCACAGTCACGAAAAGGGGTGGGCAGTTCCATGAATGAAAAGACTTGTGTTAAGTAGTGGAGATTCCACTAGTCAGTGAAGAAAGAAAGGTGTCTTTCAGGAGGCTCCAGTGGCTGTCTTGTACATACCAAAGCTACAAACGCTTTGTAGGAATATATTACCATGTGCAAGTTGTGCAGCTGTATGTAAAATGAGAGTATGCTTTACACTGAAAAATGACTACAGGTCATTTTTGTAAGCAGTTGGCACCAAATTCCATTGCTTTTTCTTCAATTTTGACTTTTAAGTTGGAGCCTGCCTGAAGTTATTTGTAACATAGTTTTCTACCAGCTCTAACTGGCCCTCTGCTTCCTCATCATTGTCATGAAGTTGAGACACAACATCTAATTTTCTAATTTTATATGATTCCACTAGCACTCAACAGTAGCTACGTACTTTTTCTGACTCCATGGCTGCAGACTAAACAAGATTGTTGATGCCATAAACTGTTTTCCAACAGGTACGGAAAGAGAGGGCTTGGCTTACTCCAATTCAGAGTCACACTTGGAAAGCTTACAAGAAGTTTTCACAGTAGCATGTGTAGTAGAGGGAAAAACAAGTTCCCACCTCTGTAGGAGGTGTAGGAATTCTGAGAACCAAGAAGCTTAGCCTCATCTACCCAAGGGAAATCTTCACTATTAATTTACTGGGGCAGGAGGAAAAAAATAGGTTTTCATTGATAAAGGCTTTCCCCCCACACTCCCCAAACACAAGCAACTGGAAATTAAATTGCTCTCTCAGCATCTCAGTATACATGGCTAAGTACCATTCTTCAGTGTCAACATTTTGGCTTTAAACACGAACACACAGGAATAATGCACAAATTGTATAATTGTATGAAGAAACCACTAGCCACACACACCTGAAACATGAAGCAAAGCTTCATGGCTCCACGTTTCAGCCTCGATAGTGAAACCACACAAATCTGTTTCTTCCTGCTCCCCCCTTCTCTCCCATCTGAGAGAGGTACTTAGTTTGTCCCTTTCAGAACTACTGGACATTGCCCAGCATCTGGCTGGGTACTTTCCTGTAACAACAAATCTCTGTTTCCTTCCTTGAGAATTAATAGATTTGAAGTGGGCTTGAGTACAGAGCAGGTCTGTAGTTAAACTATCTTTCCATTGCCAGTCAAGAACATGTTAAAACAGTGGACAAGACTCTAAACCAAAGTTAATTCACAAACGTGGCCCAAACTCCATTGCTGAAAATAACACTGTTGCATTGTTTAACATCTTATCAAAAGGCTACTAATACACTCTCAAAGGTTTTCAACAGAAAATCTAAAAAATAAATAAATGAACTAGGAACATTTCAGAACCAGCGTTCTTTTCCAAAGAACTGTGGAGTCCTTCAGAAACACCATCTACACCTCTAGAGAAATTAAAAGTATTCACCACCAGAACTTGGGAGTGACAGGAGAAAGCCAACATGTCACACAGATCATGCTGGATGGAATAAAGCTTTTTATTTATTTATTTATTTAAAAATATTTTTTAAACCAAAAAAAGTCATAGAATTGTATGTACCTGCGAGAAACACAACACGGAGACAAAAGAAGAAGATTCTGTGCTGAGGAAATACAACCGATGAGTCAATGATATTCAATGCCATCCATATTATATTCAATATCAACATGATATTCAATATATCCTTGATTTTTCACCCCTCCTATTCTTTCTTTCTATTCCTTTTCCTGACCACCAGAAATTGGTTCTGAAATGGCTCTAGTTTTCCTTTGCTTTCTCACATCACTATTAGTCAACCCCAAAGATACCACAACACAACAACATAGTTTTTGGAGGGCACTTACTAGCATGAACAAAGAGAAGAAGGAAGACATTTCTGGAGTTCTTCATTGCAAAAATCTTTGGGATTTGTGCTTTTTCCAGCCTTCAGAACACCCAAAGAGCAGTGCTTCTGCAAGTTTGCTCTCCCCGGTCTGCTTCTTGGTGAAAATCGGCGGCATTCAATTGCAGGTGCACTTTGTTCCGCAACTTATCTTGCTTACTTTGGCACACGTCACTTCATAATGATCATGGCGGGGGGGGGGGGAGGCCTGGAAAAAAGTCCGCCTCTCTTCACACTGCCTTTACACTTGAAAACAAGTCAGACTAGGAAATTACAAAATATCCAAGGCACCACTGAGGTTGTTACTGCTTTAGCACCACCTATAGACTTAGATAAACAGCTGCACGCTGACTCAGGGGTGTGAGGTAAGGCTGTTTAAAGAAATCCTCATCGTAAGTACGAGTTCTGTGTATTTCCTAAGTTCTGTGTATTCCCCAAGTGCTGGGGCTCAGGAAGTAAAAGTAGATTGAAGTTAGGCACTTTGACAGAGCTGAAGGTCACTTTTCTGTTGCCGTATTCTCAGTTTTGTCATGAATCACAAGGAAACAAGAAACAATAAGGAAGCCTGTGCACTCTACAGGTGGAAGTAGCATGATAACCGTTAGGGTAAGTAATGTGGACTTTAGTCTGAATGTAAAGTGGTATTTAGTGACACCTTGCTAGTACATGACAAAAGCCTTGGAGAAAAGCTCTGTGAAAGTTATTCAGTCATTTCCATATAGGAAAGGGTAATTCCTCAAAGATTTATCCAGCTGAACAGGAAATTTAACTTTATTCCTGATCAGTTAAAAGAGACGGGGAAAATAAAAATGTATATGATGTAGAAATCTCAAAAGTTATTATAGTTTTCAGATTCCTCAGTTATTTCAAAATTTCAGTTGAGATTAAAAATATGATCTAAAAGTTGGTGTCTTAAAACCTCTCACTGCATATCTCAAATCATCGGCCACTTTTCAAGAGGCAGACACTTTCAGCTCCTCTAAAAAAGGTGTGACATTATTTGTCAGAACTTGCATTGACAGTACACACCTTGCATTTCCAAAGACAGAAGGATTCTCAGAAAGACAGCACACCTACTTTACCAATATAAAAAAACGGAAATAATTTTTGGCCATACATTGGTAGCTTACTCTTCCTGCAAGTCTTATAAGCATTTGGCACAGCACCAGCACTATTTTGTCCAGTGTTTAAACCTGCACTCCAAGTACTAACCTCACTTGCGCCATTCTGGTCAACCAGTGTTTCTCTAATGCATTATCTTTGTGTACAGTCTCAGCCAATTATTTTAAAATGCTACTCCACGTGTATTTCTTTTGATTAAAAACACACTTGACAAATACATTGTACAATAAAGTTTATTAGCTGTTCTCCTCTTTCTAACAAATGGAATGGATAGTGTTGGTAATTCTTTACAAACCAAAGCTAATTTGGTTGTGTGACTGCACCGTGACTGCCATAAGCACATCCCTTTCATGAACAATCATTTAAAATAAGCAATGGCAGGTACTAAATAATACGAGAATTAGATAATTTCATTACTGAAGGTAGTTCCATGTTTTGCTACAACGTATTTATAACATTTTGCACAGAAGTTAGTGCATTCCAAACGGAAGATCTTGCACCTATGCAATCCAAGATAAACATATACAGAAAAATAAAATGTATTCTTGACTGAATTCTCCCTTTGGTTAAGACATGCATATTACAAAGAAAAAAAGACAAACCTGAAATTCCGTAGAAAAGAGGAGAACTTGCACATATTTTTTTCTTGCAACTAATAATTCCCTGGACTTTTTGCCCAGCCACCATAGCCCATTTGATTTCATGAGATTAAGGAAGGTAAATTCTAATTTGTATTTTTATTCAAAACAAAAAGCTAGGAGTAGGTGGTAAAAGAAAAATATATATTTTTATATATATATATTTATACGTGTGCGCAACTATGTAAAGAAAATAATTCCCATAGTTACAGAGTTTAGTTAAAGAAAGTTTAATATATATATATATTTATTATAACAAAATAGGCAGTTATTGTGGGTAAAATATTCATTAAAATCTGACCCCTAAGAACACACATTTTTAGGCTACGAATCACTCTCTCAGTGCCCTAATAACCATCTCTGCAATTGTTTTCTGTATTACTGCCAAGGGAAATTTGGCATTCCTCTGAAAAATACAAGGTTTCCTAGCACCTAAACATATTTTAGGCTCAAAAAGTGTGGTGACCATTATCTATAAACAATTTCTGTAAGACACTATAAATAGTGTTGCACGAGGAAGATTAAAAACATTACACATCTTTATCCCTAGCAATTTTATTGGCAAAAAAATGAAAAAATAGATTATAAGAATATCCATATGAAATTATGAAAATGAATATCCCTTGAGAAGTAGTAATGGGAGTTCATGAAAACGTTAACTCAAAATTTTAAAGTTCCTCTTTAACTGCCTGGAAAGAAAAAAAATATCTGTGAGAACAGAATTCAACTCAGAAAATAAAACCTGAAATTGATTGCCCTGACCAAACCATGCTATTAAAGTTAAGCGTGCAAAGTTACTCAGGATTTACAACTTCCTTGAACAGAACTTTTCTTTCAATTGTTATGAAATTTTAAAAGAAGGTCTACAAAGCTTTTTTGAAAAATCTTTGAAAGTTACTTTCCCTTAAACATTAAGGAATTTTACCAAGCAATTCCCTCCCACCCCAACCCCAAACTAATAGCTGGTCAGGCCATTCCACTGTCATGTTTGAAAAATGGCAAACCAACAACACACAATAATACAAATTATTTAAACTAAGAAAGACATCAAATTTAAAGCATTATGGGAACTGCAGAATGTGATGGTTAGGGTATGAACCACACTGGGAAGAACTAGAGGCAGGCTCCACTGGAAGGGCTTAAGAGTTGTCAGATGTAGTAGGTGATGACAGTTAGAAAATGAAAAACAGAAATCCATTTTCATAATTTTTCCTTTGCTGGAACCCAGATGTAAGGCCCAGACTGTTCCTCTATGATCTGTTTCACTTGGTTGTAGATTTCTTCCAGTGTGTCTCCTTGGACAATAGCTGCAAAACATAATGTGGCAATCAGCAGTCATCTTTCCTTGCTCCATACAGAAACCAAGATGTTCTAAGCCAGGAGGTTATCTTCTCTCATAGAGCAGCAAAAGGATTTCACATTGCTGAAGGAAGGGATGCCTACGGAGAACTCTAGTTTCTGTGCTTCTGGACAAAAAGTACATTGCTGATGATATTATAGGACAAACAAAGCAACATCTCTTCCACTCAGAGGCCTGGGGTTAGGAAATACTTCTCCTTTTAAAAATATTCATATACACCTGAGGAGGGTGTTTTTTTTTTGCCTTTCCTAACTACGTGCTAGAGTTGGTCCAAGTCAATCCACATATTCCCTTTGGTCCAGCTTTCATTTGTGTTTCCAAGATAAACAGACAGGACAGTACAGGGCTGCGTACTGCATCAGTCTGAGGCCTGGCTTGATGTAGTGAAGGCTGGTGAACTCCTCAACCAGACCCTGACATTTCACAGCAAGGCTGATTGACCTTGGGGTTTCTGCCTGAGAGCACTAGCTTTGGTTTTGGCAAAAAAGAGGATGAACTCATGGAATTTGTTGTATATTCAATAGATTAAAGTTTCATATAGTTAAAATGCAATTAATACTCAGATTATGTTAGATATATTTTCTCCAAGGCTAGAAAATAATTAGAAATGAGCCATGACATGTTTTGACATATCAGAGTAAAGTGTAGTCTGGTGAGAATGAGGATGAAGTTTGAGCTTTCCTTACCACTCTTCAGCCTGAAAAAGTGATTGCCATGAGATAGCGACTTATTTTTAATTAGAATTGCCACCTCAGAATTGATAAGCTAAGAAACAAAGTCTAGCATGAAAGATAACGTTGGAAGCAGGCCAGATGTACTACTTTGTGCATTAATTTATTACTGCTGCTTCCAAGCTTTGTTTTAATGCAAATTACTTCCTTTTTATTCCTACTCATCATTCCTATCCCTTAAAAACCTTCTCCCCATCGGCAGCCCATTGTCACAGTGCCTGTGGGAGGAGGAGTCTGTTCAATTATTACAGCTCAAGTGTAATGTTCACAGCACTACAGTGCACTAGAAAGGTTCAGAAACATTTTTACCTTGCTAATTATCATCTTACTTCTCTCCAGCTACGTTCAACCATATTCCTTCTAAAGCTCAATACCCTCAAAAGAGAACATGCATGTGCTCTTCATATGGTTCACTGCAAAGTTTAAGTCAGTCTAAGCTTAATTTGCTGATGAAGTTGATGTCAGTTAACTCACATGATGTAGCATTTTTTTTCTTAACAGATTAAGCAATTCTCACACAATCTGTTGTACCAGCCGAGTACGGGTGGCAGCCTCCAAATGGTAAATGGGACTGTACTGCCTTTAAGTATCTCAGATAGATTCAGAACAGAACCCCTGCCCTCAACTGCATTAGCAAAGACAAATCTGACCATGGGATGTTGCTATCTGCCTTTAACACAAACTTCATTCTTCTAAGAAGAAAAATGGCCCACAGCACTAGGGCTCTTAAAAAGGGATGATAAGATTTTGAAGTATCTTGAACTCTGGCCCTTAAAATTCACTAACAAAATTGCGCAATATAATGTCCTAACATAACCTGGGAGAATATCAGCTATTAACTAA
Organism: Anser brachyrhynchus; assembly: GCF_964034855.1. Classification (NCBI taxonomy): domain Eukaryota; kingdom Metazoa; phylum Chordata; class Aves; order Anseriformes; family Anatidae; genus Anser; species Anser brachyrhynchus. The sequence continues at coordinate 13,535,609 of NC_137703.1, read as the reverse complement.
ATAGTTAATGTCCATTAAAATAAATACAACAGTTTCCTGAACAACAAACCTGACATACCTACAAGTCATTTGGTAAATGACTCTATAAGAGAGAGAATTTGCAATCTATATTGGAGAGTCCCACAGCTTTCTAGGTGCAGATGGATAAAGAGCTATAAGAAGAGCTGGAGAGCTAGATGTAGGCTTCGGATAAACAGTGAAGGCTGCAAGGCAGCAGATAGGGATGCCAACAAAAAAGGGAGGGACTCAAGTTGTTCATTGTGTGGGTAGCACACAATGCAGAGAACAAGGCAGCAGGAAGACAGGCTGGGAGTTTACTGGGTCCTTCATCTTCCACCCATGTGAAGCCACCGTACTTTCCAGTGTTTCTGCTCAGGATAAGCAGACTATTTAAGGATGTTTTGCATTTGCAGTTCTGCCTATGCATTATGGGGAAGAAGAAACTGGGCAAAGGTGATGTGTCACAAAAAGGAGGCAAACGGGGCAAACACTGAAACATTGCAAAAGAACGTAACAGGAAAGAGGGGGGGGGGGAGTGCCTATCTCTGACAGTAATAAAAAAGGCTCGTTTCTGTCCTCTTAAAAGTCCTGACTTGATCATTCTCCTCATTCTGCAATCCACAATGCCAAAAAAAAACAGTTTGAGTACTTATAGCCTACCCCTTGCTGTTACAGTTAACAAACCGCATTTGTGTATGCCTTGGACCTAAGTACCATAAGTCTGTCATGCCATAATACCAGAGATTTAATTACTAACATTCTTTATTTCCCAATTTCAAAAATTGGAAGTTAAACGCTAGGTAATCTCAGCTCTACAAATAAAAGCTTTAAGTATACAACATAGCAACAAAGCAAACATCTGCATTTCAATACCTAGAAAACTGACAGAAAGCCTCAAGATTTTAAAACCTACATTAAGCTACTGGTAAACTTTTGTATATACTAAATTCATTAGTAAAATTGGCACCAGCATAGCAGTACGGAGGTGGTTCTATGATTCAAGAAAAATCACAGATCAGCCTGAAAACAAAGTTCAACCTTATCTCAATGGTAAGATAATTACTATACGGCAAGGAATAAAATTTCAACTCTGGCAAGGGAACAGTCCCAAGGAAAACAAACCTGTGAAGTGTTCAGTAAATTCTTGCTCCAGTTTCATAGCTCTCTCAAATGTCTTCCTGGCTTGTTCTTCTGTTAGGCGTTTATTCATTTCCCTGAGATTGAAAACATTATACACATAAAAAAATACCTGTAATCTTTTGAAATAAAATTTTAAGCCATTGTCTGAGAATTAACCTAATAAGAGGCAGTCTACTAAATGACATATTTAAGTGGCGACTGTCCTGAGAACGAGCAGTTCTGACACTATGTTGTACAGAATTTTGTAGTGGCATTCATTCTTGAGCACTCTTGATTTCTTGATTAGAAACCCAGCCTAGCAGTCCCTAGAAATTCAACCCAGGAAGTTTCCAGAACAAAATAAATAATTACATGTTTTTTAAAATTTGGTATTACAATTATCTTCACGTAACTTGCAGCTGGCTATTCAAATACAATGACAGTCTCAAACAATTTAGCCTGAAGTATTTTTACTCACATGATATTTTCCACTGTTTTGGGCTTAATAAAAATGGAGATTGGGTACAGCTGGGCAATCTGCAACCTTTTGATCGCATTACCAGAAACGTCAAGAATACAATGTTTACCCTAAAAAGTAAGAAAGAAAAAGGAAAATGGCAATAAGCAAAGATTAAGTCACAGCTATGCATAGTGTAATAACTTAGAAGAGAAACCACGTTTCCATTGAAGCCAACAGAATTGGAGCATCTGCATCAACGATATCAAGATTTCACCAAACCGCATCAAAAACGATCACCTTTTAACACTGTATTTATTTAAAGGATCACTTAAGGATGTGGCCACGCCACAAGTCAGAGAAGAACCAGATGCCTCAACTGGCGTATCTAAGAGAATAGCCTCCACAGATGGTGAGCAGATTTGTCAATTTGTTAGATGGAACTGGATACAATCCTTCTGCTCTCCCCACAGGTAACACACTGGGGAACATCAGGTTTGAGACTGTGAATGCCATTTATTTGGGCTGATTATTTTTTTATATCTTTTTAGAAACAAATACCTATTTCTTCCTCAGGTTGTTGAAACAGAATGTGGCAGGGTTTCTGTTCTCCCACTACCAGTAACTCTCCATCATCTCAGGATTTCCTCATTTCAAAAGCTCTTCCTGTTGCTTGACTCCTATCTAGACACATTTATTTCCACTCCACATATTTGTTTTTTTCCTTTGAATAGCATATGAATAATGTGTGACATCACCATTTCAGAAAGGGATGCGGTAGAGGAAGAAGAGCAGAAAACCACTCTTGGACGTCTAAAATGAGAAAATCTTTTTCTTTAGAAGGACACCTAATATGAATGACAGAATTCTGTGAGCCAGGATACAAACCCACAAGCACTATGAAAACAAAGGTTACTTATATCATAAAACATACTTTCTGAACTCCTGGGAGATCATTCTTGGAGGCCACAATCAAGAACAAGGAAGTAACTGCAGTCTGGAATGCCTGACACATTTCTGTCTCCTGGCAGAAGGGATCACCACGTTCATTTACATTTAATCCCTTGCGTAACAAAGACTACAGAATTTTATTTCAGGAATTTTTAAAGAGGATAGAAAAGTTCTTCCCACATGAACAATACAAAACTGCTTGCTTTCAACTATTTCCAAGATCCAGGCCATGGATATGGATGCTGACTGCTACCATTTAAATCAAGTGTTTGTATATTCTAGCACATTATTTTACTACACATGCTGACCTGTCCATATCTTTCATATGGCTTCTCTTCAAACGTGGTACATGCTCTGGGAATAGAGAATTAAGAGGTCCATGTTCCCTTTGTGATAGTACTGTTAGTATTTGCTGCGTTTGGTCCAACAACTTATGCCAGGTGTTGAAAGACATTGGACAAATGACAGAAGGCTAGATTGCCAGCACAGCAGAGGTGCTGGACCTTGTAGAATACAACTGTGATGATTTACTCCATACTGATAGTGAACGTGCATTAAAAGTGCCCTCCAGCACAGGGATTTGCAAGCTGCTAGTGGTGACAAAGGAGGGAAGATATGAAAATTCCTTTCAAGAGAAGATTTGGAAGACAAGGAAAAGAAACGCTAGTACTTCACGATGCAATTATCACATTGTCGTTCATGGAAGCTGTTGTGCTCTTTGTATTGTACATTTAAACAATTTAAGTATTTTTATTTCCTTATTACACTGCATCTGATTGAGAAACACAGCATAGCACTCAGTTTCTTTTACAATAACTAAACAATGGTATCAAAAAGCATCTTTAGTTGTGCCCATTACAGGTAAGGACACAAGAGGGATAGGTATCAGCTGGAAGGAGGGTAAACAAGCACAATTTAAAGCTGCTGCAAGAATACTATTTCTGGCGGTTCTGGGGTAATAGCAATCAATTCTGTCAGGTTTGCCCCTACATTCATCACAGAAAACTTGGAAATTGTCTTCTGTGTCCCAGTAATAAGACTCACTGAAGAGACCCAGCTCATAAGGGGGAGAGGAAGACAAGAAGGTTAGGTTAAGAGTTGGACTTTATGACCTTAGAGGTCTTTTCCAACCTAAATGATTCTGTGATTCTAAGGAAGGAGTAGCACCAGACCAACCAGTTTGCACCCCTACCGTAATTATGAAGTCAAGTTCTGAAGGACTGGCTGTTGCATCCCAGCAGAATAAAGTTAGTTGGAACTGAGAAATAGCTGCATCTACCCAAAGTCCCAGCATGGAGTCATCTGGCAGTACTTTGTTCTTGATGTTAATTTACAAAAAATTCACAATTGTTTTGTGTCCTAATAATCCCACTAGATGGGCATAAGAGCCAATCAGCCAATTTTGGGTCTAGAATGGAACTAAAGATGGTATCTCTGCGACCACTTGAAGCAACTGCTAACAAGTTTGTAACATTTAAGCTGTTCAATGAATAGTTTCATCATTTAATGACATACGAAAGCTTTACACCTTCATCCAGCCTCCCCAGGTATTGTTCATTTCCTTTAATGATTTTGTAATCAATTTCTTTTAATTTTTTCAGTATCTACCACTGGACCAGACTGTATTCCACAGGGTTGGTAAGACAGCAGAAGAAAACTTCATCATATGAACCACAAAATTTCACCACTTTCTCCCTGTTTTTGATTCCAGTAAATTACTCCTTCCTGAAATAACAATACTTATCCATTTGGCCAGAGTGGTTTACACTTCTTTCCCGAGGACTAACTACATTCCCACATCACACAGATTAACCACACTTACCCTCTGTGTGTCCAAACAGAAAGTGCTCATGCTTATGAGTTCCCACCTAGAAAATAGCTGTTTTGTCTTTCACACAGATCAGATATTCTCTAGTGTAATTGCACTGTATTTGTAAGTTAACTAGAACAACATTCATCAACCTAACGTGAAACATTTGCAAAGGATTTTCACAAATCCATTCTCTTTAAAACAAACATTGTACTCTAAGAAATGGGATTCCTTTCTCCCACTCTTTTTCGGGGATCTCAAATAAAGAAATATGTGCAAGAAATAGTTAATGAAAACCTGTTCAAGTCAAAAACGATGAAGAAAACAGCCTTCAAAATGTAGTGGCATTCATGTAAGCGGTTTGTCTAAAACAGTTTACTACATTCACTCTTTCCCCTTTGTCAAATAAATCCATGAAGGGCACACGGATTTAAGATTTTTTTCCACACAGGTCTATAGCATCAAATGGATCATCATATTAATCAACTCCACCACCACTATTCTTAATTAATGATCTATGTATGTAAGCTATTTAGCCTCTAATTCCAGTGATTTTCCACCCTATTCTCTTTTTATAACAAGATAAAAACTACAGTTGCCCTTTTCCAGTAATTTAATCACAATGCTCTCTTTATTTCTCTTAAATGTATTTGTGACAGTGCACCTTGTTTCTAGTTTTGTACAAAGTCCTTTTAAGGTTACAGAGTTCCTAGTGGCTTCTTGCCATTCTTCTCTTTTCCCCTTTCAGTACAGTCAGATAATCACCTCAGTAAATGAAAGTAACTGGCACTGATTTACCTTTTCTGCTACTTCTCGCACTGATTGGACACTTGTTCCATAAAGATGATTATTGTACTGGCCAGCTTCAATGAATTTGTGATCCTGAATATCCTTCTCCATTTGCTCTCGAGAAGTGACAAAATGGTAATCACGTCCATCCACCTCATAATCTCGTTTTGGTCTAGTAGTATCTTTAAATATAAACCAGTAATTTTTAAAGCAAAACAAGAAACAGTGACTTTTTTCCCCTACAACATCCAAAAATAGTCTTCCATTTATACTGCAAAATTGTCACAAGCAAAAAGATGATTGACAATTAAGATAGCTCTTACAAAGTTTAGACAATATACTAAGTTTTAAAACTCAATATACAGAGGGTAAGTCTATCAAGAAGGTAGCAAAAGACACAGAATAATTTTAGTATTTGCTGACACTTACGTGGAACACATGAGCCAAATTTGTCTGGAAATTCTGAGATCAGATCATCATTTATTCTGTCTTTCATGGGTCCCAAAACAATCACAGGTCGAGTATAGTTGACTATTAAACATAAATAAAATAAGTTACATTTCAATGAGATGACTACCCTTTAACGTTCAACAAAATAAACTTTATCATATGGTAACAGTCTTAACATTTAAAAGAATATGTACTCCTAAAAAGAAAAAAAAAGTTGAAGAATGTATATTAACTAAGATAGCAGTCAAAGATGTCAGATATTTACTCTCAATTGACTACTCTGGGTTACTACTGAAGATGAGGCTTGAATTATGAAGCCTTGGGGAAAAAATAAACTTTTCACAAAGCAACACCCTTCATTTTAATGAAAACAGCAAAATGAGAAGTTTGAAAATCTTTTCAATTCAAGGAGAGCTCTTAAAATTTGAGTTCTCTGTTGGGAAAAGCTTCTTTATTACTTCCAAGACTACCACTTAAATACTTGCATATGAAAACATTCAACTATAGCTTCTTTAACTACTAACACCCCTATAAAATGAACTATAGCATCTTTTAAAACATGCTTCATTTGTTAGAAAGCAATAAAGGGCTTTTCGTTGGAATTTAAGGACAAGCAGAAGATACCTAATTATACTGCAAGAGCCATGAAGACAATAATGTCTAAATATCTAGTTATTAGCATATCATTTCAGCTGTATAAATTTCAGTTTTAGGTTCAATCTGTCATTAGTACACAAGTAAATCCAAGTTAAAGTTTGACCTATAAGATACATTTTTAACTTAACTCCTGAAACTAATTCCTTCCAGTGGTAATAATATATTCCTAAAAGAATTCTCTTAGATTCTATTAATTCAATTTGTGTATGATGTATATTTACTTCGTTTGCTACCGTATTTTATAGGTACTAGAAATGAAGTATGCCTTTTTACAAATTATATTTCTAAATATATGAGCAATGTATCAGATGATGTAAATCAATGTGATAAATAGAAAGAGTAAAAATTCAACATCTATTATACTCCGTGAAGCACGACCAGGACCAAGGTGAAAAAGAAATGATAGGATCCCATTAAAAATCAGAAAAGAAAAAAATCTAAATCCAAATGTGAAGAAGTGTTTTCTTCTAATTAATTTTAATTTCTTTTTTTTTTCTGAAGATTTTTATTTGGCAATTTCTAACCAAATAAGCCATATATAAGGAGCACATACAGAAATAAGAGACTACAATGTTTTATAAACACTTCAACTAAAGTTTGCTACAATAGACAAATAATCTGATACGATTTTTGCTGTGACAAAAAAAGGAACAGCAATGGTAGGATTGCTAAAGCAATATTAAACTGAAGCAAACTATTATTTCTGAGGTTCACACTGATGTAACTTCAATATACCCTATTTTCCTTACACAACGTAAACCACATAATGGAAAGAACCACTGCTAATTAGCACACCTTTGGATTATGTGCTAAATAATATATCAATTGTATTTAATAATTTATGCCTTTATGCTTTATTTATTTTAATAATGGTAGCAAAAATTAAAAAAAAAATAGTGAAGAAGTTTATTATGGTGCTCAATACATAAGGGCACATAGAGCATTCTGAGGATGAATATTGTGTGAAGTGAGATCTACAAACCTTCTTGTTGATTGACAGGTTCATATGACAACACATATTCCTCTTGGCCACCTAAAAATAAAAATGCAAAGAAATATCTATGTATTGCTTTTCTAAACCACTAATATTTACATTGAGTCATTTAATGAACCACAATGATATAGACATTCTGCAGTAAAATATGCATTACAACGATACTGATGGAGGACATTTTTCAAGAGCGATGAATTATAAAAATTACAAAGATAAGCCAAACAAAATTTTAAAAGCATAAGACACATATAGTATAACTTCTTAAGATATGTTAGCATGTCAGGCACAAATATTTTAAAGCACTATTGAAATGCTTTTATGTTTCCCTGAACAAAATGCATGCATGGTACCATTCACTGCTAGAGGCAATGCTACTGTCATCATTACCATTTTCCATACTTTGAAGCCAGCTTTTACAGCATTTTCCTATACTTACACAGAGCTGAAAACATGTATGTCAAGGTGTAAATCCCTTCCAGTAAATTTTTCATGAAGTGGCATTTATATAAACACTTTCAACCACTTCAGTTCCACAACAAAATATTATGTTGTCTCTACTACATAACTACTATTTTATTAGAGATTTTTAAAAGATGAATTTGAAAATGAAGAAAGTTTTGTATTGTTCTCAGCTTCAGAAAGCACATTAGCAGTGAATGAAACTACAAGAACTAAATTTTGACCTTTGACAGCTGCAAGTTTCTTAAATGTTAGTGAAAGCATCTGAAATATACTTCAGTTGCCATCTCTCTAAAAGAACATTTCTAGTCCAATAAAATGTCTCAGAGTAATATTTCTTGCACAGCAATCACTAAAAATCAATTCCATGACAGCAGAGAATTTATAATTCAGAATGCACAAGCTTAAATTATATGACAAAACTATGAACTTTGAATAAAATACAGTGCTTCAATAACTCACTTGTGTAGTTTTTACAACACACTTTGGAATTCATACAGAGGTACACACTAATGCTATACCCGTCTTACAGAAACAGATGGCAGATGAAGGCTTTTATAAATTCATATATTGCTTCTATATATACGTTCTTTATTTGATAGCAAAGACCACTGATCTTTTAAATTTGAACTTTACAATCTCTAAGAGAAATAAAGATTTCTCTTATTTGTAAAAATTTGCATTCCAACTGCGCTACAGCAATACATGAACGAGCATTTTAATTTAAGGTATTGCAAGTGAGGAATATATTAAGACAGACATGGAAACATGCAACCTGTATATTTTAATATCTCAAAAAGTCACTCATGCAAATGGATTTTAGAAGGACAGTATATACTTTCAGAACCCTTTTTAGGCTAGGGAGAAGAATAAGGAATCACTGACTATCAACTCATCTATGAAATATCCAGCTAACATATAATTAGATACTTCTTTGGAAAAGTCACATTGCTATAAGGTCAAAAATTAGTTAAGCAGACTATTAAAGAGATAATAACAAGTATAAAGCATTCCCTGATTGAGGGCCAAAAGTATATATTGTCATTGCTTTTTCAATACTGTGGAAAAATGAATATTAATAGAATGAACCTTTTGAACAACCGTACTCATCTGTAATCAAGATAACTTTCATATTAGACAGCAGTAAAAAGAAATTAAAAAATCATTTTAATAAAAAGTGCTTGGAATTACACATTCGGATTAGCAAATCCATGACATTCATAATAAAATCAGGGCTTCTCAGGTAATAAAGATGTAAAAAGCTAACTAGTAGTACCAATAATGAGCTTTAAATGTAAAGAAAGCAAGCTGTTAATAAAGCAAGGTTTTTCCTCAAGAAACTTGGAAAAAAGAAAGCAGCAAATTTATGGAGAAACAGTCACAGTTAGATAGCTTTAATGGCACATCATTAAAAATGGTTAAAATTTGTAAGTTAGTCATATAGGCAACAGCAACTTCGATACATGCTTAAATCTGTGTTATTCTCAGTGAACATGAATGCCACGAATGCCTCCCCTGCCTTTTTTTTTTTTTTTTTGCAGTTAGTCTACAACAGTGTTAAGCACTGTAAGCACTGAGGATTTTTGTACACATATAAATTCTCTCCTTGAGTGTAATCATCTGTATGAAAAATTGTGGCTCATTACTCCTGACAATATCTGCAGCTTCCAAACAGATGTAACTGTTTGTGAACCACTTTCCTCATTACCCTAACATATACAATATCTGTTTCTGAAGTGCCTCTTACATGGTTAACAGGCACCCAGGAGCAGATCAGTGAGCCACTCTGTCACACTGCTTGACTTTTACTGTTCCTTTTTCTGTTCCTCTTCAAATCCACAGTGTTTTTATCTTCCTGCTCTGCTCTATCCCAGGTTTCAGGTGTGAACTCAGCAACCTTATCGAGGAGTTGTTCACTAGAAATGACCAATGGGACTGAAATGGGACAACCTACATCCTTCCCCCCCCCCCCTTTTTTTTTTTTTTTAATAAAAAAGCATTGTAGAGCAGCATCAAATAGCATATTACACTATTACACACTAGGAACATGTACTATTCTAGTAGCTCGGGTAGAAGTAAATAGCGCTTTAGCTTGGGTTAGTAAAAAAAGCTAATTCAGCCTAGTACTTAAAAGATATACTGCGGGTGGGGGCACGCACACGAGCATGGATCTAGCATGCTAATTTATCATAACTGACTCCGGCAACTAACGTGTCATATGCTTTGAAGACAATTCAGACTAAGCACCCACGCTTGACAAAATAGAGATATGAAAGCTGAAAAGCTAGGGTAAATACATGTTTGCTCATCTTCACTTTCATTAGAAGTATCTATTTGTTTTATCTGAGTATCAGTAATAAAATATTGTTGATAGTTATTACACTATTTAACAGATTACACAGTTTAGTTATGCTCTCAGTTATTAAGCTCAACTACATACAATTATATTTGTCAACATTAAATGTACATTTGGCTTTTAACAGCTGTAGCTAGCATGCATAATTTAAAAAAAAAAAGGAATTAATTCAAATTAAGCTGAACTAAGACAATCATAAACGACAAAAAATATCCATGAAGGAGGTTTGCAATTATTCTCTCTAGTCAGTTAAAAAGAAAAAAAAAAAAAGACAGCAAATTTTGCAGTACCCAACAAACACATGAACATGGATTTGACCTGAAGCTTACTATGAAGTTCTACTTAACATGTAAATACCCAGAAAAGACAGAGAGACAAAAACAAAGAGCTACTAAACAAAGGTTGTAAATAAACAAAGAACTTAAAAACACTTACGGTAACTACTTTCACTATCGCTGGCATTAGAGGTTACATGCTCTGAAATTGCAACACAATGGAAAAAAATAAGGAACACACACTAATGGCATGAGTTCAAAGGAAAGCAAACTGACAAAAATAATCCAGATGAAAGACAACAGTGATATCAAAATGCTGAAATCAATACATACTGCATATAAAAGTTTTAAGGTACTTCTCATAGCTCTCAGGATCAAGCTTAATTTCACACAAAAGGAATGGATGTTAATAAAAAGAAAAAACATTAAATAACACATCAAAATAAGATTATGAAAAGTACACTAATTTACATTTCATATGCAACCCTGCAATTTTTAGGTTTTCACTTCAAAATTAGTTTTGTTGTGCAAGAACTATGGGATCCTGAATTTCATTTTTTATGTAGGCAATTTATTGATTTTATAAAGAGTCCTGAAATATGTTCCAGGAAATAAAGTGAAGCACATTCAATAACAGACACCCAGCTACGGCATTGTTTCCTCTAGTAAGGATTTACTACTCAAAAGCTCCTGACTTTTACTCTAGAGCATCTATACAAATTTCATGTCTTTTTCATAGTAATCAAAATATTTCAGTACCTTTAAGCTATAATGTATATTTACTTTAATTTGTGTGTAATAGAAAGCATTAAACGTGTTTATGACAAAAATTAACTCAACTGAAGAACATCACATATCAATCTATTCTGTTACTTGCAAATTGTACAAATCTAGAGAACAAATGTCACTTTTGATATTGCTGGACTTTTTTGTAATGAAAAAATTTTCATGCCAGCAAATGACCATCTCTTTCTAATGAAAAGCACTCTTATGTTCATGGGTTAAGACTGTACAAAGAAACTTGTGTTTGATCTTCACAAAATAAATATAATCAAAATTAATATTATGTAGCTGTGTGCATAGAATGATACATATTGTTTTCATTGGAAGTCTTTATAATACATTGAATTTAGTGTGGTTCCTCCGCCACAAGATAAAAGAGAAGGAAGCAAGAGGACTCCGAAGGAAACAAAATAGGTATGGAACAAGTATGTCTTAGTGACTGATAAACAACAAAAAAACATCAGTCACATGTAAACTAGTTAATCTTTTAAAATACATATATTTTTTTAATTGGCCAATATCTTTAACATCTGTGATTAGAACAAACTTCCACTTTGTTTCTGTGCAGGAGAAAACATATTTACAAATGTTTGTGAGTACCAGAAATTCAGACCCACTTCCATTTCATTTTCTTGCTTTGGAAAAAGAATGCCCATATAGGCATGGAAGAAAAAAATAAATGTTTAAAAGCCTCATAATAGAACATGGCAGAATTGCCTTCCAGGGGAGACATTGTACTAATCAATTAAGAACACAAGTTGTGGTAAACTGATAACTGGTCTATTGTGGCAAGCAGTCTTGCAGAGCCAAGGTAGCAGAGCTTGTGTTAAGCACGGTAAGGCAGTTTCCAAAAGTTGGACTGCTGAAAAAAAGGCTCAGAATAGACATTTGTCTTTTTACAGAACTACCTAGTGATATTTCTGGACCACATTACATAGTTTAATGATTATAAGGCCACAGAAGTTGATTATGATTGGTATTCTGCTCCAGACCAATAATCTCCTTGAAACTGGTTTCAGAAATGGAAGATCAATTTTATTGCTACCAGCATTTTTATTTACTTAAGTGACTGAGGCCGAGCATAGAAGTATCCCACTTCCTACATGTAATTTCAGGAACACAGAGCATAACATAGAGGATGAGAATAAAGGGAACAGTTACGCCCTGGGAAGAAACGTTATCTTTAGTGACCAATTTTACTATCCCATAAACACCTAACAATCTACTTGTTTAATATCTGTCATGAAAGACACGTTATGACTATTTATTTTAGTCCAGAGGTGATGTCTGTATACACAGATCTGTTACAGTATTCAGCAACTTTTGAATCTTGCTGTATTCAATCAGTTACCAGGCATTTCTGCAGGAAACAAAATTAATGCTTATGTGTCTCCTTTATCAACTACCCCTCTACCTAGTCAGTGGTGGTCTAAGAGCATCATAAGAGTTCAGAGAAAAACTCTCATGGCATCTGTTAAGGAAAGCTTTTCTTTGTCTTGTTTTTAAAGAGCTGAAGATATCCATCACCTAGAGAGAGGACTGCCAACTACTTAAATTATGACAACAGTTGTGCTATGACTGTGAAAAGTCATTTTTTAAATAATAAAACACAAAACCAATACTAAAATAACATTAGCAAAATATATCAACAAATTTACAAATACAGTCACTGTCAAGGACAAATAAGTAAGTGCTGGTAAGCTTCTGAACAACAACAACAAAAACCCACTAACGTCACAATCAATTAAAAAGTAACATGTTCCTGAAAGCAAAAATCCCCAGAACATTACAAACTCGAAAAATCTTACGAAACATTTTTAGTCAACCTCCTTATGCCAGTAGAGCACCAGTCTCAAAGAGATCTGTTTTTAAAAAAAGTAGTTTTTCAGATGGAGGTTAAAATAACTTGGGAGTATTTTGATCACTTACTCAGGCCTTTTGATCCCATGTCGTCAGGGACCTCCTGCAGAGTAGTCCCCAGAGGGCAAGCAATAAAAAGACAATCACAAAGAAAATAATTGTCAGTAATATATAAAATTGGCGCTACGACAGGAGACAGTTCCCAGAACATCACAGGGGAAGGTAAGTCCATAGGATTTAACCAGACCGACACATGAAGTGTTATCACTGGTGCAAACGGCAGAGACTGCAGCTTGTAACAGACCTGGTCTGAATCAGTAAAAATACTTCTTGAGAAGACTTTTTTTTTTTAGTGCAGGCAACAACAAAGTCAAAGTACTTTCTCTTCATTAAGGAAAGCAAATTAGAATAGAATGACTTGGAAGCTACCAGTCTAAAGGGACCGACTGGAAAGCCTGGTAAACTCAGCCATACTTGCTTTGCTGCTCCGCACTCTCATCAGGGTGAGGACTGAGGAACCATTACTGACGGCACTGGAGAGCTGTTACCTCCTCCAGTTAGACATACTTATCCGACAGTATTATCCAGTTTACTACAAACTGGGACATTCTTTGGTTACAATTTACGTAAAGAGCAAACAAATGATTGCATTGATTTTATAAATTGGTTTGTCATTCGCACATCGAGCTTGTTAGCCTGTTGCAGCTCATGAAACTGTCTCCATAGTAACACCCTACTGCAATCTAGCAGGCCCTTCTACGTGTGCTTTTCTCTCATTGAGTGCCACATACTTACGGTCAATATCACTGGTTTCCTGCTCACTCTGGTCCTTGTTCTTGTAGAAGGGAAATTTTCGGGAAAAGAGGTTCTTTTTACGCTTGTCATTGAATGACTGCTGAAGAAGAGAAGGAGGGGCAAAACAAAGGATGTCTAATTCTGTGTGAACAAAGGCCCAGACCAGCAGCTTTGTGGAAGCTGACTCCTATAACCACATTATGCAGTGCATATTCCAATTTAACAGTGTCTTCTCAGCTCATATAAAGTCGAGAGAGATCAGGATCATGGCTTTGCTCACCCCCTCTGTATTTCACATGCTTACTTCCAAGAGAATTGTCAGGCTGGTTTACCCTGTGAGGCCTGACCTGTATTTCACAAACAGGCTTGCTGTGAGTGTAACGAGATGTGAAAAACTAGGCTGCCAAAAGATGGCCAAACCAGAATGAACTCAAACAAAGCCAATTAAATCATGGATATTATCTAATTTAGGGATTATAGCCAGTCAAAAAAAAAAAAAAAAGGACAGATATTTACACATGCTTTTTACAAACAAATGGCGCCATAACAGCTCACCAGAAATATCTGCCAGTGTTACCCGTTTGAAAAGGCAAAACTGTAAATACTTTGGTGATAGCTGCTAAATAAAATACCACAGAACAACGAAAAAGTAAAGTTAAAAGCTAGCATTGTATTGAATTCTCTTATGGTAAAACTATGAAAGTAACAGTGAAATAGGAAGGGGGGGGGGGGGGGGGCGCAAAAATATCCAGAAAAAAATATTTTTTTCACTCTTTCATTATTGCAATTCATTACAAGTATATTGGAAAAAATGACTTCATGCTAAGAAAGTCTGCATCCCAGTACCAAGGCCCACTTTCAAAAGATATCAACTCATTTCATTTGTTTACTGTAGTAATTATTTTTCAGCTGTGCATTTACAGCGAAGAATTCTAACATGGAAAACCCTTCATGTCCAAGGCCCATACTCAGCAACTGCTGATGTTAACTGCTAAGAAAATTTCTTGAGCTATCTATATAGACATACATATATCTGCCCATTTGCATATCAACTATTATCGTGCTTATTGTTTAAGTGATGGAGGGCATGAATATATTTTCATTCATATATCTGTATGCTTACAGGTATAATTACTAAAACAAATGTTTTAGTCATCTGTCATGTCTTTTGCTGGAGACATTATGTGACTGCAGCACCTTTAGCTTACTGTTCTATAGAAAGTAAATTAAGAGCCTTGACGTATAAATAGGTCAATAACACTTTTTATTGTAATTATGCACAGAACCGAGAGAGCTAATTTCATGCTAGATGAAATTTCTTTTTTCCTTTAGGCATAAGTGAATCACCTAAGCAGTTTTGCCAGGCTACGTAATTGGCCATGTTTGTGTCATTTGGTTTGCAGAAATTCTATTACTGGGAAAACAGCAAAAGTAGTCAAATGACCAGCTTGGTTTTGAGATCTTACTCTGCTGGGGCACTACTTGTTTGTAAGCCAAACACAGCTGATATGCCATGGGAAGTAATAAAACTTCCACAGAACCATTTTTAAAAAGCTACTTTTAGAAATAACCAAAATATATTCAATTCACACATTAAAAGATCCCATTAACAGCTATTTCTACAATTTAGGGCATGTTTCTTTTCAATTAACATCTATCTTATTTAGTTTAGTGTGAGCTCATCTTTCCTTAATTATATGGAACACGGTTGCAAGAAGTTATACTACCTTTGCTATCAGCACCAAGGATGGAATGAAATATAGTAATAAGTAGGAGTCATAAAGGACTGTGTTTTTCAAATCGTGGCCCACCTTCTTTGGTACAAGTACAAAACAAGAATTTGGCCTTCCTAAAGAGAATACCTATAGTGCAACACAAGCTGCATCCTGCTCCAAGTATTAACAGTCTTTCTGGCCATCTGTTTTAATACAGACTTGCTTGGCAATATCACCCAGTGAAAAATCCAGTGATATTTTCACTACCACTGTCAAAAAAGTTTGCTTTAAACTACCAAGTGTTAAAGAGGCATGTTGTACCATAGGAGCACCATAGGTGTCATGAGCACCAAGCTCTGGCGATAGCAATATTGTTTTTAGTAGTAGCCAAAAAACCTTTAATTGGCTGGCATCTGTGTTCCACTAAAACTGTCATTTTCACTGTAAGAGCTGGTAACCTACCAATCTCGCACATGGACAAAAGAACTGTTTTCAAGCTAACCATATGCTTGTAGGAACCATGGTTGGCATTGGCAAGGTTTTGGGTTACGGTCCTCTTGCTTGACCTTCTTTGTACGAAACCAACAAGTCATTGGAATTGATTTCTCATAACCAGAAACATTACTGGAATCTACAGAATGAAGGTGACAAAGAAGTATGCCCAAAGGAGTAGATCTTTGCTGAGCATACTGAAAAATACTGTAACATGAATTCTGAGAGGTAGAAGTCTCACATCTATATAACTGTCCCATTGGGACAAGACCCTCAGTTTGGGCAAAAAAATATGTAAATAAGAAATAATAACAAAGCAAAAATTGTGCAGTTTTGTTGGGGTGGTGAGATTTTGCAATTTGTATAACTATAAGATGTAGCCAATGTTTTTATTTCATAAAGGATAATCATTTTCTTCATTTTAGTTTTGAAAATATTTCATAACACTAATAATTTTAACGTTCTCTATAGGAAATCTTACTGAAGTAATATTAAGTTTCACATACTGCATGTATAATGGTCAGAGTCAGTTCCATCGCCAAAAAAAAAAAAAGAAATTAAAGGTAATATTGTACTGATTTTGAATAAAAGATTAGCCAAAAGATTATTTTTAAAAGATACCATGATTATAAAAAGCTGGAGAGAACTGCTTATTAGTTGCAAATGCATAGTAATTGTATTAATTTTTTCATAAGCCCACTGCAAATCATGAACAGGCATCATAAGCAAGAATATATTAAAACAGAAGCAGCACAGAAAGTGAAGTAAATATTTATATGAAAGGTACAAACAAAAAAATAAACATTTCTGCTCCAGTTTCTTGGTGTTCCTTAAAATGAAAGGAACATAGATTTTAATGTTTGCCATCACTAGGGTTATTCTTTAAGGTTTTAATGTAGAACTTTTGAAGAATTGTTCAAAGTTGGTATTTCATATTGTCCATGGAGAATTACCATAAACAGACACAATAACGCACACAGTCCATGAAGACATGTATGTTGCAGACAACTTACTGGGAAAAATACCACCACGACAAATACAGGAAGAATAATTTAAAGAGAAACTGTAATGTTAAAACATTTACAGCTGAAGCAAAAGGTTGTGAACAAGTGTAAGAGTGTTTGCAAAATGAAGTGTTACTAAAGAAAAAGAACTGCAGTTCTGTATCAATGGCAAGCGTAGTTGCTTTTCCACTCAGTTTTCCATGCGTATCTTTGGTGCTGTTAGTACACAGTGATTGTGTACTAACTCTTCTATTGTCAAATGCTATTTCAAATACGTAGCTAATTAAGTGTTCACAGTTTATTGGTAGACAAACTACAAAAACATGCAATTATCTTCTCAAAGAACATGGCAATATTTGAAAAATAACTTAATGCAGTTTAAACAATCTAAGATATTTAAGACATATGTTTTTTAAGTGACTTCTAAAAAATGAACTCCAAATACAAAAATGACCAGGTTAAGAATTACCACATCAGTTGATAACATTTTATTCCAATATGAAATTAGGAATGTACCATAACAGGGAAAAGAAAATGAAATGCTAATAATCAAAGGAATCCCCAATGCAGGACTGTAACTGTTAATCAGAAAATAACTAAAGATATTGAAAAAAAAAATGTCATTTTCTTCATTAGTAAACTAAACTGAAACTTTTAACATGTAGCAGAGGAATGCACATATGGATTTGGATACCTTTAAAGTATCCAAATAAATTACTGAAGCCTTACTACTTTGTTTCATTTTTGAAGTTATGAAAACACTGTAACTAAAATAAATGACAAAAAAAAATCTTTTGTATCTACAATAATAAGTAATGTTACAGCATTGTGCTATTTGAAAAAATATCTAAAAGAAACAGCTTCCTCAGGAACTAAGAGCATATTTCAGATATTTTTTTTTTTATAAATGGCAGTATATTTTTACTTTAGAAGGTTCTTACACCTAAAATGCATATATATAAGTGTTGAAATTACCAGTTATATAATATTGGTAAAAATTGTAAGGTTGTGAAAATGTTTCTCTTGTTTCATAACAGCCAATATGTTGTAAAAAAAGCCTCACTTAAAATCCAAAGAAAACAAGACCGTTACTATGATTAAACTGTTATAATTTAGGCTACAAGCATTCCTATTGCTACAAAAGCAGTTACCTCGCTTCCTCACTGCTCATTCCTACTGCCCCAGCACACTTACTGGGGCAAGGTTTACATATTAAGCAGTGAACTGCACCAAGGGATTTGACTACAATTTCTTTTGGACTGGGTTACTTTTCACCTGCATTGGTTACTTTATGTGCTTTGAGCACAGCCACAACAGTATTTGTACCAACAGAGAGCAGGGGTGAGAAAAAACAGCTGTGAGGTAGAGACTGTTTCTGGCTAGTAATGAGGAAAGATTAGAGTTTCTGGTGGCCTATTCCACTGCACAAAAATTCTTTAAAGCTTCTGCATCCACAGTTGTAAGAAAGAATTTACTTTATACTGCCTGGGTAACTGTGCACATTACAAAACCTCTTTTTAATCACAGAGGCCCTGTTGAGCAATTTTGTTTTGATTGTTTTCTAGACACATTAAAAAAAATAACAAAAGAAACATTTTAATTTTTCTGAAAACTGGTAGTAAGCCTCTTCCCAAAAAAGAAGTCCAAGAGCACAATCCATACCAAAGGCCTAAATGGCTTTATAAGTAGCACATGCAGTGCTGTTCTAAATGGCACTATTCAATAACTGATTAGTATATACAAACTCCTGTTACATTACAGTATTAAGAACAGTATGTATTTCTAAGCTAATTCTTTAATTTGCAGTGCTTTGGCAACAGCTTACTATTAAAATTTGCTTTAGTTTTCAGAATCGTTTTATTTCTATTTGACACTATTTCACCTTTTCACTAAAAACTGAAACAGAGTCTACATATATAACCCACTGGAAAGTGTTACCATTCACAACACCAGGTGTAATTTGCACTTCATAAACTCACCCCTTTATCTCCTCTCGTCTTGGAATTAAATTTCACTGTCTTTAAACGGGCTCGTTCTTTTTTTTCAACTCTACCAGAAGAGCAGACACAAAGCAATTAAATTAGCAAAATTCTAGAATCTCAAATTAGTACTTTTCACAATGTAAACATATAGTGCACCTTCTATAGCAAAGATTTTTGTTGCTAATGGCCTCTTCAGAAAATGAATGGCAGACTGTGTTGGAAAAGCAGGGCTTTATTTCTCAACTGATGAGCTGTGAGGGCTTTGGAGCATAAGGTGATTGAATAGATTCAGTAAGTCCAGGTGTAAAAAGAAAAAGCATGTCCCTAAGTGAGTATCTTCAACCATGAGCAATCAGCAGATACTGAGATTCAGACCACCTAATCTCTTATTTGCCAATGCCAAACAGTGTGTCTCGGCTTTGTCCACCCAAGAAAGACTTGCCCATTTCCCAGCTTTGGGGTAGAAAGAATTCCAACGTTTTACTTTTAAAAAATAATTTTAAAAATATTTTTTGGAGTATTTTGGAGGGTAAAGTTTAATGTTTTTCTCAACCTGGAAAATTCTGAACCAAGTCTAATGCTCAACTGCAGAGTTGCCACCAGCAACATCATATTACACAAAATTTACTTTCCACCTTCTTATACATAGATAGTGTAATATTAAACTCACTCATTAGAAAATTTAATAGTAGACATCTCAAAGTCAATACAATATTATGACATACCTGCGTTTGCTTGGGATAACTCCAATTTCATCACTTTCTCCATCTGGAGTTACCTGCCGTGCTTGCCACCATTCATCATCAGAAGCATTAATGACATGGAGAATATCGCCAAATTTGAAGTTCAACCCTTGACTTGGAAGGCCACTATCTTTAGTCTTGTCATAATCAAAAAGAGCTCTGCATTGAGAAGAAAAATAAATAAATATACATAGAAAAAGCTGAAAAGACACAGGGGCGAATGAATAGCACTAGATTTAATTAAGCATTCAGAAATGACCGTATCATTCTGACATGTGCTTAAAAGGAGGATGCTGAATACACACTCTCCCCCCACAACTCCCCTGAGAATGGTCAGCATAGTATTCAAACACAAACAAAATTTATAAGTTTTAATGAATGAGAATAAACTAGGTCCATAGTAAACTATAGTACTTTGCAGAAGGTCCACAAGAAAATGCCCCCCTGCAATTCAAAAAATACTTTGTGTAGAGCAAGTTACATGTCAGCCTATGGCAAAAAATGGAATTGATGCATAGAGCAC
The DNA here is from genome assembly GCF_964034855.1 of Anser brachyrhynchus. NCBI lineage: Eukaryota > Metazoa > Chordata > Aves > Anseriformes > Anatidae > Anser > Anser brachyrhynchus. Next base: position 13,515,395 of record NC_137703.1, on the reverse strand, counting down.
TGTTGAAAGTTTTGTCATGTACTTAGTTACAAGTTACAAATCTGGATTATTTCAGTAAATAAAAGTTACTGTCAATTTCCTGCTCACAGACTTGCAAGAAAAAAAGGTTAGAAATATGATCTGAACAGAACTTGGCCACTGTAGTACTACAAAGCAAAAAGCTTGAGGTGCATTCTTCTGGAAGATTCCCTACCATTTCAGGGGAATCTCATCCTTTTTTCCAAGGTCAGCCGATTTTCAAATAACAGGCACTAGCACTACCTGAACACCAGCTGCAGGCTACAGCTCTATCAGCGTTCTCTTTGCCAGCAAGGGTGGTTTATTCAAGCCCGCTGCTATCCATACCCACATTCACTGCTGCTTTGTACTGCTTCCTTCCCCTTCCTTGGTTATGAGAGCAAAATTGCTTAGAAACGAACATGGTACACCATACTGTGGAATAGATAAGTGTTAAAATTAATTTCGCCCTGTTGGATCATTTTAAATCTGGATCAGTTCCCTGAGAAACCGACGAGACTTACAGTATGTTTCTCCCAGCACAACCAAGGGTTTAGTGCAAATGTGAAAATGAATGACAGGAGCCTCTTACTGAAATGAAAGAGACACTCCTAAGCTTATGCCTTATAAAAGACTCTTATTTTACTTTTCAAAAAGGCATATGAACAGATGTAAAGTGAAGTGCCTGTATGACACAGCCCAAAAAAGTCCTCAAGTATTTCATCTGCAAGCTCATACGTTTGTCAGTGATGCACTTTCTAAATGATACCCTGTTGCAATTTAGAGACTTGATACCAAGTCCAACACAACCTTAGGAAAGAGCAAATAGATCCTAATGCAATGATTTAAGATGGTGTCCTTTCTCTTGTACAAATTAGGTTAATTTCTTCTCCCCAAATACTGGTTTACGTACCTTTTTGTACTAGATTTTTAGTGTCTCAGAAATTCTTTTACTCATGTAAGTACCTGTAAGTTGTAAGAGTTTGTTCAACCGCTTCTTAGCTTTGTGATTTTTGCCTTTTTAAAGCACTGAGGGTATTTCTTTCTGTTTGAACTGTATTTGCTCATAACCAGTGACACATTGCTCCATCACATCAATTCACCTTTAACATAAGGTCATACCCCCTGTATGGAGACTTTGATTGTAGATTAACAATACCATGTATACATTTATTTAGTGGAAGTTATAACACAAAGAGAGATTTATTTTAAAATAAATTCATTATTTCTGATCAACCAGGACTTTGAACACTGTCCCACAACATTTATTCTACTTTTAAGTTTCATTTAATTTAAATGACAAGTCCTTAAAAAAATATTTTAAAGAGAAAGCACCAAGTCCCTATTATTTTGCCCTGTATAAATTGGAAGCAAAACATCACTAAAATGATAACTTGGTTCCTTCAGTTGGACAACAGCAGAAACTGAAGGCAAGTTGCAAGTTTCATGAATGCTTATGCCTCAAAGCCAAAAATTTAACATCTGTGTTAATAGCACCAGAATTTCCATCATGTCTTTTACCTGGCTATGCTCATTGCTTTCAGTATGATAGGCTGCTGATGAAGTTTTAGTGAAGCATTTCTTATTTTAGAGTATTCTTGCTGAACAAAGCAGTCAGGGAATTCCTGTGGCAGCAGAAGCATCCCTCTGTACTATTTTCTGAAACATGATTTAATCTTACCACTTGGGAATGAAGGCTATCCTATAAAGGAGCTTCTCTTTTTCTCCCTGAGTTTCTGGGAAAGCTGTTTAAAACTAGATGTTTGAAGCATCGGAACAACATAAGGATGACTAATTAAGCTTCTCCTGCAGTTGAGTACACTATTCAGGCCTGCTACTAACACCAATCTTATTTTTCAATGGATCTAATTAAAATTTCCTAATGATTTCCAAACCGTGAAGTTTCTTCCACTTGGAGTTGCAATCATTTTCAATCCAAGGAGAAATCAGCACCATTGTCTGAATTCATAATGCATCATGCTGGTTAGAAAAATGCACAGTGGTGAATGCCACTTTCAGATCTTCATTCTACAGATATTGCACACTGATACTTGTCATACGAGGTTAGATAAAGTATAGAACAAGTTTACTCCCTGGCAATATATTACCAAAGAAATTTGATGCCATCAAAGAATTTCACTTTTTCATATGTGCTTTTTGAATTTGCAGATGAAGGAGGAGAGCATATAGGTATAGCTCAGATGTAAGAACAGAAACATTATGAGACAATCTCTCTCCTCTTAAAATAAAGATCAAAAGAAATATAAAGCAGCAATCAGAGAAGGTCATTAAATCAGTGCATCGTAATTAGTCAGGGGAGAAAGAGAGAATTAGATGTGCAAATCAAGGAGTTAGTTGCTGCTGAACTGCTATATTTATACTGTCCTCCAAGGACTGTTTGTTATATTGCTATTCATCATATATTAAGATGCATGCAATTAAGAAAAATCTGCTATTTTGCTTCAAATTATATTTTCAGGCAAACACAATCGTCATTTCCTTAATATTTCATAACACCCCCAAAATGCTGTTTACAGGCAGACTATTTATAAAGAGATCATGTTTCAGTTATAGGGGGGCAAGAATGCATCTCATTTTGTTTGCGATTTTGTTACCATGATTTTGAGATATCACCACAGACCATTATTCTCAGAGTATTTTCTTTTATTTGTTTTTTACAACTGTGATTGAATGCCCATAAACATTTTATGGTTGGTTTTACTATTCAATTTGGCTTACGTTATATAACTGGAATTTTAAAGGCACATCAAAAAAAAACTAATATTACAGAGATTTAGCTTCAGTTTGTAAACCTGTTTTTGAATTGGTTCAATTAAAAGTACAGAATGATGATACTGAAGTGACTTATAATAAGGCATAAGTGGGATAGCCAACACATTCTGTCAGTATCTAGCAATATGTTCAAAGATTCTTAAAACTTACTTCAGTGAGGTCAAAAATTACACTGGAAACCGGAGAGAAAAGATGTGAACCCATCCTGCATGTGTAACCAAGTTGCCTACCAGTCTTTGGCATCTTTTGATGTGATGACAAGAATGGATCTCAAAAACCATAGCAGCACTCTCTGTAAAGGGCCGTGGGTGGAGAAGTACTTTTCATGAGGAATATTTGCATTTTAGATTTTTGTTCCAACTTACAACACAGCTGACTATGGAGTTTCAAAAATCTTTCTTGGAAATAGAATCACCAGTCTCCGCAAGGCTTCTGCTAAGTCTGGAGAAGGCTGCATTTTCTGCAGCTGACAAAGTCAAAAGCACAACCTCAACCATTCACAGATAACTTCAAGGGAATAAGAATTACATAAACTGCTTGTCAGAGGCTTAAAATACCAGACGAATGTGTGAACATCAATGTAAGTGGTTTAGAATCTACAGCTAGAGCTATAGGCTATAGCTAACCAAGCAAAATAAAAGCACTTAAGATTGTTTAGGCTTAGTTACATGATGAGGACTAAGGTGATAAATCCTGTGATTATGGATATGAAGATCTAACCACAATGTCCATATGTATACTTACCTATGGAAATAAGACGTGGCTAACTGATATCGAGCACTTATCATTAGTATTTAAGCATTTATCCTTGGAGATTTAAATTATGACCCTAAAAATATTTAAGGCAAACTACAAAAAAAAACAACTATGAAAAAACAGAAGCCAGATAAAGCTACCGAAGTAAGAGGTCAAAACATACGGGCTACATGTTATAGTCAATCTAAAAAGAAACCCTAAGTGAATAATTCATTACATTTCTTTAAAAGCCTTCAGAAACAGACTGCAAATGTCTGAGCCTTTTCTGAGCAAGTATGCAATTATCCAGGTAGCTGCCTTGCATAAGATTTTCTTTCCCAAAGCTCAATAGATACTGTATCATGAACAAAACAGTATCTGCTTTGGGCATAGAATACGTGTACCAGCAGGTGTGTTTATATGGTTGTACAGTGTACTAGTGGGAGATGAATCATGTGAAATACTCCATTTTTTTGTAGGTTAAAGTTAATATTGCTATTTTAAGCAGCTTACTCTGGGCCTGCACAAACACAGATGCAGGTCAAGAATGTGCATCTGTGAGAAAAACGGGGACATGGGAAACATAAAGATGAAATTACAGAAATCTGGTGTAAGATTAACAAGAGTCACCATGTTAAGAACATCCTTAAAAAATTCCCTTCTGCTGCATTAAAACTCCCCAGACTTCAACAAAATCAACTCTGCTAATATGGGGCAGCTTCTAGACTCTTCTTACAAAGGCCACCCCTGCAGCCTACCCCGCTACCAAACCCTTGCCATCCTTGCCATGTAAAGCCAATACAACCTGTTGCACTGAATATTTACAGTGACCTTTAATTTTATATATATATATTTGAAGTCTGATCCGCCAAAGAACAGAAATTTAAGATTAAGAAAATGGAGAACAGTAAAATAATAATAAATAATAATAATAATCCACAAACTTAATGTTTGGAGCAGTGTTTCATTGCTTACAGTTGAGACTAAATTTTCACCAGCATTTCTTTTGATGGCAATACCAGTAAAAACAGATTCTAAGACTCCTCTCTCCTAAGCTGCACCCATTTCCGGAGGACGCTTTATTTCTACAAGAGTACAGTGATCAGGGAACTATGTCAGACTAAATGCATTAATCTAGCTCAATTTTCTCTTTTTTTTTTTTTTTTTCCATTTTGTGGCCCTGTAAACAGATATCAAGCACAACTGGGAGATGGGAACTGTTTGAGGTTGATTTCTAAATGGGAGCAGGCAATAGCACCTGAGCCAAGTATTTTAGCAGGTAAGCCAGTGAGGTCCTACAACATTTTAAATCAAGTTTAAAGCAAGCACTGTCACTAGTGAAGTCTTAACCTGCTCTGCTAAAATGGTCTGGCCTCTTCCATGAGGCTACTGCTGGTCCTTATTCAACTCAGAGATGAGTCAGTTCAGGGAACTCAAAAATCATTTATTTTTTTTAAATGCAATTCTTTTACCCACATTCAACACTTGCAATGTTACACCTTTTCAGTACATGGCAACTAACAGAGGAGTAAGATTACATATTACATGAGCTGCATCTTGCCACAATTTCCTGAGAAAACTACCTATTTTCTTAATTATTTCATGCTTTTATATTTTATACTTCCCACTTCCTTTAAGCCACCTTTATGTTTAATTTTGTATGAATAAATTCATGAACACTACTCTATTCACTTTGGTCTATTTGGTGATCACTTGTTTACCACAGAAATTATTCTGTAACAGAATGCTATTCTGATTTCCTAATACAAGCTGAGAATATGACCGAAGCAAGCTGAAGAAAATAAGATGGCCACTTAAGTTGTGGGAGGCTCTAAATTTAAACTCAAGAACTTAAAGGGGAGAATGAAGACCTGTGTCACAAAAACACAAATTGAGTTAAACAAGTTACTAAATTGTTACTTAGACTTTAAAAGAATAAATGTTTTTACTGACTGGTCATAATCTCTGAGAGGCAGAACAAAAAGCAAGTAAAAGCACCACTCTTCAAAGTTCTCAGAGCTAATACAACTTTTTTTTCAGCTGTATTACTTTAATCAAAATAAGTTAAACTTTGTTTTTAGTATATTGCATTCATATAAATATCAAATTGGTAAGTTCAGTAATGAGTAAATTAACGTATAAAACACAGAAATACTAAGTCTACAGAAAAGCAGAAAAACACACTAGTAATATGGTGAAAAAGACCATTACCTGACATATAGGGATCTCTTCTGGCTAGTTCGCAATGATCCTGATCCTGAACTAATGCTACTGTTCATCATCTGTTCCCGTAAATCATGTATTTTAGCTTCAAAACGGCTGTATTCTGTAAGAAATGGAAGCACTGCTATTAATTTCCCCTATACTCTGGGGATTAATTTACATAAATCTTCAAATCTCAGAAAATAAGCGTCTGTTACAGCCTTGTTAATGCAAGAAAACACTACCAAAATCCAATGTTTTTATTAAGCACTATGTTTTGTAATTAAAAGCTACATAAAAGTTTACATTTATCAAATGAAATATAATTTGAAATAATCATGATGACACAAAGCAAATAAACAGAAGCAAACATCCATTATACTTAAAGATTTAATACAGTTTACGGCAACCAGTACATTCCTAATTAAAACAAACAATTCTGCTAACAACCATTTTATAGTAATAAAAAGACTGATATAAATTTTACCCAATGAACAAAATAAAACTTCAGAACATACATCTGAAATGCATATACTTATAAACAAAACTATATATCATAAGTGCTAAGATGTGGGAATTACAAGTGTCTGAAAAGCTGGAATTGAACAGATGCTTTAATACTACTGGACTTAAATTAGACACAGAATTTAGCACTACAAGGTGGGGAACACACAAAGCATTTCTGAATTAGCCAATGTTCTCATGGGAGCTCAAGAAAGGAAAAAAAAATCCAGAATTCTGGCATGAATCTCGATCCACTTATAAGCAGCATTAAGACATTCAAAGTCCCTCTATATAATTATGTACAATGTTAATCCTGGAAAAACGGATTGTGTTCTTAAGTAGCACTATGCACTAATAAAACTAAGCTAAATGCATATGATTTATCTATGAAGGCAGACAGTAAAATAGGAACAGCTTCTTCAGGACAAACAAATCCTGAAGCAAGGTACTTACGCGTTGTCAGCATAAAATATGAACTCAAAACAAGTTTTTCCTTCAGTTGAACAGTTTGGACTCCAGGATCAACAGATCCACTGCTAAAACCTTTCTAGTTAAAGGAAACGCGCTACAGCCACCACCTTCGCCAGCCCACGTGATGTAAGATTACAGAGTCAACAGTGGGAGAGCCAGGGCGTGTGCAGCGAGCAGCTGCTGAACTGCCTCATTTGTGCTCTTCTCCCTAGCTGCACCCTCATTCCCTGGGGGCATCAAATTTACTCAAGACGCACACGACTGATAATGAGAGCTCGAAAAATGCAAAAAATCTTGAGGAAATCTCTCAACTGCAGTTCCTTCAACTTAAGTCATCTTAAATGCCACAAACAATTTATCATTTTGCATTCTGTAGGAATTTCTCCCCGCACACTCATCAGATAATAAGCACCAAGACTTACAGATTAACCAAGAGAAGACGAAGAAAATTAAGTTAGAGAAGAACATTCTGTGAAATGTTTTCTGGTATACCAGTTCATTCATCCAGGTAACTATAAAACTGATATTCTAGCAATAGCAACCAGAATTAACCCTATGCAGATTATGGACAATAAGAACAGACTCTTAAATAATCCTGACTGTTTCCCTTTAAAACCCAAAGCTAGTAGCTTTTAAGATACTGTCCTGATTTTTGAAACAGCATCTAGTGCCTTTGTATAAACAAAGCCCAGATCAAATAATTTACCAGCCCTAACTGAACTAAAGACGTTGTGTGACAAGAAACAAAAACATTATTTCCACCCTACTGATGTTATTATTAATAGTAAAAGAATTCAAGATGACTGGATGGCTACCGAAGAGGAATGTGACAAAACGACAATTTTTAGAAAGCAACATCCCTTAGGGGAAGGACCCAGACTCAGAGAGAGAATGGCCCACTCCTGCTGTGCCAGTGCAGCACCGCATGGCCGTGGGTAAGGCACCTCGTTTTGCTGTGTTTTCCCCCTTCCTCACTGCTGCTGGCCTTATCTGTTTAGACCGTAAAACCTGAGACAGTCTCTTTTTGTGAGGAATAATCTAAATAAGATTTCAGACAGTAGCCGCATATCTTCAGTTCATTTATATGAATGTACAGGTTCATATTAAACTCCTGTTTAGCAGGTGCTGTCTCCCTTTCACAGCTGAAAATTGTGTAACTGACTTCCATGGGAACAGACTCCTTTTACAGGAACAGCTAGGGAGCGAGCTCTTTGCTTATCAGGAGACATACCAAAATTCACACATTTGTTCACACAGGAACAAAACTGAGACAAGCCAAACTTTTTTTCACACAATTCGAGGCACTGAAGATAGGGGAGGGTGGGCCAAAAAGAAAAAATAATTTCCTTCTTTTCTTTAGTCTCTCTCCCCACACAAGATGGAACATTTCAGAACAGCCACAAAGCCAAGTCACAAGGAAAGGAAGAATGTGGTGCTCGTCCTTATGATGAGACTGAACGCTGCCTAGATAAGATTTTCTGATGTCCTAAAGAATCACTTAAGTACACTGTGAATAGATTTTTCGTTGTTGTTTTTAACCTGTCAATTCATTGAAAATTAATTCAAACCACTGCATCGCAAAGGAAACATAACCTTTTAAACACACTGTTATTTATTGACTAAAACATAGCTTACCCTCCAAATTATTTAGTTGCTCCAGGTAAAACAACAGATAAATTAATAGGGCAGAACATACTTAGAGTTAACAACCCCATACTCCTAGGACAGCTTGCATCATAGAAAAAAAATCATTCACTCTGCAGCAGATATTCTACTCAATTTCTCAGATGTTCACCTATGCACGTTTCTGCACTTGTTCTTTTATTAACTTTGTTGTTCTTACTGATCACAAAAGAATAAATAATCCATGGAACTATCACAGAGCTCATTTTGGAGAGTGCAGCTAGCCAGATGGTTTGCGCTTTACTCTGGTACTCAGCAGAGCAGAATTTAATTCACTGCAGGGACTTTTGTTCCTCTGATGCTGGCCACAGCACTGCATTTTCCTTCTGTTTTTTCCAGATTCCCATTAGGAAAACCATACTAATTCTGTAAAGGCTCTTAAGCAGCACATATCACTGCAGCTCTGAATGTGTTCCACTGTGTGACACCGCTAACAACTGGCAAAATCCATCCCTCTTCCCCTGTCCTCTCTAAGGTGGATATAGATACTTCTGCATCTGTAGAGATGCTTGTTTTAAATGAATACAGTTCTGTCTGATAAAGTAGTCACTGGCAGAATGGTGTGTCTTGAACCTGGGACCAAAGGCAGCTAGGTCTAGAAAAGTTCTTTGGCTCCTGCAAAAATTCATTTCAGTCCCAGGTTGGCCACCAAGGAAGCTCCATCATGTGTATGTGACTGAATATGCAATTGTATTAAAAAATAAGTAAGTACATACATATATCACACAAAGTGATCTTTTAAGTCTTTTACACCTGGTTCTTCATGAAAGATTAAATCTCTAAACTTCAAACACACTAAAAGAAGGGTAGCAGGGATTTCTGACATGTGAGATTATTATTTTTTTTAACCCTTCATGAAAGGAAAGTAAGCATGGAAATATTAAATAATCCAAGCATTGTCTCGTGCTGCAGCCAGTTCAATACTGAAAATATCTACAGTTACTTGCAATATCTACTGGAAAAAAATACAAATTTCTTTTAAATTGTCACCTTTCAACTGCTGAAAAAAAATCTCCACCCATATAACATATGTAAGACAGTTAGAAGGGGAGGCTGTTCTCTACTATTGCTTAATTCTGCTTTATCTTATGTATTATCTGCAGGTTGCTGCACTTGCAGTTTTCTAGAATAATCTAACCTTACTCATCAAAACTGCTGGGAAATAAGTGCTGAATACGTGACAGGGACATCTGCAGGACTAAGGAGGAGAACAGTTTCTACAGAGAGGCTCTGGCTACACCAATAAAGCTAAACAGAAAAAAAAAAAGAAAAAACAACAAAAAAAGGCTGGGACTGAGAAGGGTCTGCATTGCATATTTCGTAAAAACTTAAACACTGTGCAGATGGAATCTGTTGTGTTCTTTTTATAGGGCAAGCTAAGAATCTGTGCTCCTCTTACAGAAGGCTTCAGGGGAAACAGGATAAGATACCTCAAATAAAATCTTTGAGCTTGGAACTGAAAAGTAGACAGGATTCTGTTCTTTAAACTCCTGGAAAGTTTGATATTAAATACAGTGATACTGAAACTAATGCCAGTGACAGAAAATAAGACAACAGCAAAATGGCTGATAGCCACAGAAAACCAGCACCAGTTTGGCACCAAAAGGATCTACACCCTTTTGAGAACTGGATAACATTGTCCAGGCTTTGTTCAAACTGGGTATGATAAAGCGAAGTGTGAGGTCTGCTAATCTGTCCAGGAGAGGTTATGTCTCTAACTCCATGATTGGAAGAGTTGGATATCAACTGTCTTTAGCACCTTCGATCTCTTAGGAAAGAGAAGAGAACTGATGCCATCTCCATAGAAAAGTAATCCCAGGACAGCAGTCAGAAGACTGGCCCCAGTTGCTTCGTCATACATGCCCTGCACGAGGGGAATATCAATAACCAACAGCTGGTGTTCCACATACTGGAATTTGTATGTGAGATGTGCATGTATCAACTGTGATATATACAAAACATAATTTTGTTTCATTACTAAAGGACCAGAAAACCACCGAAGCACCTGTTGGGTTTTTTTTTTTTGATCAATCCCTGAAGTAATAGATTACTATTTATTAAGCAAAAAAATTGCTAACCAATTGCAGAGAAGTAATAACACATTTACACTAATGAAAGACTTCATATAATGGGTATACCAAACACAGATGATTTATTAAGAAACTCCTTAGCTAAAAAACATAAAAGCAAAAGTACTAGATGAAACCAAAGGGATCATCTTAACTCAGCACTTGTGTCTCTTACTGACCAAGCACAAATATGTAGGGCTTATGAGAACAAGGTAAGAAGAGTGATACCTTGCCCTCAAGATTAGGAAATCCTGGAAGATTCCTCTTGTCTCCAGCCCCCAAAGATATTTTGCCTAGAAAACTGCAACATTTTCAACATCAACATTTACTTTTAAAAAAAAAACACAAAACTTCAGAGAAAAGGTCTGAGCAGTGTAACTCTCCTGGACAGCCCATCTGGTGAGCAACAAGATGAAAGGGATAAACAGATACATGGTGAGTATCTATACAGGCAGGGGAACAGGGTGGTGGTGGTGGCGGTGGCGAAGAGGTTACAAGGACAATTAATTTGGTCTGCAACACACATTCTAGCAAAGAGGAATAAAAGAACAGACTACTACAGGGGATGGAAGATTCCATAAATAGTATAGAAGGAAAAGCAATTCTTGAAAGCATGGATGTGTGTAGAGGGAACAGATGGTAGCACAGCACTGAGAAGTATAGATTCCTACATATACTGAACCCATTAAGAGCTGAGAACGTTCACTTTAATTAAAAAAAGTATGCCCCTTGCATTTTGCTTACCATCTGTCTGCAGAAAGCCCTCCTTTAGTGGGCCCCATTGGATCTGTCTAGGCAGGAATCTGCTGAGAATTTTGTATCTTTTTTTCCTCTGCATTCTCAGAATACTCATAATTTTCCTTTATCACTGCCTGCAAACACACTGAGAAATGGAGCCTGACAGTAAGTCAGGACAGCCACCACTCTGACCTTGTACTGACCTTCTGTTTATTTTCAGTTCTAAGTTTTTGAGGCAGGACTGGCACAGCATACAGTGGAGTGAAGTTATATTTTTGAGCTCTAGTAATGAACTACCATCATCTCTTGATTATCTACACTGGTATTCAATAAATTCATAGATACTATTCATGTTTTGCCTATCTGTTCTTGTTACAGACTGTAGTAAGAATGACAATAAGCAGAAGAGCCTATGGAGTATACCTGTTTACTACAACCACTCAAAAATATTTGTGAAGTTGCATATTAAAATACACAGACATTAAAAACATCACAAATCATTTTGAGAGAGATGATATTATGCAGCAATGCTAGTCTTTTTATATTAACTTGCAACAAGAGAGACCACACTGCTTTGCAAGTGCTATTGGTGGCTTTCATACACTCTGATGCCTAAGGAGCTTGAACCTCATTAATAAAAGTCTAGGCCATCAAATTTCAAAACAGACAACTAAACAGCAATGCCTTTTTTTATAGAACTCTTTCCACAGAACCTGCACAATTTGGAATGTCACTGCCACTGCTGAAGTGAATTTACCAAAAATGTTGAAGGTTTAACACACATTTACAAGTTGTAGAAGGATGAACTGTTCTTTAAGAAAGACTAACAATTTTATTTACTGTATATAAGAGCAGAAGTGAAGTTTTAAAGGATTAAAACATCAGTAAGCCTCTTTACAGTGTTACCTATCAAGACTATTTATAGCAGAAACCTCCTTCTAATCCTAGTGCGACAGATTTTAAAGGTACTTTAATTGACTAATCTGGATTACTCAAACCAGTAAAACCATGTACAAAACAAATGGAAAGAAAAGGACTGGATGACTAGAGATCATATACCCCAAAACAGGGTAAAACATTATTATTTTTTTATTTTAAAATATTTTTTTCAGTTTGTGAAATTGGGACATGATGATCTTTCAAACCATCTTTGGTTACAACCATTGATATTACTCCACCAAAAAGTGAGTACAGCTCATCCTCTTGATATGCAACAAATACTGACAACTAAGTTTTGCAAAAGCATAATTGGCTTCATGCAACGTAAGGTGGACTTTTACAAATAGAATACTTGTATTTCAATACAAATGCTCAGTAAAATTCTTAGCTTACAGAAACAGCTACCTTTTCCCAGAAATTCATTATTCTATTTTAAATGCCACTAGAAAACAGTGCATAGATGAAGTGTCACAAACAGAAAAATTAGGTCAATACTGGGCATTGAAAGGTAAGCTGCTCCAAAGCATTCTTATTTCTTTTGACTCATTTGCTTTACAGACACAAGAGAATAAAAAAATACTAAGTTTTCATAGTTGATTCTTATTTTTAGTAGATGTATATATTCTTTCAAAACAAAAAATACATGAAAATCCACCTTAAAAATGGCTAACAAGGTATCAGGAGCTTGGATCCAAATAATGAATCTTAAATATGTTTTGCAATGGTCCACAAAGAGTCACTGATATTTCCTTTAATAAAATTAAAGGAAGATGTGCGTATTAGCAACTGGTGTCTTATATCTTTTCAGAATGGCAAAATCTAACCTTCCAGAAATTCTGAATTTTGAAGTAATCCTGTATTACTATGCTATCCTCAAAATATGAGTGTTTCAGATGACCTTGTAACTTGATTGGACATAACAACAGAAGTGGAGGTGTCCACGTGAAATGGGACAAAGAGGAAAAACAGAGCCCTCCAAAGGCCGTACATCTCTGGACGGTCCTATACTCCCCCCTTGCTGCTCCTCTCCTCACTACATTCCCTTCAAGCACTCAGATGCACAAGTTCTTTTATCACTGCTATGTAGCGTGATTGTAATAGTGACCATCTCTGAATTGACACACATAAGCGATATACATAAATCTTAGAGCTTCCTCTCAATACCGCACTTTTTACTTGCCATCCTATCTCTGTGGAAAACACAAAGAAGCTACAGAAAGAGGGAGAAGGCATTGTGGCACTGAGGTCTCTCTGCAGAGCTAGGGGACAACAGCAAAATGTAATGGCTCAGAAACCTCTACAAATGAGAGGGGCTCATCAAAAGGCTTTTGTGTACTGGAGCAATGTTGCATCCTTTGAAACTACTACAGGTTCACTTCCAGTGGAACTCACAGCCATGTTATCCTACCCCAAGTCCAGTAACCAGCATTTGCTAAACTGGTGTCTAACTGGATTTGAAGAGACTGGGCTATAGATGATTCAACCCTTTCGATGGTAGGGGTTTATTCACTTATTTATTAAAAATAGCCTACTCAGGCTTTTCTATGGGAGAACTGCTTGCAAAGGGTTTTTGTTTGTTTTTTGTTATTCCCCCCCCCCCCCCCCCAAGAAACCAGAGCAGAAAAACAAGAGGGGCATTTCTGATACAGCTAATGTTGCGGGATGTTACAACATGAATTAACATTTCCCACCACATCTGTGAACATACAAACTGTCACATACAGTTACAGGGAATGAAGTGAGCTGGTCCCAAGTGTCTTCCAAATGCTCCTATCATACTGAATCTATTTAGCCAGTTATAATGAGCACTGATGGATGTCTAGAATCTCCTTGATCTGCCCTAGCTGTCAGCATCTTTTACTGAACTCCTGCTGCAATCAAATATAAATAACACACACATGCAATGCAAGCAGTTATAGCTGATGTGCTTCATCTTTATGACGACATTTGAGAAACACCCAAGAACAATAATTTTATGAACTATTCAAATTAATGCTTTTTAACCTTTTCTTGAATGACGTAATCAAAAATTGGAGCTATACAAATATCATTTTCCAACTCAAGTGAATTAAGTGAGGGGAAAAGGAGACTATTAGTACTATAATTTAGGAAATTTGAAGATTTTCAGAAAACTTAGGCATTTTTATCAAATACAGAGTATGGCCAGGATTATATTCTCTACTTGAAAAGTCAAATCTGAACCACACTGCTTTCCTATGTTAATAAATTAATATAAACCTTTAAGGAAATACTCTCTTCACCGATCCCTAAGCTATGAACAGTGAGTATCTGATTCAAATTACTTCCTACACCAGACCTGAAAGAAGCTGACAGCTGGAGTTTCATTCAACCTCTTTCAACAAGTAAGAAAACAGCAGAGATGCCAAAGTCAGATATTAGTAGCTAGAGCTCTCTGAGGTAGGTTGGCCGTGTGTCAATTCAGGTTGCTTCCAAACTACAAGGGACCACAGTCTCCAAGATACACTCTTCTTTTGTGGTGTACTTCAAAAGGGTAAGGTAAAACCTAATATGCTTCCATCATCTTCACTCCAAATGTAAACTTAAAGTACTATTTCAGAGAGAAAGACAGGCATGTGAACCAAACAATTAAAAAAAAAAAAAAACTTCCTTTGAATGTCAGATGTCTGTCTATAATCTAAGATGCTTCAAGAAGCCTCTTCCGCATCCATCCTCTCAAATGGGCCCTATAATTCTGAGAACTCCACACTCAATGCAGCTCAACTGCATGCAGTGTTGTTGTGAATGCTTCAGTAATCGTGAAGAAGTAAGTACAGCTCTAGGTTTGAAGCCTACAAGTGACAGTTGTTGAGAAATTTCTAAGAAAGGCAAGCGTATGTTGCTTTAGGCAAACCTCTGTGCAATGACTCAAAATTCCATCAGTCAAGCACCTCAAAACATGTTTCAAGAAAATGAGTTATCTCCTTGGACAAGCAGTAATGAAGAAAGCTGTTTTTTTCCAATGCAGAAAGAGCAGGATGCATCCAAATTCTTATTTCTTTTTTAGGAAAAGAGTTCCAACTTCCAGAGTATGAAAGGATCCATTGGTTTATAATCATGAGTACCAGAAAAAGAGAACTGTAAAACTGCTTCTTTTAAATGAAGTCTGGATACCTTTTTTGGCAAGAAAGATAAAGTGCTTGTCTCTTGGGATAAGTTCTACAAGACAAACATTCATTCTGGTACTAGAAACCACATCTCATAATATCTTTTTGGCAGAAAAAACAGTGACCAAAAACACCCTCTTTGTACAAAAAAAGTGGCCAGATGCTCAAAAGGATGACCCACGGGCAAATAAAAAGCACAAGCTTTATTTCTTACAAAGGTGAGGGACTCTTATGTTTGGAGCAAGAAAGTGTAACAATTTGACTCACCTGTGAGAACACTGAAAAATTGATAAAGGATAGGCCAAATGCATATCAACAGAAATATTTGACAATTATGACACAAAACCCAAGCAAATATTCTAGAACAAATGCTGATCAATCCTGGAACAGAACAACCTACAGATTCAATACATGAACAGGATGCACATCCTCACAAGACAATACAGGTATTGACCATATGGACTGGCTGCAGGGATTTGACCGTGAAGCAGACACAAACAAAGCAGTTGGCCTTATTACTGAGAGTTCCTGGGTTGGCTGAGATATGATATGATGTTGATGCTGGTGGTGGTGAGGGAGATGTGAAAACTAACACTTCAAAGACTCAGTGAGGACCGGATATGACAAACATGACGGAAGAAGAGAAAAAAATGAAGAGAAGTGTGCTGCAATCAGCTATCTAACAACTTCTGATGAAGGTAGCAGTCCTGCTCAACGTCCAGTCCTGATAAACACTTACACTTACCCCTTGCCAGGACTGTTAAGGTTTAAGCAGACAAAGTCACTGCAAACAAGATTTAGTGGTATGTTATCCAAATCAGTAAAATTGTAGAAAGCTGTTGATCATCATAGTTCACAATGAGACAACAAGAACATCTTTTTATATGTATAACAATAATATACAACGTCACAGACTCAAGGTATGTGTATCATTTTAGACTATTGCATTTTTACAGTCTCAAATAGGCAAAGACATTCAAAGCTTGCTATAGAAATACAAGAGGACAAATATGTGCATTAGGATGAGGGGATATTACTTGGTTTCTGAAGAACCCACAAGGATGGTTATTAACCATCCACAGCAGTCTAATCCAAGTCAGAAGAAACTGCTGGATAAATAGAAATACCAGCGTAGTATGAAACAGAGGAATGAAAACCTGATTTCTTCAGGTCATCTTAATCAACACAGAGAAGGAACTAGACAGTAATGAAATATAAGTAATAACGTGGTATTTCTATTAAATTCTGGATTTATTAGCTTAACCTTCATGTTCTGACAGTATTAACATTTGCTGAGAAATCAAAATTCTGAACATGACCTGAGCAAGTAACATACCGAGCTGTGACACCAATGCTTGCACATATTCCACTGTGGCCGCTTGCGATTATTGCTAACAGGTATGTGTCAACATCTATTACATTATTTGTTTCTCTTAGGCTCAAGACAGGGGGTTAGGTATGGATGGGATGGAAAGACACTTTAAATTATCTGAGTTTCAAACTACAGAAATGAAACTTGAATGTCTATGGCAACTGTCTTACCTTCTGGACGGTACTGAGCTACAATAGTTACTGCTTGGCCTGCGTTCTTCAGGGCTGCTGCTGCTTGTTCATGGGTTGCTGCCTTCAGGTCTACTCCATTTACCTACAAATAATACAAAAAATCCTCTTTATCAAAATAAATTTTTGTGTTTATCATTATCGTTACAGAATATAGACTAATGAAGATTAACTGGATACAAACTAGTTTCCATGCCTTGTGAGACTTCCCCACTTCCAACACAACGAGCTAGTTAATACAAACAAGGATTACTTGTCTTTACTGAAAACCAAAGACAATGAATCCTCTGTCACAAATACCCATCTGCTAATAAATGCTTAAATAATTACAGTATAGCACTTCATGAATTTATATTCTCTAGGTTAATTCTCTTGATTAAGAGAATCTTTTTCTTTTTCTTTCTTATTAAGGACATGCATTAAATGCTGCTTTCTGTGGTGGTTCACCTCACCTTTCTACCAGAGGACTTCAGGGACCTTGTTAGCCAAAGTGTGCCTACAGACCACTGTTTTTAACATTCAGTGATTGACCTAACCCTCCATGAAACTGTCTAGTTGTTTTCAATACAGCAATTTTAAGAAGTGTCAGAAAAATGTTTGAAGCAGAAACGTCTCCAACAACATTCTTCACTGTTGTTGCAAACTAAAATAAAGATGTGCTTTATTGTCAGTATTTAATAATGGCAGAGAGATTTTTTCTTCTTAAATAGCTACCAAACCACAATGTAATAGTCCTAAGAAACTGTTGTTCATAACTTAAGTCATTTCAAGAAGAAACACACGATCTTCAGTACTGATATAGAAAAAGCCCTCAGACAGCTAACAGATGGGTCTATGTAAGAGTAATGGGAAGTTTAGCAGTTAATCCAAGAAGTGAAGCACCAGTTTTCAGACACTACTGCCAAGCATGTCCATCTTATTAGAAGGCTTATTTCTGAAGCCTATATTCTTTCAATTTAGACACATAATCCTCAGCTATCAAACTAAGATAACAATGTCTTGCAATTTTTCACTCTGAAAAAAAAATCTCTCTGGGATAGGAAAGTGTCATTTTTATCAGATTACAGATGAGAAACTGAGGCAGACTAAAATCCTCAAAGATACTTGGGAAATATATTGGCAATTGTTCCATTGTCTCAAATTTAGTTCGGTTACCTAAAGATATTCTTTGCACTTAAATCATATTATCTAGCATTAGTATCAAAAGAAGGGAAAACTTATTTAAGCAACATCAACAAAAAAAAAGAAGCAAGGATTCCTACAGAAATGATACGATCGCCTTTCCTAAGCTCTCCACTCAGGTCTGCTGGCCCTCCTGCAAGGATGAAAGAGATGAAGATTCCTTCTCCATCTTCTCCCCCAACAATGTTGAAACCAAGACCCGTTGATCCTCGATGCAGGATGACCTTTCTAGGCTCCCTGAATCAAAGAAAGGGATGTCAAATCTTGGTTAAAAGTCATGAATAAAAGTAAAATAAACAATTAGAAAAGCTAAGTCGTCTGAAAGAAGTATTGAAAATCCAGATATCAAAAATTACACATTTAAGGTTACAAACAGTTTTGTTCTTCCCCAAAATGCTTAGATTTTCAAATAGCTTCTCATATTTCCACATTTTAAATTTTGCTTGTAGATGCAACAAAAAAATCTCCCTCTCGTTAACTGAACATGCCATTAGTATGTACTCCAAATTCCTATTATGCTACAAGCCTGTTCAGCACTACATGTCTTTATTTACGACTTTCCATATTGTTCAAGAGCCTCAGTATAGCTGACAGACTTATTCCATCTAATGGTAATAAGAAGTAACAAAATAGTATTCTCCTTCTCTGAAACTTAAAGAACAACTTCTAATGGAAATGCTAATAATGAAAAATATGTCCTTGCTGCTCTGATTTCATTCCAGTTGGTTAAGCAAACATAGCAAAGACAAGTTCAAGAATTATACACAAACCCTTTAAAAAAAAATCTGAATTTATGTCATTCTTAAATACATTTGTAATTTATTTGCAGCAACTGCAACTGAGAAAGTTAAATGTAAACCAAGTTGTTCCATTCCTGGCTTCCTGGCTCAGATGAGGAACTAAAAGAAGAAATGTTGATCAAGTTAAAAGGATGGATTCATTAGATATGGCCAGCCAACTTCTAGTGCAGAAAGCCTCCCCCCAAAAATCTGCTATTTTACTTAATAGAAGAAAAGCACAGATGATTTCAGAAACAGAAAACTTCTAATAATAAAACAGAGCAACTTTGCACTGCATTTAAAAAATCACTAGAGAGCACTAAAGAACAATTAATGGACATTAAGTATTTGAAGACATTAATTATTTATTTATAGGATAAACTAAGATGCTGCATTTTTCCAAAACAAATGAAAAGATCATATATTCTGATCTTTATAATTGCTTCACTTCTGCACTAGCTTTTAGATTAATTTAGCATCAAATTCCTAAATTTCACCCCCTCCCCCCCATCAGCTATTAGATTCATCTTTTCCAAGTGCTAATTTATCACAAATATATGACATGAACACCTAGGTGCTCTGGATCATTATACCACGTTAATAAACGTGCTGCAGTTAGAGAACAAATAAATGGTGTATTATTCAAAACGTCTAAGACTTTTAGTGATGGAAGGAGCAGAAGAAAGGAAGGTAACTTCAAGTAAAACACCTAAAGCCTTCTTTGAATAGCGTTCACATTTCAAAAGAAGTATAAAAACCTCACTTTACAGTAATTTTAACAAAAAGCTATACATGCATAAGATCAGCAATGCTGTCAGCAAGACAGAATTACTCATGAAGCATTTTGACAGGACATTCTGATTTTAATACTATTCCAAGATACCATGTTTATCTTTTAATATATATCTATATATACATATAATTTGCTCCTTACACCAGTATTTACAAGTGCTAAGAAACTAAAGATACGCGTTTATTTTTTGAAATATCTTCACAAGTATTTTGCTCACCAATGTATCTCATGAGCTTCCCTGCTTAACTAATGTAGCTTTAGTTATTCGTTACCTGGTAATCTCATCATCTCCAAGCATTCCCTTGGGAATTGGTGAGTAACGCCCCGGTGATGCTGGGGGAAGGGACTGTCCCAAGTAGGCAGATGGAGTGATATGGTTGTCCACTGGTTGAGAATAAGCTTCAAAGAACGAAAAAAAAAATACAAATGTTAAGACAATAATGAAAAAGAACAGCTGAAAGTCTTGAAGTATTCTATGTGACCTCTTCTAAAAAACAACAACAAAAAAATAAGACAGTGTTACACTTTTTCAAAAGTGTCAAGATGCCTACCTCTTTCTTTTAATGCTCTTGATACAGAGCATCCTAGAATCTCTAGAATACTCTAGGCCATTCTGATGATCAGGTCTGAACAAGGAGGGGAGTTACATTTCTTATACACTGAACACAATCATCTTTAAATAAAAGCATAAGGCATAAATGCTGGTAGAAATGCTAGTATATGCTAAGCCAACAGCACACACTAAAAACAAAGGCAGGATTATTCTACCTCCTATTCATCAAGGTAAGAGACATCAATTTACCAGCAGGGATAAACAATCTTGGGGAAAAAAAAGTAATTGTACTGCAAGGATCAGCTGCCTTAGTCACAGATGCTCTGATTAAAAACAGAAAGGAGTAATATAAGAATTTAGTCTAACCTCTTGTGTAACTGGCCATGAATCCTGTGAAGTCCTGTGCATGAAATGCTTATGTTTTAGCTGTTTGACAACACACGTACTAGAAAAATTTAGCACAACTATTTCAATTGATGGAAAATACATGACAATGCCAGGAAAGTTGTCCCAATAAGTAATTTAAAGGGTACATTATATTTCCAAGTTAGGAAACTTGGAAATATAATCAATTTTTAGTGTTCATTCAATAGGCATAATCACACCACTGTCTCCTATTACAAAGCACATTTTACAACTAAAAACCTTTTTCCTGGTGTGAGTGCTTCAAGCTTTGAGGTTTGAACACGGGTTGGGGACACTTTATAGATACATAATTATCAAGTTGCCATACTCTCTTCACTCTTACTGGCTTGCTGTGTCTGATGTGGTGCCTGACCTTTGAGGATTTCCACCAAAACCCCAGGTTCAACTAAACAGACATGAGACAGATTGCTCTGAAGAAATGACCTGTATTTTCTCCTTTTTCTTTTTTCCTTATAAGACACTGGCAGAACATTTGGGTCATATGCAAACTTCATCAGGAGTATTTTTACATGAGAGATTTGCTACATAGCCAGATTTCAAACCACTCAGTCCATTCTGGATTGATTCTGTGTTAGTCTAGCTTCTTAGCAAAACTGTGAGTTCCCAGTGAGGTCCACATACGGAGAACCACGTCGCTTCACACCAACACTCTGCTACCCCGACCAACGGTCCCGTTCCGAGGTACTCAGCTAGACAGGGAACCACCTTACAGACCTTAATGCTCCGCATATAGAACAACAGCTATCACATCAGATTGTTTCTTGTTCTTTTAAAAGCTCTGTCACTATAGAGGAGTTTTCTAGAATGAGTTTCAAATAGCACTAAAATCCACTATAACAGCTTATGAAGTTTACCAGCTAGTGCTTTTAAAGCAATTAAGCGTGCTTTTCAGACACACCAACCCTCAGTGGGCTACGTGCTCTAGACTGGGATTGAGCGGAATTTTTAGGTATCACAGTTCCGGATTCACCAGTGGTTTCAGCAAAATGCAGAATCTGAGTGCAAAAAGTCTGTCCCCTTCCACCCAGCAGCCAAACGGAGCTTCCCCTAGTCAGCTTCATGGGGTCTACAGCAGAGGGAGAACATTGTTTTTGCTAAAACTGTATAATCAAATGCATTCACTGTTGAGAACTCCCAGATAATTTGGAGTTATTCAAAATGAACGATGCCTAAAAGCCATCTTCCCATTTTACCAAATTAATCTACACTTGCTTTTAACAAATAAGGGGCAGCTAAAATGATGTATATCTTACAGGAAGTAATTACATTTTTCATAACAAATCTTCTGTTCATTGACTTCCAGTGCTTTTCATTTGTTTTTAAAATTCTTAGAGCTTTTAGCTGCACCATATTCAGAAACATACAGACCACCTAATACTACCACATATTTTCAAAATCTTGTACCCTTTTACCATGCAACTAGAACTCAGCCACCAGGCCATATAACAGCTTATTATTTCAGACCTGCAGGCTACTCCATGTCAGTACTGGCTACATCCTTTAACAAAATCCTACATACACTACATGCTTGGAAAAGTCAGGTCCTTTTAAAAAGTACTGTAGAAGCCAACCTAACAAGGCACAAAAGGCTCTCTGTGAGTTCCTGGAACAACAACAAAAAAAAGCGCCTGTAACTTTGGACAAACTATTTTAGCTAGGTATTATGCCTGAAGAACATTCACAAAGATTATGATAGAGATAAAAGGGAAGCCATCACTTTCTGAATTCCAAATCAGGCCTAAAATTCTATTTCCAAGTAAATATTATTACTGAATTAGCTGATAATGGAATTGGGTTTTGGATGCACAGAAAACTACATGCATTAAATTAACTTGTTTCTGACAGGAAAAGTCACAGACTCTTAAGGAGAAATTCCATTTCCAAATCGACCCCCCCACACTTGACATTACAGTGCTCTGCACAGAAGGAAAATGGAAAATTTTCCTATTATCTGCAAACCGAAGACACCAATCACAAGTACGATCTCTAAAATGGGAAATAAAATTAAAACTTCATTGTAATTTACTGTTATTACATATTCTCCTCTTCCCGTACGTATGCCATTTAAGCAAGGTTAAGGCATTTATGCTTCCAGTGAGGAAATAGATTACTCCCTACTTTACACTATTCTATTTCTCAACGCATGATGGAAATACTGTACCAAATGTGTGCACACACAAAGGACAAATAATTTAATATTTACTAGGAGTCAAAACTGCATCATCAACTTCTTCAAAGGAGGCTTATACAGTCATCTTTGTCTCAGACAAAGCATAGGCACTTGTCTGACTCTGATATCCTACAAATATGCACACTGAAGTTAAATTTGGTGGTTTTAAATAGCGAGTTCTAGACCTTCTTAGTAATATTTTGCACTTATACCAACATGTTATGTGACATTTCTTCTAGGATCCACTTAATCATCGACGATTACTCAGATTACCGAGGTAATTTACACTCCCTACTGAGCACAGCTTACTACAGAGGGCTGTTAGTTATGATTACCAAACACACAAGGCAGTTTAGATATCAATGTTTGTAGCCAGATGGATGGCATTGGTCCACAGGTCTGGACCACCTAGAGTGCTGTTGTTCTTCTGCACATAGTTTTGGTTGAATTTCCATGTTTCCTATACTGGAATTTCTCATCTTTCTGTCTCTGAGACTGGATGCTACATAGAAGAACAGTATGGAAATGGCAAAGTGCCCAGAAATAACAATCTTTCATAACTGCCTTCTGCCCGAGTCAGAAAATGAATCTTACTGTAACCGTATAAGCTAGCAATCTACACTTGAAGGGTTAAAAGAGAAACAGGCACAGCAATCAGCTATTCCAGACTGTCACGGGCTGTGGTCAAGCTTTCATTGCCCATACACAGTACAGCACCATGAGCCATTTTTTCCACATTCTCTCCCTGCTAAATGCTCTGGTCTCAAACAGCCCCAGCACTTCTTTAACAAGATTTTCAATGTTAGTTTCCCCCCCACGGGCAGCTGGGAGCCTTTCACTTACTGCGATAAACATCAAATGACTGAGGTCAATTTTCAGCCCCAGGTACACAAAGAAATACGTGGGCAGGATCTGTACTCGTCCTGATAAACACAGCCACAAATCAGAATCTCAGAAACCTCTTCATCAAACATCCCTGGATTTAGACACTAATGACACCGAAGATGCATCAAATTTCAAATGATTTGATTATCTGTGTGGATGTTAACTAGCGTTGTCTCATCTTTTTGACCATCAGACCATCTGACAAAACCAAGTTGTTGCATGGCTGGTACAGAAGTTCTAAAAGCAAACAAATTTTATGGAAAACCTAGATACTGACAATTGAGAACCTGGT
Source organism: Anser brachyrhynchus (assembly GCF_964034855.1). NCBI lineage: Eukaryota > Metazoa > Chordata > Aves > Anseriformes > Anatidae > Anser > Anser brachyrhynchus. Next base: position 13,491,499 of record NC_137703.1, on the reverse strand, counting down.
CCTCGAGAAGTTCTTCAGTACCCTTATGTCTCCATTTTAAATACAGGGTTCCACCATGATCACAGAAACTGAGACAGCCCTATAAGTAAACTAGATCAGAGTTTAGACAGAAAGTTTTAAAGACAACCAGATCTTGAACTTGGTGTTTCGTGGACTTTTGAATGAACTATCATGCTCAGAAAATTTAGCATCATGAGCAATCTACTGCATGTTCTGCAGACAGTACAAGTACCAAGCCAACAGGTACTGTGCATCATGCTTTTACATGTTTTTGATAGTGTTTGTTTAAAAAAACAAACAAACAATGGGGAGTTCTGGGCACTAAGCAGTCTAGGCATATATAGTAGAGTTTCATTGCTTTACGTTATGATGCAGTTACCTTCAATGAACTGAGTCACCAGCTCATCCATCAGTTGAAAGAAATTTATTCTCTGCGTAAGAGGAGAGCCTACAGCATGCCCTTATGCATACTGCTAGAATAAATACTTATTTAAAAGTACTTATTGATACAGACAGTATGAATTTAAAAACAGAATTATCACCCCGAGGAGAATATTATATTCCAGTCAGAGAGAAAATATAACTTCTGCTTCTGCATGGACTGAGCATCTCAGCAGTCTGATCTCACCTACTTAAACTTGAAATGCAACAGAAATCAAACTGAAGATACTGCCAACTAACGTCTGCCCATGACAAACCACATACTTATTTCCAGTTATTTAACAGTTTTTAAAAAAATCACACCACACCTGTCTCAAGGTTACTCTAAGCCTTTAGAAAAGGTATACAACTTCTAGCAGTGATCACAGATGACCATAAAACAAAGGCTGTATAAAATGGAGAAAATCAGTTTTGTATCTCTGAATGGTGTCTTCAAGAATATCCTTTTAATAAGACAGACAAAAAAAACAGTAATTAGCTCCAAATTGCAATTCTATAGGCTTATGAATAGATTTAAAGCTACTGCAGCTATCACCGACATGGTGAGATGAGGCTTAAGGTACTACAGTCCTTTTGCTGTGTTGTATTTTATTATTGTTTATTATATAATGGTTTAGATTAAATCAGTGCTTCAGTTCAAAAGTGTTCCTTTTTTCCACTATCTGAACAAATCAGGGCTAAGTATGACATCAATTGTTTGCAGCTGACAGTGAAACAAACAAATAAAAACACTAAAATGACTCATTGTTCCTTTCTCCCCCATTACCAGCTTATGGGAAGAGATCAGATTAAATAGACAGGTATGTATTTGAAAATTCTTTCTCTCCTTTAGAGTAAGGAAAAGGTTTCTCGCTCCTATTGTGGAATGTCTGGTTACAGGAAAAAATGTTCTAGATTGAATGAATTAGAAGTTGAACAAAAGGTCAGTTTGGGTTAATAGAAAAAAGCTTATTTTCCAATATAACAGTAAAATGTATTCACAATATTCAATTTATTACTACCTATTCAAAAGTAAATCCTTTTGATATTTTAAGTGTTTAACTGTAGCACTAGAATTTGTATCAGCAAACAGCAGTATTTATCTGAGATGAGCTGCTTCTGCAGTTGCTGCCAGAGTTGCTTCCACCTTCATTTAAAGGACTTACAAGAAAAATCCACTCAGTACCTGAACTGTGGAACTAATTAGCAGTTATTTACATAGAAGACTGCATGCACTTCAAGATTTGACAGCTGATAACTGAAAAACAGCAGCAAAAACTATCAGCTTCTCAACCTAAGACATAGGAGCCTTTAGTCACATCACTGCTTGCCAGTATAGAAACTGCAACCATTAAGTCACAGGGTACAGCTACTAAGCTCACTGAAAAAGACCAGCTTGGTCAGGGTTTATTCAGTCTTGGAAAGAAAGTTTCATCACTCTCATTCCTTTTTCTGAACACCAAATGTTAATACCATCTTGAAGAAACAATGAGCAAAGTATATTAAATTTTTCTTTACATTGTAGCTCAACTCTGAGCTTCCTGCATTCAGATATTTGACTTACGAAAAAACAAAAAGAAAATAACAAAAAACAAATAAAACCCCCACAACTCCCATAAATATGACCCTTACATCACCAAGAAATTCCTGTAACTATTTTAATGCAGCATGCATTGTTTTTTCATCTGAATTACCAACATTTATATCAAAACTGAAACATATGAAGTTAACATGGAATTTCACAATACGTTCATGGAATACAATAACATGGAATTTTGCAGGTATTAAAGGTCAAGACCTTCCTCCCCGAGTCTAGTTTATTCAAAAACATGCATCTCATGAAAAAACAGTAGAACAGAAAAAATTGGTTAGAACATCACTAGCTTCCACCTGAAACAGTATTCTGGCTTTTGCTCAGTTCAGAACTACAGAGTGCATTCACATCCTCTATATGAATTAGGCATCTGCGATCTCCTCGCACTCATCAGCAAATGATCAGAAATACCAAATCACTAGGACAAGGACACAGTAGTCATAAACAGTCAAAGGGTTACCACTATTACCATCTTTTCAACATACCAGCTCTAGGACGTTATTCTGCTTTGCGTAGTTTTCCTGATTAATCGATCTTTCTTATATCGATTTTTTACAACAGTCAGAAACTAATTTAAGAGCTTGAAACTTTAAATACTAAAATGGTGTATATTAAAGCCTCGAAGAAAAAAATAGGTCATAAAGACAAGCTGAACTTACAGTTTGTGATGTCAGGAGGGGCATAACTATCATTCATGAACATGCTGGTGGGTTTTGCAACCTTCAGATAAACAAAGTCTGATGTGTTTTTTAAGGCAGTCACTGCTTCTTCATGAGTAACTTCTTCTAAACAAACACTGTTCACCTAAAGATTAAACATAAATTATCAACGCAAAAAAATGCCAGGTTTCATAGGTCACTCAGAAATCTCTTGGAGCACTCTAGCATTCTAGCATTAGGAGTCTTTATTATGATTCACGTGCTGCAGACATAATTGGTCAAGCTATTTAAAAGATGCTTTTTAGTGCTGTAAAATATTTTAAAAAGTCTTTCCTCAAAAGATTATAATAAACTGTATTGACAGTAGCATTGGAAAAGCAGCGAATCTTTTTCAATCTTCTCTCGTATTTTATATTAAAAGTTAACAACAACAAAACCAACCCATTTTCCAGCAACCCAAATCAAAGCTATGCTGATACTACTGCTTATCACAATGACCAATACTCTCTTGCTATGTTATGCTACCTCAATTATTTGCCTAAACCTACAGTTTCTCTTTTGATCAGGCTGTCAATTTGCTTGCACAAAAGCAAACTTTTTGATTCTTGTTATATTGTAGGCACAGAGATACACTTGGCCATAATCACAGCACTGACACTGTATGTTACTGTAAGCATTAACCAGAAGAAAGGTTTTTCTAATATGAAAAAATAACTATTTGATCTTGTCATGATGTAAGTAAGTTTTAGATGTTGTAATGGGTAACACACTCTTGCCAAAGGTCAAAGGTAGAGGTCAAAACTGCAGCAGAAAGAACCAGAAGTGACTGACATATCCCAAGTAACAAGAAATAATTTTAACTTCAGAGGCAATAGATTTTCTGACTATTGCTATTAACGTGAAACAGCAGCATTTAGTTAAGAAAATAAGTACTTTAACAATTAGTATCTAATACAAAGCCTTAGTAAATTGAATTGTTGCCCCTCTTTCCATATTCTAAGAGAAAAATAAGTTCTACAAATAATTCCAGGCTACATGGAAAACAAGGCTCACCCTGTAATGAATCTGAGAGACCAAAGACACTTTCTATCGTTTGATAAATTTAACTTCACAGACAATTTAAAAATAACCGAACCTTTACAATTCTGTTATTTGTGGTGGAAAAAAAATCTACTGCATATTTTAAATGTATTATTACCATCTGTGTTTCCCAAAGATCTCTTGTTGACTTACTTAAAAAAAAAAAATCCCAATTCTTGCCACTTCTGAAGACTGAAAAGTTGTTTTGCAGTACAGTGGTAGTACACTGCAGTACAATCAAAACACACAGACAGAAAAGTTATATTCTGCAAAATACACAAGCTCATCTCCACATTAGTGACTAAAACAATCCCGTTGTGTGCTGGTTTACTTGCCAGTCACTCAGATTCAGACAAATAATAGCAGCCATGAGAAACCGAAGAGATTGCTTAATACTGATTCTACACGATACACTGTGCTGAGGAACAAATTTCCTGAAAAAATGGTGTTGAGCACTGCAGACTTTTTTTTTAATCATTGATTTGCTGGCAAATCAATGATGTTGACTTTTTATTATTATTATTTTTTTAATATTTATTTCTGCAAAATAATACTCCACTGGCAAGCAGCTTAACCACAAAGTGAATCATGTCCTTACTGGGTGTAAAAACGAACACTCATTAAAGAAAAACCCTACCACTTTTACTTACAGCTAAAAGTTTGTCTCCAATCTGAAGTTTGCCATCTTTATGGGCTGCCCCCCCTTCAATGATTTTGGTTACGTAGATGCTGTTGTCTCCAGGTATATGCTGATTTCCTACACCACCAGCAATACTGAAACCAAGACCTGCTTGAAGATAAAGTTTTTACTCAAGAAACCTTTTAGCATTCATTAGATTCAAATTACTGTACAAATAATAATGCTCTTTGCATCATTTATGTGTATGTACATACATACATTTTTATATATATAAAAATACTAGGCTGTGGCTGAAGCAATACTGGATGTCTTTCCAAGTGAACTCCATGATGTTCCAGAAAGTTCTGGAAAAACTACAACATTTACAGAAGTTCTGACAACCAAAACCTAAATTGTTTACTTAATACATTGCGAAGGGTGCACATAGCAAAGCTATTGCATTGCCAGTAGTATTTAAAGAACTGTTTTCCAACATGTCTGCATATAGAAACAAAAAGAACATTTATCTGAACTTCTTTAATCTCTCAAAAATCTTTCTAAGTCATTCACATGAAATATTTTACTCCTGTTTATAACATACGTGAAAATTACTAAATAGTATCAGCAACACATTTTTATCATTTGAAAGTAAAACAGGCATTCTACAAGAATAGTTTAAGGACACTCATGGAAGAAAATTCAGAAGCATTTGAGAAGTCACTGTCTAAATTTTCATTATTCTGCTTGAACTACGCATGGAAGTTGCGGTGTTATTTTGAAAAAAATATGCAGAAATTTATCATCATCTTTATGCTTCTTGTGAAACAGAAATTTTAGACTTCCTACATACCTTTAGGGCCTTTTACAAGCTTTATTTCCACTATTTTTTCTGTGACTGGTTTTCTTCTTTTGACATACAATCGTACAATTGATCCCGCTTCTTTTAATGCTTCAACTGCTTTGCTGTGTGTCACATCACGAACATCAACCTCGTTTACTCGTAGAATACAATCATTAACCCTAGAGACAGCAACATTCATGTTCAGCTGCTACATTATAACACAGCAGACACATTAGGAGATTAATATTTTATCTAAAATACACTAAAACTAGTGTTAAGACAGTAAGATACATAGATTTTGCTTCAAAACTATATTGATTCAAGACAATACTCTAAAATTAGTCATTAGTGCTTACACATATAACAAAGATAGCTAGAAAATATGTAAATGGAATATCTTGTCCCCATCTGAAGGGGATGCTCTCTAAATGAAACACACAAGATAGAATTTTGAACATGGCTTTATACAAACTACCTTTAATTTAGAGATGTAAAAAAGAATTTAAAAAAAAATTAGGCATCATACAATAAGAATTCACTAGTTTTAAACCATGCTATGAACAAGTCAAACTCCCTTCCTACTTTCCACAAGCTGATTAAGTGCCAGCTTTCCATTCCATTTAATGTGTTGCTGTAGTATTATGAAGCTCTCATTACACTAAGTAGAATGCCTGACCCACCTGTCACTGAGTTCTGCCAGATGTACCTTCTGACAATGACCAACAAGCTAAAATGAAGTCTTGAAATAAGCTTAATAAGACTAAAAAGCTTACAGTCATCAGGCATTGACACCAAATATGATAGAAGCAAGTTCTCGACAACACAACAGAGGAAAAAACAAAAGTTGATCCTATGATCACCTTAATTTTTTTTCTACACAGTGATACGGGAGTTTACTGCACTGGATTAAAAATAACTAAAAATAATTCATTCAAGCAATTTGTTATGAACTTTAACAGTACCTTTCAAATTAAGTTGCAAATATCACTTGCTACCATATGCCAGCACTGGTAAAGTAGTATCATCCCAAGATTAAATAAGAAAATGGGGGATACTAGAGAAGGAGTACTCTATCAATTTAAACAAACACATGGCTTTTGAAGATGTGCAGCATCTTTCCAAAATTGAAGCATAGTTATACCAAGCACAGAAGAGGGCTGTTAAGCTCAATGACCTTGCATATTAGAAAACCTGCACATAAATAACCAGGAGTTAACTATCCTACATATCTAAGCTTTTCCTTTGTATATTGAATTAGGAACTATAGAACATTCAGCACAATCAGTTTATACCACCAAATAAAAAATGAAAATTTCACTGAAGTTCACCCTGCTGCAGATTTTCTTGGTTGAAAAAAAAAGAATTTAAAAAATGGTCCAAACAGTTTTCATTATGTACAAATTACTTCTGCAAGATAAACTTATTTAAAATGCAATGTATTATATAGACTGAAACAAACAGAAAATGTTCTATCACCTGTTAGAAAAAATAGTAATAAACATTTAGTAACCCGATACAGAAAGTCATCATACCGTAATCTTCCATCCTGTGCAGCTGCACCCCCGGCTATAATTTTTGTAATGAAAATACTTGAATCATCCCCAATATGTGGGTTGTCTGTGCCACCTGCAATGCTAAAGCCAAGTCCTGAATTTCCCTAAAGTTAGAGGGGAAAAAAAATTACGCATTTCTTTTTTGGGGGGAAATATATATAGATAAGATTCAATATAAAACTAAAATTTCATAAAACTGACTGATAAAAATTAAGACATTTTAAGCAATATACTATATGTAAGTATTCGCAATACATATATGGAACTCTATGTAAGACGTGTAATTACACTTGCTTTTACAGAAGCAGGCAGGACAAGTCATTGTATCACTGTAAGAGCTGCAGATGCAAACTCACCCCATTTCTTATTGAAGCGAACCTGACAAACTAGAGAGAAAGTTCCTTTTCCAATGAGCTACGTATTTGAAGTTGTTCATATCAATATTTGCTCCTCACTGTTTTTTCACAAAAAATCTCAAGTAATGTAATATATCCTTACAGACACAAAGACCCACTGACATTTTCTCTTCAAAGGTTGCCTGCCCTTATTATCAGCTGTAAGACCTCTTCAGCCTCTCAGTACTGACCAGAACTGTACAGACATCAAATATAGACAACAATTTCTCCTTGTTAGTAACGCATTTCAAGGAAGAGAACTTAGATAGATCTTTACATTGTAAACCTTAAAAAAGCAATGCGTATGACAATGCATATGATCATTTGTAATCTCAACTGGAAGCCTGAATCTCATTATATAATAAAACTTGTTTGTATAAATATATAAATAAAGCCCGTTACGTCTGGTAATATATGAAATTATTTTTTTTAATACTTTCTGCAAGTCTAGATAATAACCTATAATGCAGTATGTCTTCAAAATTCTTCCCTCATTTTACTATCAATGGTCAAGTATACCAATAAAAACTGCTCCAGAAAGTACGTATATTGAGGTTAAATATACATAAGGGAAAAACAGTAAGGACTGTTTCAAATTGCCATTTAGCTATATCAAAATAGGTTAATTTTTCATATTTATCTATTACAAGCCCCACTTGAAAACAGAGTACAGGAAGACATTTAGCATGTTACCCTTTCAAGAGTAATTTCTTCATACTCATAATCTGCATCTGTGCCATTGACCTAAAAAGAAACAGAAATGAGACTTAGAGGATTTTTACACTTGATACAACACACTTAGCTAGGCAGGCAGCTCATTCCCATCACATCTCAGCTGATACACACTGACCAGTGAGCTCAGAAGTGTGATTTTCACACCACTCTGTACGTGCAGCAGACACTTTTCCTGTTAGTTTAAATGTAAAGCTTTGCAGAGAGCACTTCTACAAGGATACTGCACAGCAGAAGCCTACTGATGACCTCCAGAAAGAACTGCTCTTGATGTTCTTCAGGCCATACAACCTGAGCAAGTTAGAAGTGAGATAAAAGGAAGGGGTTGTAGGGTAGAGAAGAAATTGCATAAAAGATCAGAGCAATATTTTCAAACAATTGTTCCTCCCAGAGCAGAGAAAAATCAAAAGATGGATGCTTTGCACAATTTCTCACTAGAAATGCATAAAACCCTTCTAAAGCAGCTTTAAAAAAAAACATTTTTACTAGCATTTTTCACATTACATATATACTAAAGACCAACACATTACAAGAGGACCAAAACCAAAAGAATTTGAAATATTTTATGAAGCTAGATGAGAAAAAATACAAATACTAGAAGTAAGCCATGATCCAAAGGGAAGCCTTGTCCTCCACAACTTTTACAGGCTCTCTAGTACCAGGCTCATGTATGCCTCACTACAGTTTTGTTAATCTCTAATTATATCTACCCTTACTGCAACACACACCATATCCATTCCAGACATAACAGATTATTATCTTCCTCTTTGCACAGTACCTCAAAAATGATACATCCTTAATAGTTTGTTCAATGGAAACGATACTGTGTCTTTAAACACGTGATATTTCTCCATTAAAAAGGGAAGAGGTCTTGGCCTTCTGAACACATGAAACTAGATCTGTTTCTACACCAACACCAAAGAAAAACTTCTCAATCACAGTGGCTTAAGTTAGCTTAGTCTTTGAACTATTATCTGCAAAAACGACATGTGCTAACCGAACCAGCCATCTAGAATTACATCACGCCAGGGAAGTGGTTGAAGATGATTGATCAGTAGGTGGCTTTTTTTTTTTTTTAATAAACAAGGATGATTAATAACTTCCCTATTCATTACTGTTAAAAATGCCAACCCTAATGTATGTAAGCAATCTATTTCCATGTACCTAACTCTAACCCAAATTTAATACATTCTAGATAAAGAGGAGTAAAGAAGGATCTCCATGTCTGTAATTTACTTTAGGTCCTTTCTCCAGACCCTCTCATTACTATTTATACACTTTTCAATTGATTTTATCTAGTGAACTGAACCTTAGCACAGGCAGGAAGGAGCAAAGGTACACAAAATGATAAAAATCAGTCCTATTTTATTTTTGCAAATTTTGAAGGCATCTAGGATCTGTGGAGCCACACACTATTTGCAGGGACTTCTCCTGGATAAAAGAAACTACAGCATTCTACACAAGTACAGTCATTTTGCCATAACAGAAGCCCAGCACTTTGCTTTGAATTATTAGCAGTTCAGCACAATTTGGTTAGTCTTTTGGTTGTAATAGAGTTAATTTTGCTGGTATGGTTAACCTTTTCATACGTCACCATCCTAGTTTTGTTTCTATTTCCTTGTCTGCTTGCTTGTTTTTACAAAGAATAAAAAATATGCTTCTTGGTGTCTTTTTCCCAACCCAAATTGAGTTCTAAGATGGTGTACTTCCTCAGCAGCCTTGTAATTCAGTTAACAAGAGCTGTGTTCTTGAATATTTTTCATCACTGACTTTGTTTTGTTCTGTTTTGTTGTTTTGGCTTGGTTTTCCAATAGAAAAAAAGCTTTAACAGTTAAAGGTTTGTAGATTCATGATGCAGTTACCTCACAGCTGTGATTTTACCTTACATACCACTGAACAATTCCATTACCTACATGGGAACCTGGAAGAATATTCCTTTAGCTCCTATGCTTACATAGTAGGTTCAACTACAGATAACTATGAGTGAATTTGTTTTATGTTCACTGCAAACTGGTAAGTCAGATAGCTTGTAATTTTGAGTGTCATTTTGTTCTGTTAGGCCTATTTTCTATTTCTGTTTCTATTATCTACCATCCCACAAGGGATTCTATCAGATGAAGCCTTCTGAAACGTGAATACATTCTTATTAATCATTTGTCTTTCTGATTTAGCTTGTGTGTGCACAGACACCTCACCTTTGGTATTCTTTTCTAAACTGTGTCACATGAGTAAAAGGGCCAGGCACTGCAGACTTCGGCTGTGATCTTTTATTAAGTCAGCATTATTCATACTCAGGACTCATAAATGAGCCATTTACGTCACTGTACTAATCGTTTGTCTTCCACTTAAACTGTTAATTCACGCTTTTGCCTGTCTTGATCTACTACAGCTTCTTTTTAGCAACTTTAAATTATTAATGTTTTTGACAGTAACAAGATTTGTTCTTGTTCTTTATGATTGCTAAGTACAGCCAAAAAAAAAAGTAAATCTATGCTTTACTTGCTATAATAAACTCAATATAAAGTAACTAGTACAGACCTTAACACTATTCAGGAAAACAACAAATGGGACATATGTAACTGTAAGAGGAAGGTACAGGGAAAAAAAATCAGATCTGAAACCTATGTCAAACTTGCATATGTTCCAAAGCCTCTGAAGACCATCTGCCAGTGGTGCTCTTAGCACAGATCATACACTGCCAAACACAAATTTTGGCCTCCATATAGCCACACTTATTACCTTAATGTTTCCAACAGAATCAACAATTTTTATGAACATTTAGAGCACTAAAATCTTTAGTAAGGCCAGTGTGTTGAGAAGTGTTTTATGAGAAGTGCAACGGAAATGGCACATTAAATATTAAAGCATCTGCCAACACAGCTGAAGATACGGATTATTCTCTGAGGTTCCAGAAGTTCAGGGTCCTAACACTGCGTTTTGCATTGTGTTGCACTGTCACATAGCGGTACTCACACAGAACCTTCCACGTACAATCTACAATTTATTTTATTTCATTAGTAGATTTTTTTTCTCATAAAAAGCTATCTAAGGAGTTAGATAAACATCAGGAGACCTGACAAAACCACATATCATAAGAGAGGTAAAACAGGCTTTTTTGATCAGTAACAACAGACCTAAACAACTAACATTATCTGAAGTTGTAATTGAAAGGTAGTGTAGGCTTACGTATGTTGGAGTCTCCAAAGAATCTGTATTCACCAGCACTGGCGGGGGATTTGCCTTTAAAAGAAGAATCAAAAAAATATTACACAACGTAGAAGAAAACACTAACAGTAATTATACAACATTTGGTTTGCTGGGTTTCTCAAAGGTCTGTCAAAAGGTAGCCTCAGCTTAACAATCTCAAATATTGACCTCTTTTGAAACACTTGTTTCTATCCTGAAGAAAGTGCTTTCACACCACAAAATCACATTCTGAGCTCATAGATTTTGTATACAAATTCTGTCTTTTATCTTGTTTTTCAAGTGGAAAAAAATATGATTCATGCTATCATTGGACAAAATGTCAGTTACCCTAGTGTTTGTGATACGACATTCAGGACTGCTTAACCAGCCAATATCCTAAAAAAGTTCTGGTGGCTTTGATTCCTACTTCTTCCTACTGGAAAGTTTTTTGTATTTCACTTTCTTTTTTTATTGTTTCAAAAAAAAAAAAAACTGCAAAAATGCAAGCTTATAGATAACTATCTTATTGAAGAAAATATCTACAAAACCATCTTGTGAAAAGCAATTCACATCAGACATTCATTCACAGTACAGCAACATGTACTTCCATGATGTGGGAATGGAAATGTTGTTTTTGCAGTGTTACATTGTATAGAAGGAAGGAATGTGGTATTGAAATATGCTTACAGTGATAAGAAAGCTTAACAGAAAACCTTGTAAAATGCAGACAGCCGGACTCCTTAGAGCAATTAGGTGAAGATCACGGTGTCAAGTCAAATCAGATAAGTGATGAAACATTACCACTTCAAACAGTAAAAAAAGTCAAAAGAAGCTTGAAATTTAACAGGCCAGCAACTGAAGGCCAGGCATTGTCTGTGAAGCATCAGATAGATTGTGAACCTGGATTACCCAGTCAATGGGGAAACAGGGGAGGGTCCTGTCATCAAAAAGTATATAAACTGTGTTTTGGAACTAGTGGGTGCGCTCTCCTGCTTGTGGGGCGCCCGCCATTGCAATCGCGAATAAATTACTACTTCACTGAGATCCTCGCCTGAGCCTAAGTTATTGGCTACGGAGTGTTTCTCACAATTGGGGGCTCGTCCGGGAGCCAGTCACCTACCGGGGAGCCCCACCGCCGCAGCAGCAGGAAGGCATGCCCCGCTGATTTCAGCGGTCCTGTGCATCGACGGTGGCGGTTCTGCGGAGAGCTGACAGAGGGCCCGAGACTGATTAAAGAGGCAGGATCCGTGAAGTAGTGGGGAAAAGGAAGAAGGTAGGCACTCAGGGTTTTAAGAATTGATCCGGTAACTCTGTGCACAGACCAAGGTAAGAAATATTAAGTATTGCCTCGGGGGTCGGGTGAGACTCTGTGTGATGTGTGATGTGTGATTGAGACGTACTTTTGTACGAAGCGAGTGTGGAGTCCTGATCCGCGGTTCCGTAGCTCCGCGAGGGGCGCGGCCGGAGACGGACGAAGCGTGAGATAAGGGAGAGAAAGGAAGAGTCTCGGGAAATTTGGTGTGCGGTAATCCTTGCACGGGGTAGTGCTCGGAGTACACCAGGGAAATTTGGTGTGCGGTAATCCTTGCACGGGGTAGTGCTCGGAGTACACCAGGGAATTTTGGTGTGCGGTAAGCCTTGCACAGGGTAGTGCTTGGCAGTACACCAGGGAAATTTGGTGTGCGGTAATCCTTGCACGGGGTAGTGCTCGGAGTACACCAGGGAATTTTGGTGTGCGGTAAGCCTTGCACAGGGTAGTGCTTGGCAGTACACCAGGGAAATTTGGTGTGCGGTAATCCTTGCACGGGGTAGTGCTCGGAGTACACCAGGGAATTTTGGTGTGCGGTAAGCCTTGCACGGGGTAGTGCTTGGCAGTACACCAGGGAAATTTGGTGTGCGGTAATCCTTGCACGGGGTAGTGCTCGGAGTACACCAGGGAATTTTGGTGTGCGGTAAGCCTTGCACGGGGTAGTGCTTGGCAGTACACCAGGGAAATTTGGTGTGCGGTAATCCTTGCACGGGGTAGTGCTCGGAGTACACCAGGGAATTTTGGTGTGCGGTAAGCCTTGCACGGGGTAGTGCTTGGCAGTACACCAGGGAAATTTGGTGTGCGGTAATCCTTGCACGGGGTAGTGCTCGGAGTACACCAGGGAATTTTGGTGTGCGGTAAGCCTTGCACAGGGTAGTGCTTGGCAGTACACCAGGGAAATTTGGTGTGCGGTAATCCTTGCACGGGGTAGTGCTCGGAAGTACACCAGGGAAATTTGGTGTGCGGTAATCCTTGCACGGGGTAGTGCTCGGAGTACACCAGGGAATTTTGGTGTGCGGTAAGCCTTGCACGGGGTAGTGCTTGGCAGTACACCAGGGAAATTTGGTGTGCGGTAATCCTTGCACGGGGTAGTGCTCGGAGTACACCAGGGAATTTTGGTGTGCGGTAAGCCTTGCACGGGGTAGTGCTTGGCAGTACACCAGGGAAATTTGGTGTGCGGTAATCCTTGCACGGGGTAGTGCTCGGAGTACACCAGGGAATTTTGGTGTGCGGTAATCCTTGCACGGGGTAGTGCTCGGAGTACACCAGGGAAATTTGGTGTGCGGTAATCCTTGCACGGGGTAGTGCTCGGAGTACACCAGGGAAATTTGGTGTGCGGTAAGCCTTGCACGGGGTAGTGCTTGGCAGTACACCAGGGAAATTTGGTGTGCGGTAATCCTTGCACGGGGTAGTGCTCGGAAGTACACCAGGGAATCTGGTAAACTCATAGGTGTGCGGTAGCCCTTGCACGGGGAAGTGCTTGGCAGTACACCCCCATTTTCCAGAATAGGAAAAATGGGAAATATGAGTTCCAGGGGACAGGGAGATATCCCTGGGGGAGTGCCTCCCGACTGTCCTTTAGGAAGGATGTTGAGAAATTGGAAGAATAACCCCAAAACTAAGGAAAAAGATAGGAAGAAAATGGTTAAATATTGTGTATCAGTCTGGACGAAAGAACCAATTAAAGGAGCTGCAGTATTTTGGCCAAAATACGGGTCTGACAAAGATTGGGTATGTCAGGCCTTAAATTTTTATGTTAATAACAAATTTCCATTTTCGGAAGAAGAATCTGAGTATGCAGCTTGTTGGATACAAGGAATAAATTTGGTTTTGAGCAAAATCAGAATAAAGAGGGAAAGAAAAAGGAAGAGACAAGTGATAAATGGGACCTTCTGGATAACTTACCTCCTCCTTATAACCCCCAAGTTGCTGCAGCAGCAGCGGCTGCTGTAGCAGTTCCTCCGAAAGAAGAGACAGGAACTATAGATAACATTAGCTCTGGGAACAGGAGGTACCCCAAACTGGTAAAAGAATTAGAACAAGGTAGAAGAGGTACTGAAAATTTTGCCTTCCCTGATACTAACAGCACTAACACTAACTGTGTATCCTCTTAAGTGAACTTCCCCCCCTCCTTACCAGCAGAGAGGTTAGGAGTTTCCTAGGACCTAACTTATACTCTTGGGGAGGGGGAATTATGTATATAAATATGTTGTTTACAGGGAAAGAAATGGGAATGATCAGGAGGAGAGCTGCAATACAAAAATGGGAAAGAACTCATCCTCCAGGACCAGGGGTAATACCGGCAGGGCAGAAATAACCACTTGCCGATCCTGGCTGGAAGAATAATAGTGTGCAACACAGAAATCATATGAGAGACTTGGGGTCAGAATGAGAAAGTACTTGGGGATGAATCCTGAGGACCCGGTATCCCAAGGGCTCTTGAAAGTTCATTTTGTGATTGAAGCCTGGCAAGATGCACAGAAAATGCTCCAGAAGGTGGGGGGGATGTAGTGAACAGTCACTGGGGGGCCCTCCTGTGGGAGGCCCTGAACGTGTGTGTCAAGAGGGGAGATGAGAAGGAAAAGCAGAGAGTGAAACTAATGGTATTGACAGTGTAGCAGGTAGTCAGGCAGAGGGTTGGAGAAAGAGGAAGAAAATCTTCAGGGGGAGTCAGGGCCAGGATGGAAAAGAGGGGAAGAGAGATGAAGGAATGGCAGGCAAGGAAAGCAACCCGTGTTGTGGCCTGAATCTTAGCAGGGACAGGCTTTGATGGGATGTTTTAAGTGTGGGCAGGCTGGCCACTTCAGGTAGGAATATCCGGAGTGGAAGAAGGAGGAGAGAAGGAAAATGGGATGAGGGAGAAAGGTATGGAATTAAGTTGGCTAATGACTGAGACTTTGGAGAAAGTACAGGCTGGAGAAAGATAGGAAGAAGTGTTAAAAAGGGTTATTAAAGGTGTTAAAGGTGTGGTATGTAATGTTTGACAGAGCTGTTTTTTTGAATGAGTTGGGAAAGTTGAATGAGCAGGGAAAGAGGATGTAGGCATTATCTAAGTAACCGTCTAGAAGTTTTGGTATATTTGCTGTGGTGTTTGGTCAGTTTCCCAAGTATCGAGAAGGGGGGGGGGGGGCAGGGGGGGCAGCCTGCTCCACCAGGGGCCTCTCCACAGGCCGCAGGGGGCTTCGGCTCCGGCGCCTGGAGCGCCTCCACCCCCTCCGTCTGTGCTGACTTTGGTGTCTGCGGGGAGGTTTCTCACTCCTCGCTCTCCCAGCTGCTGTTGAGCAGCAGGTTTTTGTTTGTTTGTATGTTTGTTTTCGTGGATGTGCTCTCACAGAGGCACGGACTGTGTTGCTCATGGCTTGGCTCTGGGCAGCGGTGGGCCCCTCTGGGGCCGGATGAAATTGTCCCTTATCTGCTACGGGGTGGTTTCTGGATTCTCCTCGTGGGGGCTGCCACTGCAGCCCCCTCCCGAACCTTGCCATCAAACACAATACACAGGGGCAGCTAGGTCATTACTGGCCTGTAAAGTATCAGGGATTAAATTAACTAATGAAACCCTAACAAGTGATGGGGGTAGAAGGGGCTGGGGTAACAGTGCCACCTTTGGGGGGTACCAAGCTGAGACTAGGGGATAAAATGATCTCTGGGCAATTATTGTATGTACCCAAGGCAGGGACTAACTTGTTGGGAAGGGATTTGATGATGAAATTGGGCATTCAAATAGTAAATTGTTAGACTGGAATAACAGTGGTATTAATGGAGTGCTCTCAGGCCCTGAGAGCAAAGATATATTCACCTCTGACTGGAAAGACTCTGAAGTGGGGGCGGAAGCAACAATACATATGGACAGTTTTACCTCAGGGGTTTACAGGGCCACCGATTAATTTGGGCAAAGTTCTAGAACAGATTTTGGAGCAATTCCAACCTCCCAAGGAGGAATTTCTGTTACAAAATGTGTATGATTGTTTATTGTCAGGACAGGAGAAAACAGTTGTGAAGGAAGCTACTAACAAGCTATTCAACTTTCTGGGAAAGCAGGGCTTGGGAGTATTGAAAAATAAATTACAATACGTAGAAAGAGAAGTCAGGTATTTAAGGCATCTAATGTCTGAGGGAAAACTGAGAATAAATCCAGAGAGGATTCAGGGAATTGTTGAAAACTAAGAAAGAACTAAAAAGTTTTTAAGAGAGATTTCTGTAAGGAATCAGGAGCCACGAAGCCTGAGGGAAAATGGATACTCCCTGATGGGAGAGAAATGCTGAATAAAGCACCAATGAGGCAAATATGATGTTTTACATCAAGAGAGTCATTGGGAGATGCAAGCAATGTGTGATGTTGTGCTAAGAAAGTATGTCTGTGTAGGAATATACACTTTAGTGAAGCAAATATGCAGAGGATGTACCATATGTCAAAAAGCAAATAAAAAGGTCATTTGTAACTAACCTAGAGGGGGACGGGAGCCAGGGATTCGACCTTTACAAAGTATACAGGTAGACTTTACTGAGTTACGTAAAGGAGGGAGATTTAAGTACTTGTTTGTCCTAATTGGCCACGTGACTGGATGGGTGTAAGCTTTCCCCTCTTATCTGCCACTGCAAACACGGTGGCTAAGGTATCACCGGAGCAAATAGTCCCTAGATATGGGATAGCTG
Organism: Anser brachyrhynchus; assembly: GCF_964034855.1. Lineage (NCBI taxonomy): Eukaryota > Metazoa > Chordata > Aves > Anseriformes > Anatidae > Anser > Anser brachyrhynchus. The sequence continues at coordinate 13,474,458 of NC_137703.1, read as the reverse complement.
AAAACATTGATTCAGATCAAGGAAATAATTTCACTTCACAAGTACTGCAAGGGTTAATGCAGGCCTTAGAGATTGAGTGGGCTTTTCACACCCCCTGGCACCCCTCCTCTTCTGGGAAGGCAAAGCGAATGAACCAGACATTAAAGAAGCAATTAACTAAATTAGTGTTAAAAACCCAACTTCCTTGGGTAAAATGTTTACTTTTAGCACTCCTCCAGGTTCAAACAGCACCAAGAAACAATATAGGAATTTCACCGTATGAGATGCTGTTCGGATTACCCTGTCTGGGCAGAAGGGATGAGATACCACAATTCGAAACAAGAGAGTTTTCTTAAGAACTGTGTTCTGGGGTTGTCCTCTTCTTTGTCATTTCTCAGGACCCGTGGGAAATTGGGTCCTGATTCAGACCTGGAAAGGATCAACTCCGGCCCGAATGGGAAGGACACTTCCAAGTACTACTAACCACTGAAACAGCCATAGGAACTGCGGAAAAAGGTTGGACTCACTATACTCGAGTGAAGGCATCCGTCGACCCTAGTACCTGGGAAGCTGTTCCTACAGAAGACTTGTTGGAAGCTGAAATCGAAGAGAAAAATCTCATAGCGGACTCTGAGCGGGATAAGAGCTTGCGATTGTAAACTAACCTTTTATTTTCACAGGTAACTAATGAGTGTGACTTGTGATTGAGAGAAAGGACTGGCCTATAGTGAATTGAAGTGTTCCCAAGGGGGGTTTGTTATGGTAGTAGTGTATATCTTATTCTTTGTATTGATAATTATTTGGAAACCTAAGGTTTAAAAATAATGACAGGGAAAAATCAATTATTAATTTTGTTTTTAGTGATTATAGGCCTCAGAGAAAGCCTTGGTCAATTGGCAACTTGGAAAAGGCATGACCAGATAATAGTAAGATGGGATACCCCATAAAAATATGGGTGAATGTGACAGAGGGTTATGTACCACAATCTGCCATGTTTGATGCTTGTGAGGTGTTAGCTTGTGGAGATTTAAATGCCCAACGACAATTGAGCAGAGGGAACAAATAACTGGTAGAGACCCAACAGCCAGATTGAGAATAGCTGTATGGAAACGATCCTCTATTGCCATCAGAGAAAGGGAGAAACTCAAGGAGAAAACAGGAGAGAAAACAGGAGGCCTTCTTTGAAATGCGGCAGTTCAAACATTTGAGATTGAAACAGGGTATGGGGATGTGAATGCCTGGATAGAATGGGTCAAATATACTGTCCAGAGTCTCAACCATAGCAATTGCTATGCTTGTGCCTCGGGATGACTGATTGCCCAGATAGTGCCCTGCCCACTGGGGTGGACCGAGGACTCCCGAGGGATGCGATGTATGATTGCATTGTACCAAGAAAAGACTGCCTGGGGAAATGAGGCCTGTAAGTCTCTCTCTTTACTATTCCCTTCCTCGCATGATAGCAATATCAGGGTTCCCCCTGTATTCTCCACAGCTATAGGTAACCATACAGCTTGCCTCTCACGGCAGGGTGTGAGTGCTACCTGGCATCTGGGAGAATTTGCCTTGTGCACGAGGACCTTGAATGCTACTGAGGACTTGATGGGAAACTGCTCCAGACTTGAGATCCCCAGGGCAGATCTCTGGTGGTACTATGGAGGGAAGATCTTACGGTCCACCCTACCATCTAACTGGGGAGGCACTTGTGCACTTGTTCAATTAGCTATACCCTTCACCCTGGCATTTGAAAGCGAAACATCACAAATACCCAGAAGAAGTAAAAGAGGCTTAGGAATATCATTTGATGATAGAGTATACATAGATTCTATAGGGGTGCCTAGAGGAGTTCCTGATGAACATAAAGCCAGGAATCAAATTGCTGCAGGGTTTGAGTCACTGTTCTGGTGGGTAACAATTAATAAAAATGTGGATTGGATTAATTATATCTATTATAATCAGCAGAGATTCATAAACTATACAAGAGATGCGATAAGAGGAATCGCTGAACAACTAGATGTCACCAGCAAAATGGCTTGGGAAAACAGAATAGCATTAGATATGATTCTTGCGGAGAAAGGTGGTGTGTGCGTGATGCTGGGCAACCATTGTTGTACTTTTATCCCTAACAATACTGCCCCGGATGGCACAGTAACTAGAGCATTGCAAGGGCTTACCACCCTTGCCAATGAATTGGCAGAAAACTCAGGAGCAGACACTTCCATCACAGGATGGTGGGAATCTTGGTTTGGTAAATGGAAAGGAATGGTAGTGTCCATATTTACATCCTTGATTGTAGTAGCAGGAGTTTTGACAGCCATTGGTTGTTGCATTATCCCCTGTGTAAGGGGACTTGTCCAACGGTTAATTGAAACTGCACTTTCGAAACAAATGACCATGGATACACCACCCTACTCAGATAAGATGATGATATTAGAGGAAATGGAAAGCAAAGAAAGTGAAGAAGAGGAAGACATCTACCAAATTACACCTTAGAGCAAAATTTTGCAAAAATCAACAAATTATAAAAAGAGAAAAGGGGGGAATTGTGGGAATGGAAATGTTGTTTTTGCAGTGTTACATTGTATAGAAGGAAGGAATGTGGTATTGAAATATGCTTACAGTGATAAGAAAGCTTAACAGAAAACCTTGTAAAATGCAGACAGCCGGACTCCTTAGAGCAATTAGGTGAAGATCACGGTGTCAAGTCAAATCAGATAAGTGATGAAACATTACCACTTCAAACAGTAAAAAAGTCAAAAGAAGCTTGAAATTTAACAGGCCAGCAACTGAAGGCCAGGCATTGTCTGTGAAGCATCAGATAGATTGTGAACCTGGATTACCCAGTCAATGGGGAAACAGGGGAGGGTCCTGTCATCAAAAAGTATATAAACTGTGTTTTGGAACTAGTGGGTGCGCTCTCCTGCTTGTGGGGCGCCCGCCATTGCAATCGCGAATAAATTACTACTTCACTGAGATCCTCGCCTGAGCCTAAGTTATTGGCTACGGAGTGTTTCTCACAATGAGAAATATGTTATGGATTCATAGGCTGTAAGAAGTTAGACATTACTGCTACAGAAATACAAAATTATATGACATGCTTACTGTCCAGGAACTTTAGAATAAGGAAACAATTATTTGCTTATGTTACTGAAAACTTTTCTATGAAAATGCAGTTTCAGCTGAAAGAAAATTCATACTGGAAAAATGTATCTGAAACACTTTGAAACAGATTTCTTTTTTTTTCCCCTCCAATACATAAGGAAGAGGCTGAGTGGAATAAAAATACTTTTCATGCCTCATACTAATGGCAGGCACAAACGGAGAAGCCACAAATGTTTGCATTCTTTCCTAGATATAACTAGATGCTCTTCTCACTGACAAGGGAACTTCCAAGAACTACAGGCAATGGTGTTGTAAATGCTAGCATCCGGCCTGCTCTAAGAACAAAATGAGTGCAGATATGTTCCTGACCCCAAATACTGTTCATATACTAAGCCCAATGAGATGTACGAACTCAGTGGCACAACACCAAGTAAATCTCGATTTCATTAAAGTTGTAGGGAGATTTTCATACGTATAAAAATTCATAATCTGCAAAATTAAGATATTATTTTTTTTTTTAACATCTTTCTCTGGGTATGTATAAATGTGTATGTGTGTGTGTAAATGTGTCTGTATGTGTGAGCAAAAATTTTTTTTTTTAGGTACAGTTTAACAGACTGTAACAAAAGCCAGCGTTAAACACATTTAAAGACCTACAAAAACATGACAATTACATTAACATCTTCATATTCTGCATTTTAGCCTCATTACCATTACATCAACAAACTTCTGAAAAAAACGTAAGTTTTTTAAAAAACCCCAAAAGCTAGGAAGCAAGGGGTGACTTGGATGTTCCCTACAAAAGACTGAGCTGAAAACAAACGATCGTTCTCTGCCCAGAAGCAGCCATTTACCACCTTCTCCAAGCAGGAAGGAGGACACATTTCTGGCAGCCACTCCAGAGGTAGGCCTGGACACTACAGACACAGGGCAACACCTAACTCAAAACAGCAAATGTTTTTCGAAAGACGACCAGCTATTTCAGTCTGTTATGCAAGACACCTCCAAATTACCTAACAGTTTCAAACTGCTGTGCCAGGGCTTGTTCAAATATTTAAAAGCCACTTGACGAGTCTGTTTACAAGCACACTAAGGGCTTGCCTAAGGGGTAAAGTGACTAACAGAATAGAGAAACGTATCTGTTGCACAAAACTGCATCTGCCAAATCCAAAATTGATACCTTCCTACGGTGTTTTCTAATTGCTTAGAACTGTGTATGATGCAGAATTACATAGCTGGCTCCTGCAGGCATTTGTATGCACCCAGAAGACAGAGGCACAGATCACCCAGTTCTTGCTGCTCTGCTTGTAAACCAGCACCGTCGGCGGGTACAAACACTGCCACAGTGATGGCTGTTGAGTAGTCTCTCAGTCAAAAAAATATTTTACAATATTTTCTCAAATAAAAAAAATACACGTTCTAATTATTATTATGATTTTAAGTTAAATTTAGCAGTTCCCTGAAAGTAAGTGTTACTGGAAACTCAACAGGCTTTATCCGTCAGGTCTGACAGTAGAAGTCCACCGGTGTGCCCTTGTCTGTCTGCCTCATATGCTGATGTGGACACAATCACTCCAAAAGAAGGATATAGATTTAAAACTAGCCATGTTTCTGGTCTGCCTGTTACAAGTATGGGTGACAGGTTTATGTAAACACATTTCCACTAGAAACTCGACTTTTAAAAAAGAATAAGAACTTTTTATAAGTTACTGGACTACGTAACATTTAGCATTGTAACAGAGAAAAAATTAACGCCTGTTGCAGGTTTAGCCACCCAGTTTGACAGCAGACCTTAAGAAAAGAATACTGATGTGTAGACTACAGAAATATCCCAGTATTGTATTATTCTTGACAGCTTAATTCCCTTTTGAAGTTAACACGGATCTGTCACCAAAAAGTTAGAAGTGGTGGCACATCTTTTTAGAAGGCATGTCTTCATCATTCAATATTTTTTCAGTAAAACTCACAATAAAAGTCAAAATCAAATAAAAGCAGAAGGCTTTTCTATTTGCAAAAACGTCACCACTATCTATCCTAAATTACTCTATAGCTGGCCAGGGTGCAGTCACACATTCAAAGTTATACACAAGATAGTGATGTTAACTCATGTTTACTGCTTTCTCTCATCTTTTGGCAGCTTCTGTCGTGCTTTGTGTGTTTTTTCTGTCGTGGTTTGTGTGTTGTTGACATTTTATCCTAAAGGATAAAGGCCTAGAAGTGAACATCATTCTGTGAGTCAAATTATTAAGAACAGAAATTAACAAAATACCCTTGTATTCTACCGTGCCCCAAGTACACCAACAACAGAAACAGAACAGAAGTCATGGATGAAAGACTTACACTGAGTATATGAGATAATTATCCAGAATAAATAATTCAAGCAGTCGGAGCATTACGTGCCAACAAAAAATATCCCTTTCTTTCCATTCCTTTATGGTGCTTTCTTTAGTTGTTTCAAAAAATTATTAATATACATTTATGTGAAACATATGCACTTTTAAATGGACTAAAAGCTGCTATAAAACAAACAAAACACAGGATGGAACAGCAGTGTATTACTAATTTAACTATTTCACGTTCATTTCAAACTTGTATGGCAGTACCAAAACATTTAATTTAAACAAAAAGAATGAAATAAATTATATAAGAGTTGAACAAATTTAACAACAAAAACAACAGAAAAGAATAAAAACCTGCGGTATGGTGGATGGGATGACAGTGGTCTCGGCAGGGACTGGTGGGACAGGGATCACAGGGACAATGGGAGAAGAGGAAGGAACAGCTTCTGTGGGCTAAAAATCACCAATACAATGTCAAAAATAATGAAAACTACAAAAACATTCTAAAACAAACAAGATTCAAATTGTATAGTTGTTTTTTTTTTAATATTCTGAAAGAGCAGATGGATTTGGAGACTTTAACCACACCTGAAAACAGATGGGCCATGCTGCACTGCATTCCCAGCAGTGCGCTAATGTCACATAACCCAAAGAAATAGGACACAGCCACACTGCTTCTTCACACCAAGCTACTCACCTTGCAGTGCAGGACAGTGAGACTTTGCGGGGTAAAAGAGAAACTTTGCCTTTTCACATCAGTGGGCAGACTCCAGCTTTTTGTAGGCTGGTTTCACAACATGTGCCCCCCATCATTGTACAACAAGTAAAGGAAAGGAAACAATGACTAAAGTTGGTAGCACTGAACAAATTAAAGTTCCTTGTCGATACATGGGGGAAAAAAATCAAAACTACCATGCATTTTCTAAACCAAGTTCAAGTCAAAGAAAATCTTTTAGTCAAGTGGTTGGAAGATCCTAACACTGATTCATTCCACCCTTTCATATAAAGATCTTTACATAGGTTTACCATACAAATATACAGCCCAGTAGGATTTGGGTTTTAGGAATTGTAATTAAAACAATAAACAGGAAAGCTACTGACACATAAGCTGCAAGGAAACAAGATTATAAATAGCATTCTGGGCAAAATATTGATTCAAATCACTCCGAGATGTTAACATACTGGTTGTCAACAAGCTGTCAGCAACAGACTACTGGCAACCATCAGGATTACCAGCTGAACAACAAATCAAAGTTCTTGCAACTTGGCTGTTCCAAGACACACTTGTGAAAATATGCTGAAGAATAACCACAGAATGAAATTACTAAATCCGGAAAACAAGTTAAAAAAAAAAAACAGAACATAAAAGTATTAGACATCTCAGAAGCTTGAAATCTATTAAAACACAAAGCAGTCTACATCAATAGCATAAACTAAATGAAAGAGTAAAAGCAAAGATTAAAAGATTAAAGAAACCTAGCACCACTCAAGAGTAGCAACCCTTCTTAAATGTGGATACGGTATTTCTAGTTTTTTCAGCTCTATCTAAAATTAACAGCTGGTGAAAAATGTGGAAAGATGTTGGAACAAGACGTTTGATGTCTTCGAACATTATTATTAATGTCATTTAAACACCCTTACATGGACACCACCACAATCTTTCATGTGTTTAGGGGAAAAAAAAAAGGGGGGGGGGGGGGGGGGGGAAGAGATACAGGAATGTAAATTGCTCTAGAGAAACAATAATATGCATTTCCCAAAAGCTGTGGGGCATGCTCAGTGCAGCAAACCTCCAGTCAGCAGGAGATAGGAGATCAGTGATGCAGCCTTTAGAGGACAGATCAAATTAAAATGCTTCAGCAATTACTTAGCCCCACACATGCAAAAATTAAGCTTCCCCTTCAGATTTGTCTTGTTCCAAAACAAGAAGCTTCCCGTATGTGCACAGAGCAAAAACCCCATTAACCAAATGGTCAGATGTACACACACTACCTATCAAAATACAGCACAACGCTAGGGCTGCAAAGCTAACCGTTAGCAGATTAGAAAAATTGTGCTTCACAGTTGCAGCTCCTGGAACAAGAGAAGGTGAAATACAACTGAAGTTATTCTCAGATATCAACCACGCAATCCCCTACCCTTTGGCTTAGCAAAACAGCTGACCCAGTAATAGTTTTCTTTGTAGGTCAAGCAACTACGCACCTCTCTGCACCAAATAGCAGCCTTATTTTCATGCTTCACTTCTTGTCTCAGTTCCTAACTCCCTTGTCTCTCTGGGCTTCTCTTTCCCAGTCACTTCAAGAACTCTCCCAGTCAGTTCCAATTCTAATCCTTACTATTATTCTTTTAAAACTGGTATCATTCAAAGTCCTTTAAGGCTTTAGGGTTCCAGTCTTGTAAGCTGTTAGCCTGGCCATCATGCTTTTCCTTGGTGCTGTTGGCCTGGTATCCACATGCTCTTCGCAGCCCTCCATTCCCTGCTCATCCAAGCTTCCTGATGGCATTCCTGTGGAGTCTCCTCCACTGCAGAAAGAGGTGACGTGATGACCTTTTTCAAAGGATACACCAACACAAATGAAGACAAGACAGTCTTCATTTAAACATGAACAGTTTTATGGAGTACAGCGAACTGATGTAGGTACTGTGGTTACCACAACGAAGGCAGGGAAGAGGAGAGGAAAGGAAACCCAGTCTTGAAACACACTTGCGCTGACCTTCAAGTAAGTCACTTTACTGCTAGACTTACAATTCACACAAGTGGAAAATTATCTAAAGAGTTTGAATAAAGCTGTTAGTTATTCAATTACAAGACTCACAAAGGATTTGTTTAGTGAGGTTTTATACCTAAAATAGGCTGGTTTAACTTAGAACCCCTTTTTCTCCTTGCGCACAATTCCTCTACCCCGGCTTTTGATACAGACTGCAGTACTACCTGAAATTTAACTTCTGGAATTGAAATGCAATGGAGGATACTCTTCACCCTCAGAAAACTCAGCCGCTAATAATAAAACACCAATCAAGACCAACAAAAAGGAAACACTTTCCTAAAAGCATAAAGATAAAGCACTGGCAGTAGAGATAAGAAAGTATTTACAACCTTTTACTAGATGATAAATAGTGTGCCTGTATCTGAAATGCTCGCTACGCCACCATTATGATGAAAGCTCAAACTAGAGCAGGAACAGAGTGCTACAATACAATTAGTGGAACAGACAGTTCAAGTTTGGAGATGAAAAAAGCAGCATCTGGCGTGTTTCAGTTAGCAAAGTAGACTGTAAGGCTGATGGTGGCTTACATGCTGGCACCATAAAGCCAGTCAGAACATATGTGGTACCGAGATCTGGGGACACGCGTGTCCCACCATCTCGGCTCTATGTGCTGCACATGTCACTCAGATGCACCTTTACCCTTTACCTACATTTCCTTCTTTCCACTGCAGGCTAGTGCTTCACATATAGCCTTTTGCAGAGTTGGAGCGCAGCGAGTTTTCACCTCCTTTCCTTCCCTTTCCCAACACAACACCCCTTAGCTCACCTGCAATGAAGCAGCAGAATGTAACTTGTGAATGTGAGCTCTGAAGCTGTAAAAAGGGTGCAGATGGGAAAAGAGTGGTGCAAGGAAAGGGAGAGGAGACTGTATAACCCAAGAAAGAAGGGAATCCAAGCAACCTTCAGTATCTGCTTTTTCGACAACCCTATGTACATTTTTATATATTTTTCTACATCCCCTTGGAGCCCAAGCAAGACCTATCAGCTAAGGTGTGCTGGGGGAAGTCAGGTGCCAATGGAAGAACCAGCCCTTCTCCCCAACACCACACCCAAAAAAACATTAGTTAGGGGCTAGAGGCCAGTGCAAGAAATCAAATGAATTCTAACCATCAATGCAAGACGACCTGGAAAGTCTTAAGAGAAGAAAGCTAATTTTATTTTAGTATGCCGCATAATCAGTCTGAAAATGTTTATGTGATACAAGTATATGTGAGAGCAGCTGAATAAGCTCCAACAGCCCACGGTATCACTTCCAATGCTCTGCTACCCAAGAATTTTCAAGAAAAAGACATTTATAATGTTTAGGAATTTGTTAGATTAATACGTTACAGTATTCTGAAAAACTAAAGCTTTTCCTCAAAATAAGTTGTCTCAGTACAACATTTAATAATTCTAGGTTAATAAGATGGTTTATTAAGATGGCAAACTTATCTATACTACAAAGAAAGTAATGGGCCAACTAAAACATTCTTTGTATACATATGAACTGTGGCACACACTTATGATAAGACTATTATATACAGGAATGCATAACTTGAACAACACCACACTAACTGAATCTGTCAGATGAAATAAATGCACTAAAACCTACACCAAAAAGTAATTTTGTTACAACAATCACATGAATAATTTTGTTGGATAAAAGTCTAATGTGATGGACCTTCTAATCATATAAACTAACAATTATCAGTTAACAAGTGGTATGCTTGCTAATTTCATAATGCCTTTCAGCAATTAATCAAAATTACGGCAGTAAGTACCTCCAAACCTAATACTGAAGTCCAGACCTTGTGAAAAGGAAGATCACACCCATTTTCTCAACTTTAACCAACATACACAGTAACCCTTTCTATCATGGAACACGAACTAACCTGAAATGAATCAAAGCACCACACACATCTCAAAGCAGATAACTAAATCAGCAAATTCCATCAGGCTGCTATTTTCATGTAGTAGAAGACAGATTTTGGAGAATAACAATAAAGCAAACCAGACCTTCCTCACTTTCAAGTTACTATTTAAAGAACACACTGCATACAGTGCAACCATCTTAACGGGAAAATACTGAACAGAAGTATTTCTGTTAGACTCCGATTATTACTACTTTGATTGCTAACTATAAAACGCAAAACAAGTCTCTGGAAACAGCAGGGTTAAAACTACAGGAAGATGTATGGCATATTATCTACTGTTTGCATCATCTCCCCCTTATCTCATTCTACAAGAGCATAAAATCTTATAAAAATGCACATCTATAAATGCCTAGTGCAGTACGTACCTTTTCTAAGGAACAATTAGAGCACGAGCCATCAGACACCCAACCACTGGCAGCTTTAACTTTTGCTGTGCTTTTTGTAGGACTCTTTTTTACACTATCACGCAGGTTAGTAAATTTTCCTCTGTGTTTGGAAGAGGCTGGTAGCGTAGATGAACTAAAAGATTTATGAATGTTCAGTGCCTGCTGCTGATGCTGGAAAGACTGCTTTGGCTGCACGTGAAGGTTTTGATGCATTTCTCTTCTGGAGCTCCTAGTTAAATCAGTTCGCTTGAGCGTTCCCATCCCACAGTCATCTGCAGCACCACAGTATTTGTAGTCGTGGCAGTAAGTAGTCATGAAACTAGCAACACACACAGTCCTTTTTGGGAGAAAATAAACAAAAATATCGCTTCCTGCAAATGTTCAAAATATTGTTTTCTGGATTATGGTCATAGGAAAAAAACACTAGATACTGTTTTAGCTAGTGCCACACGTTAGGTACTCTCACGCTATTTAAAGAGCATCATTGAACCACCCCACAACTGTCAATTTGCTAGGCACAGATAATCAATGCAATGTACAAGTTATTGAACAGATGGCAAAACTCATCTGGCTTTAATAAAACGAAGCTATGAAAGGTTATAGCTATTTTCTCTCACACATAAGGTCCTAACTACCCCTAAATTTCAATGTATTTTTACAACCTCAAAATCTCTCTGAGATTTGCAACTAGAAAATATTTTAAGCTGCCTATTCCTCTACTTTCTGGAACACTTTATGGGGGTCGAATTACTTTGATAATTTCAAGAGCTGCATTTCCATGAAATACATCAGCACTGCAAGACCACAATTTTATATGTTGTTTAAATTAAAAAATAAAAATACAAAAGCATAAGACAATTATTTAAAAGAACCAAAACTCCTTATTACTTTATTGCTTATTCAGTTTTTTTAAGGCCACAGATGCATGATCTCTATATTACATTTTTACCCTTATTTTCAAAACAAAACCCTTCAAAACAACTCTAAGCCCCGAAGGAGAAAAAAAAAAAAAGAAAAAAAAAAGAATGCAAAGAGGAGCTAGCTTGATGCAATCATACTGTTGAATATTGAATTTTACCAGCCAATTTTAAATTAATCTTTCTAAAAAGAGATAAGGGTCAAACACTAAGTTCCCAGAGTCTACACAAAAACTGCCATCTAGCAGGGACAGCTGTGTGACTGGCCTCACTGAAGGAAGACACGGTCTGAAGTCAGCAGTCATGCAGCCTTCTTGCCAGCAGACACAACCCACGTTTGATTTGCACAGCTCTGGACCTGCACAGCACACACCATCTGTCTCCTGCCTATGGGTCTGGTCTAGGAACATGTCGTGAATCTGAATATCTGGCACTGGCCATGATAAGAATGAAGGACACCAACCCATAGCAAACAGAGCTTGATTAAGTCAGCTGTACAGTCCTTTAATATGATGAAGAGATGTTATCAGTTCAGAGCATTAAACATTATTTTCCCTTCCATTGTGCACTTTCCTATAGTAAATCTGACTAAAACAGTATGAGTCAGCATAATTTTTGCACACAGAATAAAAAACTAGAAATACAGACCTAAGTACAAACCTTTACAGTTATTTATAGAGTGGATACTAAGAAATAAATAGGAACTGACAGATGCTCCTCTAATCATGAAGAGCTGCCATGTCTCATCTTCTACCCAGAATGGATGTAATCAAGAGCTGCATAACATATCATTAATGCAATATGCAAGCATGCAGACACAGAAAGGTTTCTGGCCAGTGACAGGAAGCTGAAAACGTGTTGGTCATGCAACATTCACAGACTTGGGCTTGCACATGGCAGGTATGTCTTCTGCCTTTGCAGCCTCAGGGAGCGATGAGCGTGTCCCACTGATACAAACCGGCAGGTGCACCCAAGTACTTCTGTTCCAGACAGACCAAGAGTCTCTAGATTTTGTTATTGAAGAGAAATGGCAGAGAGGAAGATCAGCGTGTTGTGAGTGTGCATAGAGGTTAACAGCTCATACCCAGCGCATCACATCTAACTTTCTTCTCCTTGGAGAAATTTCCACACATTAATACTGAGCAACTCCGAGGTATCAACTTTGCAGAAAACCCACACGCTAACTAGCTTCTTGACGGAAACGAAAACCAGCTTTGAAATGCACTTAGTGAGAAAGTGATGGCAATGGGAAGACATGCTGGATACCAGATTCTTGGAAAGCCTGGTGTCTGACTTCATATGCTCTCCTCCAGACAAGAAGGGGGAAAACACAAGGGAAAAGAAGAGAGAAAGGAATTCACATCTCATGTGCTCACAGACATGCTGACTTCAGTGGCAAAAAAATAGAGATGATGTAGCAGATAACTGGTAATAGTATAACATTGTTCCTGGAAGTCCGCATGCCTTTGGTCCCTAAGATGATAGCAATAAAATATCAACAATTAAAACAAAAAACTTGAAGACACTTGTACTCCAAGCACTGAAACACAGCCAAGGAACAGGAGGTACAGGAAGAATACCTAATTCATCCAGGGCTGAACAGTGAGCCAGGGCAATCTCCAGTGGAAAAACCAGTAGGGAGCACTGAAATTTAGTGTTATATGGGTAGGAGAAGTGAATATAATAGCAGCTTGGTCAAAAAACATGGGAGGAAGAAGAATGGATTTTATAATAAACAGGGAATGAGGCTTATATAGAACAATCTTGATGGAAACACAAAGAAAACATACAGCAAAGAAAAAAATCAAGGAGAAAGAAAAAGTAGCGAAGGCAAGAAGAATCAGACATCTGAGAGTCACCGAGATCATTCTGCCAAATTACATTCACATATGTGATGTGATGCAAAGCCTGCCTTGCAGTTGTACCAGTAGAAAAAATCTCTGGTGGAGCAGAGGGCCATATGGATAATTCAAAGAAAGAAAACCAGTTATGTAACTAGAGCAGCGCAGGTTTGACAAGATCCTCTTCTGACTGCAGAAAGCCTGCAAGTATTCTCTACAGATCATATTAATTGCTAGTGTGAACTGCTTCACTCTAAATATCAAGTGCTAAGTGGTTTCATGTAACTAGAGGGGGCTCAGGATCAGGTTGTGCTTTATCAATACCTACAAACTGTGAACAACACATTGCTAAGTGAGAGATTAATCATATTTCATTCTTTTAAATTAGTATATAAACAATTTGCATTGATCGCTTTGACCAAGCACTTTATACCTTTTTTCTCCTTTAATGTACAACGCATCCTTTTTTGTGGCAATCTGTTGAAGCGCCTATGATATATCACAAGTAGTTCTTCTTCAAGAATCACCATCTTCCCACATTCTTGAACACCCACACAATAGCTGGATAACAACAGTACCTCTGGAAGGGGAGAACAGTAGTACCAATTGACTAACAACCTCTACTTCAGAGGTCGTTTACAAGACCAGGTAAGCTTCAAGAGCCAACTTCTGTTACTTCAAAAAGCAATTGTAATATCTAAGAGAATATTCCAAAAATAATTGTGTACGTCACCCCTCCCACTGCCTTTCAGCAGATACCACACAAACAGCAACCTGTGTTGAAACAAGCTGAAGTGTTAGGAACGTAGGCTTGAGTTTTTATCAGTCGTGAAAGTAGGAAATAGAGCATCTACTGAAGTGAACATAACTTAAAAAGTGGTGGAAGAAAATGTTCATTCAATACGCAGTGACTGAACTGAAAATAAGTGCCATGTTTTATTTCCAGAGATACACAGTTTAAGGTCTAGTATTACAGTTTTATATCTTTTCTGTGAACCACGTCCTGGAAGGTCACAGGACATTTTGCTGGTGAAGCTGCCTGTTTTCAGACCTTCACATCTATCTTTGTCAAAATCGCCAAAGTCAATACTCATCTAAGCGCACCTTCTGGGATATGTAGTCTGTTTGGTGGGGTCTCAAGGTGGTGGTAAGAATAAAGCACAGATGCTATCCATCCTCATTTACAATCCACGTTAGCTGTAAGCTGCCCAGCACAGCCAAGTTTGAGGACACAGCTAGCATTAACGCTGATGCCCCATCTGTGCCGTGTTCCTGCTGACATCAGTGCCGTCCTGCGGCCCGGCCATGGCTTCAGTGCCACGTTGCCACTGATGCTACTTGGTTAACAATAAATGTACAAATATATTTTTCCTGGATCTGTTTCTCCAAGACTACATCCATAAGCAACAGTATAGGAGCAGGCCAGGCCGTCCAGCAGCTTGTAGGATGAAGCTCTAGAACTATGTAGCAAAAGTAGAGCTTAGTCTATGAGACTGACAAGACTATATAAACTACAGAGCTACCACCAACTCTCACATGGTGTCTGGTTCTTTGATGGGTAAAACCTTCCAGTGCTAAGAACTGCATGCAAGCTAGTCTCAAAGTTTCAGCAGTCAACAACCCCCCTCTTCTGTCCCTGTCAGGATCTAAGAGCAGACCCTTTAAGACTTAATTCCCTCATGGACAACATTTCACCCAAGGGAGGATGCCAGTGTCCACTCTAAGTCTGGTATTCAGACAGATTTACACAGCTCAAACTAATTTGTCCTGCAAACTCTCTAAAGGAGTGCTGTAATGACCTAAAGTCAGTCATATTCTAAATCTGTAACATAAAAAATGTATGCAAATTTAATAGCGGTTTTAGTAAAGGCAAGCTCTTTCAGACACCAAACCAGTGGCTAGCACCGAACCCTATGCAGCAGGTTCATCATCTACATTCACCCAGCAACCTGGCGCTTAAGTTCAAAACAGAATTACAGGCTCCTCATTTAGGCTCATAAGTGCTATTGAGAATGAATATAATGCATTTCATTTACAATTTAAAGCAAAGCCTAGAAAACACCATTTAAGTAACATCAGCCTTAAGAAGAGTAGTTTTCATTATTATGCTGAAGAGCCCACAAAGAAGCCCAGCCAGCGCTTCAGCATCAGAAAGAAACCAGGCAAAGAAAAAATTCACTCCAAGACTTCAATAAGGAAAAACAATATCAGCTCTAACACATTAATATTTACAGGTTTTGAAATTCCCAATAAAAAGGGTATTCTGTAGGAGGAAACCTAGATGTGATTGTGTTCATTCCTGAGAACACTTTCAAATCAAAATAAATGGATAAATAAATGTTGGATACTCTTTATCTACTTTAATGGATACGACACTTCTTATAAGCTCTCAGAGCACATAATTTCCAATTCTTCCTAAATTATTCAGGGAATAACTAAATCCTCTTAGACAGTATGCTTATTTTGTTCTTTATAATTCATTCAAATAGAAAAAGCTGACCTATATCTAGCTCTGATACTAGGAAATGACTTGGCTAAATACTAAGAATACATCAGCTAACTATCATAACTATCATACTGCTCTTACCCTAAACACTTTGCATTTTGATTTTTTTTTGAAATTAAATAAATCTGAGAATTATTATTCACAACATATGAAAATAACACACGAGTTTCATCTTATAGAAAGCATGATCTCTTTCTTTAGAATAAAAAACATTTCAGATTTGCTTGCACCTCATAGCCCCTGAAGGTACAGTCTTAAAACATGCAGTAATGAAGTGATCTGAAGCAAGTCAGTAAATCCAAGTTTGGCTTTCTGTTTTAAGACAGGTATTTTTTATCTTATTAATGATTGTGTTATTTTGTGAGAAATCTATTAGTTGCGCAAAAATCTTCTTTATAAAAATAAATGTTTTCCCTAAAACACTGAGCGGGAGCAGAAAGTCATTTGTTTCATACTAAGAAACAGCAAAAAGAAAAATCACATCCATAACAACCTATTTAAACTGAGTAACTCCTTCAGGAAGTTAGTGTCAGAAAATTTTAGACAATTACTTGACTTACACTAAGTGTTTTTATACTAAAGCCACTCCTTATTTCATTTACAGAAAGCTTCATACACAAGAGGCATTAGCGTTTTATTTTACTCGTGCTGAATCCTTCCAAACACAGACCATGCCTTTCACAACAGATCCAACAGCTTTGTGCTGCTCTCCTGATGCTCTGCCTTTTCACTGCTCAGAGCTACGGCTGAGATCTTTACCGTGCAATTCCAAGCTAGGTACCACATCTGATTTTATTCATTCTTCCACCATGGAAACGCTGGGAGCTGCCTCTCACTTGCTTCCATGACAACATGCAGTTATAATATCTGACAACAAGCACCATTACACAACACAGCCAGCCTCTAGAATGACTCATAAGAGCCCTGCAACGTTTCAGCAGAACAGGCACCCTTTCTGTAGTGTCAAACACTCAATGGTCTTCAGCAAATTAAGATACTATAAAAGTTACAACAGCTGTAATGCCTGGCATTACTCGTGCAAACTCTGCAAGTAAATAAAAAGGCTGTTTTTTTTCCCTTCACAATGCTGTTTGCTAAAATTTCTACAAGATTTTGGCACTTCTCAGTATAATTTACAAAACACATTTTTCCAATCTCACAATGGAAAATGTGCTTATGTATAATTATAATTATACAATGTTGACTAAAAAGAATGAATTTTGAAGACAAGGCCTACAGAGGAACTGACTTATGGTCCATAATTACCCATAGGCATTTTATCTGGATCTCAGGTTAATTGCTCCACAGGAACACTAAGGCAGCCGGCTCAGGTTTGATCGATTTAGATATAATGCTGGACAAACACCACTGTGGGCCTTCATAGACAGCTTGTGCAGAAGCTGCTTAACCTCTCAAGCAGGGCAGGAAACCTGAGCCAGTCATTCCGGATTCTCTCACATTCCACAGAAAATCAGCCCGTACATCTCATTAACTGGAACCAGACAGAGTCAGACAACCTAAATTAAAATGGAGCTATCTAAGTATATCCTCTTGTATCCAAAACCGAGGGCAGAAGTCACTTAAATAGTTCCCTGTGGTTTCCATGTGGCCTCACCTGTTGAGGACAGAGCCTGAGGAGCTGGAGGATGAAGTTCAGCACTGAGGCTGGGCACCAAGCCTCACCTGGGAAGGCCATGCTGCAGTGACCACCGCAGGGCTCCGCAGGAGTCAGACCTGAAGCACAAGACTTGCCAGCCCATCTCAGTGCTGGCCATGCCTGGGAACACCTGGGATCACATAAAACCAGCAACGCGTCTTGGTACCACACTTACCAAAACCACCTACCAACTCTGTTGTGTGGTACGTGGCTGTATCATTTAGTCTGGATAAGATAAATATTGACTATACTGACCTGAAAAAAGGTGGGTAACAATAAATATTGCAAGAAATAGCTTAGGTTACTCAGAATATGTTGAAACACACGTAACAAAGTAAGCTTTCCCCTAATTATGACTTGAATTCAATTTTTTCCATTATAATCTCGACAGAATACCAGTTTACACAATCATAGTTGCCCATTTTCACTTGGTTCAGATCACTGAAATGCCTAATGTACAATAAAATGTTAGAGGACTTCAGGATGCAAATATTTGAAATTCACTACAAAAATTCTGTATAGTGCTGAGAAGACAAGGGTTCTGACCTCTGAATTTATGATTCATGAAAAGCAAAACACTAGTCATCGGGCCTTCAAGATTACAGACTATCTGAGGAATCATAAGAAATGAAACTGTAGAATTTTCTTACCTAATTCCAACAACAATAATCAACAATTCTACTAAAGATTCAAGGCTTTAAGCATTGAGAAGGTAAAGAAATTCATTCATCAATAAAATCTTTGGATTCTAAACAGCTTACAGGAAAAAAAATATGGGAGATTGAGGCCTGCAAGTATTTAACTCAAGTAGTAACAGGGCAATCACTCAAAAATACTTCATTCATTTTTATATCCTCACAAAGACAAGAAAGCAAACTAAGCATGTATTTAGCCACATTTTTTAACAGTGGTCTGGCCACGTGTCATGTTCTAGGTTACAGGCCACTTTGACATGTGAGGTGGAAGGTGAGGTTGTACACTGCAGGATGATATCCTGGCTGTCACTTACTCTGACTACTCCAAGAGTCCTCACTGAATCCGTCTGCCTTCATGCAGAAACAAAGAAAAATGAAGAAGGCCAAGAGAATGGAAAAGATCAATCTTTTCTCTCTTCAGTCCAAGACAGGCATATATTCATTTTCTTAAATATTTACCTGAATTCTCAGTTCTGTTTCTGAAACTGTTTTGTAGAAAAATGCACAAAAACAAGTGCCAGAAACCAGATTCTCCTCCCCTCACCAGGCCGCAAAACAAGGAACAGCTGCTCTACTGCAATTCAATTCCTTGCCACACTGCTGCCACAACTTAAAATGTACATGCTTCAGAAGGTTGGACAATTCCATGAAAACTCAGGGATTCAGGATTATGAAACAGAGAGGTCATCTCCAGCTCCTGGGATCCCTGAAATGGAAAAGGCAGAAAGCATCATCCCTATTTTTTCCTGTTCAGATCCATTCCCTAGTCTGATGCTCTGGCTGCTGTTGGAAGCACAGCACCAGACCACATGATAACAGTGTGATCTCAAGATTTTTATTCTCCAGCAAGAGACAATGTGAATGCAAATATATATATATTTATATTTTTTTGCATTTTTTTAATAGTGCATTTTATTTCATGTGTTTGTTCGGTTCATGGTTGTTCAGGCTGAAGGACTAAACAAATCTTGAGCAGTACAACATAAGTAAAAATGAGCAGGTAAAGTAACAGGAACGAAACAAATGAAAAACTAACATTGAAAACAGAAGAAAATGGACTAATGGATATGCAAAGACAAATGACTAAGTGGTAATGCTATAAATAAATAACTATTTAATTTCTTTAAATTTCAAGAATAAGAAAGTAAAATGTGCCTTTTTGTGCTGGTTACTCAGGCTTAAACCAAATTAGCAGCTCCCAAGCTTTCATACACAAGAAATATGCTCAGTATTGTGTTCTGTGTTACGATCTGTTTCTTCTTCAGAAACACAAGACGTTTTATTTTACCTTTTTCACAGCTGCGGAATACTAAGGCGGCATTTTCAGAACCAGCAGTGAAATCTCCAATGCGCTGGACCAGCAGCAGCTAATTTATAGTCTATCAGTTCATGCCCATGTGCCTGATTATCCCTCTAACATCATTCCTCATTTGTTACTGTACAATGAACGTCATCGGTTGTTTTTGTGCCCAGTCATTCACTTGTCTTCTATCCCCTGCGGCTAGTTTAGCTAACCTAATAAAAAATATTAATCACCCACCTCTGCCTCAGTCTCCCTACCCCTGCCACACAGACACACACCGTACCTCAGATCGTTCATGACATGACCTTCTGGGACTCCAGTCCCAATCAAAGGGACCTGTTTTAATCAACTGAAAATCTATAAAACATCCTTCCCCTTTTATCTCCTAACTCCACCAATTTTAACTGCCTTTGATCCAAGAACTATCATTTTCAAAGACATTACTATAATTATAATGACCCTCTGATGACCAGATAATCCCATGCAGGCTTTTATCTCCATGTTCCCTGTTTTCAAAGAAGTCTGGAAGATCTGCGAGTCCTCACTTCCCTTTACAAAGACAAGCTGACTTCTCCTCAATATATGTTTATCTGTTAATTCTTCTCAATAATAATTTCCCCCAGTTTGTACAATAAGGAAATCAGAGCTGCACTGCTGTAGCCTCAGAGTACAACTCAGCACCTTTTTGAAAGGGCATCCTATTGCCTTTTTATTACTATTATTACTACCACTACTCTAGGAACACCCAGACAGTTTAAACAAAAAGGTTGCACACAACATAATGGACCCTTCATCCATATTAAACACAAGCTCCTTAAGAAATCCTGAGTAAATGTCATCTCATATTGACCACCTGTGCTTCTTGCCAAATTAATTTCTCTTCTATTTACACCTGGTTCTTCCTATTTTTAAAACAGCAAATGAGTCATAGGAACTACTCCAAGCTCAAACGTGGGACTGCCCTATAGCTGTTTTATTGCCTGGAGAAATATTTTACTCTTTATTTACTCTGGTTACCTGAGAATAGTTACCTGGGATAGCGTTATTGGCATCAGCAGTTATGATCAGTTGTATTTCATAGTCAATTTGCATGCTAGTTAATTTAGGATGAAACTAGTTAAGTGCTGCTCTGTAATGAGTCTTAATGTGTTGACTTTTAAAAAGCTGTGTACAGAATTTCCCTCGTGGTATTCAAAAAGGACAACAAAAATGAAAGAGTCGAAAAAAATTAAAAGCAGTAGTAAGGAGATATGATAAGAGTTTTAAAGTATAAACTGCATCCTGGCAGTTTACAGCTTCCAGGCAGCAATTTGAAGTCATTACATTAGATGTTGAATCAGAGATTGTGATATATTTTTGTATTTTCAAGTACAAACCTTATTTGTCATAATTGTTCTTTTTACACAGGAAATACTCCTTTATTACCCTGATTTGGCAGTTACATCATGTCCCACTAAGCTTTTAAAATGCGTATCATATTAAGATCCTTCTTTAAAATTAGATTTTCTATCTGAATTTATCTAGCTCCAGTTCCCAGACTGGTAATACAGATGCTTTCTTCTACCAAACAAACAAGCTTTCTAATTACAGAAATCTATCCCCATATATTTATATTTAGTCTGCGATCAAGTCATCTCCTGATTTTCCTTTGGATGAACTAAGCAGAGGTTCTTAAGTTTCTCATTTCAAAGCAGGTCTTCCTGAACACAATCTACAGTTACAACCCCTTTTCTGAAAACCCTTTCCCAATTTATCAGGATCCCTTTTCACACCGTGATTTCAGATAGGAGACTGCACATTGCAGCCAGAATCCAGAGCTCCCTCTCCCTCCTTCTCCAAGGGAAAACCAAGTCCCTTCTCCCCTGCTATATCTCACTGTGCGTTCAGATGCAGTTAACTACGAGTAACTACTGTTTGCTCGCTAAATTAAATTTACTATGAAGCAACTTTTACCCTGCTCCCTACTATGTTAAAGAAACCAAATGCTATTACCTGAGAGGCCCATAACACACGTTGCTCAATTAAGTTCAACATTTATCAGTCAGTGAGAAATATAAATAAATAGATATACACCCTATGAGGCAGGACAGAAAAAACAGAAGACAGGTGGAGAGGCTAGAAGACTCCCACCAAACATTCCTGCAGTCTGGTGGGTTCAAGCAAATGCGTCATAAAGCAGTAGGAAGAAACTGAAAATTCCAGAGTCAATAAAGTGCCGCACTGTGCCCGAACCTTGGACAAGGTATCTGAAGTTGTACCAGGAGACTGACACGACCACATAGATACTAGTCTCCAATAACAAAGTGAACTTCCACAAAGTGCCTTAAAAACTTAAGCTAACTAAAAAGGGGAACATTCTAAGAGAGACTACAAGAACATGGCAGGAAAAAAAATCCATGAGCATTCCTGTTTTGCCAGAGTCAAAATAAAATTTAAAACTATTTTGTCCTGATTCTTTCTAATGTTATTAAAATTACGGATAAGGTGGTCTGCTCTTCTTAAATCATTTCACAGAAGAGACTGCTGCAAGGGACTATGCACCGGAAACATTTTAATGGAGCAGAAGACAGAAAATTCATAAATGCCAAGATCAGCTTACAAAAGAGACAAAATGAGTCACAAATGCCTGTTATCTGTCTGGAGAACGTGCCAGCTCAACTACATCCTAATGCGCAGTTAAACAAAGGGTGGAATAGGAGCAAATGGACAACAGAGACAAGCTGTAGAGCGAGCCTGATGTATTACAGAAGTAGGTTACATGCAGCAAGATGAAATTCAATAACAACTGGAGTCACGTGGAACAGCAATAGGCAGCACAGAGACACCCTGCGGAATAGCAAACTGGAAAACAAGGCCAAAAGTCCTTCAGCTGGTGGCAAAGTAATTTTCAAAAAATAGACACAGAAGAGAGGCCTTGCCTTACATCAAACTGCAGTCCTTCAATTTCTTTTAATTATTATTATTTTATATATATGTATATAAAGCTCAGGGTGTAAGGGACTCTCTCTGGAACCTCGGGCTCCTTCTGTAAACACTTTCTAACAATTTCATGTGCAATAGACATGAATACTTAAGACTGAAGTTTTCTTGACAAGAAGAGAAGTGCAGTTTTAGGAGCATATTAAAATCGGTAATCTTAGGAATAGAAATCATGAGTCACGTAATGTCACGTAAATTGTGTTGGTGTTGGCTCCCCGCTGTAGCCAATGCCTTTCCTCTTATGAATTCAAGTACTGTGCTGGTGAAGTAAGGGGGGTGTGCTTTTCCCTTCCCAAACCCCTGTGTGTGTGTGAAGTTGGCACATGCGGGCGCTCACCGGTTTCGTGCCTTGCAGCACAGCAGCGATGGTATGGACTGGTGACAGGCTATCTGGAAGCGCTGCCTGCTGCGGAGGGCTTTGGTTGCCACTTTCACCTAGTTGTTTTTTTTTGATTGTTGTTTGTTTTGATTTCCTAGTTGTTCTGTCTCACTCAGAGCTGATTTTACAGAATTTCTTCGTATTTGTTCCATTATACCTCAAAAAAAAATTACTTTTTCCTGAATGAGCCAGAAACATGATAAAAGATGAAGGGAACACAGAATGTCATGGTTTTTGAGTCCTACTAGTGCAGGGTCTTTCTGGCTATGTTGTGCCAAAGACTCTGAACATTCAGGAAAAGCAGGCACTGAAGGCCCTGTTGATCCACTACCTTCAGCAAATCATCTAGGCGTCTTTTAGTATGAAGCCAAGAACATGGAAGGCTGTGAAAGAGAAAGGACTGTAGGTCTGTCATATAACTTTGCTATTTTATCTCATATTGTGCTAGTCATCCTCTCAGCTGAGGCTCGCATTGATTGATGAAGTGTTTTGAAAGCCAAATACAGGCCAGTCAGCCTTTCACCAGCTGTCAGTTTAGTAAACAGCTCTAGCAAGCTCCTGTGGTATAGTGTTTCTGTATGGCTGCCAAAGCTGCTGTATACATTCCAGTTAATACAACTATTAAGTAAATGACTGTCTGAGAGAACCACCAAGCCTGCAGTGAACACCATCTTCTTCCTGTTCTTCTATTTTGGGCTGTGGTATCAAGAGCACTCTCGATTATGATTAAGGATGTGCAGGATGATTTTTATCGTTTAAAGAAGTTAATGCAACCAAAATGTCTCAGATATTTTTAGAAAACATGACTTTGTGACTTTGTCTCTTTAGAATGGCCTGCATCCATAGTTAAGGGCTGATACAGTAACTTAATTTGCTCTATGCAACTAAGACTTTTAGTGTACCAAGATTTTGAGTTGGGTTTAAGCTTTCTGTCTTCAGCCTTTGTAGGATTTATAGTAAGTCAAAGAGAGAAAGTGTGGTGTTGATACAGCAAGGTAAACTGAAATCTTGACGTGCCCACTAGCTGTGCGGTCTCGTTGGAAGAGTTTGCTTCCCTTTCCTAGAACATGGGGTGGGGCCGGTGCTTTCTCCTGTGCTCCAGAACAGAGGTCTGTGAATTTGTCTTGTTCAATAACAGCTGCTTTGTAAAAGGTTCAGTGAAGTGGGTAGGATCTTAACCTTCTTTTTCCCTTCGTGAAAGGCATTTATTCCACAGTTATCTTCCTGTATTAACATTAGAATCACTGTATCTGTCAGAATTTTTTCCATTTCTCGGAAATGAGCCTACCATAAAGTACTGAAACACGTTAAGTGAGCTCCTAGAACCCTAACAGGGAATTACTTCGTATTTCTCTGTTCCTTCCCTACCCTCATTGACTTTCATAGAGCAGTTTTATTACCACACATTTGCTACTGATTCCTGTTTCAAATATGTTATTCTACCATCTCTTGAGACCAATTTTCTTCTTTATTCTACTGATAATGTTTTAAGACCTACCTGGTACTTGGTGTTGTAATTGCTTACACATTGACCCTGAGACACAGACCCCTAGAATGGCCTAGGTTGGAATTGGATTGTTGACCTTAGTGATCTTGAAGGTATTTTCCAACCTAGCTGATTCTGTAATTCCAATGGCTCTGTAACAGACAGTGCCCATGGATGTTTTCCTACCTTAAAGGAAATATCCTTCCTTAACACTGTCTCTCAAGTGTCTTTAATTTTCAGGCAAATGGAGATCGTGTAGTTTCATGTATCAGGAACGCTTGCAGATTTCTCCAGTTAGAAGGAAAAAAAACCTTCTGATGACAGCCAAGGCTGTTTGTGCACTAACCAAATGCTGTAATGAAGTTGTAGCAGGTAGAAGTCTAAAAGGGCACTATAATCACAATGCTGGTCTCACAGACATAGGCAAAGATATCAAATGTCAATAGGCTTTGACAAGGACATATGCACCCTGCCAGATGCCATGTTCATGTTAAGGCAGCAATCCATCAAATTTATTCCTCATGAAATGAATAGGAGTGTTCCTATTTCACAGCAGATGGGTAACTTTTTACAATCTGTCAAGGAAACTCAGAAAGCTTTAATACAGAAGCTGAATTTAGTGCTGAGACCTGATTTCTTGTTAACACCACCCCCACCTCCTAGCAAGTCTTCCCTGAATCCTGGATGCACCTGCTGAGGATCTGCCTTTTCTGGTTTTGCCCAAAGTAGCACCAACAACAGTCATGTCTGTACCATTCAAAATAATTAGAATCATAGAATTCTAGTATTCTTTCTAAAAAGTCTTGCATGAAGGGAGGGGGGAGGGAGGATCTACTCTGTGATGTACTAATAAAGCTGCAGTATCTCCTACACCTTGACTGGTTTACTGTCCCCTTCAAGTGATCACCTCTTGCTAGTAGCTTGTGTTCCTTCCAGTAAGTGCTTGGGCTCCAATGCAAAAAGCCGACTCACCTGAGCCGCATACATTCCCTGTACCTCCTTCATGTTTAACAAAGATTACCTACTGTAAGCTGCTGCTGGAGTAAATGCTGAAGTTGGCACAGAGGTGTTCTAATCTCCACTTGACCGACCTGGCTGAGGGTGGTTTTATGGAGGGTGGAAGGCACCTGATCAACACTGATGTGCATTTAGGCTACAGCAGATTTTTCACTGAGGAAGTAAGGTGTGAGGACGCAGTTGTTCCAGTTAACTGTGATCCTCTTTTCCTGCCTTTTTTTTATGGTGATGTCATGTATCGTGACTGTATGGGGTTTTCATATTCCAGAAAGATTGCAGGGGTCCTAGAGTTTGTGCAGTGCTGTTGCTTGCATTTTGAAAGACTCAAGGCTCCAAGTACTAGGCTCAACATTTAAAAAAATATATATAATCAAAAATGGCCTAGTTCTCAAACTATTGGTTAGAGCCTACTTGTTAATACATCTCCGTTAAAAATATTAATTTGTACCATTTTTATCTTTGCTATAATGCCATCTTATGGCAGTGAAAGTAATACTTTCAGAAAGTAAATTCATACTGCTACAAACATGTGATACCGCATAGCTTAAAAAAATTAACAGTAAGGAAACAGGACAGTAGAGCTCATGTTTACACTTCAGAAATTGCTTTCCCATAGTTAAAATCACCCAGAACAGACTATTTAAAGCTGCTTTCTCATAGGCTAATCACAATATTAGCAGCAACTGTTTACAGGCAGTATATGCTTAAATTTTAAGCTCGGGAAAAGTCTGCATTAAAAATCTAATGATGACAATAGTTCTTCTGTGTAGATATATAAAATCCCTACAGTCACTCCTGTAATTCCTTTCTTCTTTATTACATCACCAATTTAAATCCAAACAGTAAATTGAATAAAACGTCCTGCTAGTGAAGAGCTTAATGTTATACAATGGCTGCCACAATCAAGTCCCAGTTTCACTTGTAAAATTGAGCGGATACTAAAAGAGCCACATATCCATGCTGAAATGTAGTATCATTCCCAGATAATATAATCTGCTGAGACTCATCTTGATATACTTGACTGAGATATTTAATACTTGCACTGCTAGCAAACCTTCTGAAATTGTAGTTGCAGTATCTTCTGCAAGTTCCAGGTTTCATATGAAGCCCTCCCTTCTTTTTCCCACCTTAACTTTGTGATGTTTATCTAGAAATACTTTTAAATACATTTTTAAATATAACAATTATGGAAAGGATGGTAAATACGGCTGTAAGTGATCAACTTTTGCAGTTCCTGATCTGTAAAAAGCACAATAAAAAAGGAATTATGGATATAGATTTATTTTTAATCATCTTTTAAATGCATCTTACAACACCTCTGTGTTTGTCTTATTACATATAGCATTTTATACATGCCAGAATTATGTTTATAGTATTTCAATTAATTTTACTTACTGAGCAATATTCTCGGAATAACGACACATGGCAAAACTGGTTAAAGATCTTCCAAGAAAGAGATTCAAAGGCAAGAAATGTTTGGGCTTAAACAACTGGCAGAAGCAGTTTGATAAGCTCTGAAATTTCAAGTTAAGCTTTTGAATTTATACACTTAAACGTATGACTGAAATGGATGAATGGAGCTACATGGTTTTCTGTGTTTTTTCTTCCTTTCCTAAAACATGGCCTAAAAAACAGAAGCAGCAATAAGCATGCCATATTCTAAGAGCTAAACACTTTTTCAGTATCAAATGCCAGAAGCATATTATACTACATTACTTGCCCAGAATAGCACAAATGCATTGCAGTTAGAACCGGTTTAGTGCTCCCTGAGCTTCAGACAAGTCAGTTTCTGAATTTGTAGCACAGCACGGGCCAAGTACCACTTAAAGTTAAAATGCATTCCAAGGCAAGATAGTGGTGTTTGTCATCAAGAATAGGCACTTCTCAGAGCTTGGGTTTTTATTAAAGAAATTAACATATTTGTGAACAAGAACTGAAAGATCAGCTTCTAACCAAATCCCCTAACACTGCTAGCTGACGAACTAACTCCTCATCACAGGGAGTGTAGAAGGAAGATGAAAAAACCAAGGGCCACAAATGCCTGAGAACATTATTTCAGCTTCCCTGAATTTGCAGAGGAGAAGGGTGCAGTTAGCAGGGTAGCAAGGCATTGCTACCACTGTGACAGTTCACTGCTGCAAATGGAATGGGCATTAACCCACGGGATATACGGCCATGCCGTGGCCAGAATGTAGCATCTGATCACTGAACTCTCCTCAATACTTCAGTAACACAGAGGCCGCAGATCAATGTAACCCCCCTCAAGTTCCGTGCAAGGCACTCTGGAGACCTCAGCTAGGGCAGGACACAGGCAGAGGTTCAGAAAGGCTGCTTTTGCTGTCTATGGTTGAACCTGTTTGCACCATCTATTTCCACTGCTGGGTGGGTGGAATTTTTCCCATGAGAGATGGGTGATGTTCCTTGAACCTTCTGGTAACATCCAGAAGGGCTGACATTAGTAGAGAAGGCAACTTTAACATCTGAAAACTGCTAGTCTTCAGGGTGCTGTGGCTTCTTATAGGAGCCTTTCACTGCAGACTCATCCTCCATGCTACAACGCGTTTGCGCACATGATTTCTTTCGGGCATACACCTAACGCTAACTAGGCATACACCTAACGCTAACTACAGCGGAAAACAGCGTTACCGTATCAGTCACCAACTTCTTCCTCACTTCTTTAGGGTGTAAGACCCTTACCTGAGCAATGCTTACCCCCAAACCCCAAGTCTCCTCTTTAGCAAGGGTCCTCTTACCACCACCCAGCTGGGGAGAAGGTGACCTGCTGCAAGCCCTTGAGAAGGAAAGGAGGGTGCAACCCCACCTCCAGGAGTCCTTGCCTTTGTACCGGGAATAGAGGGGCCTAAGCAAGTAGCACCACGCCATGCCATGGCACCCAAGAAAGCCAAGCAAATGAAGGGACAGCCAAAAACGCTTTTTTTCTCTTTTCCTGATGTTAGATCAGCTGCAATGGGCGGATAAAGATAGGATAATAAAATATCTTTTCCAGAGGAAGAAACAATAACAGGCTCTCTTCCTTTCAGTGCACTACTTAGGAATATCCTTATTCATTTTCTACAAACACTTCCAAATTTGTTTTTTTTTTTTTTCCCCCCGTTCTTTTGGCCATGAACATATGTAAGTAGATCATTTTAAGAACTGTCAGACTTAGGAAAAAAAGCAGGCTTTCACAGAGGTAAGCTATCCCACACTCCAAGAAGGGGCTATTCAGTATTTTATTTATCAGCAAATTTCTAGTCCTGACTAGTCAGAAACTGGAAGAAGCCTCATGCACTCCAACAGTATTTGTTCAAGCATTAACAGTTAAGTGCAACCCCAATATTTATGCAGAAAACTAATACTGTATATTTTGGTTTTTAAAAACTAACAGTATCTAAAACCTGTTATGTCTACCTAATGCAGAGTTGGATAATGACCCATTACAGAAGCTACAGAATCCATCTTCTGCATGAACATTTGCAGCAAGAAACTGAAATCCCTTCTAAGATCTCACACTCATTTACTCTAAATTCACAACCATAAAACAGATAATAAGCAAACGTCACATTAAGAGGAAATGTTAGTTTATCCTTGAAACAATTACCAACAGATAAAATACTTAATATTGACATGTCTAAGGACATGTTTAAACAAGTTTTTGTATTATTCTAGCTTAAATTACATCAGGAAAGAATTATTCTTGTCTAAAGCTGAATTTAGCTTGGTAATAAGCAAAATAAACCTAATCCTTTTTTTCTTTTTTTTTTTTTTAAGAATACTGGTCTCAGCATTTTTCTGTATTTCTTCCTGTTTCATTATCATTTTTATCATCAATTAGTGTTTCATTATAGGAGATGATCATCTGCTAGTACCAGTGAGTTTAAACTTTTCTCAATATTAACCCTCTTCAGAATTCTCCCCCAATCTATATACTTCAGATTTGACTCGTCTCCTCCTACCTCAATAATAATCAATAAAAATCAGTACTTACAGCAGATCTACAGCGAAACTGAAAAATGCAGTGTCTTTCCTACAGACTGCACTAATAAATGTATATTCTGTATGGAAAGAAGGCATTCCTTAATCTTATTTATAGATTGTTAGCAGCCAAAAAAAACAGAACTGACAGAGACTAGAATTTGTCATGCTACATGTTTTAATTAAGACTTGAAATCGCTTAATCCTTTCTTTCAAATACAATTCCTTAATCAGGAAATATGTGGTTGCTATATGAACTGTCATCTTACTGTGGCTATGGATCTGGTATTCCTTAGCTGCATTATTCCCCTCCAGGGACAGGCAGCACAATGTAAATGGCATTTTTCAGTATGTCATTAAAATACCTCATATTTCAACTTGTTGGAGGCTCTCCATTTGCAAAATAACTTTCAGAAAACTCGCATCTCATTTAAGTGTCTCCATTTTCATGCTTTAATGCTAAGAATTACACAGAGCTCTGTGAAATACGAAAATGAAAGCAGACAGAAAACACCATTCATAAAACAGACTTATAAATAAATTGCTATTTCTGACTAGCAAGTAACCAGAAAGCATGCAGACAATAATTTCAACAAGTGGAATATTACCTGGGTGGAGCTGGCAGCAACCGAAATGCAGTCAATGAAACCATGTCTCCGAGTGAAAAATGCAACTATCTGCTGCCAACGGGAAGGCTCATTTCGTAACTCATCTGTCGAGCCTTTCTTTGCCCACTGCTTGTGCTTTGGGCCTACAGAGCTATGGCTTGAGCCCGTGTTGCCTCGATTGGCGCGAGAATAGAGGAGTGTGTTATTTCCGAAAATGTAATTCATCTCTGCAGCTCTGCAGGTGGTTGCCAGGCAGTCTTACTTCCCTACCAGCTGCTGAGTGGTGAATGAGCAGAAAAAAAAGATGCAGATAGAATTACAGCAGCATCGCTTACAAACCAGGAAAACAAAATTCTTCATAGCTGATGCTGTTCTTCTTCCAAGCTTTTCTACCACCTACATCCTTCCTCTACCTGTGATTGCTCGAGAGTATGCTCATTATTGTAATTCTAAGAAAAAGCACAAGTAAATGTTTTCCTTCTTGTTCCTTTTTCAGAACCCACAGGATCGAAAGCTTGTTTGATCGAAAGCTTGTTTTCTCTTCCTAGAGAAATAATAATACCTGCACCTAACAGGTATTTAAGAGAAATTGGATGGCAGGTACAGTACAACGTTAGAAATCCACAGCTAAAAGGATGGTGGTGCATGGTAACAGCTACTGGGTGGAGAAAGCATGGATCACAAATCACCAAGTTTCAATCACTGTCTCCATTAAGATCCAATAGCATCTTTTCACTGCCTGCATAAATTATAAACATGAACTGAATTAAACAGGGAACATGCAGCAATGCAGCACAACTTCACTTATTCACTGGTTTCAGTCTTCTGAAAGCATTCCTCAGAAAAAAGGAGACCTCGTTCAGAATGAATAGCCAAGAAAAAATCACTGGTTCCTTTTTTATTTAAAAAAAATCCTCCCTCTTTAGCACATAAAACTACTCAGAAGGAAACACATACCCTTCTGAACACAACAGTCATTTTATATTGTGTATCAGTGGATGGCTAGTTTTTTGTTTTTGTTTTTTTGACTCAGCAAGATTAGGGATATTAGCATTAAACACTAGAATTCAACGCTTTGTTGCTCTTATTTTATCACTAACATGTCAGGATCTTAACACCTATCTCCAGAATTCTGCAAGTACTCTAGGCGTAATATGAAAACAACAAATATATCGTGACCCAAAGTTGTACCTCAGAAGTACAGGAAATGGCAAAAAAAATCTGAAAGATGCTTATTGTGCACTAATGAATTTTCCATAAAATTACTTTGATTTCCAATAAAAATCACAAGACTACTAGTGCTATAGGACACAAGACACTAGTGCTATAGAGCACATTTTCTTTGCTCTCTTCACAGTAAAAAGGAGAAGTCGCACAGTAAACAACTAAAAGGTTATCTGGAATTCAAGTTATCTTACTGAATTATTCACTAATCAAATTTTACACTTTTTTTTTTTTTTTTTTTAAGTCCTCCGGCTCAAATGCAAGAGACTGCTTTAGGAAATCAGTTACGTATTGAGGCTTTCAGTACAGCTTGCCTCCAGAAATCCAATACAAAATTATCAAAACTGCCTGTCCTATTTTCTATACAAAATGCTCTAGTGGTCAGAACCATACACCAGGGAAAACGTTTTCTTAAAAAGAAAAGCCTCAATATGGTTAACAAAGGCAGAAAAGTCCCTATATGGGCTTACAACACCGATACAACCTACAACAATAGAGTTTTACAAATCTACTGACTCACAATGCTGATTTTAGCAGAAATTATTAAATCCCTCCATATACATTTTTGGGTGCAATATACTCTTCTGCATGTGAAATTTTCACCAACTGCTTATGTTACAATGCAAACAAAAATAATTCAATATTTTGTATTTACCGAGATATTGGTAATAAGATCCATGCACAATTTACTTCTCATTACTAGTACACTTCAATAACAACACTGACAGCATTTTTCAGACAAACCTTATTAATATTCATAAAATACGATAGCTTATCACTGTAAATCATATGAAGCTAGGTCTGATTTGGGCACAGTCCTTAAAGCTGTGTTCATAAAGAAGGTAACAGAAGTAAAGATACGTCTGAGACACAGTAGAACATGAACTAGAAACTTTTTACAGTGTGAATTTTTCTAATTTGAGGGAAGAGAAGATTGTAGCCTTACCTGAACATTTATATTGTTATAGTCACAAAAAAATGTAAATAAGAACTTAAAAAAACACAGTTCTGACATTCAGGAATTTTTATTCAAAATTTCTGTTGTCAACAGAGTAGGAAGACAAAGATGTATAGATTTTCCTCCCATCCCAACCCCTAAGTTCAGTGCTGAAAGCAAAGCTGCAAAGGACACTTTGGAGCTTAAACAAGCTGTATAGTTCTTAATCTGTGCCCTAACACACACGTTTCCATGTTCAGAAAATGCATTCTTTTAAACACTTGCCAAGATTTCATCACTATACATATCGCTATCGAGATACTGCTATGCAGTTCAAAGTTTTATGGTATAAAAGAACACAAGCTATTCATTACTGTTAAAGGAGAAAATTTAATTTTATATACACAAATATCTGATAGAATGTCCACTGCGATGGCCTAGCTTGACTTCCTGCAAAACAAATGACAACCATTTGTCATCTTTAAAGGTGTAGGCTTGCCACTGGTTTGAATTAAGCTGTTTCATAGGCCGTATTCTGTGCAGGTCAGATCTAGAATAAAACACTGTTTGCACATCTGGTCTGGAAAATTGCCCTCCAGAGCTGCCCGGGTTTTGCTGGCTGGGAAGGAAGAGGCACTCGGGAAGGCTCACCAGGACACGCTGATGCGGACAACACAGTGAAGCAGGGGCTGAGCAGAACAACCAACCACAACCAAAACGCTTGGTCATGAGCAGGACCAAAGGCCAAGGCACAGAGAGGCATAAGCAATTAAAGTCAAAAAGGAACATCCTGTGCCTTATTCTGACCCCTGTATGACAAACTCTTTCAACTGTGATTGCTAGGGAAGCACAGCTATCCATAAATCAAAACTGACAGCCAAGAAAAGTGTGTTTCAAAAAAATTCTGCACGTAATATTCATACACCTATGTGTCTCCATAGGCTTCAAAATGGACAGCCACACGGGCGAGTATTGTTTATAATTCTGAAAATAATAATACATAATAATCCATAATACATGGACAAGAGCCTATTTTTCTTGACATTACATGGACCAGTTTGAAGGTGAGACAGGTAGGCTGTATTTTAAGGCATTTTCCTTCGAGGACTGTTCCCACTCACCCCACGACAAACCCAGGGCATCACTGACATAGGGGCTTTAGAAATCAGCACTTCAGGAAAGGCAGGTAGAGACAAAAATTCCTGATAGTGAAGCCATGAGGCTTTCCTTTTGATGCAACAGAGGGACAAAAGTCCAGAGAGGGACTT